>NC_054491.1:29100165-30347665 GCF_017639515.1 Carcharodon carcharias | reverse complement strand
GATTTCCCTTCAAGTAGCTGTAACCAGTCCACTTTCACAAGATCACCTCTCAGTTTTCTTTCTCCAGTTTTGTCTTGCTCCAGTTTAGAACTTTTACTCCTGTCCTATCTTTATTCTTTTCCATAATGATGCTAAATCTAAATGTATTATGGTCACTATCTCCAAAATGGTCACCTACTGCTACTTTACCCACATGCCCAGGTTCATTTCCTAATACTAAATCTAGAATTGTACTCCCTCCTGTTGGGCTTGTTATGTGCTGACTTAAAAAAGTTCTCTTGAATGCAGTTCAAGAATTTTGTGCCCTCTGTGCCTATTACACTGTTCGTGTCCCAGTTGTTAACAGGGTAGTGGAAGTCCCCAACTATTATTGACCTGTTGTTTTTGCACTCAGAAATTTGCCTAAATATTTGCTCTTCTGTCTCTCTCTCTCACTGTTTGGAGGTCTATAGTATACTTCTAGTAGTGTGGCTGCCCCTTTTTAATTTCTGAGCTCAACCCATATAGCGTCATTTGATGCTTCATTTAGTGTATCATTCCTCCTCACAGCTGCAATTGATTCTTTAACCAATAATGCTACTCCCCCCACCTTTTTTAGCCCCCTCTCTATCCTGCCTGAAAACCTGATGTCCAGGGATGTTTAGTTGCCATTTTTGCACCTCTTTAAGCCAAGTTTCCATTATAGCAATGATATCATGCTGACATCTGTCTACCTGTGCCCTCAGCTCATCAGCTTTGTTCACTATACTCCTTGTGTTTAAATAAATACGCTTTAACATTGACAATTTCCTGTGCTGGAAACCTTTGAACCTTTGCTTCTACTATCTTTCAGAGTCTCTCGCTAATTTTCCGTCTCCGGCTCCTGCTTTGAATTTGTCCCATCCCCTGCCAATCTAGTTTAAACCCTCCCCACCAATACTAGCAAATCTACCTGCAATGACATTCGTCCTGGTCCTACTGAGGTGCAGATCCCACCTTCCCCAGAACTAGCACATGACCTTGGAAGTAATCCGGGTATTACTACCTTTGAGGTCCTGCTTGCTAATCTCTTTCCTAACTCCCTGAACTCAGCCTGCAGGACCTCTTCGATTTTTCTACCTACATCACTGGACCAACATGAACCATGACCTCTGGCTGTGCACCCTCACCCTCTAGAATGTTCTGAAGCCCTTGCACCAGGGAGGTAACAAACCAGCCTGGAATCATGTCCACAACCACAGAAGCACCTGTTTGTTGCCCTAACTATAGAATCCCCTACCACTGCTGCTCTCCTCTCTTTTGTCCTCCCTCCCTGCACAGCTGAGCCACCCATGGTGCTCTGGTCATGACTCTTGCTGCTCTCTCCAGAGGAACCCTCTCCCCTATTGGTACTCAGAACTGAGTACCTGTTGTAGACTAATTGGTAGAGATTGATAGCTATGGTTAGTAAACAGCTCCATTATTTTTAACATCAAAGTAAATGGCGAACTCAGTTGGTCTTGGTCTTGTCTTATTGCTATGTTCCTACCACTGCAAATGCTCAGAATATAGACCTTTGAGCTCTGCAACTTGGAAGGGCATGCAACCTAGTCTATTGAGCTGAAAGTATTCTTTTTATGACACACATAAATGTCTTGTGTAAAACAAATGTGGACAGCCTCAAATAGAGAAACTGAAGAGTCAAATGTTAGTATTAACAGTGGCTCCATAGTATAGAACTTAAATATTGCTGAAAAGAGAGGCATGTTGCCAAAGCCTTTTGCCAACCACTCCTCTGGACAAATTTCAGCTTGCCAAATTTCAAACGATCACAACAATTTATACTATGGGAGGAAAGGATGTTGATTGGTTGGCAAGTTGACTCTGGCCGAGGTGATGCCATGAACAAAGCACTAGAGAACTATAGGCTCCCCAAGCTCCCTGGTAATTCAAAAAAGGCACAAGGCTTGAACATAATCCCTTTGTTTTCAGAGAACAGGTCCCTGCGTATGAACATATGTCACTTCTAGCAAACGTAAACTTGTGAGAGAAATGGATTTTTAAAAATATTTTTGGGGAATATTGTGTTATTCTATGAAAAAAGCTATGTGAGTCTGTGTGTGTGAATGATTTAAGTAAGCTGGGCAGAGATTAATAGGAGACAGGATGTCAAAGGGAGTCAGAGGTGATAAGAAATATGTCTGCATCTTCCAGGAGTTCCATAGGTAAATAGAAGGGAGGATACCATTTTTTTTTTACCCAAAAGAAAAACAAGCTGAAAGATCTAATATTTTGAAGGATTTGAGTTTCAAAGAGGTGTGTAACCAATGGAACCTGAGACAAAAGGGAAAAAAAAAGGTATTTTAGTGTTGGCTGTGGAGCTGGAGGGGTGAGATGTTGCAGCTGGAGCTGTGGCCAAGAGAGGATGCAGTTTGACTCAATCATCCAGTCAAGCCAGAAAAGTCTCGGGCTGCAAAAAAGCAGTTTTATTCTGGAGTTTGGATTTTCACAACAGAGTGGAAGAGAGTTACAGGTCTTGTGGTATGCCTTTATTGAAGCTACAGTCATTTGCCTTAGGTAATGTTATTGGATTTTTTATAGTTAAACATCTATAAGGGAGTGTTGCCTGCAAGGTATTTACTTGTGGATCTGACGAAGTATGGAGTCTTTTGGTGGAATGTGTTATAAGATTAACCTTAATTACGCAACTATAATCTTTTGTGTTTAAGTTTTATTTTATTCTTGTTAATAAAATTTTACTTTTACTTTTTAACATCCCAAAAGTGTTATTGGACTTCTTGCTGTACGTCCCCTTCTCATTTTCGGAGTATAAAATAAAGGGTATAGCCAAAGTTTCCCTGGGATTTGGTTTGCACAGCAATTAACATTGGCTGTGGTCATAACACATGGATCAATTACACTTGCTAGAGGTGGCATACGTTCATATACAGGGACCCATTTTCTCCAAACAAAAATATGCGCAAGCCTGTCATCTTTTTGGAATTACCAAAGAACTTGGGGAGTTTATGGCTCCCCATTTCTTTCACCATGGCAACGCCTCAGACAATCAGAGTTGACTTGCAAACTAATCAGCACCCTTTTCTCCTTTGGCATAAATTGTTGTGATTGTTTGAAATTTGGCATTTTTGCATTTGTCCTGACGATTGCAAGATAGGAAGCTTTAGCAACATGTCTGTCTTTCACAATATTCATGTTAGTACTAATCAGCATTAATTTAACATCCTCACAAAGCCCATAATGAAAACTGATGTGGAAAATGAAGTTAATCTACACTTTTGCAAGTAGAGTTTTACACTGAGATCAAAGAAAAATGGCATTGTTGCAACGGACCAGGATGGGCAGTACTTTTAACATGGCCACAATTAGCTAAAAGCTCTGAAAATTGATAGTACATGACAAAGGTGGAAGAACATTCATATTTTTCAGCACTTGTATCATTCAGCTTGATGACGACACAAACTCATCAGAAAATAGTCATTTCTTTTTTAACAAAGAAAAAAGTTGGAAGGCATTGAGGAAGCTTGATTGGTTACATAATTGCAGAAGGGCCCTATAGAAAGAGGGGGGAAAATATCAAACTTTTGTTAATCCAAATTAATTGGATATCTTTGGAACAGTTTAGATGAGTCCAAGTGTCCTGCATTAAAGTGATCTGCTAAATGCTGTGACACCACAGGGATTCCTCCGCTATTGATCGAACTGTATTATATGTGTGGAACCTTAATAGGATTAGTTTAGATTGCTTTTCTGATAGCCATCTTCAACATCCAGTAATATCAGGACAGATCTTAGTGAAGTGGGCATCATAGAACCATAGAAGCATAGAACACCTACAGCACAGAAAACAGGCCATTCAGCCCTTCTAGTCTGTGCCAAATTCAGCTCTATATTCCTTTGTGCTGTTGCAACCAGGCTGAGAAGTAAGCTGACTCCTTTCTTTGTCGCACTTCTGGGTTGACTGTAACAGAGTTTGAATTTTAAAAAGATGTGATATTGCCACTTCAATTTGTACTTAACTATGCATAGCTCAGTGTTAGAAATAAGCCAACCTGGTTTATTAAGTTAACAAGTAAAGAGTTAGTTTTATGCTAAAACTCACTCAGGTAAAGATGCAGAAATTATTAACCAAAGGTTTAAAATGTACAAATATGTCCAACCCCCATTAATGGAAAAACACACTCATGTGTACACACACCCCATCTTGCCACCACCCCCCAACAAGCAAAAAAAGGAATCCTGCAGAATATCAGATCTTAATACTTGGCCAAGTAAAGCATAGAGTCAGGAAAAACAATTATTCATGGGTTGTCCAGATGCTCGTTTACAGCTGGCTTTCCCCAATAGCTGCTCACTTGGATTTCTCACTTGAGCAGTAACTTTGCAATCATATAGAAATGAGATGAAATGTATTATATTTCATCTCATTTCTATATGTCTTAGTTCTGATGAAGGGTCATACGGACTCAAAACGTCAACTGTATCCCACTCCGCGGATGCTGTCAGATCTGCTGAGTTTTTCCAGGTATTTTTCTTTTTGTTCTAGATTTCCAGCATCCACAGTATTTTGCTTTTAACTCTGCAATCATGGCTGGTTGATTTTCTTTTCTCTTGGAGACAGTGGTGTTGATTCAGAATCCTCCATTTAGAACTATTGGTTTTTTGCAGCAATGAGGTTTTCTGTTGGGTTTTCAAATCACAAACAGCTCAGCTATGATGAGAGAGGTTTCAGGGAATGATTCTGCCCCTTTGGTAGTGTCTCTGACTGTTAGTTCAAATCCAATATATGTTACATCCAAGAGCTGGGTCACGTGGCCTCTCTCTGGTTTCCATCTGGGCTTATCTTAGCCACTTTTTCTGATGCACCATAGACTCTGTGTCTCCATAAATCAGCTTGTGCCTTTTGCAAATGCAACTTCGTAGCTGCTGCGAGCCAGTCTCCATTAGCTAAAATATTTTTTTCAAAAAATTCAATATATATGTCCAAACAATGACATTATAAAGTAATATGTGTCCAGCTGATGACATTAATTTTCTATGTAACACAGTTTCATAACACCAAAAAATCAATTCTTAAATCATCTGACATATTGAACTACTATCCCATCTCTAACCACCTATTCCTCCTCAAGATTTTTGGTAACATTATCATCTCCAACCTTTGTGTCCATTGCTTCCAAAACTCCCCAGCAGAATCCCTCAATTCTGGTTTGTGCCCAATTTAACAAGCGACATTCTGGGTGACTATGACCATAACACATTATCCCTTCTTGTCCTTGAGCATTTGCGGTGACAGACCTTGAAATCCTTCTCCAACAGCTCTGCTCCATTGTCTATCTTCCTGGGACTGGCGTTGTATGATTCCAATTCTAACTACTTGAACACAGCTGGGGCTTCTGAGCAATAGCTCCTCCTTCCAACTCAGCATTTTGACCTGCAGATTGCTGCAAAGAAGTGGACTTACCCAACCTCTTCCCCATTTACATTTTGCTTTATAACATCATCTGCAAGAAAAGGTCAACAGGCTTGGGTGCCTCATTTTTTATATTATATGAGACAGTGCACCCATTCTGACTCTCTATAATTTCTCTGGACTCAATGACCACTTCCATGTTGTTAGACCTCGTGTCCATGATTAACTCATAGATAAATCACAGCTTCCTCCAACTCAGGGAGACTATAAGCCACCATTCCTTGCCCCTGCAATAAACTGCATTCTCTTGCAATTGATTCCATTCAGCCTAAGCTCTGTGAGCAAGTGTCATGCATGACATCACCCCCACATCACTTAATATTAACAAGGCCAACATGCCTCCTGCATCTCTTGCCTTTAGTTTAAAGGTCCCCCCACCAGTGGTCTTATTCTTAAACATGCAAATGAAGCACAAATGGAATTGAACCAAATATAATTGGTCTCCAGGCTATTTATTCAGTGTGGTGAACAACAGAAATAGGCACTCTCCAGATGATAAGTAAGGAAATGTCAACTTCATAGACACCTTCAAAGTGAGACAAGCCTTTTAAGTGTGCATGTGTGTGTTCACAGCAATATCTCCATGCTCCTACAAGATGCACATCAGCCCATTGAAGGACATACTGCTGATTTTAGCAAAATGTAGTGCAGAAATAAATCAGCTTTCTTCGAACATTTGCTTTATATCAGTGTGGCATGAGTACTGAGAGAGTCAGCAAAACCAAACTCTGTCAAGCATAGCTGCAAACATGGGAGAGGTTTGAGAAAGAGAGAGGCAAGAGTGCCTTGAATGTTTTACTGATTATCCAATTGGCGAGGCACTAACTTAAAAAATCTCATCTCCAGTGATTATTCCAATTTTCTTTGCTGGATGTTTTAGTTCCCAAATGCCCCTTTTTTGTTGACAATTTTTGGAATCTTTGGATCATGGAGATGGTCCTGAATTGAAATGTGAAGAGCCCTGGTGAACTTCACTGATATACATGGACACTTCACCTGTGGATGACGTTACAGTTCTCTTTTGCAAATTTTCGACTGTTGTGCTTAGCATCTGTTAAGATTAGTGGAGAGAATTGGTAGGCTTTACAGCTTTACATCAATTGAAGTAAATCAGAAGGCATTGCATTGCCTGCAAACTGTTACCCTTCAGTGCTTTAATCACCTGGTTATGCTGGACTGAGAACACAAATTGCTGGGCAATTGTTGCTTTGTAAATGTTAAAGATGCTATTGTCATTCAAGCTACATCCCCCCCACCTTTGGAAAGTGCAGTTTGACCTTCAGAGATTCCCAGTTCTTGCATTCTTCCTTTAGGGCATAAGATAGTTACTTGAAATTGTTATGGCTTTAAAAAAAAATCAATGAGAATTTAATCATGATCACTAATTTCCCCTCAAAATCTAATTCTAAATTCAAATATAACCAATAGATCTCCCTTGGCATTCTTTGAGACTATTCTGAGACCTAAAGTGTCATTTCCATTGTGTTCTGTTGTCCTGCAGCAGCCTGCATGTGACAGCAGTTCATTCAATACTCTAATACTGCAAATTTACTGAAGCAATATATTGCATGACTGACCCAAGGTAAAATACTGCACACATCCCTGACACTGAAAGCAAGAGGGCTTGCAAAAATAATAATTGTAGTGCTATTCACCCCTCATTCCAAAGTATGCTTAAAATGCAAGTAGCTCTCCTTCGTCCTCCAAGAGCTCATCCCCAGCTATTCACATTATCGATTATTGAGTGAACGTGACAGCTTTTTCATGCTGCTGGTACACAGCTTCAGGCAGCAAGGATGTATCGCAAGAGAATGGGTCTGGAACTTGTGATGCCTGCTTTATGGCCTCACAGTTTTGTGAGGGGAAAAAAAGAAAGTCATGTTGACTCCAGGGGAGCAATGTTCACCTTCACAGCATGGGTATTAAACTGATGGAATTGACTGGCCACCCTTTGTAGAACACCACTCGCTCCCCTCTGCTCCCAAACCAACCCCCTAGCCCCACAATCTTATGAAAAATGAGTGAGTTCATAATAAACTGTTCTGCCAAATAATCACTCAAACAATGAAGGTGAAAATCTCCATGTGCCTGACACACCACCTCTATCTCCAGTTCAAAATTACCAATACGTGCCTCATGTTACGTGAGTCACAGTAACGGGTGCAATGCGTTTATGGGTATCTTCCTGACACTCCCAAACAGGGAAATTTGATTATTTGCTCCATATATTTAATTATTTGAAGAAAGAATTTACATTTATTTAACACCAAGCACATCCTTGTTGTAATATGCCTTTAAGTGATAGCTGCATGACATCACCAGAAATGGATCAGAAACACAGAATCTTTGCAGTGCCCATTGAGTTTGCACTGACTCGCTAAAAGATCAATCTACCTAATCCCACTCCCCTGCCTTATCCCCGTAATCTTGTACATTCTTTCTTTTCAGATAGTAATCCAATTCCCTTTTGAATACTTTGATCAAATCTGCCTCCACCACCCTTTCAGGAAGTGTGTCATGCAATCCTGTTTTTGTTTCATTTTTGCTTTTGAGCAGAGCACAGCACAGATAGCTCTGCTGTTGAGGTCTTTAAGCTTTCTATCCATATATAAATGTTGTCCTGTGCCTAGTCTCAATGAATGAACCCACAATGTGTTTACCCAATCCCTTATGAGTGTTTGGTGCCTTTATATCATTATAACAACACAACAATCCCAGGATCCCTCAAAATGCCTCACAGCTAATAAAATGCAGTCACTCTTGTTTTGTATGTAAATCAATTTGGAGACAATGCCTTATAGATGGCAATACGTGAAATTACTAATTGACTTGCTTTTGGTGGTGTTAATGTGATAAATATTAGCCTGAACACTGGGAAACTTACACCCATCTTCTTTGAATAGTGTCATGTGAAAGGAAAGGGTTAATCACATTGTTGTGAATGTTGCTAATGTTTATCATAAGAAAGGCTTACTTTATTTCACACAAGTTTAATATCGATGCAGTGAAATAGTCAGTTTATACAGTAAACTTGACTAAAAATTAGTTGCCAACAATTTCCACAGAAGTGTCTACATTAAAGGGAGAAATGCTCCTTTTGTTCTGTCAAAGAAGGAGATCACTAGATCTTGAAGATAAGGATCTGCCTGAGAAAGACCACAGGGAGTTAAGCAGTGTATCCAAGTAGGAGAGTTACATCAGTATATAGGAAAAATAACTTGTTAAACTAAATTTATTGACAAGTGACAAGGTCAATAAAATTTATCGCCTACAGAATTGTATTTGGTCATGATATAGTTTGTCACATGGAAAAGTTGGCAAAAACCTATAAAAAGTGGATGTTGGAACAGCTATTTTGGGTAAAGTCGAACCAATCAAGTACACTGAGCTTAGAACTGTAAAATGTTTGGGTTCCTAACCTAAACTCGCCAGCTTTTGTCTTAATTACTGCTGTTTATGTTTAATTATTATACGCTTAATAAATCTGAATATTTAATGGTGCGAACACTATTGTCTTGAGACTGGAACTGTAAGAGCACCCTTCCTCTAACACTATGAGATCTTTTGTGTTCATCTGCTAATCTCTACCTGAGGAGGTAGGCCAGTTTAACTGCTCATCTGAAAGACAGCACCTCCAAAATGTAGCACTCACATAGTGCTGCACTGAGCATAGGTTCACATGCTAGAATAATAGAGTCATAAAGTCATAGAGCTCTACAGCACAGAAAAAGGCCCTTTGGCCCATTGAGTCTGCGCCCCTCAAACAAGTACCTAACTATTCTAATCCCATTTTCCAGCACTAGGCTTGTATGCCATGGCATCGCAAGTGCACATCCAATATTTTTTAAATGTTATGAGAGTTTCTGCCTCTACCACCCTTTCAGGCAGTGGGTTCCAAATTCCCACCACCCTCTGGGTGAAAAAATACTTCCTCACATCCCCTCTAAACCTGCTGCCGCTTACCTTAAATCTATGCCCCCTGGTTATTGATCCCTCCACCAAGGGGACGAGTTCCTTTCTGTCTACCCTATCTATGCCCCTCATAATTTTATACATCTCAATCATGCCCCCCCCCACCTGTAATCTCCTCTGCTCCAAGGAAAATAACCCCCAGTCTATCCAATCTCTCCTCATAACTAAAACTCTCCAGCCCAGGCAACACCCTGGTAAATCTCTTCTGCACTCTCTCTAGTGCAATCACATCCTCCCTATAATGCGGATTCCAGAACTGCACAAAATACTCTGGCTGTGGCCTAACCAGTGCTTTATACAATTCTAGTGTAACCTCCCTGCTCTTACATTCTATGCCTCGGCTAATAAAGGCAAGTATGCCATATGCCTTTTTAACCACCTTAACTACCTGTCCCACTACCTTAAGGGACCAGTGGACATGTAGACCAATGTCCCTCTGATCCTCGATACTTCCTAGGGTCCTACCATTCATTGTGTATTCCCATGCCTTGTTTGTCCTGCCCCAGTGCATCAGCTCACATGTATCTGGGTTAAATTACATTTGCCACTGATCAGCCCATCTGACCAGCCCATCTATTTCCTCCTATAGCATAAGGCCATCCTCCTCACTATTTACCACCCCACCAATTTTCGTGTCATCCGCAAACTTACTGATCAACCCTCCTACATTCAAGTGTAAATCGTTTACATATACCACAAACAGCAAGGGACCCAACACCGATCCCTGTGGAACCCCACTGGATGCAGGTATCCAGTCACAAAAACACCCCTCGACCATCACCCTCTGCTTCCTGCCACTCAGCCAATTTTGGATCCAATTTGTCAAATTGCCTTGGATCCCATAGGCTCTTACCTTCATTATCAGTCTCCCATGCGGGACCTTATCAAAAGCCTTGCTGAAGTCCAAGTAGACTACGTCAAATGCATTGCCCTCACCTACATACCTGGTCACCTCTTTGAAAATTCAATCAAATCAATCAGGCATTACCTCCCCTTAACAAAACCATGCTGACTGTCCTTGATTAATCCCTGCCTCTCCAAGGGTAGATTAATTCTGTCCTTCAGAATTGCTTCCAATAGTTTCCCCACCAATGAGTCCCGTTTTTTATCCCTTCCTCCCTTCTTGAATAACGGTACCACATGGGCTGTCCTCCAGTCCTCTGGCACCTCTCCTGTGGCCAGAGAGGTATTGAAAATTATTGCCAGCACCCCTGCTATCTCCTCCCTTGCCTCACTCAACTGCCCGGGATACATTTAATCCGGGCCTGGAGATTTATCTACTTTTAAGCTTGCCAGACCACTTAGAACCTCCTCCCTTTCTATGCCAATTTCTTTAATTACATCACATTCCTTCTGCCTGATTTCCATACCCATGTCGTCCCTCTCACTTGTAAACACTGACACAAAGTATTCATTTAGAACCCTACCTACATCTTCCAGCTCCACACACAAATTACCACTATGGTCCCTAATGGGCCCTTTTCTTTCCCTAGTTATCCTCTTACTCGTTAATGTACTTATAAAATAACTTTGGATTTTCCTTTATTTTTCCTGCCAATGTTTTTTCATGCCCCCCTTTTGCTTTCCTAATTTCTTTTCTAAGTTCCCGCTACACACACTATACTCCTCTAGGGCTTCCGCTATTTTGAGCCCTTATGGTATCTGCCATAAGCCTCCTTTTTTCTCTTTATCAAATCCTGTATACCCCTCAACACCAGGGATCCCTGGATTTGTTGGTCCCACCCTTTATCTTTACTGGAAAATGTTGGCCCTTTACTCTCCCTATTTCCCTCTTGAATGAGTCCCACTGCTCTGACTCAGATTTACCTAAATGTAGCTGCTCTCAGTCCACTCTAGCCAAATCATATCTGATCTTATTAAAATCATCCTTCCCCCAGTTTAGAACTCTGGCTCATCCTTTTCCATAACAACCTTGAATCTAACAGTTATGATCACTATCTGCTAAGTGCTCACCCACTGACACCCCTACCACTTGCCCAGCGTCATTCCTTTAAATTAAGTCCAGGACTGCCTCCCCCTCTCTTGTAGGACCTTCTATGTACTGGCTTAAAAAGCTCTCCTGGACGCATTTTAAGAACTCGCTCCTTCTAAACCTATCACACTATGACTAACCCAGTTAATGCTGGGGAAGTTGAAATCCCCCACTATTACTGCCCTTTGGTTTTTACACTTCTCTGAAATTTGCCTACATATCTGCTCTTCTATTTCTCTCTAACTGTTTGGAGGTCTATAGTACACTCCCAGCATGTGATTGCTCCTTTCTTGTTTTTAATTTCTACCCATATGGCTTCATTTGAGGAGCCTTCTAAGATGTCATCCCTCCTTACTGCTGTAATTGATTCTTGATCAATATTATGATATCCCTTGCTCTTTCACCTCCTTCCCTGTCTTGCCTGAAGATCCTATATCCTGGAATATTGAGCTGCCAGTCCTGCCTCTCTCAATCTTGTTTCTGTGACAGCAATGACATCATACTTCCATGTGTTAATTTGTGCCCTCAACTCATCTGCCTTATTCATCAGACTCCTTGCATTAAAATAAATATCATCCAACCTTGACAAACTTCCTTGTGCCTTAACTGGCCTATAATGTCTATGCCTTCCAGACTCAATTGCTCTCTCATCTAATTTTACGTGTGCATCTCCTGCTGCTAAACATCCTCTCAGGATCCCATCCCCCTGCCAAATTAGTTTCAACCCTCTGCAACATCACTAGCAAACCTCCCAGCAAGGATGTTGGTCCCATTCCGGTTCACGTGCAACCCATCCACCTTGTACAGGTCCCACCACTCCAGAAACGGTCCCAATGTCCCAGAGATCTAAAGCCCTTCCTCCTGCACCATCTCTCCAGCCACGCATTCATCTGGACTAACCTCCTATTTCTATACTCATTAGCGCGTGGCACCGGAAATAATCCAGAGGTTACTTAATCTGTTCTTTAATCTGTTTCCGAGCTCCCTACATTCTGCTTGCAGGACCTCATCCCTCTTTCTACCTATGTTGTTGTACCAATATGTACCACAATCTCTGTCAGTTTGCCGTCCCCCTTTAGAATTCCCTACAGCCGTTCAGTGACATCCTTGACCCTGGCACCAGGGAGGCAACATACCGCCCTGGAGTCACATCTACAGCCGCAGAAATGCCTGTCTGTTCCCCTTACTATCGAGTCTCCTAGCACTATTGCTCTTCCCCTCTTTTTCCTCCCCCACTGTGCAGCTGAGTCACTCACAGTGCCATGAACGTGGCTGCACTCCCCAGAGGAACCATCACTCTCATCGTTTTCCAACACAGAGAAACAGTTCTCGAGTGAGATGCACCCTGGGGATTTCCTGACTACCTGCCTGACACCTTTCTTCTGACTGATGGTCACCCATTTCCTCTCTGTCTGCACTTCTGCAAGCTGTGGAGTGTCCACGAAACTGTCAACCTCGTGGATGCACCTCAGTGCCTCCAGTTGACGCTCAAGCTTCAAGTAGCTGCAGCTGGTGGCACTTCCTGTACACATGGCCAGTCAGAGCGCAAGGAGCGTCTAGGACTTCCCACATATTGTAGGCGGTACATAACATGGGACTGAGCTGCCCTGCCATACCTCTAGTTGAAAAAAAAACCCTTACTTTAAGTTAAATGTAGTTAAAAAAAAGTTAAATTATTTATGTACTTCAAATAAAAACTGGAACCCATACCTTTCCTTAGCCTAATCTATTTTAAACTGGAGAAAAACACTTACCCATGACTCACCAATCAGCTTTCACCTTTGTGATATCGTCACTTTTTGAAGTGACTGTTTCACCGCGGTGCTGACTGCAGGACACTCTTCCCATACTGCTTCACCGCGATGCTGACTTCAGGACACTCTTCCCATACTGCTTCACCATGATGCTGACTGCAGGACACTCTTCCTAGACCAACTGGAATGTTTCAGCAGAACAGGCAGTATCTGTGGTGAAAGAGGAAACTGGTGTTTTTTTTTTCCAGTTCAATAAGCAAAGTCAGAACTGAATAAGCAGCAGCTAAGGTGGAATAAAGTCAGAGTAAAGAGAACCAGGAGATTAGGAAAGAATGACCAGTAATTGGATGGAGGACTAGAACTGATTAAATGACAGGTAATATTTGTGCGTGCCAAAAGGAGATGATTTCTCTTTACTGATGTAGAGGGACTTAACATGTACTTGCAGGGTTTTTCACTCTGATTTCCAGCATGGTCAGTTTATGGGCAGGATTTTGCCCTTGATGGGCAGACAGCTGATTGCTACTGCCGAAACGGGTCCCGCCGCTATTTTACGTGGGCGGGCCAATTAAGGCCCGCCCAGCCTGCTGCCTGGCGGGAAGCGCTATGCACTCCATATGCAAGTGAGGGGGGGGGAGGGGGGGTGTGTATTCCCCAATTGTCAGAGTGTGCTCTTTCGTGTGCATGCATGTGAAAAAGCACACATCTCCCTGAGGCTAAGTGCTGCCTCAGGGAGATTACTGAAAGGCTGTGAAACATTAAGACTAGAAAAATGAAAAAAGTCATTAACATGTCTCCCTCATGTGAAAATGTCACACAAGATGGGACATGTTAATGAAATAAACAAAAACTTTATTAAACTTTTTTAATTCCAATATCAAACCTCATGCTGCCACTGGATGAGGTTTGTTAAAAAATCACTTACCTGCCTGCCAGTTGGGCCCATGTGCTGACCCAGTTTGCAAGGGCCCCTCAAAAACCTGGTCGATTGGTGACTTAATGGCCTTAACAAGGCCTTTAATTAACGGCGGGCGCGCATCCCGCTGCATAGCGCACCCGCCAACCGAAACATTGCGATGCATCAGGACGCTCGTGCGAGGTCAGCATGCGACATTTTAAGTGCTGTTGTGTGGGCTCTGCCACCCCCACACCAGCCAGAAGATTCAGACCTATTTTTCTCTCCGAGGAAAATTTAAACCAAGTCCCTGTCTGCACTCTCAGGTGGACTTATACAATTCCACAGTAACGATTTCAAAGAAACAGGAGAATTAGTTATCCCTCAATCAACATCAACAAAACAAAACAGCTTATCAGAGCATTATCACACTGCTGTATGTGGGAGTTTGCTGTGCACCAAATAACTGCCTTGTTTCCTACAGTACAACAGTGTCTGTACTTCAAATGTAGTGCATTGAGCATAAAATACTTTGGGACACCTTGAAAAGCATGATATAAAAACCTCCTCTCCCCTCTCTCCCCTTCCTTTCGCTATTCCCTTTCTAAAAAATTACTAGTGTCTCCATTATGATTGTATCTCACCCTGCCCTCAAATATAAGCTCTTCCAATGTCCCCACTTCATAGAATCAACATGCTGAGATATCTTTGAACAGCAGTTAAGGAATGAGTGCATCAGCAGATTCGAGTTTGTATGACAAAATAAGCTGACATATTCTCCCTTTATATTATAATCTGCTTTTGATATTTTGAAGGCAAAAAATAGTGCACAATGTTTCCATTACCTTCTATTATTCAATTCAGGCTTTTATTCTAAAAGAAAAATTTGTTTAAAAGTAAGATTTGTTGAAAAGCAATTAATTGAGCATTTAGGATTCTTTGATTTGTTGATAAATTTACCAGTATGTTAGAGCTGTGCTTAGTTTCAGAAAGTGTTGCATTAAGATTAAAACTTTGCACTTGTCCCATGAAGAGTTGCAGACTGTTTTATTCAGAGATGAATGAATTTTTCTGGAGTTAAATATATGTGTACCATCTCCTGCCCACAAAGGGGGCTGGGGAAGTTGTGTAGAGGGTCTATTGTCCTGAATTATTAGCTCACTATATACTGACCAGACACCCTCTTCATACCGATTACATTGTTTTCATAGTTCAGCTGTAGTATTCAGTCAGTGCACCTCTGCTGGTGTTTTGTAGGTCAATTTATTAGCACCATGCAAGAAATATGCTAATGATATGTTAATTGGATTCCAACATGATGCTTTCCTGAAAGTAATCAGAAATAATTTTTGCCTGAATATTTAATAAATGCTACTCTACCACAGCAACAATTTAAAATGGGAATGGGCTATGGGCTGAGCTGTTCAGCTTCATGTTCATGCTCAACATAGTATGATTTCATTCTTGAAGCCAAAGCTGGTATAGGGATGTACACAATTAGTTTTCTATCTCCACTTCATGACTATGGGGTCACTACTGTACAGTTTAACAATTTAAATATATATATAGACTGGGATTTTACCTTTAAGAATAAGAGTGATGCTAACAGTGATGCTCACTTATTATAGGATAAGACAGGCAGCGACTTCCAGAGTCTTCACATGCGCAGTTAAACATGAGAATCCAGAAGTTGCCATGCTCTTCCATAGGTTGCTTTACATTAGTATCTCACTGAAACCCATGCGAAGGCATTAAATTTCTGTGTATCTTTGAAGAAGGGTCAGACGGACTCAAAACGTTAACTTTGTTGGTCTCTCTACAGAGATAAAAACAAAAAAACTGCAGATGCTGGAAATCCAAAACAAAAACAGAATTACCTGGAAAAACTCAGCGGGTCTGGCAGCATTGGCGGAGAAGAAAAGAGTTAACGTTTCGAGTCCTCATGACCCTTTGACAGAACTTGAGTGAATCCAAGAAAGGGGTGAAATATAAGCTGGTTTAAGGTGTGTGTCGGGGTGGGGGGGGGGGGGGGGGGGGGGGGGGGGGCGTTGGGGGGGTGGGGGGTGGTTGGATGGGGGGAGAGAAGATGCTGTTGAGCTCTCTACAGATGCTGTTGAGTTTTTGTTTATGATAAAGTTTCTGTTCTTACCATTAGTTACCCACTAAACATGCCAGAAAAATATAGTGATCATACATTCAGTATGAGTGAGTTTTATTAGTGTGATAAGTCACAATTTCTGCCAAACAGTCTCTCTGGTACCGATAATTTTGTTATAAAGCTCTATTTTATATCAAAAAATGACTTTGTTTATTGAGTGGCCTGAAGTCACAGAATAAGCTTTTAAAAAAGACTTAAAATGGCTGAATATTTACATAGCTTTGTAAATTGTCAGATTGTAGTTATCAAAATGGAGATGGTCTGTCTAATAGCCCACACAGGACAATAAGCTTAAAGGAGTGTGAATTACCATCTCCTGAACTACTCTACTCTGACAAAACCTAATTATTCAAGTGGATGAGGACCAAGCTGTTAAACTTAATCACTCTGGAAAATGGGCCCTGGTTGAAGAGGGCCTCACCGACTACCTTAATCTGATCACTTTAGACAATGGACCAGAAATGAGCTTGTTATGGCCATGTATGGTAACTGGCTAGTTTATGAAGAAAGGCCTTTGTGCAAAAAGACATTGATTTCCAGGGTCGGAGTACAGAAAGGCCATGAATTGGTAACAGCAAGAAGACTCGTGGTCCCTCTCTTTTTCTCTCACTCTAGTCATTGTGCAAGTGTGCTCCACCTGTATTCTGACCAGTAAACCACCGCAGGCAGCATCTTTAACATAAACCAAGAAGCTGCTAACTCCAGAAGAAAAGATAGAAATCATCTATCAACATTTCAAAATCATCTTGATGCAAAATCTGGAAAGATCACCGAAACTAGCCTGAAACCATCCAAGTCATCAATCTACAGGATCCGTATATGATTGACTTTCTTTTCTTAAACCATCTAGCTTTCATCCTTCTTTGCAATGCATTTCTTTGTGTCTGTATGAATCTCTTGAATGCATGCAGGGATTAAGTACAATAAATACTTTCTTTTAAAACTCAGAAGTAAACCTGTTTGTGCATTTTACAGTCACAGCAATTAACAGTTAAACACTCGCTGGCAAGCAAATTATTTTAAAATACTTGTTGCTGTCAACCGCGAGGTAGAAAGGGAGGGAAGCCATTCTACCACTTCTCATCTGGTCATAACAATTTACTTATACAAGAGTGTGGTTCCATTTCTTCAGAATTGAATTATTGTTGGGGTTTTTTGTTATTTTTTCTTTCTTTCTTTTGTATCTTTCTCTTCACCCCATTTTTCTTTCCCTCGCTTTATTTAGTTGCGTATATGCTTTGAAATCAAATTAAGTACTCTAATGGGCATTTCCTGATTTAAACTCTGCACACCTCAGTGAGGATTCTTCAGTCCGATTGAAAATTTCTGACCTGTGTCTCTTCAACCAAACAGTTAAGTTATCCTGCTACCAGGACGAAAAGCAGATCCCCACTCCATGGGTGAGCATTGGCACTCTGAGGAGTATTTTTTCAATGGCAGCTAATTAAGAGGCCCCACCATTCAAGAGATTCACACAGACACAGAGAAATACATTGCAAAGATGGATGATAGGTAGATGATAGAGTCCTAAAAGAAAGTCAATCATATTCGGATCCTGTAGATTGATGACTTGGATGGTTTCAGGTCGGTTTCGGTGATCTTTCCAGATTTAGCATCAAGACAACTGTGAAATGTTGGAAATTGACGCTAATCAGAGGGCCGGCAGAATGGCAGTCTTGACAGTGCCTTCAATAAAGGCCTCCCCTGCTGAGGCTGCAGGATGAAGGAGAGAGCGCCCCTATAATGAAGCACCCTCAAAGGCAAAGTCAGCTTTTTTCTAATTTACCATGCTCGTATGTTGCTGAAATGCTCATCAATGGTTTTTTCTACCTCCAAACTTTACTATTCTAATGCTCTCCTGGCTGACCTCCCATCCCCCAATCAACTTAAACTTGAAACCATCCAAATCCTTGCTGCCTGATCTAAACTCGCACCAAGCCCTGCTTAAGCATCAGCCCTCTGCTCACTGACCTACATTGGTTCCCCGTCTACCAACACATCAATCTTAAAACTTTCAGCCTGGTTTACAAATCTCTGCATTGCCTCATTATCCTTTTCTTTATAGGCTCTTCAAACCCTAAAAGTACTCTTAGATCACTGAACTCTTCCAATCCTGGCATTTTGTGCAGTAGCAATCTTATTCGCTTCATCATTGGCAGCCATGGCTTTGGTGATCTTGGTCCCAAGCTCTAGAATTCCCTCAATAAGACTCTCCCCCTCGCTCTCGACTTTTAGGGTAGTTCTTAAAACCTACGTCTTTCTCCAAGCTTTTGGTCATGTGTCCTAACACGTGACTCGGTGCAAAATTTTGTTGATAACATTCCTGTTAGGTGGTTTGCGACAACGAATGGATTATATAAATTAAAATTGTTGTTGTTTAGAAATTCAAATCCTTAGAAAAAACTCCCATATCTGAATTTGAGCAGACACAGCTCACACATTTCATCATAAGCAGCATGGAGCTATATAACAGATGAATTTGGGCTCATGTTTCCACATTACCCACACTTCAAGGTCTTAACTGCATTTGTGCCATTGGAGAAGGACCAGGGGGATGCGTGGCTGCCCCGAAAATCAAAGGGTGAATTATCCTTGTGTGTTTTTGCGCACTTCCCACTGGTTACAATACAACACTGACAAAAGGCATACAGCAGGAATGATTAATTGGTTTGCCTGAAGACTCATTTCTGAATTATATCAATGAGCCTTGAGGCCTAGAAACCCCATTTAAAATGAGTTGAAATGCCACTGAGCAATATTAGCAAAAATATAGTTTGTATCAGACACCTTTTCTGTTATTTTGAGAGATTGAGGAAACTGAGCCTGTGTTTTCTCGAGTTTCAAAGAATGACAGGTGATCTCACTGAAACTTACAAAATCCTCACAGGGCATGACAGGTAGATGTGGATAGGAATTTTCCCCTGGCTGGTGAGTGTAAAACCAGGGCATGCAGACTCAGAATAAGGGACAGGCCATTTAAGACTGAGATGAGGAAAATTTCTTCACTCAGAGGGTAGTGAATCTTTGTAATTCTCTACCCCAGAGGGCTGTGGAAACTCAATCACTGAGCACGTTCACGACAGAATTCGATTAATTTCTGGATACTAATGACATCGAGGGATGTGGAGATAGTGGGGGAAATGCTGTGCAGGTAGATAATCAGCCATCGTCTGTTTCAATGTGGAATAGCTTCAATGGATGGAATGGCCTCCTCCTGCTCCTACGTTTCTAGCCTCAGCATCAGTCCCAACCGAGGAACACCATATGAAAGCATTCATTCTGAAACGATTATCACCATTACAACTATAAATGCAATTCAGGGTACATTCTCCTTTTTTTTGTTATTTGAACAATGTAAAACTGAAGAAAGGTATTAACTTCTGCAATGTTTAAACTAATCTGTTAATTAAATCCGATAGTTTGCATTTGGTTTCATGAGACAACTGCTCACATTTTTCCCCAGTCAGTCTTCCCATTTTGATATACTCTGTGACTCACTCCTTTATTAATTCATAAAGCACCAACGAATATCAAATATTCAAAGCCAAGCAATACTGATGTTTTACAAGCGATGGGAGATTGAAAGCCATAAATAAAGTTGTTCTGTTTTAATGAGTTGCTAATTCATTCAAAATTCCAACCAACATGAAATGTAAAAACAGAAAGAGTGCTTGTTCCTATTTTTTCATGGCTGCTTGACTGTTTTCATGCCTTCTCAAGTGAATGTAAAAGATCCCATGGCATTATTTGAAGAACAACAGCTGAGTTCTTGCCAGTATCCTCACCACTATTTATCCCTCAACCAATATCTCTGAAGCAGATTATCTGATCATTATTTCTTTGCTGTTTGTGAGACCATGCTGTGTGCAAATTGGCTGCTATGCTTCCAACTTTACAACGGTGACTACACTTCTAAAAATACTTCATTTGCTACAAAGTGCTGTAGGACCACCTAGGAGCATGAAAAGGGCTATATAAATGCAAGATTTTCACTTGTCTTTCCACAGGTGCTTATACTGTAATCTGACATTCCATGTCGCCAAGTCCAGATCGGGGTCTGATCTTTTGAGTAGTCACAGAGAAAATTGCCCAGTCACTCATTCAAGCAGGCCTGGGAATGAGAATTCTTGGGAAGAAAGGAAGATTTTCCATTGTTTAACCACAACAACTATATGAATTGATCAGAAGTTTAGGGTTGCATTTAAATCTTATGGCCAACAAGATAAAGGTTATACTGGATGTTGCCCATTGCTGTGTATCAGCATTCCTGACTCCATGAAAGTTTTTTGTACAGGTGACGAGAGGCAAGCACAAAGCTCTGCTCTGTTATATTGAATCACCCCACTTTCTCCACTTCCTCTGAGCACTTTACAAACCCACCTTGACACTGTATTAGAGTGAGATTACCTATTCTCAAGTCCCAGTGGCAATAGATGGCACCTGCCAAGGACTCTCACACCATTATCAAAGCAAAATACTGTGGATGCTGGAAATCTGAATCAAAAGCAGAAAATACTGGAAAAACACAGCGGGTCTGGCAGCATCTATGGAGATAAAAACAGAGTTAACATTTTGAGTCCAATAGACTCTTCTTCAGAATTGGAGAGAAGTAGAAATGTGATCAATTTTCTGCTGTTGAGAAATGGTGGAAGGGGCAGATAAAGCAAAATAAAGGTTGGCTAAGGAAACATGAATACATGTCTCCATCCCCATCCCCTACCATGGTTGACAGAGCCCTCAACCAGGGGCAGCACATTTCCTGTATTTCTGCCCTCACCTCTTCCCCTCCATCCCAGACCACGATAGGGTTCCCTTTGTCCTCACTTTATACCTCACCAGCCTCTTTTGCCATTTCTGCTAATTCCAGCATGATGCACCACTAAACACATCTTCCCCTCATCTCTCCTGTCACCATTCCAAAGGGACTGTTACCTCCGTGACACCTTGGTCCACTCCTCTATCACCCCCAACACTTCAACACCTCATCCCCTTCCCACGCCATCTAATTCAATTGCAGGTAGCACCTTTCCCTTTACCTCTTCCCTCCTCACCATCCAAGGCCCCAAACTCTTCTTTCAGGTGAAGCAGCGATTTACATGTACTTCCTTCAATTTAGTCTACTTTATTCACTGCTCAAAATGTGGTCTCCCCTACAATGGGAAGATGAAACGCTGACTGGGTGACCGTTTTGTGGAACACCTTCACCCAGTCCCCAGTCATGACCCTGACCTTCCTGTCACTTACCATTTCAATTCACCACCTTGCTCTCGTGCTCACATTTCTGTCCTCAGCATGTTACAATATTCCAGTGAATCCCAATCCAAATGGGAGGAACAGCACCTCATCTTCCGATTAGGCACTTTATAGCCTTCTGGACTCAACATTGAGTTCAGCAATTTCAGACCATAAGCTTTCTGCTCCACTCTGATTTTTCTACCCCCCTACCCATCCCCCCAACCACGCTACATGCCAGTCTGTATCTTGTTCTCATGTTTTTGCTTTCAGATAGCGCTGAACCTTTTTCTGCTTTTAACACATTCTGCTATTTTGCTTTCAGGCAGTGCTGACCTTTTTTCTGCTATTAACACCTACTCTGGACCAAAATGTTAGACTTTAATACTATCATTTCCACTATCTTTGTCTTGTGTTCCATGACATCTTTGTCATTTAATCTCTCCTGCCTTCTAACCTATCCCTGACCTTCTAGTTTGTCCCTCCCCCCTTTTTTCAACAGTATTAAACCCATTACATTTCTACCTCTCTCCAGCTCTGAAGAAGAGTCATACAGACTCAAAACGTTAACTCTGTTTCTCTCTCCACAGATGCTGCCAGCCCTGCTGAGTTTTTCCAGCATTTTCCGTTTTTATTATGCCCTGACTCTGAATTTCTACTTATTTTCTCTTGAGGATCAAAGTGAGGTGTAAACTACTTCAAAGCAATGCAGAAACTGAGTATAGCTCCACTCTTAGCACAAAACAATGATATTAAATGTCACTCTTTGCATTACAGTGTTTAATATCAGTGTGGTATGCCATGAAAGAAAATAATTTGCATTTATTAAGTGTATAAAGTGTGTAACATGAAGATGTCTCAAAGCACTCTTCAACCAATAGACAACATTATTTGATGGAGAGTTACTTTTGGGAAAAGGGGATACAGGTCCCATCTGAATGGGGTTTCTCAATATATTTCGGATCATGTCAAAATTAAAATTTTAATGTCAGTCTAAACATCAATCCAAACATCAATCCCTATCTCATATGTTTGAAATTAGACCCACCTAGGCTTCCTCCATTCTTCACCCAACCTCCCAACATGGCTGTTTCCTTTCATTTCTTCACTGTTTTGCATTTAAATGGCAGTGAAATTAAGGGAATTTAAGGGCAGTCGCCTACCTCTCGTGCATTGCTCCTGGCTCCTGGTAACCCGGCCAATGTTTTATCCGTGCCGCAGGATCTATTTTCGTCCTGAAGTCAGATTAGTGGAGGAATTCCAGTCCTATTCAACCAACTTCAGGCACTATATTTAGCCGCTGCATGGTGAGGCTTTATTTTCACTTTCCCTGAATTGCCTGCCTTAGATCAGGATGTGGCTATTGCAGTAGTTCATCCTTTTTGTACCTAAAAAAGTCAAGGATTCACATAGCTGCATAGCCCAGAGACAGAGGTCCTGCTAGGCAACACAAATGCCAGTTTTTAAGCGAACCACACCAGCACTGCGCATTCAACTAATTGCAGTATGTTAGCGATCCTGTTTCTGCAAGCTGTGCCAACCATGCCAGCTGTTCCTCAATTATTCGGGGGTCAAACTCTTTTGCAGTAATCCTTTGTACCTGGGAAGATGTAAATAATGAGCTGGCTAGTTGGAGCTGATCACAATGAGGCATAGTCTGAATGACACAATCACACATCAAGGATGCACCAGGGGCTAAGGCTCATTCAACAATTATAAAGCTATTTATGTGATATTCCTCTCCTGTGCCTATCAAGTAGACATTTCAGTTTATCCTTACGAAATGCATCAGAACTGCCAGCAGGATTTGAGAGATTCACACCGACCGGGACAGAGGTTTAATCTTATCTCTCTGCTCAGTACATACAAAAATATCTACTTTCAAATCAATCAGGTTCAGTTGAAATAAACACTCTTCGTGTGTGATTGACAAGTATCTAAGCCTTTTTTAGTCCCATGCCTGAGAATTTTGTCCAGCGTGTTTTCTGAAGCCCTCAGTATACTCAGCTGTCTACTTTACCCACATGCTGTTCATGTGCATGCTCTGCTTTCCTAATGCAACCTCACAGCCTGTTTCCAAAATGCCTTGATAGGAGGCAAACATACAGAAACCAAGAAGAAAATTTCTCTCTTACACAAAATGTTATCAACGTGAAAATAGCGATGAGAAATAAACTTTGAATCAGTGTAAAATGTGTTAAAATTTGGAAAAGTTGGAAGGATTCTGAGCTTTGTGACTATTCCAAGTGCATGTTACAGCATTTACAAAATCATCTCCGGTGCATTTTGAACACGTCTGCGATGATCAATATTTATGACATGGTACCTACAGGGAAGCTGCACAGCAAAAAAAAAATACATCACAATGTCAACACTAAGAGCTGTATTTTCCTCTGGGTGTCAACTTCGCTGACAAATTAATCCTGGTAACCAGGAGAGCAAGAATGGTAGAAAGTGGTAGCAGCCTAATCTTCCATTTCCACTGCTTTGTCTCCATTGCACAAATGTCTCAATGAAAAACAGCCAAAAGGAACATTAAAGAACAGTGTGTGAAACTCAAGCATTCAGACCTAGGAGCTATCTGAATGAAGAATAATTTTAATTTTAAAAACCCTCAGAACTAACAATTTGTGACACATTTGGCAGTGCATATCAATGAATAAATGACCTTGATGGGATACATCTAACGGGCTTTGCAACACTCCTACCTCAGGATCCTCAACAGCTAATAGATGGTGCCTTCCTACTGAATGTCTTGTTAGTTCATTGTGTGTAGCTAAAAGCTTCTACTACAAGGAGCCATGCCTTTTCCCCCTCCTGTCCCTCTGCCGGTTTAGTGCTTAAATATGTATGCTCATACGTAAGAATGGTTTGAGATATGTAAATTCCTCCAATTGTATATTTAATTTACCAAACTTCTATGTATGATGTGCAGTCTCCTGCTACATTCACTTATCATCCCTGCCTTGCCAACATCCTTTTAACATTTCTCTGTCTGACTACAGTGTTTGTTCCTTGTGGTACAATTTCAACTTTTCACTTCATCACCCTTATATAATCTTTATCTCCATAATAAGACCAGGTGATTTGGCAGCAGGAAATTCATTCATTTCTCTTTATGATTACTGTGGTTCCTTATTGACGATTTTCACAACTCAGATTTAAAGGGCAGGTTATGCTCGACTAATTTAATCGAATTTTTCAAGCAAATGGCTGAGCTAATAGACTAAAAGGAATGCAGTAGATAATATACATTTGGACTTTGAGAAAGGTGTCACCGAAGCACAGCAGAATAGACTTGCTGCAAAAATGAAGGCCGATGGTAATAAAAGTAATATGCAGGTACACATAAAAAGATGTCTGAAGAATGGAAAGCAGGGGTTATGAATCCATGGATGCTTCGTAGATAAGTAAGACGAGGCTGCTGTTCCAGTCAAAGATTTGTGATTCTTTGTTCTCCATACAATTTGGACGTGGGTGTAAAGGGATTTGCAACAGTTCCAAGCCCAGGGTGTGTCAAAATGTGTGGAAGAATAGAGGAAAGTACAAGAGGGCATGTAAAGGTTAGGAGAATGGGTAGAAATGTTTGAAAGACTTTTTAAAAATTTGTTCGTGGGGTATGGACATCACTGGTTACACCAGCATTTGCTGCCCATCCCCATTTGCCCCTGAGAGTAGTTAGAGTCAATCACATTGCTATGGGTCTGGAGCCACACGTAGGCCAGGATAGGTAAGGATGGCAGATTTTCTTCTCTAAAGGGGATTAGTGAAGCAGATGGGTTTTTAACCACAATCAATGATAATTTCATGGTTACTTTACTGAGACTAGCTTTCAACTCCATATTTTTAAATAACTGAATTTAAATTGCACCAGCTGCTCTGGTGGGATTTGGACCTATGTCCCAGCGCATTAACCTGGGCCTCTGGATTACTAGTCTAGTGACATTACCACTATACCACCCTCTCCCCTTACAGAAGAGGTAAGGAAAGGTAATGCCATGGAGGGATTTGAAAACAGGGACCAGAGTGTAAAATTGAGGCAAAGATTAATTAGAAGTTAGGTTATGTGAATGACCACAGGAGTGATGGGTGAATGGAACTTGTCTGAATAAAGATAGGGCACCAGAGTTTTGGATGACTTCAGATTTATTGAATGGAGTATGTGGGAGTCTGGCCAGCAGTGCATTGGAATCAAGTCTAGAGGTAACAAAGATGTGGTTGAGCATTCAACAAAAGATGAGCTCAGACAGGGTGGAGTGGTCGATGTTAGAGGTGGCAATAGATGGTCTTAGTGTTGCCACTGATATGTGATAAATGTTAAGTTGTACACTTTGGGTGAAAAAGAAGAGAATGAAACAATGTGACCTAAACAGTGACATTTTCAACTGAGTAAAGGAAGAAAGCAAGCTCGGAATCCAGTCACACCTTTGAAAGCTGGGAAACAATATGCTTCTGGATATTATACAGAGAGGAGCTGAATGCAAAAAACAAAGTGATTTGACCACAGCTGGACTACTGTCTGCATTTTTGAACACTTCATTACAGAAAGTACATTCATGGAAAAGAAGCAATACAGATCTGTGATGGTAACGCCAGAGATGAGAAGATCTAGCTTTTATAGCAGCCTTGAAAAAAATTGGTTGTCTTCACAAGGGCAGATAAAGGTAATGGTGATGCAACAGAAATGCTTAATGACAAGTCGATCAGTAAAAAGAGAAATAAACTGAAGATTAGTTATAAAGGAATATGACATTTGTCACACATAGGGTTACGGGAGCATGGAATGCATTATCACAAGTGGGTAATGAAGCTTAGTCACTAACAGAATTTCAGAGGAAATTAAATAAACACTGAAAACAAAAGGAAAGGAAAGAGCAGGGATATTGGATTAGAGTGGATGGTTTTAATCTGGAGTGGTGTGGCATTGTGTGCTGAGTGACCATTTTCTGTTGTGAAATTCCCATGATTCTGTGATCTGATCATATATAGTTCATCATCACCTTAACAGTCTAGTGATTTAAGATCTTGACAGCTGTGGTCTGTGTTATACTGACATATTTGTTGCATCTGAAGCTAATTGACAAACTTCTTCAAGCTAGTTTCCCCTCTGCTGAGGACAAAAAATGTATGATGTTTTATTTGTAGAATTCTAATCCGTGAAATGCATTTTCATAACATTGGACAAGGGTTTTTTCCCACAAATGTTCATATTCCACAACTGGGTGAATGGACTAGCATAATTTAGACTTCTTAAGCAGCTCATAAACTGGTTGGAATGTATGATAGGAACATTGTTAGATTGATCAGATTTCTTACTATCAAATTTGAGTTGCATGAAATGTTGAGCAGTAAAAACTTAAAAAGGGGGGCACTTTTATATGACTTCAATAACATCGTGGCTTGAGAATTACTTTGTGTGAATATCAGAGGATGGGCCTGTGTGCATTTATTTTTTTTCCCAATATTTCAATGGAGGGATTAACATTCAAATTAAACAGATGATCACTTTGTTTTCCTTTATTCTTTCATGGGTGTGGATGTTGCTGGCAAGGCCGGCATTGTCCTCGAGAGGGTGATAGTGAGCCACCTTCTTGAACCGCTGCAGTCCATTTGGTAGGTACTGCTATTAGGAAGGAAATTCCAGGATTTTGCTCCACCGACAGTGAAGGAATGGTGATATATTTCCAAGTCAGGATGGTCAGTGGCTTGGAGGCAAACTTGCAGGTGGTGGTGTTCCCATGTATCTGCTGCTCTTGCCTTTCTAGGTTGTAGAGGTCATGGGTTTGAAAGGTGCTGTTGAAGGATCCTTGGTGAGTTGCTATAGTGCATCTTGTAGATAGTGGCAGTGGTGTGTACTGTGTGTTGGTAATGAAGGAAGTGAATGCTTAAGTTGGTGGATGGGGTGCCAATCAAGTGGGTTGCATTGTCCTGGATGGTGTTGAGTTTCTTGACTGTTGTGGGAGCTGCATTCATCCTGGCATTCATCCAGGCCATCACACTCCTGACTTGTGCCTTGTAGATGGTGGACAGGCTTTGAGGCATCAGGAGGTGAGTTACTTGTCTCACAATTCCCAGCTTCTGACCTGCTCTTGTAGCCACAGTATTTATATGGCTAGGCCACTCCAGTTCCTCATCAATGGTAACCTCCAAGATGTTGATAGTGAAGGATTCAGCTATAGTAATGCCATTGAATGTCAAGGGAAGACGCTTGGATTCTCTCTTGTTGGAGATGGTCATTGTCTAGCAATTGTGTGGTGCAAATGTTACATGCCACTTATCAGTCTAAACCCGAATGTTGTTCAGGTCTTGCTACGTATTGACATGGACTGAGAGTACCTGGGGAGTTGTGAATGCTGCTGAACGTTGTGCTATCATTAGCGATCATCCCCACTTCTGACCTTATGATGGAGCAAAGGTCATAGGTGAAGCAGCTGAAGATGGTTGGGCCTTGACAACACTACCCTGTAGAAAACCTGCAGCAATACCCTAGGACTGAGATGATTGGCCTCCAACAACCACAACCATCTTTCTTTCTGTATAGTATAACTCCAACCAGTGGAGAACTTTCTCCCCGATTCCCATTGACTTCAGTTTTCCTAGGGCTCCTTGAAGCCACATTCGGTCAAATGCTGCCTTGGTGTCCAGGGCAGTCACTTTCACTTCCATTAAATAGCAGAAAAGGAATGACATATGGATACATCAAGAGTTTGGTAACAGTTAAAGACTTGCAGGATCAGAATATTTAGGGGAGAAATGGGACTGTGTGGCACCATATTTAAGCGCTACAAGTCCGCCATGCTAAAAAATGGGGTTCAAGCTCTGCGCTCAAACTTCTGATGAATAGTCAGTTGGATGCCAACTTGGTAAAGGTGTTTGAACATGCTCACCTGATGACCATCGGCAGCATACAGAACAGGCAAATTATGATCTTAATCAGTATGCAAGACTGACTTGACACCAAGAAAACTGCCATTTTCCAGCTAACGGCCTATCTTGACCTCATACAGCTGAACACGTTAAACAGAATAAAGGACCAACCTCCTAACACCTGCACTACTTAAAGAGGTCATGAACTACTTAGAGGTTAGTTGCAGGATTATTCCTTCTGGTTGATGCAATTGTGGATGTTTTCAGAGCTTCATTGTGGAAGCATGGCTCTAGCTTGCAGTCCCTGTATTCATTGGTTCCGGACCAGCTGCTAGAGTTTGAATATCCCACAGGGAGTGGTCTGACTAGTCCTAGTTTGTTGATTTAAAAAAAAACGTGCAGAAACAAATTGCTTCCAGACATATGACTTGGTAGAGGGCTTCCTCTGACAATTTTGCATGACTGGGAGAATGAAAAGAGATCGAACTGAGCTGGACAAACTGCAGAAAGAGGGAGGAGGAGGAGAAGGGCTCTCAGGAGACCATAGCGACTGAAGATCTTGAGGGAGCAATTCTCTTACCTCAACTTCAGCAAGGGCCAATGCTTGAGATGTCTTCACTTCACAAAGCTTGTGACTGAAATCTGCTAACTGCTGCAACCGGAATTGCAACCACAAAGTAGTGCATTGTCTGTGACTATCAAGGCAATTGTGTTCTGAATATCTGGTTTGTTCCAGGCTGCAGCTGGAAATATAAGATCGATCCTTCAGCTTGCAGTATGCTGTTGCATAATGGAGGCCACTGTGGCTCTGCAAGTACAGTGAGACAGCCTCTTACCAGGGACAAGCAAGATGAGTTAGCACAAATGTTTGCACTGTTTGCAGGCTTCCCTCTGGCGCAAGGTGCCATTGACTGCATGCACATTGCCTTGCATGAGCCTCATGTCAGCCCTACTTTTGCCATGAACCCAAAACGATTCCACTCCCTCAGTGAGCAGCTGATGTGCAGCCTCAGGGAGCTCAATATCCTTATCCTGGCAGTGGTCATGATTCCTTCATTCTGTGGCAGTCCACTGTGCCAGCTACATTGGACTCACAATGGCAAGTTGAAGGCTGGCTACCATGTGACAAGAGTTATCCATTCATGACATGGCACATGGTTCTAATCCCCATGCACACATAAACAGCAAGCTATGCTGCTATAAGAAACATGTTGAACACCACTGAGCATCCTGAAGCAATGATAGCCGCTTTGCAGGAGCTCTGCAGCAGTTATCGAGTTTTGTTGTAGAATGTTACATGCTGGACCACCCATCATTCTGCCGAGCTCACCTTTACCACCATCTGTCAGGCAAAAAACTGAAAAGCAGGAGCACAAGGAAGAGGAATAGGAGGAGAAAGAATGGAAGAGGAAGTCTTTTGGGATGCATATTTCTGTATTCTGATTTAATGGACAATTTTGCAACTGTAATTGGGCAACATTAGAGTTTTGTTACCATACACGTAGCAATTAGCATAAATTTGCCCCTCAAATACTGATGGAGATCTTGTAACTGCTCATACCCAACTGTTGTAAGTCAGCTCAAATTTGGGACCTTCTTTTTGAATTATGTTTCAACTAGTTGCTTGCAGATGATTTGATCCATTGATAAAACAATGTGGATAAACGTGGAACTTGCTACTAAATAGTGATGGCTTTAAGCTAGTTAATACAAAAAGGACAAAGGAACAGAAGGATATGGAGATAGGATTCGATAAAGTGGACTGGAGGAGGCACGTGTGGGGTATAAACACCAGTATTTTTAAAAAAAAATATATACTTTGTTCATAAAATACCGAGAGTCTACGCACAGCTTGATGCAGCCGCACACAAAACTGGCCATCAGAATGAGGGCGATGTTGGGCACATTTTTTCAACGTTCATCTAGAGGCTTGTACATCGCGTCCCTGCGGACACGATCCATTTTCAACCTCCAGATCCATTTTCGACCACCAGATAAAGCAAAAGATAGCTCGGGTGATCGCCATCTCGCAGGAGTGAGGAATGGGCCATGCGTGTGCCACATACAGCAACACCGAGAGTGCCTCACACCTGACGACCAGGTTCTTTCCCGCACTAGAGAGGAAGCGTCACTCCCACATGCTCAGTTTTCTTTCCAACATAGCCACTCGCTCCTTCCAGTTTCTAACGCATGCCCTGGTTCCTCCAAACCATATCCCCAGCACCTTCAGGCCGTCTGACTTGACGGTGAAGGGGACAAAGGATCGGTCAGCCCAGTACCCAAAGAACATGGCCTCACTCTTGCCACAATTTACTTTGGTTCCCGAGGCCAGTTCGAAATGCTCGCAGATGTGGATCAGTCTGCGCACCGACAGCGGATCTGAGCAGAAGAGGGCGACATCGTCCATGTCCAGGGAGGCTTTGACCTGAGTGCCTCCAGTGCCTGGGATTGTCACTCTTCTTATGTCCAGATCCTCCCTGATGGACTCAGCAAAAGGTTCTATGCAAACAGGACGGGGAGAAAGGGCAGCCCTGCCTGACTCCAGATTTAACTGGAAAGCTTTCTGATTCCCACCCATTGATTGAGACTGTGCTATTGATGTTAGTGTAGAGCAGTTGGATCCAGTTGTGGATTCCCTCTTCAAATCCCATTTTGGAGAGCACATCCACCATGTAGATGTGTGATACTCTGTCAAAGGCCTTCTCCTGATCCAGGCTGACGAGGCAGGTGTCCACACCCCTGTCCTGCACATAGGCAATCGTATCCCTGAGTAGTGCAAGGCTGTCAGAGATCTAAACAAAAAACTGCGGATGCTGGAAATCCAAAACAAAAACAGAATTACCTGGAAAAACTCAGCAGGTCTGGCAGCATTGGCAGAGAAGAAAAGAGTTGACGTTTCGAGATCTGTTGAAGGGTCATGAGGACTCGAAACGTCAACTCTTTTCTTCTCCGCCGATGCTGCCAGCCCTGCTGAGTTATTCCAGGTAATTCTGTTTTTGTGTCAGAGATCTTCCTGCCAGGCACAGCGCAGGTATGGTCAGGGTGGATCACCAACTCCAGAGCAGACTTGACCTGATTGGCGATGACTTTGGACAGAATCTTATAGTCCACATTCAACAATGTGTCATCAATTGGGTCATCAATTTCTAATTTCTTCCATTTCCCCCTTGTGCTTGTAGATGAGGGTGATCATGCCTTTCCTCATGGATTCTGACATGCTGCCAGCCAGAAGCATACTCTCGTACACTTCTAGCAGGTCTGGGCCAATCCAGTCCCACAGAGCCAAATACAACTCAGCCAGTAACACTAGCATATACACCAGTTGGGTTAAATGGTCCGTTTTTATGATGTAAATTAAAACATAACTGGAAAACAACCTGATTAATGATGATCATATTTTTGATAATGTGACCATACTAATTCAATGATTATTTTTAAAAGTTTACCAATTAAAAAAATCTAGTTTGTTGCACTCTGGAGTTTACTGTAAGGAAAACTTTCAGCTAGTTTTGTCAGGTTTAGGGTGAATCCAATTTTGCAACAAATGCATGCTTAATGCATGAATTCACTTAGAAATTTAAATATAAGCTAATAGCTGGAAAGAAGTACACGGATATAAACAATAACAGATGGCTGCCAGAATATACAAGGGAGCAATTCAGCTGAGATTGTTCTGGCATAAACCATGAAACACAAGATTCAATTACTACCTCAGACTCCCTGCCAGAGCATTTCCTATTTGTTATGTTGTAAAGTCGAATGTTCGAGGGATTGGTGCTATGCTAGTATCAATGAGTTTTTTCTCTACAGTAGAACATTCCTGGGGAAAAAACAGTCGCCACATCTAGGAATGGTATAAAACTAAATTAGAGCTTTCTCTGACCTTTGGGGAATGATTTTTTTGTTGATATTACATTGAAAATGGGAGAAGGTAAGGATATAACGGAATGTTAAATCAGGCAGAAATCAGACCCAGTTAATGGTAAAGTTGATAATATGTTGAGTCAGGGTGGTGAGGGGGATCTTAGCACAAGGAAAATGAGGGCACTGGCTGTAGCAATCCATTACATGTGATGCTGGATACCAAGCCCAATGGATATCCATGAAATCTAGTGCCTACTTGTTAGAAGTAGACCTTTCAATGGAATCTCATTTCAAAGTTACAGCATGTCTGTTTAGGTCATTTTTGTTACTTTTTGTGTGTTTCTTCCTGCTAGCATTTGGGCTTTCATGCAATTTTATAACAATCGCCCTTGATTTTATTTTTACTCCAGCGTTATGCTGAACACCAATGGGTTTCCAGTGAAAATCCTCTGAGCAATGTTCAGAAGAAGGTGATGTCAGCTAAGTCAGGGTACCCTCAAAGTGTCCCACACTCTCTCGATGGCACCTGCACACTAGCAAAAGCAGAGAGTGGTGAAATGACCATAATTTGGCAAACACTTTGCTGGTGGAGGTTCTTCTTCCCAAAAGGACACACGAGTCCTGAAGGCATCACCATGATAAATGTGTCTGATGTGCTGAATGGTTCTTTGGAACCAGTAAACTCAATGTGGGTCATGCTTTAAGTGATAATATATGAAAGAATGCATGTCAGGATGATCAAAAGGTAGCAATGTCTGACCTGTACCTGTCCAGATGTCACCAACAATTCTTTTTAAGCGCTGGGGTGATCATGTGAACCAATCTTCTCAGGGTTTGGGTTAGCAGAGGGACAAATTTATGAAGCATGGGATTGGCATAGTCAAGGACAGTAACAGCCAGTTGCGTATCTGAAATTGAACAACCCTTTGCAGGCATGCTGCGATACTAGTTTTTGGGGACTTCTCACACTTAATTCATCCAGAAGCATCTCAACTTTAGCTTGGAGTCCAACAGGAGTCTGTTGCTCCACTCATTCCCTTCATACTTAGACCTGCATCTAAATATTTGTTTCTTCTTCAGTTTTGCCTGCTACTTCTTAATTTCCTGCCTTCTCCCCTTGGAAAAGCCAATGGTTGCAATTCCTTGTTGAGGTTTTCCAAAGGCTTTTTATATTTTTATCTGAACATTTTTTAATATATTGCTCCTATTGGATATTTTGCCTCAAGCAGTACTGTTATCATCAGCCCTATCTGTGTCAACATCTGGTATTGAGTTAATGAGCTTGTACTGGAGAATTGAGTGTTCTATTCAAATTTTCACCAATCTGACCATTTAGGACTGCCTTGGATCTGTAGATGTAAACCTGCTCCCTAGTTAATCTTTAAACAGTCTTGTGGCATTACAAACATTCTCATCTCTCTATTTTATCAACACCACTAAAGTCATTGCCTTCTGACTTTTCCCCACTTGTTCCTGATAAACTCCGAATATGCCAGTGTATACAGGTATGCTCCTCACTGCATCTTCCGAGTGTTGAAACCAAACTTATCACATTGATTCTCATGGGAGCTCATTGTTAACTGGCACCAGAGAAAGATAAAACTCCTCTCTTAATTCAGTCTTCACTTCCTCTTAATCTATGGACTTTTAAAACCCAAATTTGGTTTCACATAATTGCTATTACTCAACTAACTTTATATTCTCTTTAACTTTTTCCTGCATGTTGAACCTTGGTATTTTCCATTTTTAAATGCTTTTTAATGTAATCTTCAGAGTAACATTCGTGCCACACAAGTGCCAGGCAATGACCATCTCCAACAAGAGAGAATCCAACCATCGCCCCTTGGCATCCAATGCCATTACCATCACTGAATTCCCCCACTATCAACATCCTAGGGGTTACCATTGACCAGAAACTGAACTTGTCTAGCCATATAAATACTGTGGCTACAAGAACATGTCAGAGGCTAGGAATCCTGTGACGAATAACTTACCTCCTTATTCCCCAGGCCTGTCCACCATCTACAAGGTGCAAGTCAGGAGTGTGATGGAATACTCCCCCCTTGCCTGGATGAGTACAGCTCCAATAACACTCAAGAAGCTTGACACCATCCAGGACAAAGTAGCTCACTTGATTGGCACCCCTTCCACAAACATTCACTCCCTCCACCACCAACGCACAGTGGCAGCGGTGTGTATCATGTACAAGATGCACTGCAGCAACTCACCAAGGCTCCTTAGGCAGCAGCTTCCAAACCCACAATCACTACCATCTAGAAGAAGGGCAGCAGATACATTGGAAGACCATCACCTGGAAGTTCCCCTCCAAGCCACTCATCATCCTGACTTGGAAATATATTGCCATTCCTTCACTGTCGCTGGGTCAAAATCCTGGAACTCCCTCCCTAATAGCACTGTGGGTGGTGTACCTACACCACAGGGACTGCAGCAGTTCAAGAAGGCAACTCACCACCAACTTCTCAAGGGCAATTAGGGATGGGCAATAAATGCTGGCCTAGCCAGCGACACTCTTCCCCAGGAAATGAATTTTTTTAAAGTTTCTGGTAATAGCTTCCTTATTCTCAATTTTTTCTGAATTTCCATTTTGTAGTGCAGCCCTGTTTGCATTTAATCCAAGCTGACTGTTATTGCAGTCGTTATAAAATATGCATTTTGCCTTCTCTCGGAACATTTAAATGTAAATCAACCTCTTTGCAAATCCCTAAGGTCTGCATCCTTTAATGACATCACCTGACAAGAATGAAAGTGGGACATTCTTTATCATCATTGCATTCGTGATGAGACAGCATGTTGGGAGACTTATTCAGTATACTACTGAAGTAAATTGTATTGCATGTTATTGTTATTATGATGATGATATTGACAGGAAAATTGCAAACATGTTGCAAATTCTGGAAAAGCAGACGGCAAACAGGGGTAAAATGTATTAAAACCAGTTCATTGTGTATCTGATTGTGGGGAGGTTAAACCCAAGGTCATTAAAATTGTCATTATAAAATTTCTTCTCTCACTCTGTAGCATCTGGGCATTTTACTCAATCCCCAGCATTGTTATTTGTTAATGGTCTCTGGAACTTCTGCTAATTATAATACCCATGTCAATCGGAAAAACAATGAATTCAGATGAATTCAAATATTTGCTATCTGATCAGTAGCTATGCAATCATAATGGCTTCAAGAAGTTGAAAATGCTTGCATCTTAGTGTCAGTACTTAGTTTAAATGGTACGGTGAAACTAGACACAGGTGCAGGCCATAATATTTTTCATCATCTGTCTACGATGACACAGATGCAGTTATCTCCAATTGTAGGGTCATTGCTGTTGTTAGTTCCCAGACAGCAGTTACTCAAAAGGTTATGGCATCAAAATTATCGTGAGGTCAACTGAGTAGAAACTTTAGTCTTGGGTCGGAAGTTTAATCTCTTTAATGCATGTAATTGTTATTTGCAAATTTTGAGACAGCCGAGATTCAATCTGAATGTTATTAATAGTGGAATCCATTGTGACTAATGGATTTGCCTTGTGACTTAGTGCAAATGGAAATCTCTCATTTTGTATCATCATCTGGTCTCTATTGGGTAATGGTTAATCAAAATGAGCAACGGAACTTTTCTTTGTAAGGGACTTTTCTGCTGTTAGCTGTTAACAAGGGAACCAGACTGCTCTTTAAATAGAACACCCAACTTCTGCTACCTGAGGAGTTATTTCAGTTCAGAGCTTGCCGCAAGGGGTGTGCTCAAACTGCTACTTGATACCATATCCTTTTACGAGCAAGGTTGAGGCTTCAATTCAGTCTGAACTAAACGGATGAAAGCTCCTTTGTGTTTCTAAGAGCCTCGTTGCTCCACACAAGCACACACAAATCGTGATAACTTAGCAGCAGCAGTCACTAATGGAGCAGCCTAGCTCAGCAAGAGCATAAGAATAGTTTGCACATTGTACAGAATTGCCATGTTGGTGCAATTGGACATGATAATTTGAAATTGAGTTTAAGGTTTTTGGGTGCGATGGAACTTGGTGATGACAGCTGGTGTAAAAAAAATACATTGCCCTCCATTTCCGAACTGACACATTGCATAGTCTGAACGTTTTAAAGTAAATTTTTTTCTTGTATTTGGTTTTTGAGCAGGGTTGTAATTTTATTGCTGAAAAGAGAGACATGTTGCCTTAGTCGGGAACTGCACATTTCGCACCCAACCTTTCAACTCAGTCCTTCTCAGAAACATGCTGTGCAGTGGGTTCCCTAGGCCTTCAGTCGAGTGCAGCATAGTCAGATGAAAAGAATCCACTCCTTTTTTTTAACAGCACTAACTGCAAAGCAGGCACGCTTAAAGGTAAAGCCACTTTGAAAAGCCAGGGAGAAGGTAAGCGTGTAAGGTGAGCAGGATGGGGATGAGGTTGAGGCAGGGTGGGTAGAGTGTTCAGTTGGAGTAGGTTGGTGGTCAGTCGGGGTGGTAGGCTTGGTCATGGGAGGGCGGCAGGGATCAGGTGGGGGAATAGGATGGTTTTATGGGGTCAGGTGGTCATTCGGGAGGGTAGGGTGAGTCAGGAAGCATCCGGGTATGGGATGGTCAGTTGGGGGGTTGGGAAGAGGGGGGGTTGGTTTGGTAGTCGGTGGGGAGGTTGGGAGTTAGTGAGGGGTTAGTCAGGGGTTCTGGAAGCTAGCCGGGAGGGGTGGAAGGGTATGTTGGGGAGTCGGGGGGTGGTCCAGTGGGGGGGGGGGGGGGGGGGGGGGGGGGGTTGGTCAGTTGGACCAATGGGAATTGGGTTGGCCAACACTATAATTACCCAGGAGTTATTTTCATTCTTCTAACATTTCCTGGGTAACTAGCCTGCTAAGGCAGCCGGAACCATCCAAAGTCTCTGATTTAAATTGGGATAACAGATTGCTCCCCGTACAGGGTAATTGCCCCTTGGAAGTTTGAACTTCCTGGGCATTTTCTGTGAAGTCCTCGCATGGGGATTTCTTGGGGGTTCCCCAATGCATCTTCTAGGCTACCTCCTGGGTATGAACCCCATGGGGAATAGAAGTTCTGGGTCAATGTACACTAACCATCGACAGTTCTACTTCACCACCACCTCTCTCAATCCCTGCACTGTCTCAAAAATGTTAGACTGTTTGTCCAATATTCAGTACTGAGCAGAAATATCCTCAAATTTACATGTTGGGAAGACCAAAGCCATTGCCTTTGGACCACACAACAAACTCAGGCACACCACCCCCAACCCAGCCACCTTCCTGGCAAGTGCCTGAGGCTGAGACAAACTTTTTGCAACCTTGGTGTCATATATAACCCCAAGATGAGCTTCCAACCAAATATCTGCACAATTACTAAGATGCCTATTTCCATCTCCTTAACATCTCCTGACTCTGACCCTGCCTCAGCTCAGTGGATGCTAAAAGCCTCATCTTTGCCTTTCTTACCTCTAGATTTGACCATTCTAATACACTCCTGACTGACCTCCCACATTCTACTCTCTATAAATTTGAGTTTATCCAAAATTCTGCTGCCCATGTCCTAATTCTGTGCGCCCAACACCCCTGTGCTCGCTGACCAAATTGGCTCCCAGTTAAGCAACATCTTGATTCTAAGATTCTCACCCTTGTTTTTAAATCCCTCCATGGCCACACCCCTCTGTATCTCAGTAATCTTCTCCAGCCCTACAATCCTCTGAGATATCTGCACTCCTCTATTCTATCGTCTTCAACATCCCTGATTTTAGTTGCTCCAGAATTGTTGGCTATATGGCTTCAGCTGCCTGGGCCTTAAATGCTGGAATTCCCTTCCGAAATCTTTCAGCCTCTCTAGCTTGCTTTTCTGCTTTAAAACAATTTTTAATGCCTACCTCTTTAAGCTTTTGGTCATCTGCTTTAGTATCTTCTTACAAGGCTCACTGCCATATTTTGTTTTATAATGTTCTGTGATGAGCTTAGGAATAGTTATTATGCTAAATGTGCAATATAAATAAACATTGTTGTTTTGCTATTGCATTATCATGAATCCAAGTCTGTGTAAATGGGGCCATTTTTCAGGATCTTGCCTGTATATTTGTCTGGTAGTCAAGATACCAGAGAGTCGATGAGACAATGCCTAGACTGAAATATAAGGATGAGAATTTTAAAATCACGTGTTGGGTGATCTGAAGTCAGTATAGGTCACTCATGATGGGGTGATGTGTGAGTAGCACTTGCTGCAAGATAGGATTTTGAAAAAAAATATTCTTTCATAGGATTTGGGTGTCACTGGCAAGGTCAACATTTATTGTCCATCCCTAATTGCCTTTGAACTGAGTGACTTGCTGGGCCATTTCAACATTGTTGTGGGTCTGGAGTCACATGTCAGTCAGACCAGGTAAGGATGGTAGTCTTCCTTCCCCTAAAGGACATTGGTGAACCAAATGGTTTTTTTTTACAACAACTGATGACAGTTTCACGTTCAAGGACCATAAGACTATCTTTTAATTTAAATTCCATCAGATGCCATGGATGCCTCTGGATTACTAGTCTGGTGACATTGCCGCGACGCCACCATCTCCCTCCTCTACTATGGCTAGCAGAGTTTCTGATAAGCTAAAGTTGATGGAGGATGGAAGACTGTCTAAGGGAGCATTGAAATAATTGAAATTAGAGGTGGGAAGGGCATTGGTTAGGACTTAAGCAACAGGTAGAATGGGTTAATTGTCCCAATGAGAGTTTGTAATGGAGGTAGTTTCAGGTCATTGTGATGGGTCACATAGTTGTTGAATTTGCAAGCAGTCCCGTTCACCCTGAAATAATAAGGTGCAGGTGGATTTAGTGACGAGCAAACGGAGAGCCTTGATAACAATCGCTATGGTGTTTCCCCAATTTTTAACTGGAAGAAATTGTGTCAAACAAAGTTGCTTGACAATGCAATGGTGGTGGAAGGGCAGTGGAGAGGTAGAGTTATTTAGAAGTTGGCCAAATGTCTGTGGGTGAGGTTGGCACTAGGCAGCATGTAGGAGGAAAGGTCAAGGTTAGATCCTTGGGGGACAGGATGCTACAGAGACAAGTTAAAAAAAGAGCATTGCTGGAGAAGTTCTGTGGAACCAAGTGAATGCATTCACACTGAACGGGACAACCTGAAATATGTTCCCAATATCACAATGACAACATTAATGTTGTTCCACTTGAATATCTTAAATGTATTTATAGAGAATTGATGACTTCCTCTTGTAAGGACAACCTCTGACACACTTCCATTCTTTCTCATGATTAAAATATCAAATTTTAGGTAAACGGTCAGGAGGATGAGAAAAAATTTGTTTCTTTATATTTTTACCAGGCTAATTAGGGTAGCCAACTTTGGTTGGTTGTATTCTTAGAGGTTTTATCTCACGATCAACTGCCTCTAACTGTTCTGCCCAGTCAAAAAAGTGTTTTTTGCCCACCTCCAATATATTTATAACTAGTAAATGAAAGTGTGGAGACTTGGATGATCTACAGCAGGCAGTAAAGGCGCTGGAGAAGTACCACGAGTGTTATCTTCGCAACTCCACCAAGCCCAGTGGCAAGAAAGATGGTGCAACAGCAGCATCTAACTTGCCCCGCATATAGGTGCTAATCACCAAATCAGCTCCACTGGGTGGGACATGTCATTCGTATGCCTAACATCAAGCCCCCAAAGCGACAGCTCTACTTGGAACTCACTCCCAGGAGGACAGAGGAAACACTATAGGGATGTCCTCAAAGCAACCCTGAAGAGATCAAACATGTCCACTGACTCATGGCAGACTGTGGCTTGTGACTGACCAAAATGGGGAAGGTTCATTCAGGCAGGCACTGAACACATTGAGAGATTTTTTTGGGAATGTGCAGAGGCAAAGTTGAAGAGAGCGCACAAGCCTTGGAAACAACACATCTACTCAACCCTTCGAGCACCACCTGTGGCAAAGTCTTCATATCGCGCATTGGGCTTATCAGCCATTTCAGAACACATCAAATCAGATCGGAAGCAAGTTCTCCTCGATCCTGAGGGATCGCCTAAGAAGAAGAAGCAAAGGAAAATGAAAGCAAAACAATAACTTTTCATGTTGCTATGAGTTTTCTCCTAGATTTGCAGTCGTGTGGGAGGTTACCTTTTTAATTCCTGGAGACTCCAGGATAATCCTGGAAAGTTAGTAACCTTAATATGAAACATCGTATCTTATATTTTTGTCCTTCTCACATCTTCATGAATAACTTCACTGGCATTTTCAAAGGTAGTCTTAGAGACCACAACTGAGTGGAAACATCATGTTCATTTTTGAGTATATCAATCTTTCAGAAAAAAACAAATATAACCTTATGGTCTACACAAGTCATTCATTATCTTAAAATACTTCACTATCTGCTCCCAATGTGTTTTGGATGTCCATTCTAAGATATAATTCTGAGTAACCTTACTCTTTGGAATACATTCAAAAGTCTATTGCCCAACTTCAGCATCTCTACAATGGTTTCTCACGGGCACGTCTTTTGATTTCTCTCAGCTGTATCCTAAGGGCTTTCTGCATATCAAATCATGTTAGGAAACTGAAAAAGGACCCAAGATTTTTCAATAATACCAGAGTTTAAACACAAACAGCAATTATTAATCGTGATCATTATTTAATGCTATCCATAAAAAAGTATTTTTTAAAGCATAATGGCTATTCTTCTAAAGGCAAACACGGCAGCTGTTATGTCACACAAACAGCTATAAGCTGTGGTGCAGAGTTAGATTGCAGAACAGCCATGATTTAATTGAATAGTGAAACAGGCCTGAGGGTTGGAAAGGCCTACTCCTACTGCTATGTCCCTATGAGCTTAATGATCAGTTAATAAGTTTTAATTTGTTATTGGTTGGCAGAGAAATGTAAGTGCATTTGCCTGAAGCAGCTCATGCTTTCTTTGGAGAATGCTATTGAATCAGTAAGAAAGAAAGGAAGAAATTGCATTTATCTAGCGCCTTTCATGACCCCAAGACATTCTAAAGTGCTTTACAATCACTGATAAACAGAATAGTTACCGTTGTAAAGTAGGACATATGGTAGCCAATTTGTGCACGGCAGAATGAACTTAATGGAACAACAGGAAATGCATTTTGTAACATTGGGCTAAGCCCCTATTTTCCTGTACAGCTACTTGTATGATCCAAATTAAAGCAATAGAGTTCTCCCAAAGTTGTGGCCATTAATCCCTCAATCAATGCTGCCTCCCAAAACAATTGATCATGAGTCATTACTGTTTGTGGTATCTTCAGTGTACACATTTGCCTGCATAATAACATTGATCACATTTCAAAAGTTATGCATTAGCTTTGAAGCATGTTGCAACATGCTGTGGGAATGCATTTAATTCTGTGGCTACAAGAGCAGGTGAGAGGCTAGGAATTCTAATGTGAGTTACTCACCTGACTTTGCAAAGCATGCCCACTAACCACAAGGCACAAGTCAGGAGTATGATGAAATGCTCTGCACTTGCCTGGGTGAGTGTAACTTCAACAACACTCAAGAAGTTCGACATCATCCAGGTCAAAACAGTCCACTTGATCGGCACCCCATCCACCAAGCTAAGCATTTCTTCCCTTCAACACTGACACATAGTGGTAGCAATGTGTATTTTATATAAGATGCACTGTTGCAGCAAGTTACCAATACTCCTTCGACAGCATCTCTGCCATCTAAAAGGACAAGGGCAGATATATGGGAACATCAACACCTGCAAGTTCCTCTCCGAGCCACACATCATCCTAACTTGGAACTACATTGCTGTTACTTCACTGTTATGGATAAAAATCCTGGAACTCCCTTCCAAACAACATTGTAGGAGTACCTGCCCCAGGTAGACCTCAGTGGTTCAAGAAGGTGGCTCACCATCGCCTTCTCAAGGTCAAGGATGGACAATAGGTTGTTGACCTTGCCAGTGACGCCCACATCCCATGAAAGAATCAAAAAAAAACTCAATCAACAACTTTCCTGACAGGAAAAGGATGTGCGATGTCTTGTTTTACCTATTGAATGTCTCATTGGAGTCACCAGGGGAGAAGGAAAGCTTTGTCATACTCTAGGGGACCCCTTGCTCTGCATGAGAATTGTGGGGAGGAGATGAAGCCAGGAAGAGCAGCACAAGCTGTTGCACAAGAGGGGCAGGAGGGTGAGGAAGTGTCTCAGCAGGAGGCCCTAACCACCCAGCATCTTCAGAGAGTACTAATCCTAATTGCATATGACTGAAGGCCAGTGCATTATCAGGCTGCCTTTTCCCAAATCTCTTCACTGTGGTCTGTGACGTCATGGAGGAAAGGTCAGCCAGCATTGCATTGCCTGTGGCAGTAAGGGTCACATGAATCATTAATTTTTATGCTAATTGAGTCTTCCAGGTTGCCACAGGCGATATCAGTTACATTACAATTCTCTGATCTCATGGGTGCAGTCAATGGTTCCCTGGGCCATACGGAATCCCACAATTCTCGAACTGTCCGCCCAAAATTAATGCTAAATACAGACTTTGGAACCATCCTTTTTAGGAGTGCAACCATTTAGCATTTGCTTTCATCCATACACTAAAATAACCCCCTAATGCTCCGATACACTCTCTGCAGTTCATCATATTTAAGCAATCCCTTTTTATTGATAACAATGTACTTCAATGGCACTATTTAGTCAGTAATTGTTACTGAATTGGTTGAAAACATTGGATTCAGATTATTGTTGAGACTACAATTGATATTTTTCAACTGATATTTTCATAACCTTGACTTTATCCTTAGCAGTTGTGGTTATCTGTCACTGAGGTAAATCATATTGGAGCTAGACATAGCAATTGTATCCCCTGTAACATATTTAGGTCCCAAAGCTTTTCACTGTGTTAATGAATGTAGACTTAAGAAAACGCTGCAGTTAGTGCCCAAAGAGAAGGTGTGAGCTTGGCTTCCCCCAGTGATCCTGCACTAAGATGAAGGTCCCCAGAACAGGTACGTTCCACATTTCTGAAGAGGCTCAGTTCAGAAGTCCAGGAGAGAAATGCAGAGCTTGAGATCTTAGAGGCCTGTAACTTCTAAGCTCCTTGAAGCTTGTAACTGGTGGGTACCTCAAAGACACGCTGCGGGTGGAGGGGAGGGGGTGGTGGGGGCGCTCCCACACCCAGAAGTACCCAGGAATGGATTGCAGGGCAATGCTCCAGGAAGTTCAACTTTTCGTTGGGCAACTGCCCTGCAATCAGAGCCATCAGAAAGTAATGAGAAAATTCGCAAACTTTGGATCATTCCAACTGTGTCTCAGTAATAGTTACCCAGGAAACATTAGAAGAATTAAAATCATTCCAATTCCTGAGTAACTATAGTACTGACCTCCCACCCTGCCCCAACTCCCATCGGGACTCCCCCCTAGTCTCCTAACCACCCCCCAACTACCCCCACTGACTCCCCCCACCACAAGGCTCTCTCCACTCTCTGGGATGCCCTGATTATCCCCCACCCCAATCAGATTACCCGGCTATTCCCCCCACTAATGACCCAACTCCACCCCTCCACCACCTGACCCCACTGACCAACTCATTCCCCCACTCCACAACAATCCGACCACCATCCCGCCCACTGACCACTCGACCTCCATCCCCCCACCGACCAGAGAACCCCCCCAGCCCCACCAACAGACCCTCCCCTGATTAACCAACCCTCCCCACCAACCGACGCTCCTCCCCAGCCCCTCAGTCTTACCCACTTACAAACTTACCTTCTCCCTGCCTTCTCAAAGTGACTGGACCTTTAAACTTATCTGATTAATGGCAACTAGTACCGTAAAAAAAGGGGCGTGGCTTCCTTACCACCGACTCCCCTGCTCTCAACACACGGCCTCGGGAACCTTCAGCGCTAGACTGTTCTCACCTAGCCTGAGTCGGAAGGTTCGGCGAGAAAGGAGGGGCTGGATTGTAATGTAAGAAACTGGGATCAGAGTGGCAATCTGGTTCTACCATTCCACAGAAGTTCAGGGCCAAGGCCTCAGGAACCCACCACACTAGACAGTTCTCGCCCGGCTTGAGTCAGGTGGTTGGGTGAGAGTGGAATGGCTGGGTTTTAAGGTAAGGAACTAGGGGCACAGTTTGTGTATTTGGGATGATTTATTAGAGCAGTATTTTCTAATGCTAACCAGGCAGCAGGCTGGCAATGTGTAAATGAGACAGCCTTAATCAATAACCTCATAGTAAAGGAGCCTCTAGGTGACAGTGATCATAACATAATAGAAGTTTACATTCCATTTTTGAGAAGGATGCATCATTTGTGCCTAAATAAGGAAGTTAAGGATAGTATCAATTGGAAAAAACACTGTACAATTCTGTGAAGATTAGTGGCAGGTCAGAGGATTGGACAGATTTTAAGAACTGGCAAAGAACAACTGAAAGAAATAATAAACAGGGAGAAGTTAAGGTATGAGAGAAGCCTAGCTAGGAATATAAAAACAGATAGTAAGAGGTTATTGAAATTAGGTATTTTTTGTCTATCTTCACTGTAGAAGACTTAGAAAATTTCCCGTGGATACTTGAAAATCGAGTTGTGAAGGGGAGGGAGGAACTTCAAACAAACAATCACCATCAACGGGGAAAAAGTACTGGGAAAACTATCAAACCTAAAGGCTGAAAAATCCTCAGGACCTGATGGCCTGCATCCTCGTGTCATAACAGAAATGGCTGCAGAGATGGTGGAGGCATTGGTTACAATCTTCCAAACTTATTTAGGTTCGGGAAGGGTCCCAACATATTGGAAAATAGCAAATGTAATACCTGTATTCAAAAGAGGAGGGCAACAGAGAGCAAGAAAATGTGGACTGGTTGTCTGAATCTCTGTCATGGGGAAATTGCTTGAATCTATATTTAAGCAGGTTATAGTAGGATACTTAAAAAAAAAAATAGGATCAGGCAGAGTCAACCTTGTTTTGAGAAAAAGAAATAATTTTTAACTAATTTATTAGAGTTCTTTGAGGAAGTAACAAGCAAGGTAGATAAAGGGGAACCTGTAGATGTGCTGTACTTGGATTTCCTAAAAGCTTTTAATAAGGTGCCAGATCAAAGGTTATAATACAAAATAAGACTTTGTGGTGGAGGGGGTAACAAATTGGCATGGAGAGGGGACTGGTTAGCTATCAGGAGGCAGAAATTAGGGGTAAATGAGCCTTTTTATAGGGTTGGCAGGCTGTAACTAGTGGAGGACCACTGGGGCCTCAACTATTTTACAATCTATATTGGTGACTTGGATGAAGAGGCTGAGTGTAAGGTAACTAATGTTGCTGGTGTCACTGAGATAGGTGTTGTCAAGAGGAGGTAAGGAGCCTAAAAAGGGATATAGATAAGTTGAGTGAGTGGGTAAAAAATTGGCAAATGGAGTATAGAGTGGGAAAATGTGAACTTGTCCACTTTGGCAGATAGAATAGAAAAGCAGTTTAAACAGAGAGAAATTGCAGAACTCTGCATTACGGAGTAATCTGGGTGTGCTGCTACATGAATCACAAAAAGTTAGTATCCAGGTACAGCAAGTGATCAGTAAGGCAAATGGAATGTTGATATTTAGTGCAAGGGGATTGGAATATAGAGGTGGAGAGGTTTTACTTTAGCTGTACAGGACCTTGCTGAGACCACAGCTGGAGTCCTACGCATAGTTGTGGTTTCCTTACTTGAAAAAGGATATCAATGCATTGGAGGAAGTTCAGAGAATGTTCATTTGATTCATTCCTGGGATGAAGGACTTAAGAAAGGCTGAACAAGTTGGGCATTTAGTCATTGAGGTTTAAAAGCATGAGTAGTGATCTTACTGAAATATATAAGACCCTGAGGGGAATTGACAGGGTGGATACTGGAAAGATGCTCCCTCTTGTAGAGGAGACTTGAATTCAAGGAAACTTTTTAAAAATACAGGGTCTCCCATTCAAAGCAGGGATGAGAATTTTTTGCTCTCAGAGGCTCATTACACTATGAATTTCTCTTCCTCAGAAAACAGTAGAGGCTCAGTCATTGAATTTATTCAAGGCTGAGTTAGATAGATTTTGATAGACAATGGAGTCAAGGATTATGGGGTCAAACAAGAAAGTGGTTTTGAGACCACAATCAGATCAGCCATGATCTCATTGAATGGTGGAGCAGGCTCCAAGGACTGGATGGCCTACTCCTGCTCCTAAGCCCTATGCTGCAGCGGTTTGTAAAAAAAACTAGGACCGAAGTGGCAATCCAATGGTGATTGCCACTCCTGGAAGGTTTGCCTCTTTGTTTTATCCTTTGAATGTCCTATTTGTCCATGTGATTGTGTTTTGGCATCAACTTAAACTTGATTCCTTATGAGAAGTTATTTTTCTAAATTTAGTTCATATTTCCTTGAACCTTGTTCAAAATCTGTACTTCACTGATTCACTAAAATTAATTAATCTTGAAAGAGGGAGTATGCATTGATACAGCAGCTATGAAGACCTTGGGACATCCCAAAGTGCTTTAAAGCCAATGAAGTGATTTTGAAGTATATATTATTCATCTCTTTCAAGGAATGTTGAGAAAGCCTTTATAATTATTCTCACCACAAATTAAATGATTTAACACCTTTTTTAAATTGGAGGGCGGTAGAACATCATATGGATGTGTTAAATGAATCAAATAATTCCCAACTAATATGTGTGTTAGATTGCCATGATGGCTAGCAAATCATCAGAAACATTTTAGGTTCAATAAATTATTCTGTTTCACGCTTCTAATCTAAATTAGAACATTATGCTGTACCCCCGGAGTGCATAAATCTAGAACTCTTGTGAATCTTCAGCTGAGGCGTCCAACCCCTTAGCTGGATGTAATATCCCATTGACACTACTAAGAGAATATCTGGGAGTTCTCGCTTTGTATTAGCCAATATCTATTCCTCAACAAACATAATGAAAACAGATTATCTGCTAGGTCATCTCATTGCTATTTGTGGGACCTTGTTGCTATGTTTCCCTACATTACAACAAGGACTACACTTCAAAAGCTCTTCATTGGATCAGGATAGTTTGGGATACCCTGTGGTTGTGTGAGGCAAAAAAGGAAGGCACATTCTTTCTTTCTTCTTGATTAACTGCATAGCCTAGAAATTATTGACTACCCTGAGCATTTATAAAATCAGACACAACATGACTATGGTGTCATGATCAAGTGATCTAAGGAAGTGTTCCTGAAAGAAATCTCTAGTGTTTCACTCATGTGACACCAATACAGAAGTGGAACTAGAGCTACCTCTTAAGTAAGTCTGAGGGCACATCTGTCCCAAGCTGACCTACAATGTAGAATTAATTGCTCATATTAACCCCAGGTTACAATCAGAGAGCCTGTGGTCCAGTTAGTAACACCCAGTTAAGATCAGAGAACCTGTGGTCTAGTTAGCTAATTAAAATGTAATGTTCATTAATTAAGCAGCTGGTGGAATTAATAAATTGTACCTGTTGTCACCCAGATTTGTTTATCTTGAATTGGAATTGGGGTCTCTTGTGTTCCTGAAAGTTGTAATTTAACAGTATTATTTTTGAATTGGAGGACTGAATTTATATATGCTCTTGTCAGCATTAGAATGTATCAGTTGACCTCTGTTCTTGAATAACTCAGATAACAGTTTTAGGCAACAATATACTGGCCTGCAGGAGCATTCCATTACAAGATAAGGCAAGTGAACCAACCAATAGACAAATATATTTATATTTCATTAAATTTTAAAAAGTGATGCGTTAAGAACTGACTGATCTGGAAGTATGCCCAAAATGGAAGATATCTTTCATAGGTCATGTAGCTGTCTAAAATGCTAATCTACAAAGTAACCCAAATGGTTTAGCTGTGCAATTTTAATCAGGATATCCTAATGGTCAATGATGCTGAAAACGTTATGAAGTACAACACATTCTCAAGTTTAGAAAATCAGTTATTTTCCAATTCCACAGATCCACATTCTTTCATCAAGTACTGACCCAAATTCCATGCAAGTATGTGACCAGACAGTTACTTCCTTGAAGAGAAATGTGTATTTTAAACTCCCAAAATAGACATAGCTATACTCACTTTTAACTATAAAATAAAGAGCACTACTGATTACAGTTGCATCCATATAGTAAGATCCCAAAGGTTTGAATGTTGGGAACAAGTTTTCCCCTATTCAAATTTTCACCATAGATATTTGGACAAGTAGTGTCAGCTTTGCTCATTGTTACCCTCATGTGCTAGTCCAGTGTGTGTAATCAATTACTACAACTGTTTTACTGAAATGGTCATTTGTAATATGAACTAAAATACAGGAGGTTGTGCTGGTGGTAAAGTGCTGTCACTTTGCTTTAATAATGCTCACAAGAAAGCAATGTCATCAGGCCAATCAATACCATCAGATATTCTATTGCTTTACAGGGCCAATCTGATTTTTGAATTCTACTCGAGACTTCATAGTGATATTTTTGCACTTTGTTTTAATTCACTATAAAATTAATTATGTTGAAGGAGCAAAAAACAAATGATGTTGAGAATAACAGATGGCTAAGTATGTTAAAACGTGGCCACTCTTTTGTCCTTTGTAATATCTAGAATTTCCTTGTCTGCTCTAGCCAGCTTTTCTAGCTGCTAATTTGCAGTGAGATAGAGAGAGGAGAGAAGCAAAGAGAAAGAGAGAAAGAATAGTTAATTTCACTATTATATATTTGCATTTTGCAGCAGGATATAAGGATAGGCTCTAAGTGAATTAACTGTTGAGTTCTGCCATGGAATTTCAGCTAATCTGCTCTAATAAACCCACCTTTATCCATTTGTGTTCTTATGGTACATATGAATTTATTTTTATTTTTTCATGGGATGTGAGTATCACTGACAAGGTCAGCCCATCCCTAATTGCCCTTGAACTGACCTTTGCAAGGGCATTTCAGAGTCAACCACATTGCTATGGGTCTGGGGTCACATGTCGGCCAGACAAGGATGGCAGGCTTCCTTCTGTAAAGGATATTAGTGAACCAGATGGGTTTTTAGTGACAATCAATGATAGTTTCATGGTCATCATTAATGAGACTAGCTTTATATTCCAGATTTATTAACTGATTTCAAATCCCACCAGCTGCCATGGTATGATTTGAACCCTTGTCCTCAGAGTATTAGCCTGGGCCTCTGGATAACTAGTCCAGTGAAATTACCACTACGCCACTGTTTTCTCATCAACATTTCCCCCTAAAAATTTAATGTATATTACCCCTACAGTATATTAGGAAGAATTTGGTTGTCTTGGCCATAAGCTCAGAAGTTGTCCCTTTACTCCTCTTCCTTCTTCTCTCTTCCTTCAAGATGTTGTTTAAAATTTATCTCTTTGACCAAGCTTTCTGTCACCTGGCCCAGTATCTCCTTATGTGGTCCGGTTTCAATGTTTTGTCTGAAGGCACTCCTGTGAAGTGACCTGGGACATGTTTATCATGTTAAAGACCACTCTATAGATACAACATCTGTTAACAATTATCTACAGTAAGTGAATTGTGCAGTATCCAAAAAGGCAGAAAAACAGGACCTACCATCTGTAACAAGAAGCAAGAATGGGCAAATTTTTCATGAGAGAAGGGTTTGTCTGAGTTTTGTTTTGATGTCCTTTTTTGTGCCATATTTATTTAACAGCCACGTTGTCAAATCTGATTGTTCAGGTATCAAAAATGCTTTAAATCCCCAAAATCTCTTTCATATTTCCCACAATACGTTGTGAGAGGCAATCAAAAATGTATTGCACACATATAATATGTTTCATGTTTAAAGACAGCAGTGCTTCCTCAGTGCTTTTGCATTGTAGGTCGTTATTGAACTCATGGCAGAGGTCATCTGACTATTGAAAGCCAGATGGGACATTTGGTACTGTTGCATTTCAAATCCCAAATATCCCTCTTTGACATAAAGAACAAAAGATCCAAACATCACCTTTTTACTGCCAAACAAAAGACAAATTTGCATGCATGATCATATGTAACTGAGTTACCCAAGTTACCCTTTATACACTGTTCTCATGCATTAATAACTATTTGTTCTATTAGTCAGTCTCTGTCCCTGCATTGCATACAGTCTTTAAATCAGGCAGGTCTCTTAATGGTATGTGTTCGTGTTGACATGGGTGATGTTCCTTGTCTGGAGAGTGTTGCTCCCATGGCACTTGTTGCCGTGGTAACTGTTGTTATTCTGAGGCTGTTAGGGACATGTGGACCTCTGGGATTGATGGTACAGCTGGTGAAATCCCTTCTTCCTGACAAGCCGATTGCCGTGAAAGAAAATCTTCGTTAGTTGTGCATATGTGCCAGTGGTTGCGTTGGTACATTTGGTCGTTCACTCCCGCTACCTACGATTGAGGTGACAATTTCTCTGTGCACATGCCAAGTTTCCACATGGGCTAACTGCTGTTGATAGCATTGAAAGTTTGTATCTTGACTGGCTCTCCAATGCTCAGCTCTGGTAATAGTTTGGCAGTCTTATCAAACTGAAATTTGGCTTTCTGTTATTTTACATTGATCTTTTCACTCACGCCAATTACTACTTCTGGTTTCAGTAGATTTTTTTGCTATTGGAAGAGTAGTTTGCATGCGGTGTGACATTAGTCTTTGGACTGGATGACTTTCCATGCTTTCCGTTGTTGTGTTTCTCAACTCGAGGATTGTCTTGTATACATCTGTGCTAGATTTGCTCGATTTCTTGATGATACCTTTGGTGATTTTCACTGCCACCTCAGTCTTTCTATTTGTTTGGGAATAGTACAGAGATAATTTGTATTGTTAATTTCCCAATCCTTTGTGAAATGACTGAATTCTTCACTCGTGAACTGAGGGCCAGTGTCACTCATTACAATGTCTGGAATGCCGTAATGACTGAAGTGTGCCTTCAGGCATTCTACTATTTCTCCTGTCTTCATTGAAGTCAGCTGGTCTAACCCCCAGTAGTCAAAATAGTAGTCTACAGTAACAAGATGATCTGTTCCTGCTATAGTGAAGAGGTCTATTCCCAGCTTCATCCACGGTCTGTCTGGGATGTCATGCATCATCAACAACTCTCTAGCTTGTTTCATTATACTTGTACTAGCTTGTACTCATTATACACATCATGCTGGCCAGTGTGGTCTTTAATTTCATTGCTCATGTTTGGCCAGTAGAGCACTTCTCTTGACTTCCTCAGAATCGAGACAATTCGTTGATGGCTTGCATGAATGCCCTTCATTATTTCTCCTCTCATCTCCTTAGGATTGATGAGCCTATTTCCTTTGTGAAAGATGCCATCTTGGGCTGTCAGTCGACCTCATTATGCCCAATATGCTCTTGTGACCACAGGTGTGTTTTTGTAGTGGGGGATTCAGTGATGGTAATGTTATTGAACGTCAAGGGACAATGGTTAGATTCTCTCTTGTTGAGCATAATCATTGCATGGCTCTTGTGTGGCATGAATGTTACTTGCCACTTCTTAGCCCAAGCTTGTTTTTGGTACTCATTACACACATTGCACTGGACAAGGTGGTCTTTAATTTCATTGTTCATGTTTGGCCTTTTGAGCACGTCTCTTGACTTTCTCAGACTCGATTCAATTCCTTGTCCTGGATGCTCTCAGGCCATCCTTTCATCACTACTTCTTGAAGCGCTTGGAGAATTGCATCTTGTGTAGTTCCCTTGATTTGAGCAAGGCACTTGTCCGTCCTATTCATTATCTCTGCTGGGCTGATGACTGCCAGATCATGTTGAGTTGCTGCTTCACGTTGAATCTGGAAGACTTCACATTCTGTTGTAGCATCCTCAACTGTCTTCATGTGGAGTGTTGCTCTCAATAGCATGTTTGTGATGCACATCTGTTTCCCTTGCTTGTATGTCACACCCAAGTGACATCTTTGTAAATGAAGTAACATTCTTTGCAGATGCTTTAGAGTAGATAGTAGTGATTTGAGAAAAATACTTTGAAGTGTCTTGTGATCAGACTCCACTGTTACTTTGTCTCTCCCAAGCAGGTATTGATGAAAATACTCACAAGCAGAAACAATAGGCAGGCACTCTTTCTTAGTCTGTGTGTAGCATTGTTCCATTTGTGTTAGTGCCCTGTTGCAAATGTGACCTGTTGTCCTTGCTGCATTAGGGTTGCTCAGAGGCCTGTCTCACTGGTGTCTCACTGCAAGGTGACTTCCTTATTGACGTCATAGTCCTTCAGCACTGGTGCCGTTGTCACTGGCTGTTTGATTTTAGTGAACATGGCTCCTTGTTCTGTTCCCCCGTACCACAGCACCTCCTTGGCAGTGAGATTGTGTAATGTTTCACACTCTAATGACAAATTAGGCAAAAATTTTGGGATGTAGTTCACAAATCCAACAAATCATTGCACTGCTTTCACATCTGTTGGTCACTGCAACAGCTCTTACCTTGTCAGGATCCAGGTGAAAACATTTTGCTGCCAGTACATGACCTACATGCTTGGCTTCAGGTATCTTCAGTTGCAATGTTTTCTTGTTCAGCTTCAGGTGCATCTGGTGAGCTCTCATCAGTGAGTCATTTTTAAATTCTGATTGTGGTCAGCTATGGCTTCTTCCATTGTGTCTCCACATCCATAGACTAGTTGATCACTCTCTATGGCTTATACATTGAGAAGATCACTGACTATCTCATGTTGTCTGCATTGGTATTCTTCTGGAGCTGTGGAAATTCCAAATGGCATGCACAACTTCTGTATCTCTCGAACCACATCCCGAATGCCATTAGAAAACTGCTGCTTTCATCCAGCTTCACTTGTCCAGTTATGATCCTTCGCATCTAGGGCAGTAAAGATCTTTGCCTTGGCAAATTGTGGCAAAATTCCTTAAGGTTGGCTTGTGGCAGTGAGATCTTTTCAGCGCTTTATTTAGATCCTTTGGGTCTAAGCATACTCACAGATTTCCAGGTTGTTTCACTGCTGCCATGCTACTAATCCAGGCTGTAGGAATTGTCGCTTTCTTGATTACTCCCCTTTTTCCAGCTCTTCTATCTTGTCTTTTAAGCTTTACTTCATGGCAGCTGGAACTCTTCTTGGTAGGTGCTGAATGTTCTTACACTCTTATCTATTTCCAGATGCTATTCTTCTGGTAGATGTTCCAATCCTGTAAACATACCTTTGTACTCCTCTAGGACCCATTCTTCCAGCAATTGTTTTGTGTGCTGTGATATGTTATAATCTCTGTTGGCATGGTCAGGGTTACCCGCCCAAGTTTCCGACTTGCTTCAGCAGAGATGAATAGCCGTTGCATCTCATCTATGACCTGGAACTCTAGATCTTTCTTCTTGCCATTGCATTGGGCTCTCAGACTAATTTGTCCTCTTGGTATGAGTACCGTTCCATCATATAGCCTCAACCTTACTTTCGAAGGCTTCCTTTTCATATTGTGATGTTGAGCCACTTCACAAAGGTCTGTAAAGTTCATTATGTTGCATAATACACCAGTGTCAATCTGACACTTCTTATTCACTTGCTACTCTCCTTCTGCGGTCATCATTGTAACAGTCATGAATTATTTATTTTCCATAGACTTGACTGAATGAACCTGTTGTATCATGTATAGTTTTTCATCAGGCACAAATGGCTGAAATTTATCCAGTGGCCATCTGTATAGATGGGGTTGAAAATGTGCATTCAAGTTGTTCAAAATCTCTGTTGTTTGTTTCTTTTGTTCATCGGTTAGGTTTAAGTCAGAATACAATTTGTAGCAGTCCCTCCTCAGCAGTGTTAGAAGTGTGGCTACTCTTATCAGCTCTGACTTGTTAATTAAACCTGTTGCAAGTTTGTAGTTTTACCATTATAAGTGGAAAAACTACCAGTTCTGCCACATATCACTTTTTCATTTCAACAGGAGTTGGGAGAGGGAAGTTTACAGCAGCCATATTATTCACTCGTTAGTTTACTTGCAGCCTTCAGCTTGTGTTCGCTTTTATTGCCCTTTCTTGGAAGCTTTTAGCATATTTTAACATTTCTGTGTGCCTGGGTTCTCATTGTCTTCTCTAGCATTTCCGACATTTTTAATCTCTATTTTAGCTCCACTTCCTGATACCATGTTTCGTGTTTAAAGACTGCAGTGCCTCCTCAGTTCCTTCTCATTGTAGGTATTTATTAAACTGATCCAAGATGTCTGCTTAAGGAGAATATGACAGAGGGCACTTGACTACAGAAAGTCAGATGGGACATGTAGTACTGTTACATTTCAAAATCCAAATATACTGAATGCAATTCATTCTTTCTTTGAATGGCCCAAATACTTTTTATTGATGTTTTACACTTAATAATCACACTCAATATCACCCGTGTTACATGATAACATTTTACAGATAAGGGGATCACTCTTGATTTTTTTTTTTTGTAAATAGTTATTTTAAAATTAATTACCCAATGTGGTCTCATGAGTTTAAGCACAGTACCTGGAATATTGATATTGCACTCTTGATGAGTTCAATCCATCACAGTTCACTGGATAAAACTATATGTGACTTTATACAATAAAGAAGCAATTGTTTATATTAAATGTCCATTATACATTGACCAAATTGGCAGCCGTAAACCATTCTCCTGGTCAAACATTTCACTTTATAGAGAAATGTGACATATTGCATCTTCCTCTATTCCAACAGGACCTTCACATAGCTGAATACAGGCTTGATGCAGAAGACATAAGAACTCATGCTTCATTCAAACACGGGAAAAATGAGGGCATGGGCGCATTGGTGGAAAAGCGTAAAGAAAAATATTTATTTTAGTAAAGCTTGCTGTTTTTAATCGAGGCAGAGAATAAGGGGAGAAATATGGGAGAATTCAGCAATTGAAATGAAGATTCACTTCCATCAAATTGATGTATGGTTGTTAAATCAGAAGCTAACCATTATAACCATTTTTTTTAAATGTTTTTAAAAATGGTATTTTCTGATATTCTTACATTCTTGCTTCATTACATAAATCACAGGATATATATTGTTACATTAACTTTGAGCAAAGCAACCAAAAACAGATTAGCAGAAATGTCTCTCATTGTTGTTCATGAGATCTTGCATCACTGGACTTCAGAGTAATGTGAAGCCCTTTTAAAGATGTAACAAGGCATGATGTGAATGAAAACCTTTCTTTCTTTTTCATATTTCCTACAGTATTTCCTGGATCAATTGGTCTATGCTCCCTTATTTCTGGTATTGGTTCCAATCTCTGGGGTACTGTACCCCTGAGAGGGTACCTCAAAGATGCACTGCTCCCCACACCCCCCCTCCCCACCCCACCGCTACCCAATCCAGAAGACCTGCATAAGGATTGTACAGCAATTGCCCGAAAAGTTCAAACTTCCATTGGGCAATTGCCCTGCTCTGGGAACCATCCGATACTTTGATTTCAATCACAGTATTTGGATGGTTCGGACAGGAATAGTTCCCAGGAAAAGTTAGAAGAATTAAAACCACTTCTAACTCCTGGGTAACTATAGAACCCTTTCCGACCTCCCAAAGGGAATCCCCCCTGATGAACCCTCCCTGGATTCCCCATCATCCACCCCTTACTACCTCCCCTAACACCCCACGGGTCTCCCTGAGTATTCCCCTCACCATAGGACCGCCACCCCCCCAACCTACCCTCCCAACTCCACCCACTGGCTAACCACCACCCCCCCCAACACTGACTATCTGACACTCCCTCACTGGCCACACACCCCCCCACCCCCCAACATACCCTATCCCCCATCCTACACACTTACCTTCTCGCAGCTTCCCAAAGTAATTGGACCGTTAAACCTACCAGCTTTACGGCAGCTAGTGCTGTAAAAAAGTTGGCATATATTTCTTACCCTCAACTCTCCTGCACTCAACAGAAGACCTCAGGAACCCACTGCACTGCACTATTCTCACCCGGTCCCAGTCGGAAGGTCAGGCGAAAGATGTGTGGCTGCATTTCAGTTTAAGTAACTGGGAGCAGAGTGCAATCTGACTGTCATTGCCACTCCATGGAAATTATGTGCAATTGTTTTGTCTTTACCAACATTTACCAAACTTTCTTTATCTAACATCTCCTAAAGTCAACTTATGGTGGCATAGTTCTGAAGGGAATGATTGACCTTTGCTCCCTCATTTCAGTAGATATTTTTCATGAGAGGGCGATGACAGTGAACACCTGAGTTATGTGTAGGCTACACCTCTCCCTCACCATGATACATCCGTATTTTATTTGGCATTGATTTTTATTCATATTCTGGCTCCCACTATTTATATCCAACTCTCTTGCCATGGATGTAGACCTTCAGGACTGACTTTTATTGAGTCCCAAGTCTACTAATGGGGTAAGTGAGCAGTGAAAATGTTGGGAATGTTTCCTGGAAACAAAATAAAATGAGATGTTACTAATATAGCTGACATTAACCAAAACTTCGAATCACACTTCTGATGAGTTTAACACTAATTGAATGATTCATTCAATATTTATGTGTTTTTCAGTGTGCTGAGTTTCACTGTTAGTTACCTTGTTGGTAGTTGAAAATGACTGAGCTAATGATACATTTTATAGTACAGATTCCAACAAGGCAGCACAAATATTCTCCTGCCAAGAACCATAATGTTTGACATTTGCACTCCTACTTGCTTCCTGACTAGATTGGCTAACCTAACCCAGACAGAGATTAAATGTGGGACGGTTCTGGTAACATGGTTCAGTATCGCAAAGCGCTGTCTATTTACCCACTGAGCTATTATGATCTCTGAAATCCTGCTTCTCTTTGGAATGCTAAGGGCCAGGCTTTCTACAAGTAAAATACGATGATATTTATTGATGCTTTTCCTCCAGTAGTTCACAGCCAACCTTTCATGCGATGTCAATGGGCCACCCGGCCCCTCAAACCTGCTCTGCTATTCAATAAGATCATGGCTGATCTGATTGTACCCTTAACTCCACATTCTCACCTACAACCGATAAGCTTTCACGCCCTTGCTTATCAAGAATCTATCTATCTCTACTTTAAAAATATTCAAAGACTCTGCTTCCACCACATTTTGAGGAAGAGAGTTTCAAAGACTCACTGTCCTCTGAAAAAAAAATTCTCCTCATCTCTGCCCTAAATGGGCGACCCCTTATTTTTAAGCAGTGACCCCCCAGATCTAGATTCTCCCATGAGAGGAAACAGCCTTTCTACATTTACCCTGTTAAGATCCCTTAGGATCTTATGGTTCAATCAAGTCACATCTTGCTCTTCTAAACTCCAACAGACACAAACCTAGCCTATCCAACCTTTCATCATAAGGCAACCCACCCATTCTAGATATTAATCTAGTAAACTTTCCCTGAACCATTTCCAATGCAGCTACATCCTTTCATAAATAAGGAGACCAATACTGTACACAGTACTCCAGATGTGGTCTCACCAATGCCCTGTATAACTGAAGCATGACCTCCTTACTTTTGTATTCAATTCCTCTTGCAATAAGTGATAACATTCAATTAGCTTTCCTAATTTCTTGCTGTGCCTCCATACTAGCCTTTTGCATTTCACGCACTAGGACACCCAAATCCTTCTGCATCTCCAAGCTCTGCAATCTCTCACCATTCAGATAATATTCTTCATTTCTACTCTTCCTGCAAAAATGGACAATTTCACATTTTTCCACATTATACTCCATTTGTCAGATCTTTGCTCACACATCTAACCTATCTATGTCACTTTGTAGTCTCCTTATGTCCTCTTCATAACTTACTTTCCTACTTATCTTTATGTCATCAGCAAATTTAGCAATCATATTTTCAGTCCCTTCATCCAAGTCATTTATATAAATTGTAAAAGGTTGAGGCCCCAGCATTGATCCCTGTGGCACACCACTCGTTACATCTTCCCAACCAGAAAATGACCCATTTATGCTGACTCTGTTTCATGTTAGCTACCTAATCTTCTATCCATTGCCAATGTTACTCCCTTTACCATGAGCTTTTATTTTCCACAATAAGCTTTTGATATGATAAGTACAGTATATGCACTGGTTCCCTTTTATCCACAGCACGCTACTTCTTCAATATAGTCCAATAAATTGGTTAAACATGATTTCCCTTTCACAAAACCATTTTGACTCTGCCTGATTATCTTGAATTTTTTCAAGTGCCCTGCTAGAATATCTTTAATAATGGCTTATAATATTTTCCTTATGACAGATGTTAAGTTAAGTGGCCTGTAGCTTCCTGCTTTCTGTCTCACTCCCTTTTTGAATAAAGGAGTTACATTTGCTATTTTCCAATCTAATGGAACCTTCCCCAAATCTAGGGAATTTTGGAAAATTAAAACCAATGCAACGGCTATCTCACCAGCCACTTCTTTTAAGACCCCAGGATGAAGTCCATTAGGACCCGAGGATGTCAGCCCGCAGCTTCTACAATTTGCTCAGTATCACTTCGCTGGTGATTGGAATTCTCTTGAGCTCCTCCATCTCTTCCATTTCCTGATTTACAGCTACTTCTGGGATGTTATTTGCATCCTCTATTGTGAAGATCAATGCAAAATATCTATTCAATTCATCTGCCATCTCCTTGCTTTCCATTATTAATTCCCCAGAGTGACTTTCCATTGGACTTTGTTAACTCTTTTTAAAATATTTATAGAAACTCTTACTATCTGTCTTTATATATCTAGCTAACTTTCTCTTGTACTCTAATTTTTCCCTCCATATTAATCTTTTCGTCATTCTTTGCTGTTTTTATATTCTGTCCAATCATCTGACTGGCCACCCACCCTTGTGTAATTATATGCTTTTTCTTTAACTTTAATACTAGCTTTAATTATTTTGTTCACCACAGATGATGGGCCCTCCCCTTGGAATTTTTCTTTCTCATTGGAATGTACCTATTCTGTGTCATTTGAAATATCACCTTAAATGTTAACCACTGCACCTCTATTGATCTATCCCTTAGCATAATTTGCCAGTTCATTTTAGCTATCTCTGTCTTCATTCCCTTATTTAAGTTTAAAATACTAGGGCAGAATTTTACGCTCCCCTGCCGGTGGGTTTGTAGGTGGAGGGATGAGTGTAAAATTACTTAGATGGGCTTCCCTCTAGGTTCCTGCCTGCAACAGCTTCCCGGCAATTTTACGCTGGGGTGGGTGAGGCCTTCCTGCCCTTGCTCCAACTGATGCCCTTAAGTGGTCAATTATTGACCACTTACGTGCCACTTCCTAGCCAGCCTCAATTCTTAGGCTGGCAGGAAGAGTCCCAGGATTTTGGGGAAGCTCAAGACAAATCGGGTTCAGAAACCAGGGGGGGAGGCGTCCTCCATCAGCAGCCCCTTTTAACATCAGGCATTTCCCCCTCCCCCACAGGACCTCCCTCCAGGTGTTCTCCAATGACACCCCAAACACCTTCTGCCCTTCCCCTCAGGCCTCCCTACCCTCCCCACCCTAAGACCTCCAAAACTTACCTGTTCCTGGAATCCCAGGACTTGGACTCTGGAGACTGATAAAAGTCCCAGTCCTGTCTATTGCAGCTTCTGGCGCTGCAGGGACTAGAGAGAGGCTGGCAGCTTTCTAAGGTGGGACGTTCTCCCAAGCGAGGGCCAGAAGTCCCACCTCCAGCCATTTAATACTCTTTGGAGCATGAAATCGCTGTGGGATTGTTGGCAGCGATGTGTTTCCCGTTGTCTCTTCACATGGAGGAAAGAGAAAACCTGCCATCCTAAAAATCCTGGCTCTAGTCTTGGACCCATTCATCTCTCCTTCAAACGGAATGTTAAATTCAATCATGTTATGATTGCTGCTACCAAGGGGGTGCCTTCACTATGAGGTCATTAATTAAAGCTATCTCATTGCTCATTACCAGATCTAGTATGACCTGCTCTCTGGTTGGTGCAGGAACATTTTGTTCTAAGAAAGTCTCCCCAAAACATTCTATGAATTCCTTGTCTAAGTTACTTTTGTCCATCTAATTTATCCAGTCTATATGTAGATTAAAATCCCCATGGTTATCAACACATCTTTCTGACAAGCTCCCATTATTTGTTCCTTTATACCCTGCCCTACCATATGGTTACCGTTAGGGGATCTGTACACCACTCCCGCAAATGATTTCTTGCCTTTATCGTTTCTCATCTCCATCGAAACCACCTCTACATCTTGATTTCCTGAACTTAGGTCATGCCATCATTAATTAATAGAGCCACACCTCGACCTTTTCCTAGCTTCCTGTCCTTCCTAACTGTCATGTATTCTTCAATATTTGGGTCCCAATCTATGTCATCCTGCAGCCATGTCTCTGAAATGGCTATCAAATTGTACTTATTTATTTCTATTTGGGCTATCAGTTCATCTGTTTTGTTTCGAATGTTATGCACATTCAGATGCAGAGCCTTTAGTTTTGTCCTTTTATTATCTATGTAACCTCCTAGCCTTATCTGCTGATTAACCCTTAGATTTGTACTTTCTGTCCCTTTCTGTTATGGCTGTTTATTATTTCCCATATTAATATCTCTTGCCTTATCTCTATTCTTTGATTTGCCAATCTTCCAAATTTGATCCCTTGCCCCCATTATTTAGTTTTAAACCCTCTCTACTTCCCTGGTTATGTATCTCACTAGAACACTGGTCCCAGCAGGGGTCAGGTGTAACCTGCCCCAATGGGGCAGCCCACACTTTCTCCAGTACTCGTGCCAGTGTCCCATGTCACATAATTTACCTCATCCGGTTGAAGGCATTGCTCAAAATGTGGCTAGAAAAGTCAGTGAAAAAGGTGCCAAAGTTTAAAGAAGCAGAAAAATGTTCCAAGGTGACCAGTGCCTCCTGCTGTAGTGTATATTGGTGCACAGGGGATGTTCATCTTCAGAATTGTGGCAGTTACCAATGGTACTACATCAAGAAATGATCATTTGGATGAGGTACTGAGGTTTTTATTCCACCTGTGGAACTACAGCCCACCAAGAGTCAGAACTGAAAATAAAAGAGTGGAGAATTTGCGGTGGTTGGGGAGAGGAAGCTCTGTTGAATCTTGATTGATCGGGAAAATTTTCCACTGAAAACAATATTGTGCAAATAACAACACATTAGGGCATTGGGAAGATATATTTCTAAATTCCAGTTGTGTGTTGAAGGCACTTACTACTGAAAGACACCAATTGAAGCAAGTTAGATTGTAGCCCATCTCTTGAATGCCTCAGTAAAATGAACCCAGAAGATTGTCCAGTTCCTTGACTGCAATCCAGCAACAATATATCAAGTCATAACAATGTTTATTGCATTCCTTTGTCATGTTGTGTATAGTATTAAAAATGTCAAGATGTGCTCTCTTAGTTTATGACAATGAAAATAACTTGACTAAATTGTTGCTTTGAGACTCACTACCAGCCATCTGTTGCCTTACATTTAACAATATGTCTTCCAGATTCATTGCTCCTATATCCAAGGTCAATTTCCATTCCAACAACATTCTCTCTAAGTGAATATGAAATTTAGTCCAACCAAGGCATCTGAACAAGGTTAATTTTGCACTTCCATTTGTGAGTCTAGGCTATGCATTTTAGAGGGGAGCAGTGCAGTTTAAGATTTGATACCTAGACTAAAAGGATTAAATTAGACCATATGTCACATAGACTAGGCTTGAATTCCCTTGAATATTAAAGGGTAATTTAAAGACAATAAAAGGAGTTGAAAGGGTAGATGGAAAAAAACTTTATTTTTTCATGTGGCTGAATTCCAGAACAAGGTGACCTTAAATTTGGAGCTAAGCCATATAGGAGGCACTTCTTCAAATAAAGGGTCATGATAATATGGAAATCTGTTCCCCCAAAAAGCTGTTGAGGCGAGGTCAATTGGGAATTGCAAAAGTAAATCTGATGGATTTTTGATAGGCAAGGATTATGAGGGACATGTGACCAAATTGAATTGAAGGACAGGTCAGCCATGATCTAACTGAATAGTGGATCAGGATCAAGGGCCTCAGGGGCCTACTGTTTTTATGGGACTGGCGCTCACCAGAATCTCACTGCAGGAAGTTGGCCATTAAAATTATTCATCACACTTCCTGTATTGCACTCTGATGGTCTTATGGAATCAGTTCTTCTATTCCAAGTTAATTCCCTCAGAATAAAATATCAGCCACAGATAATATAAGGAATATCAGCTTGACCCAGATATTCCTTCTGGTAGCATCAAGCTTATGCTCATTTCTGTGGTGCACAGAGACCAAAAAGAGGGCAAAGACCTATTACGTTGAACCTCCACCCTCTTTCCATTGCCCGGGCATTTCCAGATCATTCCTAAACAGAAGTACCTGGGTCATTTGGCTCAAGCAGAGGGCATGCTGCAAGTTCAAAAAGACCCTTGAGATAAATATTAAATTTTCTTGCCTAATCAACCAACTCTTTGGGTCTTATGACCTTCTTATTGCCATTCTCCAATCATATCCAGACAGGTTTTCAACTTTGGTTGAAGGTGTTCCTCGAGCTTTTGTCACACGTGTTGAGAATATCTAGTTCATGGTTCATGTACTTTAGAACATAACTTTTACTTTTAAGAATCTAACTTTTAGGTTGTAGGTTAAAAGGTTAAATGTAGATAAATGGGCACATCTGGTTAAGGAACTGATGAGCAAACCTGCAGTGAATGCAATTCAAACAAGCTTGGAGTTTATTACACTGAAAAGCTCAGGCAATGTCGACAGTTAGAAAAGAACTGGAGACCTGACATCTAGAAACATTTCAATAAGGACCTTCCAGAGTGATGTTTCTGTTTTGGGAGTTAGAGCTAAGTTAGTTTAAAATCATTCAGTGAATACTGAAGTGTTGTAAAATCAATTTATTTCTTCAGATCAAAGAATGATTTTTAAAGTAACCTAGAGTTTGAGGACATTCCAGAGCACGTCACGTTGTCATGGACATGGCTAGAGTTTAGACAGATTCCCTGGTTTCATTTGATCTGGGTGTTCGCTGAGAGTTAGTTACAATTTGGATTTTGTGTTTGGTGGAGTTCGCCAAGAGAAGATAGCTATTGTAAATGACAGTTAGTTATGCTTGCATTGTAAGGAGAGAAAAAAGATAACTTCTTCATTCATCACTTGAAATGCGGTGAGGTTTAATCTAATTTTGAATTTTGTGAGTGAACAAAAATTGGAAGATATGTTCTAGCTTGCAGCTGGTGGAAAAATCTAGTGATCCTCACAGATTCTTGTGGCAAGAGTAAACAGATTAGCTTAGAAGTATTAAGAAGTCATTCACAGTTGAGGTAAAAAATGTAGGTCCAACTTCTGAGAATAGCTGGAACTGAGGAAAATTAAAGTCGTACTCAGAGGACTTGGCATGCCTTTGGGTGGTCTCTACAGAAGTAAATAACTTTAAGATTAATGTGTCTCATAAAGACAAGGCTTGAGGGATGTAAGGAGGAAAAAAATGAAGTGGATAACATGCTTGTCTGTCTGCTTGCCTTTCAGCCATACTCTTTCCAAGGGTTGGCTGCACTATGAATAATCTTTCTCCACTGATTTCTATTCCCTGCTGCCCTCATTGCCTGTCCAATAGAGAAGCAAGTCCATATTCTGATATTATCCATCCATGTCATCGGATATCTTCCTTATGTACGTTTTCATGGTGTTTTACCTTGCATCACCTCTTTTTCCAAATACTCCCTTCCTATTGGCATTACATGTCCAAAATATGTGAGCTTCCTTGATACCACTACCTTAAACAAGTTCCTCTTAACACCCATTTGTTTGTTTGCTTGACCATCCATAACACACATAATATCCACCTGAGTCCTTTCATTTCAAATGCACTTATTTGAGCCTCGTCATTCTTCTTGATGATCCAGTTTTCACTGGCTAAACAAAGGCTTTCAAAAGGCGAAGTTTCATTATAATTGAGTTGCTGTGGCTACTCCATACTCTTAAGTGAGTTCACAATACCATGGTCCTTGTTAAGTCTAGCCTGATTTTTTTGGTAGACTCTACATCTTCCATGATGTGTAACCCAAGATATATGTTCAAGCTAAACTCTGTTAATCAGAATCTTGAAGGTCTTTCCACCCATTCCCATCACCTTTCTCTTGTCAACATTGATCAGGAGATGTATTTCCACTTAACTTGTTCAAGATGATCCACCAACTCCTCAATTGAGCTCGCGAGCAGAATAATGTCATCAGTATATTGAAGATTCAAATCGCTATCCCACCTTTGTATCCATCAAGTATCTCTCGCATAACAATTTCTGCTAGGATGTTGATTAAATATAGCGAGAAGACCCCTGTCTCACACTATTTTTGACTCTGAACCATTGTGAGAGGGTGCCAGCAACTCTGAACCTAGCTCATTTCTTAGAATAAAACTTGGATAGCAAGTCAATTAATTCTAGTGGGTCTTACATGTCATACAAAGATGTAATGTATAGTATTAAGTTATAAGGCTGCTTGTTTTGTTTAATTCTTTGAAATGTAATAAAGTTTGTGTTTTCTTGTGGACTCTTGTGCCATAGACCTGTTGGTTAAATCACTGGGTGTTTGTATTTAGCTTTAAATGTTAATGGTCCAATACATGTGATCCTGTATTCAGTGGCACACATAATCCCATCATCAGTCACTAAAAACACCTATCCTCATGATGCTTCACTTTCTCAAACCAATTGGAAAGCAAATAGACTCTTTGTCATCTAATCAATTGATTCTTGACTGTAAGTTAAACATTCTTTTATCCCATTTGCAATATTTCTGCTGCAAACAAAAGGATTCAAACAGAGTGTTAAAAGATCCCTATGACTTTTCCCTGAGTTTTTTGCAGCAGGCTACTGGAGATTAATCGTTATTTCATGGCGACACCAGAACAATCCAGAATAATTCTCAACCCTAAATTCAGAAGGCTCTGAGGCCAGCCTCTGATTCCAACTGCAATTCTTGGTGCAAGACACTACTGGTAGTTGTTGCTGTGATGAGGGTGTGATACACCAATGTGAATTCATGTAAATGTGCTTCAGCTGTTCTGTATCCAGACGAGGTGATAGGTGTGGGGATATTGGAACCTTTAACTATTTGTTAAGCTCAGTTAAACAACTTGATTTTAAGATCTCATCTTTGCTTTTAATTCCTCCATGACCTTGCCCCTTCCTATCTCTGTAATCTCCTCCAGCCACAAAATCTCTGAAATATCTGCAATCTCCATACCTGGCGTCTTGAGCATCCCTTCAATGGCCAAGGTCCTAAGGTTTGGAATTCCATCTCTAAGCCTATCTTATCTCTTTTATGACACTACCTCTTTTGCCAGTCTTTTATTCGTCTAGCCTACTATCTCTTTATGTGGCTCCGTGTCAAATCTTGATTTACAACACTGCTGCGAAGTGCCTTGGGACATTTTACTATGTTAGAAATGCTATATAAACACAAGTTGTTGTTGTTTGAGATCAAACAATTTTGTAGTTCATGAGTAACTTTGCATTTGCTCCCCGTACACACAAATGAAATCTCTGCCATTCATCCTGAAATGTAAACACCCCGAGAAAAAACCCAAAGTTACTGGTACCCAGTGCAAAATAAGAAGTACAATTAAGAAATGCTATCACTGACAAGGAAATGCAATCACTCCATATCACTAGATTCGCCAATGAGAAACAAAACCCTTTTTTGTTACTTTTAAGTAATTTTATGCCCACAAAAAAATTAAATTATGCAGCAGTAGAAAGCCATCAATTATAGCAGAACAATTCAGAATGCATTTTTTATACTGATTTAAACTTCAATTGTTACATTAATCGTTTGGTAGCACAAAGGTTGAGTATTGCTAAAAAAAAAAGAGACGTTGAAGATTTTTGTCTTTTCTCGTGCCGTATAAATCAAGACGAAAAGCTTCGACACCTCTTTATTTTTCAGCAATACTCAAGTCACATTAAGTTAAAGTTCAAAATAAACAATTCAGAATGGAGCTGGGCAGGAGGCTGCACCAGCAACCCCAGTTGAGAAGATTTTGAAGTTTTCAATGAGGCTGTTGGTATTTTCTTGTCAGCTTGGCTTTGTGACTGATTTGAATTCAGGGAAATAGTCCTGAGAGCAGATGCAGGGAGAAGTGGTGTGTTTGCACAAATTGGGTCTGAACACTGAAGGCCAGTCAAGTATTTTCATGGAACTTGACGCAAAAGGAGACAACTTTATCAGATCACTCTCTGTGGCATCCGCTCATACACTGAAAACAAAAATTGTATTGCGATAACTGGGATGCTGAAGCATTAAATTGGATATAAATTAAGTTCAAATGATTGCTAAAGGCGAAATTGCTTTAATTGAAAAGTATTCCTAAGTCAAACTGCTTTTTTAACCATAGAAATTTGTTTACCTTACATGAATTAAAGTGCGAAAAATTATATTTTTCTAAGGATACTGAGGGGTGTCATATTGACTTTCGATAGGCAGCTAATTAAATCCAAATTTAAAAATTTGCCTGGATTACGCACTGCTTTGCAACAAATAATGGAAATAATAAGGCTGATTTACTTGCTTTAATGGCAATGAGTTATTTCCATTTAGTCAGTAACATTTTACTGATTTGAGAATTGTCTTATTCTTCTGAGGGAAGCTAGATTTCCCTCATGAACTTGTGCAGCAGAATCATAAATGCATTTCTTCAAAATGTTTTGTTGTACTTTGTGTACAGGGGATATTGTCCCTCACTGTAGGTAGATATTCCATGTACCTGCGCTTGGAGGTCACAGATTTGAGTGATGTACGATCAAAAAGAAAATAAAATCTAGATTGGGGGAAAAAAGTGACAAACATATATACTTGGCATTGTCCTTTGATCTACACAGTTTCCTGTTCAAAATTGCTGCTTTGGATGTGTGGGATATCACAACATATAAGACTAGAAATTCATTTGCGCAGCGCTGCTTATAGCTTTTCAGGTGTGGCCTGCACTGCAGGTGCTTCCTGTGTGGCATCATGCAGGTCAGCAGAAGGGTGTGTTGTCAGTCTGTCCCCCGTGAGTGCCCAAACAGCTTTAAAGGGGACAATTCCATTCTCAAATAGCGATCCGGCTGATGCAAAGTCAGGATTTGAAACTCGGTTTATGGAAAAGTCCAGCCCATAAGTTCATTCATCAGTCATCAAAGGCCAGATGTGCACTGCAAGATGGGACCTGCAGCTGCGCAAATTGAAAGGCTGCACCACAGATTTCAGGTGAAATAGATTTCAGTAACTTCTTATGCAGGTTTGATGGTAGCTCTGTGCTGGCTTCCTGAAGGTGTTTTGTGTATATGCCAAGAATAACAGACCCAGATATGGGGACAGTCCTCTCATTACCCTCTGGCCTACAACAGTATCAGGGAATGGGATGGAAAAGGCAGAGAGGCCAACTACAAGAAGGGAGGAGGAGGAAGAGGAGGAGATACAGGAGGATTCAGGGAGGTGGAGTCTGACTGGAAGGTTGTCCAACAGTGGATTTTGGGGCTCCAGTTTCACTTCAGCAATAAAGATCACCAACAGCAAAGTTCACAGAACACCTTAATACAACTATGCATCTAATTATACAAACAATAATTAACTACTCACACTTGTACATCCCTTTAGTTCCTGAATTGTGGGTGCTTTCTCCTGTGCTGTGCTCCTACACAGTGCTGTAGTGCGGCTTGGGCAGGCAGCTGACATCTACTGGGAGGACTCAGCAGATAGCCTAACAGCAGGCCTTCAAGTAGCTTTGAGTCTTGAAGGCCTGATTTTGGGCTACAGCATCTCACTCTGGGCAGCAGCAGTTTGGAGAAGAGTTGGGGTGAAGGAAGGGGGTGAGGTGGAAAGCTCAAGTTAGGTGGTGACAAGATTGTTATCTTTCACTTGATGTCATATCTCATACGAATGTACGAATTAGGAGCAGGAGTAGGCCAGTCAGTCTCTCGAGCCTGCTCCGCCATTTGATAAGATCATGGTTAATCTTGTGGCCTCAACTCTATTTCCCAGTCTATATCCTGTAACAATTGACTCCCTTATTAATCAAGAATATGTCTAACTCAGCCTTGAATATATTCAGTGACCTAGCCTCCACTCCCTTCTGGGGAAGGGAATTCTGTAGTATAATTGAGTATGTGAGACCAAGTCCCATCAAGGATTAACTGAAACAGTCATGATGTCATGGAAGGAAGTCATACACTCCTGATGTGAGACTCGAGAGTAGCATGATCAGAAGCTAGTACAGGATGTTCTTATAATTATAAACATGTTGCAATAAAGTTAGTGTTTTGCAGCCAGCAGTCTCTAAGAATTTATTCAGACTGCTCCAACTTAATAATATAGGATGGGCACTGGTTAAAAAAAGATGGTAATAGGAAAAACTCCACATCTACCAGAGCGCTTCAAGATAGTCACAAGCCTAAACCAGGCTGAAGCATGGCCAAAGTGGTACAGGGGATTCACCCGATTTCACACCATATCAGGTCTCGCAGTGAAGCCAGACTGTAAATAGATCAGTACACCCTTGTACACAATGGGCAACTGTGCAGACGACATCCTAGTTACTTTGGAAATCAATGAGGATAAAGCCACATATGTTGAGCTTATTCATGTCTTGAAGACATATTTCAATCTCAGCAAGAACACTATCATGGAATACGCAAACGTCAATAAACATACCCAGATACATGGCAAAAGCATTGACACATTCATCAATGAGTTATACTGGTTAGCAGAAGACTGAGAATACAGTAATCTGAAAGAGGAGATAAACTGTGAAAGAATAGTTATTGGTGTAGTGGGTGATGCATTATCAGACAATGTGCAGTCCCAAGATGATGACACGGCTGAAGGCAATTCAATTAATAGACAAGCTGAGATCAGAGAGGCAAAACCAATTAGTAGTCAGAGGAGAGAAATACAGCCCGAATCCCAAAGTAACACATTTAGTTGGACATATAAAAGGGAAAATAGAGAGAAGGAGACATGTGTGGCGAGAAGAGCATTTAAAGGCAGCAGCCCAGACTGGCCTGTCGCAGATGCGGCAGAGAAAGACACAGGCATGGGAATTGTCCCGCCAAAGATGCGCAATGCCATTGGTGTAATAAGATGAGGCATTTTCAGGCAGCATGTCGCTTTGGAAAAATTAGGCAGAACACTGAAAAAGAGAACATTTTAAATGGAAATCACGCCCTTGAAGCAGAAGGTTCACAAAACATTGAGATACCCTTCTTAGGAGAGATTAAAGAATTAAGTGAGAATTATTGTAGTGCAGATATCCTGATAGAAAGTCACAAGACACACTTTAAACTAAATACTGGAGCAACAGTTTTGGTTTTTTCAGGTGCTGAACCATAGTTACACAAGAGAGTTCTTCAACCATCCCACAAAAAAAGGCTACACAGACCAGAAGAAATGGAGCTGAAGGTTCTCAGAGAATTAACAGCTACTTTAAAGCACAGAGAAAAAGTAGTTACTGAAATACTGCATGCAACTCAAGGCCAGAAGTGTTTGCTCTTATGTAGAAAGGCATGTATGGAATTGAATCTAATTTTCAGAGTAAAAGAAATAAAGAATGCTGAAGGTTAATCAAGAGAGCTCAGAGCAGGATTCCCAAAGCTGTTTACAGGATTGAGAAAACTGAGAACAGTGTATGGCATAACACTAAGCCCAGAAGTGAAACCAATATGCTTATACACTCACAGAAAGGTTCCACATCCTTTACTTCCAAAGGTAAAGAAAGAATTTGACTCAATGGTAACACAAGGAGGCCTTTCACCCTTAAAAGAGCCAAAGTTTGTGCTCAGGGATAGTACCGGTTCTGAAGCCAAATGGTTCCATAAAAATATTGTTTATCTCACACAACTTGGTAAAGCTGTGAAAAGAGAAGTCCATCCATTGGTATCAGTAGATGAGAGTTTAATTAAATTATAGGCTAACAGCAAATTCTGGCAAATACCACTAGAAGAGGAGGCCAAGCTTCTCACAATATCCATAACAACATTTGGAAGATTCTGTTTTATCAGGTTATCCTTTGAAATAACATTAGCACCAGAGATCTTTCAACAAACAATATCAAATCTTTTAGAGGGCTTATGCAGAGTTGTTTGCCACATGGCTGATGTGTTCACACATGGGTCCACTCAAGCTGAGCATGACACGAGAGTCAAAGCAGTGCTTAAACTTAAGTACAAGAGGCAGGTTTGACAATCGACAGTAAATGTGGGTTTTCACAGCCACCAATCAGGTTTCTTGGTCACATAGTGAGAGCATCAGGAATAAAGGTTGATCCACTGGAGGCCAGAGTCAGAAAAGAATTTGCAGCTCCAAGGAACATCACAGAGTTACAATGGTTTATGGGAATGGTGAATCAAGTAGCAACGTTTCTAAAAAAAAATACTTAACAGAGCCACTGCGCCAGTTGAATAGTGTTGGAAGAAGCACAGCAGAAATCATTCAAAAAAATCAAGGAGAGGTTCATGTGATCAGAGATATTAGCACATCACGATCTGGAATTATCAACAATTATTGCAGCAGGTGCATCCTCTGCAGGATTGAGGTACAAAGAGATGGAAAATGCAGACCAGTATATTAAGCATAATGGTCATTGACAGATACAGAGTAGAGATATGAAGTAATTGAAAAGGAAGCATTAGCAGCTACATGAATATGAAAGAAATTTACTAACTATATCTTATGTCTTCACATTACGCTAGAAATAGAACACAAACCTTTAGTCACACTATTAAATTTGAAAGAGCTTGCAACAAAACCATCAAGAGTTCAAAGGTTTAAATTAAGATTGATGAGGTTTGATACTCATACAGGAAACAATTGAGCACAGCAGGCCCATCATCATGCTTTGACACAATTTCTGAATATAGATTTTCAAGAGTTTTCAGAATCATTTGGATTTGTTCACAAAACAAGTTTACTGAGGTTTGCACAGGCTAATGGAGAAGCAGAGAGAGGTATCCGAACTGGAATGGCATCACTGAAAAAGAATTAAGTTTTTTAAACTAGCACTCTTGAATTACAGCTCCTCACCCCTGCAGATGGTTCAGTGCCATGTGAGTTACTCATGGGAAGAAAGTTGTGGACACAGATTCTTACCTTTCCACATACATTGATGCCACCAGGCAAAGACACCATCTTAGAGAAAGTACGAGATAGATAGGAAACGTGTTGAAGTAAACAGATAAAACACTATGGCCGGAGTCCATAGTGCGGATTTGCATGAAGTGCAATAGCGGGTGTGGAAAAAAGACGTTTTACCCACCGGCCACAGTGGCAGGTTTTTGTGCCATATCATCCCATTCTCACCTCATTAATTATGTAGTCATGGGAAACACGCTGGATCACTGGCGGCCAGCCTCCAATTTTCCCATAAGTTGTTACCTCACTGCTTCCTCACTCTAGGCGCCATAGATAAACTGTAGCCATGCGCACAGTCCTCAATGCTTGTAGCCCAGGGCATCTCCGGTGAAGACATGGCCCCAAAAGCCAAAAGTGTAGTCCACTACCACCCCCCCAGCCAACACCCCTCCACCAATTCAGTGATGCATCCCTTGAAAACCTTTTGGACACGGTGGAGGTCCACTGCGATGTCCTCTACCCTCACTCTGGCCACAGGAAGCCTATCTGGCTTGGGAGGCAGGAGCAGAGGTGGTCGGTGCCAATGCTGCACACAAGAGGTCAGCAATCCAATGAAAAAAATGGATGAATGATCTCATCTGTGCTACAAGAGTAAGTCAACCATCTCATCAACCTCAACTCATCCACTCAAGCCCATCACATATTCACTGGCATCTCACTCACTGCCAGCTCAAGGGACATCACCACTCACTCTCTCACACACACCCTCACATCTCCATCTGGCCTCATCTCCTCTAAGATAGCCTCCTTACCCCATCTGTGGCTGTACTCAGCACACACGCACGCCTGGCATCCTTCTCATTTGGCCTGGTGCGCACCTTCTTACACTCTCTCCATCAGTCTTTATGGATCAGAACCTCATTTTCTAAATGCCTATTGTTTGCTCCACCAAGGTTCGGGTTATGGCATGAGCCACGTTATACTGTTGCTCTGCTGCAGACTGAGGCCACCGCACAGGCGTCATCAGCCTCATCCCCTTGTCCCCGAGGAGCCAACCCTGCAGCCTTTCTGGACCCTGGAAGATGTCAGGGATCTGAAACCTGCTAAGGAAGTAGGATTTGTGAATGCTCCTAGGAATCGTGCGCAGACCTGCAGGATGCATTTTTGGTGGTCACAGTCCAGCTAAACATACAGCAAGTGGAAGCCCTTGCAGTTGACAGCTTGTGGCCACTGAGATCTAAGCACCATGTGAATGTAGTCGATGGAAGCCTGCACCTGTGGAAAACCGGAGATCACCGCAAATCTCAGTACGCTTGCTTCCTGCCTTGCCTGATCCTGGTCGAAATGCACAAAGTTCTGTGCCTTCACGAAAATGGCATCCATGACCTCCTGGGTACACTTTGTGTGGAGACATGTGAGATCCCGCACAGGTCATCAGTGGAGCCCTGGAATGAGCCACTGGCATAAAAATTGAGTGTCGTGGCCACCGGCGGCGATTCCCTCCCTGTCCCCATGGCACCAAATCTTGCAGCAGGTGGCAGATGTGGCCAACCAGTTCCCTAGACATGTGCAATCTTCGACAACACTGGTTTTCAGTCAGCTGCAGGAATGACAAGCACCAGAATGCGAAAGGAGGACCCTGGGATAGACACTCAGCAGCACCTAGAGGAGAGAGCGAAAGGAGGACTTGTTTCTACCTGTCTGAGCGGAAGTGTGACATCAAAGGAAAACAGGTAGGTGATTGATGGGTATCTCTTCCATGTCTCTTTTAATTGGCCAAGTGGTTTAAATCAGGAGACGTTAGTGCAGCTGAAGCATAGAGTTAAGAAATTCACTTTTAGGATACTTAATATGCAAATTAATTAGTTAAATAGAATAGAAATGGCTGGGCAGGTGATGTGTTGCAGCTGTAGTATGTGGGCTCTGATGAGTGCTGGTGCCATCTGCGGTGACCACATCTGCAGCAAGTGTTGGCTGCTCGAGGAACTTTGGCTCAGAGTTGATGAGCTGGAGACTGAACTGCGGACACCGTGACACATCAAGGATGGGGAGAGTTACCTGTACACTGGATAAGGTGACAGTCACACCCTTTAGATTAATTACATCAAATTTGGACCATGGTCAGGTACAGGAAGATGTGACTGCAAGTGAGGCAGGTATAGAAATCCAAAATTTAGATTTGGAGGAGCCTCAGCCAGTGCCCTTGTCTAGCAGGTGTGAGGTTCTTGCTCCCGGTGCGGATGAGGGAACAGACTGTAGTGTCGATGAGCGAACTGACCACAACACCATGAAGCACCATTGAAGTGGGGGGAGAAAAGATAAATGTAGTAATAATCGGGGATGGCCTAGTTAGGGGAATAGATACTGTTCTCTGCAGCAAAGACAGAGAGTTCCAAACTCTGTGTTGCCTACCTGGTGCCAAGGTTAAGTACATCTCTTCAGAGCTGGAGAGCAATTGGTGGAAGGGGAAAGATCCAGTTATCATGGTCCAAGTAGGTTCTGCTGAGGGGCCACAAGCAGCCTGGGGCTAAATTAAAAAGTAGAACCACAAAGGTAATAATCTCTGGATTACTACCTGAGCCACGTGCAAATCAACATAGAGTAAATAAGATTAGAGAGGTAAATGCGTGGCTCAAAGATTGGTGTGGGAGAAATGGGTTCCAATTCATTGGGCACTTGCACCGGTACTGGGGAAGGAGAGAGCTGTTCCCTTGGGACAGGTCTGTTTGAACCTTGCTGGGACCAGTGTCCCGGCGAATCATATAACTAGGGCTGTAGATAGGGCTTTAAACTAATTAGTTGGAGAGGAGGGTTCAATTGAAGGGAAGTTTAAAAAATCAAAAAGAAACGAGAGAGCAGAGGTGCAGGGTAGTGAAGAGTCGAATGATAATCAAATTGTGACAGGAAGGGGCAGAAAATATAAGCAGAAGAGTGCAGCAGAAATCAGAACCATAATGAGCAATAATGGTAAAAAGTCAAAGTTTAAGACTCTTTACCTAAACGCACGCAGCATTTGTAACAAGATAGATGAGTTAACGGCACAAACAGAAAGAAATGAATATGACTTGATAGCTATTACAGAGACGTGGTTGCAGGGTGACCAATATTGGGAACTCAATATTCAAGGGTATTCGACATTCTGAAAAAATAGGCAAAAAGGAAAAGGAGGTGGGGTAGCTTTGTTAATAAAGGAAGGTATCAGTGCGGCGGTGAGTAGTGATATAGGTACAATAGATTATGATGTGGAATCAGTTTGGGTGGAAATAAGGAATGGTAAGGGGAAGGAGTCATGTGTTGGAGTTGTCTATAGGCCCCTGAAGAGTTGCCTCACTGTCAAACAAAGTATAAATCAGGAAATAATGGAGGCATGTAAGAAGGACGCACAATTGTCATGGATGATTTTAATCTGCATATTGACTGGACAATTCAGATTGGCAGTGGTACATGGGAGATGAATTTGTAGAGTGCATCAGGGTTGTTTCTCAGAGCAATACATTGCAGAACCTATCTGGGATTAGGCTATATTAGATCTAGTAATGTGTAATGAGATAGAATTAATAAGAGATATTATAGTTAAGGATCCTCTAGTGGCTAGCAATCACAACATATTAGAATTTCAAATTCAATTTGAGGGCAAGCAACTCAGATCTCAAACCACTCAAATAAGGGCAATTACAGAGGTATGAAGAAAGAGTTGTCTAAAGTGGGCTGGGAAAATAGACTAAGGGGAATGTCAGTGGATGAGCAGTGACAGATGTTTAAGCAGATATTTCATAATGCTCAGCAAAAATTTATCCCGGTCAAAAAGAAGGACTCGATGAGAAGGATGAACCACCTGTGGTTAACAAAGGTGATCAAGGAGAGTATCCAATCAAAAACTAAGGCATACAAAGCGGCAAAAACTAGTGGTAGGCTAACAGAAGATTGGGATTTTTTAGGAACCAGCAGCAGATGATTAAAAAAAACTAATGAAGAGGGAGAAAATTGATTATGAAAGTAAATTGGCAAGAAATATAAAAACAAACAGCAAGAGCTTCTACGGGTATATGAAAAGAAAGAGAGTGGCTAAAGTGAGCATGGGACCTTTGGAGGATGCGACTGGAGAATTGATAATTGGGAACAGGGAAATGGCAGATAATTTAAACCAATATTTTGCATTGGTCTACAGGGCGGAGGACACTATATACATCCCAAAAATATCAGATAACCAGGAGCTACTGGGAGGAAAGCTCTTGTAACAGTCTCTATCACAAGGGACAAAGTATTTGACAAACTAATGGGACTTAACAGCAGACAAGTCACCAGGACTTGATGGCCTGCATCCCAAGGGTTTTAAAGGAAGTGGCTGCAGAGATAGTGGAGGCATTAGTCGAAATATTCCAGAACTCACTAGATTCCAGGAGAGTCCCACCAGATTGGAAAACCGTTAATGTGATGCCTCTGTTCAAGAAGGGAGGGAGAAAAAAATCAGGAAACTAACATCTGTTGTTGGGAAAAGGCTACAGTCCATTATTAAGGAAGAAATAGCAGGACAATTAGAAAAGTTTAACGCAATCAAACAGAGCCAACATGGTTTTGTGAAAGGGAGATCATGTTTGACAAATTTGCTAGAGTCCTTTGAGGATATAACAAACAGATTTGATAAAGGGGAACCAGTAGATGTAGTGTATTTGGATTTCCAGAAGGTATTCGATAAGGTGCCACATAAAAGGTTATTGCACAAGATGGAAGCTCACTGTATTAGAGATAATGTATTAGCATGGATTGAGGATTGGTTAACATACAGAAGACAGAGTCAAGATTAAGGGGCTTTTTTCAGGTTGGAAAGACATAACTAGTCTTTCCACAAGGATCAGTCCTATGGCCTCAATAATTTACTATCTACATTAATGACTTGGAGGAGGGGGCAGAGTGTAGTGTATCCAAATTTTCTGATGATACAAAAATAGGTGGGAGGGCATGTTGTGATGAGGGAATAAGGAATTTGCAAGGGGATATAGACTTGGCTGATGGAGTTTAATGTAGGAAGGTGTGAGGTCATGCACTTTGGTAGGAAGAATCAAAAGGCAGACTATTATTTAAATGGAGAGAGACTCCAAAAAAGTGCAACATAGAGGGATCTACTTGTTCTTGTGCATGAAACACAAAAAAGTTAGCATGCAGGTGCAGCAAGTAATTAAGAAGGCAAACGGAATCTTGGCCTATTTGCTAGGGGGTTGGAGTTTAAAAATAGGGAAGTCTTGTTACAACTGTGGTGAGGCCGCACCTTGAGTACTGTGTACAGTCTTGGTCCCTGTATTTAAGAAAGGATATACTGGCATTGGAAGCAGTTCAAAAAAGACCCACAAGGCTGATTCCTGGGATGAAGGGGTTGACTTATAAAGAACGGCTAAACGGGTTCGGCCTTTATTCATTAGAATTTAGAAGAATGAGAGGTGATCTTGTTGAAACGTTCAAGTTTCTGAAGGGGCTTGCATGCACTCGTGATCTGAGGCTGAAGGAGAGTAGCATGGTCAAAAGCTAGTGTCGGGTGTTCCTATAACTATAAATATGTTACAATAAAGTTAGTGTTTTGCAGCCAGCAGTCTTTGAGAATTTATTGAAACTACTCCAACCCAACAACACAATTATATAGATTCCACATATTAGCAACCCTCCTAAGAGAAAAAAAAAATCCCCTCATCTCTATCTTAAATGGGAGACTCCTTGTTTTAAAATTGTGCCACTAATTCCAGTATCTCCCATCAGGGGAAAACACACTCTTGGGCATTTGCCCTGTCAAGACTCCTCAGGATCTTACATGTTCCAATATGATCACCTCTCATGCTTCCAAACTCCAAGAGATACAGCCAACCCCTATCCAACCTTTCCTCATAAGATAACCCCTTCATCCCAGAAATTAGTTGAGTGAACCTTCTCTGACCTGCTTCTAATGCAATTATATCCTATCTTAAGCAAGGACACCAGAATTGTACATACTACTCCAGATGTGGTTTCACTAATGCCCTGTAGAACTGTAATAAAACTTGGTTACTTTTATACTCAATTCCCCCTGAAATAAATGGCAACATTCCATTTGCCTTCCTAAACACTTGCTGTACCTGCATAGTAACATTTTGCAACTCATGTACCAGGACACCTAGATCTCACTGTATCACAGAGCTCTGCAATCTCTCTCTATTTAAATAATATGCTGCTTTTCTATTCTTCCTGCCAAAGTGGATGAGTTTGCATTTTCCCACATTATACTCCATCTGCCAAATTTTTGCCCACTCACTGAACCTATCTATATCCTCTGCAGTCTTCTTATGTCCTCTTCACAACCTATTCTCCTACCTATCTTGGTGTCATCAGCAAAGTTAGCAACCATAAATTCCATCCTTTCATCCAAGTCATTGGTATAGATCATAACAGATTGAGACAACTTTCTCCTCCAAGTGTAAGGGCAGAGTGCTGTGATTGTGCTGCAAAGTGTATGGGTGATGTTCGATAGCTGAATAGCTGAAGGCGTGTGGTGGCAGGGAGATGTGGGTGTGAGGCTGGCAGTATTGGAAGATGGGCAGGGATGAGGTGCTATTCCTGCTCCTTGTTCTTATATTTGTATGTAGGTTATTGGTGAAGCAAATGAGAGTCACCTTGACAAGTTTTACTGCCCAAGAAAAACATTCCTGAACTTACTATCTGAGCATTAATTGATTCCCTTCTGGTCTTGTACTTTGATGGCCTGATAAGGCAGGACTTCAATTTGATATTGTTCCTATTTATCATCATAGTTTAGTGACTTTAAGTTTCACTCCATCCAGTAAATTTGCCATTGAATCCAACTGAATTAATCTACTTTAAAAGCTGTGCATGCAAAGCTCCACCAAACACCTTCTGAAAATGTATGTAAATTTAATTCACTGTATTTTATCTACTCACCATCATGCTATAAATGTTGTATGAAGTTCACACATATCACTGTAAATTTAGCACCAATCTCATGTATGGCACCAATTCCAGTATAATTGCTGTAATAAAAGCATGCTTTTATCAAATAATGACTTTATTTATTGAGTGGACTGAAGCCACAGGATAGGTTTTAACAAGACTGACAACTATTTTTTTAAGTGACCTTAATAGCAGTTCTTAAAATGGCCAAACATTTACATGACTTCACTTTGCAAATTACAAATCTATCAGACGTGCTGGAAGTGGATCACCAGAACTTCCCCCGGACAACTCACAGACAGCCAGGCATAATTGGTTCATATATCTGGATGCAGCCTGATCTGTTAAACTCATCACTTTGGACAATGAACCACGACTGAGAGGGGGCTCCACTGACCAATTAACCTGATCATTTCAGACAATGGGCCCCAGCTGAGGAGCGTCTCCCACCCTGGATCATTCAGACAATTTACTACAGTGAGCAATTTTTGACACATAAACAGTGGACCTGGAATGAAGGTTTGCCAGCTTGCTGTGGCCATATTTGCTAATGGCTAGATGGTGAATGTTATGTGGCAGCAAATGAACCCTTTGTGTTAAAAAGAAACTGCTTTTCCAGAGTGAGTCAGTCACAGACAGTACGTTGCTGGACGACAGCAAGAAGAGAACTTGTGGTCACTTTCCCCGAGCTGACCCAACTGCACCACCAATCATCCAATTACACCCTGGCCACCCAACTACTCTCCTGACCACCCAATTATGGTCCTGATCTAACTATCCCTTGACTTGACACCTCCCCAACCAGAAGACTACCCCTTGATCATCCAACTAACCCCCTTCTCCTGACTACCAACTGAGCTCTTGACTACCCTGACCACCTCCCCCAACCTGACCTAAATACCCCCCAGAACACCTGACTACCCCCCCCAACTAACCCCTCCCCCCTCCCTCCCACTCCACCCATTCACTCACCCCCTACTTACCTACCCAACTACCTATCTCACCTACCTACCCCCTACATGTTGTGGGGTGTGCCTCTCGGCAGGTTTGATGAGGTCTTCGTAGTCTGAATTAGGTTTACTGTAAGTCTTTATCAACTACTAGAACTACTTACCAATATCTAGTAGAGAAGCTAAGAACAGTCTCAATGCTCGTGGTGTGCACACAGCTCTGTCCAACACCACGCTGACCCTTGAGTGCAGGTCATCTGTTCTCTTATATCACTGTATGGGTGGTACTGTACTCAGTCGCACACTAACCCTATATGTGCCAGACCTTTATACAATGCTACCCGCCACACCCAGCGACCCATTCATTCACTCAGTCACTCTCATTCATTAAAAGGCTAGACCTTTAAAAACTTATCTGAACAGGGCAGCTAGTGCTGTAAAAGTTGGGGGGGGGAGGTTGTCCTCTCCTCTCGACTCTACACTGATCACTGGACTTAGGGAGAAGCTGTATTGTCTATTTTTCTGTCAGTGGGAAAAGAAGATCCCGAAAGAAATGGGCAATAGTGTCGGGTCGGTAAAACCTTCACCGGTAACGGCAATGCACCCAGCATTGCCACTAACCCGAAAACCGAGGGCAATGTCACAGCTATTCAAATGATAAACTCATGCAATTCAGTAGACTTCAATGTTATGCAGCCAGGTGTAGCTTTTTTTATTTGTTCGTGGGATGAGGGCATCACTGGCTAGGCCAGCATTTATTGCCTATCTCTAATTGCCCTTGTTCAGAGGGTATTTTGAGAGTCAACCACATTGCTGGGGGTCTGGAGTCACATGTAGACCACACCAGGTAAGGATGGCACATTTCCTTCCCTAAAGGGCATTAGTGAACCAGATGGGTTTTTTTTACAACAATCGGTAATGGTTTTATAGTCAACATCAGACTCTTAATTCCAGATTACCATGGTGGGAATTCTATTTGCCATGGTGGGATTCAAACACAGGTCCCCAGAGCATTACCCTCTCTCTAGATTACCAGTTCAGTGACAATACCACTATGCCACCACCTCCCCAAGAGCTTCAGAACAAATAAATTAACCTAATCCTCATCTCGTTCTTTGTCTGTTAAGGAGTTTAAGATTTATTCCATCTGGTCCAGGCACCACAAATCTTTCTTTAGTTTATTGAGTTTACAGCTTGTTTTACTGTTCTTGTGATATGCAATAGATTTGAATGCTAAGGTGAGTGGATCTGAAATTTCTACTCTCTTAGTTTCCAAATACTTACACAGTGTCGAACTAACTCAGCTGCCATTGATCAATATTCCTATATTAATTCTACTCTACCTATCTCCATCTAATCTGCCATGTAAATGGTAAATAGTTTTAAAAAGATTTTGTGTCCCTCCAGCATTATTCAAAATCATTATAGTCTTGTTGCTTTTTCACGTGGTTATTTTAGTAACTCTATGGATTTTTATTCATCACATTTTCCAGCTCAACATTCGATCATGAAACTGTGAAATTTTCAAGCCAATAAGTCAATTGTTCTTGAAAGAGCTATCCATTTAGTACCACATATTTCTTTTTCCAATATTTGTCCACTTTGTCTAACCTCTCCCTTTGTACTTTGTCCTGATCTTAAATTTCTAATCTCTGGTTACCAATACACCAATCAATGGAAATATTTTCCCTATTTACCTCATCTAAATCTCACACATTTTTGCATACATTATCTCCTTCTACCTTTTCTATTCTAATTTCTCCTCTAAAACCTGTCATCCCTGATATCTCAGTGAATCATCTCAAAACTTTCTCCATAGCCTTGCTAAGATTCCTAAAGCAGATTTTCCAAAAGTGAATACAAATTGTAACTGCACATAAACGATTATTTATGGATGATTATCATACCTTTTTTTACTTCAGTAGTCTAAGCTCCTAGTTATAAAACCAATGTGTCTACATGCCTTTTTTTTAGCTGCTTTATCAACTTATCTAGTTGAACTCCTAAATCTCTCTTAAATAAACATAGAAAATGTTGGAAATACAGAGAAATGGTCCCAACACGAACCTTGAGATATTGTTACATCCCCACATCCCCACATCCAAAAAAATATTCATTAATTGCTGCTCACTCATTTTGACCTTTAGCAAAGCCTCATGCGCATATTGCCACATTCCCTAACCATCACGTACAATACATTTCTAGTCAACCTTCTGTACTGCATCTTACCAGATGCCTTTTACAAATCCTCTGTAAAATTCCTATTCTAAATCCCCATTATATTTGACTTTCTCTTTTCAGCCTTCGTAGGCTTATCAGCCCTATTCCACATTCTTTACTCTTGCCCACATGCAGCCTCCTTAACAAAAACATACCTAGGCTGCTTAATTTGTTCGTTTTTTTTACTCATTCACTGGGTGTTGGCTTCGCTGGCTAGGCCAGCATTTATTGCCCTTACCTAGTTGCCCTTGAGAAGGTGGTGGTGCCTTCCTGAACGGTTGCAGCCCATGTGCTGAAGGCAACACAGTGCTGTTAGGAAGGGAATTCCAGGATTCTGACCTAGCAACAGTGAAGGAACGGCAATATATTTCCAAGTCAGGATGGTTGGTGACTCGGAGGGGAACTTCCAGGTGGTGGTTTTCCCATCTATCTGCTACCCTTGCCCTTCTAGATGGTAGTACTCGTGGGTTTGGAAGGTGCTGTCGAAGGAACCTTGGTGAATTCCTGCAGTGCTTCCTGTAGATGGTACACACTGCTACAACTGTGCGTCGGTGGTGGAGGGAGTGAATGTTTGTGGATGTGGTGCCAATTAAGTGGGCTACTTTGTCCTGGACGATGTCCTGTAAACCTCTTCTGCATTCTCTCCAATGTGTTCACATCCTTCCTGTAATATGGTGCTCAGAACTGTACACAATATTCCAGCTGAGGTCTAATGAGGGCCTTATATAAATTCAGCATAACCTCTCTGCTCTTGTACACTATGCTCCTATTAATAAAGCCCAGGATCCTGTATGATTTATTAACTGCTCTCTTCACCTATCCTGCCACCTTCAATAATCTATGCACATATACAACCAAGCTTTTCTGCTCCTGCAGCCTCTTCAAAATTTCACTCCTGGTTTTATATTGTCTGTCCATGTTCTTTCTACCAAAATGCATCACCTCACACTTCTCCACATTGAACTTCATCTGCCACCTATCTGCCCACTCCAGCAACTTGTCTATGTCCTCTTGAAGTTCCACACCATCCTCCTCACAGTTTACAGCATTTCCAAGTTTTGAAATTGTCCCCTGCACACCAAGATCTAGATCATTAGTATATATCAGGAAAAGCAAGGATCCCAATATTGACCCCTGGGAACTCCATTACAAACGTTCCTCTAGCCTGATAAACATCCATTGACCAATACTCTCTGCTTCATAGTTTTCAGCTAATTTTGTATCCACGTTGCTACTGTCCCTTTTATTCCATGAACAATAACTTTTCTCACAAGTTGGTTATATGGCATTGTGTCAAATGTCTTTTCAAAGTCCATGTACACCACATCAACAGCACTACCCTCATCAACTTTCTGTTGCATCTTTAAAAAACTCCAGCAAGTTAATTAAACACGATTTCCCCTATAGAAATCCATGCTGGCTCTTCCTTACCAGTCCATATTTTTCCATGTGACTACCAATTCTATTCCAAATAATTGTTTTGAGTATCTTGCCCACCACTGAAGTTAAACTGACTAGTCTGCAATTGCTGAACATATCCTTACAACCTTTTTTGAACAAGGATGTAATGTTTGCAATTCTCCAGTCCTCTGGCATCACCCCTGAGCCTAGGGAAGACTGAAAGATTATGGCCAGTCCCCCTGCAATTTTTCCTCTCACTTCCTTCAATATCCTTGGGTGCATCTCATCCGGCAGTCCACGTCCAGTGCCTTGTCAACTTTAAGTACCGACAGCCTATTCAACACTTCGTCCTTATCAATTTTGAACCCTTCCAGTGACAGAGTTTGCTTGCCTGTCACCATGGCCTGGGTGGCACCTACCTCCTTAGTAAAGATGCATGCAAAGTATTAATTTAATACCTCAGCCATGGCACCTTCATTCATGTTTAAGTTCCCTCTCAGGTCCCTAATCGGTCCTACTCCTGCTTTTGCCGCACTTTTACTATTTATATGCCTATAGAAGACTTAACATCAAGGTTGGACTCTCTCTTGTTGGAGATGGCCATTGCCTGACACTTGTGTGGCATAAATGTTACTTGCCATTTGTCAGTCAAAGCCTGGATATTGTCCAGGTCTTGCTGCATTTGGACATGGACTGCTTCAGTATCTGAGGAGTTGTGAATGGTGTTGAACATTGTGCAATCATCAGCGAACATCCCCACTTCTGACCTTATGATGAAAGGAAGGTCATTAATAAAGCAGCTGAAGATGGTTTAGCCAAGGACACTGCCTTGAGGAACACCTGCAGTGATACCCTGGAGCTGAGAAGATTAACCTCCAACAACCACAACCATCTTCCTTTGTGCTAGGTATGACTCCAACCAGTGGAGAGTTTTCCCCCTGATTCCCATTGAGTCCAGTTTTGCTAGGGCTCCTTGATGCCACACTTGGTCAGATGCAGCCTTGATGTCAAGGGCTGTCACCCTCAACTCACCTCTGGAGTTCAGCTCTTTTGTCCATGTTTGAACCAAGGCTATAATGAGATCAGAAGCTGAGTGGCCCTAGCGGAGCCCAAGCTGGGCGTCAGTGAGCAGGCTATGGCTAAGCTAGTGCTGCTTGATAGCACTGTTGATGACCCCTTCCATTACTTTACTGATGATCAAGAGTAGACTGATGGGGTGGTAATTGGCTGGAGTGGATCTCTCTATGTCTTTCTTTTTATTCTCTACTGGGAATTACTTTGCTGTTCCCTTTATGGTGTACTTTATCACTGTATCCTTACTGTAGTGTTCAATTTTTTTTACTGTTTCAGATTTTCAGCATTTGCAGTATTTTATTTTTATTCAATTGCTTTTGTTTAAATATTTGAGTCTGTTTACTATTGATACTCACTGTGCTTGACTGGTTAAGCCTGTGTGTGGACTCAGGGGAAAAGTAAACAAATTGTAGAAAGAGCTGAAAGCCAGAGTTGAAACATGGAATAGACATTTTAACACGCTGTGAATAAAACCTGTTTTACACACACACACACACACACACACACACACACACACACACACACACACACACACACACACTAATGTCATCTCTGTACAGATCCGAGATAAAATAAATATACAATCTCTCTCAAATCCTTGTACTTAGGCAAGCTTTGCCTTTAAACAGTAGAAATCCCTTCCTGTAGTACACTCTCTTCATCATGATGCCACGTACAACTGAACTTGCGCTAAATCCCCTTGTTTCGCTATTCACAAATGTTCAAGATCTTCATGGGCTGGTCAGTGAAATGGGATTCACAAACTTGTTGCTGAGCCAATTCTCACCAGTTTTGTGCCCTCTGCAGATGGATTATTGAACTTTGCCACATTTATTCTGATGAAGTATCTCGTTAGCTGTTTGAGAGGTGTTAAAGGGTAATTATTATGGGTGCATCATGATTGGCTTCCTGTCATTCTCACTAATTGAATCATGTTGCATGAAATCATTTGTGGCAAAATTGTATGTGCCTGCCATTTTAATTATGGGTCCTTAAACTCGACAATATCAAGCGGCTGACTGCCAGTAAGCATGTAACTCTGATGTGGAAAAGGTAAAGCATGGCCCTCATCACTGAATTATAAAGATATACCTTAAATTTGTGTCTTGGTTTTGCAACAAATTGGCTTGTGCTTTGGTACCATTTATGTGGGAGCTTAGCTCAGCTAATTGGGGCTAGCCTCATGTCAGCTCTGGTTATGAGCTTTGTTAAGAAAAGACAAAAAAAAAAACTTTTTTTCATATCTCACTGATTTTGCTTCAAGATTGCACAAAGCAACATCCTTGAGATTGATCTTCAACTCCTGGAAACTCCAGGCCAGTCCTGGAGGTTTGGCAATCCTGTTCATAACGCATTAATTGTTGAGAAGCATTTGAAGTTGCTTAATATATTGAGACTCGCATTGTCAGAAGTTGTGACCTTTAATGTTTTCTGGTTCAGGGGCTGTTAAAATATTCTTTTGTACTGTTCAAAGGGGTTAAAAAAAATCTTACATTGATATTGTGTTTTGGCTGTCCCAAATGCTTTGCCATCAATGAATTATTTTTGAAGTGTCATGTAGGAAACACAGTGCTAAATTTAAAACACAGCAAGGTCCCAAAAACAGCAATGAGATAATGATCAGGAAATTTGTTTTTAGGTGTTGGTCGAGGGATAAACATTGGCAGAACGCTGAGGATAACTCCTTTGGTGTTCCTCAGAATGTGTTGTTTACATCACCTGAGGCGGTAGATGGGGCCTCTGAAAGTGATACTTTCAACTGTGCAGCTCTTCCTCAGTGCTGCATTATGTGCTCAAGACTCTGAAGTGAGACTGAAACCTATAATCTTCTGAATCAGAGGTGAAAGTGCTACCATTGAGTCAGGACTGGTACCAGGCTAATACAGCCTTTGGAACAAGCATTCTTCCCACAACCTATGCCTCCCAAATAGTATAACTGATAAACTTTCTGAACCTTGACTGCATAACGGTCACCTCACTTCATAATTAGCGTTGCCAACTTTGATTAAATGTATCCCTGGAGGTTTCATCACATGGCTTGTCTCCACGCTCCAACCATTTGTTGGCCAACACACCATCTTTGTGACGCACTGCCTTCCTACACCAATTGGAAAGCAAAAAGACTCATTACCCAATTGGATGATGTGTAACTGTCAGCCAAACTGCCTCTCTCCGCCACCCCACATTTTCAATATTTTTCTATCTGGTAAAGAGAAATGTTCAAGGAAAAAGACAAAAAAAAATACAATCTTTTTTAATGTCTCACTGATTTTGCTTCAAGATTGCACACAGCAGCATCCTCGAGATTGATCATCAATTCCTGGAAACTCCAGACCAGTTCTGGAGGTTTGGCAATCCTATTCATAACTCATTAATTGTTGAGAAGCATTTGAAATTGCTTTAATATATTGAGACTTGCATAAATACAAGTATTTCATTGTGCAGATTTGCCAGGCCTTTGGAGACAGAACAGGATGTGTGGGAAATAGAAATGTCACACCAGTGCCACAAGGGGAAATTTTTTTTGGATCTGTGGGGGCTTGATGCACATTTGCAAAGTATTCATTCCATCTGAGCTTGCTGTCATGGGAGACTATTTCCCACCGCTATCATATCTTGGATAACCATGTACACAGACAAAATAACTAAACATAACATATTTTATGAGCCTCTGTTTTCAATTTTCCGTGTGAACATTACAGTGTTAAAGTTGCTAATCGTTTGTATAAAGCAGCTAAATCAGTGTCATCACTTCAGACTAAAATAAGTCCTCACCCCATTATCATAATGTGTACTTCTACGATTAATCACAGTAATTTTGCACCTAGGAGCTGGAGGCAGCAAGTTAATGATTGGCTGCTGCAGAAACAAACAGCCTTGAGAAACTGGAGTGTGTCCAGGTTGCTGAGAACCTATCTGCAAAGACATGTCCTAACGATAGTTACTCAATATTCTTATCACATCCATTGAAGCAAACACTGCTGAATAAACAGCAGTGATAACTTCTAAATCAGACAGATTATCTCCACCTATGCATTGATCAACTCACTGTGCTCCTCATATGCAGGTAGATTTAAACTATTTCAGCAGGACAAAACCATGGACAACGCTTGTGAGGGAGAGGGTAGAGTGGAGGGGGAAAGGAAGCATAATGCAGGGAGGGAGAGAAGAGTTTGGAGGATATTTCTGTAAACAGGGCAGAGAGAAGCAATGGTTGGGAGCATATTTTAAACAAGTGGTCAGCAGTAGTGGGAGGCAAAAGAAGGCGAGGAAATCAGTATTAAAGGAGTGAAAGATGCGGGCAGGAAATCAAGGCAAGCAGAATGAGGTCATGGAGGGCCATGGAACTGAGGACGAGAATTTTTAAGCCAATTTGCTAAGGCGCTTTTTGTAAATAGTATAAATCCATTTTGAAACTAGCCATGGGTGTCACAATGGCCTAAAATGGAATGTTGCAGCTTTGTAATCGAGTCATTAGAGTACAAAAGGAGACCACTCAACCAATCCAGTCCATGCTGGTATTAAATATATTCAACATTCTCCATGGTAGGTAGGGGTGGAAGTGAACACTAACAAAATTATAACCCCACTTTACAGAAGACCCTGTTTGTGATTTTGTTACAGAGAGAATAAACATGTCCCCCATGTTAAACTCACCCTCATATATGAACTTCACAGCTGCCAGAATTTGTGGAGACTTTCATGCCGTTAGTTAGGCTCGGTTTTGAACCCAGTTTAGAGCTATATAAAGGTACTTATAACGCAGCCCTTCTATGACATTCTACTACACATATTGACTAAGAAAAGGTTATTTTCTCACAGACGATTAAACATAATTTTCAAGATTGCTGTGAAAAGAGAAATCAGATAATACAATGTAATGTGTGACATTGCTGTTCTCTAGCTTCCCAGAGAATTAAATACAGCTGCACCAATTTCTTGGTATGACAGCTAGTTAATGAAACAATTACATGAAATGTAAGAAAACAGAGGTGAAAGAAGCCTATTAAATTTAAATCCTGTATTAATACCTGTTTCACCATATAAGGAAATGGTCAGCAACTGTCCTTCAGTTTTAACACTCAAAGTCTGGTACAGGAAAAGCAAAATGTTGTTGTGTCTTCACATTGCAGAAGGTAAAATATAAATTTAAACAATTTTCATACTGCTGATTCCAAGTACTGGCAATGTGATGTTTTTGTGATGATCTGTTTCACCTGAAGTGTATCATTATTGCAAGTAGTTTGTGAGGAATGGAAAAATAAATAGAGAGTACTTAATTATAAAGTCGCCAATGTAGAAAAGAGCAGAGAAGACTGTGGCCTTCTAAGATTAGTGATGATAGTGTCTGTTATTTCTGAATCATGAGGCACCAAGGAAATGACCAGGCACCATTGCAATGAAAGGGAAGGGTCTATGGATAGTGCTGCCATTCATTTATACAAGCATGATGGTGTATCTTGACATGATGAAACACTGGCTCGGGGGAAAGTATTTTTTTAAAGGATTGAATTTGGATGAGAACTTGAAATGGATTACGAGAATAGTAAATGAGAGATGATAGAGAGCAATGGGTAAGGATGCTGAGAGTGCTTATTTTCTCAGAAGACTGTCACTTTTGGAAATAAGTTGCCACTAAATGTGATGTTTACAGGTGTGCAATATTACTTTAAGAAAGGACTTGACAAGTTTCTGAGGGGGAATATTATTAAATATTGGGGTGTGGGTGCATAGTTTACTTAGGTTTGCTCATTGATAGACCAGGAGGAGCCATGAGCTCTACAAGGTTGTCTTACAGGAAGACTTTCTCTGTGCTTTTCCTGAAGCAAGCCACAGTCTATTCCTTCAGCTCCCGCAGAAGGTTGCATTACTGACAGTTAGGGAGGGCAGTGCATGAGACTGCATCATCTAGTTAATAGCTTTTATGGACTCGAGGAGCTTCCCTCATCCTTCTATTCATTTGTTGTTTGTTCAGCTGAGCATCTAAATAAAAGAATCGGTCTGTGCCACATTCATATCACTCCGATTCAAAAGCTTGCCTGTGACACAGCATCTTTCTCAACCCGATAGAGTATACTGTAGAGAAATGTAAACATGTAAAGTATGGATTGGAATGTAGCTTCTCTGATTAGGAGAAAAATGAAGGGTTAATGGTTTAATTTTATCACAGAATTTAAAGCCTTCTTCTCTTGCACATTGGAAGAGCTTAAAATCAGTACAATTACTTCATGTGTAACAAAGAGTAATTGAAAATAAAATGAATGTCTCAGCTTGAAGGTTAAATCTGCTGTAAAACAAATGTACCTTATATATGCAAACCTAGAGCAGTGGCTTCAGTGAGGCTTGGCTGGATTTACCTGGCAGCTATCTGATTCTCCATTGCTTTCTGTGTAACTGACATGTACGGGCAGATGGGACAGTTAAAATTGTTGAAAAGGGGTGGGGGGGGGGAAATCTTGTCATTAAGTTCAACGATGCAAAAGCAATATTCCCTCTATTTTTTCTCCTCCCGATTCCTTTCCTTATCTTATTCCATTCCTTTACTTAGCTCTTCTCTTCCAAAGGCAGTGAGTCCCACTGAGCCATGGTTCCATACAAAGCACAGACATCAAAATTTTGTGTCCAACTGCTCTGTTCATGCATGAGCCTCAACAATGGGTGTGTGTCGATTACTTGGGGTGAACCTTAGTCTTCTCTCCTTCACGTTACACACGAGCTTGACTTTGACATATATTATTCATTCCTTCATTGTCACTGGGTCAAAATTGTGGAATTTCCAGCCTAATATAACGGTGGGAGTGCCTTCATCACAGACTGCAGCCACTCAAGAAGGCGACTCACCACCAACTTCTCAAAAGCAACTAAAGATAGACAGTAAATATTAGCATTGCCAGCAATGCCTTACAATTTTTAAAAGAAATACTTGTATGCATATAGTTCCAGTGATTCCTCGCTTAGCAACTTTGAGGTCAGTTACAGATTCTTTCAGTTGACTGAAGCTAAATGGCTTTCCAGGAGGAAAAATACAGTTCAGACCAGTACTCTTATTTCCCAGTTTTTACTGGTGTTCCATTTTAAGGTATCCAAGACCAGTTTGGACCAGTATTCTTATTTCCCAGTTTTTACTGTTTTTTCCTTTCTGGGCTGGCAGAGAACCATGATCCAATGTGGCCTCTCTTGCTCTGTATGCCTCATACATGTTTTGAAAAAGGTGCGAAATTGGGGGATAATCTTTAACAGAAAGGATTTAGAATTGAAATTTCTTCATCATTAAGAAAGCTGAAAGCCAGATTTTTGCATGGGAAGGGGAACTTACCAGATGCCCTATTTACAAATAAGAACCATGATTCCTTTGGTCAATTTTATTTCTGCTTTTTTTTTCAAAAATATTTATGTTGAAAACCATGAAATCATCCAGAGAACCACCTAGGAAAAGCTGACAGACCAGACATGGAAATGGATATATATTAATACAGATTTCCAGTGAGACAAAGGCAGAACTACAAATAGATCTCCTGCAGTGCCAATATAGGTTCAAATGACCCTCTTCTGTTCTGACATTTTGCAACAACTGTACTTATTTTGTATGTTATGAATAGGCTGTGATGGGCATTTTTTTTCTAGTTTAGACATACTCTAAACCCCATCAGCTAAGAGTGTCCCATTTTTCAGGGACAGTTCCAGATGTACCCAAACAAATAATGTCCCCTTAAGAGTCCTGGCTTATGGCCCTCACCTCTGAATGAGTACCCTAACTATAAACAATTGCATGAGTTCAAATCAGGAGACACATGACCAAGAGCTGCCCTGCATTCGGACAATAAATTGGATGGGGCTGTGCAGCAGGGCAGGCTCTGATTGGTGGAATTTGCCAGCCTTTAGGTTTCAACCAGAAGGAGACTCACTGATGGACCTTAACTTATGCAGATGCTCTGTGGCCACAATTTGCATGTTTTGACACCCCTCACCTGCCCCACCCCCATGCACATATCCCCACAATTTCAAAGCCCCCTCCCAACTGAATACCTGAATCACATGCGGTTTTCCTGGGACATTTGGCTCAAGAGAAATCAGTCCTGGAACAAAAATGCCTGGACCAGAGCACCATCTGCAACTTTGGATGGTGCGCTTGGGTGTTGGGCTATGTCTCCCCGGATGGTCACCCTACTTTACACCAACTATTCCATGAATCCCATCTCTGGAAACAGACACATCCTTTCATTTCCAACTGAAGTGTTTCCGCAAGTATTGCTTTGAGAGCACTACCCGCTATTGAGTAGTGTGTACCATTGATATTGAATTATACTCAACATTATTGTTTAAAAATGTTTACACTTTCTCCAGACATTTAATGGATGGACTTGAGGACATTCTAAAGTTGCTGTTACCCTAATGGCTGTGTGAAGCTGATGCAGGATGCTTCCTGTGTATAGCTCAATGTGTTGCTAAATCATTAGCTTCACTCTCTGGTTATACTGTCCAATTATCCTGCAGTTTTGTGTTGATACAAAATGCAAGTTGTGTTCCATCTACAGAAAAGATGCTTCATAATTCGACCATTGGGATAAACCAAGGTTAATTTATTGGGCATTTTTATTCAAGTTTGGTATTATTTGCCATGTTGCTACATCCAGTGATAGTACCTGAGAGATCAGTAGCTTCAATTAAAATGTTAAATATTAAAAAATATTTATTAAATATTCTTTAATTAGTATGTTAATATTATGGAATAAAAATTTGTTATTGTCTGTTTTTAGACATGTTTTTTATGATACTGGACCTGCCCATAGCATGTTGCCATTGAGACTGGCAGCACAAAAGCTTGGTGCTGTCACTGCAGTTACCCCTGACTGTAGCATTGGCCTAAAGTGGTCTTACACTGCTGGTTACCTGAGCACTCTGCAGGAGGCCCAGCAGCATGCCCCGTCAGCATGTGGTGCAGCCGGCATGCAAGAATGTCCTTCCCAGCATGGAGCTCCAACTGGAGATGCCTGAAGCAGCCGGAGGTGCTGTGCACCTTGCTCAGAGGGAATCCAGCTTCCATAAAACCAACTCCACCGTCACTACAGTCCCATATTGTGTGCCCTGAATCTTCTATTTGATTTGCTCCAATTTCACATTCCCTCAAAAAGCTGTGTACACATGTGATGGTCTCAAACCAACTCGCACCCATTGCACTCCAAAGTAACTTTGCATGTGTGTGTATCTTGAAGAAAGGGAAAGAAAACTGCCAATTTAAAGTTGGGTTCTTTCAACCCAGAGCCTGATACTTACAAGCTGCTACGATTATCCTCTAGGTGACCTTAGGATTTTAAAAGCTATTATAATTGCCTACTAAGACCAGTTTCCCACAGAGGGAACTTGAAGACTGCCCTTAAAAGGAATGGCCAGATTAATTGCTGATCCACCTCAGTAACCAAACATTACAATCACTTTCTCAACCATAAACTAGCTGTGAACAAAGCCTATGGAAACAGTGAGGGGAGGAGTGTGGCATGTGGTTATTATGTTGAAATGAATGCTACTCAGAGCGCTCAGTGCTGGATAAATAATAGGTGTGAGATTTTGAGTGGTGAGTTGTCTGAGATGCATAGCTAAATGTTGCATCTGGCTCATAAACTGCAGCAATAATACTTATTTCACCTTTCCTCCTTTAGGGTCATCTATGCCTGTGTACTTTATTATTTCTTCTTTTTATGTCATTGAGTCTTCCATAACTCACCTGGTTCTGTGGTTGAATGAGTTTGTGTTTGTTTTTATTGCTCTGACTTTCTCCTATTTATCCAGTGTAAGTGAGAGAAAAATAAATGTTGGAGTATTGAATTCACATAAGGGATCAACTTTGTTGTGCTGAACATTGTGTGATATAAGGAAAGTTTGATAGGTTGAATTCCCACTGATTCTCAAGCGTAGGCCTAATGTCAACATGAAGTGAGGTAAGACTGTTTTAACAATGCTCACTTTTTTCCCTCTTGATTGGGAGCATCAATTCACCACTGAACTTGTTCATTGTACACAGGCTAAGCACTGAAACAGGTTTTCTGTGGGCTGCACATTTTACATTCAAGAGTAATTGTTTTGGAAAGTCACTGCGAGTTATTTTAAAACTATCATAACCTCAAAGGTAATGGAAGGCAACTTTAAATAATAAACAGTTATGATTTATGTAGCTAGAAACAAAGGAAGTATGGGATGAATTTATTTTCTTTTAAATGGGAGAAATGAAAGATATAGTGCACTCTGCACACCACCTCATTCATCTTGTGAACACATATTTTATTTAATAATAATGAAAATCTCCACATGGAAATAAGGACCATTTTTCACTATTAGATAAAGTGTGGCCACTTAAAATCAAACATTTCTTTTGAATAGAATATAATATTTTATGAATTACCTGTAATATAAACATACTTAGAGAATGTGTACAGAACAATATAAAACCACAGTGCTTTAAAAAAAATAGGAAAGTGCAATGGGGAAATTGAAATGGGCAATTGTGTTTTAGCCAAAGCATTTGAAAGTAATTCTAAAAGAAAGATTTACATTCATTAAGCACCTTTCACAACCTCGGGATGCCCAAAGTGCTTCACAGCCAATGAAATAGTTTTGAAATGTAGTCACTGTTGTACTGTTGTAATGCAGGAGATACAACAGCTAATTTGTGCAGGGTAAGGTTCACAAGCGGTAATGTGATACGACCAGAAAATAATTTTTTAAGTGACGTTGTTTGAGGGGTGAATATTGGCCCTGATTTCGGTGGCCATCCACCAACCACATTATGAGGGACAGCTTGGGAATCGGGGCAAGTGGTGGGCTCAGCACCCCTCATATTTTACATGCCCTCCCTTCTGAAAACACACCCAGTGGGGGGGTGGGGGGCGAGGGGGAAGCCGTAAAATTCAAACCCTAATTTCACCAAAAGTAATTAAGAAAGCAAATAGAAGTTTGGCCTGTATTGCTAGGGGTTTGGAGTTTAAAAATAGGGAAGTCTTGTTACAACTGTACAAGGTGTTGGTGAGGCCGTACCAGGAGCACTGTGTGCAGTTTTGGTCCCTGTATTTAAGGAAGGATATTGGATAACTGGCATTGGAGGCAGTTCAAAAAAGACTTACTAGGCTGATTCTAGGATGAAGGGATTGACGTATCAAGAACAACTAAACAGCTTAGGCCTTTATTCATTAGAATTTAGAAGAATAAGGGGTGATCTTATTGAAACGTAGAAGATTCTGAGGGGGCTTGACAGGGTAGTTGTTGAGAAGATGTTTCCACTTGTGGGGAATCTGAACTAGGGGACATAGTTACAGAATAAGGGAGCGCTTGTTTAAAACCGAGATGTGAAGGAATTCCATCTCTCAGAGGGTAGTGAATGTCCAGAATTCTGTACCCCAGAGAGTTGTGGAGGCTAGATCACTGAAAGTATTTAAAGAGGAGGTAGATATATTTTTGAAATATTGAGGAGTTGAGGCCTATGAGGAGCTGGCACAAAAGAGGAGTTGAGGCCTGGGCAGATCAGCCATGATCTTATTGAATGGCGGGGCAGACTTGAGGGGTCGAACGGCCTACTCCTGCTCCTATTTCTTATATTGTTATAATTTAATTTAAAAGTGAAGAAAATTAAATGTGGGTCACTTTGTACCTCCAACGGTTGTAATACTTTGGGGATAGAAATTCTGCTGTTACGGAGTTGGAGAAGGGCCCAAGGTTGGCAGAACTTGGACCTCTTCTAAATAACCTGACTGATCTGCCAAAATCTGAGACCGCTCTACAGACAGTTTGCAGTAAGGGCTTCCAGACAGATGTAGGGAGGGAAGGAGAAGACAGCAATGGTGGGGGAGGGAAGGTGGTGGGGGATGGTGATGGGTAGAGTTTGGCAGTGGCTGTCAGGTCCGGTGGATCCATCAACAGAACAGAAATTCATCTTTTCAGTGGTATCCATGCCAGACATAGTTGGGGCACCAATTTCCCTAGGGCTCTTAAAGTAAGTGCTGTGTCCAACATTTACATAAGAACTAGGCCTAACACCTGTGATAGGCAGCTAGCAGCAGATGAAATTGGGTTGTTTGGCTTTCAGGCCCTTTTGGGGTATAGGATACCAACCCCAAAATTGGGTTCTGCTGCATCCAATTCACAGCTATGGAATGGGCATAATAAGGGCCATATTCTGTTTCCACCCTACCCTTTTCAAATTTCTCTCATTGTTCAATCATCCACATTCTGGGGAGAGCAAACTCAGCATCCTGTTCTTTATTCCCCAACGCTATTATCAAATTGGCTTTTAGATGAAGCTTGTTCTGACGTGTAAATGATTTGTGACTACATTCACATTTAATCATTTATAAATACTGGGGGAAATTCAATTCAATTAATTCATAAATCTGGAATGAAATGCTACTCTCATTAAAGATAATCATGAAACTACCAGATTGTCATAAAACAAAAACTCATCTGGTTCACTGATGTCCTTCAGCGAAGGAAATCTTTTCCAGTGAATGTCATGAATAGTGGAGGACTAACCAGAGGAGTCAACTCTGCAAACATCCCTGTCCTCAATGATGGTGGAGCCCAGTACAAAAGACATGAATGAAGCAGCTGCAGTTATCCTCAGCCTGAGGTGGTGAGTGGATGATCCTCTCGGCCTCATCCTAAGGTCACCAGTATCACTGATGGCAATCTTCATTCAATTTGATTCAGCCCATGTGACAGCAATAAACAGCTGAACACGTTACAAAAACAAAATTACCTGGAAAAACTCAGCATGTCTGGCAGCATCGGCGGAGAAGAGTTGACGTTTCGAGTCCTCATGACCCTTCAACAGAACTGATTTTTCTTTACAATGAGAGGGGTGAAATATAAGCTGGTTTAAGGTGGGGGGGGGGGGCAGAGAAGTGGAGGGAGGGGTGTTGTTGTAGGGACAAGCAAGCAGTGATAAGAGCAGATCATCAAAAGATGTCACAGACAAAGGAACAAAAGAACACAGAGGTGTTGAAGTTGGTGATATTATCTAAACGAATGTGCTAATTAAGAATGGATGGTAGGGCACTCAAGGTATAGCTCTAGTGGGGGTGGGGGCATAAAAGATTTAAAAATAATGGAAATAGGTGGGAAAAGAAAAATCTATATAAATTATTGGAAAAAAAAGGAAGGGGGAAGAAACAGAAAGGGGGTGGGGATGGAGGAGGGAGCTCAAGACCTAAAGTTGTTGAATTCAATATTCAGTCCGGAAGGCTGTAAAGTGCCTAGTCGGAAGATGAGTGTGTTCCTCCAGTTTGCGTTGGGCTTCACTGAAACAATGCAGCAGGCCAAGGACAAACATGTGGGCAAGAGAGCAGGGTGGAGTGTTAAAATGGCAAGCGACAGGGAGGTTGGGTCATTCTTGTGGACAGACCACAGGTGTTCTGCAAAGCGGTCACCCAGTTTAAGTTTGGTCTCTCCAACGTAGAGGAGGCCGCATTGGGAGCAACGAATGCAGTAGACTAAGTTGGGGGAAATGCAAGTGAAATGCTGCTTCACTTGAAAGGAGTGTTTGGGCCTTTGGACGGTGAAGAGAGAGGAAGTGAAGGGGCAGGTGTTACATCTTTTGCGTGGGCATGGGGAGGTGCCATAGGTGGGGGTTGAGGAGTAGGGGGTGATGGAGGAGTGGACCAGGGTGTCCCGGAGGGAACGATCCCTACGGAATGCCGACGGTGGGGGGGGTGAAGGGAAGATGTGTTTGGTGGTGGCATCATGCTGGAGTTGGCGGAAATGGCGGAGGATGATCCTTTGAATGCAGAGGCTGGTGGTTGGTTACTGCAAATGCTATGGGCCCTGACAATATTCTGGTTGTAGTACTGGTGACTTTCACTTCAGAACTAGCCACACCCCTAACTAAGCTGTCCCAGTCTAGCTGCAACACTGGCTGACAATGTAGAAAATAGGCCAAGTATGTCCTGTCCAAAAAAATGAGGACAAATCCAATCCGGCCAATTACTGCCTCGTCAGTTTACTACCAGTCATCAGCAAGGTGATAGAAGTTATCATCAATAGTGCTATCAAGTGGCACTTATTCAACAGTAACATGCTCAGCAGTGCTTAGTTCGGGTTCCATGAGGGCTACTCAGCTCCAGATATCATTACAGCCTTGACTCAAACATGGACAAAAGAGATGAATTCCAGAGGGGTATTGAGAGTGACTGCCCTTGACAGCAAGACAGCGTTTAACTGAGTGTAGGATCAAGGCGCCTTAGTAAAATTGAATTAGGGTGAAAACCTTCCACTAGTTGAAATCATTACCCAGCATGCAGACAAATCATCTCAGCCCCAGGACATTGCTGCAGACCCTTCTCAGGTTCGTATTCTAGGCCCAACATTTTCAGCTGCTTCATCAATGACCTTCGCTTACATCAAAAGGTCAGAAGTGGGAACATTCAATGATGATTGCACAATGTTCAATACCATTTGCAACACCTCAGGTATTGATGCACTCCATGCCCATTGGCAGCAAGCTCAATATTCAGGCTTGGGCTGATAAGTGACGAGTGACATTCACACCACGCAAATGTCAGGCAATGACCATCTCAAAATCCTGGAACTCCCTTTGTTGCGACTAGGTGAGAAAGGGTAAACTAGCTCCCCTCTATTCTCCTTCCTCGGTTAATTACAACAAAGATTTAAGTTTCTTTTTCACGAGGGTATGCCTTTTCCAAATCAGAATGTATTTGATTATTTAAGCTGTGAGCAATAAGGAGCCAATCAAACAAGGTTTTCTTGAGTCAAAGAAGGAGCAAATTTATTAACCCCTAAATCCGAGAGAAATAATAAAAACACGACATCAAGTATTCATCTCTCGTACAGTCGTTCGGGCCCACACATATATAGACTCTCACACACTCACACACACAGACACTCAAACATGCACACACACACACACACACATAGGCACTCTATCACACACACACACTCTCACACACAGAGACACTCAAACACACACACTCACACATGCACACACACTCACACACAGAGGCACTCTATCACACACACACACACACACACACACAGAGGCACTATATCACACACACACACACACTCTCACACACACACACACACACACACACACACACAGACTCACACACACACACACAAGTATCGAAGTAAGGGGAGTCCAATAAATAAAATGTAAAAGAATATACAGTTCAGTCTCCTTTGAATGTCCTTGAGGCATAGATTTTAAAAATTGTGGCCAATTTGGGTTAGCTGGCCTCTTGGATGTAGATGATGTTGCTATTATTACCAGATCTTGGTTAACTGGTAGGTCTCTGGTAGAATTGGCTTCCCAAACCTGGTGACACATGTATTCCAAGACAGAGAGAGAGGGAGAGAAAGAGAGAGAGAAAGCAGCCTTCAGCCTGTTTCCTCTGCTGAACACTTTCTTGACATTGCAAGTATCACTTGCAATCTCTTGCTAGTGGCTGGGCAGACCTACCTTGAAATACTTCACCCATCATGTGTTTCCAAGAGGTTTTGGGTGTGTCTGTCTGTGGCAGGTTGTTTTAATATCCAGTACTTTGCATTTTTTGCTGTTCCTTCCTTGGCTACAAGTTTCAGTGGGTGTCTGGATTATAGGAAATGTCTCTCTCTTCACACTCCCTTGCGGATAGTTTGTTTCTCATCTTCATCTTGGAATGTGGCTTTGCATTTTTAAGTAGTTTACTCTGCCTCAGTTAAAATTGTAGAATTTCAGGTCAGTTTAAAGTTGAAAGATTTTTTTTTGAAAATAAAGAGACATAGACTCATGACACCTTCCTAACAGCACTATGGGTGTACCTACACCAGATGGACTGCAGCAGTTCAAGATGGCAACTCAGCATCAACTTCTCAAGGGCAATTAGGGATGGGCAACAAATGCTGGCCCAGCCAGTGACAATCAACTCCCAGGAAAGAACAAAAGAAACATCTCCAACAATAAAGAATCTAACCATCTTTCCATGACACTGAATCTCCCATCATCACAATCCAGGGAGTGACCATTGACCAGAAACTGAACTGGCACAGCTATATAAATACTGTGGCTACAAGAGCAGATCAGATGCTGGGAATCATGAGGCAAGTAACTCACCTCTTTACTCCCCAAAGCCAGTGCATCATCTACAAGGCACAAGACAGGAGTGTGATGGAATATTCCCCATGGGCCTGGATGAGTGCAGTTCCAAAAACACTCAAGAACACCCAGGACAAAGCAACCAATTTGATCGGCACCCCATTCACCACTACATTAAACATTTACTCCCTCCGGCACTGACTCGCAATAGCAGCAGTGTGTACCATCTGCAAGATACACTGCAGCAACTCACCAAGGCTCCTTCAACAGCATCTTCCAAACCTGCGACCTCTACAACCTAGAATAATAAAATGAGCAGCTGCATGGGAACACCACCAACTGCAGGTTCCCCTCCAAGCCACACACCATTCTGACTTGGAAATGCATTGCCGTTCCTTTGCTGTCGCTAGGTCAAAATCCTGGAATTCCCTTCCTAACAACACTGTGGGTGTACCTACACCACATGGACTCTAACAGTTCAAGAAGATGGCTCACCACCACGTTCTCAAGGGCAATTAGGGGTGGGAACTAATTGCTAGACCTACTAGCAATACTCACTTTCCAAGAAGGAATAAAGGAAAATGCCTAGGTCATAAATATGTGTAATCCTAATAGATTCCTGACAAATATACACTTTATCAATTCCAAACTCATTATTTATTAAATGGTGCTACACTAAGATCACTGCTTTACATTTAGTGGATGAGTCAAACTCTATGCTGAGTGCATGGGAGTCAATGTTTTTTTTTTAAACTAGTGACAAAATTCTGCCTAGTTTCCTTGAAAATTATAGACTAAGACCATGATATAATATTGGAAGAAGAGGAAGGACAAGGTGCAATTATTAAGGGCATCATGAATACAACCTGAATCTAGCCCATGCTTGAGGGATAAGCTCTCTGTCCTCCTGGTTATAAAGGTTTGAAGCAAAATGACTTGGCCAATCTCCAGTGCAGTTCTTGGCAACACACAACCTCCGAGACTGATTCTATCCAGACAGTACCAGGAGAAGAAGCAACAATGGAGCCCTCTGTGAGAGGATGCATAGCATCACGGGTACATTTCTCTATAACACAGTAACACATTCTCCAGACTTTTATGCAGAGGATTTAATCACTATCTAATTTTAGAACTTCCTTCTAATAGATGAAATAAAAGGAGTATAGTAAATTAATTATATAGTTGCATACCTTCATTAACTTCAAAGCATCACAAACCAACAGTGCCTCTTCGAGCATTATAAAATAATAGCTTATTTTGCCTTTTACTGGCCCAATAAAAATATAAATTGCATTCCATTCACCTCTTTCATTATCGAGGCCCTGCTTTCTGAATCAGCTTGGAGAGAATTTGAAAGCCATCAGCTGCATTTGCATAAAATTCTACTGTCTATTCTACCCCTATCTATTTAAATTGCCCTAACTCAGAGATTGGGATAATTAAATGGGATGTTGTGTGGGTTTGCTATTTTTGGACTGGCTGTGTCAGCTTGTGGAAAATAAAATGCTTGAGTCATTATCTCAAAGCTTGTAACGCCAGCCACTATTCACAGGGAAACTCATCAATATTTATTGGGACTGTGAACCATTCATATTATTAATTTTAGCCTTTGACCTAAAGCAACCTGACAGCAAAAGGACAACATTCTGATAACATTGAGCTGCTATTGAAAGAGTATATAGACAATCAGTTACCTCAGTATCAATTCTGAAAATAAGTGCTTAATGACAGTGCAGATCACGTGACCCGAATGCCCAATTTCCAGATGGTGAGCTTGCTTTTGCTGTCTAACTGCTAAAATGCTATTTCCACCTTTTCACATGTTAATATGCTGCCAATAGAAAGTTAAGCCACCCAATTGAATGTAACAATGTAATAATGTAAATTAAATAACTTCTCAAGTGGAGCTGAATGACATGACCTTTATTAATGACTGTGACTTATCTTGCATTGACACTAACTGAAGGAAAGGGCTAAACAAATCCCACCAAGATATAAACCATAGCTCAGGAAGTAGGAGCTTCATCGTTTACTGGAACGAGTCATTAAGAAGAAAAGGCTGATAATGGACTCAGAAAAATCAGTTGCAGTAAATGGATTTCAAATGAATTGAAAGACAATTTGAAAAATTAAGCTTGGAGCAAAGGGAAGATGCTGGTAGTTCTTTTTTTCCCCCTCATTCTTCATTTGATTCAATCTAGCCCTTTAAAAAGGGACATACATGGACCTCTTTCAGAATTTGAAACCATGGGAAGGAATCACAGTCAGGTCCTTCCTTCCCACTTCACTGTTCTTAGTAGTATGGCCTGAGCCTAAACTTGGTATCAATTCACAAAGGTATATTTTCTAAATGTAATTGATACTTAACTTTACAGTGATTTAATGGTCAACTGTGCCATGTCTTTGTTCAGAATATATTTTGTTCCCATCTCATTATTAGCTGATCACGGTTCACACTTGTACTGAAAAGTACAAGTTAACTGAGATTCATGACTGCAAGGTTACTGGGGGAAAAAAAAGGAACCTGTACATTCCCTTGGAGCAGAAAGCATTTGATCAACTAAATCACCATCTTTTACATTGGTCCGGATTTTGCAGTCAGCAACGACCAGGCAGCACTTGTCATTGACCTCAGAGAAAGCTGTCTGCAAAGATCAAACAATCTGACCTATCCTGGAGTTAATTTAATTTTGGTTCCAAGTTAAGGGGATTGATCTCTAGTTGTCCATCAAGCTGTGGAAGTACTCAATCACATTGAAGAATTCTCACAAACAGCAAATCTGGAAGTAAAATGCAGTGATTATGCTTCGCATTTTATAAATTTTACAGAATGCAAATTAACTTAAACTTCAAGAACATATTTATTATGCTCAAAAAGCTAATTGTATTTTTATCATAATGGAAGGTTTGACATTATGCAAATCTAAAATTCATTTTCCCAGGACCAGAAATGTTCTTAAGCAGTAGTTATGACTTAGTACACCATTAAAAACCCAGTGTCATCTCATTAACAAGGCATAACCTTTTCAGGGGTTTTAACAGCAAATTACAGTTTAAAAAGGGAAAATGTCATCTGTTCAGTGATTTCTCAAATGCTGTTGTCTGTGGGGGCTTCCACTGTGCACCCTGTGGAGAAGGAGAGAATCATTCACTGACAGCAACCTTTGGACGTTTGTATTTAACTGTGCAGGTACAGATGCCAGATGCTAATGCTTTACAACTGCAAAATTCGGGTCGTTAAATGCTGGCAAATGGATATGTTCCAATAGCTGCCATAATTGAACTTTATAAGATACAGCTTATTTCTGAAGAAATAGAAATCTAATCTAAATGTCAGCCGAGAATGAAATCACAGATGTCTTTCAACTTTATGGGCAGAATTTTAACTGCTAAGGTGGGAGGGTTGGGGGGATGGTACCACAGGTCTAGGTGTAGGCACTGCCTATGGGTGAGCTTGTGCTCACAGTACTTGATCTGGCAGCCTGATTTCCCAGCTTCACAGCTGAATTCCATTCTTTTTGGAAGCCACCTCACTTACCTTGGATTTAACCTCATGTGAACTTTCTTGCCTTCACTGCAGCATGGGAGCAGCTTATCTGATTGACAATAAGTGGAGTAGCCACCAACAGCACCAAGAGTCACACCAGCAGCAGCTGCTGCCATCTCCACAGTCACATGCTGCACAGCAGGGCACAGGGGATGGACAAAGAGACCAAGCTGCAGGGAGGGGAGGCCCCCAATACAGGGTCTACAGGTCTCTCAACATATATTAGCTCCAGTGCCTCAGGAGGCTCAGGCTTTCATGGCAGGTCATCTGCAGCCTCCTGGAACAAGACTCCTCTCAGTGAACTAGATGGGCATGCATTGCCGGTGACCATTACGATGGTTATCACTGGAGGTACTCCCTATCCGCCACGAGTCTCTGCCTCTCCCGACAGTTCTGCCCTCGCTTCACCTGCAAGAAGAGAAAGCAGAGAGATGTGGGTGTGAGAATTGGTTTGTGGGGGGAAAATGGAAGGAGGGTAATGTGAGGCACGGGTGTGAGAGAGCAATAGGATGAGCGGTCAGTGTTGGCTGTTCAGATGGTGTTGTGAGGAGGCTCCTCACGGTAGGGGAATCAGTTGAGCTGAAAGGTATGAGGAGAGTTGTTCAGAAGAATTCTGGTAAAGTCAAAGCATGGGTCTTGTCACTTGATGGTGTAACGCCTCTCACATTTCCTGCCCTCCTGAGGTCATTGAACATCTCAGGGAACTGTCTCCAGGTAGGAGGGAGCATCCTTCTGCTACTCATTTCCACTACCAATTCCATCCATGCCTGCTTGGCTGTAGGGACTGGCTGCTTCCTCTTGGCTCTGGCATACCGCCTCACTCAGTCTGTCAGATCTTGTAGCAGGAACTTCAGGTAAAAGTCTGAGACCCAGGAGCTTCCCAGGACTCCTTACAATTCCTATAGTGGCTGAAGCCACAGGGATCAATGTACAGCTTAGGCATCCTGGCCCCCACCGGGATCCACTTAGCCTGAAATCCTTCCTTTGACAGATTCGGCATGTGATCCCTCCCACTTTCCCTAGTTGGTTGGGAAACTCGAAAGCAGAAACCTAATATATGGTTCAATTAAACAAGCACAACAAAGCCCACTTCAATTTCAAATGGGGCCCTCCCATTGTTCCCATTATGTGAGGGTCTGTTTACAGAAAGCTCCAACCAATGGCTGAAAAGCATTTTGACGCTGTAGGTTCAAAAGAACTGTGCTTCATGTTTCACGTTTACAACACACAACCATCAGTTGGAAAATTGCATGGGTCAGTTTTATGCAATGGTAGAAAACAGAGCAAAGGTTATTTTAATGAAACGTGAGGAATGGTGTGGGGCTCTTCCCCAGAAGGTAGTGGAGGCCGGGTCGGTGAATTTATTCAAGGCTGAGTGAGATAGATTTTTGTTAGGCAAGGGGAAGCAGACAGGAAAGTGGAGTGAGACCACAACCCACTCAGCCATGATCTTATCGAATGGTGGAGCAGCCTCGAAGGGCCAAATGGCCTACTCCTGCTCCAAAGTCCTGTTCTGAGGAGGCCGGAGGGATTCTAAGAAATAAAAGCAATATATTGCGGATGCTGGATATCTGAAACAAAATTAGAAAATGCTGGAAAAACTCAGCAGGCCTAACAGCATCTGTGGAGAGACAAACAGAGTTAATGTTTCGAGTCTGTAAAGAAGGGTCATATGGACTCAAAATGTTAACTCTGTTTCTCTCTCCATGGACTCCATGAGTTGTTCCATTTCCATACAGGAACATGGTGAGATGTGGAACAATTTGAATTACTTGGTTTTCCATCTTTCAGGTGAGAAGCTGGGAAATACGTGGTTCATGTTTCATTTAAAAGACCCCAATGAGAAAATTCATCAGTGTTTTTCTGAAGTTAGATTGAAAGGACGGGCGATTGGGACTGCAACATTTCAAAAACCTATGGCCCGGAGTTTCCACTCCGTTCACGGTGGCCTTACTGGGTGGTGAGATCAGAGAATCTCGCAAGAAGGTCCTAGTCATGTTTCCCGATGGCGTAAATCCAGGACTCAGTTGTCCCCTCCCCACGTCAATGGCAGGCTGCATTTCCCACCGTCAAACATCGGGAACTTAATTGTAATAAATTAGCATCTAATTATTGTGGCCACATGCCGGAATCATCACCCCCCCCTCCGACTCCATGGGTTCAGAGAGGGCACAGGCAAGTCTCCATGTCTACTTCATGGCTGGCTTGTGGTGCTGGGGCAAGGGCAACAGTGCAGGGGGGGAAGGGGGAGAAGGCAACCTCGGGGCAGGGGTTACTGTGCAAAGTGGGGGGAGGGAGAAAGTAAGTGAGGGGAGACTTCGGCCTAAGTGAGGCAGAGACCGAGTGAGTATATTTGGGAGATTGGTTCAAAGTGGGAAGTCAACCGGTAGATCTTTTTCCAATTCAATTTTGGAGTAAGAGTCAGATTCTGACCTAGATCTAACAACCCAAAATTAACAGCCTTTAAGTAAGTTAAGTAGCCTAGTTAAACAAGCAACTGTCTTAATGGCAGTTAACTGTCATTAACCTGAAAGCCCTTTACCTGAAGAGGGCCAAGTAGTTGCCAACGACATAGGCAGGACAAAGAAGGAGGTTCTGCATAGTCAGTATAAGGACCTAGGCACCAAATTAAGAAGCTGAACTTCAAAGGTCATAATCGCTGGATTATTACCTGAGCCACAAATTGGCACAGGACATAGATTAGGGAGATAAATCTGTGGCTCAAAGACTGGTGGGGAGAAGTGAGTTCCAGTTCGTGGGGCACTGGCATCAGTACTGGGGAAAGTGGGATCTGTACCGTTAGGACAGTTTACACCCAAACCTTGCTGGGACCAGTGTTCTTGCAAGCCACATAACTAGGGAAGTAGAGAGGATTTTAAATTAAATAGTGGAGGCAAGGTATCAAATTTTGGAAGATGTGGTAAATCAATGAGCAGAGACAAGACAAAAGTAAAAGGTATTATTGCAGGAAGTGAAAAACAAACCGTGACAGGAAGCGATAGAGACTACAAACTTAACAGTAAATTAACAGATGAAACTAGAGGTTATAAAAATAATAAAAGGATAAAACTAAAAGCTCTGTATTTGAATGCACGTAGCATTCAAAACAAAATAGATGAATTGAAAGCGCACATAGAAATAAATAATTAGAATTTGATAGCCATTAAAGGGACATGGCTGCAGGAGGACATGGATTGGGACCTGAATGTTGAAGGGTACTAGGTATTTAGGGAGGACAGGAAGCGAGGAAAAGGTGGAGGGGTGTTAATTAATAATGATATTAGCACAATAAAGTGGGATGACCTAAGTTCAGGAAAGCAGAACTTATAAGTAATTAGGAAAGCTAATAGAATGTTATAATTTATTGCGAGGAGAATTGAATACAAAAGTAGAGAGGTTATGCTTCAGTTGTACAAGGCACTAGTGAGACCACGTTTGGAGTACTGTGTCCAGTATTGGTCACCTTATTTAAGGAAGGATGTAAATGCATTGGAAGCAGTTCAGAGAAGGTTTACCCGACTAATACCTGGAATGGGTGGGTTGTCTTACGAGAAAAGGTTGGACAGATTAGGCTTGTATCCACTGGAGTTTAGAAGAGTAAGAGGTGACTTGATTGAAACATATAAGACCCTGTGGGGTCTTGAGTGGATCGATGTGGAGAGGACGTTTCGTCTTGTGGGAGAATCTAAAACTAAGGGTCACCGTTAAAGGATCTCCCATTTAAAACAGAGATGAGGTGAAATTCTTTCACTCAGAGGGTCATGAGTCTTTGGAACTCCCTTCCTGAAAAGGTGGTGGAAGCAAAGTCTTTGAATATTTTTAAGGCAGGGATGGGTAGATTCTTAGTAAGCAAGGGGGTGATAGGTTATCGAGGGTAGGTGGGATGCAGATTTCAGATGACTATCAGATCAGCCATGATCTTATTAAATGGCACAGCAGGCTTGAGGGGCTGAATGGCCAACTTCTGCTCCTTGTTCATATGTTTGTAAGGCCACCTAGGTCAGGGGTGACAGTGCAAAGGGGGAGAAGGCATACTTGGGGCAAGGAAGACTGTGTAGGTGGGTCATGGGAGCACTGACTGAAGGCTGAACGCAAACATACGTGGGCTGGAAGGGAAGAAAACAGCCGGGCTAATGGCAAAACATGTCAAAGATGAGCATTCCACCGCAGCTGAGAGCATTTAGCTTGAGCTCAAGTGACCTGCTTGGAGTCAGCCTAGTCAAGCAACTGTGCCCATTCAAGCAGCACTAATTCTTCAGTGCCAATGATTGCTCCTATACTGTTAACTCCTCGTGCGCACACTTCAAACTCAAATGAGTGCTATGGTGCTGCAGAAACATTGCGTAATTGGGCCAGCCTGAGGAAAGGTGGTCATAAACACTGACAGAGGGGTGCACTCCTAGTCCCTTGCATTATGTTTCAGTTGACACTGAAAAGTCCCCATCATGGTACAAACAAACCGTGAAGCCTTGGAGTCCAAGTTAGGGAAATACCTGCATCTGAGATGAGAGTTCAGGATGCAGTCGAGTGGCCGAAGCTGTTGCCACTTGGTCATGTGCTGTGGAGCGATGCTGGGTGGGGGCATGGTGAGAAATCGTGTGCACTAAACACTGGGCATCCATGTGGTGGCTTGGAATCTCCGGCATGAGTTAAGGGGCCTTGAGAGGCAGCCGCAGGCAATGACTTGACCAAGAGTGGTCCTTAGGAGACAATTGCTGACCCTTGTGTCTCTCTCCTTGATACTGCAGTGAAGAGACCATGAGGAACATGGAGCCTGATGATATTTCTGCCTTCCTCATTGCTTATAAGCAGGAGAGAAGAAGGAGAAGAATGCAACAGAGGCGCCTGGCTCACCAAAGGGAGGAGCAGAACCCAGCAGACCAAGAGGCAGATGATGAACCACACAGAGCCGTCGTTCATAGGCACCTCACTAGACCCAGGGTGGTACCTGCAGATGAGCAAGAACCAGTGCCACATGTCAAGGGAATTGGCACCATGGGGACTTGGAGGGCATCCACTGTCAGTGGCAGTTAAAATACCCGCTGCACTCAATTTCTACAGCAGTGGCTCCTTCCAGGGCTCCAGTAGGGAGCTTTGTAGGATGTCATGAGCTTCTACCCAAAAATGTTTCCAGGAGGCCATTGACACCTTTTTTGCCAAGGCACACACATTTTTCAACTTCAACAGATCAGGGAAGTCAGAAAGCAAGATTTGCTGAGATTTCCGGATTCCCACAAGTGCCATCAACTGCACCCATGTGGTTCTTAAATCTCCCTGGCAATAAGCATCTAGTATGTGAACCGCAAAAGCTTTCACTCTCTCAATGTTCAGCTGGTCTGCAACCATAACAAATGAATCATATAGGTATGTGCAAGATAATCCTGAAGTGTCCACGATCCTCAGCAGATCTCAGTTCTCTGACATCTTCCAGAGACCACACAGGATGCAGGGTTGGCTCCTCAGGGACAAGGGGTACCCACAAAGGACTTGACTGGTGATGTCCATGAGGTGGCCTCAGATTCCTGGTGAGAGAAGGTACAACGAGGCTGATGATGCAACCCAAAGTTTGGTTGAGCACACCATAGGGATCCTGAAAGTGAGGTTCCAGTGCCTGGACAGATCCGGGGGAGCTTTGCAGTACACTCTGAAGACGGTGTAATGCATCACAGTGGCTTGCTACTGGCTACGCAACCTGGTGATGCAAAGGGGGGAAGACCTTGATGATGAGGAGATGCAAGAGCTGCACATCTCCTCGAATGCAAAGGAGGCTGAAGGGATGAGGGTGATGAGGCTCTTGGAGGCGAGAATGCAGGTGATGAGGCCGTTGCACTGGCTAGATGAGGCAGGGACTCTCATGAGGTCCTCGTTGCCACAAGATTCCAAGAAGAGTAACCTTGGTCCAGGACATTGGTCCTGCACTGCTGCAGGAGCTGCACTCCATCGTTGAGGCACTTGCAGGCATCGATCAGAGTCATTATGAGAGGGGTGCGAGGCATCTCAAGCTCACGCCAGCTGCCTCTTTCTCTCAAAGAGTCAGCCAGTGGCCCTTGGGCACCCATAGGGAGGAGGATCTCATCTCAGTCCTAAACGGCCCACCCCATATCCTGAGACTGTGACCCCTTGTTCTTGACCCCGCCAGACAGAGGAAACATCATCCCTCCATTCAGCCTGTCCATCCCCATCAGAATTTAATACTTTTCAGTGAGATCCCCTCTCTTTCTTCTAAGCTCCAGTGAGCAGTGGTCATGACAATCAGATGTGAAACCTTGTTTCCTGCACAAAACAAAGGCTACTGTTGCAGTCCAGGCCTGTCCCCTGTGCAGGGTGTAACCTTTTTCAGTCCAGCTTCAAAGTCACTGTCCAGATTACTGATGCGTAAACTTCCATATGGCTTGTGTTTGCTGCAAGAATCTCATATGCAAGTGTCACTGGGTTCTGTGATGTTATCTGTGTGCTCTCAGCGCCTTAGAGGCAGGGCTGCCTCCATGGTGGCTGCCATCCTACCAGTGTTGACCTCAGTGCGTTGGCTTGCCGGCACTATCACCTCAGTCTGAAGGCGGATGGATTCCTTCATTGTGCCTTGCAATACGAGGAGTAGACATCCCTCCCTGATGTTCCCAAGCTGCCTTTGCAGCTCCAGCAACTAAGGTGTGACGAAGTCCAGGGGCTCTTCATCTGACTTGGACTCAGCAGATTTTGGGCCTCCAGCTGTCCTTCGAGTGCCGGCAAACTGGGAAGTCCCTGCCTCTGCATGCTGTGGATCAGACTGTGCGATGCCCTCACCCTGAATCTACTCTAGAACAAGGTCCCACCAAGGTTTGTGTCTCTGTGCTGGTGGAGGGTGTGGGTGAGTGCTGAGATGGGTCTTCAATTAGGATATCATCAGATTCCTCTTCCGAGGTGTCATCAGAGCTTGAGTTGAGGACCTGGATCATGGACCCTCTCGGCTGCTTCCCAGATGTGCCTGCGAAAGCAAGGAGAGATAATTAGTGCATAGCAGTAGCCTGTGAAAGAGGACACATCACTCATGGCATGGTTGTCTGATGGATGTTGCCCTGCTGGATTCTCACTTGGTTAAGCACTGCTTACCATGCTGTCAGCAGAGGAATGGTCCAGATCCTCGCCGGCCAGCTGGGTGGCTCTGTTTTCAAAGTCTGTGAGGTCCTTGATGTCAGGCATTCCTCCATCAGTCTGTGACCTCTCCCTTTTGTTGTGTGCCAGCTTGTCCTGCATGAATACAGATGGAGAGAGTGTTAGCAGGGCACCTGCCAGGCCAGCTGAGAAGAATGTCAGGGATGTGTGAGTGGTGAGTGGTGCCATGGACAGGATGAGGACATGATCCGCAGGGAAGATGAAGGTATGTGTGAGAGAGTGAATAATGATGTCCCTTGAACTGTCAGTGAGTGAGATCCCTGTGGATGGCTTTGTAAGTGTGTGAATTGAGAGTGATGAGAAGGTTGACCCTGGCAGAACAGGGATCATTCATCCTCTTTTGGCACTGGGTGGCTGTCCTCTTTTGCAGGCCCGTTGGTGATGACCAGTGCTGCCACCCCCTCCCATGCTGGATTGGTAACTTTGGTCACTGGTGTTCATCCAGACAGGGGCCGAGGACTTCATGGTGGGCGTCCACTGAATCCGGTAGGTGCTTGAGGGAGACGTCGTTAAATTTGGGGGACATATGTCTCCTCCCTGTGGCAGCCATGACTTTCCAGCAGCTTTTGATCACTTAGAGAGTGTTAAACATGGTGCCTGGGTTACTGAAGGCCTGAGGTCATGGCAGGACGGGCGAATCAGGGGCCGCGCAACGAACAATCCGACTTGAAACCCATGCCTCTGAATTTTTGAAACAAAGTGCCACACAATATGGCGGACAGTGCTGCCATTGCTGTCAGCAGGTCAAACGCCAGTCTTCCCATCTGATATCGGACTTCACTGATTTCTGGGACGATTCCGCCCTCAGTGTAAGTACAAAAAAAATTAAAAATACGATTTTTACAGATGAATATGGAAACATCTCTGGTCAACTAGAATAATGAAGGAATAATAGCTGAATCACAATCATGAAATAATTATCTACAAATACTGAACTGTAGAGCAGTGAAGGCCTGAATTTTTCATTATGAGTTAAATAGCGCGATAGGGACATGTATTAGAATTTTCAGAATCTCTTCCATGCTTCCTGGATTTAACACAATTGATTAGATTTTATAGATTATTGCCATGGAGACTTTTGTTTAAAGTTAACAAACATCCACTGTGGACTTCTGCATAGTTTTTAGTACATACACACTGAGTTTCCTGAGCTTTGGACAGAGTGAGCAATCTGGGCACAAACCACCCTCAAAATTACACTGGTTTTCAGAAGAAACAAATTTTATAGCTCAAGTTTCCCTCAAGTGTATTTGCATTTTCATCAAATGTAAAATTTGCCATGAACCAACACGGCAGAACTTTGTTTTTTTTTAATGCATTACAGATATTCTAAGATGTATTTAAGAATTGTAAGCTAGTGCAGTTTTCTGAATGCAACTAAAAGTTGATTTATTACAAGAAGTAAGCATTTTTAATCAATGCCTAGTCTGTAACCTGTGTGTAACCTCATTTCAAATGGCTGAAAATAGTCTTTTTAAAACACTGTACAGAAACGTTTACGAGTTACATTGTGTACACTAGTCACGTTTCATAGTAAATTAAAAAAAAACATTTTAAACATTGTCCAATGGTGCCCTTGTGCATGAAGAAATGCTTAGTTTGAAGACCCACAAATAGACACAATTAGCTGAGAGTCGCCATGGTGATTAATTTGATCTGGGGAGGGGCATGTACTGTTATGTGGACAATGTAGGCAATTTCTACCAGCGCAATTTTTTTTTAAACCAATATACACACAAAAAAAAAAGAAACTTGATTTGTGCTGTGCCTAATTTGAAATTCCTCAATCTTATCTGCTTGCTTGGCCAATTATGGGTGAATAGTGCTTGAAATACCAGTTGCAACCTAACAGAAACTCAAGGTCATGGTGTTTAATAAGTCCGCATTATCCTGAGATGTGGGACATCATTCTGTTCTCAAAAGTAGGTTTAGTGGGTTGTGACCAACATTCAAAACAAATTCCACGTTATTTCAGACTGCCCAAGAATTACATACTTGGTACAAGATTTAGAATTTATAGTTCTGAGCAGATGACACGCTGCAAGATGAGTTGCTATGGCCTTTCTGTAGCTTAATCTTCTCCAAAAGATTTCCATGTTCTGTCAACTCTTGCAGCACACCATTTATTAAACCAAGGCTCTGAGACAACATTAATACGACGCTCTGCACTATAATGTGTGAGCTGCTGGGTCTTAGTCAAATGAAATCAAAGGAAGAGGTTCTGTTCTGATAAAGCCACCTTCTACACCAGTACTTCCGATATGTCTTTCTTTCTCCGACACTGAAGAATCTCCTTCAGTGTGGTTGCCAGGGCCCTTGATGGTGTCTCCATTCACTGCACTTCTAGCTTCAACCTTTCCCCTCTCGCCTAGAACTATGATAGGATCTCCCTTCCATCCCACCAGCCTTCATTCATCGGACATCCTTTGACAATTCTGCCACCTCCAGCATGATGGTTGACAAAACTACCAGAGGCAGCATGAGGGATTAATCTTTACACAATAGAGGGTGGTTACAATTATAGCATGCATTGCCTGATAGGACATGGAAACTGATTCAAGAGTAATTTTCCAAAGGAAATTGGATAAATACCTAAAGTAGAGAAAACAATGAGAAGTTATGAGGGAAGAGCAGAGAAAGGGACTAATTGGCTTTTCAAAAGAGCTGGTGCAGACCGAATGGGCCAAAAAGCCTCCATCTGTGCTGCACTATTCTGTCATTCAATGGGCAGAATTTTTTGCTGACTGGGCAGGTGCACATCCAACCCACTCGAGCGTAAAATGACACGCGATGACATCGGGTGAGCGTCGGCAGGTGCACGCGGGACTCAGAGCAGCACCCACCATTAATTAACAGGCCAGTTAAGGCCCTTAACAACCGAATTGATGGTGATTTAACATTGCCCGTGTGAGTTTCCGCTAGTCGCACGGGCAAAACGGGCAGGCGGGCAGGCCACAATTTGCAAAACCTCATCCACAGGTGGGACAAGAAGGGTCAGCAGCATTGTCAATGTGAGGACTTTTGGAGATAACTTGCTGCTGGTGGCTTATTCAGACTTGGCAGCTTAATCTCATTTCGGGGCTTCATTCTTAGCATTTCTAGGCTTCATTTCTGGACTCATTGGTGTTTTCCAGGCCCCTGAGGATCCAGACCATGTGGTCCCTCCCAGGTATCCTTCCTTTACCCTGGTAATGGGGATTGTGGTCTCTGCTAGAGGCACCTCCTCTGAGGAGGAACAGCGGGGCAGAAGAGAAAGGAGGCCAGGTATCCCAATGCAGCTTCCAGAGGAGCAACCTATGGGAGGAGAAGTGCAGGCATAAGGGGCGCAGGGCCAGCAGGAAGTCCAGCATGGAAGGGGCAGCAGAAACGCCACTATCCTGCTGCCAGGGTTTACGGGTGGCGATGCAGCTACCTCAATACGTCTGAGGTGCAATGAAGAAAGAGGATCTGCATCTCAAGGAGACCGTGACCTCCATTTGCCAAATGATCGGGCTGAGATCAGCTCCGACTGTGTGGGTGAATGGCCAATGCCAGTGGCTCTGAAGGTCACAGCGGCCCTCAAATTCTATGCCTCCGGAGTCAGTGGGGGATCTGTGTGGAGTCTCCCAATCAGTTGTCCATAGTTGCATCAAGCTGGTGACAGAAGCTCTATTCAGGTGGGTATTGACATTTATTCATTTCCGTACAGAAGAGGCCAGCCAGGCTGATTGAGCCAGAGGCTTTGCAGCGATTGTTGGGTTCCCCCGCAGCCAGAGTGCAATCAATTTCACAAATGTGGCCATCAAGGCACCAGAAGGTCAGCTGGGTGTCTTCATCAAAAGGAAGGGATTCCATTCCATGAACGTGCAGATAGTGTGTGACCACAGGATGCCGATTCTGCAAGTCTCTGTAAGGTACCCAGGTAGCTCCCACGACGCCTACATCCTCAGATGCTCCCAGGTGCCGAGGTTCTTTAGTGCTCCAACCCGACTGGGTGGATGGCTGCTGGGTGTCAAGGGCTATCCCTTGATAAGGTGGCTCATGACGCCTCTCTGCCACACAAGAACAGAGGCGGAGCAGTGGTACAACAGGAGCCATAGTTCCACAAGGGCAACGGTAGAGAGAACCATAGATCTATTCAAGATGCGCTTCCGATGCCTGGACCATTCAGGGGGTGCACTACAATACCCCCAGAACGGGTGTCATAGATAATGGTCACATGCTGCACTCTCCACAATCTGGCACTGGCAATGGGGGACCCATTGGAGGAAGAGGATGTTGACGCAGCTGCACAGGCCACAGAAGATGAGTCCAGTAGTGAGTCAGAAGATAAGCACAGTGAGGAGAATGCTGAGGACATGGAGCCAGACCTCGGTAACCTTCAGGGAGGCAGGGACACCACTGATGCATTTCTCCAACACTCTTTAAGCTAGGCTGCCAAATAAGAACTACCACCTCATGCCAGGGCTGCCACATCCATCGTGGATCACAGAAATGACACTTTCCTTGGCCCCCCAGGACATACTCAGTGGCTGGCAATAAAGGTTTGAGCCACCCACATCCAGCATTACATACTGGTGTACGCTGCACCTACAAAATAAATGAAGCATACTCAGGCCAATAATACAGAAGCAAATTTAATTGTATGTTTGAATAAAGAAAATTATTTATTCTCACACATTTACTCTGAATTAATACAACATCATACACTCAGTCTCATGCATGCACACAGACACACCTAAAGATCAGATGGGCTTCAGAAATGTTAATCCAGTGGTCATATGAATAACTAACTTTCTTTATTTTAAATTCAAGTAAACTTGCTGCTGTATTATTTAATTTAATTGGAATACACATTTATTGCTTATCCCTAATTACCCTTGTTCAGATGGCAGTTAAGAGTCTGGAGTCACATATAGGCCAGCAGATTTCCTTCTATAAGGGACACTAGTGAACCAAATGGGTTTTTATAACAATCATTTCATGGTTATCATTAGACTTTGAATTCCAGATTTTTATTGAATTCAAATTTTGCTGTGGCAAGATTCAAACCTGGGTCCCCAGAGCATTACCCTGTGTCTCTGGATTACTAGTCCAGCAACAATACCACTACAGCATCACCTTCTTCTATGCTGGTTGAGGATTCAATGAGGTGATGTCATTGAATGTCGAGGGAAGGCGATTACATTCTGTCTGGTTGGAGAAGGCCATTGCCTGACAGTTGTATGCTGCAAATGGTATTTGCCACCTATCAGCTCAAGCCTGCACACACACAGACACACACAAAGATTGGATACAGAGAAGGATAGTGCGCTTTAATTACAATTAATTCAGTCTCTGGTTTATGATTTCTGGTCTACCAAATGGCAGGCCGATGGTTTCGTGAATAGATTTGATGAGTTAGTGTTGAAGTGAGGGTCTTGTAAAGCAAAGGGTTCACAACAGGTTGTGAAGTTTCTTGTAGTTAAATATCTAGAAGTTTGGTTCTTGGGTTTTGAAGCTGCAACAGGTTAAGTACTTTTACTGCTTGATGACCTGCAGCTAGTTTCAGTGTCTGGTTCTCAGACTGGTTGATGACTGATGGTTCTGATGGATCTGTTGGGTCCTGGGGTAATAATGCAGTCCTCAGAACCAGCTTCATATGACCACTGGGTTAACATTTCTGAGGCCCACCCAGTCTAGTTTGGATGGGGGAGGCTACTGTGAAACAGTGGGAAGTCGTTTGTAGACATTGAGTTTTGATCTTCCCTTTCCAGTATGAAATATGGAGGCAGGCAGTCTGGAAATCCATCGTCTTTAGGCATTGGCCCTTCCTTAAGCAATGAGGCGTGTGAATTCCACAAATGTCTGTGAGGTACACTCATCTATGTCCATATTAAATTAGGTAATCACCAGAGGCTGGATACTGTTTGTAGTCCAAATGCCAAATCACATGATTCACAGCAGCCACCTTAACAACTTGTTTGTGTCCATTTAGAAAAAATATATTGACTGAAAGTTCATGATACGACATACCTGTACTGGGCATGACAATTGTGATAGAATATTCCTCACTTGGCTGGATAAGTACAACTTCAACAACACTCAAAAAGCTCAACACCATCCAGAACATAGCAGCCCGCTTGAGTGGTACCCTATCTACCATCTTAAACATTCACCCCCTCCAACCCAAGCGCACAGTGGCAGCAGTGTGTGTCACCTACAAGAAATATGGCAGCAACTTGCCAAATCTCTTTTAACAACACTTTCCAAACCTGCAACCTTTATCTCCCAGAAGACCAAAGGCAGCAGGCACATGGGAACATCAGCACTTGCAAGTTCCCCTCTGAGTAACATCCCATCCTGACCTGGAACTATATCACCGTTCCTTCACTATCGCCAGGTCAAAATCCTGGAACTCCTTCCCTAACAGTATTGTGGATGTACCAAAACCACATGGACTGCAGTGGTTCAAGAACACGGCTCACCACCATCTTCTCCAGGGCAATTAAGGATGGGCAATAAATGCTGCCCTTGGCAGGGATACTTAAGTTCCAAGAATGAATGTAAATATGGGTCCCACCTTAACAGTAATGTCTAAGCAGATTCCAGTAGAGAAAACTGCAATAGTGACACTAAGAAGGAGCAGCTTATTGCTGATAGCATCTTCTAGATTTCCACAAGTGCTGATATTATGTACTCCCTGTGGAAAAATCCAGTCCATTAAGCTCTCATTCTCTCTTCAAAATGCTGCCTGACCTACTGAGTATTTCCAGCATGTTCTGCTTATAATTTATGAAGAATATGATTGCCCACATTTCTGCTGGTTATTTGTTCTTTCTTTGTATTCATCGCTACATCTGATTGTCTCATTTGATGACCACAGTTAAAAATCACTGTTTAAACCATAGTGTGAGACCCTGAAGGTGTGAGGGCAGGAGGTGAACAGTACGATAGTGGTAATATCACTGCTGTTAACAATCCACAGGCCTTAATGCTTCTGTGGATGTGTGTACAAATCCCACCACAGCAGCTGGGAGAATTTATATTCAATTAATTAATAAATCTGAAATAAAATGCTCGTCTAATTCATAATTATAAAAAAAAACCATCTGGTTCACTAATGTCTTTCAGGGGATGACATCTGTTGTCCTTACCCAGTCTGGCTTACATGTGACTCCAGGCTCACAGCAATGTGATTGACTCTTAACTGCCCTCTGAAATGGCCTAGCAATCCATTTAGTTCAAGGGCAGTTAAGGATGGTCTATGAATTCTGGTCTTGCCTGTGATGCACCCATCCCAAGAGCAAATATATAAATAGGTGTGCAGTCTGCTTGTAAGGTTCTGATGTATTTGAGGTCTAGGGTGACATGTGAGACAACAATCATGCATTAGATCAATTCTACAATCACCTGAGTACATATCATTTTTGCAAATCTGGTTGATTTATTATTGGAATTGTGCACTTGCACAATTAGTGTGCAACCATAATTCAGTTAGTTTGAGAACTGGTTTATTGAATCATATAACTTCTTCATTAGGAGAAACAAAAACATTTGCTTTCATGTTTAAGTGCCCAGCCAAGGATACCTTACATCAAATAAACATAGATTTTATAAATGTAAATAAACAGATTTTCATCTCATTTTCACAGTCAAATCTGGCTCTAACAAGGCCCTAACTGGACTTAATTGATTTAATTTTGGTTCCTTTCCTTCATCTTCAACCAGCTGAGAATATAAGATCATTCATGTGCATTACTACTATTAGTATTATAATGGCATTACAAACTGCTTTGGAATAATAATGGAATCATTTTGTTTTTAAATTTAATTTGTATGTTTTTGAGGCAGACCCTACCTCAAAGCAAAAACTGAACTGAACGTGAAACAAAAAGGGAAGCAAAAAGGCCAATGCAGAAATGAAACCTGAACTTCCCAAAAGAAATCAGGAGTAAGCAGAGGCTGGGAAATTGAAACTCAAACTTGGTGAAAGATTTAAAGGACTCCGGTCAGTTCAAGCTGCGCAGTAGCAGTTGTTGAGTCCACTGGAGTAGAACAGACAAGCTGAAGAAGACTTGAGAAGAAGAGGCTAGACCCAGAAGCTGGGAATATACAAGGAGAATAAGTTTCTGCAGCAGTTTCTGTTACTTGGAGATAACATTGGTGGATCTATACTGTCCAGGCCAATTCAAGCATGTTCTACAGACATGTGCCATTTATGGTGAAGACCATTCCCATGGAACTCAGGTTGGTTGTACACTGCTGTTATCTAGGAATTAGACTAGCTCCTAGAGGTAGAGGAGCTAAAATATCTCATGAGGAAGACAGAGTTTGAAGGACTTTGTAACATACTTTGCTGACTAAAATTTGAGTGGACTGCAGAGCTAATTCATAAGATCTGTTTTATTTGTATCTGCTGTTTAAAGTACAATTTATAATTTATAATTTAGTCACAATTTGTCTGTTAATTCATGTTAAACTCATGTTAATTCTGGATGTTAGGGATGTGATATGGATGTATAGGATAGGTATTATTTAGTGTTTGCTTTGTTGAATCTTGTATAGTTAAAAAAAAGTCTTCTGATTTAAACCATGGAATGAAGTGGGGGAGAAAGGTTGAATAAGCAGAGATGGTTATATGATGGGAAACTACCAGAGGGGGAAGGGGACAGACCAGGCTGTGATTTGATGATAACAGCAACCCCATTACTGCAACAGTCTGGGGTGGAAGGTATGGCTTATATTCATTTTGTTTTCACACAACTTGTGAACAAGAGTGACCATAGCAAGTTTATATAATGATAGCCCTCCCAGCTATATCCTTTTGGAACACTTGAATTGTCCATTTGGCCATATTTTTCTTTTGCCTTTTATTATTCCAATATTTAAAAAAAATACTCATCTTCCTGCTTCACAATCTTTCAACAGAGAGGCTTCACACTCACAATTTAATGCCACTAATAACTAATAACTAATAGAAAAAATATACCCATCCGCAATGCACTCCTCCCAATCTTATCCTCACCTTCTTTATCTTAGAAAATAACTGGGATCTCAAATTTAGTTTCTTTTAAACAAAAAGGCTACTGGCCTCTATTGAAATCATACATGTCTTTTAAGTGGGAGCTGCTAATGGGGATCATAAGAAGCTATGACATGGGTCAGGGAGCACTCTCATTCGTGAGTCTGAAGGTTATGGGGTCAAGAACCACTCCAGAGACTTGAGCACAATAAATCCAGGCTGATTCTCCAATGCTGCAGTGTCAGAGGCATTGTTTTTCGGATACCATCTTAAAACCAAGTGGATACAAAAGATCCATGGCACTGTTTTGAATAATAGCAGGGAAGTTCTCTCTAGAGTCGCAGCCAATATTTATCCCCCAAACTCAATAATTTAAAAAAACACAGATTACTTGATTATTATCTAGTTATTTTTTTCTGGGACTTGAAATGCTGCATTTCTTATGTGGCAACTTAGCCACACTTCAATAATACTTCATTAGATGTAAACAGCTTTGGGACATCTGAGGTTGTGAAAGGTGCTATATAAATACAAGTTTCCTGTTTTTTCACTGTTGGAACAATGAGAGTGGACAAACTGATTGAATTAATGCCTGTGATAGATTTGATTTTCATGCACTTCTCAGGGCATCAATATTGTACCCATAGTTAAGTTAGATTACACTGTTAAAGTTATGCTACCTGATATCATAGTGCAACAGAAAACAGGCTCTGTATAATAAAAAAACTTACATTAATATAGCACCTTTCATGACCACAGAATGCCCCCAAGGTGCTTTACAAGCAATAGAACACTTCTCGAAGCTGTAGACACTATTGTAATTCAGGAAACATGGCTGCCAATTTCTGCACAGCAAACTCCCATAAACAACAATTTAATAATGACCAGATTTTTTGGGGGGGTGTTGTTGACTAAGAGATAACTATTAGCCAGGGCACTAAAGAGGGCTCCCCCACTTTTGTTCAAATAGTGACATGGGACCTTTTATGTCTAACTGGACCTAAAGATAACTCACTGCAAGCAGCATAAACAACAATATGTACATAGAGCTCACAGAGCAAGATCATCTTTGGATTAGCAGTACAACAGTGTGTTTGTCCTATTATTCTTATACTTAGTCCTCTGACCACATTGCTGTCGTCTGTGGAAACAGAATGGCTTTATTGAAAATTAGTGGCCCATTTCAGTTATCCTGTTATTAAAAAAAGTACATGGAGTGAAATGAAATTGGCTGAAGATATTGAGCCTTGCAGAGACCTTTGTTCAAGAGTTTCAACTCCAAGCATTGATCCTCCAACAACTTTCATGTATTCTTTCCTGACTATTATTATTTCAGTTTGGTCAATTGATAGGATTTTGAGTCTATGTTCCAATTGAATAAGACTAACAGTTCTGCTAATCTGGCACAAATGTAGGAGTTAAGGTAAGGAGTTCCATGTGAGTGAACAGCAACACACAATGCAGTGGAACATCCAGTTACAGCAAAGCCAACCTTTTCTCTGCGATCAGCTATTCAAAGATCTTGAAACAGAGTTCATCTGTGTTCACTGAAGTGTCAAATTAAAACCTCAGACATTCCCTAGATGTGAGGGAGGGACAATGATGAGAAAAGGTATCCCTGAACCTTGTCTATTTGCTCCATCAACCGTTAAAATATATAGATATCACCTGTGAGGATAAATAAACACAACAGGTCTGTATGGGCTGACTAATATTGATATCTTCTACAGGTGGCAGGGTTCACAAACTTGACGTAAAAATATTAAAATGAGAGAGAACTAAAACATTAATAAGGGGAAGCTATAAGGAAGAGGAGGAGTGATCGCCAGCTCCTAGGTTGGAGAGTACAAAAAGCATATGCACTGCATTAAACACCAGCTTGCTTTGAGGTGGGGCTAGGATTGGGAGGAGTGCATTGCAGATGGTTATATTTTTTCTATTAGTTATTAGTGGCATTAAATTGTGAGTGTGAAGCCTCTCTGTTGAAAGGTTTGTGAAGCAGGTAGATGAGTATTTTTTTTAAATAATGGAATAATAAAAGGCAAAAGAAAAATATGGCCAAATGGACAATTCAAGTGTTCCAAAAGGATATAGCTGGGAGGGCTATCATTATATAAACTTGCTATGGTCACTCTTGTTCACAAGTTGTGTGAAAACAAAAGGAATATAAGCCATACCTTCCACCATTTGCCTCACCCAGACTGTTGCAGTAGTGAGGTTGCTGTTATCATCAAATCACAGCCTGGTCTGTCCCCTTCCCCCTCTGGTAGTTTCCCATCATATAACCATCTCTGCTTTTTCAACCTTTCTCCCCCACTTCATTGAAAATCCTCATTCTATTGCCCACCCAAGTCCTATGCCAATTTCCCCACTGAGGTATCTTCATTGTTTTTTTTCTCTCAGCCTCTGTAATGAGTCACTTCTCATCCTTGATTCACATCCTCCATCCCAATTCATCAAGTTCTATCCCTTCTGAGTTCACTGCCCTCTTATCCTCCCGCTCCCTCTATGTAAATCACCAACCCATGCTATTTCCATAGGATCAATCAGAGAGATAAGGCCATCTCTGATACCCTTGTATCGCTCTCCACCAACATCCCACTTTCTCCACCAAACCCCACTTCTTTATTTGTCTTTCATCCTAGAAAACACTCTCAATTTCTTAAAGACTGCACTCTCAAAACTCAACTGTCTAGTCTTTGGCCTTCTGCTATTATTTTTGTAACTGTTAGCCGTTCAGCCACACTCTCACCTCCACTTTCAATGCCCTCATCTACATTAAAAATATTGGCCTACAACTTCAGATCTTTGGAGAGTCATACGTGTGAGGTACCCCTGAAGATGCACTGTGGGACCCCCTGGAGGTCTTCACACAAGGGCTGCAAGGGAATTGCCCCGGAAGTTTAAACTTCCGATGGACAATTACCCTGCATCCTGACCTGGGTATATAAAAAGGAGCAGAGTGGCAATCCAACGGTGATTACCACTCCAAAGAAGTTCCGGGGGCTATTACTTATTTTCACCCTATCATTTCCCCCAGTAAAGCATTCAACTACAGGGGCCTCAAACTTAAATGGTATGGCTGCCACCAGATGTGCCTGGACCTCATAAAGCACCATTGGGCCTTGATCTCACCTGCTGAAACTTCTCACTAGTCCTTGATCATCCTGGAATGCACAGATAACCCCTGGCTTATTTCATTTACTGCAAATTGTATTCTTAATCCTCTCCCTCCTGTCCACTTCATATTCACTCCAAAAATAATTGTAATAAGAGTACAAAACTTCTGAAGACCATCCAGTCAGCCACCTCTGCTAGTTTCCTCCCTTTCTCCAGCCCATTGACCAAATTTGCACTAAAGATTCCATTGCCCAAGACCTGAACTTGTTCCTTTCTCTACCTTCCCCCGTCGTGCCCACTCCAAGCTCACCTTGTATATGTGATCCTATTGCTACTTAAACTATTGATCACCTTCCCTTCCTGGCTCCCATATTAGCTGATACTGTTACCTCTTCTCTCCCCTTAGGTATGGTCCTCTTCACCTTCAAATCTGCTATTATCTTTTCAAAAAGACTTCCCCTTCCTGGCAAACTGCCATCCCATCTCCAATCTCTCTTTCCTCTCTAAAGTCCTTCAACACATTGTCACCTCACAAAACTCTGACCATCTTTCACAAAACTCTATGTTTAAATCCCTTCAGTCAGGTTTCTGTCTTTGCCAGATCTCTGAAACAAATCTCATCAAAGTCTCAAATGATGATTGCATTATGGCACAGCCGACAGTAAATGCTGAGGTGTTCAAATTCCAAAGGGAAACTTGAAACAACAGCCACAATTTGTTTTACAATTTGTATAAACTTTGAGATGCGTGCCTTGAATTCAGTAGTAATAAGACTACCAAGTCTTATAGAATTTTACAAAACTAGATTAAACATTTATTAATAGAAGAAATGACTCTAAGTGCATAGATCAACAAATTACTACCATGATAACTTCTAAATCCCCTAATCAATCTAACTCCTAGTTACGCTTTTATTAAGGCAACAGTAAGACACACAGATTTTAAAATATCCAGTCAAAGAAACATGATACCCTTAACGAGTGGCTTTCCAAGTGAGTTTTCTTAACTCCAGTCCTTTGAAGACAGCAGCTTGAGGCATAGATGCTGAAGGCTTTTCATACTTGTATGATCTTAAAAATGCCTTCCCTTACACACAGCACTTGCTCCTTCTTTTGACATATCTTCCCCTTTGAATACAAATTCCCAGTGTTTTACTATGTCTTTGGACTTTATCTCCCTGATATTAAAACCCTCTCGGAGCACTAAGTTTCACCAGTAATCTCTGAGAAAAATAAATACACTGTTTTTAAATTTCACCAGGTTAGGTGATACATTTCACACCTCCTTTGAAAACAATCTGGACTGGTTTATTTCAAAATGCAAGTGTATTCTTAACACCTATGTTTCTAAACTTCCCTGTGTTTACCTAATTAACATTTCAAACCTAACCACTCTTCTTAGATCAAAGCACCCAAATTAGCTGCCTCTAATTCAATTAAATCACACACACACACACACACACACACACACACACACACACACACACACACACACACACACACACACACACACATACACACACACACACACCCATAGAAGCCAAAATTTTCCATTTGGTGGGCGGGTGGAGCAGGTGATGACGTGGGCGACCACGGACGCGATCGCCACCCGCGATCAGGGCCGCGCCACTATTTTGTGCGGGCAGGCCAGTTAAGGCCTGCCCAGCACATTTCTGACTCCCGTGGAGAACCAGCAGTCTGTTTAAAAAAAGGCCTGGCAGCCTCCTTTAGCCTGTTCGCTATGGCCAGCTGCGGTGGTACCACAGGAGGTCTGCACAGCAGGTCAATATTGAGGGAAGGTCAGAGGAGGAAGGCAAGCTGCAGGGTGTGGTCCAGGAGCAGGGCAGGGTGCAGGGTAGGGCAGCGGGGGGGCCAATGTTCCCCTCACTTTTCTGATGAATGCCTTGCTGCCCTTCTTGAAGAGGTGGCAGCACGGCAGGGGGTTCTGTTTCCCCAGGATGGGAGGAGGAGGCACCCCCACATGATGAAGCATGCCTGGGAGGAGGTGGCGGAGGTGGTGAGATCCGGTGATGTGGTGCGACGCACCTGGGTCCAGTGCCGTAAGCACTTCAATGATTTGTTGCACTCTGGAAGGGTGAGTACCATGTTGGTGTTGGGCATTTAATCCAGCAAGTGGGTACCCCCCCCTCCACCTAAGCCTTACTGTCGTGACTGCATTGACTCATGTTGGGCATTTGTCATATGTTGGATGGGCAAGCAGATAGTGCCCACATTAACATCAGCCTCAGTGGTCCATGAGAAGATGGGTTCTCCCCGCACTGTGTTGTCTTAGTCGTACATGACTAGTCTGGGGGAAACATGCAGGAGATGCAGCAAGGCGCATATTCAGAACTCCAAGACATGTCCTACTCATGGTGATGAGATGGTGGAAGGGGAGCCTCAAGGTCTCATGGCCAAGAGCCATCTGGTGCCCTTGGCACTGCACCTAGTTGTACTTCCTTGCCATGGGAGCTAAGACTGTGTGTTCCTGAAAGTGATGGACGCAGAATGTGTCCAAGGTGGCCGTTGGGGGAGGAGGGGTGGTGTTGGGAGCAGTTGTACTATATTTTTGTGACCGATCAGCAGTAGCGTGGAGAGGAGGCACTGGAGGCCTGAGATGGGCCACTATGGTTGGGGTGCGGTGTGCACGTGCAGAGTACATGTGCGATTAGCTCCAATGAATGGTCTTCTCTGTTTTGTAGGAGAAAAATGTACACAATGCTTATGAGCGTTTGCGCACTGGAGGTGGCCAATCCCAGTTGGTGATATTGAGCCATTTTGAGCAGGAGACCCTGGAGCTTGAAAGGCACCATGTGCCCAGGTCCAAGGGCGTTGGTGAGGCTGGGGTGGAACGGCCAGGTATTTGAAATCCACAGTCACATCTGCTCTGTCTTCCCATCATCCAAAGCACTGATGGTTGTTGGAGTCGTTAATGTAGCAACACTGCTCATTCACAGACTGATAGAGTCAGACGTGTGGGTCGTAGACAAATGTCCCTCAGCCCTTCGAAGATGCGCATGTCAACCACCTTTCAAAGTCGCCTTATCCCATTTCTGACCACTATCCCCATGGCCTTGTATGCCATGGCAGCGCAACTGCACATCCAAATACTTATTACATGTTAGGAGGGTTTCTGCATCGACCACCATTTCAGCCAGTGCATCTCACATTACTGTGTGCAAGAGTTCCTCATCACCCCACCTGTCAACCTCATGCCCCTGACCTTAAATAAATGCCACCAGGTTAGTCATCCCTCCACCAAGGGGAAAAGTTGCTTTCTTTCCCCCCTATCTATGCCCTTCATAATGTTATGAAGCTCAATAATTTCACCCCTAAATCTCCTATGCTCCACGGCAAATATCCCCAGTCTATGCTATGTCTCCTCATAACTTCAACTCTCTAGCCCAGGCAGCATCCTGGTCAACGACCTCTGCATCCTCTCTACTCCAATCACATCCCTCCCATGAAGTGCTGATCACAACTGCACGCAGAACTATAGCTGTGGCCTCTGCAGCATTTTCGGCACTTGCAACATAACCTCTCTGTTCCTACATTCTATCCCTTGGCTAATAAAGGCAAGTATAGCATTTACCTTCTTAAACGCCTTATGTACCTGTCCCACTACCTTAAGGGACCAGTCGACATGCCCAGCAAGGTCCCTCTGATCTTCTTTACTTACCACGGCCCTACCATTCCTCGTGTATTCCCGTAACTTGTTTGTCCTGCCCAAGTGCATCACCTCACACTTATCCACATAACATTCCAATTGGCATTCCTCTGGCCATCTGACCAGCCCGTCCGTATCCGCCTCTAATGTTTGGGTCTCCTCCTGACTATCTGCCACCCCACCAACGTTCGTCTCCTTAGGTTCTGGAAGGTTGAGTGCATAATGTGCCTTGGGGGGAAAGGGTTGAAGTGTGTCACTGTGTGGATGCTAACTGATTCACTGTCCTCGCTGTTATTTTCAGCATCATCAGAGGCTGCCAAACAGGCTCCATTGCAGATGCCCCTCTCACACCTGTCACCTGCATCACGCCATTTCTGCCAGGCAGGTACCAGCACAGATACTAGCACATCGGTGGGAATTGCAACATTGGCTAGGTGTCCCGGGGCACAGTGGGGAGGGCACTTCACAATCATTGGAGGAGATGGCAGAGACAAAGAGTGCTGATGGCGCCAGCAGCCGGAGGACTGCAGGAAACCAGGCTCATGCTCAGTTGGTGCCTGATGATGTGCCTCTGGAGTCGTCCACGATGCAGCAGCTGCAAGAAATACAGTCGGGTGCATGGGAGCATCTGGGAGTGTTGCATGCTTCGCTTGATGTCCGTGGTGGAGGAGTCCACGCGGTGCATGAGTGATGCCATTTCAGAGCGTCATGCTTCCTCCATGGAGAGAGTGGCGACTCTCATGGAGACGGGCTTCTCCTGGGGATATGCTCGGACCAGCAAGCCCTCATAGTGAGCTGGTCATTGGCAATGTGGGAGATGGTCTTGACACCAAGTTTCTCAGCTCGGTGCCCATCCATCTACGGTGAGCAGGGAAGTCCAAATCGACCTCACGTCGGTGCAGCAGCTGTCTGTCGTCTCTGTGAGCTCCTCTCAGGGCGCTCCAGATGAAGGCAGCAGCTCCTCCCCCCCTCTGCCAGTGACCGTTGCATCCATTGAGGCTGCGACGACTGGGGAGATGCCAGCTGTGGAACTGGCAGCTCCCTCCCAGGCAGGGCCAGAACAGGCTCCATGGGCCAGAGGACGTCTGCCAAGGTCATCAAGGCTACAAAAACAGCAGAGTCAGCAGGCTGTCTCAGAAGCCACTCCAAGCTATGGGGCGGCACCAAGACATAGCACCTGTAAACATAAGCATAAGGCACCTTAGGACATCACGGGTTTCTCACTGGTGCTTTTGTGTTGGCCCTAGATTAGGGAATTATTATTTATTGCCATTGTAAAATTGTTTTGCCTTCATTTTTTTGCACCATATCATGGATGAAATTTAATCCAGATCACAGAATCAGAGTGCAGAAGAGGCCCTTCGGCCCATTGAGTCTGCACCGACACAGATGTGTTACCATGGGTGACGGTGGCTTCTTTGTGCTGAATTTGTATGTTTCACAGACATCTCATGAGTGTTTGAGTGGACATTGAGGTTTATGTCCAAAGCCCTTAGTTGCAGCTGATGAAGTGGCAGATGTAGCACTTAGGAGCCGAGTATGGAAGCGCCAGCCAAGGCTGGTCCTCCTGATCCATTTGTGTGGAGCTAGCTGAAGGTTCATTGGATTAAAGTCTCCCAAGTGTCCCTGCCTTCTTGGTATAGTGCTTGGGTCAGCGTTCAGCCCCTCATCATTGCCCTGTGCTTCCTCATCCTCCAAATCAGTGCTGGACTCATCATGTGCAGCCGCATCCACTGCGTCAACACCTTCATCATCCATTGCATCCCCCCCTTTCCAGCGCAAGGTTGTGGAAAGCACAACATGCTGCCACTATTACAGAGACACAATTTGGGGGGTACTGGAGTAAGTAGTCCAGGCTTTAGAAGCGTATCTTGAGAAGACCGATGGCTCTCTCCACCACAGCCCTTGTGGTGCCCTGGCTCCTATTATACCATTGCACAGCTTCTGTTCTTGGATGATGGAGAGGAATCATTAGCCACTTTCTGAGGGGATAGCCCTTGTCGCCCAGCAGCCATCCATAAAGCTGAGCCTGAGCACTGAAGAGCCCCGGCATCTGGCACTGTCTGAGGATGTAGGCATCGTGGGAGCTGCCTGGGTACCTTGCACAGACTTGCAGAATCAGCATCCTGTAATCACACATTATCTTCACGTACATGGAGTGGAAGCCCTTCCTGTTGACGAAAGCCCCGGGCTCAGCTGCTGGCGCCTTGATGGCCACATGTGTACAGTCTACAGTCTATGGACGCGGGGGAAGCCAGCAATGGCCGCGAAGCCTCTGGGTCACTGTGCCTGACTTGCCTGGTCACAGCGGAAGTGGATGAAGGTCAATGCCCGTCTGAACAGGGCGTCTGTAACCTGCTTGACACAAGTGCGGACAGCTGATTGGGAGACAGCGCAAAGATCATCCACCAAGCCCTGGAAGGAGCCAGAGGTAGAGAAATTGAGGGCAACTCTGACCTGTGTCCACCCACACAGTTAGGAGAGATCTCAGGGCCAATCATCTGACAGATATAGTTGACTGTCTCCCTTGACAGTCGGAGCCTCCTTCGGCACTGCACCTCAGTCATATTGAGGTAGCTGCTTCTCCGCCTGTATACCCTGGCAGCAGGATAGTGGCGTCTTCTGTAGCCCCTTCCACCTTAGACTATCTCTGGCCCTGCGCCCCTTGTGCCTGCGCCTGTACTCCCAAAGGTGGCTCCCCTGGAGGCTGATTGTCCACTCCTGGCCTCCTCCTCATTCTAGCCCTCCCTTCCTCCTCAGAGGAGCTGCCTCCAATAGACATTTCAGAACCCATACCCAGGCTAAAGGGAGGCCTCTGGAAAGCTGCAGGCCCAATAAAGACTCCTGAATGAAGAGTGCTGAACTGAAGGTTCAAAGTACAGAGAAAGCTGCTGGAATTCATTCTGAACTGCTACAAATCACACAGACAAGTTTAAAACACTTTCTGCAATAAATACTTCACAGACCAGATTGACAACCCCACCGAACCCTCTTATCCAGCCTGTGGATGAGTTTCATTAAAAAGTCGCTTACCCACCTGTCCGTTGTGCCCGTGCGCTGAGCTGAAGATCGCACGGGCGCCTGAAAATCGGCATCGACTGACGGGTTAGGGGCCTTAAATAGCCCGTTAATTAATGGTGGGCGCGCGTCTCACTTTATCGCGCGCCCGCCCAACGAAATATCGCGATGGCGCACGGTGACATCGGGACGCTCGCCCTACGTCACTGTGCATCATTTTATGTGCTGACGTATGGGGTCTGCCTCCCCCGCACGTCACCCTGAAAATTCTGCCCATGTAGATAGAAACATAGACACAACCCACTATTAATCTATTTTATAAAAAATTCCAATACCATTATTAGAATTATTACATCTTCTTGGCAACTGTGACAAAGATAAATTATCCTTCCTTGTTCTTCTTGAACTTTCCACAGCCTTTGGCACAGTTGATCACAACATCTTCCTCCAATGCCTCTCCACTGGTTCCATTCTTACCTATCAATTCATAACCTGAGACTCACATGTAGTGGATTCTCTTCCTGCTCCCACACAGTTACCTCCACTGTCACCTAATGATCTATTCTTGTCTCCCTCCTATTTCTCACCCATATGCTGACCTTGGTGATTATCTCCAAAAACACAAATCAGTTTCCACGTGGACACTGGTGGCACTCAGCTCTACCCCACTACCACTTCTCTTGACTCCTCCACTGTTGCTAAGGTATCAGGCAGCTTGTCCAACATCCAGTACTAGATGAGCAAAAAGCCCATCCAATTAAATATTGCAAAATCAAAAGCCAATGTCGTTGGCCATCACCACCAACCCCTTGTGTAAAATTCTGTGTTTCTCCTATCAACAATTAAAATATTCACACATTTTAAAACACATTCTGCTTTTCTATTCTTATGACCAAAGTGAACAACCTAACACTTCTCCACATTTTACTCCACCTTTCTTACCCACTCAGTCATCCTGTCTCTATCTCTCTGCAGTCTCTTTGTGTCCTTCTCACAGTTTATGTTACCACCTAGCTTTGTCTCATCAGCAAACATAAATGCATTACTCTCTGTCTCTTCTTCTAAATCATAAATATAGAATATAAATACCTGAGGCCCCAGTACTGATCCTTGCAGCACTCTGTTAGTCATAGCCTGCCAACTTGAAAATGCCCCATTTATCTCTACACTTTGCTTCCTTTCCATTAACCAGTCCTCCATCTATGTTAATATATTACCCCCAAGTGCAAGAACCATTATCTTACATATTAACCTTTTGTGTGGCACTTTATCAAATGCCTTTTGGAAATCCACGTATATTAGATTGGTTCCCCTTTATCTATTCCATTACTTACATCCTCACAAACACTAATAAATTTGTCAAACATAATTTCCCTTTCATAAAACCACGTTGACTTTGTCTGATCATACTATGATTTTCCAAGTATTGTCACAACCATGTAAAAGGTGTTTCGTTAGTGATCCATGAGCTAAGAATTGTATGTGCGTATGTAGCCCCTTTTTAATTTATGAGTGGTTCAATTAAACAGAAAAGCCCAAGAGACAAACTTTAGTCTTAGCCAGAATTAAGTTAGTCGGTTACAAAAACTACTGCTGAAAGTTACTTAGGTACAAGTAACAAAGTTATTAACTAAAACACAGATACAAAGATTAAAAACAGATAAAGATAAAAAAGATATTTAAAGATAAGATTTCAAATCAGTATCTGTGAGCTATTATTCTGGGTCTATTGCATGAGTTCCTTCTTTCCAAAGTGGAGGGGTTGAAAGTTGAGGTTCAGTTTAGCAGCTGAGATGGCTTCTGCAGTCAACCAGTCAGTGTTTGCCTTTTACAGGTGGGCTCAGCAGGTCAGCAGGTTTTTGGGAGAGAGAAAAGGTTTCCTATTCCTTAATATGGAAGGCTATGCACTGTAGTTTGCCTGGACACTTTCGGCAGAAGAGCAGTTGATTTCTTCTTAACCTTAATAGCTTCCTCTGTCCTCCCTTGGCCGAGAACCACCTCTGAAGTTGTTTCTCAGAGTTCTTTCTGGGGTTCTTCACACAAAACGGCTGTTCTCCAATAGATTTATAGAGTTCTAAAACTTAAAATGGCTGCTTTGTTTATTTTGATGAAGCATTGTTCCTTCAGGTAACAAAATTAATTATGCTGAAGTCCTTTGAAGTCCCTTCCTATCTTCTATTCCCTCAGAAGTATAAGGGTATTTCACATCTTTTAGAATTGAATGAACATCTTTGTAATTTTAATGACTCTTTGTAGCCAGCCCTGGAGATATGAGTCTGATGAGGCCTGAGTAACACCAGAAGGTGCCATGCTGTCTGACCATACTTTCATTTTGAAAAATACTTTTAAACTCAATGTAAATGTTTGAAAGCAGAAATGTGTCTTTAAAACAATTGACCTTAAAATCTGAAATATCATAGTTCATATCATGACAGTGCATTGTTAAGACTTTCCTCATGACTGGTATCAGGCTAACTGGCCTGTAGTTCCATGTTTTCCCTCTCCCTCCTTTCTTGAATAGTGGTGTCACATTTGCTAACTTCCAATCTGCTGGGACCTTGCAGCTGGAAAACTATAGCCAGAGCATCCATGAGCTCTGCAGCTATCTCTTTCAGAATCCTAGGATAGAGGCCCTCAGGTCCTGGGGATTTGTTGAATGTTAGTTCCTTGAGTTCTACAGTACTTTTTCTTCACTGATATTAATTATCCTAATCTCCTCACTTTGATTAGCCCCTTTTTTTCCTGGTATGTATCTTGTGTCTTCTGTTGTGAAGACAGACACTAAATATTTGTTCAAACCTTATATTTGCCCTGCAGAAATGACATCATTCAAGTAATTTGCACCATTGGTCATTTAATTTTGCATTTGCATCACTTAAGCTGGAAAATAAGCTAGACTCTCTGTATTGGGATTTCTGATGCCCCTGGTCCTCCCAAAAGATGTGCCGCACAATGAGACCACTCTATCTTTCTCAGGACTTCCACTGTTTTTGCTCGACTAGGACCATTTACTTTATCTCACCAGTGAATTCTTTAATGTTTATTGTGTTTCCATTGTGCACTAATTTGAGCTGTGAACTGGATTTTGTGATAACTGTACAGACCCTTATCATAAAGGATGCCATCTACTGAAAGTATTTTGTTCTTGTTTTGTTTTTGTTCTATAGGTGCCAGCTGCTTCCAGGTGCTTCATCCAGCACAGCTGATCCCTACCCTGTTCTTGTCTGTATACCTGCAGTTCCAGCATAACAGCTGAAGTGGGAACCCTGTCTGCTTTTCTGAAGGTCATAATGAGCATATTTGACTTCTGGCAGTCCTAAACTGGAATCCCTCTTCAAAGTTTCAAATGTTATTTTCTCCAAGTTGCAAAACACTCAAAAACACCGAGTCACATATCAAAGTGCACAGCAAAAAAAAAACCACCATCAGGATTGCACATTTTGAAGACCAACATTTGGTAAAAGCTGTCACTTTATGTTGCTTTGAAAACCTGTGACTACAGCTGTATGGTTGAGAATGCAAAAGAAAATTGATGCTTCCTTGATTTGTTATCTTCTTTGCCTGGTAGGATGTTATCGTACAAGGTCACATAATAATGCATTATTCACAGGGCTGCTGGCATATCAAGTATCTGTACACTTCAGCTACCATTGGCAAAGGACAAGATGATGGCAGCTGCAATTACTCAGGCATAGTGATGACTTCAAGTGACTGCAAAGATATCTTAAGCTGTGGTTGGAGATAACTCGCTCTCCAAGAGAGTGCAATCAAATCATTGTTCCCCTTACTCCTGATTCTGAAGAGATGTTTTAAAATGCTCAGGTCATTTGGAATCTTTTCTATTCATGGAGTAATATAATTTGATAGTCAGTGCTCAGCACAGGACTGTTCAAAAAATCTTCAACAATTATTGATTCATTTATGCATTTTCCTCTTTGGAGTAAATGTTTCCAAAATGTCACATTGCGTCAGATTTGTGATAATGGCCTGGATTTTACAAGGCTCCCCGGTCCCTGCATCACCCCCTCCCCCTCCAGGCTAAAAGGTTCTGGAGAGCCCATTCACAATCCCAGTGGCTGCCTTACAGCAATTTAACGCTATCATTTAACAATTCAATTGCTTTAGGCGAGACTTCCGCCCCTATCTTTGGAGGAACTCCCACCTTAGAAAGTTGCTGATTAATTGGATGGCCAACAGCTCTGTAGTCCCAACAGTGCCAACTGGGAACAGTGGCCACTGCTGGGATTACAGGCAGTCCAACAGTGCCGAAGAGCCAGGGGCCAGGGGTCTCAGCGGGTAGGTTGATGGGCATGGAGCCTGGTTCAAGAGGGTTAAAGGAGGGGGTAGTTGTTGGAATGACCTGGGAGGGTTGCTTGCGATGGGCCCAGGGTATCCACAAAGAAGGTTTCCCCCATCCTTGCCTGATATCAGCCTTTGCAGCTAAAGCTGTTGGGTAAAATACTGGTGGTGGTGGGATGAGGCCCTTAATTGGTCACTTAAGGACCTCACTAGGTCCAAGAGCATGCCTTCCTCAACCTCCTGCCCTATAAAACAGGTCAGGAGTAGGCAGCTAGGCAGTGGGAAGGCCACCTGCTGGATTTTACGTGACTCCCCCTCACCCCTGCCTTCAGTCGTGCTAGCAAAGGAGCATAAAATCCAGCCCAATGAGCCTTGAGTTGTACCTGGTGATACTAACTGAATGAATTCAGTTTGATTTGCCTACATTCTCCCATAGACAAAGCTGCCTATAATTTCAGATTAAAGTACATTTGTTGCATTTTTCCAGAGATCAGGAGAAGTCAGTCATCAGATGAAAACTTGCCTGGATGTCACCTTAACTGAAAGAGCCAGCACTCTATTGGTGCAAAGCGGACTCTACTAATCAACAGTTCCACACAAAGGTCTCACAAGATCTATATTCTGTGGAAAATTGTGGTAAAGTGGAGTGTTATGTACCTTTAAGAGGATGTAGTTAGGTGACCATGTGACTGTATTGACCAATTGCTGCACAGCACAGGCTTCTTAGGTAACTGTAAGTCTAGTGCTGGAGGAGATTGAAGAAACACACAATGTGTTAGTGTTCTGTTCTTAGTTCCAATAAATCACCAATGTTTAATATAAAATGAAAATACCGTGGATGCTGGAAATCTGAAACAATAAGAGAAAATGCTGGAAAACTCAGCAGGTCTGACAGCATCCGTGGAGAGAGAAATAGAGTTGACGTTTCGAGTCTGTAAGACCATTCTTGCTCTGAAGAAGGGTCATACGTACTCGAAACATCAACTCTATTTCTCTCTCTACAGATGCTGCCAACTCTGTTTCAACCACCAATGTTTGTTCAGTTAATCGGCCTCTCTGCCTGTATTGCTTCAAACGCCTACTAATGTGTTAATATCAAGGGCACAGCTGGCGTTCACCAGACAAAGCGGACCTGATAACTAAAAACATAAAACTGATGGCGAGAATAAACCAGATCAATTGACGGCAATCAAGAAAGCCCCGGTAAGCCAGCTATGTAACTTCCCAACTACCTTGAAAGCTGTTGAAAGCGCAGACTCCTTAGTCATTGAGTCTGCCGCAGTTTGGGCATCTTGGACCATTCAACCCCGTTTCTGATGACTAGTCTCATTAGGTTGAACACCTAGCATTCTTCTTTACTGCTAACAACACATCACTGGGGAGGACAAAAAGAGGGCGATTCTTTTGTCCACATAAGGGAGCAAAATATATGGGCTGATCCACAGCCTCACATCACCAAACACCCCGACCTCCGATGAGTTAGTAAACATTGTAAAAAACAACACCTGAAGCCAAAGGCCTCAGTCACTGTGCAGCGTTTTAAATTCAATTTGAGGAATAGACTTCCAGGTGAGAAAATCACCTGCGTAACTGTTTTAAAGGAATTAACGGAATATTGTGAGTTAGGAACTTCAATTAATGACACATTGAGAGATCGATTGATCTGCAGAATCGGGGACAAAGCTATTCAAAAGCGATTGCTATCTGAAACTAATCTAGACTTCAGTAAGGCATTAGAATTGGCAACAGCCATGGAGAGGCTGTTAGAGACTCGGAGGCAATAAAAGATACACAAAATAGCGCCGTCCATCTTGTAGGGCGGGAAAAGCCAGTAACAAAAGGCACAAAAACGTCGGACTCCGCAGAAAGGAGGGGAATACTCACTATGTACAGACCATTGAAGAACAACAGTACTACAGTGAAAACCCATGACATTAATGAGATAAATGCATCCAAGCAGCCTGCAGGCGATCGACAGTTCGGAAATATTGAATGCTTTTTCTGCCACTGCAATTGTCACATAATATGGCACTGTCAGGATCTGCTGAGACAGCATTTTAAAAATGTCTCGTTGAAGAATCAGAGGAAGCAGAATCTGACATCTATTTATTATACGACCTGAAGGTGGGTAGAACTGAGCCAATCGAGGTAGTCTTTAGAGTCAATGTACAACCCATCAAGATGGAGGTCGATACTGGGGCATCAATGTCATAGGAGAACATACATTCAGACACTTGAATAAAGGAGTCCATCCTTTAAGGTTGGAAGAATCGGACACTAAATTAAAAAGATATATGGGCGAAGAAATAAGAGTGAAAGGGATATGTCAAGTCCTGCTGCAGTATGGGGATCAGTCTGCAAATTTACCCCTTATATTAGTAGCTGGGGTGGGCCCCAGTTTAATTGATCGCAACTGGTTCAAAAAGATTAAATTACAATGAGCTGAGATTTTTCAAATCAGAGCGAGAACCTTATGGGAATTGTTACAAAAATACACTTCCATTTTCAGTGGCGAGCTGGGAAGGATTCGTGGGCTACAAGCCAAAATCCACGTAGACACTAATACAACCCCTAGATTTGTCAGAGCCAGACCAGTCCCTTATGCTCTACAGGACAAGGTCAAGACCGAGATAAACAGGCTGGAAAAGTTGGGTACCTTACAACTGGTGCAATTTTCTGAGTGGGTGGCGCCCATAGTACCCGTACTGAAGCCAGACCAAAGTGTTCGGCTTATGATGTGACTGCAAGTTAATTGTAAACAGAGTGGCCAAACTTGATAGACACCCGACACTGAAGATTGATGAATTATTCAAAATTGGCAGGGGGCATCATATTCAAAACTCAACATGAGCCACACCTACCAGCAGGTAGAGTTGAAGAAGGGTCTCGGGAATTCGTGACCATCAATACACATCAAGGTTTGTATCAATACACTCGACTATTCTTTGAGGTCTCATCAGTGTGTGCTATTTTCCAGCGTACCATAGAAAATCTGCTTTTCTGTCATCTGTCAAACAATGACATCTGTCTCATGTCGTTGTTTAACTGGGTGGCGTCTTATTCACTGGATGAACTGATGAAGAACACTTAGCTAATTTGGAGGAGTTGCTGAAACGCTTCTCACAAGCGGGGGTGTGCTTGAAGTGAGAAAAATGTCTTTTCCAAGCCAAAGAGATAGTTTTCTTGGGCCGTAAGGTCAACGCTCTGGGCCTGCATTCCATGGAAGAAAAGGTCAAGGCTATTCACGAGGCACCTACACCGAGAAACATTACAGAGTTAATGGCTTTCTTAGGCATGATAAACTACTATAGGCGATTTCTCCCAAATCTATCAACCGAACTGGCTCCGTTATACGCATTGCTTAAGAAAAACCATAAATGGATTTAACAAGCTCCACACCAGTAGGCATTTCTGAAGGTAAAGCAATTGTTAAGATCATCGACCCTACTGGTCCACTTTGGCCCAAAGTAAGATTGATGCAACCCCTCATGGAGTAGGAGCTGTAGTTTCACATCGGAAGGCAGATGGCTCCAATCGACCCATTGGTTATACATCTCGCACACTCAGTGCTGCAGAGCGACAATATTCTCAAATTGAGAAGGAGAGTTTGTCTGTTGTGTTTGGTATTCAGAAATTGCATCAACATTTCCACGATCACCATTTTCACATTATATCCGACCACAAGCCTCTGCTGGGATTATTTGGGGAGGATAGGGTGATATCCCCATCTCAAATGCTCATATCAGGAGGTTGGCACTGATATAGCCTGCTTACGAATACACTTTTATTCACCGATCAGGGAGCCAGAACACACGTGCTGACACACTGAGCCGCCTCCCCCTGCCATATAACAACATGAAAGTTCCAATTCACCAGGAATTTGTCTTAGTACTAAATTTTTTGGATTGCTCCCCTGTCCAGCCAAAAAAAATCCATGAGTGGACAAGCCAAGATCCACTTTTATCTCACGTCCAGGAGCCGGTCTTGAATAGATGGTCAGGCGAGCCAAAGTCTGATGTCATGAAGCCCTGTTTCAATCATAGATATGAGCTTATCTGCCAGGATGGCATATTGCTCTGGGGAGCAAGGGTTATCGTGCCCCCGAGAGGGAGAAGGCCATTACTGATTAAATGACTCTGCTCTCACCCTGGCATTAGTAGAATGAAGATGCTCGTGTGCAGCTACTTGTGGTGGCCAGGGATAGACGTGGATATCGAAACCCTAGTTATAAGTTGTCTTCAATGTCAGCAGGTTAGCTCCATTGCACCCCTGGGAATGGCTGGAGCAACTATGGGTGCACGTCCACATCAAATACGTGGATCCTTCTTAGGCGCTGTGTTCCTTTTATTGATAGATGCCCACTCTAAGTGTATGGATGCCTATGAAGTTCAGTCGACCACATCTGCTGCCACCGTGGGCCATTTGCGATAGAGTTTTGCAGTACACTTGTTACCAGATGTGCATGTGTCAGACAATGGGACTGCATTTAGCAGCGGGGAGTTCCACAGGTTTACAACCCTGAACGGAATAACTCATATCAAAACTTTGCCTTACCACTCCGCCTCTAATAGTTTGGCTGAGCACGTGGTCCAAACTTTTAAGTCTGGGATATAAAAGCTGGACGGGGATTCCATCAGCACCAGATTGTCACATTTCCTGGGTCATATACCGGACAACACTGAATTACTAACAAAGAGATGTCTCCACACCCGTCCAACTCTTATCACGCCGAATGTAGCGGGGAGGGTGGAGAGAAGCCAGAAGGCCCAGATGGCCAGACGTGATGGCCAAAATCATGAAAGGAATTTCACTGTGGGACATACAGTTCTCGCAAAGAACTTTGGAGATGGGCCCCATTGGCTATTAGGCAAAGTGACTGCCATACCAGGACTTCTCCCCTATAATGTGTCGGAAAAAGGTCAAATAATTAGACGACACATGGTTCAACTCCAGAGAAGAGAGATGGTCCCAGAAGAAGGAATGCTGTCATCATCAGTGTTTGAGGCTGCACCACATGTGGAAGTAATGTCACATGATTTGAATGTACTGGTGGGGCCTGTTGGACTTGAGAGGGTAGAAGACAAAAAATTGTCCACTTCCACTGAAGAGCCTGGTGGACAGTTGACCCCTGAGAAGGGGTCTCGGAAAAACCAGCCAAGGCCGTTGAACTATGACATTCAACATGTCTGAGGAAGCCTCCTGAGAGACTTGACTTGTAAATAGTTATTCACATTAGTAATTGGGATATTCTGATGCTTGTCAATTGTACTTTCAAGTAGAAGGGGAGGGATGGTGGTAAATTGGAGTGCTATGTACCTTTAAGAGAATGTAGTTAATGGACCATGTGACTGTACTGACCAATCGCTGCATAGCATGGGCTTCTTGGATAACTGGAAGTCTAGTGCTGGGGGTAATTGAAGAAGCACACATGGGGCAGAACAGTAGGCACCCGACACGCCGGAACATAGAACGACGCGCGATCCCGACGTCATCATGAAGTCACGCGATATTTTGTTCAGTGGGCGCGTGCCAGAGTCGGCTGCGTGCCCGCCGATAATTAAAAGGCCTATTAAGGCCATTAACTAGGTAATTTAGCTGAATTTTATGCTGCCCATCCAGCCTTATGGTTGACGGGCAGGCAAAAAGGCCAAGCAGCCTTTACCTTTTTCAGGAAACCTCATCCACCAGCGGGATGGGGTTTCCTGAAGATGTTACAAATTAAATGAAAAGTTTCATTTGAACTTAAAAACATGTCCCATCCCATGTGACACAGTCACATGAGGGGACATGTTTCAATGAATTTTTCTGCTCTTTATTAATTTTTTCAAAAAGCGCTTCAATCTCCCTGAGGCAGCTCCGTGCCTCAGGGAGATTGAAACTCTCTTTTGCATGCATGTGCAACTGTGCGCTCAGCCCTGCTCTCCCTTCACCCCCCCCCCCAACCACCCGCACAGGTAGCGCTCAACGCTACCGGTCACGATCCAACAGGGCGGACCTTAATTGGCCCACCCACATGAAATGGTGGTGCGGAGCCGATCGCGGGTGGCGGCCAGCTTCCCGACTGCCCCCACCCACTCCCATCAAGCCCACCCAATGAATGGAAAATCCTGGCCATGGTGTTAGTGCTCTGTTCTTAGTTTCAATAAACCACCAGTGTTTGTTCAGTGAATCGGCCCCTCTACCTATATTTTCTCAAGCACCAACTAATGTGTTAATATCAAGGGTGCAGCTAGCGTTCGCAGGACAAGGCGAATCTGATAGCCAAACACATAAAAAACTCCAAAGGTAATATCTTATGGGGTGCATCCCCCTTAAATGCTGTTTGACTACACTTCCCTCCACACTTTGACTTTTCCATTCTAATAGAAATCTGCTCCTGAGAAGCTTTCATGGGTTCTGTAGTGGGCGCTACAAAATCCCCTGATGGGCTCACACTCCGACACTTGCAGTTAATGGAAAGCCTAATGCTGATTGTTCAAGGTGAAAGAAATTGGTCCAGAACATCATTCCCCGCTGCAGTAATCTCTGATCAAACTTCAGACTCAAAATTCCTCATGCCCACCCGACTCAGGTGATCCCCGTGTGCATCAGCTGTTCTCCTTAGCACCAATATGATGTGACATCAATCCAGGAAATCTGGGGCTGTCCTGGGTCTCAGTTATTTATATTTACATCACTTTACAGGCACTTTGTGAGTAGATTGCAAGATTGGACCAACCATGTTTGGAAATTTGGAAATTTCTTAAATCCAAAACTGTCATAAATTACTTTTACCTTGGGAACCTTGTGGGAGCTTGCTGTGTGCAAATTGGCTGCCAAGACTCCTACTTAACAACAATGATCAAGCCTCCTTAACTATAAAGGGACATCCTCAGGTCATGAAAGGTGCTATGTAAATGCAAGGGTTTTTTTTACTAATCTTTGCCAAAGGATTCAAGCAGGAAAAGCTATGTAAGCCTGAATTTGCATATTATTAAATTGATATCACCTATTAATGTAGCAGAAGTAAAAACAGGAGTTTTATTTTTGTGCTTATCACCACCCATCAACTTTCTATGATCTTGTTCACAGCAGACTGTCTTGGTGTGGTGTTTTTCTGTGTAATTTAGGTTGGGCTAACAGTACATTAACTATACACACACATGAATGGCAGGCGAAGAGAGTCACTGCTATGAGAATGATAACAGTAAATGGACATGAGAGAATAATTGTAGAACTTGCATGGAAACAAGGGGCACCCTCTACACCTGCAGAGTGCACTGAGATTGTAAATGTTGTCAATTGAATTGCAGTTTTGAAAATTAAGACAGAAAGAAACAAGTAAAAAAAGAAAGGCCGATTTCTTATCAAATTGGAATGGAATTGGCAGCGGATGAGACTGACTTGCTTTTTTGATAACACTCTGATTGGTTACAACCTATTACATTTTCTCTTTCCATAGCAAAGCAAATTGTGGCCAACATTAAGGGCAGTCCACACTGTTTTGTCAGATAACAGCATTTGAAAAATACAGGAGCGATAAAAAGGCTTGCCTCAAAGGTGAGAAACAATAAAGATAATTTTACCCATTATAATGATGTGCTGTTCCTTGTGGAACAATCTGAAGACTGTGTTCCTGTTGCAGGGGCTGATGGTGGTATAGTGGTAATGTCACTTAACTAGTAACCCAAATACCCAGACTAAATCTTTGAGAGTATGGGTTCAAATCCCACCATGACAGCTGGTGGAATTAAATTCATAAAATCTGGAATTAAAAGCTTGTTTGATAGTGACCATCTAGGCACTCAGTTCAAGGGTAATTACAGATGGGGGAAAAAATGCTGGACTTACCAGCCACATGCCATGAAAGAGTAAGTTTTTAAAAAATGATACTACTTTCACATGCAAAGTTTAATTGCAATTTGCTTGCTCCAATTCAGTGACTTAGAATTTCACTATCTTCTGTATTTTGTATTTTGTATACAACCTTTCAGTTCCAAAATGTAAAAAGTTGAATCCGCCTTAATTTTAGTCTGTAATTTCAAATTTTAGTTGACAGGTAATGTGATAGCTGTCATCTGAAAGATAAATTTGCATTTATTTTGTTTCTGCCCTGAAGCACAGTATTGCAATTGAGAAAATTAGACTAGTTTTTTTGAACCATCATTCGGTAGGCCTAAAAAGAGGAAGTTTGGTCACTTTAAATAAAATCTAGGTGTGTCAAATCTCAGATATTTCCAGCGAGCCAATGCTTTCAATGTAAGGTGTGTGCATTCAACGGCTGAAAATCTAGCTCTCCTTATTTCAATTAATTTGTGTTTGCCATTAGTATTTTTAGAAGATTTGTCATTTAAGGTTTCAACTAACAACATTTCTCCAACAAGACAGCCATTTTGAGTTTTTCCTAAATTCATCATGGCAACGTGTTATACCAGTAGGGGGTGGAAATCCAGCCTTTTGGTGAATACTTCAGCTTGTGATTTTTCACTCATTTGACTTCTTAAGTACTTATTAAATAATTGAGTTAAGGGCCATTAACTGACTTTCAATACTGCAGACCAAGGTATTGACTACTATTCTTTCAGTGAGGTTGCCTTCCTGGGTCAAGCACCCATGTAGAAACGAGTTGTGAAGGCTTCTAAATGTTGACTTACTTTATTCCTGTTAAAAGCCATAAAGGCAATTTGACATTAAGTGCACCTAATTGATTAATTCACTTGATTTATATTTTGAGCTTTTCACTTTCCAATATAAACTGGAAGTGACATAATGACTAAACACACAATCCTGAGTGAATACTGTCTCAATGGAATGTGATGTCAGAGTTCAGTGCAGATGAACTCAGTTTATAATCCAGAAAAAAAAGCTACAATCCTTCCACATTATAACCTATTTGTTAATGATTCTGGTGTTTTTCCTTCTGCTGCTCTAACAAGAATTCCATTCCATACTTTGTTTACTCTGTGAAGAACTTATTAATACCAGATCTAACTGCCTTTTGCCAATTCGTAAACATATACCTCCTAGACTTAATCATATAGTTTACTTTGAAGTTGTGTTCCAGACTTCTTACACCTAACCTACTGGCTTTCTTGTATACCTCTAGAATAGAATCATACAGTTATACAAGACCAAAAGAAACTATCTGGCCCATCACCCCTGTGGCAGTTCTTTGAAAATATAATCCCATTCCCCATAGTCCTGTTCATTGTCCCCCCTCCAGTTCCCTTTTGAAAGTTATTATTGGATCTATGAAACTATTACCTCCTTTCAGACTGAAAAACTTGGGATTAACCTTTTGGCACTCCTCTGCATTACATTTTGAATACCATGAGTTAGCAATTCTGAAACTTGGCATCATCCTGTTGACATTTGCAGAGAAGAAACAAATTGGCAAGGAATTTCTCAAAGCTCCCTGCAGCCCTGGAAATCCAATGTGCACAATCTTGGGTGGGTGGGGAACCTCCTTTGTGGATTGCTTTGAAGCAATCTCCCAGGTCATTCGAACAACCCCCTGCCCCCACTCATTTACCCCTCCTACAGCCTCCTGAAACAGGACCTCCACCCCGCTCAACCTACTTGCTGAGACCCCTGACTCAGGTGTCTAGCATGCTCATGATCAGATGGCATCAGGTGACGTGGAAGTGTGCGAAACCTCAAATATTGTTGATTTAAAAAGGACAGTGTGCATTCAAGGCATTTACAGAAATTACTGGTGCCAGAACAGAAATATAATGATGTTCAGCAAGTAAATATTTGATTATGTGAACATTTAAGTCCCTCTCATGGCTCAGATCAGGCCCTTTCAATCATTCATTAAACGCTGTTCAAAACCACATAGAAGTCAGTCATTACTTTTGTGATTCAATCAGGGCGGCACAAGCAGCTTAAGACACCACATAGCATAACAATGAGTTTATAGCAAGACTTTGTGTTCCACAATTCATCTTTTAATTTGAAGTCCTTTTTTTTCACCTGCAGTTTTACAATGCAAACAGGAGCAAGTCTTCCATAACTGGCCACTAGGTGGCCCATGAGACCAGTCAAGGGTGCTTCTTGGTGCTGCCCTCTAGATGGCATGCAGGCATGGACTCAGGTATCATCATGGTGTCACCACAAAGTTGGCACCAGAGTGGACCAGGGAATCCACTTCTCTTTTATGTTGGTCACCCTAAATGAAAGGCTCCAGGTCGTGCCATTTGTAATGATGTAGAACAGGGTTGATGCTGAGAGGATGTTTCGCCTGGCTGGATAGTCTAGAACTATGGGTCATTGTCGCAGAATAAGGGGGCAGCCATTTAGGAATTAGTTGAGGAGAAAAGTATTCACTCAAAGTACTGTGAATCTTTGGAATTCTCCATCGTGAGGAGTTGTGAATAGAACAGGAGTTGATTACATTCAAGACAGAGGTCAATAGATTTTTGGGTAAGAAGGGGATCAAGGAAAATGGAGATAGTGAGGCAAGGTGGATTTGAAGTAGAGGAGCAGACTAAAAGGGCCAAATGGCCTACTACTGTTTTTATTTCTTATGTTTCTATTAAGAAAGGACATGGTATCATAGCCAATCACTTGTGACACAGCATGCTGTAGCAGAAGTTCTCTTAGGAGCACAAGAACATTAGAAATGGAAGAGTGCCATTCAGTCCATCAAGACTGCTCCACTATTCTATTAGGTTGTAGCTAGTCTCCATTCAACTCCATTTACCTTTTTTGATCCATATCACTGGTACCCTTAGCCAACAATAAACTATCGATCTCAGTCTTGAAGGCTCTAATTGTCTCCAGGTTCCAGATCCTTTTGAAGCTGAGATTACTGGAAAAGTTCTTTTGCTAACAGATAATGATGTTCAGAAATAAGACATTAGTAGTAGCTCCATCTCTCCGAAATTGTGCTGAAGCAAATTAAGGAGAAAAAAAAGTGTCAATCAAAATTTCCTCGCGGATCTTCCCACAGATCCCTTCTTTGTAAATAATCCTTCAGAAATGTCTAATTAGCTGCTGGTAAAAAAACAAATACACTTTTGTATGCTTTCACTTTTTTGCCTGACATATGAGTGATGAATTATTGGGTCTCCTGCAGCTTAAATAGCAAACCCATGCCCTGCTACATTCAATGCCTTGTTTTCGCACGTCAAAGGCAGCACCATTGGGCATCAGTTTTGTGAGGAAAAAACGGACCAGTGAGCCTCAAAATTCTGTCAAAAATCTTAGAATCCAATACAATAAAAATGAAGTTCAAGTCATCAAGTCACCCAATCTGGCAATAGGCTTATACTCCTTTTTTTTTATCATGCTGACAATTATATTTTGAAGCCATTGCCCAGCTCAGGTGACATGGCTGCATTAGCTACAGAACTGGAATGCGTCCCTTGTGCCTCAGTGACTAGAACGAAACACAGTATCCAAGGTGGGATATGACCAGAGCATTGTATACTTAGGCACTATCGCCACCAACTTCAACTCCACCATTTTAGCAATGTGATGTAGCACTCCTTTTACTTTAATTTCTGCTCTGCGGTGGTTGAACACGTTGAATGTCAAATGCACTACTGGCCTAAGGTTACTGCAATTATCCACCTTCCAGATTATCCATCAGAATGTACTTGGGCCAAAGTCTTGTGTGAGGCACTGAAAATGCCCTCATTTGTATTTTTTGATTCTTGCTAAAGTTTGTTTGGTTGCTTGTATCTTTATTTAAATTATCTCCCTACACTATTACTATATTTGTGTATTTGACCAGAATTGGTTGTGAACTCTTAACTTTATACCAATTTCCATGACCCACAGTAAGATGGGTGTCCATTATGGTGGCTATAGTGCAGGTTGCATTTTTGGAACAAATTTTGCCTCAGTTCCAAGCACCTTCCTCTCTCCCCAAGGCCACCCTAAGATATATACCATTTCCAGATGGAGCAGACATGTAGTCAAGTCATCCTGGAACCATTACCAAAGCCTTCAGAAGCAGAAAAATGAACAAGGGTAATCTGGTGGGAACTTGCCCATTTTCAGTGAGGGAACACGTGGCCTCCATTTTTCCAAAGTGACATGCCTGAAACTGGTAATTTACAACCTGTGAAATGATGGGTATAAACTTGTGTTAGCATATGATAGGACGACACTAGAATACTGGTGTATTAAAAACAGAAAATGCTGGAAAAGCTCAGCCGGTCATGCAGCATCTGTGGAGGGAGAAACAGAGTGAGTTAGGTGAATTTTACCAACCCTTTGGGAATGTGCTGGGAGGCCAGAAGGATGGCAAAATGATGCCAGAATTCATTGGGTGGTGAGTCCATCGTCCACCTCTGCCATGCCGTTTAACCAGCAGCTGGATAGATGGTAGACGGGCTGTCTTCTGGGAGCCCATTTAAGTGGCCAATTAAGGGCTTCTGATTGCCGTTGCTGCTTTATTGCCAGTGACAGGGGTGCCTGGGGCCATGTGTGGGACCACCCAGTGAAAGCTGGTGGTCCCAATGGGCTCGCATGGACGGGTCCTCCAATGGCCATGGACACCCTCATGACAATGGCATCGCATGACCCCAGCGAAACCACACCCCCTTGCCCCAATCACTGGGGCCTGCCTGACTGGCCCCTGGTATCCCCTGACCTCACTTTGAGGGTACATGACCATCGATGCCTCTCTATCAGCCTAAGCAGCCACTTCCCAACTTTGGCCCCAGTGGTGAGAGCTCAGCCACCATGGTATTAATTTACCCCAATGTTTCAGGCTGATGTTCTTAACCCTGTTTCTCTCCCCAAAGTTGCTGACATAACACTGAGTATTTCCAGCATTTTGTGCTTTATTTCAATTTCCAACAAACACAGTGTTTTGCTTTCGCCTTCGAATACAAGTGCACTGAATTAGTATACTGTCATAAATAATAGGATCCATAATAAAAGATTATTCAAATCTATTAGCAGTCAAAATATTTAAATTATGACTAAGCATTTAAATTCTCTTTTATCAATGTCGAAGGTAAATCTTTACAGTAACGTTCTTGATCTTGCAATCAAGTTCCAAGGTTTTTATCAGAGTATAAAATGGAAGGAAGGAACAGGCAAGGAAATCGGTATTGAAAATAGACCTAAGCTGAAGTTTAGTTCAATGAATGTCATTCAAGAAAACAAGAGATGAAGGAGGAAACAGTTATGCTTTGGCTAAAATCATTAGAAACAGTGGGTTTGCCACAACAAGCTTGCAATTGTGGTTCATGATACAATAGACTGGAAGCCAGTAAGGCTGAGCATCAATACTGAGGGGAAAATGGAATTCAACCTATTCACTGAACTGATGTTAAAAATCTGGTTTTAACTCGTTCTGTGTTTAGGATTTTACCAACTTTAACGTATATGCTCAGCACTAAGCAATACTCCTGGGGGAAAATTTTCTCCCCATCGGGCAGGCTGGGTGGGAGCGGGTGCGCGCCGCCATTTTACATGGGCAGGCCAATTAAGCCTGTTGCACACCCAGAAGCACTCAGCACTCCTTGTGCGGGCAGGGTGAGGAGGCACAGTCTGGGCATGCACGCGAAACAGCGCAGAAATCTCCCTGAGGCACAGAGCTTCCTCAGGGAGATGAAGCAAAGTCATAAACATGTGAAAAATAAAAAAATAAAATTACTCAGACATGTCCCCTCGTGTGACATTGTCACAGGAGCTGGGACATGTTTATGAACTTACATGAAACATTTTATTAAATTAATAAACCCTTCGTGAAACCTCATCCCGCCCGTGGATGAGGTTCCACGATAAATGGAAAGGTCGCCTGGGCTCTTCGCCTGCCCAACAACCTTAACGTTGGATGGACAGTCCTGACAAGTATTTCAATTAGTTTATTAATGGCCTTAATAGGCCTTTGACAGTTCAGTGGGCGCGCAGCCAACTCTGGTGTGGGCCTGCCGAACTGAAGATCGGAATGACCCGCGGTGACATCGGGACACATGCCCGACTTCACCTTGCGTCACTTTTTGTGTCAGCTCGCAGGGCCTGCCCCCACACACTGACCAGAAGATTCTGCCCCTGAAAGGGTTCTTTTACTCCCAATATACTGAAGAGTGACCTTACATGCACAACATTTGACAATGCAGCATTACTCACAGGTCAAATAAAAACACTTCTTATTCTCTTCTTATAGGGTATAACACAGAGGGATGGAAATTCATCTTAGGAAGTGGCATAAAATGGTTAGTATTGGATTAATGGCCCATTATAAGCAGTGCCAGACATTTAGTTCTATTGACACAGTGGAACTGAATTTCAGACACTGTGTACAACTGATGGTCACTCTGCTAGCATCCATTTTGCATTAGTGCCCAAGACAATTTTTAAAAATTCTTTCATGGGATGAGGGCAGCCCTGGCTAGGCCAGCATTTATTACCCATCCCTAATTGCCCTTGAGAAGGTGGTAGTGAGCCATCTTCTTGAACCACTGCAATCCCTGTGGTGTAGGTACACCCACAGTGCTATTAGGAAGAGAGTTCCAGGATTTTGACCCAGCAGACAATGAAGGAATGATGATGTGGTTCCAAGTCAGGATGGTGTGTGGCTTGGAGGGGAACTTCAAGGTGGTGGTGCTCCTCCCATGCATCTGCTGCCCTTGTCCTTCTTCATGGTAGATGCCGCAGATTTGGAAGGTGTTGTTGAAGGAGCCTTGCTGAATTTCTGCATTGTATCTTGTAGAAGGTACACACTGCTGCTACTGTGCATCAGTGATGGAGGGAGTGAATGTTGAAGGTGGTGGATGGGGTGCCAGATTTCTACCCAAACCCTGTTGTTATCTCATGGAATTGAGGTGGTGAAGAATAAACCTTTCAGGCTATAGGTAAGGCTGCTAACTGTGTAACATGTTTATTAAAAGTAGCAGACAAACAACAGTAAAAGAATGTACAGTATTGGCTGTATATTCTTTTCTAAGGAAAAATTAAATCAAACTAGTGCTCACGGAAACAAACAGCTGTCATTGACAGTGAGATTCAAACCATAGGGACCCGGTTCCACCATCTTGGCTCCAATTAAAAGAATTGATAAACCCAGGACAAAGCCTGCTTAAATGGCACCCCATCTGCCATCTTCAACATTCACTCCCTCCACCACTGACGTACAGTGACAGCAGAGTGTACAGTCAACAAGATGCACTGCAGCAACTCACCAAGGCTCCTTCAACAGCACCTTCCAAACCCATGACCTCTACCGCCTAGAAGTTCTCCTCCAAGTCACTCACCATCCTGGATTGGAACTTTATTACCGTTCCTTCACTGTCGCTGGGTCAAAATCCTGGAGCTCCCTTCCTAACAGTACTGTGGGTGCACTTACACTAAAAGGACTGCAGTGGTTAAAGAAGTTGGCTCACCACCACCTTCTCAAGGGCATTTAGGGATGGGTAATAAACACTTGCCCAGCCAGAGTCACCCACATCCCATGAATGAGAAAAAAAACAAGTTATCCTAGTTCAGGCTGTTTAGGATCAGGAGAACTAACTCTGTATTGTGCTGTTCCTAGGGTTTAACCAACTAAATTGCCCAATTTATTTGTTCAAAGATGGGCAGAATTTTGCCATCGGCAAGCAGGGGGCGAGGCCCACTTGCTGACACGTAAAATGACACGGGATGATGTCAGACGGAACCCCCGACATCATCGCGCCCCATTTAAATTTTCAGGAAGGCAGACCCGCAGCAAAATCAGCTGTGCGCCCGCCGACCTGTCAATGGCCAATTGAGGCCATTGACAGGATCAATTAAACAATTAAAGGACCTGCCCATCCAACCTTAAGGTTAGCGGGCAAGCCAGGAGCCCAATGGCAAATAGGTAATACATGAAACCTCATCCACCGGCGGGATGAATTTTCATGTAGGGTTTTAACATTTTAATAAAGTTATTATGTAAATTATGAACATGTCCCATCTCATGTGACATTGACACATGAGGGGGACAGGTTAGGGAATTTTTTTATTTCTATTTTTAATATTTTTAAAACTGTCAGCGATCTCCCTGAGGCTGCACTTAGCCTCAGGGAGATGTGTGCTCTTTCATGCGCATTAGCGAAAGACCGCACTCTCGCTTTTGGGGAATCCCCGCACAGGGAGCGCATAGCACTTCCCGCCGGCCATCACACTGGGCAGGCCTTAATTGGCCCATCCACATAAAATGGCGGTGAGGCCCGCTTCTCCGGCAGGGATCGGCTCCTTGCCCACCGGAGATTGGGTCGGGCCCACCCACCCGACAGGCAGAAAATTCTGCCCAAAGTCTTTGTGTGTCCAGCTCAGGCCGTGCTACCTATGAGACCATCAGCTTCCAGGGTTGATCTTGTGGTATATCAGAAGAATCCTATCCCCCAGTAACAGATTTACCACTGGGTTCTTGAGTGAGCGACATCAGGTGGTTCCACATCCACAATACCCCGGATTGCTGCAGCATTCTTTGGTTTAGGTACTTAATCCTGAGTCCGTAACGGAAGGTTGGCTTAGTTCCAAATACCTATCACCAAGTGGATTGTAACTCTTTCTTCTATCCTCTCACCACTCATAAAAGAAGCTATAGTCCTTAGTTGGTCATGAAGCAACTGAGCAGCAAAGGTTTGAGTCTTCAAATACGAAAAGGTACTCATAAAGAAGAAAGGCAATCAGCACAGCCCATCATAAAATGTGTGAGGACATTGCCACTAACTTCCAAGCCACAACTTGGAAACATGCCAAACTCTAAGAAACACTGGTATCAGCATTTGGAAGAAGGAGCTTTGTCAGCAACTGCTTGCATTACTGCAGCTCAGTCATGGTAGGTACCAAACCCTGGATCTATGAATGCATATTCTTATACCTGACCTCTATGTATGCCTTTCAGCAACAGTCATTTCAAGTCTCATGGTTTCTTCCTTAGCCATGTGATAACTATTTGCCTTCAGCATAATGGAACAAGCTAAATTGGACAACATTTTGTTGTTCTATCTATCCAAGCCCAGCATTTCAATTACAATCCCCAAGCAAGATTACCCCTGGACAAGCCTGATCCCAGAGTGGAAATCAGCTTGACAGATCCTAACTTTTACTTGTTTGTTTAGATACATGGAGAGTAGCTACTGAATAGAATTACAGGAGTCAGCTGATGAACTTTTAACAAAAGAATAAAACATTTATTCAACAAGAAAAGATGAACTATATTACAATACTCCTTCATGCACAACTATGCCTTTACAGATGTATACAGATTTGGGAGGATAACACAAGTTTCAAAATCTATCGTATATACTAATGTCCACAGTAAATGCACAGTCCATGTAAATCTATGGCACCCTGTGTTCAGGCACACCACACTCTGAAACCAAATGGTGATGCCACCTCAACCAGATGCTATGGTTCTTTCCTCAACTCCACCAAAACACTTGTCACACCATGAGACAACCGGTCTCACTGAACTCCATATTTCACACAAGGAGTTCCAATCTCCACTCTCTAAGACCTCACCTTGGAATCTTCTCCAAAACCAATACTTTCTCTCAGACGCCTTCCACAAAGGTTCACATCCAGGGTTTCAAACTCTCTTTCAGATGTTCCTCTCCCCTGGGTCACCACATGCATTCAAACTGACTTCCATGCACTCTCTCTCACTGTCTCAGCTGTCAACAGTACACCACTGCTTCACATGCTCATAGCAAAGAATTATAGACCTTCAGCCATCTCTTTGGGCTTTCTTGCCTCTTGCAAACTGTTCTCGCTTTAAATCTGCTTTCTGCAGCTTTTATCTCTTTAAATCTGAAGCTTGGAGCCTTTCCCTCTGCCCCTCACTCTTAAGTTCACTTAACAGGACTTTTTCCAGGTTCCTGTACTTCCTTTGACTAGAAGGTCTTCTTTGGACTTGCCTCTCTTTCACTCCTATGGACTTATGGGGCTTTCCTTAGCTTGGGATGGGCTATCTGTCCCCTTTGCTCCAATCTCTCCCAGCAGCAACTTTCAAAAAAGCAACTGAACTCCACAGCTTCCAAATCAAAACTGCTGTTTCTCTTTTTCTGTGTGTGTCACCACCAAGACTGGCTTTCAATTCCTGATTTATTAATTGAATTTAAATCCCACCAGCTGCTATGGTAGGATTTGAACCCATGTCTCCATGGCATTATGCCTAGCCCTCAGGATTACTAGTCTAGAGACATTGCCACTGCTCCACATTTCCCCTTAACAGCAACTAGCTCCAATGGTTAGAAATCAAACCCAGGTCAATTCTTGGAAGACAGCTTTGCTCACCCTATACCACCATCACTGATTATATATTGCAAAATATTACTTTGAACAGAGCAGGGTAAAAGTAACTGACTAAACCTTCAAATGCTGAAGAGATTGATATTCAGGCAAGCTAACACTAATATTCAATAGTGGGTCACAAAATGACCCCCTCAGTGTGATACAGGCCCCATAAAAAACAAAAAAGACACATATATAAAAGGAACACCCTCACATAGCTGGGTATGTTAGTGTAGCAATTTGTTACCAGGATAGAAACCTATAGATCTGGATTAACAATCTTGAGAACATATGAATTCAATTCCTACCATGGCAATTTGAGAATTTGATTTCAGTTTCAAAAATCTGTAAAAGGGACCATGAAGACAGTTCTGAAAGCTTAACTGGTCCTTTAGGGAAGGAAACCTGCTGTCTAGCCGGGGCCATATTTCTCTAGCCCAACACCAATTTGAGATTCAGTGACTGAGCAAGCCACTCAGTTGTGTCACCAGCAAATCAAGAAGCTGGCCCAGCACCAGTTTCAGAATAAATGCTGGCCTTGCCAGTGATGCCCACAACCCAAGAATTAATGACAATATGCTGTAACTGTGGTTATTTGGAAATGCTTTAACTGGATAGGAAATTGGGCTAACTCTGTTCGAAGCATGCTGCCCCCTTTCTCACCCAATGTCCATCTCATGTGCCCAGGAAATTATTCACACCCAAGCATTAAAGAAAAGGCTTCATAGAATCTCATAGGAACACATACATAAAAACATTTTAATTTGAGCAGAGTTGCTTCAAATTTAAACTGCAGATTTATTTGCATATTATAATATGCTTCTCTCACTTTCTGCTTATAAAGCTACAATCTTCCATAATAGTTCCACGAGCACGATTATTCTTTGGGGTCGAGCGGTTCACCGCAGTCTCGTGTTTGCAGGTTTGAAACACAGGATAAATAAAATACTGCAGCTGTTATTTCATTGTCAGAAAGCATCATGTGCTTTTATAGGTCATCTTGTGAATGGCCATGTTTAATTATGGATGCTGGATTAAAGATAGCCCTTTATGCTGCAGACTAGACGAATCTCCTACCACATTGTCATCGCAGTAACAATGAATGGCATATTTTGACATTGTTAAATTAACTGCCAAACAGAGATCTCTGTATGTGGCACCTGCTTGCCCAACTTATAAAGCTTGGGTAAAATATGTGTCTCATAGGTTCAGGCTAATGTTGATTGGCACAGCTTGCTGTGAAATGTATTAATTCCTGCCCTTCCAATTCACATATCTTGGCTTCAAGCTTCTTAGTGCTCAGAATTCCAAAGTACAACCATATGCTGTGGGCCGATATACACGGAACAGTGGATTGCAATTCTGCAGTCATTTCTCTTGAGTCTCCCACAGCTGTCCAAGAGGGGCAATCATTTTCACGGAGGCCCCGTGTAGGCTGACCTCAAACCTTGGTTCATCCAAAGTAGGTGGTAAAAGCTGAGACCGCATTTGCCACACAAGCTCCACGTCATCTTTAGCAGCACACGGGTTAAACGATGCTTGTTTATCCCTTTAGCATCTCGTAGGCTTTTTGCTTTGGTTGAGGCAGCAGCTGTGTAGCTGCCAGCTCTTGTTTCTCAGGGACTCTGTTGTTATAAAAGTCTATACTGCTGAGAAACATACTGAATTGACATGTTTTGGTGCCAGTTACTGTGGAAACCTCTCAAAGTCAGCCTAAATTACAGTCGATTGCTCATCTGTAACAAATTCATCAGCACCAACTTAGTCGGATTCAAGACAGCAATTATCATCTATTTAGTCTTAAAGGATTAATAGATCAAAATTACACTTTTGCTGGGCATAATTTCTCTTTTATTTCCTGTCACGTTGATGTCCTTGATGTGTAACTGTGTTTATTTCTTTTACTTTTTAATCCTGCTGACTTTAAAAGAACTATATGATTAACACAATAAAGGGTGATTGATTTGTTATTTTGACTTTTACTTGCTCTGAAAGTATATTTGAATCATAGCACACAGAAACACAAAAGATTGTTGCCATGACTTTCGTGCTTTCAAACTTGGCTTTCTTGAGTTTGTCAAATAGAAGTGTTATATTAAAAATGCATAGCCTTTGAATTGTTTTCTCTCTGTTCTCATCTGCCAGAGAAACAGAAAAATAACAGAGAAAAATGTTATGCCTGGAAATCTGAAATCTGACGAAATTACACCAGCAGCACAATGGTTAAGGTAGAGAAGAATTTTGCAAGGACGCATTCCAATTTAGGGCATTGAGTTGATATCCTTATCTAGGTGACAGATGGGGTCATAAAATTTGAGGCAGAATAGACATGATGCCAATAGTATCTGGTACAGCACTAATTGACAATTAGGAGCCAATCACACAAATGGAATTATGGCGAAGAAGTATTGCTTAAAGTTTTGTCTTTCTCCAAGCACAAAAGGTTTTAATGATCCCAAGTAACTCCCTTAAGATGATAAGTAAAGGGAGAGATTTATTTCTTTTAGTGAAAGTCAAATGAATGTGCTCACAAACACCGCAAATGTAGATGACTGGCTGACCTTTATCTCAATACTTATTACTCTGGCAAAGGCGAGGGAATTGGATGCTCAGAACTATAGCGAGTGCCATCACCTGAGGAATTCTAGACACATGTGAAGGCAGTTTGAAAGTCTGTCTCTGAACAATATCTCGAAGGGAGATCTGAAGTTCTATCTTGAAGCTACACTTGAACCTGTACTCTTGAGACATTGAAGAAAGATCAAAACAGCCCCAGTGAAACACAGATAGAGTCCTCAGAAGAGAAGAAATGAAGACTAATAGCTGAAAGTCTATCAGCTTTCCTTGTCGGTCAGTGTTATTTATTGCCAGACATTTTAAAAAATTATTGAAAACAGAGCAGCAGTACAATTTTGTGACTAAAATTGGTGCCATAACTTTCAACTTATCAAACAAAGAGATTGACTTTCTGAAATAAAAATAGAAAATGCTGGAAATCCTTAGCAGGTCAGGCAGCATCTGTGGAGAGAGAAATAGACTTGATGTTTCAGTTCAATGACCTTTCATTAGAACTGGGGAAAGTTAGAGATGTAATAAACTTTGAGCAAGGACTGGACAAAATGAAGGTCTGTGATAAGGCGGACGATGGGAGAGATTGAATGACAGAAGAGTTAGTCTAAAATAATAATAATATTATGAAGAGTTAGTCTTATAGGGCCAAAGGGAATGGTGATAAGGGAAGAAAAGAAACAAAAGATGTGCCTAGAGCAGGTATTCTGTTATCTGAAAGAAAAACAAGAGATAAACCAAAATGTACAAAGAAAAGGAAACAAAATAGGGGACAGAGTTTACAGCCTGAAATTGTTGAACTCAGTATTGAGTCCAGAAGGATGTATTGTGCCTAATCAAAAGATGAGGTGTTCCTCAAGCTTACATTCAGCTTCACTGGGACAATGCAGCAGGCCAAAGACATGCTAACATCTCTGTCCAATATCTAGGACTCCTTGGACTGCACTGTTTTTATGTGGATGAATAACACTGCGTTTGCTAGGATGGGATGGGAGCAGACAAAATTAGAGGCCCAAAGGTACAGTGTTTAAATCTCACTCTGCCTTAATTAGCTGAGGACAGTCAGCATTCTCCATTTGGCCTTAGTGTCACTGAGCTTTGCAGAGGAATGTTAGCCAGAGTCTTCTTTATTCATTACAATCCAGTAATCACTGATACTAAATGTGTCTACTTCTGGTAAGAATAGGATATTGCTTAACTGTGTTTCCTCTATGATGGAATAGTTTGTCATTGGCTAAGCTGATACATGAAGATTGAATAATCGGGTGAGGTAATAGATTTTGCTGATGCCTTTGGAACTGTAACCCAGCAAATAGGGCTTCAGCAATGCAGAAAAGAGAAGACACCATGAGTGGGGGAAAAAAAGCAGAAGACATTTATGTAATGTAAAATACACCGTATCACTAAAATATAGTTTGTGTCCTTTCTAAGACTGTAAAATCTAACTGCTTTTCAGTGAGCAAGTGAGTTTTTATTCAGGTCCATTAAGAGATTGTAAATGGTGTGGCTCTGCCATTTTGTATTCTTGAAGAGTTTTTGTACCTACCAAATGAACTCTTTCTTTCCCTTTTTTTGGTGTGTGACAGAAATCTATACTGGACAATAAAATCCATACATATTTTTGTCTTGTATTATACATTGTTTCAAAGCTATCAAAGCTCCTAGGCCATTGTTCCTGCGAGGTTAGACTATTCCAACAGCAGGGCAGGAATGTGGAAGCACAAAACTGGTGCAGATGCCCGATGAAAGAATTTGAAAAGAATTTTGCAAGCTCGTTGCTCAGTGCAGTACAGGCTGAGAAAATAAATAAATAGTGCTTTCCCCACTGTAGTTAATAAATCCCACAAGAACAATAAATAAATCCCTTCATGCTACCTATTGCGGAATTGTTCTACATTTTACCATCCATCTGTTTAGGTTATGGATTTTTACAGCAAAGGACAAGAAATATATAAAACTTTAGAAAAAAGTAGAACTAATTCCCTGCTTTCTTTGCTAATTTATTTTTAAATATTTAGATTCAATTAAGGGGAAACTAGATAACTGTATGAGGGAGAAATCAAAGGATCTGTTGATAGGGTGAGATGAACTAAGGTGAGAGGAGTCACATATGGAAGATGAACATCGACATAAGCCACTTGGACCAAATGTCTCTTGTGTTGTAAATTCTATGCAATTCTATCCAATATAATTCTTTTTTTAATTTGCTCCATTCTAGAGATTCCTTTACCATACCATGTCACGGCCATGCACAGCTATTTTTTTTGCATTATATTCTTTTAATTCCTTTTCACCTTGACTTCTACCTATTCACCACCCCGCCCCTCTATTCCAGTTTATTTCAGTCCTATTCTCCAAACTCAACCTTATAACTGGGTATGTCTTGGTGCTATACCGAGAGGCCCCTTATCCCATACACCCTATGGAGGATACCCTAACATAACATTGCTCATGCAATTTAAAAAATATATATAATTAAATGTCATATTCTCATTGTGCAACATTTGATTCTCACTCAGGCTTGTTACAATCTTCCAGTGTGCCAAATAGTTTCTCATTCAATCCCATCTCAGTATTCCAATGTACCATGCCAATTCTCATTCATCCCTATCAAATGCTCATCACTTGATATTCAGTCCTGTTAAATAGTATTCAAATGAATGCAATTGTTTCCCATTCAATCCCATTATACAGAATTTCTGATTTCAGGCATAACCATTAGATCTGCAAACCTGATCAGAGGAGAATGTCTGTGAATTATGCATGTTCTCAGTGCTGTTCCATTGATACTAACTGTAGTCAATCAATTGCCTTTTTAATTCAAAGTCAACTGTGTTTCACACCAATCATTCAAACTTGAAAACTTTCAAAGTATGTATTCTAAAACAGTTGTATGTCTTTCATTCTGTTTTCATTGATATCAAGTAGAAGTGTACATGTATAAAATGGATTGAAAATCTGTTAGCAAAAGCTATGACAATTCCAAAAATGAACACGTTGTTTTGTGTGTCAGGCAGATCAAATCTATGAGGGAAACTTGATCATGTGGTCACAACGGTTTTGGAATTTGTATTTTATTTCGAGGTGTGTGCCCTGAATTCAGAAGTAATAAGTCTACCATGACTTCAGAGATTTTAGAAACTAAATTAAACGTTTATTAACAAAAGGACAGATTTCAAGCACATACATAGGTCTACAAATTACTACTACAATAACTCCTAAAACCCATAATTAATCTTGCTTCCAGTTGCATCCCTGTTAAGGCAATGGTTAAAAAAAAAGATGTTAAACAGATCCAGGCAAATCACCACAATACCCTCGACAGTAGAATTCAAAATAGCTTTCCCCAGCTTTGGTTTCTGTGGACAACAGGCTTCATGCATAAATACTGGAGACTTTTCACACTTCCAGTAAATCTTACAACACCTTCCCTAACACATCACTCATTCCCCTTTATACGTATTTCTCCCTTATAATGCAAATTCCATTGTTCCCTTATGTCTTTAGAACTTTACCTTTCTCATAATATAAATCATTGCATGGTGCTAATATTATCAGTGACCTTTGGGAAAAATAAACACACTGCTTGGCCTAGCTTCTCTAGCTAGGAATAACATCTTATCATCTTTTTGAAATTCAAACTACCTTGATTTAGCTAAAAATGCAAATTCTCTGCATCTCACGTTCTAAAACTTTAGTAATGTTCACGTATTTAGCATTTCAATCCTAGCTTCCTCTGATGAGTCAAAGCCTCCAGACCAGCTGTCTCCAATATAATTAAATCCCACATGCGCGCACTGAAATTATCCAGACCCCACTATTAACTTACTTTTACATAAATCACAATAATATTATGAGAATTATTATATTTTCATGACAACTGTAACATGCCCTGAGACTCATGATAAGAGGGAGAGGTGTCCTGGAAGCTTTGAAGGTTCAGTTTATTAGGAAAAATCATGAAAAACCCATCTGGTTCACTAATGTCCTTTAAGGAGGGAAATCTGTCATCTTATCTGGTCTGGCCTACACGTGGCTCCAGACCTACAGCAATGTGGTTGACTCTTAACTGCCCTCTGAAATGGTTTAACAAGCTCAGTTCAAGGGCAATTAGGGATGGACAACAAATGCTGACCTTGCCATCAGCACCCACATCCCATGAAAAAAATAAAAAGTGAAAAAAAGAACAGATCAGAATCTGGGAATTCTGCGCGGAGTAATTCACCTCTTAACTCCCCAAAACCTGCCAAGCATCGACAAGCCACAAGTCAAGGTTGTGTTGGAATACTTCCCGCTTGACTGGATGAGAGCAGCTCCAACAACAATCAAGAAGCTTGATACCACCCAAGATAAAGCAGCTTGCTTGAATGGCACTCCATCCAATACCTTAAATATTCACTCCCTCCACCTTCGAATTACAATGGCAGCACTGTGTACCATCTATAGGATGCACTGAAGTGACTCACCAAGCCACCTTCAACAGCACCTCCCAACCAGCAACCTAGAAGGGCAACAGCAGAAACTGCATGAGAACTCCATCACCTGCAACTTGCCCTACAAGCCACTCACCATTCTGATTTGGAACTATATCACCATTCCATCACTGTTGCTGGGTTAAAATCCTGAAATTCCATTCCTTGTATCTACATCGAATAGACTGCTGAGGTTCAAGAAGGCAACTCACCACCACTTTCTCAAGGGCAATTAGTGATGGGCAACAAATGCAGGCCTTGCAAGCGACGCCCATATCCCTTAAAAGAATGAAGAACTATGGGCGGAATTTTCCATTCCCCATGGAGGCAGGCGTCATGGGGGACGAGGGCAGACAATATGGTGGGAAGGCCAAAAATTAGTTTCATGAAATCATGAAACTGGTTTACAATCGTCCGCTCCTGCTGCCAGATGTCGGGAACTTCATTTTAATACATCTGCATTTCATTATAAGCCCTGCTCACCGAAATCATCCCCCTCCCCACCCACCAACACCCCCACCCGCCCCCCCCATCCCCGCCACCCCATGCTGGATCATCCATTTAATCTCGCTGACTTGTTTCACAAGATAAGCAATGTGCACCTGGCGAGTTGCACTTCGTTTGAGACTTAGAGGTTTGTTTACCTACCTTGCTTCGGGCAGCACTCGCTGTCGTCAGTGCCAGGCTTCGCAGGCAGCACCACATCACTTTTCGGGGCGGTCGCGGGCAGGTCTCTACTGACAAGACCAGCCATAGGGCTGTTCAGAGGCTGCAGGGCTAGGGCTTGCTTCGGGAAGGGGGAGAAGTGGCCTCAGGCAAAGGAAGAGGCTGCAGGGCTAGGGCATTTCTGTAGAATGGGGTATCCCAGGGTATGTGTGGGTACATATGTTGATCTGTGCAAGTGGTCTCAAGAGGGTGAGGGCTGAGGAGGCAGTCTCCAGAGGAGATGAGGCTAGATGGAGATGTGAGGGTGTGTGTGAGAGAGTGAGTGGTGATGTGAGTGAGTGAGATGCCAGTGAATATGTGATGGGCTTGTGAGTGTATGAGTTTAGAGTGATGAGATGGTTGCCTTACCCTGGCGGCATGGATGAGATCATTCATCCATTTTCTGCACTGGATGGTGAACCTCTTCTGTGCAGCATTGGCATTGACCACCACTGCCACCGCATCACAAGCCAGAGTGGTGACTCTGAAGGGCCTCCTGCAGCCAGAGTGGGGGTAGACGACATCGTGGCGAACTCCAACAGTGTCCAGAAGGCGTCCCAGAGATACGTCATTGATTCAGGGGCCTGCAGTCCACTTGCCTTTCGAGGTCATGTCTTCTCTGCAGCAGTCCTGGGGCTGGAAGCACTGAGCGGTGTATGCGTAACTGTCTTTAAATATGGTGCCTGGTGTGAGGAAGCGGCAAGGTGATGGTGAGGTGCGCAGAGCCTGCCCGCCATCTAAACGGTGTGTTTCCTGGGAATGCATGGTAAATGAGACAGGATTGGGATACGGAGCAAAAACCTGCTATTGTGCCCAGCAGGTAAAATGTCCTTTTTCCCGCCCACTACCACACTTAGCGCAAATCTAAGACAATTCCAACCTATATTTTATTTGTTCATGGGATGTGGGCATCGGTGGCTAGGCCAGAACTTATTGTCCATCCCTTATTGCCCTAGAGTAGGTGACGGTAAGCAGCCTTCTTGACTGCAGGCCATGTGGTGTACATACACCCACAGTGCTGTTAAGGACGGAGTTCCAGGATTTTGACCCAGCGACAGTGAAGGAACGGCAACATATTTCCAAGCCAAGATGATGAGTGGCTTGGAGGGTAACTTCAAGGTGGTGGTGTTCCCATGTGTCTTCTGCCCTTGTCCTTCCACATGGTAGTTGTTGTGAGTTTGGAAAGTGCTGTCTAAGGAGGTTTGGTGAGTTCCAGCAATGCAGCTTGTAAATGGTACACACTGCTGCCACTGTGTGTCGGTGGTGGAGGGAGTGAATGTTTCTGGATGGGGTGCCAATCAAGTGGGCTGATTTGTCCTGGTGTGGATCAAGCTTCTTGAGTGTTGTTGGAGCTGCACTCATCCAGGCAAGTGGAAAGTATTCTATCACAATCCTGGCTTGTGACTTGTTGATGGTAGACAGGTTTTGGGGTGTCAGGAAATGAGTTACTCACCACAGGATTCCTAGCCTCTGGTCTGCTCTTGTAGCCATAGTATTTACATGGCTCATCCAGTTCAGTTTCTGGTCAATGTTAACCTCCGGGATACTGATAGTGGGGGATTCAGCAATGGTAATGCCATTAAATGTGAGGGGGCAATAGTTAGATTCATTCTTGTTCGCAATGGTCATTGCCTGGCACTTGTGTATTGTGGATGTTACTTGCCACTTGTCAGCCCAAGCCTGGATATTGTCCAGGTCTTGCTGCATTTGGACAGTATCTGAGGAGTCGCGCATAGTGCTGAACATTGTGCAACCATCAGCAAACATCCTCACTTCTAACCTTATGATGGAAGGAAGGTCATTGATGAAGCAGCTGAAAATAGTTGGGCCTAGAACACTACCCTAAGGAACTCCTGCAGTGATGTCCTGGAACTGAGATGATTGACCTCCAACAACCACAACCAACTTCCTTGGCGCTAAGTATGACTCTAAATCCTTTAACCCGCATCCCATCAGTTTCCCCACTGCCAGCCTGTTATTATTATTTTCCTGCCTTTAAATATTTTTGACTAAATTCCCTATTTGAATTGATCGATAGAAAATTGTGGACCTGGCAGGATTTCACATGCAGAAAATCTATACCATCATTGAATTTGTCGATTCTCACAGTCTTTAGTAAACATAGATTTCCGCAAATAAACAAAATTACTTCAGGAGACTTTCAAATCTTCATCATGTTTGCAATTTCCAAGTTGAAGGAAATAAAATCTCTTTGGGCAAAATTTTTAGCTCAGCGGGCGATCGTGCGCCTGACCTGACCAAACGTAAAATGACGTGCGATGATGTCGGGCGAGCGTCCCAATATCATCGCCCACTCACGACTAAGGCCATTAAAAAGTTAATTAAAGGAAATTTTTTGCTGCCCACCCAACCTTCCGGCTGGCGGGCTGGTGAAAAGGCCAAGTGGCCTTCGAACATTTTTGGAAACCCCATCCACGGGTGGGAAGAGGTTTCCAAAGTCAAATAAAAACAAAATAAAAACTTTAATTTTTCATTAATAACATGTCCCTGCTCATGTGACAGTCACATGAGGGGACATGTTTTTTAACATTTATAAAATCTTCATTACGTTTTTTTTAAAAAATCTGCTCATCTCCCTGAGGCAGCTCTGTGTCTCAGGGAGATTTGCAAATACGACTGGCATGCAGGAACTCCTCCCCACACACCCCACCCCCCCTCCCACACAGACAGCGCTGAGCGCTGAAGCTTGCATTTTATTTTGTGGGGGCCTTAACTGGCCCGCCAGTGTGAAATCGCCTCCCCGCCCCCGATCGTTGGCTCCCGATCGACCCCGCCTGCCCCCGCCAAGTCCACCCGACATGGGAGAAATTCTGCCCTTAGAGTTTAAAAAATGGTTCAGAGTAGATTTGTGCTTAATTTAAATGTAAAATCAAAATATGGCTAAAAGAAATTCCATTCTCAATAAGTAATCCCTTTCCACTTTAACCATCAATAGCTCTATACACCTGCAACTGTCACAGGTATTGCATCAACTGACCATAATAGAAAGTATTATTTTTAGTAAATGTCATCATTGCCTGAAATAAGACTTTAGAAATTCCAATTCCTCATTCTTTCAAAACTTTTGGGGCAAAATCCTCAATAAATCTCCAATCCTCAAGTAATGAGAGAACTGGCCTTAGACAACGTGGGTTATTTTGATGCTCCACAGACATTTTCATGATAAATGTTGACATGAGAGATTATTTATCAGTGTATAGGAACCACAGACGGTATATGGAAGACATTTTATAAGTGGATAACTAATTACCATGCAGTCTAACAGGATCCTGTCATCATTCCCACTGAGGCAGACTCACATGTACCTCACTTCTAGCGGTTACTTCTGCCGTTCCTTAAAGTTGATGATAGGCTGGAGTGGTTGTGTTACAGTTCACTCAGGAAGTCTGCTGTGGCAACATATACATTTACATGCATGGGGTCGTCTGCAGCTATAGATAGTGATGGTAGAGGCTCCAACATTTTTTCCATCACACGACTGATCAGGAATCTCTCCCGCTCTTACCACCTGCCATTGGCGTGTGTTGGAAGGATTTTAGTCAAACTATTTGGCCACATTCTGAGTACGCCTCCTGTGGCCATCAAGTCTTGGAGTGGTATTTGAACTCAGAGATAGCAATGCTACCCATTGCACTGCAAGACCTTCATATTCTTGAGTAACCTGAAGTATATCATGCAATGGAAAATCTATTCTGCTAAATGTTGCAAACGTAAGCCACAATCTTTCCATGATTAATAGGCTGAGATATATTGATATATTCTAATAAGATATTGAATGTTATTATGCTCCATTGTATTCTGCTGGATTTGCTTTTATTGTAACGTGCTACTTTGCCTGTAATCAATTTCCTCCTGCCGTGTGCAATCTCCTAAGTTCCAGGTCAAAAGATATGTAGGCACCTTGAACCGGAATGTCTCTGGTGAGCTAGTTTCTGAAAGCGAATTCATCATGTTTCCCAAAATCAAAGAATCATTGAATCATAGCATGTTATTGCACAGGGGAAGGTTCTAAGGTCCATCTTATTTGTGCCAGTTCTTTTGTTGAATTATCCAACTAATCACAATCCCCTCCCATTTTCCTATGACTCAGTATATTTTTCCTTCAAGGGTTTTTCCAACTTTCTTCTGAATGTTACTATTGAAACTGTATCCAGGACCCTTTCAGGCAGTGCATTCCAGATCGTAATGGCTCACTGTGTATAAACACGTCATCTCTGTCATGTCATGTCATCTCTGGTTCTTCTGCCAATCCCTTAAATCTGTATCCTCTGATTACTGACCTTTCTGCTACTGGAAACAGTTACTCCTTGTTCACTACATGCCAAGTTATAAAAGTATTAACAGCAGAGAAACAGTTCTTTCAGCCTCACAGATCTTTGCTCACATTTGTGCTTCATATGAGCCACCTTCCACCACTCTTCATCTGACCCCATCAACACGTTATTCTATTCCTTTCTCCAACATGTACTTATCCAACTTCTCCTTGAATGCAGCTATGCTATTCACCTCAACCATTCCTTGTGTAGACCTTTCCACATTCTAACCACTCTCTGGGTAAAGACGTTTCGCCTCAATTCCCTATTGGATTTATTCATAACCATCTTATATTTATGGCCCCAAGTCCTGTTCTCATCTGCAAGTGGAAGCATCATCTCTTCATCTATCATACCAAACCCTTTCATAATCTTAAAGAGCTCCATTAGGTCACCCTGATAGAAGGGAACTGTAGCCTGTCAATCATTTCTGATTGATATAACCCCTCAGTTCATTCTAGTAAAATCTTTTGCAATTTCTCAAGTACCTCTATTTCTTTTTGTTTTGTGTAGTATGGAGACCAGAAGTTCAAAAGCATTGTCAGAAAGATATAATAATTTTCATAATGTTATTGGAACTTATTATAGAGTAATAGTGGGTCTGTGTCTATGTGCCGGGGGGGTGGGGTGGGGGGGGGGGGTGGTGATTGTGTGTGTGTGTGTGTGTGTGTGTGTGTGTGTTTTTTTAAATTGAATTACAGACAGCTAGTGTGGGTGCTTTGATGTATCAGAAGGGAAACTAGATTTGAAATGCTATATAGGTAAACATGGGTGAAGTTTTAGAATGTGAAGTGTAAAGGGAACATTTGCAATTTTAAATAAACCGGAGTAGATTGAGTCAAAAGAGGGGTTGAAATGTTTCACTTAGCCAGGAGAAGTTAAGAAACAGTGTGTTTATTTTTCCCAAATATTCCTGGTAAGATTGGTAATATGATAGATTTTTATTATTAGAGAGGCAAAGTCCAGGGACATAGGCCAGGACTTTTCATTGGCTGGGTGGGCTCAGCAGGAGTGGCCAGGGATGGTCGGGAACCCGACAACTGCCCGCATTCAACTCCGCACTGCCATTTTATGTGGGCAGGCCAATTAAGGACCGCCCAGTGTAATACACGAGCAGTTGTGCAATGCTACCTGTGCGGACAGAGGGAGGAGGGAGAATAGGGTCCAGTGCTCTTTCACACATGCACGCAGCATGAGCTGCCTCAGGGAGGTTGAAGCGCGTTTTTAAGAAATAAATAAAAACAATTTAAAAATTAATGAAACTTATCCCCTCATGTGACTGTGACACATGAGATAGGACATGTTTTTATTCTTCAGAAAAAGTATTTATATAATCATTATTAGCTTTAGAAAACCTCATCCCGCTCGTGGATGAAGTTTCCTAAAGAATGTAACAGCCGCCTATCCTTTTCGCCTGCTCTCCAAACGTTAGGTTGGTCAGGCAGCGTAACATTCATGTTAGTTACCTGTTTAATGGCCTTGATAGGCCTATCAATTATCAGCGGCCACACAGCCCACTGAACAAAATACTGTGAGACAGCGCGATGACATTGGGTCGCACACCCAACGTCTTCACGCATCATTTTACATTCCGGCGTGTCGTGCCCACCCCCACACACTGAATGGAAAATTCTGCCCACCGTGAAACAATGGGAATTTGCATTCAAAGGGGAAAATATGTATAAAGGAGAGAAAGCTGTGTGCAAGGGGCCTAACAAAAGTGTGAAAAGCCTCCAGCATCTAAACCTCAAGCTGTTATCTACAAGGAACTGAAGCTGAGAAAAACTTACTTTGAATTTGACTGTTCAGGGTATCGTGTTGCTTTGCCTAAGTCTTTTAAAATCCATGTGCTTTACTGTCGCTTTAACGGAGGTGTATCTGAGAGTTAGATTAATTAGGGGAGCTAGGAGTTATCATAATAGTAATTTTTAGACCTACGTATATGCTTAACATTACTGGTTTTATTAATAAATGTTTAATCTAGTTTTGTAAAAACCCTCTAAGCCTCAATGGCCCTTTTTTTTTTACTGAATTCAAAGCCCGCACCTCAAAATAAGTGTAAATTGCAAATAGTTGTGGCAGCTCCTTCAAGTTTCCCTCTGGGAATTGAGAAGCTTAGCATTTACCATCTGCTGTGCTATAACAAGCATTCCTGACTTTGAACATCTTTATCAAATCTCTTACCATTTCTGCCTCAATAAGAACGACCCCAGCTTCTCCAGCTTCAACACAGCTGAATTTCCTCATCCATGGTATCATCCTCGTAAATCTCTTCTACCCACTCTGCAAGGCCTTGACGCCCTACCTAAAGTGAAGTGTCCAGAATTGAACTCAGAGTTCCAACTGAGGCCTAAACAGAGTTTATAAATGTTTAAAAGCAAAAAACTGCGGATGCTGGAAATCCAAAAATAAACATTTTTATAAATGTTTAGCTTGTTTTTGCACTCTAGTCCTCTGATTAATAAAACCAAGGATCCAGCATGCCTTATTTAACAATCTTCTCAAGTTGTCCTGTCACAGTTTTCCTACTTCACTTTCCTATGAAAGTGATTTGTGTTACTTTTACAGTCACCTCTAATCTACTCTCATATTTTCTCTTTGCCCTTCTTATTTTCTTTTTTAGTTCCCTGCTCTACTATCTATATTTAACTTGGGTCTCTCTCATATTATGAACATTCAATTTGTCATAAGCCTCATTTTTCTCTCACTTTACCCTCTTTTATTGTCCAGTCCACTGGCACCACCCCATAACCAAGGAAACATTTCTGAACTATTGCCTACTCTAGTGCTACTTGCCTTTCCCAGACCTCTGAGCACTTTGCTTTTTCTCTCAAATGTTTCATCCTGGCCTCTGTTAAGTTAGTTTAAACCCATCTACCCTGAATAGGCCTCAATACCTTAAAATTGATCTCAATGCCCCAACAATCGGAAGCCCTTCCTCATGCACCATTTCCCCAGCAATGCATAAACTTGTTTTATCCGAATATTTCCACATTCACAAGCACATGACTCCAAGAGCAACATTCCCTACAATTTCTCTTCACTGTGCATAGCCTGTTAGATCATGTGGTCCCTTTAAGATTGTGCTCAGCCTGTATTTTCACTGCACGGCACATTCACAATTGTGCATTCACACAGCTTAAGAGGGAATGTTGACTGGAAGTAATTCAGAGATTATTATCTTGGAAGTCCTGCTTTTTAACTTCTGCCCTAACTCCTGAAACCCTGATTGCAGGATCCTAGCCAATTTCCTTTTCTATCTCATGATTCCCATGTAGTGTACAATTTGTTCCCCCCTCCAAATGTTCTGCACATTCTCAATGAAGTCCCTTATCCTGACATCAGTGGGAGTGGGAGGGGTGGGGTGCAATACACTGTGCAGGGCTCTCGTCGGAGTTTGCAGAAACACGTGTCCATCCCGTGACCAGCAAATCTCGTGACCACTTTCCCACCCCTCCTCCCCCACAGTGCTCTCGACCGCACTCGCCAAGGTATTGACATCCTCAGTGTTATTCAGCATTGAAAATCAGTTTGAGAGTCCCAACCTCCAGGGGGATTCCTGCACTGATTGCCTCTTCCTAACCTGCTAGATGGCCACCCACTTACTATGCTCCTGCACTTCCAGTAACTGCGGAATTACTATCGCCTGGATCGTGCACTCCAGTCCCCCATATGTCCTGCTGTGATTTGAAATGCTTCTCAAGCTCAGAAATCTTGAGCTCGAGTTAAAACAAGGAACCCAAGGAGGACACTTCCTGCACACGTGCATACCCAGAACACAGGGATTGCCTTAGGCTTCCTACATGATACAGAAAATGAAGGCAATCCACCTCAGCAGTACCATCGTTTTACTTTAAAAAACCCTTTGGATGTAATTAATTACTCCTAGAGTCATTACAGCACAGAAGGAGGTCGTTCAGCCCCTTGAGTCCATGCCAGCTCTCTGTAGAGCAGTCCAGTTAGTCTCATTTCCTAGCTCTACCCCCATAGCCCTGCAAGTTCATTTCCTTCAAGGGCTTATCCAATGTCCTTTTAAAATCATTGATTGTCTCTGCTTCAATAACCCTCATAGATAGTGAGCTCCAGGTGATTATCACTCACTGATTAAAAAAGTTCTTCCTCAAATTCATCCCCCCCCCCCCATATCTCTGGCCCAAAATCTTAAACCTGTGCCTCCTAGCTCTTGTACCATCAGCTGAAGAGAAGGGCTTCTCCTTGTCTACCTTATCCAGGCCTGTCATAATCTTGTACACCTGTATCAAATCTCCCCTCAATCTCCTTTGCTCCAAGGAGAACAACACCAGCTTCTCCAACCTAACCTTGAAGCTAAAAATCCCTCAGTCCTGGAACCATTCTAGTAAGTCTCCTTTTTATGCTCTCAAGGACACACACACCCTCCCTAAAGTGTGGCGATCAAACTGAACGCAATACTCTAGTTTTGACCTAACCAGAGCTTTATATAAGTTCAGCATAACTTTCCTGCTTATGTACTAGATTTCTCTATTTATGAAGGCCAAGATCCCATATGCTTAGCGAACTACTCTCTCAATTTGTCCTACCACCTTCACAGATCTTTGCACATGCACCCCGAGGTCTCTCTGATTATTTACTTATCTACTGTTTACCTTGGTTTAAGTTACTTTGCACCTCTGTCTCCTTCTGCACAGAATTCCCACTCTTATGAGATTCCCATTGCCACTGTGCTTAGCAAGCTACTGCATTTAGTAGATTCCCCAAGCTCTGTGCACACAGTCCTGTGAGTAGTAGATAGCTCTCTGATCATACGCTTATCTGTCTTCACTAATTTTGCATATATCAATTGGTGACCATGAACAGAGTCATGATACCTTGAAAGATGTATGACCTTTGCTCACAGTTGTCATTTTCCATAGCTGAAATTAATAACCTGTCTTAGCAGTCATGGGCAGAGATGGGGCCATAAAATACAGCGAGCCATTCTAAACTCCATTGACTTCGGCTGGACTGTAAACTCCCACTGGCATAAAATTCTGCCCATGAAGAAGAAGCTCGGGCCTATTGTTGTATTACAAGACCTTGGTGCTCCTTTACTCTGATTGCCAATGACTCTAAGATTTCCTGTAACAGTTTTCAAATCAACAGAGGGAGGAAATCAGAAATGTAACATTTCATCATAGTGTTTGAAGTGGGGGGGGAAGGTCTTGTGGTGCAGTGGTAGTGTGTCCCTACCTCTGAGCCAGAAGCTCTAGGTTCAAGTTCCACTTCACAGCTTGATGACCACAGAAGGTGTGTTCATAATGTGGCCAAACAGACTATCACCCTGCAAATCTTTCCACTATGCCTACTGGTTAGTGGTGCCAGCCCAAGAGTTTCCAGGTCAGCCATACTGCAGAAGGCAATGGTAAACCACTGCAGTATTTTGCAAAGCAGAATCATGGACAAATCTAATGAAAGTCCATGGTCATCAACACCCTCTTAAGGGCATGGTACCTGAAGGACAAGGAGGAGGTTTGAAATGAGAACAGTTCATATGGTCTTTGTTCAAAGTTGCAGTTAGTACAGCTTAAAGCAATCTAACAATAACATAATCTCAGCCAATTACTTTCCTCAGTATGTAAATCAGTGGTTTTGTTTTGCTTCCCCATACTCCCATGTAAAATATTTGCGCAGTCCGGCACACATCCTAATGTGAACATGAATGATGGAAAAGACTCTTTGATCTACCTAGTTTGTGCCTCACAATTTGTGGTACCTCACGCATCACAATATATACACTTATTACCCCACCCAAAAACCATGTGATCTCCTTTATGTCAATGGGAATGTATCTCACACCCAAACTTTGGAAAGATAATGCCACCTTATCCTTAGCAGTGTTACCATTGCAGAAAATATTTTCATTAGTAAACAGCAACAGAAATAATATGCTGGTAAGTAAACTGAAAAAAAGAGTTAGAATGCTCTACACTTGCAGCATGCCTGGCTCCAGATTGGCATAAATCTGGTGATCTTGTAGGTCAGAGAGAGTCCACAGGCCCCAATTATAAAAATCACTGGTGAAAACGGCAGTAGAAATTGCTCCAATGATCTTTTTTTTAAATTTGAAGTGCAAATTCAGAAAGCTGCAGAGGATTAAATATATGCAGCTCAAATTGCGTTGGAATAGTAATACTAGAGAACTGAGGATAACCAACTGATTGAAGGATTGATGCTGTGCTTCTGTCCCTCAAATTGAACTGTCTATCCTAGATTCTGCAGTACAGTCCAAACAGCCATCCATTATTCACTAAATGAATCGAGATTTATGTGTGCCATCACCAAAATGAGTTGTGGTATCTTAATGCAAATTGAGGGTCAAAGTTCATCTCATAACTAGTTCCTGGGATTTAAAGATGGAAAATGAGATATGCTGCTTCATCCTTTCTAGTTGTCATAGAATTGGCAAGTATTTTCATTTCCAAGCATTAACAGATTTGAAGGCTGTTTTATTTTGATGCCTCATTTGGCATGAAAACTAGTTTGAGAGTGACTGAACACATTTAATTTAGAAGCTTTGAGCCATCAAGGAGAGAAGACTTATATCCTGTCTGTCTCAGTCAGATGTTAACTGAGTTTCACAATCAGAAAATAGCATCAACTGAAAAAGCAGTCGCGGTTCCTCAAAACAACTTCAACATTCCCTTACTGCTTACTCACTAAATGAAACATGGGCCTGAATTTTCAGCTCAGCAGGCCGGGGGGTAACCAGTGAGCCTGAAATCGACCAGGGTTAGGCTGCCACCGGGGGGGGGGGGGTGGGCGATGACGCGTCAACGCAGGCGTAGGTCAGCGCTGACAGAAAGCTCGGTGAAGGCAGAGAGCTGCCTCGGGGAGGTGAAGACCTGAAACAGCAAAAATAAAGGTTTCAAAAGCTGAAAAAAAAAAGTGTCCATGCATCATAATCAGGCTCCTAAAAGTAGCTACGAAAATGCTGCCCACAGAAATTCTTTTATATTTCATTTCACCAGGGAAATCTCGTCCCGCCGGTGGATGAGGTTTGGTGAAGGTTGCAAAGGCTGCCTGGCCAATTCACCCATCCGCCAACTGTAAGGTTGGCCGGGTTACTTAAAATGACATGCAATTGGGCCATCAATGGGCTTAATCGCCCTCTTAATTGTCGGCCGGCATGCTTCCGACTTTTGCGCGCGTCAACTGACCGAAATATCGCGTGAGAGCGGGATGACGTTGGGATGCTCGCCTTTCGTCATCTCGCGTGATTTCACGCCTGATCGGGTCAGGCACGCGCCCAACCAATCAGCGTAAAATTCAGCCCATAGTGTGTTAACACAGCAATCCGATTTTGAAATGCATGTTTTCTGACTATTATTACTTTTTAATAATATTTTGAAACTGCTATTCTGTACATTGGTGCCTATTCAAGCAAACCATTCCACTGTTAAAGAGTTTTTTACTTTGCGTGAGCCGAGAAAGGTCTGAAGTGAAACCAGTCTCAAACTGATTTCAAGGCTGAAGCCTGATGTGTTGATTTTAATTTGAGGGAGCTATATGGTTCATGAGGTAGTGGAGGGGTTACTCATGAAGAAGCCATCAAATGAGGTAGCCATCGAATTGGTTGCTTCAAAAACCATTCATAAATCATTAGCTAAGTACATGCCAATTGCAAGACCAGCAGGTATTTACATTAAATACACAGTGACATAATGGAGCAGAGGCCCTCCCAGTGTGCGACAGAAATTTAGTGAAATTATGAAGTTGTTTAATGGGTGAATGACTTTGCTACACATAGGAGCAGAGGAAATCTGGGCCTCATATCTGACGACATTTTACTCCATCAAAGACTCGATAAAATGCATTTTTTTCTGCTGCATCTACCAAATTTTCAGATAAGAGCACAACCAAAGGAGTCAGCAATTCTGCCCGTTGAGCCTGCTCCATCATTTTGGTAGCTATAGCTGTTATTTAACCACAATTCCCATATCTATAACTTAGCACAATTTAAAACTGAACTTTTAAAATAGTCATTATTGTTTTTGTTACTTGTTACCTAATGTTTTGCCAAAAAAAAACTAGAAAGGAGTGGATTAAAACTGTGATAAAAATGGGTTAACAATAAAAAGCGCAACTGAGCAATCGAGAAACTATAGATCTACTTCGAGATAGATGTTCTTTGCAGGGATACGTGGCACCCTGTCGTACTGTTGCTTAGGAAAGGGAGGGCTCGAAAGGTTGTTGACTGTCCTTTTCACATGCAAATGTCCGACTTCGCACTTTTACCCTGGGAAGTACTCATCGGTTTACCTTAATTACTCAGCTTGCATTTTGATTCCTCATTTATCTCCACCGTCAACCCACGTCACCTGACTCAATTTATTTTTAATTTGTCCTCTGGATGTAGGTGTTGCTGGCAAGGTCTGCATTGCCCATCCTCAGCTGCCCTCATCCTGAGCTCCATGATGAAGTTACATTATTTCATAGTTTGCCATTGTGAGATTTGAACTCTTGATCTTTGGGTTACAAACCCAGTACCATAACCACTTGGCTATTTAGGCCAAGCTCTATCCTGAGCTCCATGGTGCTCATTCCCATGGGAAAGTTGATGATCTGGCTGTTGAAAGTCAGGTGATTCCACTTAAACAAAATGTTTTTATAAGGGTTCAGCCAGAGTTTGACCATTAGGAGCAACAAAGTATGCACAACATCGGTTAAACACCAGTTAACTCTCCACTCATCTCAAACACACCAACCACTGAACAGGACACAACTTGGAGTATTGTCAGTAATTATTTTATTTTGCTACTTCTACTCAAGTAAGGATAATGTGATTATCAACACAATTAACACAAACAATGCAATAATGTTGTTTCAGAATTATGATAGCACAGTGTTAGCTATGTTCATTCAATATGATGCAAGATAACTAAGTTCAGTGGTGCAGCATACAGTTTTAGCTGGATTCAATTTAACTTAATATAACTCAATTTCAGAATTACAGTGTCACAGCCTTAGATAGGATCAGTGTAATGTAGCATAACAGTGGTTTTCAATTTCAAGGACTACAGTATATGCACTTGGCAAATGTGGCCTCTTGCACTTTATACTGTGACATAATAGCAAGCAACTGTCTGCTACCTGTTTGCTTAACAAGTGAGTATAAAGACACATGAGCTTACGTTATCAGGTATAAAATGCAGTTTACCCCCTTTCAATAGGTGCTGACCCAAGGAGAGAAATCACTGGAACATTGGACAAGGGTGTCAAGAGTAACAGAACTAGGGCAGACAGGTGGAGTGAAAGTATGAATCAGCCAAGATCTAACTGAATGGCAGAACAGGCTATTATCTGATTTTTCTCCCAAATGTGTGTGATTTGCCCTGGGTTTTCTGTGGTTATATCATTACCATAATGAGGTGCAGATTTGGATGGGTGCAGTGAACAAATGTCAGAGTCTGCACTCACCCTGGGAAATACTCATTGTTTACTTTTATCTCTTGGCTCATATTTAACTCTGCAGTCATTAAGTGGAAAATTGCACGTCCGTAAAATTGAAAGAAGTGCAGACAACTAAAAGGGAAGTGTCAAAATAGTGTGACAAAAAAAAAGAAATTGTTCAGAGAAGCTCAAGCGGTAATTCAACCTGTTGACATCTTTTGCCAAAGCAAGGGGGGAGGCCATTAAAAACTAACAGGCAAACATGAAAGAAAGGAAAGCAGTGGTGCAGGTAGAAGTCTACAAGCAAGTGATGGAGCATCCCAACACCCTACCCCGTTTGGTGGCTCAAGTGAAGGTGAAGCTGAATGAAGTCCTTATGAGGAGGGTTTCTCTCTGAGCCAATTCACACTCCTCAGCAGCACAACTTGCTTGCAAGTATATTGGGTTGGTGAAAGGGTGATGGGAGGGTGGGGGCGTGGGGGGAGCAGGGGGGTGCGGTTGGTGAAGGCAGGTTCAGGCTCATGTTGACCATTAGGCACCTTGATGTGCCAATCCTATGCTGCCTCACAGCAACAGATGTCCTTATTGTACCAGTGCAGAAAGCCGGTTGGTGAAGAACGATACTGGAACCAATCTTTTAATCAAACTGACTTTTATTTACCAAGTGAAACATTACAAGCATATACCTCCTAACTCAACCACACCCCATTTCCAGTAAGTGTCGCTTCAAATGTGCTCAACTGAAGGCTCAATTCATGCCCTCCCCCTGCATATAATTAAACACAATTGATGTAAAATGAATATGTACATCAGGTGGCATAGTTCTGGATTATGCCTCTTCACTGACCCAGACCCTGTGAAGGCAGTTCTCCACAGTGATAAGATGGCTGTTGTTTACCTTGGTGTTTCTTCTTTCATGGTGCCACTAGAAGGCAGGGCATACTGTAATTGTAGTGATTCCAAGGAAGCATCTAACTTTACAGTTAAAAGGGTATTCTCATCTCTAAGTAGTGCCATCGGGTCTGCTGTCCCAACTTCTTTTGCCTATAGTTGTATCTCTGGATGCTAATCATAAGCCAAAGTGAGGTATGTCCATCTATGTCTGCAGACATGAGTGTGGATGTATCAGTGCTTGGGGTCAGAAAACCTCTTACGCAGTCTGATCTGCTTGGTATCCTTCATTGGCCCTGCTCTTCTTTAAAATTCCTCAGATAGGGGAAACCCACCAGCAGCAGTAATGGCAATGAGGGCAAAAATAAAACAAATTAGACAATTAATGCAGATACTTATGAGAACCCAAGTGCCAGCAAAAAATATATCCATCCAGAACCCAAACCATTCCTTCCAAGCAAGTTAGGCTAAATGGGGACTTGTCTGTTTTGGACTCATGAAGGTGAGAGGTGTTAATGATAAGAGTGGAACTGTTTCACTTTTTGTTGTAAAAGTGCCATTTTGTCGAGCAGTCCGCCAATGACATCTGCTTTTAATTCTCTTTGCTCTTTTTGCAATGTGATAATGTCACACAGGAGGATGATCCCAGAGAGTTGACATCCTACCAACATCTTAATGAAGTGACAATGTATCTTAACAATAGGTGTTGGGAGAGCCAATGAGGTGTAAAAATAGGCCAAGTCCTCTCTTCCTCTCAAACATTCACATTTCCATTACAGGTAATTGGTCAATTATTATAGTTAAGATTTGATACAGATTTTTCTCCCTCTCCTTGTTCCCATTGCCAAGGAGCTGTGCCCAGCTGTAGCACAAGCAAATATACTGTGAAAATCTTTAACTTGTGCAGACTAATTGCTCATTTACAATTGCCTCATGATGGAAAATAGATTGTCTAAAGTAAAACAATCTTCCTGTCAGGCTGGGATGCAGAACAAATGAAAAATTAGCACTGACTACATGTTATGGTTTGAGGTTATATTAGGAAGTATTTATGTCCTGATGAAAATATAAGATTTTGCAGCGTGCACATATCGCAAAAAAAAAAATCACTGTGGATTTCAAGCCTTGAATAGTTAATTTTATGGAAGAATTATTGATCCTGTTCTGGCATTACTCATAGATTCTTGACTAACAAGGGAGTCAAAGGTTATCGGGGATCGGGGTACTGTGGAGTTGAGGCCACAATCAGATCAGCTGTGATCTTATTTAATGGCAGACCAGGCTGGAGAGGCCGAATGGCCTACTGCTCCTACTTTGTATGTTCGTATGCATAAAAAGCACTTTAAACAAATTAAACACAAAAGCAAATTATAATGATTCTTAGAACCACAGATAATTAATTTGTTCCTCTCACGTACTTTAGTTACATAAACAAATGCATATTTATAATCCTATGGTTACACAAATAAATATAACATTTTTAATTGTTCAGCATTGTAAAAACCGCTGTAAAGATCTAGTGAACACAAGATGTAATGTAAGTACATTCTGATGAGGATAACATGACAGTTATCTGGTCCAGGGTGTAATATTTACATAGGCCAAGACTCAACAATCCAGTTTATAAATACGTAATACATTGGTCCAGATATTGAAATCAGTGGTGAAGGAACAACACTTGCCATTCACTACGTTGAAAGCTTTCCATAGACTTTACACGGAATTTTAAGTGGGAACTTTCTCAGGCATTTGACGCAATGCGGTGGCCTCTGTGGGGAGATCTGTGTCTGTGTGGGCAAAGCAGGCAACAGGATGGCTCCTCAGCCAAACAGATTAAAGAGACCTCACTGAGCCATGCAGAGTCTAAACGAGGAAGTACAAAATATATTTAGATCATGTCGAGAAAGCAAAATAAAGATTGGGAAATAAAGATCAAGAAAGAGAAGGAAAAGAAACAGAAAGACAAACTAAAAACAAATCAATTTTATTTTTCAAATGTCAATCTCCAACAATAATTACATTCTGAAGCAATAACGCTCCATGTTTTTGTAAAATTATATTTTCAATGCAAATGAGGTTATTTGGGAGTAATTATGATTTACATTTAAAAAGTGAGGTTATTTGGGAGTAATTATGATTTACATTAAAAATTAACATTAAAAAATCACTTACACTTGAATACACAAACCCTAATGTTTTCTGTTTAATGGATTACTGGTAAGAACTGCAACTTCACACCATTTCAAAACTATGGCCTGAATTTTCAGGAGGATGGGGGCTCAAACACATCCCCGCTGACTCCAGCAGGCCTGATGCCATTTCACGCTCTAACAAGCGTTGATTGGCATAAGGCTGGACTTCCACACATCACTGGGAGGAAGTCCTGCCTTGAAGAGCTGCTGGCCAATCTGATTGGTCGGCAGCTCTCCAGTCCCTCCAGGGGCAGTGCCGCAGAGGCCAGAAGAGGGAGCTGCCTGGAATGAAGTGCTGGAAACCAGAGGAGAGGTAAGTGGCAGGGGTCCCAGATTGGGGAGGGTAGGGAAAGCCTGGGCGGAGTCACAGTGGGGAGATCAGGCTCCCAGGATAAGCCAGGGGATGTGAGGGAGGTCCAGAGGTCACCGTGCCTTAAGGCACAGTGGTGGGTGCCCCCAAGAAGGCTTCTGATGGAGTTGCGCACCCCAACCCCCCACACCCGAGATCGAACTCTGTTCGTTATCGGGTTTACCCCCTGATCTGCCATCCGCCCACCAGCCTAAAAATTCAGGCTGGGTGGAAAAAAGCCCTGTCTTGGCCATTAAGTGGCCACTTAAGGGCCTTGACTAGGGTGAGGGCGGGTTACCGTCATTGAGGCCCTGCATACCGCAACATAAAATTGCAACCAGGTCGCGGCAGGCAGAATCCCGGATGGAATCCCATCCATGCAATTTCACGCTCCTCCCCGCCTCAGAACCCGATCCCTGGCATAAAATTCTATCGGTTGGGTACTATTGTGCAGTCCGTGATGGGGCAACAACCTTTGGATTTCCACATTTAAGTACGTGACCACTGTTAATCTCACCATTATTCTCAATATAGGATCCAGCCCATTAACATTTACGGTGTACTCGGAAGGAATGGGGGAAGAGAAAATTGACTGAAACTCCATCTTCTTAAAGAGCGTTTTATGTGAGATTCTTCCACTGAATTGATAGACTGGGAGTGAATTTGGGGTTTAAGGATGTGGCAGACTTAATAGATTTGTTTTTTGTTGAAGTAAACGATAAAACAGCAAATCATGAAAGGTCATCGGCCCGAAATGGTAACTCTGTCTTCCCTTTCTCCGCAGATGTGGCCAGACTTTTGAGTATTTCCATCATTTTCTGTTTTTATATCACAAAAGCCAGTTATCCAGCAAGTCACAAAACTTATAAAAGGCTGGCATAAGATGAAAGGAATCAAGAAGCAGTGTTTAGTTTAAAAAAAATGATAATTGCAAAATTTGCTACATACTAGGTAGTATTAGGGTGTTCGGGATTGTAAGGGTTAATGTGGGACTGGGGAAAGAGTAACATCCACATCGTGACGTAGAGAGTCACAGGGGAGTAGTAGAATGTGTTGGTGAGTCTGGTAGAAGTTGACACGAAGATAACACCTAGTCAGAACTGTATCCTGTATACATGTACATAACTATGTGTTATTAATAAACAGTTGTTGTTCAACTATATGAACCTCTAGAACTCTTCATGGGACAACACACAACCTTACAACATACTAGAACTTTAGCAAAATGTTTTGAAATTTGATTTTGGGCCCCTGTGTATATTTTTACTTGTAACAATGGAATTGCCCTCAATTGAATCAAGTTTTACCTATCCCATTGGACTCACAGTACCTTCAACAATGGGTTCTCCTATCATGTGGATACCATTATCCCCCAGAATGTTCTGAGGATCTAATATTATCCTCTTTCTCTTCCTCTCCATACTGCTTTTGTTGCCATTCATATGCAGATCCATAGGGGTTCGCTTCCACATGTAGGCAGATGACCATCAAATTTGCCTCTCCACCACCACTCTCAACCTCAGTGCTTCCTTTGCCCAGTCAGTCTCCTTGTACTATATCAAATTGTGGCTTCCTCCAGTTAAACATTGGTAAGAGTGAAGCCGTCATCTTCAGCACCAACACCCACCTCCCCCCCCCCCTCCCACCCCCACATAACCACCACAAACCCCCATCCCCGCCCACCACCCGCAACCCCACCACTACAATCTCTGGCCATTTGCCAAAGGCAACCTTGCAAACCGCTGAATACTACAACCATTTCCCTCTCATTTCTAGTGGATTATGCCAGTCTCTTGTCAATATGATGGCAGATGACCAGAGGAAGCCCAGCTGATTCTTTGGCCACCATATGAAAAGTGACTCTTCTTGTCCATTCCAAACATGTTTGGCTGAGAGTTTACTCCTGAAATCTACTGTTTAACATTTCAGTTGTAGCCAACAAAATCCTTCATCTGTTGAAGTGCTGAAAACAGGATAATTCCTAATCTTTCTCAGGGGAGATGCAGATCTACACATGTGCATTGTGTTCATTTACATTTGGGCCAAGGATTTGAGTTTTCGCTGGCTAGGGAAGGATTTCAAAGTATGGGGAGGAAGGATGCACTTGGAGTCCAGGATATTCAATAGCCTTGAAGGGTTCACCAACCTATCTGTGAAAAAAAAGATGGAGGGGGGTGGAATGGGAGAGATGTTTGAACCCAAGTTACAGATAAATCTGGCACAATATTATATAGAAAAATTATGGGTTTTTTGGACACCACTTGTTCAGTTAGAACCTATCATGGCAACCAAATTTATTTGACAAATAATAAAAGGAGACAGTAATCAATTAGAAATGGGAAATTGGTTGTTTAAATGCTTAAGCACTAAGGAGGAAAAATATTGGCTGGCTTTACAGTTGCAAGTATTATGCAGAAAAAAATTAAGATTGTGAACTGTAATTTATTTCCTCATTTTCAACACTTGTAGTAAATATTTGTGTTTTTATATATCTCCAGTGTAGATTTTTTTTTAAAGGCAACCTAAAATAACGTTGCATTTTTAAAATAAAATATGGAGGTATTTAGGTAATTTTCACCTTTTTTGTTTCATACTGTTCCTTCACTCTCCTGCCCTGAATCCTGCTGTTAAAATGCCAGCCTCACAGCACGCCACCTGGTAAGCACAGAGCAGGGATTTGGTCATGCTGGGAATTATCTTTGCAAACAGTTGCATGCATAGTCCTTTGGAAGGGAGAATTGGAATCAGAATCTAATTCTTGAAACAAATGCTCCAATTGTGTATCAGGATAATTACAAAGCTGTGATAGTCAATCACAGCCTTGGTTTTATTACCATCTCCAGGTCCTCAACTCTTGGAAGAGCTTATTGCTTTACTTTTAGTTTAAAAACTACAGTGTACATTGTAAAGCTCACCTTAATCACAGAATCACAGAGTGCAGAAGAGGCCCTTCGGCCCTTCGAGTCTGCACTGACGTGAGAAACACCTGACCTACCTACCTAATTCCATTTACCAGCACTTGGCCCATGGCCTTGAATGTTATGACATGCCAAGTGCTCATCCCGGTACTCTTTAAAGGATGTGAGGAACCCCGCCTCCACCACCCTCCCAAGCAGTGTATTCCAGACCGTCACTACCCTCTAGGTAAAAAGGTTTTCCCTCACATCCCCCCTAAACCTCCTGCCCCTCACCTTGAACTTATGTCCCCTCGTGACTGACCCTTCAACTAAGGGGAACAGCTGCTCCCTATCCACCCTGTCCATGCCCATCATAATCTTAATAAGCAGAGTATGCTCATGGTGGAAGTTTGTTACCCTGTAAAATAGAGAAATCCTAAATTTTCTATAGCTTTGAGATTGGAGATGTCTTAAGAATTCAAATCGATATCCATGATACACAGTAACCTCTCCAGTCTGGAACGCTGAAGACCAAGTCATTTCTGTATTCTGCAATTTTCAGCATTATGAAATGATGTTAGAATGTCTAACCACAAGTATGTGAACCAGGTAACATCGTAGATGTAAATATTTACTTGAAACATGAAACAGTGTAAAACATTATAAATCAATAATAAAAATTGATACTTATCCAAAAACTGTATCTTCCATGTTTCCACAGCCTGACAAAAGATTCATAGGGCAGGATTTTTACCTCATTGGGCGAGCGTGGATGCAAAATTGGGCTCTAACCGCGATTTCACACTGGTTGGCCAATTGACGGACAGCCAGCATGAAAGGCACGCTGGGTTCCTCAACACTGCTAGGGTGGGGGTGGGAGGAGAGCGAGCGCTGAAGTGTGCGCATGCGTGGGGCTGCGCGTAGTGAAAGGTCCCCAAAGGCGCAGAGCTGCCTCAGGGAGCTGAAGACTTTTAACGCTAAAAGTAAAGAACTTAAAAATAAGGCAAACATGACCACCTCATGTGACTCTGTCACATGAGTGAGGACATGTTAAAAATGAGTTTTAAAAGTTTTATCTTTTTTTAAATCACCGGTCGAAACCTCATCCGTGGTCAGGATGAGGTTTCGCAAAAAAATGCAAAGGCCATTTGGCCTATTCGCCCACTCACCAACCGAGCAGTTGGACGAGCAGTGAAAAGTTTGATTTAATTAATTGATTAAGGGCCTTAATAGGCCTCTTAATTGTCAGTGGGCGTGCTGTCACCTCTCGAGCACACCCGCTGAGCGAAATAAAGGCTCTTGCCCAACATCATCGCGCACTACTTTACTCTCGTTAAAGGTGGGCATGCACCCGCCCAACAAGGAAAAATTCTGTCCATAGCTTAGTGCTCCTAACTACTATGGATTACAAGCCTTGCATCATACAAACACAACTTTTAAGTTATATCTAATAGTTATATCTAATTGTACTTGATACCTGCTCTGCTTGCTCACAAAACTGTACTTCCAAAAGCACTGTGCCCCACAATAAAAAAGGACGCCTTGATTTATTGCAGTGCCCAGACAGTTGAGTGGCGAGTCCATGAGTTGCTTGAATCAAATATTTTCCTGACAACTGGTGTTTCCGAACAATAGATTTCTAGACTGGAGAAGTTACAGTTTATCATAAATATGTTCTGTTTTGTACTGTAGGCATAATAAAGCAAAAAAGCAACTAGTTTTTACTACAACTGGATGAAGCACGGAGTTTCGAGATATAATCACACTTGTGTTTTGCCCTTTCTACCAAATTATACACAATCATGAGGAACTGGTATGGGGCTGACATTCACTGCGAGGACATCAGTAGTTCTTGTAGAATTGTCCTAGTGTTACTGGTACACAGAGGAGATTTCTCCTGATTTTCCAGCATTCCTTTATTTAATTATTGCTGTTACACTTATGAAAGCAGGGACCTAAACTAGGTAATCAGCTAACAGACTGAGCAGAAGGGGGAGATTGTGTAAGTGACAGCAGAAGAGCTACAGAAAGTAGACTCACAGAACTACAAGCTACCCTAAAGGGAATTCCATCTCCAGAGGCATCTACAGCTACATTTGTCAAAGTCTGAGTTCTTTCAGAGCAATCTAACCATGTGTTGGAAGCCTTAGCCTGTGAATCTATTCTTATCGGATTCTCCATGCTGGGGGAGGTCTGATAGGAGTTGGACACAGGCTTCCACAACCTTACAGCTGTTACCATCTGTCTCCAACAAACAGCTAAAAGTGTTAAGGCAGTTCTCAGCAGCAAAGAACATAAACTTACTGTAAACCACCCAACAAGCTCATGCCAAACCAAAAGACTTGCAGATGCAAGCCTCAGCAGTAGCCCAAGAAATTTCAGCGACATCTGACCCTTCTGAACAAGATAGCAAGCCATTCCATTAGTTAGGAAAACTTGCAGGGAAAAGCAAACAGCTCACTTCCTTCATCTACTAGGGGAACATCTACTTGAAGAACTAGGCTAAACAACAGATGATTTGCCTTATGTTGTCAACTAGTGGACGACATGCTAGATAACACCGAAGGTCACTTCTCTCATCAACAAGTGTGATTTATTTGAGTTTGAATTTGATATTGGCTTTCCTTTTTTCTGTTAGACCCTTCTTCCTGCGCCTAGTTTTGGATGTGCATTTGTGATGGTGCAGTATAATACTGGGTCATGATGTGTTGGGTTGAAATTGCATGAAAACCCAGTTACAGGAATGTTTCTTGGGTGAGGCGGGTGATGGTAATCATAGATAAATTCCCCAGAAATATTGCTGCTTAAATGGATCAGGAAATTCCATAGGCTCTGTCTGATTGATTTTGTCCTCTTTCGTCCCTTTTTAATTCTCCTCCTTACTCTGCTACATGATGATTCATCTCCATACACCCAAGTTGTACAAAATACAATTTATTTAGACACCATTTTTGAGGCTTTACAGCAGCATCTCTTGGACAGACCCAGGCAGCAAAATCATTCCTTGAGTAGTGTGTTCAACCCTGGCAGATATATGTGCTTCGCGTATATTTTTGCAGCTGTTGTTCTGCGATTCCACATTGCTGTCATTCCAGAAAGCTCCAGAGAATACTCCTGGCCTCCCAGAAAGGCCTTGAAATAAGCATGAGTCTGTACACAGACTCTGAGATACCTACATGATGCAGTTGTGTCAGTCACATACAACCTGTTTGCACATCCTCCTCTTCATGTGGTGGTATTGGTGAAAAGAGCCAGGCAAACCACAAATCACTAAGACCTTACCTACTATTATAATCTTCTTATTTTTCTTCTTTCAGCTTCTCCTATTTTATGTGCAGTCTCCACAATGGTGACATCTCCTCCTCTCAGTCACCCTTTCCTTCCAATCCCGCTGTGTTTAAATCTCTTGCCACGGCATCTTTCCATCTGACCTTAGGCCTTCCTCTTCTTTCTCTTCCTGGCAGTCCCATCTCCATTACTTTCATCGTTACTTTTCCTCTCATACTCCACCACAGGTTACCATACCATTTCAATACCTTCTCAGCTACTTTCTCCAATGCTATCGCAATCTTCACTGACCTCCTGATGTACTGGTTTCTGATTTTATCCTTTCTTATTACTCCACACGTTCATCTCCGCATCCTCATCTCAATCATTGTTCCTCTCTCCTTGATGTTGCCCAAGTTTCCACACTATATAACAAGGCCGGTCTCACAACTGTCTTGTAGATTCTTCCTTTCAGCTTCAGCAATAGTTTTTATTATGAAACATTCTATTGCACTTCTTCCAATACTTCAACTAGAGCTAATCCGTTGTCTAATTTCTATTTCCATACTTCCATCTTCTGCCGCCACTGGCCTCAGGTTTCTTTTTAAATAATTCACTTTCTCCAAGTCTTCAACCATAATCTTTACACCCTCACTCTGAACCTCTTCCCTAGGCTCAAATAGACAGTCCATAAATTGCCCATAAATTGGACTTCTGATATTCAACCCAGCAAGTCTGTGTGTATTGGTGCTGGACCCAAGTCTGGATAAGTGGGCAGGGTTAGTGGCCGGACGATCATCCAGCTGTAAATCCACCAGCCAAATCCAAATGACACTTGATTTTCCTCTATTAATATACAGGTCTTAAAGAAAAGTGGATTAGTTAGTCTGTTAAAATTGCAAATGAAGGAATTTCATTGATGTTGCATTTGAATTACATTTTTATTATTGTTCTGACTTTTTTTCAATGGTATGGGTAGAACCATTGGAAAATGTGCAAAATGAGAAAGTACTTAGAGGAAAATAAAGGAACTAACTACACAACATATCCTAAGTACTTTGTATGTCGGAAGTGTCAGTGTGGCTCAGTTGGTAGCACTCTCTGCCCTTAAGCATGGAGTTTTGGGTTAAAATTCATCCGTAGACTGGAGCATGTAACCTAGGCTGATTGCTCAGTGCAATGGTGAGTAAGTTGCATTTTGTTGGAGGATTGGTTAGTTCTTCCAGTTTCCAAACCAACATTTCCACAGTTGTCATTACCTATAACAATTATCTGGTCAGTGATTTTCTATGTGTTGGACCTTGCTATGCGCTACCTGGCTGCTATACCAACTTATAGAAAAGCAGTGACTTCATTTGAAAAGTAGTGATAGGGTGGAGAGTGTTTTGGGATGTGCTGAGGAACTGATCAAATGCTATGCAAGTGCAAATTCTTCCTTTCTACACAAAGAAACCAAGAGCCGAGAGGATTGTATTGAAGATGTTTCCTTCCACAAATCTATCCCCAAAGAAATAATTATCTTTCCTAAAGCACATCTGCTCCAGGCTGGCATATAATCTGTTGTTAATGGACTGGGCTGCACCACTCTGGGAACCTTTTAGCGCTCTCACTAACTTTGCCTGCAGCAGAATACCTCCAAGCGAATTATAAAGTAAACTACTGGAGGCACTTATTAAACAATACCCTGTCAAGCAGTTTCTCGCCAAAAGTCATCAGTCCAGATTTTGATAAGGTCTTTGCAGTTTTGCTGCCATAAGATGACGTGGACATGATACTACAGACGGACAGTGAGATGTGAGTGCTCAGGACTTGAACAGTCTTATTCTCTCAGTTGTATTGTCAAACTGAAAGGGACAAACTCCTGGGGGTTATCAACTTACATAGACACGTAATTAACTGAGAACATTGAGCTGCCATTGGCATGAAGCCTTCCTTTTCAAGAAAAAAAGCTGTTGAGAATGTTGATCCAGGTAGCATCTTGGTATTCTCCAGTCCATGTACTACTTTTGAAGTGTAGCTACCTTTGTTGTGTAGGCAAACACTGCCTCTAATTTGCACACAGCAAGGTTCTACAAGCAGCAATGATATAACGAGCAGAAAATCTGTTTTGCTGGTGTAGATTGATTACATAAGAAGAGATTTCTCCCCTGCTCTTATTCAAACAATGTCCTGGGCATCTCTTACATCCACCTTCACAAGCAGACAAGGCCTAAGTTTAACATCTTGACAATACAGCTTGGATTCAGTTACTCTGGAGTGGGGTTTGAACCCATGTGCTTCTAATGCAAAGGTAAGTGTGTTATGCTGAACTAAGCTGACACTAGTGACCCAAATATTCTGTCCTTGTAGTTTTCCCTCATGGATAGCCCAATGTTAGCCTGATCTTGCACAGTGGAATGCATACAGATGCTAAACACCTAAATGTCAAATTCCTCTCTCTGCTAGTTGAACTAGAGTGTTAAAATCACTAGTTCAGAATCTTCATTAAATGGAACTTAAGCAAATGCATTAATTGTTCTTACAGTAATATTAAAAATGTATCATTTTTTGTTACAATTTTGAAACTAATGAGTTATCTAAATTGACTAATGTGTAATATTTTTACACTACAAGGTTGAAAGGTTCTTTTTTAATGCTAATGTTATTTTTGGTGCCAGTCTGTGTAAATACCTTAATATGATTGAAGTCAAAAATACAAAACGATTATTTGCCAAGCTCACTCAAGGGAGCTCAATGTCCTGAAGCTATACGCAGAGTTATTTTTATCAAGCAACTCACAAAAAGCAGAATTAGAAATCAGATGTGATCAGATTCAGATAAAGCTCAAATTTGTGGCTATAAGCATTTCTAAAGGCTGATCCATAGGGTGAGCTCTACATCACAGGTTGAAGGGCACTCACAAGCTATTCACCAAGTCCTGATTGCTTATTGTTTAACCTTCCTTGCTGCAAGTAAGTGAGTTCATGGTAGTCTGAAGCATTAGACTGTTCGGAGTTCCTGTCAGAAACAATTGTTAATCCCCAGGTCACTTGTGTAAATTATAGCTGGGTGATTAGAAAACAACAATTCGTCATGATTATGAAGAATTCCAAAACCCAAACTGCACTAACCTGCCAGCTAGTTTATATCAACTAGACATTTCTACTAGGCAGGAAAACCCAAAAAAGAAAACCATGACTAACATAGGAAGTTAAGCATTTTAGAAGATTAAAAGAAAACACCTACAAAGTTGCCAGAAATAATAGTAAACATGAAGATTGGGAGGATTTTAGAATACAGCAAAGGAGGATCAAGAAACTGATAAGGAAAAAGAGAAAAGAATATGAATGTAAACTGGGACAAAACATACAGATTGTAGAAGCTTCTATAGCTATGTAAAAAGGAAATGTTTGATGAAAACAAATGTGTGTCCATTACAGGCAGAGTCAGGAGAATTTATAATAGAGAAATGGCAAAGAAGCTATAAGATTACCTTGTGCCTGTATTCACTGAGGAAGATACAAGAAATCTCCAAGAATTAGAGGTCCAAGGGACTAGGGAGAATGAGGAGTTGATGGAAATTAGCCTTAGTGAATTGTATTGGAGAAATTAATGGGACCGGATATTCAACATCCCAGAGTGTTGAAAGAAATAGTGAAATAGTGATGATAGAAATAGTGGATGCATTGGTGATCATTTTCTAAAACCCTATAGATTCTGGATGGATCAAGCAGATGTTTTTTTGATTTGTTCATGGGATGTGAGCATTGCTGGCAAGGCCAGCATTTATTGCCCATCCCTAAATGCCCTTGAGAAGTGGTGGTGAGCTGCCTTCTTGAACCACTACAGGCCATATGGTGTACACCCACAGTGATGTTAGGGAGGGAGTTCCAGGATTATGACCCAGTGACAGTAAAGGAACGGTGATACATTTTCAAGTCAGATTAGTGAGTGGCTTTGAGGGGAACATCCAGGTGGCGGTGTTCCCATGTGTCTGCTTTTAACATTGTTCTTCAAGGTGGTAGTGGCCGTGAGTTTTGAAGGTGCTGGCTAAGGAGCTTGGCGAGTTTCTGCAGATGGTACACACTGCTGCCACTGTTCCTGCAGATGGTACACACTGCTGCCACTGTTCCTGTAGATGGTACACACTGCTGCCACTGTTCCTGCAGATGGTACACACTGCTGCCACTGTTCCTGCAGATGGTACACACTGCTGCCACTGTTCCTGTAGATGGTACACACTGCTGCCACTGTTCCTGTAGATGGTACACACTGCTGCCACTGTTCCTGTAGATGGTACACACTGCTGCCACTGTTCCTGCAGATGGTACACACTGCTGCCACTGTTCCTGCAGATGGTACACACTGCTGCCACTGTTCCTGTAGATGGTACACACTGCTGCCACTGTTCCTGTAGATGGTACACACTGCTGCCACTGTGCATCAGTAGTGGAGGGGGTGGGGTGCCAATCAATGGGTTGCTTTGTACTGGATGGTGTCAACCTTCTTGAGTGTTGTTGGAATTGCACTCAACCAGTCAAGTGGAGGGTAATCCATCACACCCCCTGACTTGTACTTTATGGATAGTGGACAAGCTTTGGGGAGTCAGGAGGTGAGTTACTCACCACAGGGTTCCTAGCCTCTGACCTTCTCTTGTAGCCACAGTATTTATATGGCTAATCCATTTCAGTTTCTGGTCAATGGTAACACCCAGGATGTTGATAGTGGGGGTGTTAAGTGATGGCAATGTCATTGAATGTCAAGGGGTGATGGTTAGATTCTCATTTGTTGGAGCTTGTCGATGCCTGGCACTTGTGTGGCTCGAATATTACTTGCCACTTGTCAGCCCAAGCCTGGATATAATCCAGGGCATGTTGTATTTGGACATGGACTGTTTCAGTACCTGAGGAGTCATGAATGGTGCTGAACATTGTGCAATCATCAGTGAACATCCCCACTTCTGATTTTTGGTGGAAGGAAGGCCATTGATGAAGCAGCTGAAGATGGTTGGGCCAAGGACACTAACCTGAGGAACTCCTGCAGCGATGCCCTGGAACTGAGATGATTGACCTCGACCAACCACAACTATCTTCCTTTGTGCTGGGTATGACTCTGAACAGTGGAGAATTTTCCCCCTGATTCCCATTGACTCCAGTTTTGCTAGTGCTCCTCGATGCCACACTCTGTAAAGTGCCACCTTGATGTCAAAGGCAGTCACTCTCACCTCACCTTGAGAGTTCAGCTCTTTTGTCCATGGTTGATCCAAGACTGTATTGAGCTCTGGAGCTGAGTGGCCCTAGGGTAACCCAAATTCAGTGCCAATGAGTAAGTTATTGCTAAGCAAGTGCTGCTTGATAGCACTGTTGAAGACCTTTGACTGATGATGGAGAGTGGACTGCTGCCGCTGTCATTGGCCAGGTTGAATTTGCCCTGCTTTTTGTGGACAAGACATACCTGGGCAACTTTCCACATTGCCAGGCAGATGCCAGTGTTGTAGCTGTACTGGAACAGTTTGGCTAGGGGTGCGGCAAGTTCTGGAGCACAAGTCTTCAGTACTATTGCTGGAATATTGTCTGGGCCCATAGTCTTTGCAGTATTCGGTACCTTCAGCCATTTCTTGATACCACATAGAATGAATTGAATTGGCTGAAGACTGGCATCTAAGATGCTGGGGACCTCTGGAAGAGGCCAAGATGGATCATCCACTTGGCACTTCTGGCTGAAGATTGTAGCAAATGCTTCAGCCTTATCTTTTGCACCGATGTACTGGGCTCCTCCATCATTGAGGGTGGGGATATTTGTGGAGCCTCCTCCTCCAGTGAGTTGTTTAATTGTCCACCACTATTCACGACTGGATGTGGCAGGGCTAAGAGCTTAGATCTGACCCATTGGTTGCGGAATCGCTTAGCTCTGTCTAACACTTGCTGCTTATGCTTATTATACTGGCATGGATTAAGGATTGACTAACTGGCAGAAAGCAGAGAGTAGAAATAAACTTGTAATTCCCGCATTGGCAAGTTGTGACTAATGGGGGACTACAAGGATCAGTACTTCATCCCCAGATATTCACAACATCTATCAATGATTTGGATTTGGGGATCAAATGTATTATTTCCAAGTGTGCGGATGACACAAAGCTAGGTGGGAATGTGTTTGTGAGGAGGATGCAAAGCAGCTCCAAGGGGATTAGGACAGACTTAGTAGGTGGGCAAGAACATGGCAGATGGAATATAATGTGTAAAAATGTGAGATTATCCACTTTGGTAGGAGCAACAGATGTGCAGAGTACTTCTTAAATGGTAAGAGACTAGAAAGTGTAAATGACAAGGGTGTCCTTGTCAATAAGTCACTGAAAGCTAACATGCAGATGTAGCAGGCAATTAGGCTAATGGTATGTTAGTCTTTACCACAAGAGGATTTGAGTACAGGAGTAGCGAAGTCTTGCTTCAATTGTTGCTACACCTGGAGCAATGTGTGCAGTTTTGGTCCCCTTACCTGAGGAAGGATATTATTGCCATAGAGGGAGTGCAACAAAGGTTCACCAGACGTGTTCCCGGGAAAAATGGATAGAAAATGGGATAAAAGGGGGGATAAAAAAAGGGATAAAACAATGAATAAAAATAAAAATAAATGGATAAAAAATAAAAATGAAAGTAGAAAAAAGGGATTAAAAAAGAGGTGGGGATAGAGGAGAGAGTTCATGGTTTGAAGTTGTTGAACTCAATGTTAAGTCCGGAAGGCTGCAAAGTGCCTAATTGGAAGATGAGATGATGTTGCTCCAGTTTGCATTGGAATTATTCTCTACAGTTTCGAAGAATGAGAAGTGATCTCATTGAAATCTACAAAAGCCTTAAAGGAATAGATAGGGTAGATACAGATAAGATGTTTTCCCTGGTTGGGGAACCTAGAACCAGGGGACGCACTTTCAAGATAAGGGGGAAACTACTTAGGACCAAGATGAGGAGAAATTGTTTTACTCAGTTGTGAACCATTGGAATTCTCCACCTATGAGGACTGTGAAAGCTCAGTCATTGACCAGAATTGTACATCCCGCAGGCGCAAGATGACATCAGGTGATCGCCCCAACGTCATCGCACACTCACACAGTACGCACACCCGCCAACAATTAAGCGGGCAATTAAGCCCGTTAAGGAGGCAAGCGAAAGCAATTTTTTGCGGCCCGTTCACTTTTACGGTTGGCGGAGGAGCCAATCGACCAGGCGGCCTTTACACTTTTGCTCAAACCTTGATCCAGGGTGGGTTGAAATATCTGTGGGGAAATAAAATAAAAAGAGATATCTGGGGACTGTTTTTTTATGAGGCATGGTTACAGGTGCTTGATTGTGCTGCACGGGCATATTTTGCAGCATTTTTGAGGCTTTGTTTATTCTGTGGAGGTCTGCAGTTCCCTGAGGCATCTGTCAGCCTTCAGGGCGCTCAGTGGAAGTGCTCACCAGCACCCGTGCTGATGTCAGTGCCCGGCCTCTTCCTACCCCCAACTGCAGTGCTGAGCCTTTCTCAGTGCACGTTTCATGCTGGCTGACCTTTAATTGGCCAGCCAGTATGAAATCGTGGTCAGGGGCCTGTTTGCCATCTGCTCCCAGGCCCGCCTTTGACAGACAGATAGAATAAGGGACAGGTTGTGACTAATCTTGTCCCTGAAGGATCTATGCTGGGGTCTCAATTATACGCAGTATTTATTTAATTACTTAGACCTAGGATAGAAAACTGCAGCCTGAATTTTTGCTCCCAAGTCAGGAGAACAGAGTTGGAAAAAAGCCCACACGTCATATTTTGGACATCCCGGTTATGAAAATTGAATCTGTTTGAAGGCAGCAGCACTTTTATATGTGCAGCTTCCTCCATGAACCACGGATGTGCAAAACAACAACCCACCACCATTCTCCCACTTGCAAAAATGGTGGTTTCCGGATTCCAGGGCAGGACTTCAGGAATCGGGTCTCCGGCGCCATTTTAGCTAAGTCGGAGACCCTCTACTTCTTTACGAAAATTCAGGCCTGCATATCCGCCAATCGTGCGCACCTGACGAGCGAAAAATTATGTCACTAAATATGTTTAAAGCAGAGATTGATAGATCTCCAAAAAACAATGACATAAAGGGATATAGGGATATTGTGGGAAAAAGGTATTGAAATGGATGATCAGCCATGATCAGGTTGAATGGCGGAGCAGGATTGATGGGCTGAATGGCCTGCTCCTGTTCCTATGTTCTTAAGGCATGCAGCATTGAACCTTGAGGGTGAATTGGAAGAATATAAAATAAGATGAAATGTGCTGAAGGAAGAAAGAATATGTATACAACTTATCTGACTTTCATAGAGTGTCTTCAGCATGAAGAAATAACCCAATAAGCTTCAGAAGTAAACAAAATGGAGGAAATGGACATAAATCAGGAAGAGAAACATTAGGCAGGTTCACAAAAGCTTGATCATAGGCAAAGAGCTGTAGATATGGAAGGATTGAGGTAGGGGTTTCAGAGAACAGGGCTGAGGCAGCTCAGGATTCTTGCATCACTAGACAAGTGAGGGGGAGTTTACCAGATGCCAAAATCAAAATAGTGAAGTCCCAGGTTGGCATACAAGCAGGGATATGTAGAAGAGGTCATATGTTGAGAAATAGGGAGCCAATGGAAACGTGAACCTCATGTAAAATGAAGCATGGTAGGTCAACATGTAATTCTTAATCTGGGAGCTGAATCCAATTACCAGGGCCAAAATCTTGGAACTCCCTTCCTAATAGCACTGTGAGTGTCCCTACACCACATGGATGCAACTGGTTCAAGAAAGTGGTTCACCACCAGCTTCTCAAGGGCAATTAGGGATAGGCAAAAAATGCTGGCCTAGCCAGCAACACCCACAGCCTGTGAAAGAATAAATATTTTTAAAATGCTGCTTTTTAAACATTAATCCCGACGATATGGGGGACATTTCTAGCAAGACGAGTATTTCTTACCTGGCTATACTTGCCCTTAAGAAGGTGAGCCATCTTTAAACCACTGCAGTTTCAATGGAGAAGGTGCTCCCACAGTGCTTTTGATGGGAGTTCCAGGATACTGACCAAGTGCTGATGAAGGAACAGCGATATATATTCAAGACAAGATAGTGTGTGATTTGGGTGGAAACTTGGAGGAAATGATGTTCCCACACATTTGCCATTCTTGGTCTTACTGTTGACAGTTGCTGGAGACTTCGGAGGTGCTGTTGAAGAAGCCTTGGTGAGCTGCTGCAGTGCATCCTGTAGATAACATGCTGCAGCCATATGGTGCACCAGCGGCAGTGGATAATTAAGCTGGTCAACTGCTTTATCCTGGATGGTGTTCCACTTCTCGAACACTGTTGCACCTACGTCCATCCAGGCATGCTGGACCTCCCGAGATATTGAATCAGGGATGAGAGCTCGCCAGAGTCAAGGTAAACAAAATAACAGTAACAAAGGAAATAATGGCAGTAAAGAGCAACAAATGACCAGGATTAGATGGTCTCCACCTCAGGGTTTTAAAGGATGTAGGTGAAAACTTTTCTGATATCTTCGTCTTCTAAACTTCTTCAAATTCACTATTCGTTCCTTTAGATTGGAAAACGGTGTATACCACTTCGCTATTTTAGAAAAAATGAGAAAGGAAACCAGCAGATTATAGACCAATTAGCCTAAAACCTTATGTTAGGAAATTATAAGAGATTATCAGGATAGAGTGACTGAACACCTTGAAAATTTTCGGATTTGTACAGGGTAGGCCTTTCCTGATAAACCTGATTTTTTTTTGAAGAGTTGACTAAAGTAGTGGGCAGGGGATTGAACATTTAATAAAGCTCTTCATGAGGACTTGTTAGCTATTGACCTGGTTAGGAAATTGGCTGCACGCAAGTGACAGACAGATAGAATAAGGGACAGGTTGTGACTAATCATGTCCCGCAAGGATCTATATTGGGGTCTCAATTATACGCAGTATTTATTTAATTACTTAGACCTAGGATAGAAAACTGCAGCCTGAATTTTTGCCCCCAAGTCAGGAGAACAGAGTTGGAAAAAAGCCCACACGTCATATTTTGGAAATCCCGGTTATGAAAATTGAACCTGTTTGAAGGCAGCAGCACTTTTACATGTGCAACTACCTACCACGGATGTGCAAACAACAACCCACCCCCATCCTCCCTCTTGCAAAAATGGTGGTTTCCGGATTCGGGGGCAGGACTTCAGGAATCGGGTCTCCGGCAACATTTTAGCTTAGTCGGAGACCCTCTACTTTACAAAAATTTAGGCCTGCATATCCAAATTTTCCAATTGGCCATACTGTAAACAGTATAGACGGAACTGTAAATTTACAAAGCGATATTACTAGATTAAGCGAATGAGCGAAATTGTGACAAATGGATTTCAACATAAGCAAATGTGAGGTTATCCACTTTGGACATAAAATGCATAGAAGAGAGTACTTGTCAAATGATGAAAAGCTAGAAGCCATGGAGACTTTGGGAGGCATGTATATAAAGAATTAAATAACATGGACTTGTCCAGTAAATAATCAAAAATGCTAATAGAATGTTAATCTTTATATCTGTAGGACTAGAATGCAAGGGAATGTAAGTCAAGTACTGTGAGTAGTTCTGAACATCACACCTGTAGAAGGATATTTTGGGTTTGGGGAAAATGCTGCGTAAATTAACCAGAACAATACATGGGCTCCAAGGAGCCTTATCTGTTTTATATTTGTTAACATGCTTCATTCTTTTTAATGACTTGTGCCAAATCCTCTCCATGTTCTTCTCATTGACAGCTCATGCCTCATTGGATTTGTCAGCTTTGATCACCATGTTATCTTTCCCCCTCTGCACCAATTGCCTGATCTTCTGTGGCAAATTATAAGGAGAGATTACACAAACTGGAATATATTGGAATTTAGAAGGTTAAATGGTGCTTTAATTGAAGATTCAAGACATTAAGAAGAACAAATGGGATAGATTGATGGGAACTATTCCTGCTGGTTGAGGAATCTAAGACTAGGAAACATGGTCAAAAATTAGAAAATACTTCAACACACAAAGGGTGGTAGAGATTTGGAACTCTTTTCCGCAAATGGCAATTGATGCCAGGTCAATTTTTAATTTTGAATCTGAGAGTTATAGAATTTTATTAACCAAAGTATTGAGGGATATGGGGCAAAGTCAATGAAGCTTGATCGCTGATCAGCCATGATCTCATTGAATGCCGGAACAAGTTTGGAGGGCTAAATGGCCTACTAAACTTCCTACGTTCCCAGGCGAGTAAAATATAGTCTATCTACTCCTAACTTGTGCCTTGTAGGTGGTGGAAAGCTTTGGGAGTCAGGAGATGAGCCACTTGCCACAGAAGATCAGGCAATTAGTGCAGAGGGGGAAAGATAACATGGTGATCAAAGCTGACAAATCCAATGAGGCATGAGCTGTCAATGTGAAGAACATGGAGAGGATTTGGCACAAGTCATTAAAAAGAATGAAGCATGTTAACAAATATGTGACAGATCAGGTTCAAATGATTTTTTTTTTCAGTTTATGCTATGGTAAAAGGTGAGGGTTTCCTTGCTCTTGTGTATGTGCTTATGAAGCCCCATAGCCATGGATTTTACAAATGCCCAAATGATAGTCTCCTGAACACGTCAGTAATTATGCCATATGTCAGTTTATGACTGTACTACACAAAATTACTTAAAAATATTGCAGTGTGACAGGAAAGCCCATAGTAGATGTGCTGGTTGCTGTTATACAGGGGAATCACACAGTCTCTAATTGGAAGACAAAACACTGCACAGCAGCAAGTCAAAATATCCAAGAATAATCTCAACTGTTCTCAGAAGACAGTTTAAGACAAAAAAAATGTGGATGTGTAAAATCTTTAATGTAGCAACAATCTGACTTTAAGCATTGCAACTTTTTGCATTATATTCTTTATTCTGTAGAATGATTTAGATTAATTTGTAGTGGTTCCTTAATATTTTATCTTGTGGGAAGATTTCCATATATTTAAGCCTTTGGGCACTGAAAAACTCATTTAGTTTTCCAAATCACACTAGTTTTTACTAATAAGACAGCTACAAAAATACCTTTGGGGGGAAATGCAAAGATACCTGCTGTAAAGTGGAATTAGAGGATTAGGAAATCAATCATCAGTTCAGAATTGAGCACTTTCAAAACGAACTTAACTCTTGTAATTGCGCGTTTCCGTTTAAAAATTGCACTGCAACGTTGAAAATTTATAAAGATTTATCACACCCTTTGTTCTACCAGTAAGGGGATTAAAACCATTCTATTTTAACCTGTTAGGTGAATAACCCAGTCCTGCACTTTGTTTTAAGCCTGTTCCAGTTTTTATTTATACGCACCCATGTAAGTATGTTTTGATCTTCAGTTCTATAAGGTTCTTCAAGACTTCACGCTATCTCACAGGGGAATTCTTGGGAAGAGTGAAATCTGGAAAGAACCAGGAATTGAGGCAAATTAATTCATTTGGTGAAGGATTCAAATACCAAGAAGCAGAAATAAATTGGGAAATTGGGAATAAGAAGAGAGATCAGGCAAAAGTTTTTTATTCCGAAACAGGACACTGTGCAATAATTTGCCAGCAATAGGTCTTAAACAAGTATAAATGAATACAGGAGAAAAGGATCTGATTGGTCATCTCACTAACTAATTTGACTGCAGACTTTACAATTATGATTGGAGTCGATAGGGTCAATCAACTGTTTTCACTTGTAAACCCTAAATGTAGGGTACCATTAAGAGGACAAATAAAGATTTTTGGACAGATTTCTTTGTTCAAATGGGTGAGAATAAGGAACTCACCACCACATAAAGTGGTTGAACGAGGTAGTATTGATGTATTTAAGGAGACACTTTCTACATACATGATTGGGAAGGAAACTGAGGTGAAGGGTGGGTGAGTAATTAGAGCAGAAGGAGGCTCTTGAGCAGTGTAAATACCAGAATTGGCCAGTTGGGTTTACTGGCTTGTTACTGAGCTGTAGTGAGAAGGGATTGAAGGATATGGTGAAGACAGGTAGGTGCCATTAAGCTATGCAAAGGACTCTGCTGTATTGTGAGTTCTCTCTTCCACTTCAGCTGTCGTACCCTTGCACTTTGAAATTCTCTTCCTTAATCCCAACCACTTTTCTTCCTACCTTTTAAAAAAAACCTTCCCAATACCTTTTGACTCTGCTTTCAGCCATTTTACAACTTCTGATCATCTTCCTGCTTAGATCTCCATGAACCCCTGTAAAGAACTTTGAAACAAATTGTTTCTTGGAAAAAACAGTTTGTTGTAGAAGAAGGAAAGTAGTGGGCCTGCTTGAGCCTTAACCTGTTTTCTAGATCATCAAAATTTTAGTGTTACGTTTTGGAAAACTGCAACAGAGAAGGTTTAATTTCACTGCAGATGTTACACCTGCTACTGAGTGAATATTTACAATAACTTTTTTATTTCTGCCAGTTGCTGGTGTCTACAGTAGGCGTTGATGCAATGAGTGATGCAATGACGACATTTACATGTCACTTACTGCATTCTCCTTCTATTTTCTGCTATGCTTAAGTGACCTGTGAGGCACATTGCCAGATGCTCCTTCAGATTATTTGCGAACCTCCCCCATTGTTATATCTTCAAATGTTAATCTATGTTAATGGGATGAATTATTAATTAACCACCAGTGACTAATACACCAAAACGCCATTAGCTCTTGTGGATTCTATCTGATGGAGACCCGTGGACGATTGGGCCTAGCAGATTTTAATTTCTATATTAAATTCCTTCATTAAAAAAAATTAAAGCTAGTTAACAGGAAAAATGATTAGTGCTGAATTGTAAATTGACTGATTTCCTTTCGCTCGTTGAAAAAACAGTGACCACTGAGATAATTAAGGAAATAGGCAGGGCTGAGTTAGTGGACTTTACAGAGTAACAGTCTAATTAACACTCACAGTTACCATCAAATGATAACTGACACCTAATTCAGTATTCCAAAGGGACATTCAATCTGCTTGGAATTTTCACTGAATATGACATTCATTTGCAACAATGAGCATCCCAAATTGAACACAATAATTTGACCTAAGATGCTCTTCATTCCATGGCTTGAGACATCAATTTACGCAGAGTCTGGATCATTCAGCAGCTATGTGTGGTTTTGTTCCTTAAGAAGCATGTGTTGCCCCTTCTTAACCACTTTGAGCTGTAGGCAAGCAGTTTGAATCCACCCTCTCCTTGTAACATCTACCCCTGACCCACCCATGCCACTACATAGGGACTGGTTGAAGGAAGGTAGACTTGATTAGAAGGAAACACAAAAAGGCTGGAAGGAAATAATTGTTCATGTGTCCAGCTCCAGGTACTTTTATTTTAACTGCTCTTTACTTCTTTGTTGAGTGATATTTTAATTTGGCTTTAGTTGGTCCTCTTGCTTTCAGAGAGAAACTTCCATCAGAGGGGATGGGCTGGTGTTGTGCTGTAATAAGGAGAGTTGGTGGTGTTTTAGTAATGTCACTGGACTAGTGATCCAGAAGGTCAAATCCCACCATGACAGCTGGTGAGATTTAAATTAAATTATTTTTTTTAAAAACCTGAAATCTAAAGCTAATCTCAGTAATCATGACCATGACAACTATCATCAACTGAAGTAAAAGCTCATCTTGTTCACTATTGTCCTTTAGGGAAGGAAATCTGCCACCCTTACCCAGTTTGGCCTACATGTGACAGCAGACCTATAGGAATATGCCTGGCTCTTAAATGCTCTGAAAGGAAATTAGGGACATGCAACATGACACCCACATCTCGTGAAAGAATTTTTAAAAATTCCCCACTTGATTCATGTAACACAGGAAATTAGAAAGATGACATTCAAAGTTTCCTCTACACCGTGACTCAGTAAACAATAGACTAAATTAGGTCAATGATCAGGTTGGTCAGGAAAACGGACATTCTCTTCGGAATGCAAGTTCTGCCATATCCTGTGCTTGCTCAAAATACTAAATGTGGAATCAAGGATCCTGGGTTGATGATTTAATTTTTCTCATTCTCTCAAGCTGAACATTTGCTCGAAGCTGTTGGACTATGCCTTTAAGGTATAGCAGCATGCCATCACTAGAAGGGAAGTGTGTCATGTGATCCAGTCTCAGTTTCACTTCGACCTGTGAGCAAAATACAGCACATACAGCTCTGCTGCTCATGCCTTCAAGAATTCCATCCAGGTATGTATCATCTCATGTGCCTAGTCTAAATAAATGGACCATAACACATTTATACAATCCTTTATTAGTGATTGGTGCTTATATATCATTATAAAAACACAACATGGTGTTCAAGGGTGGTAAAACAGTGTGGCAGCGGGTTTGAGTACAGGTACGACAGGGAGAACAGCCTTAGATCGTGCTACATGGCCTGAGATGACCCTTGACATTTTGGTCAGACAGCAAAGAAGCTGCAGCGTCAGGTGTTGAAACGCAACATGGTGGCTGCACAGAAAAGCTTTGCAGATCTGGTATTGAGAAAGAGTTGGTAAGCAGGTGAAGCCCTCGTGGTGAGATTGCAGCACATTGGCTCTCAGCTCAATGACTGGGACAGTGTCTCAAGAGGGCTAGCACCTGGACAGCTCAGTCAGGAAAGGCAAGTGACCAGGGTGAGGGCCGGATTGATAGCGAACAAAAAACAACCAAAAACCATCATAAAATTGGGCCAGAGGAGGTTGTGATTCCACAACTCTTTCTCCGGTACATCGATGATTACTTCGGTGCCGCTTCATGCTCTCGTCGGGACTTGGAAAAATTTATTAATTTTGCTTCCAATCTCCACCCCTCCATCATTTTCACGTCGTCCATCTCTGACACTTCCCTTCCCTTCCTTGACCTCTCTGTCTCAATCTCTGGTGATAGACTCTCCACCAATATCCATTACAAACCCACCGACTCCCACAGCTATCTCGACTACAGCTCCTCACACCCCGCTTCCTGTAAGGACTCCATCCCATTCTCTCAGATCCTTCGCCTCCGTCGCATCTGTTCCGATGATGCTACATTAAAAAAACAGTTCCTCTGACATGTCCTCCTTCTTCCTTAACCGAGGATTTCCACCCACGGTCGTTGACAGGGCCCTCAACCGTGTCCGGCCCATCTCCCAGGCATCCACCCTCACACCTTCTCCTCCCTCCCAGAAACATGATAGGGTCCCCCTTGTCCTCACTTATCACCCCACCAGCCTCCGCATTCAAAGGATCATCCTCTGCCATTTCCGCCAACTCCAGCATGATGCCACCACCAAACACATCTTCCCTTCACCCCCCCTATCGGCATTCCGTAGGGATCGCTCCCTCCGGGACACCCTGGTCCACTCCTCCATCACCCCCTACTCCTCAACCCCCTCCTATGGCACCACCCCATGCCCACACAAAAGATGCAACACCTGCCCCTTCACTTCCTCTCTCCTCACCGTCCAAGGACCCAAACACTCCTTTCAAGTGAAGCAGCATTTCACTTGCATTTCCCCCAACTTAGTCTACTGCATTCGTTGCTCCCAATGTGGTCTCCTCTACATTGGAGAGACCAAACGTAAACTGGGCGACCGCTTTGCAGAACACCTGCGGTCTGTCCACAAGAATGACCCAAACCTCCCTGTCGCTTGCCATTTTAACACTCCACCCTGCTCTCTTGCCCACATGTCTGTCCTTGGCTTGCTGCATTGTTCCAGTGAAGCCCAACGTAAACTGGAGGAACAACACCTCATCTTCCGACTAGGGACTTTACAGCCTTCCGGACTGAATATTGAATTCAACAACTTTAGGTCGTGAGCTCCCTCCCCCATCCCCACCCCCTTTCTGTTTCCCCCTTCCTTTTTTTTTCCAATAAATTATAAATATTTTCCTTTTCCCACCTATTTCCATTATATAAAAAAAACCCCACTAGAGCTATACCTTGAGTGCCCTACCATCCATTCTTAATTAGCACATTCGTTTAGATAATATCACCAACTTTAACTTTAACACCTATGTGTTCTATTGTACTATTGTCGTTGACATCTTTTGATGATCTGCTTCTATCACTGCTTGTTTGTCCCTACAACCACACCCACCACCCCCCCCCCACCTCTCTGTCTCTCTATCTCTCCGCCCCCCACACACACACCTTAAACCAGCTTATATTTCAACTCTTTCTTGGACTCGAACTCAAGTTCTGTCGAAGGGTCATGAGGACTCGAAACGTCAACTCTTTTCTTCTCCGCCGATGCTGCCAGACCTGCTGAGTTTTTCCAGGTAATTCTGTTTTTGTTTTGTGATTATAATGGGTGGCTTTGAGAGCTGCTGAACAATAAATTGAATAAAACAAGGAGAAGGTGGTGAGATTGCAGCACATAGCCTGTCAGTTCCGTGAAAGGGACAGTGTGTTGAGAGGACGAGCACCAGATTAGCTCAGTCAGGCAGGGCGAGTGACCAGGTTGTGGGCTGGATCGACATTGAGTGAAAGAGAGTCAAACAAAAAAAGCAAACGGAGCTGTCATAAAAATCAGGCCAGGGAAGATTGAGATTATAATGGCTGGCTGCAGTAGTTGCTGAACAATACAAGGAGGAAAGTCAAAGGGTTATTGTCAAAATGTCCACAAAGTTCTACAGTTTGAATTGGGATGCAGCTGACCTATGGTTTGAATTCAGAATGTTTAAACAGTGTACAGAGCTATAGTTTCTGGATTAAGGTGTGTCTGAACCAGACAACTGTTATGACCACAGCCGATGTTAATTGCTGCGCAAACCAAATCCCAGAGGGAAATTTGGCTGACAGGCCACAACTTTTTTTTCCTAATAACAAGAAGAAAATGTATTCTTCAATGTATTGTTCAGCAACTACTCCAGCCAGCCATTATAATCTCAATCTTCCCTGGTCCGATTTTTATGACAGCTCTGTTTGCTTTTTTTGTTTGACTCCCTTTCACTCAATGTCGATCCAGCCCACAATCTCAGCAAAAGAGATCCAGTCACACTTTTGGGTTTTTAAAAAGTAAAAGTAAAACTTTTATTAACAAATAAAAGATAAAAGAAAACTTAAGCACACAAGATTAAGGCTACACAATTAAAGTTGGTTCTATGAAACATTCCCCCAAACCCTCTATTTGGTCAAACTCACAAGTAAACACTTTCCAGGCAAAACTCCCTGGAGTCTGGTAATATTACACAAGGCAGACTGCTGTAGATTTAATAAAGGTATACCACATGAGCTTTACCCTCTTCCACTTTGCTATGGAATTTACCTCAGAATCAAACTGCTTGCTGCAGCCCAAGACTTCTTAACAGCTCAATAGTTCCAGCTATTCCCAGCCATCTTCAGCTTAATGGCTCCACAACAATCTAGGGAAGAATGTCCTGTAGTCAGCATTGCGGTGAAGCAGTCTGGGAAGAGTGTCCTGCAGTCAGCATCGTGGTGAAGCAGTCTGTTAAGAGTGTCCCTGAAGTCAGTTCTTGTTGAAAATAACAAGAGTGACATCACAAGACAGTGCGAGAGAGCGGCGGAGAGATCAGAACCAGTGCGAGTGTGGGGAAGCTTCAAAGTGACATCATCACAAAGGTGAGAGCTGATTGGTGAGTAGTGGGTAAGGTTTTCTCTCCAGTTTTTCTCCAGTTTAAAATAGATTAAGCTAAGGAAAGTTAAGGATCCTAGTTTTTATTTGAAGCACATAAATAATTTAACTTCCTTTTACTATATTTAACTTAAAGTAAGGATTTTCTTTCAATTGGAGGCATGACAGTGCAGGTCAGTCCCATGTTATGTACTGCCTGCAACATGTGGGAAGCCCTAATCGCTCCTTGTGCTCTGACCAACCACGTGTGCAGGAAGTGCCATCACCTGCAGCTACTTGAGCTCGAGTTTCGGAGCTTGAGAGGCAGCTGGAGACACTGAGGCGCATCCATGAGGCAGAGAGTTTTGTGGCTAGCACGTTTTTAGATGTGGTCACCCCACAGCTTACGGAAGTGTAGACGGAGAGGGAGTGGAAACTATCAGTCAGAAGAAGGGTGTCAGGCAGATAGTTAGGAAATGCCCAGGGTGCATCTCACTCAAGAACTATTTTTCTGTATTGGAAAACGGTGAAAGCAACGGTTCCTCTGGGAAGTGCAGCCACACTCATGGGACTCAGCTGCACAGAGGGGAGGAAAAAGAGGGGATGAGCAATACTGGTAGGAGACTCGATAGTAAGAGGAACAGACAGGTGTTTCAGTGGCCGTAGACGTGACTCCAAGATGGTATGTTGTCTCCCTGGTGCCAGGGTCAAGGATGTCACTGAACGGCTGCAGGGCATCCTAAAGAGGGAGGACAAACAGACAGAGATCGTGGCACATATTAGTACCAATAACATAGGTAGAAAGAGGGCTGAGACCCTGCAAGCAGAATTTAGCGAGCTAGGAAACAGATTAAAAAGCAGGGCCTCAAAGGTAGTAATCTCTGGATTACTCCTGGTGCCATGCACTACTGAGTATAGAAATAGGAGGTTAGTCCAGATGAACGCGTGGCTGGAGAGATGGTAAAGGAGGGAGGGCTTTCAATTTCTGGGGCATTGGGACAGTTTCTGGGGGCAATGGAACCTGTACAAGGTGGACAGGAATGGGACCAACGTCCTTGCGGGGAGGTTTGCTAGTGCTGTTGGGGAGGATTGAAACTAAATTGGCAGAGGGATGGGACCCTGAGAGGAGGTTCAGCAGGGGGAGATGCAAAGCCAAAATTAGAAAGAGCAACTGATTCTGGAAGGCATAGGAATTATAGTCCAGTTAAGGTACAAGGGAATTTGGCAAGGCTGGATGGTATTTATTTTACAGCAAGGCAGATGAGTTGAGGGTACAAATTAACACATGGAAATACGATGTCATTGCTCTCACAGACATGATTGAGAGAGGGGCAGGATTGGCAACACAACATTCCAGGATGTAGGGTCTTCAGGCAAGACAGGGAGGGAGGTAAAAGAGGAGGGGCTATCACAATATTGATCAAGGAATCAATTACAGCAGTTAGGAGAGATGACATCTTAGAAAGTTCCTCAATTGAAGCCATATGGGTAGAAATTAAAAACAAAAAAGGAGCACTGGGAATATAGAATAGGCCCCCAAACAGTCATTGAGAAATGGAAGAGCATATATGTAGGCAAATTTCAGAGAAGTGTATGAAAAATAGGGTTGTAAGAGTGGGGGATTTCAACTCCCCAACATTAACTGGGTTAGTCATAGTGTGATAGGTTTAGAGGGAGCGGAATTCTTAAAATGCATCCAGGAGAGATTTTTCAGCCAGTATGTAGAAAGTCCAACAAGAGACAGGGCATTCCTGGACTTAATTTCAGGGAATAAAGCAAGACAAGTGGTAGAGCTGTCAACAGAGGAGCATTTTGCAGATAGTAATCATAACTCCATTAGATTCAAGGTTGTTACGGGAAAGGACAAGGATGGACCAGAAATCAGAGTTCTAAATTGGGGGATGGCCGATTTTAATTAGATCAATTCTGAATTTGCCATAGTGGTCTAGGAGCAGCTACTTTTAGGTAAATCTGCATCAGAGCAGTGGGACTAATTCAAGAAGGAAATAGGGAGAGTACAGGGCCAACATATTCCAGTAAAGACAAAGGGTGGGACCAACAAATCCAGGGAACCCTGGATACAGAGGATTGGATAAAGAGAAAAAGGGAGGCTTATGGCAGACACTGAGGGCTCAAAACAACGGAAACCCTAGAGGAGTATAGAATGTGTAGGGGGGCACATAAAAAGGAAATTAGAAGAGCAAAAAGGCAGCATGAAACAACATTGGCAGGTAAAAAAATGGAAAATCCAAAGTTATTTTACACGTACATTAAGGGCAGAATTTTCTGCCTGCCAGGTGGGCGGGCCTGACCCAATCTCCGGTGGGTGGGGAGCCGATCCCTGCTGGAGAAACAGGCCCCACCACCATTCTAAGTGAGTGGGCCAATTAAGGTCCGCCCAGCATGACGTCCGGTGGGAAGCGCTATGCACTTCCTGTGCGGGCAGGGGGCGGATTCCCCAAAAGCGAGAGTGTGCACTTTCGCGCATGCGCATGAAAGAGCACACATCTCCCTGAGGCTAAGTGCAGCCTCAGGGAGATCGCTGACACTTCTAAAAATATGAAAATTAGAAAATAAAATCCGTAACAAGTCCCACTCATGTGAATGTGACATGAGATGGGACATGTTCATAATCTACATCATAAGCTTATTAAACTTTTCAAACCCCTACATGAAACTTCATCCCGCTGGTGGATGAGGTTTCATGTTTTTTCTAATTCTCGCCGGGGCTCCTGGCCTGCCTGCTAACATTCATTAAGGTTAGACTGGCAGGTCCTTTAATTGTTTAAATGATTCTGTCAATGGCCTCAATTGGCCATTGACAGGTCGGCGGTCGCACAGCTGATTTGGCTGTGCCCCCGCCTTCCTGAAAATTTAAATTGGGCGGGATGACATTGGGGGTTCCACCCAACATCATCCCGCATTATTTTACGCGTCGGCGAGCGGGCCCCGATCCCTGCTCACCAACAGTAAGAGGATAACTAGTGAAAAAGTAGGGCCCATTAAGGACCATAGTAGTAATTTGTGTGTGGAGCTGGAAGACGTAGGTAGGGTCCTAAATGAACACTTTGTATCGGTGTTCACAAGTGAAAGGGACAACGTGCGTATGGAAATCAGGCAGAAGGAATGTGATGTAATTAAAGAAATTAGCATAGAAAGGGAGGAGGTTCTAAGTGGCCTGGCAGGCTTAAAAGTAGATAAATCTCCAGGCCCAGATGAAATGTATCCCAGGCTGTTGAGTGAGGCAAGGGAGGAGACAACAGAGGTGCTGGCAATAATTTTCAAAACCTCTCTGGTGACAGGAGAGGTGCCAGAGGACTGGAGGACAGCCAATGTGGTACCGTTATTCAAGAAGGGAGGAAGGGATAAACCAGGGGACTACAGGCCAGTCAGTCTAACCTCCATGGTGGGGAAACTATTGGAAGCAATTCTGAGGGACAGAATGAATCTACACTTGGAAAGGCAGGGAATAATCAAGGACAGTCAGCATGGCTTTGTTGAGGGGAGGTCATGTCTGACCAATTTGATTGAATTTTTTGAAGAGGTGACCAGATGTGTAGATGAGGGCCTTTGGCGCAGTCTACTTGGACTTCAGCGAGGCTTTTGATAAGGTCCCGCATGGGAGACTGATAACGAAGATAAGAGCCCATGGGATGCAAGGCAATTTGGCAAATTAGATCCAGAATTGGCTGTGTGGCAGGAATCAGAGGGTGATGGACAAGGGTTGTTTTTGTGACTGGATGCCTGTGTCCAGTGGGGTTCCACAGGGATCGGTGTTGAGTCCCTTGCTGTTTGTGGTATATATATACAAATTAGACTTAAATGTAGGAGGGTTGATCAGTAAGTTCACGAATGACACGAAAATTGCTGGGGTGGTAAATAGTGAGGAGGATAGCTTTAGGTTACAGGAGAACATAGATGGGCTGATCAGCGGCAAATGGAATATAATCTGGTTAAGTGTGACATGATGCACTTGGGCAGGGCAAACAAGGCACAGGAATACACAATGAATGGTAGGATCCTGGGAAGCACCGAAGATCAGAGGGACCTTGGTGTGCATGTCCACCGGTCCCTTAAGGTAGATGGACAGGTAGATAAGGTGGTTAAGAAGGCATATGGGATACTTGCCTTTATTAGCCAAGGCATAGAATATAAGAGCAGGGAGGTTATGCTGGAACTATATAAAATGCTGTTTAAGCCACTGCTAGGTTATTGCGTGCAGCTCTGAAATCCACATTATATGAAGGATGTGATTGCACTACAGAGAGCGCAGAGGAGATTTACCAGGATGTTGCCTGGACTGGAGAGTTTTAGTTATGAGGAGAGATTGGATAGACTGGGATTATTTTCCCTGGAGCAGAGGAGATTGAGTGGGGACATGATTGAGGTGTATAAAATTATGAGGGGCAAAGATAGGGTAGAAAGGAAGGAACTTTTTCCCATGGTGGAGGGATCAATAACCAGGTGTCACTTATTTAAGGTAAGGGGCAGGAGGTTTATAGGGGATGTGAGGAAGAATTTTTCACCCAGAGGGTGGTGGGAATCTGGAACTCACTGCCTGAAAGGATGGTAGAGGCAGAAGCCCTCATAACGTTTAAGAAGCATTTGGATGTTTACTTGTGATGCCATGGTATACAAGGCTATGGGCCTAGTGCTGGAAAATGGGATTAGAATAGTTAGGTACTTGTTTGAGGGGCGCAGACTCAATGGGCTGAAAGGCTTTTTTCTGTGCTATAGGTCTCTATGACTCTAATCTAGCTTAATAGCTATCTTTAGCTCTCTCTCAACAGCTATCCACAGTAACTCTAATTTATCTTTTTCCCCTTTCATCTCATTGTTCTCACACCCTTTTGAAACTCAAATCCTTCCAAATATAAGATATTTCATGTTTCCACCTTTAACCTTTTCATTGTTTTCAAACACCTAGACAGCCCGACTGCAATCAACCTCTTGCCCAGTTTAATTAAATCACATACACACAGATCCAGTCTTCTTTACAGAATAATACAATATTTCCCCAAATTATTTACTAAAAAGTAAACCCTTACTCATGCAATCAAGCCATAAAAAATTACCTAGCATTTGGGTCTAAGGTCTACACAAGCTGAATATGTCAGGATGAACAGGAGCAGAGCTAAAGGATCCCAAAAGTTATCGACTATATTGGAAGACAGGTTCCGAATTGGGTCAAGCTTCTGTATTCGTTGACTAGAGCTCGTGTAATTTGGGCAATAGCCTACAGAATCCATGGACCACTTTGTCAGCAGATGTACAGAAAAGGGAACGTACTGCAATTTTTCAAACACAGAGCTAGCAGGCAGAATTGGTGATTGCATCCATTCCCATGGAAGCATCTCAAAGAAATCTGCTAGACAAGCCCAAATTAAATAGCATTGAAGAACTACTCAAAGATGAACATATCTACGAAGCAATCTTCGCAGGTCGACGAAGCTTACAGATCCTAAGTACAACCCCAATTGTTGACACACTCACTAGAACACATGCCATGTGGAAGATGTTGCCTTCTGCATGCACCAAGGAAATGCCCAGCTTTGCAGCAATCCTGTAAGGCATGTGGCAGAAAGGACCATTGGCAGCTGCAGTGCACTAGAGCAAAGGCTAATGAAGCTACAAAGAGCCACGTACTGATCCAAACAGACCGCACACAACAAGTACCTTTAAGCAATAAGAATGACCATCCAGTAACCCATAAGAGACACATAGATGAAGTGATTGACAAACCAGAAAATTACAATGATGTACACGATGAGACGAAGAGCAGTGAACACATTTTGCACCATCAGTCTCATGGAAAGCATAAATACCGCCAGATTGTCCAAAGTGTTTTTCAAGATATTCAAATTATCTGCCCTCAGAAACTTGGTAACTACATGTTATTGGCTAAAATTGGTATGGGGCAAGTTCCAACATACCACCCCTGCAAATTCTAAACGGCATGCATCCACAGGCATGGAAGGTCAACTTTTAGTGTACAGTGGTTCACTAATTCCATGTGCAGAGTCTATATCCCTGGAGGGCAAGCACAATGATCCTGGGTGTCGCAGATGTTTTACATCATGAAGACTAAAGGCCCAGTGATTGGCATGCCATGACCTCATACTAGTAACAATCCATGGAATCAGTCAGACCTTACATGGAAGATCAACCTCAAAAATTACTCCTTTTAGCTCAGTTCAGGAGAATGCAAGTCTGTCAATTGATCTGGTACATTTTGCCCAACATAAAGGCCAGGATCTATAAGAAGAAATGGCAAAAGATTCTATATTATAGAAACAGTGGACAACCATCATTGAAGGATGGCTTGATTCAATTCAGCATGTCCAGGAACAGCTGAAACTATTTTGGCCTTATCAGGATGAGTAAGGCAATCTCTAGGGAGTCATTTTTAAAGGCAGGCAGGTCATCGTACCAGAATATTTGCAACCTGATATTCTTCAACAGCTTCATCACTGAAACATGGGCATAGATTTGACAAAAAAGGCTTGCAAGAGTCTATTGGCTGGATATGAACAGTGACATTGAAGTTGCCATCAAGAAGTGCAAGGCATGTCAGCACAAAGAACTATTGATTCCACATGAAGTTCCTATCTATCCTTGGTCCAAAATTACATCCAACCTCTTTCGTGTCCGTGGCACTGGCTTCATTGCCATCATTAACCAAGTACTCAGTTATTCGGCAATTGCACAATACCTCAATACAACTGTCTCACAGATTCTTAAATTACTTTCAGGTATTCTGTGTGCCTAGAGAGAGTATTATGGATAACAGTCCACAAATCATCGGTAAGCCATTTCAGCTTGTGTGTGAGAAGTGGAACATCGATCACACTACTTCTTCTCTTCTAGATCTAACGGCCTAGCTGAGCAAATGATTCATATGGTGAAATCCCTAATTCTCAAGCGTAGACAGACCAACCAAGATCTACACATTGCTGTGTTAAATCTGACTAGACACCTTTTAAATGCAACTATTCCATGACCAGCAGAGCTCACGTTCAGTAGACTCCTGTGGACCAATTTACCCACTCTTACCTATTCTACTCTCTCTGGAACTAGTGAAAAACTTTTAAAACCACAAGAGAAGATGACCAATGGGCAAGAGAAAAATGCAGGTACATACAGAATAGTTGGGACAAGTTTGAATCCAGGGATCCTGGATTCAAACTTATTGTCCCAACTGTAAATGTCTGTGGCAACCAGCTGAGGTGATAATGATTTGTTTAGAGCCATGGTCCTATAGAAACATAGAAACTAGGAGCAGGAGTAGGCCATTGGGCCCTTCAAGCCTGCTCCGCCATTCATTATGATCATGGCTGATCATCCAATTCAATAGCCTGCTCCCACTTTCTCCCCATATCCTTTGATCCCTTTCACCCCAAGAGCTTTATCTAACTCCTTCTTGAAAACATACAAAGTTTTGGCCTCAACTACTTTCTGCTGTAACGAATTCCACAGGCTTACCACTCTCTGGGTGAAGAAATTTCTCCTCATCTCATTCATAGATGGTCTACCCTGAATCCTCAGACTATGACCCCTGGTTCTGGACTCCCCCACCATCGGGAACATCCTTCCTGCATCTACCCTGTCTAGTCCTGTTAGAATTTTAAAGGTTTCTATGAGATCCCCCCCCCCTCATTCTTCTGAGCTCCAGTGAATATAATCTTAACCAACTTAATCCCACCTCATATGTCAGTCCCGCCATCCCAGGAATCAGTCTGGTAAACCTTCACTGCACTCCCTCTATAGCAAGAACATCCTTCCTCAGATAAGGAGACCAAAAGTGCACACAATATTCTAGGCGTGGTCTCACCAAGGCCCTTATAATTGCAGCAAGACATCCCTGCTCCTGTACTCGAATCCTTTGGCTATGAAGGCCAACATACCATTTGCCTTCTTTACCATCTGCTGCACCTGCATGTGTACCATGAAGGCATTACACACAAAGGCACAATGGTGAGGCATAACTAAGGACAAATCAGGTTCATTCCAACACCTCAACCACCATACAGTCCTACTGCATCTAGGACTAAATCTCAAGTGAAACCAGGAACAACATCCAAGAATGACACAGATCACTGTGAGCAATTTAAGACGCCTCCAGACAAGGTTACCATTGAAAGATCTGGGCATATCAGCAGAGCAGCTCTACCTTTACACTTTAGAGACTCAAATTCATCAGTTCTATACACTTGTGCTATGATAACTAAGCATGAACATGTATTGTAAATGATTATACTTCTTTGGAAAAGGGAAAAGTATCTTTAAAAAGAAAGTGGGATGTTGTGATAGGCCTTTAAGGAATAGCAGCATGCCATCACTGGAAAGGAAGTGTGTCATGTGATCCAATCTCAGTTGCACTTCGGCCTATGAGCCGAAATCAGCACACATAGCACTGCTGCTGATGACTTCAAGCTTTCTATCCATGTGTATATCTTCTCATGTGCCTAGTCTCAATAAATGAACACACAATGTATTTACACAATCCCTTATGAGTAAGTGGTGCTTTTATGTCATTCTTTGTCAATGATGAGGTTGGTCAGGAAAAGGGCCATTCCCTTCTGAATGCAAGTTCTGCGATATCCCGTGTCTGCTCAAAATGCTAAATGGGGAATCAAGGATCCTGGTGATTTAGTTCTGTCATTCTCTCAAGCTGAACATCTGCTTGAAGCCTCTGTCACTTGATTGCTATCAGGGCTCAAAAGAAAAATCCCAAAATAAAAACGTGAAATGTAAAAAAAACACATAGGTGTTAACAGTGATCATAAATGTTTGATTTTTCACTTCAGTTATACTAATGATGAGGCTGCATCTTTAAATTCCTTCCAAAGTGACCATGCTTTAAATGTAAGTTGCCTTTTCGAACATACATGCCACAAGCATACTGTCACTGTAATCTAAAGCTTCATCAGTAATCATCCAGAGACAACTTGGCCCCAGTGCCTAAGCTCACCATCTGCTGCTCAGGATAAAAACAGAGGCAAGGAATAGATTTCAGTTGCAAGGAAATGCTGGCCCATGAAAGTGCTATTTTACAAGAATAATTGTGATGGTGCATAAGTTGCAGTGATTCCATTGATTAATGTGTGTAATGCTGCTAATGCCAGTACTATTGACAGGATGCTATTAAGTGCACTACTCAAAGCTGTTCACTCTCTATGGAAACTTTGGGGATGATTTTAACACTGGCTGTTCAGCAGGATCCAAGTGGGTAGCCAGTTAAAATTGCATAGATCACATACCTGCTCCAGTGATCCCATAATTTGACTGTTCCCATTTTTAACCTGCTTTACTGAACTGGTAGCAAAGAAACCTTACTCAAAGCCAGTGGGATCTTTTATTACATTTGCATTTTGGATCCCAAATGATGTCATCAGGACCTGACTCTAATTTTAAATGAACGGCTGTAGCAGGACGCCTCAAAGGTTTTTCTGCGATGTTAAGGCGGCTGGGAAGAGGACCACAGCCAGAATGCATCCCAACAGGGTCGTTTTTCTTAGCTTTGCTTGCTGAGGGTAGGAAGAGCTAAAGTGCTTCCTCAAACCTCACAAGGAAAGCTTAGGCCTCCCTGACTTTGGATTCACCACCCCCACCCTCCCCTTCCCAATTGTGGGGTGCCCTCCTAAGATAATCTAAGCAGCCAATTCTGCCAAATACCTGGTGTTAGCAGATGATCTCCAGACTGTGTTGTTTAGCACTACCTCTCCCTAATTTCACTCACAATGTGAGAGGGAAGAGTGGGCTTGAAAGAGGGAGAAGGCTATTAAAATCAACTAAGTCTCATTCTGCTCTGAGCAGGCAGAACATCTACACAAAGGCATAGTTTCCCATTGGAAATGCAGTGGTAGTTATAATCTAGATCTTCACTGTGTAACTATTATAATCCTACAGTAGTAGCAATACAAAAATAGAACCCTAACATTTAAATCAAACAGAATCTCACCAACCATAACAATATTAAATGATTTGTGTATATAATAATGCACTGAATGTTAGTTTGTGATACGAGTGTATCTCTCATGTTATGGTTCAGTGTGAGTTATGCAACATACTTTAACACAAACCCCCTATTGCATTTCAGCACAGGATACATTCTGCTCTAGGTGGAACCAAAGTGCCCACAATTTTGTGACAAGAGGTCTCTTTTGCTCAACAGACACTCAGCTCAACAGACACTCTGTCTCTGCTTCCCAGCCACTCCAGCACTGTGGTGAGGAGTATGACACTGTGGCAGTTAGGGGAATTTCAACAAAATAATTTAGATTCCTCCCCAGCAGTCACCCACCCCTCAGCTCCACTGGGTAACAGAGCCACCAGTTGTCCATTCATCCATGAAGACCACACAGCAGTCGCAAACTGTAATATGGTCAAACAGCCAGTGTGAGGCATGAAAAGCAGCTACTGAGAACCTCAAATTGCAGCTTACTTCAGTTAAAAGTTAGGTGCTACATTTTGCGTACAGGAATAAAGAATGAAAATTTACATTAAACTTAAATTTTCTCAATGCATGGGAGGATCAAAGTGATATAGGTCTGTGGAGATATAAATCTTTATACAGGAAAAAAAATGTCAGGACAAAGGTAATTGGAACTTGTGGGTTTGTATTGAAAAAGGATTTCATGCAAAAGAGGTCAAAATGACTCAGCACCAAATAGTGGTTAGACCATTTCTCAACACCAGCTGTAGTTTTGTAGAACCTAAGAAGCTACAACCTAGATTAAGCAGGATAATAGCAGAAATGAGGATTACAGGATAGATGTGGCTTTGCTTGTTTGTTCTTAGGATATTGGTTAACACTGTCAGACTGTGAGCGAGTGGCTGAACAAGTACCTCAAATTGCATTCATTCAGGTAATTGGCAGTTTTCCATCATGCTCCTGACAGGCTGGGTAGGCAGGCTTTGAGGAGTCAGGAGATGAAACACTTGCTGTCGTATTCCCAACTTCTGAAGTGCTTCTAAAGCCACAGCGTTTCTGTGGATGGTCCAGTTAAGTTTATGGTCAGTGATGGTCCCCAGATTTCTGATGATGGGGAGTTCAGAAATGGTAATGCCATTGAATGTCAAGGAGTGATGGTTACGTTCTCTCTAGTTGGAGATGATCATTTCCTGATACTTATGTGGCACAAATATTACGTACTACCCATCATCCAAAACCTGAATGTTGTCCAGGTCTTGCTGCATGCAGGCATAAAGAGTTTCAGGATCTGAGGAGCTGGGAATGGAACTGAACACCGTGAAGATGGTTGGGCCAAGGAACTCCTGCAGCAATGTCCAGAGGCTGAGAGGCTTGACCTCCAAAAACCACAATCACAACAATTTTCCTTTGTGCTACATATCACTTCAGCCAGCAGAATTTACACCCACGCTACCACACCACCATCCCCATCACTCCTCCCCCACAATTCCCATTGATTTTAATTTTACTCAGATTCTTTTGCCCCTCTTGGTTAAATGCTGCATTAATATCAAGGGCAGTCACTCTCACCTCACCTTTTGATTTCAACTCTTCAATCCATGTTTGGACCAAAGCTGTAATGAGGTCTGGAGCTAAGTGCTCCTGATGGAACTCAAATTTAGCATGGATGTTGCTGAGGAAGTGCCACTTGATAGTATGTTGATGAAACCTTCCATTGTTTTGCTAATGACTGAGAGTAGGCTGATAGGGTGGTAATTGACCAGATCAGCTTTGTCCTGCTTTTAATGGACAGAACATACCTGAGCTATTTTCCACATTGTTGGAGAGATGCCATTGGTGTAGCTGTGCTGGAACAGCTTGACAAGATGTGCCATAGTTCTGGAGCATATGTTTTCAGTGGTTCAGTCAGGATGTTGTTAGGACCCATAGCTTTTGTTATTTTATGCTCAGCCAGTTGGTTAGGCAGGAGAATACAGAGAGTAGGGATAATGGGCATATACACAATGCAGAAATACATTAGTACTGGTGTTCTGTAAGGATCTGTGTTGGGGTTTTACCTGTTCACCATATTTATTTATGAATCAGAAAACATGACAGAGAAACATGTATCTAAGTTTATTGATGACATGATGTTTGGTGGCATAGTAAGTAATGTAAATGGGAAGATAAAACTATAAAATAGCATTAAGTGAGCTATCAAAACTGGCAGATGGATTTCAATGCAGGTAAGTATGATGTCATCAATTTTGTACCAAAAAAAGGATAGATACAAGTATTATTTAAATTCTGGAAAGCTAGGAACAGTTCAAAGATATTTAAGGGTCCTTGTTAACAGATCTTTAAGGTATAATGGGTAAGTCCAAAAACTACTCATAAGGCTGCTGGAATGTAGCCTTCATAACTTGAGGGCTGGAATATAAAGAGAAGGGCGTTTTTCTATAGATTTATAAAGCATTGGCATTTGGAATATGTCTGGTTCTGGGCACTGCATCTTACTAAAGGATATATTGGCCTTGGAGGGAGTGCAGGGCAGTTTCAGCAAAATGTTACCAGAGCTCCAAGGGTTGGATTATGAGGAAAAATTACATAAGGTGGATTCGTATTCCCTGGAATATAAAAGGTTTCAAGTATAAGTTGAATGAGGTTCTTAAATCTTTGAAAGGAGTTGGTAGAGTAGAGAGAGAGAAACATTTGTCCATTAGTGGGAGACTCTCAGACAAGGAGACATAATTTTACAATCAGAGAGAAGCAGTTCAGGAAAGATATTTATGTCTCCCACAAAAAATAGTAGATGCTAGTTTATTCCTAATTTTAAATCTGAGATTGATAGATTTTTGGTAAAGGATATTGAGTTAAGATAAAGATCAGCCATGATCCCATTGAATAGTGGAACAGGTTTAAGGGATTGAATGGCCTACTCCTGCTCCTTTGTTCCTACATTCCTATGTTCCAAACAGCAGATCAGTCCGGAAGACTATCTGGCAATGCCAGTTTCGATTGTGTGCTCAAGTCACCGGAATTGGCATTTAACCCATCGCCTTTTGAGTTGTTACCAAAGTATTATTAACTGAGTCAAGCTGACAATAGTTTGACTGTCTTGCCATCAACTTTTACAGGCTCTCCCCAGCAATTCCTGACTTTGCAATCTCATTGAAAAGTTGGTCATTTTTGGTATATCTGCTGATTTGTTGAAATGAATATGTGACTTCCCCTGTTTCTTGTCCTCATCAGTGACTTGATGGACTCAACCCAGAGGCAATTACTGAATTACTGCAGATATAGACAGAATTGGACAATGGCAGACAAATGATGTGTTATCTCCAGTGCCGAGTCAACAGATTCAATAATTATATTAAGAAAGATTGCCTCTGCCGTTACTCATCCAATTTTATCCAATAAGGGTATCTGAATGTTTTCACTAACAGACATTCAATGTGTTACATTCAATCATGTCAAATCTAGATTGGAGTAAACAAGTGATAAAGATGCCGAAAAACTGATAACATAAGAGCCCACAAGAAAGTACAGTCCTACTTACCATTAGCAACAGCTTCAGTGCTCTTTACAACTTATATCTAACCATGAATAACAACACCAATTTGTATTTATACAGCACCTTCAAAGAAGGAAAACATCCTGAGGGATTTTACAGGAACATAATCAGATATAAATTGACGCTGAGCCAATGAAGGAGATTTGTTAAATTCTTTCTTGGGGTCTGGGCATCATTAGATAGACCTGCATTTATTGCCCATTCCTAATTGCCCTTGAGAAGGTGGTGGTGAGCTATCTTCTTGAACTGCTGCAATCCATGTGGTGTAGGTACACGGACAATACTGTTAGGGAGGGAATATTGCTTAAAAGCATATTTATAGACATAGGTTGGAAATAGAGGTCTAGAGACAGGAAGATTTGGTAAGGGAATTGCAAACCTCAGAGCTAGACAGTGAAAAACATGACCACCAACGGTGGATCAATGGAAGGTGGGGAATGGGAGGCCAGCCAAGACATCGACTCATTTACAGTATCAGCTAGCATTGGGACATGAGAGAGAAGTTGGATGGTCGTTATTGAGTGGAAATCAGATCAAGAGAGAAGAAGCTTTGTCATGTGGACAAGGTGAGCTCAGAGAAAACATAAGAGGAAATAAGATAAAAATTATTGGAACTTGGGGGTTCAGTGCAAGAGCAGAGTGAAACGTTGATGAAAATTTGGCTTGGTGGGCTAGGGGAAGGGAGAATTGTGGCAGAGGCAGCTGAAAAAGTGGTTTTAATCTTAGTAATGAAGGGTTCCATAAGCTTTTGTTGCTGGAGTTGAGGAGTGTTATGACCGAAGCAGTTGGTAAAGCAGAGTTATGTAAAATTCCCAGAGGGAAACTTTAAACAACTGTCATAACCTATAATTTTAAGTGTTATGTTTGAGATGCGACTCTAAATTTAGGAATCAGACCACCAGTTCTCAAGGCTTTACATTAAACTAATTGAAACATATTATTAATTTACACAGGTACATATGTACACATGGCTACAAATTACTACTATCATAACTTTAAAAAAATTCCCGATTAATCTCCATTAAGGCAAGAGCAACCCATAGACTTGACCAAACACCAGGCAAAGCATTTTCATCTTACGCATTCAAAATGAGGTTCTTTTCACTGTGGAGCCAGTTGGAGGCTTACAGTTGCCTTATGGTCTCACATTGCCTCTGCTCTGCACAGCTGAAAACTGCCGAAGATATATCTACCACCAATTTAAATTCTCATTGTCTCACCAGCCTCTTTGAACTTCACCTTTTAACAATGAAACCTCTTTCATAGTACCAAGTTTATTAGTAGTATAAACATATGGCTTGGTATCTGCTAGATAGGCATCAAGTTTTCACCCCACTTCTTGAATGCTCTATTCAAAAAATGAAAATGCACACTATCTCTTTTCCATATCAAAACTAGTACCCAGCAAAGCACCCAGACTGGCTGGCTTTAATCCAATTAAGACACACCAGCAGCCTAAACCTCTGTTTTAAAAGAAAAACATTTTCTAAAATATTATATACATTAATTGCTTCATGACAAAGAGAGAGGGGCTAGAGGAGAGGAACTTAAGATTGGCTATGGATAAATGAAGTTAGGGGTTAATTCTTCATTCACGATAAAGCTGGAGCAGACGAGGGAGGGTGCAATAGGGGTGGGGTGGGGGAAGATCTGGCAATAATTAGCTAAAGCAATTATCTGGTATAGCTATGTCTGTGTCCCTTCGACTTCAGGGAGTGAAGATGGAGACTTTGCCAGGGTAAACAACCAGGATGCGATAGAGAAATCATCTTATTGAATACATAGGCCTGATCTCAACAGGGGTGGGTTGCATCGGCAGGAGGGTACACTTTCTGACCAGAAATTCATTTTTCCTCACATGTTTTGGGCTTTTGACTCCATAGCACGGTATTTTTTTGCACCAGCATTCCCACTTAGAAGTCAGCCTGATTGATAGGTTTGGCTTACAGTCTGGCAGAGAACACTCAAGAACAGGGTGCAGCACCAGGCAGTGAGACTGCAGTAGTTACTGGGAATGTGGTGGTCATGGTGGTGATGGAGGCATAATTAAAGAGGGGGAGTGGGGGGGAGTGGGGGCTGCAGAGTGTTGGACGTTCGCATCTAATTCCCAATCCCAGGGGATGAGGAGATCCTTCCCTGAGCCCAGGAATGGCCCAGTCCTGGGAGAGATTTATCTGATGCACCATCCCTGGGTTCTTTGATTCTTCCTATGGAGATGCTTTGATGGGACAGGTTTTCAAACCATGGCAAGAGGGTTGGCTTGAGGGTGCTGGAGAGAGGCACACCTCCCAGCCCACAAGCAGTCTATAAAGGCTCTTAGCTTCGCACTAAAGCTGTCCTCGCCTGTCTTTATTTGCTGGGCTTCCTGAGGCATAGGAAACACAGCTAGCCAGAATTAGATGCGTGAAGCAGGTTAAATCTGAGACTGCCAGCCTCATGAAAATATTTTAATGGCCAGCCTGCTGCCCAGTCCTATCCCACCTCTGTTAAACCAGGAAATGGGTTGGAGTTAAGTTTTAACATTTAACCCAACCCCAACCCATTTTGGGGGATTAAAATGCACTTCAAGGGCATCAGAGGTGGAAGTGAGAGAGTGATTAAGCTGATCAACAACTGCAGAAATATTATGGAAGAGGTATGGCTAATGGACAGATAGTTGAGAAATTTGAAGTACTGTTGTAAGTACCTTGAGGGAGAGATTTGCCAAGGGATGAAGACAAAAGGGAGCTGGGTTGGAAAGGGCTTGGGGATATGAATGACTGATTATGGTAACCTCCACCAGCAAGCTGTAGAGAATACCCTTCTTTTGTTTCAAGGCTAGCTGCCATGAATCAAAGCTAGGCTTCACAAATTGAATCAAATTACTCTCATGGAGAATCCTCTCTCCCTTTCTTTTGAATGGTACCCAACTGGAATGATAAGTGCTCACTGGATGCTTGGATGGATATTTAGTGATAACAGTAATTGCCAATCAAAGAGCCATATAACTAGATCAATGTCACTCTTGCATTGGGCATGATTTTTAGGAGGGATTTTATACCAGTCTGAAGTGGTCTTGTTTGAAAACGTGCCATAGCTTTACTTCAACAATTCAATGAAACTTGGCATCATCTTCAGCTTTCTTAGGTGAAATTGAGCTGAGTGTTTAATTCACCCATCTGGAATGAGTTTACTGGAAGCTGTCTGATGGAGTTTGGCCTTTTATGTTTCACATTACCTTTTTTGTTTAGCTTTCCATTCATTTTTGGGCATTTCCTTGTGAAACATAAACCAGCTGAATATTGTCTGCTAATTTACCAGCTAAATGTAATTAGAGCAGTTACAGGACAATAGAAGACCAGAACAAGCTTAAAAAAGACAACAATGAAAATAACAACATGAAATATGAACATAATGGGGGTTGAGGTAGTTTAAGGTTTTCCTTTATTCTTTCACAGAATGTGGACACCACTGGCAAGGCCAGCATTTGTTGCCCATCCCAAATTGCCCTTGAACTGACTGACTTGATAGGCCATTTCAGAGGACAGTTAAGAGTCAACCACATTGCTGTGGATCTGGAATCATATTTAGGCTAGACTGGGTAAGGATAACAGATTTCCTTCCCTAAAGGGCACTAATGAACCAGGCGGGATTTTACAACAGTTGTTTCATGGTCACAGTTACTGAAACTAGCTTTTAATTCCAGATTTATTAATTGAATTTAAATTTCACCAGCTACCATGGTGGGATTTGAACCCATGTTGCCAAAGGATTAGCCTGGTCCCCTGGATTACTAGTCCACTGACATTACCATTGTGCCACCATCCTCTCCACCGTCCCTGTTTCCAGCAGAGGTGACCCTCGTGGTTATTAAATCAAGTTTAAGTGAGTGGAGGTTGCCTTTGAAGTTCTAGAACTGCAATAGTTCATATTTCAAGCAAAACAAGATTTTTTAAAAAAGACACGCTGGAGGCTTCAGCAGATACCAAAACTAGAATGCCAACTTTGACCATTTTAACATGGCACCACAGTTTCTGCAGGTTCACCTTGTAATGGCCAAAAATAACTTTCTCTACAGTCTCCATTATCAGAATGCAGCTAGTAGCAAATATATGGTATCTGATGCAAAGACACATTCAGCTGATCAGCACCATTTGCAAGGCACTACCAGTCAAGGCCACTATGTAAAATTATTGTGATGTAAATCATGACAATATTTATCAAAAGCACCAGATGACTCCTTAACCTTTCACCTCATTGAGGCATCGTGTTTGTTTATCATCCAATTTAGGTGTGAATGGCATTCACAAAAAACAGGACAAATCCAATCCAGCCAATTACAGCCCATCAGATTACTCTCAATCATCAGCAAAGTGATAGAAGCTGTCACTCATCAAATGATAGGCCAATGCTCAGCTTATGTTCCGTCAGGGCCACTCAGCTCCAGAACTCATTACAGCTCTGGTGCAAACATGGACAAAAGAGCTGAATTCCAGCGGCGAGGTGAGAGTGACCTCCCTTGACACCAGGTAGCATTTTACCGAATGCCTCATCAGAGCCCTAATAATATTGAACTCAATGGAAAGCAGGGGATGAAATCTCCAAATGCTGAAGTTATATCAAATACAAAGAAAGACGCTTGTGGCTTTTGGAGGCTAATTCAGCTGCAGGAGTTCCTCAAGTCAATGTTCTAGGCTCAACCATCTTCAGCTGCTGCTGCTGCTTCATCAATTACTTTCCCTCCAAAGTATGGTCAGAAGTGGGCATATTCTCTACTGTGTTCAGTACTATTGACAACTCCTCAAAAAGTGAAAAAGCCTGTGCCCACATGCAGCAAGACCAGAGCAACGTCCAGGCTTGGGCTGATCACTGACATGTAACTTTGCACCAAACAAAGACCTGACAAAAACCTTCTCCAACAATAGGGGAATTGCGTTTGATATTTAATGGTTTAACATCATTGAATCTCATCATCAAAATTCTGAGCATCACCATGACCAGAAAGCTAACTGGACCAGCGACATGAATTCTGTGGCTACAAAACCAGCTCAGAGACTGGGAATTCTGCAGCAAGTAACTCATCTAACTTCCCAGAGTCTTTCCACCATCTACAAAGCACAATTCAGGGGTATGATGGAATGGTCTCCACTTGCCTAGATGAATGCAGCACCAATAATCAAGAAAGCTCAACATCATCCTGGACAAAGCAGCCCACTTGACTGGCACCTCATTCACCATATTAAACATTCATTACCCCCCACCACAGTCACACAATGGCTGCAGTGTGTATCATCTACAAGATGCACTGCAGCAAGTTTGCAAGGCTTCTTCATCAGCACCTTCCAAATCCACCATCTCTACCATCCAGAAAGATAAGGGCAGCAGATGCATGGGAATACCACCACCTGCAAGTTTCACTCCAAGCTCATATGAAAATATATTACAGTTCCTCTGCTGTTACATGGTCAAAATCTCGGAACTCCCTACATAACATTATTTCTGGTTTACCTACACCACGCAGATTGCAGCAATTTAATAAGATGGGTCACCAAGACCTTCTCAAGGGCAATTAGGAATGGGAAATAAATGTCTGCCTTGCAAGAAATGCCCACATCCCATGAACAAAGAAAAGAGAAGTTGCTCAGAGCACTAAATTACATCAGCCACTTTGGATTACATCAGAACTTACACTGCTAGTATCCTTAAATGTGACTGAGTGAATAGATAACCTGTCACCAGTTGTCAAAGAAGAATCCAGACAATAAACTCAGAAACTGACTTCGATTACATACCTATGATTCAGCATTTACTCCTTTCTGGTTATAACCTAACAGTTACGATCAGTGCCTAAGATCAATACAAATTGGTGAAATTAATTCAGGCTGCATAAACAGCTGAAAGTTAACATCCAAGATAACCAGTGTGTATTTAAGAGATTCAGGTCAATATAATTGAATTTAGTAATATTTCCAGACCTCATAACAACCTCCATATTAGGAGCTGGCGCACATGACCTGGTAGTCTTGTCTTCTTCTGGGAAATTAGATTGGTATTCAGAGATATCAAAATGATGAACCACTATCTGCAGGGGTGCTATCCAAAATTTCTGGACCCTCTGTTCCTGGGTTAATTCATCTTCTATATTGAAACTTGGCTGGACTTGCGGTCCAAATCCCGCACTACCCTTGATCTCAATGAGATTTGAAAATCTAGGTGACACACTTTTATATCTGGCAGACATAGAATAAGAACTAGACTTGTATTTACTAAGCACTTTTCATGACCAGTGCACCTCTCAAAGTGCCTTACTGCCAATGGAGTACTTTTTGAAATGTAAGGCAGGATTTTCTGGCCCTCCCCGCCACTGGGATCATCCGGTCCCACCTAAAGTCAATGGACTTTTGGCTGGGATGCCACACCCCCTTCGGCAGGTCCCATCACAACAGGGCTGGAAAATCCCTGCCGTCGTTGTTAATAAGGCAATCATCTGGTTAAGACCAACTGGTAGTTAAACAGGTGATGGGCATTAAATATCCCAACTGAATAGAATAAAAAGGTACAGCTAGTTCACTTTGGGTGGAAGCTACTAGGAAGTTAGTAGCACTGAGCTGTCTTGAAAATAAACCAGCTTTAACCAAGAGACCTGCCTGGATTAATTCTTCCACCACAACCTCTTATTGTGAGTAACGTGGTAGCACAGAGGATGAACTTTAAGCTTTGCTGATTGATTGCTGTATATGAAGCTTTCTGTTTCAGTCCTCTGAGGGAGAAGAAGTGCACTGTTGGTAACAATTTAAGTTACGGAATGGCAGAAGGACAGAGCAAAATCACAAGCTTGGACTATCCACCAATTTTTTCTGACTCTGAACCTTATCAGCAATGGAAGGCTGAGGTTGAAATGTGGACCCCGGTTACTGCTATACCCCAAAAGAAGCAAGGTATGGCTTTGGCGTTATCATTACCAGCCATGAGTAAGATAAGGAGTAAAATATTTTCAGACAGGAAAGTGGATGATTTGGATCATGAAGAGGGATTAAACCGTCTGATACAATTTTTGGATAAGTTCTACAAAAAGGATGAGTTACTGGAAGCGTATGAAGCTTGGACAATCTTTGATAGGTTTAGGAAATCAGATGATCAGTCCATGGAAGAATATATCATGGATTTTGATAAATGGTACCGGAGACTACAGAGATTTGAACTTGAAATTCCAGAATCAGTATTGGCATTTAAATTACTGGACTGTGCTCGCATTTCCCATGTTGATAGTCTTTTAGTACTAACAGGGGTTCAGTTCCAGGGGAAATAATCTCTCTTAGATCAAATGGATGCTACCCTAAAAAAAAATTCTGGGCTAACAGTTGTTCCCTGCCGCTTTTTTTTTTAGCAAATGCAAACAACTATGCTGTAAAACAAAGGATAGAGGATTCAATGGTGACTGAATTTCATGGTTAACCAAATATTATATGAAGATTCCAATACAAAGATGGGGTTAATGACAAGAGGTTTGAAAATGGTCGTAACCCTTGCCAATTTGAGAGTCGGGACAAAAAGCGTGTCTGGGATGGTGACCATAGACGTTTAAACCCTAAAAATGCATGGGGAATGGTTAATCGGTGTTTTGGGTGCGATTCCCATTACCATTACGCAACAAACTGCCCACAACGAAGGAATCGCGTTTTTGAAGTGACCCACAAGACAGATGCATCTGAAACTGAAAATGATGACAGTGACTGCCATGATGGAATTGTATTGATCACTGAGAGTTTGAATCCGATGATGAGTATCTTGATGGTAGATTCCTTCAATTGTGCAGTTCTGGACAGTGGTTGCACTTCTACGTTGTGTGGCATGGACTGGCTTGACTGCTATCTGGAGTCTCTCGATGAGGCAGACCGGCGGAAGGTCAAGGAGTATGAAAGCTCTATCTGCTTCAGGTTCAGAGATGACAATACATCAACATCCTCCAAATGAGTGATCCTCCCTTTTAAGATAGCAGGGATCAATCTGTTTATCAGTACTGATTTGGTTTCTAGCGAGATACCACTATTGTTGAGTTGATCTGCAATGAAGAAGGCTAGAGATGAAGAATGATAGAGCAGTCGTGTTTGAGAAAAATGTGGATCTCCATTTTACTCAGTCAGGCCATTAATGCTTGCCACTAAGGAAGCCAGAGATTTCTCATCAAAAAGTTTATGAAGTTTTGTTAACTGCTGAGAATGAGAATTTGGTGGACAAAAAGAAGATCATTTGGAAATTACATAGCTTGCACATCCGGCGCCACAGAAACTGAAGACTCTGTTTTGAGATGCAGGAGTGGTCAATAAAGGTTATGATGATCTTATTGAACGAGTCACTGCTCAGTGTGAAATTTGCCTTAAATATCACAAGACACCAGCACGACCTGTTGTGAGCTTAACACTAGCCAGGGAGTTTAATGGTGCAGTGGCAGTGGATTTGAAAGTTTGGGACAAGGAAAGGGGTATTTTTTTACTACACTTCATAGATGTGGCAGCCAGATTTAGTCCATCCAATGTGATACATAGTAAAGACAAAAGGACCATTGTCGGTAAGGCCGTGGAGAAATGAGTAGGAACAGGATGAGGAACACCAACAAAGTTCCTCACAGATAATGGTGGGGAATTTGCCAATGAGGAATTTTGAGATATGTGGGAAAATTTAAACATCGTAGATTTGCACATGGCAACTGAGAGCCTGTTTAGTAATGGTCTTTTTGAAAGAAATCACACAGTAAAAGATGACATGTTACATAAAATATTAGCTGATCAATCAGGTTGTAAACAGCACTAGCATGGGTGTTGCACGCAAAGAACTCTCTGCAAATGGGGGGTACAGTCTGTATCAGTTGATGTACAGAAAAAATCCGAAGTTACCTTTAGTGTTGTCAGATGCCCCCCTGCTCTAGAAGGGACTAGCATTAACTCCACTTTTTCTGCTCATCTGAATGCTCTGCATGTGGGCAGAAAAGCTTTCATTAAAGCTGAGGTTTCCGCAAAATTTCGATGGGCCCTATGGCACCACATAAGACAATCAGGAATACAATTTAGACAAGGAGACATGGTATAGTATAAAAGGGAAGGCCAGAAAGAGTGGAAAGGACCTGGCAAGGTTATAGGGAGTGATAGGAAAGTAATAATTGTGTAACATGGTAATCAAACTGTTAGGGTACATTCTTCATGGTTAATTAGTACTGACTATACCTTTACAGGTTCTGAACAGGACATAGAATGCAAGGATCCACCATGCACTTCACACATACATAAACTGGGTAGGTATGAGGAGCAGACGATGGCAGATACAGGGTTGAATAACTGAACAAAGTAATATGAGGTACAGGACCATGCTATTCATCCAAAGGGGCAATTACCCAAAGTAGGAACAAAGGTAACATACATGCCAGAAGGGACCAGGGTGTGAAGTATGCCACCATCATAGGGGGAGCAGGAAAGGCCACTGGTAAATACAAACATTGGCTGAACATACAGGATGAAGGGCAGGAGACAAGACCTATCGATTGGCAAACTGAGGTAAAGATGTGGAAACCCAGAAAGTGCAGTATGAGTTCTGACAGTGGACCAGAAAGTGGTCATGGCCCTAGAAAAAGATCATGGACTTGCAAACGGAATTCTGTTTGCATAGGAGGATGATCACATAGTATAAGTCCAGAAATAGAGAGGAATGTGACTAGAGGCCATAGCTTAACAAGGAAGACTAGAGAGCAAGCTAGCAATCTCAACAGAGGTAGAAGTCTTTATGACAGAGATTCTAGTATCTGGTAATAAATTGGAAAATGAGCTGATAAAGGAAGCCAAACGGAAAGAGTTAGAAAGTTGGAAGGAATTTAGGGTATATTCTGAAATACCTGACAGAGGACAACCAGCTTTATCTCACAGATGGATCTGTACAGAAAAGGTACTCCCAGACGCCACATATGAGGCCAAAGTGAGATTAGTAGCCCGAGACTTTGAAGAGAGACTACGAGATCAGGATGTCAGAGTGGACTTGCCTACTGCGGGGAAAGTGAATTTGAAGATTTTTTTTAGCTATTTTGGCATCCTATTTCTGGGAGTGCAAATCGATTGATATAAAGGCTATGTTTTTACAGGGGGGGGAGAAGTTTCCAAGCGAAGCTTTCTTGAAACCATCCAAAAAAGCCGGGGATGTAAAAGGAAAGCTGTGGAAATTGAACAAGTGTGTTTATGGGTTGGATGATGCACAAGAGTATGGTATTTTTCTGTGAGGTCTGCCTGGTTGAAAATAGGTTGCATTCAGTTAAAAGCAGACCCCGCGATGTTCTACTGGTACTATAAGCAGAAATTAGCTGGAATCTTCATCATGCATGTTGATGATTTCCTGTGGGGAAGACCTATAGAATTTGAACAATGGGTAATTGAGAAGATAAAGAAGGAATTCCAGGTCAAAAGTCGGGTTTCTGGGACCTTTAAATACATACGTTTATACATTAAGCAGAGCAATTTAGGAGTGACATTGAATCAACAATCTTATCTGGAAAATGTTAATTATATCCCAATAACTAGTGGTAGATCCTCGCAAAATAAGGATTCTGCTACCAAGGAAGACTTAGAACAGTTGAGAAGTTTGATTGGGCAGTTGAACTGGTTGTGCACTCAGACTAGGCCTGACACCAGCTATGATGTGTTCGAGCTGAGTACCATGATAAAACATGCTACAGTTCAGCAAGTTCTGAGGGCAGATAAAACACTTACAAAATTAAATTCTGAGCTCAAGCTTCCAGCCTTGGACGATCCAGAAGATATGAGGTTGGTCATTTTTGGTGATGCTTCACATGCCAATCTTCCAGATGGGTACTCTAACACAGCAGGGTTCATCATATTCTTGGTGAGAAAGAACAATAAATGTTGCCCACTGGCTTGGGAGGCCAAGAAAATAAAAAGGTGAGTGAAAAGCACCTTAGCTGCTGAAATATTAGCCTTAGTAGAAGCATTAGATATGGGGATTTACTTATCCAATGTATTGACAGAATTATTGTATAAGGGGCAATGAGGGAAAAATTTGCCCATAGAATGTTATGTTGATAACCAGACTCTTTCACGAAAAGATATATATACGCAACATTATTTCCTTCTGTTTGTTTTAAAAAAAAGTGTTCAAGTTTTTTTTAGTTTTAATTTAAAAAAAGAAAAGGGAATCTGTTAATATGGCAATCATTTTGTTAAAACCAATTGGTAGTTAAACAGGTGATGGGCATTAATTATCCCAATTGAATAGAATTAAAAAGGTGCAGCTGGTTCACTTTGGGTGGAAGCTACTAGTAGTCTTGGAAATGAGCCAGCTTTAACCAGGAGACCTGCCTTCTTCCATCACAGTCTCTTATTGTGAGCAATAGTAATCACTGTTGTAAAATTTAGCAGCCTCATTGTTCTCGGCAAACTCCTCCAATCGGCAAAGTAATAATGACCAGATAATCTTTTTTTCTGTATGTTGATTTGAGGGATAAATATTGGCCAGGATATTGGGAATAACGCCCCTGCTCTTTGTTGAAATGGTGCTTGGGGATCTTTTATATTCATTCAAGCAGGCAGGTGGGGCTTTAGTTTAACATATCTGAAATATGGAATCTCTCAGTGCAATGCTGCTTCAGACCTGTACTGGAGTGCCAGCCTTGATTTTTGTGCTCAAACCTGGATTTGGGACTTGAATGCAGAACCTTGTGATTCAGAGATGAGTGTACTAGCAGTTGAGCCATGACTGACACATTGGCCTGGAGTTTCTGCTCAGTTGTGTGTGGTTTCTTCATTGCAATTCTGTCAAAATTGACATTTGTGTTCAGTTCAACTCCAGTTTCCGTAATCTTGCACCATAAGGAAAAAACAGTTAAGGTCAGTATTCTAAATTACCAGTTTTTACTGGTGTTCCATTTTAAGGTATACAAGACCAGTATGCTGAATTCCCAGCTAAAATGTTATCCAATTGCTCCGCTTCATGGCAGAGGTTGTGTTTAACGAGAAGCAAATGAGTTTGAGTAGAAACTCAGGGAAAAATCACACTTCCTAAAATGACTGCAATTTTGGGCTCAATTGCCTGAATTGACAATGACTGAGGGCAGAAACTTTCTCTCTTGATTGGAGAAGTACATAAAAATTTTAAAGAGTCAACCTTTTACACGTACTGGAAAAGCTCCACTTAAAAAAAAAACTATGAACCAATGATAGTGTATCTATCTTAATTTTCAAAGAAATTTATCAATTTTCTTGACTAATCTGAATAACGTGTTAGAGTTCAGTATTCCTAGTGTTAGTCTTGATGACACATTTGATAACCCCCCAAATCGATGAAACACAGGTGCCTAGATGTGCAAAGTCACTTGTTTACTCTGTAACTTGAAGGGTCCGTAACTTCCGAACTCCCCAGTGTCGGACTGTGGGAGGAGGGGCATGGAATCCCTCTGGGAAGTTCCCACGTAAGGGTTTGCATAGGAAGTGCACATTTCCTCTGGACAACTGTGTTGCACTGGGAAACATCCGAAAACACAGTTTAAATAGCTAACTTCGGATGGTTCTGCCAGGGTTATACCAATGTTACTCAGAAAAAGGCAAAACAATTAAAACCTCTTCTAACCTCTGAGTAACTATTGTAAAGACCCAGATCGACACCACTGACCACCAGCACCTCCCCACTCCCTTGACCTCCTACACACACCCCACAACCCACCAATCTTGGACAAACCCCACCCCCCATCCCACAAATCCTATGCACTTACCTGAGGCACCTCCTTCTGGCCTTTGAACTTCCCTGGCCCTTTAAACTTACCCGCTTGACTGCAGCAAGTGCTGTTTTTATATAAAAAAGCATGCATGGCCTCCTTGAACGTGTTGGAGCCTGTAAGGAGTCTTTTGATGCAAGCCCCAAGCATCTCCAGCAAACGTAAGTAGGTATTTATTTCTTCTAATTTCTGTGGTCCAGCACTATCTGGCACTCGTTGGAGGTTTTTGCTAACGATGGGTCTACATAGCTTGCCAAAGGGAGATACGTATTTACTTAGGTCGCCTCTTCATGATTCCTATTTTGGCCTATGATCTTGATGGATTGTTTCCTGACTTTATCAATCAACATGTTGCTGGCATAAGCCTTCCTGGTTAAATCAATGTTTTCTCTTTCCTCTTTGAACATTCATTCTAACTGCTGACTTTATTTTGAGGGCACAATTAAAGTTCCTTCCCCAGTCTTTACCTCCGTCCTTCCCTCCCAATTAAGTGCTTTGTTCTGAGAACACCCACCTATCCACCAATTTTTTTTCAATCTTTCAAGCTAAAGGGTGAAGGGAAAAATGTCTAAAAATGGATCTCGCTGCCAGGTACCTCACTCCAGTAAATTCTGGGCCAAATGACTTTTACCTCCTGCACTAGATTAAAGCCCATTTTGATATTGATCTATAACACAACAGAAAAAGGCTCAGTAACAATTTTGAGATAATAAACTCAATGGATATCCTTGGTTAGCTGATGCATTACATTTTCTACAGTATTTAACCTGTCTTGGAGTTAGCAAATACTTGCCCATGTGTTTCTCTCGGTTGTGAAAAAGGAAATATAAATATTACAAGTACCAAATTATCTAAGTTGTTTGAAATTCAAATTTATTATGAGTTAACTCAGTTGCATTAAATATCGGGACTCATCCAGTAGGACATCTGTTCTGATGATGCCACCAACCAATATGTACTTATTAGTTTTCCTCAACTGAAGATTCCCCTCCTCCATGGTCAACAGCCATCAAAGTTGTCATTCCCATTTCCTGCACTTCTGCCTTTACCTCTTCCCCACCCTCCCAGAGTCCTGATAGGTTCCCATTGTCTTCACCTTCTACCCTGCCTCCATATTGAATGGATCACCCTCTGCCATTTCCACCATCTCCAGTCAATGCCACCGCCAAACACATCTTCTTCCCTTCCACTCCTCTCAGGATTCCGAAGGGACTATTCCCTCCATGATACCTTGGTCCACCCCTCATTCACCCTGAAAAACCCCTCCCCTTCCCACAGCACTTTCTGGTGCACGTGTAGGAGATGCAACACCTACCCTTTACCTCTTCCTTTCCCACATTCCAGAGCCCCAAACACTCCTTCAATGCGCAAGTGATTTGCTTGAATTTTTTTCAATTTTTTTGGAAGGACCAAATGCAGATTAGGTGATCACTTTACTGAACACATTACTTCAGTTCACATTGTGACCCTAAATTATCAGCTGCTTACCATTTTAATTTCTGACCCACTCCTACTCTGACTTGTTCCAAAGAAGCCGAACTTGCAAAAGACCTGCGATATTTTCCAATTCTAATGAAAAATCACCAGCCTAAAATGTTAGCCATTTCTCTCTCTCCACAGATGCTGGCCAACTGCATATTTCCAGCCTTTTCAGATCCATTTTCCATCATCCACAGTATCTTGCCTTTGTATTAGAATTTAGCTTTGGGTTCTTTAAATTGCCAATCATTTTGCAGAATGACTTTTTAGCACATTCATTTTGTAGTGTGACTGATCCATAGCAACGCTGGAAACAGGAATAGGGCATAAACCATTTGTAAAACTTTTGGTAAATAAACATAAACCAATTTTCAGGGAGTGGACACAACATCTTTATAATAGACTATAATGATAATGAAGACATAGGGCCTGATTTCATTGGCATCTTGTAGCCAATATAATCAGAAGGATTTAGTAACTCTAATTCTCACTAGTTACAGATTGTGCTTATAAATCACAATACAGCTTCTCGTCAACAGCTTTCTCTCTCCTTCTGTTAGACAAACAACGTGCTTTATTGTTGCAGTAGACAATTCAGCTCTATTGCTCATGTCATTTGAGTCCTGCTGAATAGCATTAAGGAAACAAAAGACTTCTTAGTGTTTGTTTCTCTTGGACAGTGTGGCCATGGTGACCACTTGTCAAGAACTAAGCCATCATAATAAAATATTATTTATTCGGAGCCCATATTGCTCCTTGGAGTAGAACTTCCAAGTAAAGAAAGACAAGTATTGGAAGAGGAAGTGATCTAGTGAGCAGGTAGCTTTCTACCTCTGGAACATAAGTTTACCTCCAGCTCAATAGGATGGGATGTAGTAACTCATTATATTGCTTATAAGGGTCTTTAATGCAATTATTTCAGGCTGTTTCAATCACCATTTGCTAGTGGCTGTGAACCCAAAGGACAAAACTGTTCATGGTATTTATAATTAAAGCTTAACATGTCATCAGAATATGACCAACACACTTAATAGCCAAATGGCATGACCTGATTCAAGGAAAAATCTCAACCAAGGCAGCAAGAGAACTCCTAGCTCATCTTAGTGCCATGGAATTATTTATCTCCATTACAACTGTTACATGGGCCTGAATTTTCAGCTCAGTGGGCAGGTGCTATCAGCCGACCTGGGAGCTGTTGGAAAATGAACCACGTGGCCCCCGACCACGATTTCATGCTGGCTGGCCAATTAGCAGCCAGCTAGCATGAGATACATGCTGAAAAGCTCAGCGCTGTCGGGGTGGAGATGGGGAGGGTGGGCGAGCACTGAAAAAGCTCCCTGAAGGCAGACAAAATCCATAGATTTTTATTATTTTACTTAATGGAAACCTCATCCCACCCTTGGATGAGGTTATGAGAAATGTAAAGTCCACCTGGCTGATACACCCATCTGTCAACTGTAAGATTGGACGCACCACGAAAAATTGGAGACAATTGTGTCGTTAATGGGCTCAGTTGTCGACGGGTGCTTCCAACTTTTGTGCACGCCCACCAAGTGAAATATCGCGCAAGTGCAGGATGACTCCAGGACACTTGCCCGATGTCTTCTCGTGCAATTTTACACAATCGCATTAGGCCCCTGAGGTCCTAGTTTGACATCTCATCCAAAAGCTAATCTCCCTCACAATGTACCAGTTCCTCAGCACCGCACTGATATCTCCAGTTGGTTATTTGCTCAATTACTGGAGTCCAATTCAAATCTATTGCTTCTTCCTTTCACACAAGAGGCATAACAACTGAGCAAAGTTAATACTTCATTTGACACAAATTGGCTATTCACCTTATTTGGTGAGACCACAAGAATTTGCAGTACGATAAGCAGAAGCGGAGTGTTGGCTGTTTTGTTACCTCTCCAGCCCAGGGATGAGCTTATTAGGATGCTCATTTCCACCACAACTGAGATCGCCCTACTTGGCATAGACAAGTGATTTACCCAGGGCTGTTGCTGGATTGGATGCTTCTGTACAACAGCATGCCTTGTATTATATTCACCTCTTGTCTTGTTGGAGAAGCTGACAGAATTGTTCCTATCTTAGGATCATAAAGCTTGAGTTTATCTATTCGTCTGTCCATAATTACATGATTGGTGGAATTGGCTGTTTCTTTTGTCACAAATTAAACTAATGTTCAGAATTTGTATAACTCTGACGATGTGTTCCTATAATTTTATTACTGACTCTCAAATCTCTATGATAAATGGGTATAGCTCCTGCTTTATGCAGAGAAAAACATGGCTTCACCTGACAGCAGCATATGGCTTGGCAATGAGAATTACGTCTCAAAAGACGATGGTTTAAGTGCCAAAGCCATTCAGTTGCTTTGGCAATCTACAAAAATACAAGTGGCTGAGGAAGCTAAAACTTGAATGACAGTTCATGCCTCAGATGGTGCAGCTTTAAAATTTAGGCTGAGATGATGAAGCCCTTAATAGTATTAATACTTGCCAGCTGATGTGCTTTCTTGACTTCTCTTTCCTCCACCCACCCCCAGCGTCCCTCCCTCTCAGCCACCTGTCCTCATTCTCTTTGGCTCCCCAATGCTGCACATCCTCGAATAAGGTCTGCTGCTCCCCCCACCTTGACAGCTGTGCTATTGACATTGAAGTTTTCAAGTTCCTCTTGCAAATGTCTGAGAGCCTAATTGTGTGTCAGCAAACTATTGTCGCAGCATTTACAACTCCTTGATATAAACATCCTTTGATTCGGAACATCTTCCATCCAATGTAAATGGTGAAGCCATGTTAGGAGTTTGTTTGAGAAGTTATTATACATGACTTCTCCAAGTGCTTTGGCGTTAGGAACTTTACCTTCCGGTTTGGTATTTGGAATGCAGCAGTTGTTCAAAGAGTTTGGCTTTCTCTCATGCCTGCGGGCAGTGGTCCATGGAAATGATATCTCGCAAGGTTAAATGATACTTAACATCAAGGCACACCATTGGCGAATGGCTACTTATGTGCAGTGGCTGAGGCTGCTAGCACCTGGGGATCAAAATCCCAACAATCATTGCGTTCAGGAAATAATGGGCAGAATTTTCTGCCTGGTGGGCAGAGCTGGAGCAGGCACAGACCCAACCAGGCCCGCGCCACCATTTTATGCGGGCAGGCCAATTAAGGCCCGCCCAGCGTATTTGCCGACTCCCGTGGATAGCGGGTGTGTGTGGGCGGCAGGTCCAATGGCAACCCGGTGGTCTCCTTAAAGGAAGGCCTGGCAGCCTCCTGTAGGCTGCTCATAATGTCCATGTCGAGGTCACACAGCAGGGGGTCAGCTGAGCAGGACACACTGGAGGGTCTGCCACAGGAGCAGGGCAGGCTGCAGGGTAGGCCAGCGGGTAGGCCAATGCACCCCTCGCTTTTCAGATGAATGCCTTGGAGGAGGTGGTAGCACGGTGGGAGGAGGAGGCCCCCCCATATGACCAAACTTGCCTGGGAGGAGGTGGCGAAGGTGGTGAGCTCCCGCGATGTGGTGCGGCGCACCTGGATCCAGTGTCATACACGCTTCAACAATTTGTTGCGTTCTGGAAGAGTGAGTACCATGTTGGCTTTGGGCATTTAACCCAGCAGTAGGCTAAGCCTTTGAGGCCTACTGCCTCCCCAAGTCTTACTGTTGTGACTGTATTGAATCATGTTGGGCATTTCTCCTATGCTGGGTGGGCAAGCAGATAGGCTGATCTAAGCATGGGCACTGAGTGGTTCATGAGGAGATGACTTCTCCCCCACACCATGTGTTGCTCTTAGTGGTACATGACTAGTTTGGGGGCAACCTGGAGGAGCTGCAGCCTGGTGCATACTCAGAGCTCAGGCATATGTCTTATTCACGGTGATGAGATTGTGGAAAGGGAGCCTCAAAGAGTCATGTACAAAAACCAACTGCTTCACATAATTGTACCTCCTTGCTACAGGAGCAAAGACAGTATGTTTCCCAAAGTGATGTACACAGAATGTGTCCAAGGTGGCTGTTGTGAGGGGGTGGGGGTGGGGGTTGGGAGCAGGTGTATTATCTTTGTCTGACTGATCAGTAGTGGGGAGAGGTGGCACTGGAGGCCTGATATGGGTCACTGTGGTTGGGGTGCGGTGTGTGCGTGCAGAGTCCATGTGCAAATTTCCGCAATGAATGGCCTTGTGTTTTCCAGGAGAAGAATGCTCATAATGCATCAGAGAATTCAAGGACTGGACGCAGCCAGGCTGATGTTAAGCTGCTTTGAACAGGAGGCCCTGGAGCTTGAGAGGCACCACGCATCCAAGTTCACTGGTGTCAGCGAGGCTGGGGTAGAACGGCCAGGTTTTTGAGGCCAACAGTGAGATCCATGATGTCCTCCCTACACCTATAGCACTGATGATTGTTTAATTTGTTATTGTTGCAACATTGCTCGGTCACAGTTTGATAGAGTCAGGGGTGTGGATCAGAGAAAAAGGTCCTTCAGCCCTTTGAGGATGCGCAGGTCAAACACCTTCCTAAGTCTCCTAATCCCATTTCCCAGCACTATCCCCATGGCCTTGTATGCCATGGCATCGCAAGGGCACATCAAAAAGCTTATTACATGTTATAAGGCTTTCTGCATCTACCACACTTTCAGGCAGTGCATTTCACATTCCCAACACCCTCTGTATGCAAAAGTTGCTCATCACATCTCCTGTCAACCTCATGCCCCTTACCAGAAATCAATGCAACCTGGTTACTCATCCCTCCGCCGAGGGGGAAAAGTTCCTTTCTGTCGACCCTATCTACGCCCCTCAAGTTTAAAAACCTCAATCATGTCACCCCTCAATCTCCTCTGCTCCAGGGGAAATAACCCCAGTCTATGCTATGTCTCCTCATAAGTCAAACTCTCCAGCCCAGCCAGAATTCTGGTCAACGACCTCTGCACTCTCGCCACTCCAATCACATCCCTCCCGTGAAGCGCATTTCAGAACTGCATGCAGCATTATAGCTGTGGCCTAGGCAGCATTTTCTGCACTTGGAACATTACCTCCCTGCTCCTATATTCTATGCCTCAGTTAATAAAGGCAAGTATGCCATATGCCGCCTTAAACACCTTATGTACCTGTCCTGCCACCTTAAGGGACCTATAGACATGCACAGCAAGGTCCCGCTGACCCTCTTTACTTTCCATGGTGCTACCATTCATTGTGTATTCCCGAGCCTTGTTTGTCCTGCCCAAGCACATGACCTCACACTTATCCTCAAAACATTCCATTTGGCATTCATCAGTCGGTCTATATCCGCCTGTAATGTCAGGCTATCCTCCTCACTATTTGCCACCCCACCAATATTCATGTCCATTGGTTCTGGAAGGTTGAGCGCATAAAGAGCCAAGGGGAAAGGGATGAAGTGTGTCTGTGTGCATGCTAACTGATTCACTGTCCTTGTTGTTCATTTCAGCATCAGAGCACGGTCACCAGGAGGAACTGCAGATGCCCCCTCTCACGCCTGAGGGCCCTCAAGTCTCCCCAGCGACACACCATTTCTGCAAGGCAGGCACCAGCGCAGATATTTGCACCTCGGTGGGCATTGGAACATTGGCTAATGCCCCAGGGCACAGTGGAGAGGGCACTTCACAATCACTGGAGGAGCTGGCACAGAGTGCCAATGGCGCCAGCAGTGGGAAGACTGAGGGGACCAGGCACGTGCTCAGTCGGTGCCTGATGATGTGCCTCCATAGTTGGCTACGAGGCAGCAGCTGCAGAAAATGCGGCCGGGTGTGCGGGAGCATCTGGGTGTGGTACATGAGGCTATGCTTGGCTTGGTGTCCGTGGTGGAGGAGTCCACGTGGAGCATCACTGATGCAACGAGCCTCATGGCAGAGTGCCATGCTTCCTCCATGGAGAGAGCGGTGACTCTTGTGGAGAGGCAGCTCCAGGAGAGCAATCAGGTCCTCCTGGGGTTATGCTCGGACCTGCAAGCCCTCACAGCGCCAAGGGCCACAGCTGGTCAGTGCCAGTGTGGGAGATGGTGTTGGCTTCAAGCTTCCCAGCTCGATGCCCATCCATCCACGGTGAGCAGGAAGATCCAAGGCGACCTCACATCGGCGCAGCCTGTCATCTCTGTGGGCTCCTCTCAGGGCGCTCCAGATGAGGGACCAGCTGCTCCACCCCTCTCCCAGTGACCGTTGCATCCGGTGAGGCTGCAATGTCTGGGGAGATACCAGCTGTGGAACTGGCAGCTCCCTCCCAGGTGGGCCCAGCACAGGCTGCACGGGCCAGAGGATGACCGCCAAGATTATCGAGGCCAACAGGACAGCAGAGTCAGCAGGATGTCTCAGATCCCACACAGAGCAATGGGGCAGCACCAAGACTTAGGACCCATAAACAAAAGCATAAGGCACCTTAGGCACACCATGAGTTCCTCACTGGTACTTTTGTGTTGGCCCGAGATTAGGTATTTATAATTGTTTTCTGCTTGCTTAAAATTTTGTTTTGAATTTGAAAGGATATCTGATGTTTAAAATAAAAATCAGATGTGTTACCATGGCTGAGGGTGGCTCCTTTGCTCTGCATTTGTGTGTTTAAGATAAATGTCATGAGTCTTTGTTTGGACATTCAAATTTATGGCCAAGGCCTTTAGTTCCTGCTGATGACCTGGCTAATTTTGCACCTAGGTGCTGAGTATGGAAGCACCAGGCAAGGTCATTTGTGTTGCGATAGCTGAAGGTTTGTTGGAGTAAAGCCTCCCGGGTGTCCCTGCCTCATTGCTGTAGTCCCAGGTCGACATTTAGCCCCTCAGAATTCCCCTATGCTTACTCAGCCTCAGAATCAGTGCTGGACTCATCGTGTGCAGCCGCATCCACTGCATAAATGTCTTCATCATCCACTGCGTCCCCCCCTTTCCAGCGCAAGATTGTGGAGAGTGCAGCATGCAACCACAATCACCGTCACGATCTGGGGGGGGTACTGGAGTGTGCCCCCCGAGCGATCCAGGCATCGGAAGCGCATCTTGAGAAGACCGCTGGCTCTCTCCACCACAGCCCTTGTGGAGCCGTGGCTCCTATTGTAGCGCTGCTCAGCTTCTGATCTTGGATGGTGTAGAGGCATCATGAGCCACCTTCTGAGGGATAGCCCTTGTCACACAGCATCCAGCTGAGCTGGAGCACTGAAGAGCCCCAGCACCTGGGAGTGTCTGAGGATGTAGGTGTTGTGAGAGCTGCCTGGGTACCTTGCACAGACTTGTAGAATCAGCATCCTGTGATCACACACTATCTGCACGTTCATGGAGTGGAAGCCCTTCCTGTTGACGAAGACACTGGGCTCACCTGCTGGCGTCTTGATGGCCACATGTGTACAGTCTATAGCACCCTGGACACGGGGGAAGCCAGCAATGGCCGCGAAGCCTCTGGCTCGCTGTGTCTGGCCTGCCTGGTCCCAGCAGTAGTGGATGAAGGTCAATGCACATCTGAACAGAGGGTCTGTAACCTGCTTGACAGTGTGGACAGCTGATTGAGAGACACCGCAAATGTCACCCACCGAGCCCTGGAAGGAGCCAGAGGCATAGACGTTGAGGGCAACTGACCTTCAGAGCCACTGGCATGGGGTGTCCACCCACACATTTAGAGATCTCGGGGCCAATCATCTGACAGATGTAGTCTGACTGTCTCCCTTGACAGTCGGAGCCTCCTTCGGCACTGCACCTCAGTCATATTGAGATAGCTGCTTCTCTGCCTGTATACCCTGGCAGCAGGATAGTGGCATTTTCTGCAGCCCCTTCCACTTTGGACTACCTCCTGGCCCAGAGCCTGGCCTCCCAAAGGTGGCTCCCCTGGAGGCTGATTGTGCACCCCTGGCTGCCTCCTTATTCTAGCCCTCCCTTCCTCCTCAGAAGAGCTGCCTACAGTGGACATGTCAGAACCCATACCCATGCTAATGGGAGGCCGCCAGAAAGCTGCAGGCCCGATAAAGATTACTGACTGCAGAGTGCTGACCTGCAGGTTCAAAGTACACAGAAAGCTGCTGCAATTTGTTCTGTACTGCTGCAGTTCTCACAGGCAAGTTTAAAAAAAAAAAAGTTGCTCCAATAAATACTCCACAAAGCAGACTGACGACCCCACTGAGCCCTCTTATCCCACCTATGGATGAGATTCATTAAAAATGTCTCTTACCCGCCTGCCCGTTGTGCCCATGCGCCAACTCAAAGATCGTATAGATGCCTGAAAATCGCTGCCGATTGACTAAAGGCCTTAACTAGCCCATTAGTTTAATGGTGGGCATGTGTCGAACTTCATCGCACACCCACCCAGTGAAATATCGCAATGGCGCGTAGTAACATCGAGATGCTCGCCTGATGTCACCACGCAACTTTTTACGGTGCCTGCCCCCACCCCACCCCCCACCGCAACGTGTCAAAGAAAAATTCTGCCCAACAACAAAACTAGTAAAGAAACAAAATCTAGGCAACACAACTCTTCATACCTGAAGTATTCAATTATAAAAGTTTGGAAGACTACAGTTACTCAAGCCTGTTCTATTGGTGACGTAAATAGGAATGTAGGAACAACTATAGGCCATTTAAGACCTTGAACCTGTCCTGATGTCCAATGTGATCATGGCTGATCTGCAACCTTACTCCATATGCCTACCTTTTGTTCCATATCCCTTAATACATTTGGATAACAACATTTCTATCAATCTCAAGCTTTGAATTCAGCATTGATCTAGCATCAATTGCCAGTTGCAGAACAGAGTTCTAAACTTACCACCCTTTGAGTAGAAATGTTTCCTAATTTAATCCCTCAAAGATCTGGCTCTTTTTTTTTGGTTATGCTCTCTAGTTCTACATTCCCATAGGGAGTGCAGTACTTAATAATTGGTTGGAATTACAGGGTAAACTTAAATATTTTGGATGACTTGATTCTCAGTAAATTGCAGTAACTATTTCATTTAATTTTATTTAAGATAGAATTTCCCTTTGGATTTTTTGATCGCTGGTGTATGAAGAATGCAGTAGAAGGTGGGATGACACTGTCTTGAAATGCAATGCAGTGTAGCCTAAATCACTCTAAATTGGTCCATTATTTGAACTGAACTATTCCCAGAACAGTTGCGTTTAAAAGCCTTCAGTTATCCAAATCCATGATAATCTCCAGTGATCACTCATATCTTGTTGCACTAAAGTGTTCAGAGATCCAATGAAACAATATAATGAATGATTCATTCCTGATAATTATGCCGCTACAAATGTTACTTAGTGAAGCACAAGAAAAAGTGGTCACTGCATTTAATGTCAGTGGAGAGAATGTTAACCCCCAAGGATGACTCGGGTGGGACAGGTGGGGAGATAAAACAAATTTTAACAACTCAAATTTGAACTTAATCTGTTCCAAACCGTCAACTTCAGTTTTAACGGAATTGAATTGCAGGGAGGTGGGCTAGCCCCTGAAATATTTTAAGGAGGCTACAGGCCTTCATTTTAACGCCAAAGAATTCCAGCAGGTAAAAGGGGAGGGGCTGGATATATAAGCGAAGTGCTTTTATTGCGCTGCTTGTGGGACAAGGAACAGGAGTATTTCTCTAGGCACAACAAGATTCCCTGTACGAGATTGGACCAATTTTTCCTGTAAAATGTTCCACGTGGCCAGTTTTTCCCAATGTAGGAAATCTATTTTTATGCCATAGTTGTTCATGCTCGGTATTTTTTCCATGGAGCAAGGCCGACATATTATCTCCCAGGCTTCTGCACAGCTGTGCGTGCGTGCACACACACCCAGTTTAGTATAAACATTGAATTTAACATTCACGACTGACTGACCCCACACCCTCCATCAACCCAATGCCCTATCCATCCACTCCCACTACCATGATCTCAGACTCACCTGACACTCACTCAGCTGCTTTCCCAACTGGTAGTCTGATAGTCAGCCAGTCTACCAATGCAGCCAGTCAATCAAGGCAGCTAACTGGCAGGCAGGGTACCTGGTGAATAAATATAAAAGACATTCTGTAGTTAACTTCTGCAGGAGGACTAAGGAACTCATATTTCCAGTTACCCTGTTTGAAAACCCTCACTGTGTGCTATTCCCATTCCTGCCAACTGTAAGGTTGGACAAACCATGAAATATTGGAGATAATTGTGTTGATAATGGACTTTTGCGTTCACCTGCTGAATGAAATATCGTGCAAGTGCAGGATGACATTGGGACACTCGCCCATCGTCTTCTTGTGCGATTTTATGCTTGATTGGGTTGGGCGTGCGCCCACCCGCAGGACGTAAAATTCTGCCTCTGAGATCCTAGTTTGACATCTCATCCAAAAGCTAATCTCCCTCACAATGCACCAGTTCCTCAGCACCGCACTGATATCTCCAGTTGGTTATTTGCTCAATTATTGGAGTCCAACTCAAATCTATTGCTTCTTCCTTTCACACAAGAAACATAACAACTGAGCCAAGTTAATACATCATTTGACACAAATTGGCTATTCACCTTATTTGGTGAGACCACAAGAATTTGCAGTATGATAAGCAGAAGCAGAGATGTTGGCTGTTTTGTTACCTGTCCAGCCCAGGGATGAGCTTATTCGGATGCTCAGGTCCACCACAACTGAGATCACCCTACTTGGCATAGACAAGTGATTTACCCAGGGCTGCTGCTGAATTCTATGCTTCTGTACAACAGCATGCCTTGTATTATATTCACCTCTTGTCTTGTTGGAGAAGCTGACAGAATTGTTCCTATGTGAGAATCATAAAGGAACTCCTGCTTCTAGTTATCCCATTTGGAAATCCTTGCTGTGTTCTATTCCCATTCCTGAGGAAATACCAAGGTCAATGTGTCTCAAATGGGGTAAGAGAACTGTTAAGGACTGTCAAGATTTCACTATTGTTACCCTGACGGGGTATTGACTCCCCTGTATGTAGCACATAAAGAAATAATGGCGAGAGGAACACATGCTTTACATGTGCTTATTCTTTCTGACCTGGTTTCTCTGCAACTAGGTGATCCAATAGGTGCAGGTGCGGAGACAACAACATTTGCCCCATTTTTTATGATTTGATCACAGGCTCAGACTCTGGTTCAGAAAGCATTGGTTCAAGTCCCAATCAATTTGAATAGATAATCTAAGATGACAGTTTAACTCCGAGGGGTGGCTGCATTGTGGGCCTTCTGTTGAGGTCAAAGCACTATCTATTATTTTGGGTGAATGGTAAGACCCTGTTACACCATTCAAAAAGAGAGCATGGAGTTGTCAATTTGTCTTTGCCAACTTCCCACCCTGGACTAATTCCACTAAAAACAAATCAACTGCTTATTCAGTGCATTGTGTTATGATCCCAGTTGCGATTACCCCTAGACAAGCCTGATCCCAGGGTCGAACCCAACTTGACAGATCCTAATTTTTATTTGTTTGTTTAGAGTAGCTACTGAACAGAGTCACAGGAGTCAGCTGATGAACTTTTAACAAAAGAATAAAACATTTATTTAACAAGATGAACTATATTACAATACCCATTCACCCACATCTATACCTTTACAGATTTGTAAGAATAACAGAAGTTATAAAATCTATCCTATACTCTAATGTTCACACTAAGTACGCAGTCCATGCACCAATAGACACCCTATGGTCAAACATACCACACTCTGAAATCAAGTGACAGATGACACCCCAGACAGATGCTAAGGATCCCTCATTCAACTCCCCCCAGATGCTTGTCGTACCATGAGCTAACTGGTCTCCCTACAATCTATCTTTCACATGGGGATTTCCAATCTCCATTCTCCAAGACCTCGCCTTAGAATCTTCTCCTAAACCAATGCTTTCATTCAGATGCCTTCTGCAAGGTTCACCTCCAGGGTTTTGAACTCTTCTTCTAATGTTCCCCTTCCCTGTGTCACCAAATGCATTCAACCTTTCTTCCACGCACTCTGTCTCAGCAACATATCTAACAACAGTACCACTGCTTTATATGTCTATGGCAAAGAGTTACAGACCTTCAGTTGTCTCTTTGGACCTTCTTTCCTCTTGTAACTGTTTTTGCTTTAAATCTGCTTTCTGCAGCTTTTGTCTCTTTAAATCTGAAGCTTGAAGCCTTTCTCTCTGACCCTCAATCTTAACTTCACTTAACAGGACCTTTTTCAGGTTCCTGTCCTTCCTTTGTCTAGAAGGTCTGCTTGGGTCTTTCCCATATTCCACTCCCCTGGATTTTGGGGTGTTTTCTTTAGCTTGGGACTGGATATCTGTCCCCTTTTCTTCAGTCTCTCCTGGCAGCTACTTTCAAAACCCAACTCAACTCAAACAGCTTCTAAATCAAACTGCTGTTTCTCCGCTTCTGTGAGTGTTGCCTTTGTGAGGGACCTGCCTCTCTGGACTCCTGTTGCCATTCAGCAGTACAATTCTTCTATGCCTCTTTGGTTACCTTAGCTGCAACAGTCATAAAAACCTCATTAGAAATGCAAGCACCTTTTAAAAGTGAAACTAAAACGCAAGTTGACCTTTTCTTAACAGATGATACAGAAATACAAATCAAACTTAAACTTTAAAGCTAAAACTCATTCCTAACACCTACAAATACCATATAACTTATTTAAACTGTCTCTGTTTCCTAACAATTGTTATTCATGGGATCTTGGTTTGTACCACATCATTGCCTTATTTGCCCAGATAACAGTCAATCCACTTCAAGTAATTCCCAGCTTTATTAAATTCATCTCTTTGACCAACTTTTTGATCAACTGTCCTAATATTTCTTTATATGACTCAGTGTCAAATTTTGTTTGATAGCACTTCTATGAAATGCCTTGGGGTGCTTACTGCTGAAAGTAGTATACAGATGCATGATGGCTCTGTGCTTCTTCCTCGAACAGAGGCCCGAACAATCCACATCCACCACTACACTCCTCCGTCTGGCTGAACTTGTTCTCACACTGAACAATTTCTCCTTAAACTCCTCTCACTTCCTCCAAATAAACGGTGTGGCTATGGGTACCCGCATGGGCCCGTTATGCCTGTCTTTTTATGGGGTATGTGGAACATTCCTTCTTCCAGTCCTACTCCGGCCCCCTCCCACAACTCTTTCTCCGGAACATCGACGATTACTTTGGTGCTGCTTCATGCTCTCGTCCAGACCTGGAAAAATTTGTTAATTTTGCTTCCAATTTCCACCCCTCCATCATTTTCACATGGTCCATCTCTGACACTTCCCTTACCTTCCTTGATCTCTCTGTCTCAATTTCTGGTGATAGACTGTTCACCAATATTCATTACAACCCTACCAACTCCAACAGCTACCTTGACTACAGCTCCTCACACCCCGCTTCCTGTAAGGACTCCATTCCATTCTCTCAGTTCCTTCGCCTCCGTCGCATCTATTCTGATGATGCCACTTTCAAAAACAGTTCCTCGGACATGTCTTCCTTCTTCCTTAACCGAGGTTTTCCACCCATGATGGTTGACAGGGCCCTCAACCGTGTCCGGCCCATCTCCCGCACATCCGCCCTCACGCCTTCTCCTCCCTCCCAGAAACATGAAAGGGTCCCCCTTGTCCTCACTTATCACCCCACCAGCCTCCACATTCAAAGGATCATCCTCCACCATTTCCGCCAACTCCAGCATGATGCCACCACCAAACACATCTTCACTTCACCCCCCTCCCGGCAGCATTCCGCAGGGATCGTTCCCTTCAGGACACCCTGGTCCACTCCTCAATCACCCCTTACGCCTCAACCCCCTCCCACAGCGCCGTCCCATGCAACCGCAGAAGGTGCAACACCTGCCCCTTTACTTCCCCCTTCCTCACCGTCCAAGGGCCCAAACACTCCCTTCAAGTGAAGCAGCATTTCGCTTGCACTTCCCTCAATTTAGTCTACTGCATTCACAGCTCCCAATGCCATTTCCTGTACATTGGAGAGATCAAACACAGACTGAGTGACAGCTCTGCAGAACACCTTCGGTTTGTCCGCAAGCATGACCCAGACCTCCCTGTCGCTTGCCATTTCAACACTCCATACTGCTCTCATGCCCACATGTCCATCCTTGGCTTGCTGCATTGTTCGAATGAAGCTCAACACAAATTGGAGGAACAGCAACTCATCTTCCAACTAGGCACTTTACAGCCTTCCGGACTGAATATTGAGTTCAACAATTTTAGATCATGAACATTCTCCTCCATCCCCACCCCCTTTCCAATCCCCCCCTTTTTTTCCAATTATTTATATAGATTTTTCTTTTCCCATCTATTTCCATTATTTTTAAATGTATTTCCATCTATTGTTTTATCTCTACCTTTTAGCCTATTTCAATCCCTTCCCTTCACCCCACCCCACCCCCACTAGGGCTATCTGTACCTTGCCTGTCCTGCTTTCTACCCTTAATTAGCATATTCCTTAGATAACATCACCACCTTCACACCTCTTTATCCTTTTGTCTATGACATCTTTTGGTTATCTTCACCTATCACTGGCCCTCTATCCAGCTCTATCCACCCCCCCACCTCCCTTTAAACATCTTATATTTCACCTCTTTTCTATTTTTACTTAGTTCTGTTGAAGAGTCATAAGGACTCGAAACGTTAACTGTATTCCTCTCCGCAGATGCTGCCAGACCTGCTGAGTTTTTCCAGGTATTTTTATTTTTATTTTTGTTTTGGATTTCCAGCATCCGCAGCTTTTTTGATTTTATATAGATGCATGTTGTTGCTTTGTACTTCAGCACTCTTGTAATGTTAATTCTATCCAAAGATTTCCACAGGATTTAATATATTTTGTAAACAGTCACACAGCCAATGAAATGCCACTTATTCAGAATGCAGCATGACAATTTATTTGTATAAAATGTTGAGGATTGTAGTGGTATGTTTTGTCACTGGTAACATGTGGTAGATGGTAGACTCTTGGCACAGGTCTCTGAACTAGGTGGTATATTTAAGTAATAGCCTAAACAATTGGCTCGTGCCACAGCTGGGCAGCAGACACTGTACTATCTGGATTAGTGGCTGTTGGGAGTCATGTACCTCTGAAAGAACTTGTCATGTCCTCCTATCTTCTTCCTCCTGTATTGTGACACACTCGTTAATGCCTATCGCATTCTTACTATCACACTATCTGCACTGTTCACTTCAGTCTTGGAAGACCTATAATGGCAGCACTAAATATTGTGTTTTCTATTAGCACTTTCTCTGGACATGACATTACTTTTACTCAGCTATGTTTCTACTTAGATAAATGGAGAATAATGTCAAACTCTAAGTGACTTTTCACACAGCAGTTTTACACAGGTATATGCAGTGACCTCAGAGTCAAGGACATAAGACTGGAAACACCTAAAAGTACTTTGTAAAAACGTCAATATGAAAACCTCCAAAGAGATACTATTTGGGATTGAGCAAAGATTTGTAATTGCACATGCGGTGACCTTCGACTAAGCAATTGTTGTTCCAGTGGTCTGTCTGATTACTACTTAGCAAAAGTCAGGATTGTATAGTCAAACAGTCTTCTTAGCTCAGCCTATGACTGCACAATAGCACTGAAGCTATTCTTGTACCACACCGCTAGACTTGCAAGGCTGATACAGGGTCCTTTATAAATTTGTTCATTGGATGTGTGTGTCACTAGCTAAGCCAGCATTTATTGCCCACCCCTAATTGCCCTTGTTCAGAGGGCATTTTAAGACTCAACCACATTGCTGTGGGTCTGGAGTCACATGTAGGTCAGACGAGATAAGGATGGCAGATTTTCTTCCCTAAAGGACATTAGTGAAACAGATGGGTTTTTACAACAATTGACAGTGGTTTCATGGTCATCATTAGATTTTTAGTTCCAGATTTTTTTATTGAGTTTTATCGAACCTGGCTCCCAAAAGCATTACCCTGGGTCTCTATTACCAGTCCACTGACAATACCAGTACGCCACTGCCTCCCTCTAATCCTTTCAGTACAATACAGATTGGATGGATTGGGAGTGCATAAAGGATTCTATATAGTGAAGAGCCACATTGTTCAAAGGAAAAAGCAGCTTACTGATTTCATTTTAAAGAAAAAATGACAACTGTTTAACAAAGTCATTGTAAATGCTTAAAATGAACTTTTATATATTCCTCTTAGGTTTCAACCCAAGGCTTGGTAAATTGAACTTCCAATTCCAAACATCCTCAAGGCCATTGAGGGTAATTTTAGCCCCCATGAACAGGTGGGCTTGGGATTGGTAAAAGTTTGGTGGGTTATGGTTGACTAATCTAATCCAAGGAGGCAGGTTAGTTTGGAAAAGTTTTAAAGGAGTCTGTGCGCTTCCATTTTTACTATTTTTCTTTGTAACCCATTTCATTTAAGGTTTGTGGGACTAAGGAAACCTGACAGGTAAAAGAAGTCGAGAAAGGCCGGTTCGATATGATAAGCACTTCACTTGTGGGCTTGGAGAAGCAAAGCATTTCTCTCCTGCCCATCAAGCTTCTCTGCTTCCAGCTCAATGATCATTAATCAACCTAACATTCTCCCCATCATCCCTGTTACGACCCAGCAGTTGTTAAAGCTGAGTTATTTAAAAATCCCAGATGGAAACTTTAAACAACTGTCATAACCTATATTTTTACTTTTGTATGTTTGAGATGCAGCTCTAAATTCAGGATTCAGACTACCAGTTCTCGGAGACTTATATTAAACTCAGTTAAACATTTTATTAACTTACACAAGTTAAATATATACACATGGCTACAAATTACTGCTTTCATAACTTTTAACAAATTCCCAAACTAATCTCCATTAAGGCAAGAGAAACCCATAAACTTAACCAAACACCAGGCAAAGCATTTTCGCCTTACAAATTCAAATTGAGTTTCTTTTCACTTGGGTTCATGTGGAGACAGTTAGAGGCTTACAGCTGCTTTGATGTTACATTGCCTCTGCCCTGCACACACGAAAAATGCTATTGGTTATATCCAGCACATCTCATTGAACATAACTTCTCATTGTATCAGCAGCCTCTTTGAACTCAACCTCTTCTAACAATAAAACTCCTTTCATAGTACCAATTTTATTAGTGATATAAACATGTTACTTTGTCTCTGCTAGCTAGGTGCCAGATTTCACCCCACTTCTTGAATGGTCTATTCAAAAAATGCAAATACAGTCTACCTTTCTTACATCTCAAAACTAGTACATACCAAAGCACCCAGACTAGCTGGCCTTAATTCAATTAAGACAGACTAAGCCTCTATTTTAAAAGAAAAATATTTTCCAATGATATTAAATACAGTAATCATGACAATCCCTCCTCATCTACACATGCTCGCCCCCCCATAATCTCTTTCCGCAACCCCCACATCACCAAAATCTCTTCCTTCACCCCCTTTACAAGATCCCCTTGGGCTACTGTCATAGGCCTTTCTGTCCATCAGGTAGGCACACATCAATCAGAATGGCTACTGTGCTGCAAACTTACAGAAAAAAAAGATGTTCTGCAGATGATATGTGCGGGACAGTATGGAAATCCGTAACTCTGGGTTCCCATCCAGATCTCCTCCCTGTCCCACCCATCTCCAACCCAACCCTGCTCCAGTCCCCAGCACCCTCTTTGTAAATTTTGGGGTCAATATTGTACATGTTGCTCACTCGTCAAAAGAAACACTTCTGTAACACTGAAATTAGTTGTTTATTTTTGCTACCTTTCATTCCTGGCTCCACTCTGACATTAGGAACTCCCCTTAGTACTTAATGTATTACAACCAGTATAGACAAGTGATGTAACACCAGGTTAATTTTAACCCCAGCCTGCCAGGATACTGACAGAATGTAGTGCAATGCTGCTTTTACACCTCACTATATTTTATCCTCTAATGAATTAAACAGGGTGTAACATTGGGTGGATCCCAAACTGGCAATCAACCAGATCTTGTCAGGAATCCTGTTGGGTGCATGTGGTTAAAATAATCCCTCATTATTCACACATTTGGAGAAAGAATGCTTAGTAGAAATTTGAATAGGGAGACCTTCTGCACCAACACTCCTGTTGCTAAAGCTGCTCGTTCACTTTTCTGGATATAGGAATAGAAGTCTCTTTTCAAGATATGAGACAGGTTTGTTCCAGATAACTTCTAGGTGTTAGGAACAACTTTGGCTGAGATTTTTTCCAGCCCCGGGAGATGGGGCTGAAAGGAGGGAGGGGTGGTAAAATGTCATCTTCCCATGGGATATTTTCAAAGCCAGGAATGCAGTAGCATTGCTGTTCACTGACTGGATGAGGCAGGTAGCCAATTAAAGTAATTAGTTAGCCTATCAATGGTTATTTTATGACCCTGTCGATGCCAAAGTGGCCACATGGAGAGTCCACCAGTCACCTCAATGTGGCCTCCCAGCAACTTCTCAGGGGGCAGAAGAGCTTCCTTTCCCGAGGCTCCATGTAGCTCACAGAGGGGTCTCCCCTGTAGCAATGGTCATGCGGGTTTCAGCACCACCTCCTGCCTAGCCTCTGAATATCTCCAAATTTCTTACCAGACCTTGGAGGCACCTCAACATGAAGGTGCAATCTCCTTCTCTTTACAACCTCAGCTGCAGCCATTTCTCTTGGTGGTTCTGCCAAGCTGCCGGGCCTTCTGATTGGTCTGGCGGTTTGGAGAGAAGGGCTGCCATTATAATTGGACAGCTATCCTAACAGCAGCCTCTTAATTGGCTGCCACTGGTAAAATTGCTGCCATGGTCCTGCAGTCCACCTCACGACCCGTATAATATCCCGCCATCACAACCCACAGTGTTCCGGTAAAATCCTGATCTCTTAAAAAGTGCTTTGAATATACATCAGTTGACACCTAACCCAAACTATTGTTGCTGAAATTTGAACTCGGTGCAAGGACAGCAGTTGTAAAGCAGTATGTTATGATTCTAAGTTTTAACCTGCAACTTGCTGACTCAGAGATTGGAGCCCAACTAAGATAATATGGCATCTAAAAATAAATCAGCGATTTGAGTTTCCTCAAGAATGGCCTTCAAGCCTAAACTTAAAACATTAGGTTGAGGTTTTAACGATAACATTTAATAATGTATTAGCTTCAGCTCAGTGGATCACCCTCTTGCCTAAGTCACAAGGTTGTGAGTTCGAGACCTACTTCAGAGATTTGAGTGCAAAATCTAGGCTGACGCTTTGGCTGTGAGGGAGTGCTCCATTGTTGGAGATCTGAAATATGAAAGTGAGGCCCATCTTCTCTCTCATATGGTTCTAAATTATCCCACGGCACTCTTTAAGGAACAGCAAGGAAGTTCTTCCAATACCCTGGGCGCCAGTTATCCCTCAACCCATCAGACTAGAATAGATCATCTCATCAGTTATCTCTTTGCTGTTTGTGAGACCTTTCTATGTACAAATTAGCTGCCTTATGTTCAAAGGACATTTTTTTTTTTAATTAAAATGCTGTTTTGGGGATGTCTCCAGATCATCAAAAGTACTATTTAAATATATGTTCTTTCTTCATAGTTCAATAGCATATATATTAACTTGTATTATATTTTAATATTGTCTCTGCCTGCTGTAATTATCTTTGATTGTAAATTATGCGAACTCCAGTTGCCATGTAGATACAAAGAATGGTGAATTATTCTCTTATGAGTTGTGCTGCAGTGATTATCATGGGAATTATTGGTTATATTTACAAAGAGGCAGCAATGCTACAAATCCATGGGAGATTTTAATATGAGCAACACTGTGGGAGTATCAGCATGAGCTAAAAGATCATAACAAAATGGAATTAATGTTGCAGTCTGGGCCATTTGCAATTAATCAGACACTATCTATGATCAGTGAATTGTTTGTGTAGGCAATGAGGCATTACCTTTATATGTCACATGGCTTCTAATATGAAATCACATGCCCCAATCAGTAGAAAGAAAGGATCATCAGTAAATGCCAGGATCAGTTATTGCAGGAAGACTTTGACCTTCTCCAATTATTAAACAGCAAGAAAAATTTGGGCTACCACAATCTCACAGCAGCAGCTTAAAGTTTGTGCAGCTGGAGGGACGAATCCTGAATGGGCAGCCTACCAGGTTTATATTAGTTTTAAGACTGATGAAGGGTCTGAAGCAAGTGATGCAAGAAGGTGTTGCAGATCTCAAGAGGATATGATGGAGAGTCAATGTCAATATTTATGTTACAACAAGTAGGATTAAGGGGCAAAAATTGGAGTACTCCCATTTTCAGGTGCAGGGATTACTCTGCATCCAGTTCTGTTTTAGCAGGCAGTATGCAAAACTTTGTGTTGCTTCCTTATTTGAATGATTACAATTTGCAGGGAACCAAGCGGCATGCATAGCAAGCACATGTTTCAACTAACCTGCACACCTTAAAGGAAGCCAGTCCCTCTGAACTGCACTCATTACACAGAAGCAGCTTCCGACTGTCTTGTCTGTGGCGGGAGTACCTACAAGGATGTTGTAGTGTGGCTTTGTCACCTATTTGTAATAGAGTTAATCTGCAGACAACTTTCTAATTGGAAACAAGAGGGTTATTTACAATACAGCCAGCAGCCACTACATGTGTGCTTCCAAATCCATCTCTATCTCTACACTGACTGTGATGCTGCTAACACATTTGTTCACATGTTCATCACAGGACTATTCTTAAAGGTACAGTCCAACATTTAACTAAACCGTAATTACTATATTCCTTCCCCTTTAACTTTGCTGTACATATTGCATTTACAAGTATATTTATCTTATGACATTCTAATATTTACACAGGTCATGAAATTTACAAGTTGTCTTTCAGGTGGTTTCCTGATTCATGTGGAATGTTGCAGCTCCACAACTTCAGATTCTTTTTCAGGAGCCACATTCTTTGGAACTGCACGTACATCAGGTACCTCAGTGGGCACTTGCAGTTTAGTGTCTTCCATTCTGATAGGGACATCAGACATGTCAATCATTGGGTCAGCATCTTCAACAGGAAATACTGGCTCAGTAATGGTTACAGGTGGTACCTCTCTTTTCCTTAAATGGTCCACATGCTTAGGAGTGATCCAGCCTTCCGCTTCCATGTGGTATGATAATGGTCAGGTCGTTGAACTTACTTTATCCAGTAACCACTGTGGTCCTGCACCGAAATTCTTCACATATACTGCTTCTCCAACAGTAACTTGTCTCTCACAACTATGCAGGTCATGTGCAGCTTTTTGGATTCCTTGACTCTTCTCCACCTTCCCCTCCAAATTTGGAAATATTAGGCTCAGTCTTGTCCTAAGATGGCGTCTCATCAACAATTCTACAGGTGTTGCTCCTGTCGTTGTGCGGGGGTCCATTCTGTAGTGAAAAAGAAATTGTGCAAGCTTGGTCTCCAGTGAATCCCCTGTTGACTTCTTCATGCCTGCCTTAAAAGTTTATTGCCTTTTTGGAGCCTTCTTCCTTTTTGTCATCTTCTTTCTTCCACAGAGTATTTGTCTTGGCCTGCTTTTTGACTTCACTGTTGGCCAGACTTCTCTCAGGTGAAATCTCAACTTGCCTGGGTTCAGTAGCTGAGTCTCCCAAAACTTCATTATTTGCTCGCCTCTTGGAAAGCTCTCCCATTTTTGTTCTCAAAGCCTCTTTGGCTTCAGTTAGCTGATTCTTCAGTCTCTGTCTCTTTTTTGTATTTGTTGTCTACCTCTTGGAAACTTGAACATTGATGTGTCTTCTCTGCCAACTGGTTCTTCAGTTTGCCCAGAGATGCTGAATTCTTTCTGTTTCTCTTTATACTTTCACAGAGGCAAAAAAAAAACTTTGATCTGAGGGAATCTTGCCGTGTGTGAAGGTTTTTCAGCAGGTTTTCCTTTTCCTTGAGAAGGTTACTCACCTCGCCTTGAACTCTTGTTATGCAGCATCCTTGAGTCTCTTCTGCTGTTCTTCTATGTTTTTGTTTAAGATAGTCTGCATTTCTTCAGGTTGTTGAGTCCTTACGCACTCCCTTTTTCATTCTGTCATGGTCCTTAGACTCTCCAGGCTCTTTCCGCCATACTCTGCCTTGTTTCTTTTTCAAGACATGAACTCTTCCAGCTTCCTTTTGAACTCTCACTGCCAATCTAGGTTGATTTTCCTTAACTAGTTTTGTCCTAAAAGGCTTTGTCCTCTGCCTCTCAACACCATCAGTGGTAGCTGTGCTGATTGGTTTCTATAGTGGACAGTTGCTCTGCTGATACCTTTTACTTGGGTTTCTTCGCCTGTGTATATTTTCAACTTGGCAGATGTTTGTTCCAAATTTAATTGATATTCATCATTATTTAAATATCTGAAACTGTTGTACTACACACAATTGCAGTAGTAGAAGCTCCCATATCTACTTCCGTTTTTAATGGTTTACCATCCATTTGCACTGTAACAAATATTGGTTCTGTCTTCCCAACTTTCATGTTAAACAATGAATAAATGTCAGAATTTATTGTTTCAGGCTACTCTACACTGTAAATTTCATTGAACTTCTTTTGTTGTTTGCAAGCCTGATTAAATCTCTCTGCACTATCTCATTCTTGTCCACTTCTGTGACAAAAGTAACATTCTACTTTCCTAAACTGCCAATCACTAAAAGACTGTTTCCACTTTAGCTGCTAAATTATTTCTTCTTATTTTTCGGTTAGCTTTGTGGCGGAGTCTCACCTTTTTGCATCACTTTCAGTTGACTGTTCCCGCCTGATTTGTAACAGTGCCATTTTGCACCCCTTGAATTGCTTGTGAATCTCTTACAGTGCTTTCCATGGCCAGCACTTTTTCTAACACCTTCTTAAAATCCAGATACACTTCAGCCAGCAATCTTCCCTGAATAGAGTATTTTGTCTCTGATGTCTGAGCATGTCATTCAGAGTCTCACCAAACTCACAATGTTCCGTTAGTTGCTTCAAATTTGCCACATAGCTAGCAATTGATTCACTCAGGGCTCTATTTCACAAATTGAACCTGAATCTCTGTATCGTGGCTGAGGGCTTGGGTTGAAAGTGTCCCTTCATGAGGTCTACTAATTCTCTGAAATTCTTCGAATCTGGGGCACTGTGTGCCATCAAACTGCAGGTTTTGTTTCCATAACTACTCAAGAAGATATCTTGCCTCTTTTCTTCCCCAGTGGTTTTGTTCACTTGAAAGAAGAACGTGAAGCATTCTATACACTGAGATCAATCGTCTGTGGCGAGATCTACAAAACTGTGGCATTTTGGGTGAGTATATCTTCTGTCATTTTAACAAACCTGAATACTCAGAATCGAAGGGTGAGGTACAGTATCAATTCCGATTTATCTTCATTTATCCTATCCCATCCTCATCGCCAGTTTGTTGTAGTGTAGCCTTGTTGCCTATTTATAACAAAGTTGATGTGCAGACAACTTCCTAAGTGGAAGCATTAGGTTTATTTACAATACAGCCAGCAGCACCTACACATGTGCTTTCAACTCCATCTCTATCTCTACACTGAAAGTGGAGGTAGCCTGTGCTGCTAACTCATTGGTTCACACAGATCATACATCACAGGACTATTCTTACAGGTACAGTCCAACATTTAACAAAACCATAATTACTACAAAGGAGAAGCACATCCAATGGAGTAGCAGAGAACAAAGGGGACTTCCAGGTTTTCTGATCTGGCTCAGGAAACATTAGTACAGGAAGTACAAAGGAGGAGAGAAGCAATGTTTCTGTAGGGGACAAGGAGACCCTGAAGGCACAGCCTGAGAAGGGAATGGGAGCAAGTGAGGTCAATTCCCAGAATCTGCCCCCGAGGAGCTGGCAGCAACGCCAGTTCCTGTTTGTTTGTGGGATCCGCAGAAACACATGCACACGGATGATGGATCGTTGCACCATTGGGAACCTCACTACCCTGGCAAAACAGCTTGTCCACTTTTCCTACTCCTCTCTGATAAGAGAGAAGCCCCCACCCCTGGGATGGAGGGCTTCCATTACCTCTCTGATGCAGTGATGAATGGCAAACTAGGAAATGTTGGCTATGCCACCTGCTCTTGCCTGGAAGGAGACACATGCATAGATGGTGACCTTGGTGGGAGCGTCTTCCTCTATGGCTGTAGGTCCTATTGAAGGAGGTGGCAGAGTTCAGCGTTCAATTTGTAGGCACTTCACATATTGATCCTGGCTGACAGGTTGATAGAAGTATTCACTGACGACCCATGTTGACTAGGGCCTTCTGTCAAGAGCCCTCCTCCTTCTCCCTGTGCGCACAGCTTCCCATCTCTGTAGCCTGTGTTCCGTGGCCCTGCTGTGATGCAGCCGAAGAGGAACAGCCACTGAACAGGCCCCAATAACTTGAGCAGGCTTTCTGTTGAAAGGGCAGAGAACCCCTCTGACCTCCCTGACAGGAGACAGCAACACTGCCTTCAATAACCATAAAGTCACCAAAACTCCTTGAAGAACAACAGTGCTTCTACAAACTTTGCAAGAAAAAAAGTATGTCCAAAGTATGTCTTTGTTCTACTTGGATGGATAGCCCTTTAATTATTGCCCAGTGTGGAGTGGGGTGAGGTGGTGGTCACTAGCAGAATGTGCTCAGCTGTGAGCCAATAGGAGAGGATTTTAATTGGACCTGCATGGTCCAAATTGTCAGAATGTGCTTCAAATCAACCAAAGAGGCTGACTGATGTCAAGTTCTGCCCACTCTACATGCCTCTGGCACACACACAGCACACTCATGCTAGCACCCTGCCCATGCTGAAGGTGACCAGAAGTGCCATTATTTCACTTTGGTGTTCCATAGTGTGGGTGCCAGTACTATAGAGGCCACTTAGTCAGCCTAAATGTGGGAACTCGCCACCAGATTAGTGGATTTTGTATTTTTCTCAAAATTTAAAGAAAATATCATGAATTATGACACTAGTATCTAATACTAAAATAAATACTGTCCGCACAAAAAAAAAATGTGTGCCAGACAATGAAAACAACAATGATTTTATTTGTGTAAAATATTTATATTGGCAATGAATGAGCAGTATTAATGCTCACTGAGCGAGTGAATACATTCTCCTAGGTTTATCATACCTGAGAGTAAATGAGGAAAAAGTCAAGTGGCATCTGAAAAGGTGAAAGGTAAGAGTAAGGATATCTCGCTGCATAAATGATTATGCAAATTCTTCCTTTGTGCAAGGCATGGGTTGAATGTAATTGTTGATTTTTCTCTACTCTCCGTAGGATAAACTGCAAAGAATACGCAGATTATGGATTTTTTTTTGCAGCACACCATCATTCAACAAGGGCTGAACAACACAAATGTAGTGGGAAATGGGTGGGGGCAGTGGAGGTGAGCAATAATAGCATGCACAGGGCACATCACACCCCATCTCACACAAGAGTGTTGGCAGGAAAATGTCATGCAGGCAAATGTTAACAGGGCACAGGGGATCTGTTTGGGTTGTTCAGGCATAAATGTGCTGCTTGCAGGCCAAGCATGCTCACCCAGCCTGGTGAGCTGGCAGTGCTGAATCAGCTATCTGCCTTTGAGGAGAAGATCCTCATTCTTCTTCATGGAATTTGTGGAAAATATTAATAAGTTATAGCAGACGAATGCATGTATCTCCCCTACAAGCATATGGGTGGCTCCCTGAATTGTGAGACTTGAGGTGTATCCAATATTGGAGCTCTGTCTCATTGCCTTTGAGCTGCATACAGCAACAGGCGGCTCACTGGTGAAGCGGCTTTGAAGGCAAGATTGCTACGATACCAATAATGGTCCTCAGTTTAGTGATAAATTGTGGTGGGCTGGGGCGTGTTGGTGGGTAATGGGCGACCAGGGAGGGAGGTGACTGAGTTAGGAATGAGGCAGAGGAAATGGTGGTGAGACGGTAATGTGACTATCAGGGGCTAATGGCAGCAATCGTGTGGGAAGCATGATGAACCTGGTGGGGAGATGAGATGTTAAACTAAGCCTTCTTCTCCCAGGTGGACGCAAAAAAATGCAGCTTCACTATTCAAAGAGTGCATCAGCTCACCTCATTGCTCAATTTACATCACTGACACAGATTACCTGATTATTTGCCTTATTGCTGTTTGTGGAAGCTTGGTGTGGGCGATTAGTTGCCCTACCTACCAACCCTCTAAAATGGAATCTGGAATGTATTGCACTTTGAAGTAAGCAGGCCGCTCACACCTACATCAGTTCGTTGAAAGAAATTTTGAGCGTAATTGAAGTTGTGACCTTTAAAATGTGAAACTGCCCAGGAACAAAAAAGCAGTGCTTAGGGAGATTTTTGCCCCCATAACAGTACAAAGAAAATTTGGGGGTACTTTAGGGTTCCTTGACATCATGAAAGGTAGTATTTAGATGCAAGTCTATCTTCCCTTTATTCACTTTAGACAAATATATAGGCCAGGATCTTCTGGTCAGCGGGCAGGGGCAGGCCCCACATGTTGACATGTAAAATGACACCCAGTGACGTTGGGCATGCACCTTGACCTCACTGCGCGTCATTCCGATCTTCAGTTCGGCAGGCACATGCCAGATTCAGCTGCGTGCCCACCAAACTATCAAAGGCCTGTTAAGACCATTAATTACTTAATTAAACTGATTGTCTGGGCTGCCCATCCAACCTTAAGGTTGGCGGGCAGGTGAAGGGCCCAGGCGGCCTTTGCATTTTTTATGGAACCTCATCCACGGGCAGGATGAGGCTTCATAAAGGCTTTATAACTTTAATAAAAAATTTAAATAAAATTCATGGACATGTCCCAGCTCATGTGCCACTGTCACATGAGAGGACATATCTGAATAAATTTTTTATTCTTTATTTCAAGTTTACACAATCAGATTAACCTCCGAGGCAGCTCCGCGCCCCACGGATATTTTGGCGCTTGCGCACAAAAGAGCGCAGGCCCCAACTTTCTCTCCTCCCTCCACCCGCACAAGTAGCGCTGAGCGCTCCCGGGTGCAGGTCATGCTGGGCGGGCCTTAATTGGCCCGCCCACGTAAAATGGCGGCATGCAGCCGATTGCGGATGGCCTGTGCCTGTTCATACCCAGCCCACAGACTGGGAGAAAATTCTCCTCATAGATATTGCAATAACAAAAAGTAGGCCCTGCTTAGAATTGGAGAAGCAGCTCTTTATAGACCAATTGTTACGTGAATGGGTTTTTATACATGAACATGAAGAGATATTGAAATATCTTAGCAGATTAAACAAACTTTGCATCTTCCCCGCATTTCCAAATATCTATGGCAGAAGACTCATTATGATCAAACAGTTCTACCTAAAGCCACAACTTTTATTCAGAACTTGAATGATGGAGAAGTTCATTCAGGATCTCTGCTGTCAAGATATAAAGCATTTTGTTTTTCCAATTATTGTCCTAACACAAACATAAATGATGCTAGTATGAACACTGCATTACAAAATAAACTTTACCAGAATTCAAAGTAAAAATTTTCTGACACACACCATATGATATAAACAACTCTTTCAATACAGCAACATTGTTAATTTTTCCAAGAAAATCAACCCAAGTTTTATCTGGTTTTGACATTTTTTTATGCTGAGATTCTTGCATAGCTATCTGGAGCATAACTGCATCCATAAACTCCCACGTTCAAATGCATCAAATAAAAATCACTTGCCGTTATTTACAGGTTTCTCCATTATCTCATTCCACCCTACCTCTGCAACATATTTCAGGCCTCTGTCACTGCTGTGTGCTGCAGCCTTCCAAATTGAGCCTCCTGAGCCTATCCACACCTTTCACTCCTCATTCACAAAACTCTCTCAGTTATCTCATTGCTACATTCAACAATCATTTTGCTACTTGCTTCCGGTCCTCTAAAAGCCTACATTTGGTCAGCCTCCTAATTCTACTACCGACTGATCTATTCTCTCCCATTTGAACTGTCTTTATAAATAAAGACTTGCATTTATATAGCAACTTTCATGGCTTCAGAATGCCCCAGTGAAGTGCTTTTGAAGTATGGTCACTGTTGTACTGTAGGAAACAAAGCAGCCAATACAGAACCAGCTCCTACAGACAACATATATTAGTGGTCAGATGATCTGTTTTTGTGATGTTGATTGAGGAATAAATATTGGCTAAAATATTGTAAAGAATTCCCATGCCATTTTCTGAATGGTGTCTTGGGATCTTATATGTCTACACGACAGGACAAGGCATGGCCTTGTTTAACATCTTGCCTGAAGGATGGCACCTCTGGCACTGCAGCACTCCCTCAATACTGCATTGGAACATCACATGGATTTTTGTGCTCAAGACCTGGAGTAGAACTTGTAACCACAACATTCTGACTCAGGGGAAAAATTCAAAGTGGAAAGTTTCAGACATATAGAACAAATAATCCCTTCAATGCAGCAACATTGCGCGGAATCGTTCCAAATTTGCACTACATGTGGTAAAACAACGTTCGACAGAATGAGCGGATGATCGCAAATGGGTTTCATGACATCATGAAACCGATTTTTGGCCTTTTCGCCATACTGTCCATTCATGCCATCGCACACACCCGACGCCAGTGGGCATAGAGTATGCCGTCCAATGTTAATTTTTCAAAAGGAACAAATAGCAAAATGTCGAACAGGCTGAACAGAGAGTAGGAGGTTAAGGATAGCAACTCACAAGCAAGAGATGGGAAAACAATTAAATGCATCCACATAATATCAAGAAGCAGCTGAAGGCAGTGGATACTGAAAAAGCTATGAACCCTGACAACGACCTGAATGTACTGAAAGCTTGCCCTGCAGAACTAGCTGCACTCCTAGCCAAGTTGTTCCAGTAGGGCTACAACACTGGCATCATCCTGACAATGAAAAAAAATTGTCCGGATATGTCCTGTCCACAAAAAGTAGGACAAATCCAATTTGGCCAATTAGTGCCCAATCAGTCAACTGTCAATCATCAGCAAATTGAGGAAAGGCGTCATCAATAGTCCTGTTAAGTAGCACTTATCCAGTAACAACCTGCTCACCAATGCTCAGTTTGGGTTTCACCAGGGCCACTCAGTTTTATCCACCCACACCGCTCTTAGTGCAAATTAAGATAATTCCACCCCTCATTGCAGCCTTGGTCCAAACATGGACAAAAGAGCTAAATTGCAGAGGCGAGATGAGAGTAATTGCCTGTGACATCAAGGCAGCATCTGATCAAGGAGCTCTGACAAAATTGAAGTCAATAGGAATCAGGCTAAAATTCTCCAACGGTTGGAGTTATACCTAGCATAAAGGTTGTGGTTCTCGAAGGACAATCATTTCAGCCTCAGAAAATTGCTACAGGAGTTCCTCAGGGTAGTGTCCTAGATCCAATCTTCTGCTGCTTCATCAATGACCTCCCCTCCATCCTAAGGTCAGAAGTGGGGATGTTTGCTGATGATTGCACAATATGCCATAAATCCTCAGATAGTTAAGTAGTCTGCACATATAGGCAGCAGGACATGGACAATATTCAGGCATGGGCTGATAAATAGCAAGTAACATTCACGCTACAAAATGTCAGGCAATGACCATATCCAATAAGAGATAATAGGCAGGATTTTACCGTCGGCGAGAGGGGGCGGAGCCCGCTTGCTGACGAGTAAAATGACATGGGATGACATTGGGCGGAACTCCGGACGTCACCCTGCCTCAATTAAATTTTCAAGAAGGCGGGGGCACAGCAAAATCAGCTGCGCACCTGCCGACCAATAGCCAATTGAAGCCATTGACAGATCAATTAAAGTAATTAGTGGACCTGCCCATCCAACCTTAATGTTGGCAACAGGCCAGGAGTCCTGGTGGGAAGTAGAAAAAACTCAAAACCTCATCCACAGGCGGGATGAGGTTTCATATAGGGTTTTAAAAATTTTAATAAAGTTTTATTGGAAGTTATGAACATGTCCCAACTCATGTGACATTGTCACATGAGGGGACATGTAAGGGAATTCTTTTTTTTTCTATTTTTAATATTTTTGCATGTAGAGCTGGTCTTCCTGAGGCAGCAATTAGTCTCAGGGAGATGTGTGCTCTTTCGTGCGCATGTGCAAAAGAGCGCACTCTTGATTTTAGGGATTCCCCCCCACCCACACAGGGAGTGCATAGCGCTTCCCTGTGGACGTCACGCTGGGTGGGCCTTAATTAGCCCGCCCACATAAGATGGCACCATGCCTCCAATCAGGGGCGCCGATCGGAAGCGCGACTGCACGTGCCCGCCCATCAACTTCCCTCCCAACAGGGGGAAAATTCAGCCCAATCTAACCATTTCCCTGTCACATTCAATGGCATTGCCATTGATGAATACCCCACTACTAATACCCTTGAGGTTACCATTGACCAGAAAATAACAGGACCAACCACATAAGTATTGTGGCTACAGGACAGGCTGGGAATTCTGTGATGAGTAACTCTCAGCCTGTCTCTCCAAAGCCTGTCCACCAATCACAAGGCACAAATCAGGAGTGTGATGGAATACTCTCCGCTTGCCTGAATGAGTGCAGCTCCAACAACACTTACACCATCTAGGACAAAGCAGCCTGCTTGATTGGCATCTCATCCACCACCTTAAACTTCCTCTCTCTCCACCAACCGCACGCAGTGACAGTAGGGTGTATCATCTACAAGGTGTACTGCAGGAACTCACCAAGGCTCCTTCAACAGCACCTTCCAAAACTACATCCTGTACACCTAGAAGGACAAGAGCAGTAGATACCTGAGAACAAGTGCCCCTCCAAGTCCTGTACCATCCTGAATTGGAATCACCATTCCTTCACTGTCGCTGGGTCAAAATCTTGGAACACCCTTCTTAATAACACTGCTGCATCTACAGCAGCATTTCAAGAAGGCAGCTCACCACCACTTTCTCAAGGGCAAGTAGTCATGGGCAATAAATGCTGTCCTTGCCAGCAATGTTCACTTTCCAAGAATGTGTAAAAAAAATGGTGTTCCATGGGGATCAATGATGGGTTCACAATTTAAATTAACAATTTCAAGACAGGAGTTGGAAGTACAATTTCAAACTTTGCAGGTGACACAACATTGGAAGAGGTGGTTAACACCAAGACAGAATGTGACAAAATACAAGCAGGTATCAATAAATTTGCAGAATGAATCTATAATTGGCAAATGAATTTCAATATCGATGAGTTTGAGGTGGTGCATTTGGGAAGAATAATGAAAACAGGCACTGTTTGGGTAATAAGAGTCCAAATGGGTCGAGTGGCAAAGGGATCCAGGGATACACATTCACAAATCACTACAAGTAGCAACACAAGCTAATGAGGCCGTGAAAAGCGAACCAAAACTGGGATTCACTTGTAGAGGGATAGAATTGAAAAGCAGTTACATTCAACTTATACCAAACATTGTTTCGACAGAGTGCTCTCTGCAGCCTAGTGTCAATCTAATAAAAAGGATATAAAGGCCCCAGAGAAGGTGAAAAAAAGATTCAAAAGAATGATACCAAAATTGAGAGGATATTATTATTATGATAGGTTGAGGCTCTATTCTCTAGATTTTTAATTCCTTGGGATTAAAAAAGACATAACATTTTGTGCCTTCATGGCTGATATTTTGTAAATTGGAAGTAAATGAGAAGTTGAAGTTTATTTCTGACTTTAGGGTATTTTAACAGGGCAAAGGCTTTGTAAACATAAAATGGAGCCAGTTCTTTTATGTACAGCAAAGGGTTTTCAGGTAACTTGGAATTTGTGAGCAACTGTTTGACAAGCTGACACTGATTGATGATGTCTCGATCTGTTTTCTTTTGGAATATGACAAATTGAACACCTTCCACAAGCAGCTGTTTTTTTTTTGTTTTCTGACTTGAAATTAATGTTGCTTTTATTTCAAACAGCAACAATTTTGTCATTGTTGAATGTAAATACATTTAGGGCATTGTTAAATTTTAAGTTTCTTAATTTCAGTGTGTATTTCCCCAAGGTGACTAAAGGCAATCAGACATTTACAAAGTCGCCCATTGGGCTCAGGAAAAGCCACAATGGATTATTTATTCCCTTTTAACAAGAAGCCATGGTTTTGCAACTGTATGTGCAATGTTAGAGCAGGATTACTGAGCACAGATCTTTAGTGACAAAATTGGGCTTGAAATTTTTCCTCCACAGGCCCAGATTTAACTTATTCAGAGTTGTTTGCTATCTTCTACAGCAGATTGCTCAAGGCAATCTTGAGAGAGAGATATAAGATTTACATTCAAAAATAATACAAGCATTTCTGTCTCTCGTACAGGCACCAAGCTCTGTATGTAATTTGTTTGCAAAATTGAAATTGATTGGATAAATTGATACAAATTGCCATTCGAACACTTGAGAACAGGAATTTACCTGAAGTTTAAGAGGATAATCAAACTTCATTTCTGAAAATGAGTTCTGTCTAGGTAGTTGCTGCCCAATGCTTGTGCATCATGAAGAATGTTCTTCTGGGGGCAATGTAATTAAACATTGACAAGTCCTGTCAGTCTAGGATAGCTTGAAAAAAAGCAGCCAAGTGTTCAAGTAGAATGAATAGAAATGTGTTGCAATTTTTAAAAAAACATTTTCCTTAGTGAATTTCAGGAACCCAAAACAGGGATTAGGAAAAGATATATCAGGGATGCTTGAGTAAATTAAATTATATGTGTATGATTCCCAAAAAGATATAAATTTGACATTCATATTTCTTTTTGTGGAAAGAGTAGGTGAGAATCATCTCTTAATAGCTTGATGTTTGGGTCTTTGCTTAAACTGAACAATGAGAATAATGCATTTATTAGCCTGGTCATCAACCTAGACATTGGAAACATGCAAGGGAAATAAGTGAAGATCTTCGTTCATTTGATAAGATAACTTAAAAGACCAGGAATGGCTTGTGTCAAGCATGGAGTGATTATGGTTTTCTTTGTACAATGTTGCGTGATATTAGCCAAATGAAGCTTACACTAAATGATCTACGGGATTGATTTATGTGCTGCAAATCAGATGATAAACTTAGATAAGATCATGTGTAATTACAAGAGGCTGTTGAGAGTTAGAAGTAGTGAAGCAAAGATTTTCTGAGATTGTTTCTGTAGTTTAAACTCATTAACATTAAATGGTGGGAGGTCTTGTGGTGCAGTGGTAGTAGTGCACCTGCCTTTGTGCCAGAAGCTTGGGGTTCAAGTCCCACTCCAGAACCAGATGGCCATATTAAGGTGCATTCATAATGTGGCTAAACAGTTTGAGTAAACCTGTAAATCCTTCCAATACACCTGTGGGAGGCAGTAAGAGCAGGAGAGTCTCCTGGTCAGACATGTTTGATGCAGAGTGGCACCCCTCAAGTGATAGCCTCTGGTGACAGGCTAGTGACCTGTTCCAGGAAAAGCTAGCTATAGAAACAGATGTAAGCATGTGCTTTGTCTGGCTTATATGAGGTGTGAGAAGAAAAAATAGGAAGAAAGCATATTAAATGACTGACAGGCTTATGAAATGATGTTGAAAAGTGGACATCAGCCATTGGAAATCATGAAAGTAGCGAGGCAGGTTAAAATATAGTTCAGCACCTATGGAATAGAATTATACAATATACACAGTCAAGCTCACTGTACAAGCATGCATTAGACAAAATTAAATATGTTGGTCATCCTGAATTCTTGGGTGACAAAGGGTTAATAATCAAACTTTCTTGTATCTTATTGCAGGATGCTTTCCAATGTAAACAGGATGGCTTTGAAGTGTCATTAAAAGAGAGCACAGCTTGTCTTCTGTTCTTAGTGTCTGAAGTGTTATATATGAGAAAACCTTATGCAAGGAAATAAGTGACAGTAATGGCATCAACCATAGGTGATTAAGTGTACCTTTGATAGCTAGTGTGCTATCGGTAGAGGGATTTATTACCTCTAGTATAGAATCATTAACATTAATAAAGTCTATTCTTTGAAGGGTTTGAGAACAGCTAAGCCAAGATGTGTCTAAGAAAAGCACTCTTGAGGAAAGCAATTGTAACTTTTTACAGGAATGGATTGTTTTCAATGGATTCAAAAACAAGGACATCATGCAGCCTTTTTTTGACGTGTACCTTTGATGTAGGAAAAATATGGTGAATAAAAGCACATGGTTTTCATCAGTTCTTCAGAGGGCTCGAAAGATAGAATTAGAAACTAAAGCACTCTCTTTCTGTACAGTTCAGTTGATTCTCTATCAGTTAGGTCAGCCACCTATGCTGTGTATGAATAAAGCCTGTTCCGTATACTCCACCATCAAGTGCCTCCCGCTTATTCAAAGAATATTGTTCTGAACCACAGAGGAAGGAAGCTAACAGTTGAATGTTAACAAAACATTCCTGGAATTTTTCAGCACTGTTTTACTGGTATTAAGAAAGGAAGGGCAAGGGTCTGACAGCAAGGTCACCTTGATACAGGTAAGGGAAATGTGACAAAAGGATGATTACTTTTGATGCAGGGAAATATTTGGAGATCTACTGCAGCCCATGCAGCCAAAAAAGGTGGGTATTTGGGGTTGAAGGCTACCTTTTACATCACAGTAACCAAAAAATGTCAGCAACTGAGCCTTTGTACTCATCCACATGCTGAACATCATACCTGGTTCCAAATGGGAAAAGATTTGCTGGTACTGGGAGGAATGTAAATATTACTCCTCTTCACTATGTCTCATACTTCTGCAGGAGCCTGCCAACCATTGCACAAATCCATATTGATATCTGTGATACCTCAGGGAGGTAAAATTTGATGTATTGAATGCTACTATTCCCATTTTGTACATTCATTTAATGCACCCAAGTTCCATGGGACACTTCTCTAGTGGATGGAGGTGATAACTGAGGAGCAGCCAGCTGATAATGAAACATCCAGGCTGATACTCTTCAACATTGTTAAGAAGTTATTCATGCAGATCAGCAGCTAAGGTTGCAAAGATTATTCCTGCTATCTTAGCCTCTTTATAAGTGAATTTGCAGGTAATGGTTATTTCCTAGATATCATCCATTCACATGCATGGCCATAAACTTACTGGGGTGAGAACTCTTTGTGTTCAAGTACACTAGAAGGTTAAAGTGCAGGTACACCACCTTTGACAACTTACATTCAAGGGAACTTTGCCAGTGTAAGTTCTGTGCCCCTTACAGCTGATTCTTTCTTTCCCTGGGGAAAGGATATATCTATTGCCCTTGCAAATGTATCATTTGTCTGTTGCCTAGACATGTGTGAACAGCATACTGTGGTCTAAGAGCAGGACAGCTTTAAGCTGGTGAAACTTCACCTCTTCAGGGAAGGCTGCCCCTGTTCCAGGTATTGTGAACAATTCTGAATAAAGGACATTGGAGACAGTTTCCTCTTATGTAACCAGGTACATGTAGTCGACAAATATCACATGGACACTGTTTTATGATTTTGATTGTGCAACACACTCAGAGCCTTCAAAGTAATTAGCCTCTTCACCTCTTCGTATTGCACGATTTAAGTATCATCAACACCAAAGGGGAATGAAAGAAAATATTAATAGAGGAAAATATACGTAGTGGTGGTGCTTCATCTACTGTAGATTCAACCTGGAATCCTTGAAATGCAATTTAAATGTTTACATGAAGCCATTATGGGTCAAACATGTAGGCTCATTAATCCCCCAGAACACCAGGCCCACTATGGCTCATCACACAAGACTTTACAACACCCACCCACAGCAGGAGCTCACTTCATGTGTGAAACTTCACAAAAGCAGCACTTACATATTTATAGATATAAAATATTAGATCTCCTCAAGTGTTACCAGTGGATACCTAAAAAAGAATTGTGTGACTATTTCTGTAATGGCCTCTCTCTGCTTTTCCAATTCTATAAACTGCATATTTCTATCTAATTTTGTCTGTTTTTGTTTGCCTTACACAATGTTTTCCTTTCTCCTTCTCTTCCTTTCTGTTTGACTTTTTTTACTTACAACTCCTCATATCGGTGCAATTTACCTTTTGCATGGCTAGAAACAGGTTCTGCAATGGAATGCAATGGAAGAACAGAAGTGAACTACTTCCAGTCAATTTTTTGAATCTGTTTCATTTGTATGATTCTGTGTAGCTGCAGGTGCAGATCTGGGGATGTGTAGGAGGGAGGAGGCTGATGATGGAAGCAGAAAATTGTGTCTAAGCAAAATTTGAAGCTTAATGGAAAATTACAGGGGAGTGTCACAAGAGGATGACAAGAAGTCTGAAAGGGGTCAAAAGGCAAACCTTTGCAAGGCAGAAGGAGAAGTTGAATTAAGAAGTGGCAGGAAAAAATGAAGCAAAGAAAATTCTTAAATGCCTTAAATAAGGAAATCCACAGGTACCAATAAAATACAGGTCAGAAAACGGACACCAAATTGACACAAAATCTCACGTGAATCTAAGTATCCACGGAAAAAAGAGAACGCACAGTGCAAATGGTTTAAACATTTTTTGTGATATTATTTGTTTCTTTCATCAACTTCCATATATTTCAAAAAAATAAAGGCAGATTGGGAGAGCAGGGGGCCTTTAAATTGGTAGCTGTGACCGGCTTCTTGTTCACGACATAACCACCCCTCCCCTGCCACATGAAGTCCCAGGCTAGGCTCCTGATTGGGCACAGGTTATTCCCTTATACCTCTAATTGGTTGCCTTCCAGCTGGTCAGCCGCTAATTGGCCATCCGACACTTGGGCCTGAATTTCAGGCTTGGTGTGCACGCCAATTCGGCCGGAGCGGAAGCAGATGTGGAATTTGACCCCCCCCCCCCCCCCCACCCCACCCCCGGCCGCGGTCGAGTTGCAAACACAATTTCATGCTGGACGGCCAATTAAGATCTGCTCAGCGTGAAACATGCCTTCTGAATGGTCAGGAAGGGCCGGGTGGGGGCAGGGGGGGGCCTGTCAGGCACTGGGCCCAATAGTGACCCGGCGAACGCTTTGAAACCAGCAAAGGCAATTCCCTGAAGGCCGTCGGGAAGAATCTTTGGAGTCGGTCTGGAGACTGGAGCAATGGCCTCACCAGCGGCATGAAAAGTCAGGCAGGAGGGCAAATCAGATGATCAGGTGGGCACTCGGACCCCACCCCACCCGCATCCCATTTCTCAGACGAGTGCCTCCCGGTCCCTGTGGAGGATATCAGTGTGTCAGGCAGGACACTCTCATACCCACAGATGGCAGGAGGAGGCCACTGCACCAGACCAAAAAAAAATCAGAGGAGGTGGCAGCCGAGGTCAGCAGCCACGATGTCATGAGGTGCACTTGGGTGAAATGCCACAAAATGTTCAAAGTCCTGCCATGCACGGCAAGGGTGAATACCAAGTTGGCATGGATCAGTGTGGAGAAGTATTATGGGGCCAGCCATCCCGCCCCCCCCCCCCCCCACAGAGCTAAGGGGTGTTAGAGACTGAGTGCCAACTGCCAATGATGCCATAGTTGGCCAAGAGGGTGAGCCCTGACTGCTTGGCTGAGTGCCTTGAGAGTTGAAGGCCACAACTCAGTTGTGCCCTGCAAGGTGTTCCTCAGATAGGGTTGGTCAGGCTGTAATGGTGCTACAGGTAGAGAGTGGAATAATCAATGCTCTTCTGTCCTTTCAGGAGAAGAGGGGCAATACCACCATCAGGAGACCAAGGACAGGTGTAGGCACGCCAAACCTCCCCCAAAGCATGAGTCCCGAAGGCTGTTTTGCCTGCCCAGTGCCAGGGTTAAGGACATCTCCTCAGAGGTGGAGAGGAACTTGGAGTGGGAGAGGAGGGGTATCGCTGTCATTATCTACATTGGTACCAATGATATTCATACAACTAAATAGGAGGCTCTGCTGAAAGAATTTGAACAGTTAGGAGCTAAATTAAAAAGCAGAAGCTCCAAGGTAATAATCTTGGGATTACTAGCTAAGCCACGGGCAAACTGGCATAGGGTAAATAAAGTTAAGTGTGTGGCTCAAATATTGGTGTGAGAGGAATGGGTTTTAGCTCATGGGGCACTGGCACCAGTACTGGGGTAGAAGCGAGCTGTTCCAGTGAGATGGGTTTCATTTGAACCCTGCTGGGACCAGTGTCCTGGCGAATTGATTAACTAGGGCTTTAGAGAGGGCTCTAAGTTAAATAGACAGGGGGAGTGTTCTGGAGAGGGGATACGTAGGCTTACAAAGCAAAAGGATATGGTGGCCTTGCAGGGCAGCTATTTAGGTAATGATACTCAGAGCATTACAGGAAGAGACAGTGTGTACAAACATAAAGAAAGAGCAGCAAATAGGGTCAAAGGGGGAAAAAAATGGTAAAGTGGCAAAATTAATGGCTCTTTACTTAAATACATGTACTATTCAGAGCAAAGTTAATGAATTAATGGCACAAGTAGAGGTTAATGGGTATGATCTTATAGCCATTACAGAGACATGGTTACAAGGAGATCAAAGCTGGGAACTAAATATTCAGGGGTATGTGACTTTTCGAAAGGACAGGCGAGAAGGAAAGGGTGGTGGGATAGTTTGTTAGTATGAGATGTAATAAGTACGATAGCAAGAAATGATCTTATATTGGAAGATGTAAAATCCATATGGGTGGAGGTAAGAAATAACAAGGGGAAGAAAACTAGTGGGAGTAGTCTATAGGTCCCCTGAAAGTAGCAATACTGTAGGATAGAGAATAAATCAGGAGGTAATGAGGGCATGCAAAAAGGCAGCACATTAATTATGGGTGACTTTAATCTTCATGTAGATTGAGAAAATCAAATTGGCATGGGTAGCCACAAGCAAGAATTCATAGAATATATTCAAGATAGTTCCAGGGATCAGGCTATTTTGGATCTGGGAATGTGTAATGAGGTAGGTTTAATAAATAATCTCAGAATAAAAGATCCCCTGGGAAACAGTGATCGTAACATGATAGAATTTAGCATTTAGTTTGAGTGAGGGACTTGGGTTGGAAACGACTAAACAACTGTGCTAAAATTAAATAAGTGTAATTACAAAGGAATGAGGGCAGAGTTGGCTGGAGTGAACTGGAAAGGAGTTAACAGAAAAGACGCTTGATGAACAATGGCAGATATTTAAGAAAATAGTTCATGACTCACAACAAAGATATATTCCAGTGAAGAAAAGGGATTCTAAGAAGGCAATAAACTAGCAATGGTTAACCAAGGAAGTTAAAGATAGTATCAAATTGAAATAAAAGACATACAAGTGGCAAAGATTAGTGGTAAGCCAGAAGATTGGGAAAGGTTTAAAAACCACCAAAGGATGATCAAAAAAATGGGGGTGAAAATAAACTTTGAAGGTAAACTAGCAAGTAATATAAAAATGGAGAGTAAGAACTTTAAATATATAAAAAGGAAGAGAGAGGCCAAAGCGAACATAGGCCCTTTAGAATACAAGGCTGGGAAATAATAATGGGGAACCAGGATATAGCAGAGGAGTTGAATAAATACTTTGCATCAGTCTTCACAGTAGAAGTAGCATTCCAAAAATACTAAATAATCAAGGGGCAAAATGGGGGTGGAGTTGAGGAAATAAATACAATAATTATCACTAGAGAAAAGATACTAGAGAAATGAATGGGGCTGAAGGCTAATAAGTCCCCTGGACCTGATGGATTGCATCTTAGCATCTCTGTAGCTACAGAGATAGTGGATGCACTGGTAGCAATCTTCCAAGAATCCTGGAGACCCCATTGTTCATGGAAAGACAATGGAACCATGATGCAGATCTCCATTGTGTCACCAGGGTGTCTGGCATGCACAGTGACAGATAACTTAAACTAATGATATGTCATGGTTCTCCCTAAGATTCACCAGCATGCACTCAAATGCAGGACCCTGAAGAGCTACCCTTGACACCAGGGGACCACGGGTCATTAGATGCACCTGCATCATGTCCCCTCTCTGAACCAGGCACCAGCAGAAAGATATCAGCACCTCAGTAGGCATTAGATCGTCAGCTAGAATGTCAGTGCACAGTGGTGAGGGAACTCCACACTCGCTTGAGGAGGAAGCAGTGGCAGAGAGTGTGCTGGTAGTCGGAGGACTGCTGGAGACCAGGACAATGCTGATTTAAAGGCATTGAGCCTCTGGAGTCATCCATTAGGCACCAGATGCTGGATGTCCAATGGGATGTGCGGGAGGATCTGGCAGAGATCCATGAGGGTGTGTGTGCCATGGTCTCTGTTGTGGAGGAATCCATGCAAAGCATGAGCACTGCATTGACCCTTATGGCTGAGCGCATTGCCTCCTCCATTGAGATGTGGCGACTTTCATGGAGAAGCAGCTCCAGGGACAGAATCAGGGGTTCCTGGGGTTGCGTTCGGACCTGCAAGCCCTCACAAAGGCAATGACCTCAGGTGGTCAGTGCCAGTGTGAGAGATGGATGAGGCACCCAGTATCCCAGCTAGGTGCCTGTCAATCAATGATGACCAGGGAGGACCAGAGCGACCTCACTTTGGAGCACAAGCTGCTTGTCATCTCTGTGGGCTCCTCTCAGGGCGTTCTGGATGATGGCAGCAGCTCCTCCACCCCTCTGCCAGTGACCGTGGCATCTGATGAGGCTGCGATGACTAGGGAGATACCACCCGTGGCACTGGCTGCTCCATCCCAGATGGGGCCAGCACAGGCTCCACTGGCTGTGGAGGACAACCTCCAAGGCCATCAAGGCCAACAGGACAGCAGTCAGCAGTCTGTCTCCAATGCCAGTGCCAGTGAGGGGGGTGCGGGATGGGGCAACAAGGCACAGCACTTGCAAACTTAAGTTTAAAGTACCATGAGCATAAGAGTTCACAGATTATCTTCTGTTCTGCCAAGTTCTGTTACTATGTTTACTGCTGTAGCCATTAACACCATATGTACTTCTGTTCATTGATTTGTGTCAAGATGATTCTGATTTTGTCTCAGTGGCCTGAGTATGCTTCACTTGTTTTGTAGTTGCAGGGCACATCACTATCTAATGCTGGACGTAAACTGGATGCTCTAAACTTTATTGTACAGACACTGAGTGGACTTTGGGTTCAAAGGAAAGGGTCATTTCAGACATCTGGGTTGGAGGTGGCCCCCTGGCATGAGGTGGAAGCAGTTCTTTGGCAGCCTAGCTGAAGGAGCGTTGGATCAATGTGTCTCTGGCATCACTGCCTCCCTGAAGGATCCAGAGCTCTCAATGCTCTCTTCACCATGCTCCTCTTCTGACTCACCACTGGACTCAGCCTCTGTGGCCAGTGGAGCTGCACCAAAATCCTCCTCCTCCACTGGGTCCCCCTTTGCCAGTGCCAGATTGTGGAGAGCGCAGCCTGCAACCATGGTCAGCGACACCTGCTCTAGGAGGTATTGTAGTGTTCCCCCTGAATGGTCCAGGCATCGGAAGCGTGTCTTGAGAAGACCCCTGATCTTCTCTATCACCGCCATTGTGGAAGCATGACTCCTATTATAATGCTGCTCTGCTTCTGTTCTTGGGTACCAGAGAGGCATCATAAACCACCTTTTCAATGGATAGCCCTTGTCACCCAGCAGCCATCCATCCAGCCAGGCTGGAACACTGAATATCCTCGGCATCTGGGGGTATCTCAGGATGTAAGCGTCATGGGAGCTGCCAGGGTACCTCGCACAGACTTGCAGAATCTGCATCCTGTGGTCACACACTGACTGGACGTTCATCGAGTTGAAGCCCTTCCTGTTGAAAAATGCACTCGGCTGACCCGCTGGCACCTTGATGGCCACGTGTGCAGTCAATGGCACCCTGGATGTGGGGGAACTCAGCAATTGCTGCAAACCCTCTAGCTCGCTCAGCCTGGCTTGCCTCGTCCATTTGGAAATAACATTATCTGCCTGAACAGAGCATCAGTCACCAGCTTGATGCAATATGAACAGCTGACTGGGGGACTCCACACAGATCTCCCACTGATTCTGGAAAGAGCCGGAGGCATTAAAGTTGAGGGACACTGTGACTTTCACAGCCACTGGCATGGGGTGTCCAGCCACACAGTCGGAGATGATCTCAGGCCCAATCATCTGTCCAATGGAGGTCATGGCCTTCCTGGAATGGCGGAGCCTCCTCCCGCATTGCACCTTGGACACATTGAGATAGCTGCACTGCTGCCTGTAAACGCTGGCAACAGGACCGCGGCGTCTTCTGCAGCCCCTTACATCTTGGACTATCTGCGAGCCATGCACACCCTGTGCCTGCTCCTTTCCTCCCACAGGTTGCCCCCCCTGGAATCTGCATAGGGCCATCTGGCCTCCTCTCCCTTCAGCCCCTCTCTTCCTCCTCAGAAGGGGAGCCTCCAGTGGAGAGCATAATCCCCATTATCAGGGTAAGGGAAGGCTGTCTGATACCTGGAAGGGTACACATGGTGTGAATTCTCCAGGGACCTTGGAGATACCAATGAGTCCTGAAACGAAGCCTGGAAATGCTAAGACTGAAGCTTAGAACAGAGATGAAGCTGTCAAGTTCAAATAAGCAGCTAGCAGCAAACTATCTCCTAAACTCCTCACTACTTACAATACCAATGCTGCTGACCCTTTTTATCCTGCCCTTGGATGAGGTTTTGTTAAAAGTGGACTGCCCGCCTGCCCATTTTGCCTGTGTGATGAGCGCAAAATCGCACACGCAACTTAAAATCGTGAACAATTGCCTTTTTAATGGCCTTTTAATTGTTGGTGGGCATGGCACCAACACCCACATGCGTCCGCTGACCGGAAGATTGCTCGCATGTGGGATGACGCTCATCATCTCATGCTATTTCACATCCGTTCGGGTCTGCCCTTAACTTGATGATCTGAGACAGTGGGAGTAGAGGTGAAAGGACCACTCACTTTTCATTCCATCTCTCTCGCCCTGCCAAAAAACATCAGCCCCATGTTTTCAAAGGTGTGTATACTCCTACACTACTACTTCTATCTTATTTTAATGTTGGTGTGTCTAATTTATCCAGTAAAATATGTAACAGCTCAGGCTTCATTGTCCTTTGGACATTTAACCTTTTTGAGCTGTAGCAGCTATGAGAAAGTATTATGCTACACATGTGTTCTTGCTGCATGACTTTTAAATATATCATTGTATAATTGGGACTCATTTGAGTATAAATTAATTCAAATATGTATTTGTTTTGAATGAAGATATAATTATGTATCACTTTGGCTACTAGAATTTAAAGAATTTCACCCAGGTTTTAATGTAGCAGGCCACTGAATGGTGCCTGCCATTAGTTAGATTTGCCACTGCATGTCTAAGCTTTATAATTTTTAAATAATTTTTGGTGAGGCAAGTTACAATTGTGAGTTGGTAATGTCACAGCAAGGGAAACAGGGCATCTAGGAAGTGAGTGAATAGGGCAAGCAACTGTTCATCCCCCTAACCAATCAGATTGAATGACTGCAAGGGCTGAAAAGGAAATGTAAATTCGAGTGGGTGGCTTCAATGTTAAATCAATTACAGAACAAGCATTAAAGGGAAAGAAAGAAAGGGTTGGGTAAGAGAAAGTAAAGAAGAGACAGAAATGAAAAGTCAAAAAATAAAATTTAAAATTGTACATTTTACATTGTTAATATCACCAACAAAATGAATGAGACTCTGCACTTGTAATAGTTCATTTTCAGTGCCAGTGAGGTTGACTGTCAGCAGTTAATGCTTAACATATCATTAAATGCCTTGTTGGAGCTGAAATGACAAACTTAACTTTCTGCAGTGAGATTAGTTCAGAACTACCACATACATCCAGCAAATTCACACCATTCAAAGCATTTCATTGTTGATCATGGCAGACAGTAAGATGCCATTTTCTCAAAACTAAAAATGGAATGATGCCAACCTAAGAGCACCTTTTGGATCTTGGCATTTAAATGCTCATCTGCTTTTCGCCTGAAATAACTGTACCAGCTAAATAATGAAGACTGCCATTAACCTCACCGTTACCTTGAGAGAAATCTGGCTCAATATTCTCTTAACACCATTAAGTGCACCATTAACTATTTCAAACTGGTTGATCCAAATTGAAGAAGCTAATCAGTTTGCAAGATTTGAGGTTAAAAGCAAAGGTTGAGCAGCTGAATATCACTTTAACCAATAATGGTAATTCCTGTTATTGTTTAATTGTTGCTTTATTATTACAAACCCTAAAACATAAGAATAATATAACCAAGACAAAGTAACTGTCAGTGTCAGGAGTAGGTGAGGACATTCTGGTTCTGCTCAACAATTGGTAGACTTTTTTATGCTAAGCATGCTGATACTGATTTGTGGCTTAACTTGTTCATTTATTATGTTTTAATTTTATCTTTAAGATTTAAATATGCACTGAATGATTATGCAAAATTTTGTTACATGAACACTGATCAAATGATGAATTCTTCACTTATCTCTCATTCATTACAGACTATGCTTGAGTTCTTCCTCCTCACCAGCACTCTGGTTCCATTTATTTGCCAGGTACTTTTCAGAGGCATAATATGAGTTTCAGTTATTAAATGAGTGCTTTGCTTAAATTGTGTATTTCATTGTGTTTATCCGTCAACTTATGTTTTATCCAAACGCTGTGTTTTGCCAGTTTTGGGCCACAGTACACTTCCTAGAGTAAAATAGATTTTTGAAGTGAACTTAGGAAACATAATCTTGCTGGACCGGAGCATCGCACAACATGCACAGTTCCAGTAACTTTTCCTGCAGCCCCCTGCTCAAAATCTTTTGCACCTTAAGTTGCTGGAAGAGTGAGTTGGTAACAGCGTGGCCAGGACAATGGGACATGTGAGACCTCAGTCAACAACAACACCAGTGATCCACATTCTTACCCAATGATAGTAAATCATTAAGAAAGAAACAGGAGAATGATGGAAAAGGAAGGCAAATCAGAATGGATGAATTAGAATCAAGTCAGGTACAGAAAAAGAGGAAAAGAAAAATTAGATTAAGAGAGAAAGAAAAATATTTTTTTAAATTTTTTCATTGGATTTGGCTGTCGCTGGCTGGGCCAGCATTTATTGCCCATCCCTAATTGCCCTTGAGAAGGTGGTGGTGAGCTGCCTTCTTGAACCGCCGCAGTCCATGCAGGTAAGGAACACCCATAGTGCTACCAGGAAGGAAATTCCAGGTATTTTGACCCAGTAACAGTGAAGGAATGGCAATATAGTTCCAAGTCAGGATGACGTATGGCTTGGAGGGGAGCTTGCAGGTGGTGGTCTTCCCATGCATCTGCTGCCCTTGTCCTTCAAGGTGGTAGAGGTCATTGGTTTAGAAGGTGCTGACGAAAGAAAAGTACAAACAAGATTTTAAAATATTAAATTCCACATTTTTAAAATCTCTAATAATAATTTGCTACATGCAGGGATGAGACTCAAAAGTATAAATTGTTCAGTTGCCGGGTTGGCGACGTTGATTGAAATTGCATTAACAATTAAAACATCATTAAAAGTGTGCACATGATATTAATTATGAGCACTAAATTTCTTTGGCAAGTTTAATGCACATTTAATGAGCAAATATAGCAAGTTCTTAAAAATAACAGGAGGTTAAGATGCCGATTTTGTGCAGCAGCATAAAGACGCACAAATCAACCAGCAAGATCTGGAGAATCACAACTCAGTGTCTGTCTCTTCATTCCTTGAGCCTGCTGACCAATTTGTGCATTTCTATAGCATTTGTCATTAACTCTTGTTATTTTGCCAGGATGATTTGGCCCAACCTGTAATAAGGATACTCCCAATTCATTTGTCTTTTTTAACTGAGATTTCAACATTTTACGGAAAATCAGTTTGCAAATCTGTGTATAACTTGAAAACCGTAAGAAATGCAGTAATCTTTTGCTGCAGCACCTATGTCAATTTCAGTTTGGTTTTACACATTCAAAATCAGTTCCAGAAACCAGCTAGCTAAGTGCACTCAAGCCAGCTGACTATGAAACAGGTCAACCAGTGCAATAAAGCATCACGATTCATGTAGGATATGGTCTTTCCCCGTTACATTTAGTGAAATGAAATGCACTTCAATTCAAATCATATGCTAATTGTGTGTCTACATAGACCTATTTTCAATGGACCTTGTGATTCAATAGATTGTCAAGTTGCATATTGTAATTGTTATGTTATTATTGTCTGCTATATGACACACCCGTGGAATTAGAAAAGAACTTTCCAAAACCAGTATAACCCTCTCCCAATCCTATGAATGACAGCTATGCATACAATGACACAATAATAAAGCTTTGAGTATGTAATATGAGTTCAAATCACACTAGGAAAATTGTCAAAATAATAACATGTTTAAAATGCCTCCTCAACATCTTGCTATGTAGCCTTTGTGCTTTACTCCACGTAAAATACGCCATGCTGTTTTTATTCCGTATGTATACCGAACCTTCTATACAAAATGTTGTATCAATTTTCTTTAGGGCTTTCAGATGAGAGGATGAAAAAGGAGGTAATTTACTCCTAAGCCTGTGCTGACTCTGCTCTGTAACGAACACCAGGGGTCACATGGAAGGCTGATAATGATTTGCTGACTTTTCTTACCAGAATATTACAGAGCTTCCACACAGCACTCCTTCCAATTAGCACAGTCAAGACCTGGAATTACAAACTATTTACAGCACAGAAACAGACCAATCGGTTTAACAGGCCAGGCTGGTATTTATGCTCCACAGGAGCCTTCATTGAAGTCCATCAATGTATTATTCTATTATCTTTCTCCCTCATATGTTTATCTAGCTTCCCCTTAAATGCATATGTGCCACTCATCTCAACCATTCGATATGGTTGTGAGTTCCACATTTGCCATACATAGGAACATCATATTACCTGGAACATAACATTTTGTTGGCAAACACATTATAATGCATCTGTAGAACAAAGTAGGAACTTTCTGTATATTATCACATATATTTTGGGATATACTGGGGAAATATAATTGAAGGTTATCTTCAGCCAACTGCATCTCTGGAGAAAATTAGATTGTTCTTGTGGCAACGCAAGGCTACCAGCCTATTTGAAAAGTAAGACATGCAGCTTGACGGACCATACAACAGTGCAATGTAATCTCTCTTACTACTGAATTATTAAGGGAATAGTTTGAGTATGTATCTATCCCATATCTCCCAATATCACCATCCCAACTCAGAAGGTAAGAGATTTGCCAAACTCTGTTTACACTCGAGAAATTATAATTTGAAGGATATTCCATAATATAAAACACATTCCAAGTTACTTAGTTGTAGTTTTGTTTGGAACTGGCTGTTCTACAAGCTACCTAATCCATGTTATAATATTGCATTGTGAGAAGCTTAGAAAAGACTCTTTCATTCAAAGGTCCTTTCATTGATCAAACTGTAGAAGAAATAGGTTCTAAAATTGGGAATTTTACCTCCTACTGGACAGCTCCTATTGCTAGTCATCTTAAATGCTGTATTTGGACCGTTTTATATCTCATTGCTTCCATGTGTATCATTGAGCCTGTCAATCAATCTCTTAGTTTGAACCTGTTGTTCTGACTGCATGGACATCCTACAGGATCTTCAATGGGTGATGTTGAAGGGTCATGAGGACTCGAAACGTCAACTCTTTTCTTCTCCGCCGATGCTGCCAGACCTGCTGAGTTTTTCCAGGTAATTCTGTTAATGACATGTCCTTGTTCTTCCAATCAGGCTCACCAACAGCCCATCAATTTGAGGAGCCTGAAGGCCCATGGCTGACCCTAGAGGACAGCAGCCATCACAACGTACCTGTGGCACACCCTCTCAGCCAAGCAGGCACCAGCACAGGTACCAGCACCTCCGGGGGCCTTAGATCAGTGGCTAGTATCTTGGTGCATAGCAGTGAGGGCACTTCACACTCACAGGCGGAAGCAGAGAGTGCCCAGAGTGCTGGCAGTCGGAGGACTGCTGGGGACCAGGAACATGCTCAGTCGGTGGCTGATGATGTGCCCCTGGAGTCGTCCCTGAGGCAGCAGATGCTGGACACAGGATGTGCAGGAGGATCTGGCAGAGATAAATAAGGAAATGCGTGCCATGGTCTCTGTTGTGGAGGAGTCTTTGCAGAGTGTGAGCAATGCAATGACCCTCATGGCTGAGCACAATGTCTCCTCCATGAAGAGAGTGGTGACTCTAATGGAGGGGCTCCTCCAGGAGCTGAATCAGGGCTTCCTGGGGATGTGCTTGGACCTGCAAGCCCTCAGGCCGGCAATGATCTCGGGTGGTCACTGTCAGTGTGGGGGATGGATTGGGTACCCAGTATCCCAGCTGGGTGCCCATCTATCAAAGGTGAGCAGGGAGGTCCAAAGCGACTTCACATTGGCGCACGAGCTGCCTGTTGTCTCTGCGGGCTCCTCTCAAAGCACTCCAGATTATGGCAGCAACTCCTCCGCCCCTCTGCCAGCAACCGTGGAATCCGAGGCTGCGGTGACTGGGGTGATGTGGCACTGGCCGCTCCCTCCCAGGCAGGGCCAGCACAGGCTCCACTGGCCAGAGGATGCCTGCCAAGGTCATCAAGGCCAACAGGACAGCAGAGTGAGCAGGCTGTCTCCAATGCCAGTGCCAGCGAGGGCGGAGCACCTAGATGTAGCAAGCAAAAACTTAAAGCACCATAAGCACAACACAGGCTTATCACTGGTGATATTTTTTTCCCCCACTTTTACGTTAAATGTTCAGTGGTGTGATGGATAACACCTCTCAATTTCATTTGTATTTTGTATGCCAGGCACCACATCATCAAATGTGTTTCTGCACAACAAGCCTCTGGGTGCTTCATTTGTTCTGTAGGTGCAGGGGAACCCATGAAGTTATGACTGACTTGTTTCTGATTGAACTTTACTGAAATGGCACATAGTGCATGTTGTTCACCAGGCAAATGTTCCTGTCAGGTATCGAGTATGGAGCCTGCAGCCCTGGCATGCGGTGATGGTTTTTACTTGGAGGGCTAGCTGATGGAGCGCTGGATCAAAGCTTCCCGGATGTCCCTGCCTCCCTGGAGGTTGCCCAGGTCGGCGTCTATCCCCTCAGCGTTCTCCTGACCATGCTTGCCCTTGGACTCACGGCTAGACTCATAGTCTGTTGCCGGAGCAGTTGTGTCAACATCTCGTCGTCCACTGCATCGCTCCTTTCCAGTGCCAGATTATGGAGAGCGCAGCATATAACCATTATTAGTGACAGCCTATCTGGGGGGGATATAGCAGTGCACCCCCTGAAAGGACCAGGCATCATAAGCACATCTTGAGGAGACCCATGGCTTTCTCTACCACCGCCCTTGTGGAGGTGTGGCTCCTATTATACCACTGCTCGGCCTCTGTTCTTGGGTGGCGGAGAGGCGTCATGAGCCACCTTTTGAGGGAATAGCCCTTGTCACCCAGCAGCCATCAATCCAGCCGGGCTGGAGCACTGAAGAGCCCCGGCACCTGGGAGTGTCTCAGGATGTAAGGATCATGGGAGCTGCCTGGGTACCTTGCACACATTTGCAGAATCTGCATCAGATGTCTCACACTATCTGCACGTTCATGGAGTGGAAGCCGTTCCTGTTGACAAAGGATCCCAGCTGAGCCACTGGTGCCTTGATGGTCACATGGTGCAGTCGATTGCACCCTGGATGTGGGGGAACCCATCAATCACTGCAAAGCCTCTGGCTTGGTAAGCCTGGCTGGCCTTGTCCAAGCGGTAGTGAATGAAAGTCAATGCACGCCTGAACAGAGCGTCTGTCACCAGCTTAACACAACTGTGGACAGTTGACTGGAAGGCGCCACAAAGATCACCCACCAACCCTGGAAAGAGCCAGAGGCATAGAAGTTGAGGGTCACTGTGACATTCAACGCTACTGGCATGGGATGTCCACCCATACAGTCGGAGCTGATCTCGGGGCTGATCATCTGACAGATGGAGGTCACTGTCTCCCTTGAGAGGCGGAGCCTCTTTCAGCATTGCACCTCAGACATATTGAGGAAGCTGCATCACCGCCTGTAAACTCTGGCAGCAGATTAGTGGCATCTTCTGCGGCCCCTTCCACCTTGGACTTCCTTTTGGCTCTGTGCCCCTTGTGCCTGTGCCTGTCCTCCCACAGGTCACTCCCCTGGAGGCTGAATAGGGACACCTGGCCTCTTCTCTCTCCTGGCCCTCCCTTCCCCCTCCGAGGGGATGCCTCCAACAGAGACCATAATCCCCGTTCCCAGGGTAAGGGAAGGCTGCCTGATACCTGGAAGGACCCAAGCGATATGACTCCACCGGAGTCCTGAATTGAAGCCTCTTATTTCTGTCAAAGCAGCTCTGAAGTGAAATGAAGATGTCCTGTTCACACAAGCAAGCAGCAGCAAGTTATAAAGTACAAACAACTTGCATTATTGAGCCCACTCACCCTTCTTATCCCGGCCGTGGATGAGGCTTTTGAAAATGTGGCACACCCGCCTGCCCATTGCACCCATGTGACGCCCTAAAAATCACATGGGCTGCAAAAAATCCAAGACAATTGGTATCCCAAGGGCCTTAACTGGCCTGTTAATTAATGGCGGGCGCACCTCCATCTTCATCGTGTGCCCACCTAGTGAAATGTTGCGAGGGTGCACGTTAACGCCGGCACACTCAGCCGACATCAACGCGCTTTATTTCTCGGTCGGACGTGTAGGACACGTACCCTCACACCAACCTAAAAATTCTGCCCAGGGTCTACTTACAGAAATTATCCTTTGACTGTGGACAATAATTCCAAGCTGGAAGGGGAAGGCTCCACCTCTGTGCAAAGCCACGTGAAAATCTGGTGCCGGGCTACATTATATGTTCCTTGACAGTTTCTGCAGGCAAATGCACCATGGATTTCTATGTGCCTACCCATTCTACCTTTTCCTGTATGGTCTCCTCTGCAGCAGAGCCTATGGCTGGGATTTTCTGTGCCCGCCGGTGTCCGGCATGTTTGGTGCATGAGCGGACAACATGGCGCGATCGGCTTCATGAAGGCGTGAAACCAGTTCTCTATCGTCTGTTCAGCCTGCCAATGGCGAGCCACGTTTTCCACCATTGGACGTCGGGAACCTTGTTTTAATACGCCTACATATAATTATTCAGCCTGCCCGCCGGAATCGCTCCCCCCTCCAAACCCACCACCCCCCCACCCCCCCACCCCCACCCCACCCCGCCGCTAGATTGTCCACACACATGGGCGGGAAAACACGCCAACGTGTTTCACAACAGCACATAACTGCAGTACTCTTGGCGGGCTGCACTACATTTAGGACTTCAGGATTTGTTTGCCTACCTTGCTCCAGTCAGCACTCGCAGTCATCAGCGCCAGGCTTCACAGGCAGCACCACATCACTTTTAGGGGGGACTTACGGCCAGGTCTCTACCTACCAGACCAGCCATATGTGGGTGGCTATTCAATGGCTGCAGGGCTAGGGTTTACTCGGGGAAGGGGGAGAAGTGGCCTCAGGCAAGGGAAGAGGCTGCAGGACTCGGGCTGTACTGAGGAAGGAGGGTATTCCAGTGTGTGTGTGTGAGAGCACATGTTGATCTGTGCAAGTGGCCTCAAGGTGGTGAGGGCTGAGGAGGCAATCTCCAGAGGGAATGAGGCCAGATAGAGATCTGAGGGTGTGTGTGTGAGAATGGGTGGCGATGTCCCTTGAGCTGGCAGTGAGTGAATTGCCAGGGAATGTGTGATGGGCTTGTGAGTGTGTGAGTTTAGAGTGCTGAGATGGTTGCCATACCCTGGCTGCACGGATGAGATTATTCATCCTCTATCTGCACTGGATGGTCAACATCTTCTGTGCAGCGTTGGCACTGACCACCACCGCCACTGCCTGATAAGCCAGAGCGGTGATGTTGCTGCCCCTCCTTCAGCCAGACCAGGGCTAGAGAACCTCACAGCGAGGCCTCCACAACATCCAAAGTGCACTCGAGGTCTGCAGTCTTCTTGTCTTTCAGGGCCATGTCTTCTTTGCTGCGGTCCTGGGCTGGAAGCACTGAGTGTGGCTGTGCTTTAAATATGGTGTCTGGTGCAATGAAGCAGTGAGGTGATGGTCTGGCAGGCGAATCGGAGCCCGCCCACCACGGAAACAGCGGGTCTCCTGGGAATGATAAATAATGTGACAGGTTTGGGACAATGTGACCTGAAAATCCACCATTGCAGCCGGTGGGTAAAATGTCATTTTACCCACCCGCTGCCGCCCTTAATGCAAATCTGGAATGATTCCGCCCTGTGTGTGACTTAGCCCTTCATCAGCCTGACGCCTACACTGCTCATTCCCCGTACTCTGGCTGCTGGCCACCTTTGCCTGGTGTCTCACCAGTGCAGATCCTGTCTCTGAACTAACATCCAATCTAGGTGCAGTGTCAGTATCTGAATTAGTGGTTGTGAGGGTCAGAGAGAGTGAAGGTGTTTCTTCAACACTAGTCTCTTTGTGCTCTTCCATGGGTCTTACAGAGGGGCATATTGCTCACCACCCCAACCCCCTGTTAGCAAAGTACCGACTGACCTTAAAAAAAAGCCACCATGCAGCGATAACATGCTGCGGGGAGCCTAAACAAGGAGTGTGAAACTTCCGACACTCAGTGGCCTCAACAGCTGCCAGCCAATGCGCAGCCCCAGCAGTGCCAGAACTCAACAGTGGGCACTGCTGGGACTGCAAGCAGTCTCGCAATGAAAAGGTCAATGGATCCCAATCTCAGGAAGTCTCGGATTTTTTGGGGGGCAGGGTTTGGGCACCCTAGGGAGGGGGGGTGACAGGAGGTGCTCCCAGTGCTCAAAGGGCACCCCCAAAGGATGTAGCCCCTCCACTTCTTTCCTGTTTTATCACCTCAGATGGAAAAAAGCAGACTGCCCACTCTCGTCCGCCTGCTCACACCAACTGCATTGTGGTGTGGGCAGCACAATATTCAGGTCAATGGCTTGTTAACACGTTCAATTGCCTGTTAATGATTTTTTTTAAAATGGCAGACAGGGTGCCAATTTCAGCACCTGCCTGCCTGTGCTGTTATCGGAAACCAGCATGTTGATGTCGGGTTCATAACCCAAAGTCATCACGCTGGATGTTACACGTGCACTGGATAACAGCAGTCCCGATTTGCAAATGTAAAATCCGACCAACATCTAGCCTGGTCAAATGGCAGTTCTAGGGTGTCAGAAAGGAGAAAGGCACAAGGATAGGGTTGCAGTAAGGCAAGGAGGACTAACCAAGTGGTGCATGCTTAGACCATCCTCATCTTAGACCATCCTTATCGGTTGAGCTTCAAGGATGAGGGAGAAGTGGGATTGAAGACAGATGATGTACAAATGGTCAATGGCTTGTTAACACGTTCTTCTGCACTTTCAGCTACGCCACTCACCATGGCCTATCATAGCCACTCTAGTGATGGCCAACACTGCCCGCTCCAATGGGATGAGGACATGAAGCCATGCCTGTCTCCACCAATTATGTACTGCCACCTGTGGTTGTGCACCACCTTGTCCTGCAAGAGAGAGGTAAGTGAGTGTGCTGCAATATGTTTGGGTGGCATGTCTGTCATGATTGTGTACAAGTTGTGAAATGTGGGTGTGAGGATTGCAGCAATGCTAAGTGTGAGAGGTGAAGAGTGTGAACCATGAGCTGTGGTTGACAGAAATTGTTGACAAGTGAAAGGCAATTGGTATATTGAGCAGTGAAGCTAGTGGTTCCATCATTATATATGGCAGGAAGTCTGCATGCTGCCTGCATGTTAATCACATATCACAATCCTCGCACCAGTTTTCAGACCTTATAAAATTTTGTAGTCAATATCTTCAAGTGAACAAGGGAGAGTAGAAAAGTTACAAAAAGAAAAAAAGATTTATAGTATGTGGACTTTAATCATTAAAGGTTTCTTTTTTCTCTTTTTCTTCTCACCCAGTCCTGCAGTTCCTTTGGTGCTGCACCCAAACCATGTTTAGTGTGGAAGTCTAGAGAGCTGGGGTCAGCTAACAACTTGAATGCTTATTTCAAAGCCTGGTCATGGGCTCACCTCATTAATATATTCACTCCCTTTATAGCAGGGGCCTTCCTTTTGTTCCCAGGGGATTGTGGGGAGGGAGGAGGGAGTTCATTCTGCTGAAAGGAAACCGGGAAGGTAAGAAATTAAAATCCACCGAGTGGCGTGTTGGCTGATGTTCCACATAGATCCTGCAGTTACAAATTTTAATGGCTATTTCTGGAAAGGCAGCTAAACAGCACATCCAAAATCATTGGGTTCATTTCATTAAGTAGTAGGCCCAAGGCTGAAGACAGCATCAGGCCTTAACAGTAATTTTAACTCTTATGTAAGTGGGGAAACTGATGTAGCTTTCTTTGCCTGGCAATGGCCTGTCAAAAGAGCTCGTCAAAAGACAAGGCTGAAGCAGTTGCAACCACCTTTAGCAAGAAGTGCCAAGTGAAAGATCCACCTTGCCCTACTCCTGAGACCCCCACTATCATAAAGACAATCTTCAGAAAATTCAGTTCACTACATGTAATATCAAGAAATAGCTGAAGGCACTGGACACAGCAAAGACTATGAGCCCTGACAACATCTCAGTTGTAGTACTGAAACTTGTACTCCAGAACTAACCATGCCCTTCACCCGCTCTTCCAGCACAGCAACAACACTGGCATCTACATGACAATGTGGAAACTTGTCCAGGTATGTCCACAAAATGCAGAACAAATCCAGGTGCCCAAATGCTGCCTGATCTGTCCACTCTCAATCGTCAGCAAAGTGATGGAGGGTGTGGTCAACAGTGCTGTCAAGCAGCACTTATTCAGCAACAATCTCCTCACCGATGCTCAGTTTGGTTTCCACTAGGACCACTCAGCTCCGACTTCATTAGTCTGAACATGGACAAAAGAGCTGAATTCCAGAGGTGAGGTATAAATGACTGCCCTTGATATCAAGACAGCACTCGACTGAGTATGATGTCAAGAAGTCCAAGCAAAATTGAAGTTAATGGAAATCGGGGGAAAGCTCTCTACAAGCTGGAGTCACACCTAGCACAAAGAAAAGCAGTTGTGGTTGTTGGAAGTCAATCATCTCAGTCCCGGAGCACCATTGTAAAATTTCTTCAGGGCAGTGTTCCAGACCCGACCAACTTCAGCTGCTTCATCCATCTTCACCTTCCCTCCATCATAAGGTCAGAGGTGGACATGTTCATTGATGATTGCATATTGTTCATTTCATTTGTAATTCCTTAGAAGCAAGAATGTCCACATTCAGCATGACATGAGCAACATTCCAACTTGGGCTGATAAGTGGCATGTAACATTTGCACCACACAAGTGCCAGGCAATGATCACTGCCAACAAAAGTGAATCTAACCATCTCCCCCTGACATTGAACAACATCACCATTGCTGAACCTCCCACCTCCAACACCCTGAGAGACACCATTGACTAGAAACTGAACTGGACCAGCAATATAAATATTGTAGAGTAGGTCAGAGGCTGGGAACACTGTGGCGTAGAACTCACCTTCTGATTCCCTAAAGCCTGTCCACCATATACAAGCCATAAGGCAAGAGTGTGATGGAATACTCTCTACTTGTCTAGACGAGTGCGGCTCCAACAGCACTCAAGAAGTTTGACACCACCCAGGACAAAGTAGCCCACTTGATTGGCATCCCATACGCCACCTTAAACATGGACTCCTTCATCACTGGCATACAGTGGCAGCAGAGTGCACCTTCTACAAGATGCACTGCAGCAACTCACCAAAGATCCTTTGACAGCATCTTCCAAATCCGTGACCTCCAACACCCCAGACATATAAGGCAGCAGACACATGCGAACACCACCCCTCCAGCAAGCTCCCTTCCAATCAAACGCCATCTTCTTTTGGAACTATATCACCATTCCTTCATTGTTGCCAGGTCCAAATCCTCAAATAACTCTCTCCCTAGCAGGACTGCAGACGTAATTACATACATGGACTACAAAGGTTCAAAAATGTAGCTCATTACCACCTTTTCAATGGCAATTAGGGATGGACAATAAATGTTGGCCTTGCCAATGATGCTTATATCCCAAGAACAAAGAAAAGGTAGGATCAGGTGCAGAAGACAATATACAATCCCTGCTGCCATATTAACACTTCATTTCAGTGAACAATCAAGGATTTTCTGAAAGCCCGCAGTCACTTACCCACTCACCTCCCACTTGTGATGGGGCAGGAAGTTTGCCAAAAGTTGTGTTTATGGTTCCTGCTGGTTTAAATCACGGTGGCTTCATTCTGTTTTGCGGATGGACAAAATTAATTTTGGTTTCTCATCAGAATTAGTTTGGAGTTACAACGAATGCCCAGGACCAGGAACCCTGGTTTATATTTTTAACATACAAACACGAGGACAGATCAACTGAGGCAGCAGCGAACAGGGATAAAATCTGGGGCTTTTCTGATTATTACCAGACCATGTCATGTATTTATCAAGAGAATCAAGAAAGTATTGGAGGGGGAAAGAGGGAGAAGGCAGTGGAAATGGAAAACCCAGGAGAAAATTTTGGAATCATGTGGAAAACTATATGTTATGCCTGAATTTCTGCTGGTCCAGTGATGAAGGATTATATTTTTAAGGTGGTGGATGGGATGCCAATCAAGGGGGCTGCTTTCCCGAAATGAAAAAAAACTGTAAAAACTGGGAAATAAGAATACTTGTCCAAACTGGTCTTGTATGCCTTAAAATGTAAAACTAGTAAAACTGGGGAATAAGAGTACTGGTCTGAACTGTTCTTTCCTTCCTGGTTGTCTTGGACCATGTCAAACTTCTTGCTATATTCTAAATTAGGTAGAGACTATTTTAAGGACAGCCCCAAGTTAAACAATTGCTAAGGGATGGATCCAATCGAATTGCATAATGGTTCACCAAAGCTAATGCCTTCCACGTCATGATATGATATCTACTCAGAGTAGCTTTAAAACCAGACTGCTTGCACTAATATATTACATTCATAATTTAATATATTGTTGAACTTTTTCCCATTACATATATTTATATCAGTAAAGCAATGAGTCACACATTGATTGTTGAGTTCGAAAATAAACCACGTCAGGAACCATGACATCAGTATATTTATATAAGTACATCGTTTTTTTTTGTGACCTAGAAATGTGAAGTCACAAAATAAGAGTGTATGCATTTCATGAGATGGTGAATCAAAACCTACATGCTGCCCATGTTCAAATGCAGCAAGACCTGGGCAATATACAGGCTTGGACAGACAAGTGGCAAGTAACATTCACACCACACAAGTGTCAGGCAATGACCATCTCCAACAAGAGAGAATCTATCCATCACCCCTTGACATTCAATGTCGTTACCATCATTGAATCCCTCACTATCAACATCCTGGTTGTTACCATTAACTAGAAACTGAACTGGACAAGCCATATAAATACTGAGGCTACAAGAGCAGGTCAGAGGCTAGGAATCCTGTGACAAGTAATTGACTTCCTGATTCCACAAAGCCTGTCCACCATCTACAAGTCACAATTCAGGAGTGTGATGGAATACTCCCCAATTGCCTTTGTGAGTACAGCTCCCACAACACTCAAGAAGCTTGACACTGTCCAGGACAAAGCAGCCCATTTGATTAGCATCACATTCACTCCCTCCACCACCGATGCACAATCGCAAAAGTGTGTACCATCTACAAGATGCACTGCATGAATTCACAAAGGCTCCTTAGACAAATCCTCACAAACCCACGACCACTTCCATCTAGAAAGACAAGGGCAGCAGATAGATGGGAACACCACCACCTGGAAGTTCCCTTCCAAGTTACTCACAATCCTGACTTGGAAATACATCGCCATTCCTTCACCATCGCTGGGTCAAAATCCTGGAACTCCCTTCCTAATAACACTATGGGTTTACCTACACCACATAGGCAGTAGCAGTTCAAGAAGGCAGCTCACCAACTCCTTCTCAAGGGCAACTAGAGCAATAAATGCTGGCCCAGCCAGCAAAGCCTACAACCCATGAATGGATTAAAAAAAAAACCTTAAATTACAGCAAGAATTTCAGGATAACAGAGGACCAGGGAGCATAGATATTTCAGGACATTTTTAATAATGAACTGTGAAAGGAGAAGCATGTACAGCTGAAAAAAAAATGGCATAAATACGATTGATACATTACTTTTATCACAAACAATAGCGATTTTCATAATATTTTTATAAAGAGATTTTCATGGTTGGTAGAAAAATGAGTTGATTTCAAAGATCAAGGATTTAAATAACAATATTCTCTTTTCAAAACTGGTAATATTAAAACACAGAAAAAAAGACACACAAATATTGGGCTGGCTATTCTGCCCATGAATAACTGGATAGTAATCCAGTCCAATTATTCTAAGAGGTTACAGCACTTCTAAATAAATCGGTTCAGCATCCTATTTGAAAATATGTAACTTTAAATGTTACCATATAATAGGAACTATGTGATCACACCAGATAAAACGGCATTTTTTTATATTCTTTCATGGGATGTGGACGTTGCTGGCAAGACAAAATTTGTTGCTGTTTCTTTATGTTTGCTAAGTACAAGCTTCCTAATCCCACACAGGACTGGTAACTAGACATAGGTTCAGTTTAATTGAAGATGCAGTACAAGATTGTTCAGCAGACAGATTTACTATAAAGATTCAACAGCTATTGCTAACAAAAAGTACAGCTGCAACTCCTTCACACCACATGCTGTTAGCTAAACAGAAAACTACTCTGAACAATGTCTGCTGGTCAAATGGTTCACATCCTGGCTACTTACTCATTAGCATACTCTCTCTTAAAGTGATATCACAACATCCCTTTTTTCCAAGATATACAAAATGAGTGTGAAATACATACACATTAGGGTGGTTGCAAAAACTACTTAAACAAAAATAAATCTCTGTTCAAAAGTTTACAGATATAAAAATTTAAAAGTTTAAGAGTCTGTATAACATATAGGTGGTTTAACAGCCCTCCCAGATCTCAAAATGGTATGACTGCCCTGAGATCTAGACTTATCACTTGGGTGTTCTTGACTTGTAGGTGTCTTGGTATCTTGTGTATTGCCAGAGTGCTGATTGTTATCATGGTAGTCTTCCACATTTTCAGTCTCCAAGTCCATCTTTGGATGTGTTCTACAAGCAGTTGGATTGCTAAGTGTGATACAGTTGTACAATTCTCTTACCTGTCTTCTCTTCCTTCTTAACCTCGCTCCGTTCATGTTGTGACTTCATATGATCTAGGCTCATTGCAGGTTTGGATATTTTTGTAGGTTCCTGGGGAAGATGTATGAATTGAATCTTATGCCCCACGTGCAGCCTAGGCAGTTCCACACCTGTATGTGGCCTGTACACTGTCTTCATTCTCCCTTGTTTTTTGAGAAGTTTCTCCTGTAGTATAAGATTGCTCAGCAGACAGATTAACAATAAAGATTCAACAACTATTGTTAACAGGAAAGCACACTACATTTCACCTCATGCTACTCGCTATTTCAGAGGGCAATTAAGAGTCAACCACATTGCTCTATGTATTATACTATAAGGATAGCAGAAAGAGAACCAAATGTTTTTTTTTTAATGATAATCAATGTTAGTTTCATAATCATTATTACTGAGACTAACTTTCATTAATTGAATTTAAATTACTCCAGCTACTATAGTGGGATTTGAATCCATCTACCCAGAGCATTAACCCATGTTGCTGGGTTACTAATCCAATGACATTACCACTACACTGACACCACCATTTGAAGTCAGATTTCAATAAAGCTAGGCCCAATCTTGTATCATAAATGCAAAATACTGAGGATGCTAAAGATCTGAAATTAAAAAACAGAAAATGCTTGAAAAACTCAGCAGGTCTGGCTGCATCTGTGGACAAAGAAACAGAGTTAAAGGGCAGAATTTTCAGCCTGCTGGGTGGGTGGGCCCGACCCAATCTCTGGCGGGCGGGGAGCCGATCCCAGCCGGAGAAGTGGGCCCCGCCGCCATTTTACGTGGACGGGCCAATTAAGACCCGCCCAGCGTGACGTCCAGCGGGAAGCGCTATGGACTTCCTGTGCAGGCGGGGGGAGATTCCCCAAAAGCAAGAATGTGCTCTTTTGCGAATGCGCATGAAAGAGCACACATCTCCCTGCGGCTAAGTGCTGCCTCAGGGAGATCGCTGACACTTTTAAGAACATTAAAAATAGAAAAAAAAATCCTTAACATGTCCTCCTCATGTGACAATGTCACATGAGATCGGACATGTTCATAAATTACATAATAGGTTTACTAAACTTTTTAAATCCCTACATGAAACCTCATCCCGACAGCCGATGAGGTTTCCTGTTTTTTCTATTGCCCGCCGGGGCTCCTGGATTGCCCACCAACCTCAAGGTTGGACAGGCAGGTCCTTTAATTGTTGCAATGATCCTGTCAATGGCCTCAATTGGCCATTGACAGGTCAGCGGGAGCACAGCTGATTTTGCTGTGCCCCCGCCTTCCTGAAAATTTAAATAGAGCGGGATGGTGTCGGAGGTTCCGGCCGACATCATCCCGCTTCATTTTACACATCAGCGAGTGGGCCCCACCCCCTGCTCGCCGACAGCAAAATTCTGCCCAATGTTTTAAGTCCAATATGACCCTTCACAATTGGGTTCAGGCAGATCTGCTGAGGTTTTCCAACATTCTTTGCTTTTATTTACAATTTTTTCTTGCCATTTTACATATCATTATTTGAGCAATTGTCATAGGAAAATAGGACCACAAATAGCCAGCCTCTTGAGCATCCTTCAACTGTGCAATTAGATCATGGCTCAACTGTACCTCAACTTCATCTGCCTGCCTTAGCTCCATATCCCTTGATATCCTTACTCAACAAAAAACCTATCATCTCAGTCCAATGGTTCCAGCATCCATAGCTCTTCGGAGAGAATCCAAGCTTTTTATCTACCCTTCTTGTGAAAAAATGCTTCTTGGTTTTCCTCCAAAATGGCCTAAACCTAATTTTAAGATGATATCCCCTCATCTTGATTTCCCCATCAGAGGAAGGAGTTTTTCTGTGTCTCACCCATCGAATTATTTTACCATTTTAAACACATCTATGAGATCATCCTTCAATTAACCTTACTCAAGGGAATGCAAGCCAAGTTTACACAATCTGTCCTCATAACAACCCTCTGAGACACTAACTTCCAAACAATTCTTTAGTTGTGATGCCCTGAATAACACCATCTCCAGGAGAACACCATCACCCAGAATGACATTGGATGGTGCCAAACATACTGCTCAAATTGGACTTCAGCAGTTTCTACGCAGGGTTGGAATGGTAATTAGCAAATTATCTAGGTGGGAGATGAGGGGAAGTGTTTTTTTTCACTCAGAGAATTGTCAAGATATGGAATACACGACCTGAAACTGTGGTTGAAACTGATTCCATAAATAATAGGTACTTGGACAGGTATCGAGGATGGTGAACTTACAGGGGTTAGATAAAAACCTGAGGTAAGGGGATAAGCACGACAGCTCTTTCAAACACTGGCACAGGCATGATAGACCGAATGGCCTTGTTTTGTTCTCTAAGTTTCCATGATTTCTGTGGAACTGGTAGGTTCCACCCTGATTAAGCCTGTGGTGGGAAGGCCCGTGAACGGACTTCCTGCTCCAGCCCAATCAACTGAGGCCCTTAAGTGGACAATCAATGTTCACTCGAGGACTTCATCTTGCTTCAGCTGGTATGAACCAGCAGCAGGCTGTTGTGTTTGCTTGCAGCTCCCAGCAGAGCTCCACCATTCAAAGGCCTCAGTGCCTGATCAAGAAACCCAGGACCTGGAAGGGGGTAGCCTGTTGAAAATCAACCCTTGCCTTCCCCTTGCTGCTGACCCCCTCACTTCACCTCCCCTGTGAACTCCACCTCATGACCTAGTTCCTGTTATCACTCACTTGTACCTGGGTCCTTACTCGATCCGATGCCTTGGGGGCAGGGAGGCGGTGGGATGTTGTACCTCCCCAGTCGCACTGCTGAGTATAGAGAAGCTGGTGGCCACTGATTGGCGAGCAGCTCGCGGCAGGCGAGACTTATGACTTATGCCACCCCCGCACCCCAGGGTCATTGAACCCAGGAGAAGGCCCACTGCTTCCTGTTAAATACCTGAGTGATGGGCCCAACTGAAAATAAGCCACATGGGTATCTTGCCAGTAACTTGTCCAGCCAGTAACTAAGACGCACAAGATTCCACCTGTTAGTCTCTCCCCACAGATGCTGCCTAACCTGCTGAGTATTTACAGAATTTTCTGTTTTTATTTCAGAGTTCCAGCATTCACAGTATTTTGCTTTTGTAGTAAGTAATAAACTTGTTTGTCAGAAGAAAAAATGGAAAATCCATCTGTACACAAGATCTAATTGCTTTCACAGATGATGCGCTTCCTTATTACCATATTGTGATATTCTGAGCCATGCGCCAGACATCACTGCACCAAGTTATGACTAGTCATAATATTTATTTAGTGTATTACCTTGTTCTCCTTTCAACAAAAGATTAATGTAACATTTAATAATGTGACAGCAGAATAGAGGAAAGTGCAGAATATATAAAATGAAAAAGATTATAATAAATAAAGTATGAACACTATCAACTCTGTTTATCTAATAGAACAATATGTATTACATTTACAAAAATTGAATATCGCAATTGTTTTCCCATTTGCACCTATTTCATTTATTTCAGAATAATCATAAAATTAATTCCAGTTAAGTGAATATTGTTGAATTATTTTGCTGCATCCGCCATATTTGAATTGCATTTTTTTCTGCTATACAGCTTTAAGTTTTAAGTTTTAATTCAGCAGTTTACTAATCTGCACAAATTTTTAAATTGTAAGCGCAGGCAGCATAAGCCATTAACATCTAAACATCTTATAATTGTCGTTCCGAGCAAAGGAATTCCCTCTGAGATGGCTTAGCAAGGCACTCAGTTCAAGGGCAATTAGGAATGGGCAACAAATGCTGGGCTTGCCCACAATGGCCACATCCTATGAAAGGATAAAGAAAATAAGTAGTGAGGCAGCAATAAAGATTAGTTGGCTCAGGCATGATGGGCCAAATAGCTTCCTTCAGAGCTACAAATGTTTATGATTATGTGACTGACTTATTTTTCGTACATATTTTACTATGTGCCTTACTTCATTTGCTTTTCTTTCTCTACTGCATTTTAACCTCACTAACTAATTAAATTATAAGATGTGCAATGCATTCCAGGCCAATTTGTCCTCAAGTATACTCTCCCTCTTAGCAGCATGACTGAGACCAGGAACTTGTGGAATCATCGGAACAAGACAAGATGAATGAAGAGTTCAATTTTCCCACTTCATGGTGCCATTCAGTTTTTCTCAATCACATGTTTTCTGCCAAGTTCTTCCCCTCCCCACTAAAGACATTGATTTCTTGTTGTGGTTTGGCTCCTTTATATGTGAGCCTTGACAATTGGCAGATGGCTCATCCTGAAGTCAAATCCAACTCTATCCTTAACCAACATCAATGAGTGCTCTTTCAGCAGCAGTTGTCAGTCAGACTGTGATCAGGAGCAGGAATCTCGAACAATCTTCTTCTAATTTGTGGAGGGGATGGGGGGAAGGGATTGGATGTGGGGAGGTGAGTTGTTCAGACTAGCAGGCATACCTTTCCCAACACTCTTATGTGGATTATTGAATGCAGCAGAGAATGAGAATAAAATGTCCAGGGATAGAAATGTGTCTCAGACAGTGGGGCAAAACAGATGGTATCAGATGTCATAAGCAGCAGCTGATATTCAGATCCATCGAAATCAATGGAATTAAATGTCAGGCCTTCCATATTTGATCCAAAACCACTAGTATTACACCACTGACCACGATTAATTTCTACCCCCTCAGCTCAGTGGGATAGACTCAATGAGCCGTTGCGATAAGATCCTCACTATTATGGCAAGCATTGAGCCAGGCTTACCAACATATTAAACAGTAGAATTTCAACAAAACATCATAGTAATTACAAGACTGCTGGGAATAACTCAACACATCAAGCAACCTCTTTCGATGCTGATGAAAGGTCATCTACTTGAAATACTAACTCTATTTCTCTTTCTACTGATGTTAGTCAACCTGCTTTAACATTTCCATCACTTTCTCTTCCAGGCTTTCAGCTTCTGCAGTATTTGCTTTCGTATTATAATAATTACAACTGTCCAAGCAGATGAACCACATAACATTCTTATTGATAATGCATTGGGTAATGTTGTGGCAAACAAGTTATTTCTTTAAGGGAAACTGGCAGGAACTTCCAGTTGGTATTTACAAAAATTGTGTTTAATTAGCCTTTGTTGCCGATTTACTTGTTAGGAAGTAGAATTTAGTAGCTATAGCTCAGTGTCATTTGATACATGACATGCTATCATTAAAATTCATCATTAATAAAAAAGATACTTAAAATACAAATGAATTTGTTCACTTCTATTACATTTTTTCCCTTCTCATGTTTGTTCAGGTATCTCCCGAAATTCGCTTTTACAGCCACATCTCTTTTCTGCAGCAATTGCCACTGATTCTCACTTATTTCACCTGGATTCCAATTGAAATTTCACCCTTCACATTTCAAATGCAGCCATGATTACAGATATCTCCAAGATATTCAGAATTACTCAAACTGCTGAAAGGCATATGCTGCCACATGCACATTCATGAACTCTCTCTTCAGTAGCATTGACTCATTCGATCTCAAAGCTATCCTAGACTGCAGTCTCGTTTCATCCTTCACCTCATTCAACACTTTAATAAAAGAAACTTGTTTTCTTCCTTTCAGAATGGCAAGCTTCATCAACTCTTAGATACCAACGCCCCTTCTGATCCTCCTTCCCCTTCACTTTCCTCTGACTCCATCTCTCCTCCAAATCTCATCCTTTGCCATGTTTCTATTGTCCCTTTGACCTTATCCTTCCTCACCCTGAAGAACTTGACTTCAGGAAGGGCCTTAGCTTCTTCCCTTCCACCCCCACGCCACCCACCGCGCCCCCCCCCCCCCCCCCCTCCCCCCCCCCACCGCCCCCCCCACCCCCACCTCAATGTATTTCAAGCTCGGCATGACACTGAGCTTTCCTTCTGTTGTCTTCACATCCACGCCCACTTCATTTGACCAGGAGTCTTGGCCCCACACTCTTTGCAGTGTAGGCCCTTTCTTCCATCTTCACGATCAGCATTCCACCTGAATCCTTCCCTCTGGTCTCTTATCACTTCCAGATATTTTCATTGAAAAATGCCATGTGTCGTCAATTGACTCAATGTTTCCTCTCCACTTATTCACTCTAATCTAACCTCCCTCTAAACTTGCAGCACTTGGTTCTCTCAGGTTTAATTGTCTTTAAACCTGCTAAACAAGGGTAGCACTGTTAATTGTTTGACAAATGGATCTCTTCCTTGCAAAGACTGAATTCCAACTCTCTGACATCTCTTCCTACTTCCCCTGAACCATGATCACAATGCCAAACAGTCACCCATCATTTCCAAGACTGTCATCAACTTTATCTCCTCTCGCGAGGGTCCCCCATGATCTCCACATCATGGTCCCTGGAATCCACACAGCCCACCTGCTTTGCAAGATCCACAAAGAGGATTGCCCTGGTAGACCCATTATTTCAACCTATTCCTGCCCATAGAACTGATTTCTTCCTGTCATGACTAATTTTCTCCCCTAGTCCAATCTCTTCCCACCGACACCCACAATGCTTCTGACACCTTCCATCACTTTAACAGTTTCCATTGTCCTGGATCTCACTGTCTCCTTTTCACTCTGGAAGTCTAAACCCTCTACAGCTCTGTGCCTCAACATGATAGCCTGAAGGCTCACTGCTTCTTCCTTGAATAGAGGAACAACCAGTCCTGATCCACAATCACCCTCCACTGCTTGGCCAGACATATTCTAATAGCGAATAAATTCTCCTGTGACTCCACTCACTTCATCCAAACCAAAGGTGTTACTATAGCAACCTGTAAGGGTCCTCGCTATGTATGCCTTTTTATGGAATATATAGAACATTTTTTGTTACAGAGGTCCCCTTCCTCACCTCTTTTCCAGTAAATTGATAACTGCATCCATGCTGTTTACTGCTCTCCCCCACAAATGGAAAATTTAATCAACTTTGCTTCCAATTTCTACCCTTCTCTTACCTTCACATAGTTCAACTTTGATTATTTTCTTCCCGGAATTCCCTATCTCCATTTCACTAGTTTCAGCTAGTAACTACGATAAGACCACTGACTCCCACGGAATCCTTGATACAATTTCTCCTGTCCAGCTTCCTGTAAGGACTATATTGTATTTTCCCGGTTTCTCTGCCTCTGTTGCATCTGTTCTGATGATGCCACCTTCCATACCATTGATTTCGATATATCTTCATTGTCCTCAACCACTGTGTTGACAGGGCCATTGGCTATGTTGGTCCCATCAAGCACCTCTGCTCTCATCCCTTCTCCTCCCTTCCAGAACCATAATAACGTTTCCCTATCCTCATTGCCATCCCACCAGCCTCCACATTTAGCAGATTATCCTCTGTCATTCTGCTGCATTCATGTGGTGTCAGCATAAGCATCTTTCCTGCCCTTCCTTTACAGCGTTCTGAAAGGACTGTTCCCTTCGCAGTAACCTGGTTCACACTTGAATCAACTGCAACAATCCCTCCCCTAGTCATGATCCCCCCCGCCCACCCTGCAACCCCCCACCCCCCCATGCAAGCACAGGAGATGCAACACCTGCCAATTTACCTCCTCCCTTTCCACCAACCAAGACCCTAAACATTCCTTTGAGTTAAAACAGTGATTTACTTGTACTTCTTTCAATTCAGTGTACTGTATCCACTGTTTAGGATGTGTTCTTCTATACACTGGGGAGACCAAACCCAGATTGGGTGATCATTTTTCTGAAAACCTCCAAGCAGATTGCAGACATGACCCTGAGCTTCCAGTCATCTGCCATTTTAATTATTTTCACCATTCCCACTCTGACTTCTGTGCCCTCAGCCTCCTCCACTCTTCCAATGAAGCCCAAAGGACAGCACCTCATATTTTCATTAAGTACTTCAGAACTTTCCAGGCTCAACATTGCATTCAACAATTTCAGATCACGCTGCCTTTCTTTCAGACAGTGTTTAAGTTTTGTGCAAATCAGTGTGCAGCTTTGGGTTTCCACATTTAAGAAAATATATACTTACATTGGAGGCAGTACAGTGAAGTCGCACTAAATTAGCCCCTGGGATGAAGGGGTTATAATGAGAGACTGAGTAAATTGTGTCTATATTCTCTGGAGTTTAGAAGAATGAGAGGCGATCTCATTGAAACATACAAGATTCTAAAGGGGCTCGATAAAGTGGGCATTGAGAGATTGTTTCCGCTGCTCTGAGTTTTGGTCTCTCAGAGAATCAGGAGACTATGGGGAGGGAACCATAAAATCGAGTTGAAACCCAAGATCAACCGTGATCATGTTAAATGGTGGGGCAGGCTTGCTGAGCCATAATAAAAACAGAATTACCTGGAAAAACTCAGCAGGTCTGGCAGCATCGGCGGAGAAGAAAAGTGTTGATGTTTCGAGTCCTCTGCTCTGCTGAAGCGTCATGAGGACTCGAAACGTCAACTCTTTTCTTCTCCGCCGATGCTGCCAGACCTGCTGAGTTTTTCCAGGTAATTCTGTTTTTGTTTTGGATTTCCAGCATCCGCAATTTTTTTGTTTTTATCTCTTTGCTGAGCCATGTGGTCTACTCCTGCTCCTATTTCTTGTGTTCTTGTGACTGCAGCTCTCGGTGATCACTTGTATTCATGTTGATTGCCTCCTCCAGGCTCATCACTGGTTTCTTTATGTGACCCATTACCACCTACTTCTGTGTTTTAAACTTTCCTGCCTACCACCCTATCACAGACCTTCCCCTTTATCTTTCTTTCTCTCCCCACTTTTCCTGCCTCTGTATTCACATAAAACCTTTGGCATCTCTAACTTTTTCCAGTTCTGATGAAAGTTCATTGACATGAAATATTAACTTTGCTTCACCCTCTGCAGACGCTGCCGGACCTGCTGAATATTTCCAGCGTTTCCTGTTTTTATTATTTATTATTGAATATTAACTTGGCCCTTCCAGGAAAAGCAACCCACAGCCTGGTGAAAACCAGATGGAATTTTTCAAGGGACAATTATTCCCACATTTTCCTGAAAATAATGGTATAGAGCTATCAAACCCATCAGGTTCCATTTTTGGGATACATTGAAATTGATCAGGTCTAGTAAATTACAGCTCTGTAACAGAAGGTATGAGATGTAAAAATCAGTGCTTTTTGCAAGTTGATAAGTAAAGGAATGAATTTTCAAAACATCACTGCAAAAATTCCCAGTGGCAAGGGAAAGATGGTGATAATGAATTTATAAGGTTGTCCAAGACACAAATTGGATCTGATGCAAAGAATGTAATGGGTCATTTGTTGTAAAATCTCATTATGAGGCAGCAGACCCAAATGTATTACAAAGCATTTTTTGCATAGTTGCACAATTTGCTGTAAGCAACTATTTCTGTCGGAGATTGAAAACTTACAGGTTTGGAAAACGTTCCAAGAGTTATAGAAGACTGAATTGATACACAATTTTTTACAAAATATCAGTGATTCTGCTGATTACAAAGGCACAGTAGGCACCAAGAGCAGAACTGGTGTGTGGAAGTCTCTTAGTTATGCAGCGGAACCTTCTGATTTTTCAGAATATATTCATAAAAGTTTTTCAACTTTTTTTACTGTCAGCAGGACAGTGTTTGAAATCATTAACAGTAACTTTAGAGTAACTTTTAGTTCTAATCATAGGGCCATAGAGTCATAGATTTATATGGTCATTATGGAACAGAAGGAGGCCATTCAGTCCATTAGTTCCATGCCAGCTCTCTGTAGAGCAATCCAACGAGGCCCATTCTCCCACTCTATCCCTATAGCCTTGAAAGTTTACTTCTCCCAAGTGCCCATCCAATTTCCTTTTGAAATCATTCATTGTCTCTATTTCCACCACCCTTTTGGGCAACGAGTTCCAGGTCATTATCACTCGCTGCATATTTAAGTTTGTCTTCACATCCAAAACTTAAAACTGTGTACCTTAGTTCTTTGCCAACAGTTAATTGGAACAGTTTTACTTTGCCTTATTTAAACCGATCATAATCTTGCACATGTCTGTTAAATCTCCCCCATTCTCCTTAGCCATGTGGTCTATTCCTGCTCCTATTTCTTGTGTTCTTGTGACTGCAGCTCTCGGTGATGATTGGTATTCGTGTTGATTGCCTCCTCCAGGCTCATCACTGGTTTCTTTATGTGACCCATTACCACCTACGTTTGCCTGGCACTGCCAACCCCATTTGTCTTTTAATCTTTCCTGCCTACCACCCTGTCACAGACCCTCCCTTTTGTCTTTCTTCCTCTCCCCACTTTTCCTGCCTCTGTATTCACGTAAAACCTTTGACATCTCTAACTTTTTCCAGTTCTGATGAAAGTTCTAATCATAGGGCCATAGAGTCATAGATTTATATGGTCATTATGGAACAGAAGGAGGCCATTCAGTCCATCAGTTCCATGCCAGCTCTCTGTAGAGCAATCCAGCGAGACCCATTCTCCCACTCTATCCCTATAGCCTTGCAAGTTTACTTCTCCCAAGTGCCCATCTAATTTCCTTTTGAAATCATTCATTGTCTCTATTTCTACCACCCTTTTGGGCAACGAGTTCCAGGTCATTATCATTCGCTGCATATTTAAGTTTGTCTTCACATCCAAAACTTAAAACTGTGTACCTTAGTTCTTTGCCAACAGTTAATTGGAACAGTTTTTCTTTGCCTTATTTAATCCAATCATAATCTTGCACATGTCTGTTAAATCTCCCCCATTCTCCTTAGCCTCAAGGAAAACAACCCCAACTTCTCCACCCTAACCTTGTAGCTAAAATTGCTCATCCTTGGAACCATTTTGGTAAATCTCCTCTGCACCTTCTCAAGAATTCTCACATCTTTTCTAAAGTGTGGTGCCCAGAACTGGATGCAATTCTCTAGTTGCGGCTAAACAACTGCTTTCTGAAGGTGGCCCTGGTTCTAATTATTTTAGTTCTAATCAAAGGCTGGATCTTGGAAAAATGCAATCTAAACGTGAGGTGTTTCTGGCAGAAGTAACAGCATTGCTTGATAATTATTACTGATAAAGCCAAAAACTATAGGAACTTTAAATATTTCAGCGTGAATTGTGAAAAGAAATAGCAAGAGACCAGTGAACTTGATAATTGATCCTACTAATTCACTATACTGCAAATAAGTTTGAAGGATGTGAATTGAAAATAAAATTTTGGTAGAATGGGCAGTTCCTGTGCAACAAAGTATAGCCTTGTGACCTTTTGGTAATCATAAGGGTACAGTAAAGGATTTTGAAAATTAACAAGCATGCTCAAAACCAAATAATTTTTTGAAGAAGCTTGGTCAAAAGTAACAGAACTCACTTGGAGATGTGGATGAGTCAGTTGGCATCTGGCCGGGTTTAGTAATGTTGAGGGGGTGGCTTCTTTGAAACAGAACTAATCACTGAAGTGGGATAGGGCTGGGTGTTTCAGCAAGTTAGACACTGGTCTTTCACAGCTGGACTCAAATCCACAAAGGACTTATGTGTTGAAGGTCTCCTCTATCTGTAAAGCTGTTATGCAAACTGAGTTCTGAGTATATTCTCAATGTAGCTCTTAGAGTGAGTGGGCCCTCACCAAATTGCTACTAAATTGTCAATCTAGGAATGCTAGTGTTGCAAATGGAAATAGCATACTGATGCGATTGTGGGTATTGTTATGTAGCTGGGATAAATGTGCATGTGGAGCAAAGAGAGTAAAGTGAGTTTTACCTTGCTTCTAATAACATTGCAAATTTTGGCCAATTTTAGGGATGAGTTGTAATCTTAAGGAAGGTGAAAATGAACAATGTGGAAATCCATTTATATTAATATTATTTATATTAAAATGATGTGTGAAATTTATCTCATAAGGGTTTGAAGTTCCTACAGCAACAAATTGATGTGGGATGTTGATTAAAACGAGATGGAGCACTTTGAAAATTACGAGGAAGAGCTTTGACTTGCCAACAAACTGGGAGCAGGGATGGTCAGAGAGCATGTGGGAAACCCAGAGGTCAGTGTTGCCCCATATGTTGTGTTTTCCCTCCACACCATGCAACTTTTGGCCTTGTCAGATTCCCTGGCAAAACATCCCTATATCCTCTCCAAAGCTTTGACATCCTTCCTAAACTGTGGTGCCCTCCTCCATACTCCAGCTGAGGCCTGAGCAGTGTTTTGTAAAGGTTTAGTGTGACTTCCTTGCTTCTGTACTCAATGTCCCTATTTACTGAGCCAATAGCCCATACCCTTTCTTATTCACTTTGTCAATTTGCCCTGCCTTCAAAGATCTGTGAATATGCACCCCAGGTTCTGCTGCTCTTGCTGAATGATATTTGACCTAATTAAAATTCAAAGTTAATCCGCCACATTTTGGCAGATTAGTCATGTACAGGTGAGCTTACAATATTCAGTTTATGTAGCAATGATAGTCTGATCCAGGGGAAAACCTGCAATTACAATGATGGAAATGAGCTGCCAAGTGAAAATAAATGTGAAATTATCTAAATTTGATTTATTATCACACTATAGCCTGCCATCGTCTATTCTCTAAATAACTAATTTTTTCACTCTCATGTGTGGGATACATTCGCTTGTCAAAGTTGTAATTGCTTAGATCCTGAGCACTGTACCAACACAATGTTTGGCCCACCTTCCATCACTCTTTTTTTTATTCTTTCATGGGATGTGGGCATCACTGGCAAGGGCAGTGCCCATCCCAAGTTGCCCTTGAACTGAATGGCTTGCTAGGTCCTTTCAGAGGGCAGTTAGGAGTCAACTAAATTGCTGAGAATTTGGAGCACATGTAGACCAGACAAGTAAGGATGGAAAATTTCCTTCCATCAAGGACAGTAGTGAACCAGATGTGTTTTTATGGCAATTGTTTCATGGTCACCATTACTACTGGAGCTAGTTTTCAATTCCAGATTTATTAATTGAATTTAAATGCTACCAGTGCCATGGTGGGATTTGAACTCATGTCTCCACAGCATCAGCCTGGGCCTCCAGATTGCCAATCAAAACCATTACCACTAGACCACAGTCTCCTCTGAATGTGGCTCTCCATCCTCCAAAATAGTCTTCATCTATATTTTACAAAATTAAACTTGCATTTTGTAAAAATCATTTTGATGATTTTTTTTCATTCTTCCATGGGGTGTGGGTATCGCTGGCTAGGCCAACATTTGTCGCCCATCCCTAATAGTCCTTGAAAAGGTTGTAGTAAGCCACTTTCTTGAACTGTTACAGCTCATATAGTGTAGGTACACTCACCACTGTGCTGTTAGGAAGGGAGTTCTGTGATTTTGACCCAGCAACAGTGGAGAAAAGGTGATATATTTCCATGTCACGATGGTGTGTGGCTCAAAGTGGAACTTGCAGGTGGTGATGTTCCCATGTGTCTGCTGCCTATGTTCTTCTGGGTGTTAGAGGTTTCGGGTTTGGAAGGTACTATTGAAGGATCATTTTGTATATAGTAGGTACTGCTGCCTCTGTGTATTGCTGGTGGAGGGAGTGAATGTTTAAGGTGAATGAGTTGCTGATTAAGCAGGCTGCTTTGTCCTGGATGGCATCAAACTTCTTGAGTGTTGTTGGAGCTGTAGTTGTCCCAGCAAGTGGAGGGTATTTCATCACATTCTTGACTTGTGCCTTGTAAATGGTGGACAGGATTTGGGGAGGTGAGTTATCCCCTCAGAGTTACTAGTCAATAGCCTACTCTTGTAGCCACAGTATTTATATGGCTGGACCAGTTCAGTTTCTGGTCAATGATAACCCCCAGGATGTTAATAGTGGGGGTTTCAGCAATGGTAATGCCATTAATGTCAACGTGAGATGTTTACATTCCCTCTTGTTGGAGGCAACCAATGCCAGGCACTTGTGTGGCACAAATATTGTGTTTATCAAGTATGGAGAATTGAACATGGTCATACCTGAAGCAGGTAGTGTTAGCATCAAGTACTCCTAAGTATGTTATAACTCTCATGGAGCCCCATCCTCCAAACCCTGCTGTGTCATTTCCACTTTCCAAACTCCTCATCTTTGCCACTGCTAATTGCAGGCAGTTTTGGCTAAATAGCAGGGGGAGGAAGGTTAGAACTTTGAAACTCACGCTATGACTGAGGAATCATAGAATTCTACAACGTAGAAGAGGCCGTTTGCCCTTCCACACCTGCCCAATTTCATCCCAATTTATTCCCCACAACCCTGCAAATTATCCCTTTTCGAAAACATGCCTAATTGGCTTTTTTATAGCTCCTATGGAATCTGTTTCCGACTCCCTTTCAGGTAATGCGCTCTATCTAAACGAGGAAACATTCATCCTATCAGATAGCCAACTCAGGTTCCAGATTAAAGAAAATCAATGCCCATAGTACTGAAGGCAGTCTACTAAATTCTTCCTATATATCAATTAGTTACATTTGTCTGGACGGGATTGTGGTGAAGCACAGAGACAGTGCCTCTTTAAATGTGTGCACCGAACACTGCAGAGTTGCTGCTGCCGATCAGTGGAGCGAGCCCCTTGTGGTACTGCCCGTCGTGGAATGAGCCAATGAAGGGAGAGAAGTGCTCGGGGCGCGCCTGACTGTCGTGCACGTTGCAGTGAGCGCAGCGGGAGCGCGCGTGGGGCAGCGGGAACGCGCGCATGCATGCCAGTCAGCCAGCCTGCCTGAGCAGGATTGTGTAGTGTGTGTCTCTAGCTCTGGTCGTTGATTCTCCCTCACTCGTCCTTCACTTTGCTCGCTCAATTTGCTGGATTTGTTTAAACCGTTGCGAGTTCGTCGAGCAAGCAAGCTAAGGAGAAGAAGAAAACAAGTTTAAAAAAAAACACAAGAAGGGGAAAAAATGCACATTTCAGTCTGTGGCATCGTCCTGATGGGAATGGCTCTCCTCCTGCTTTCTCAAGGTACTGGCACTGTCAAAACTGATGCGTTTTATCCCCCTCAAAAATGTTGGCTTGGTAGCCGGATGGTTAACTCAGTGTCTTGGCATCTACCGTGCAGTTATAAACTTTTGCATTGAATTCACAAGCCCAGTGGTTTAAGTAAATGCTGTGGGCACTGCTCTGTTAATTCTTGGATTTCATACCACTTGTAAGGTTTAAATATTACTTTCAGGGTTTGCGCCGGACACGTTCTGTTGCTATCATATTCCGGGGATGTAGCCTGTTAAAATAGCAACTCAGGCAAAAGTCATTAAAAAGGTGGGGGGTGGGGTGGGGGGACGGAAGCAGTGGTTGACTTAAGGGTACTGTATAAGCATGAGAGAGATTTGGTGAGCACACTGCTAGTGTGCAGTGATTGATTACTTACTGAGCATGCACTCTTCGTCCAGCTGAACTGAAGACCACGTTGTCCAATAAAACCCACTCCTCGTATTATTATTTATGAAATGGCACTTTTTTAAAAAGCCGAGCGAACCTTTATAGTGACAGTTACATTGATGGCAGTTGTATGGACGGTGCGCCAGTTCAATGCGCAGTGTTTGGCTGGACGCTCTCTGGTTTTAAGAAAACTGTGCAAATCCCAAGAATCCAGTAAATAGTTTATCAATTTCAGTGGAGTAGAATAGGAAGACACGAATGTTTTAAAGTTGGCATGCATATTTCTAGTGTCTGACATAGCCGCGTTTCCGCCTCCATTGCCAACTTGCTGGACCATTCCCTTAAATATTAAATGGAGGTGTTAGACCCAACTTTGGATGATATGCAGTATTTAAAGGGACCGCTGCCCTCTTTCGTTTGCCTATCGTTAAAACAATATGCTGCGGCTCATGAATCCCACATTGTCTGTTTAGTCGCCTCTGTCGATAAGTTTCTCCATTTGAATGCTTTAACTTAATAAATCCCTGCAGTGCTCATGCAATTGCCTTGGATTCCGAGGCGTTACTCATTTTGAATGGTTTGAATGCCAACATAAAAGTACTTGCCTCGGCTGACGAGGAGAGCGCAAGTCCGAGAGCCACAGAAGCTCATAGTTCTGCAAGTCGAGATTGTTTACCCGTCGATTTGGGGGTGGGGGTGGGAGAGGGCGGGGATAATGATTAGTTTCTGCACTCACTGTGTGGGTTTTTAAATGTAGGTTTCCTGATGCCCTGGGAGCTCCTCGCTGCAGTTGTCTTGCTATTTGGACAGCCTGTCTTTGGGATGTCCCTGGCCGTGGGCTGTTGCAGCTCATTAGTGTTGAGTGGGACGTTTGATAATGAATCGGTGCTGATTTTCGGTAACTGGCCAGTGGAATTAGCTGGAACGGCGCCGTGATAAATTGGGACACCGCTCAATAGGCTGATCTCACTCTGCCGCAACTGAAGGAGCTGTCCTTTCAGCACCCACCTCCCGAGTGAATTTGGATGCTCTCTGTTCAAGTGATGCACATTGATATACTTTCGTTTACGGCAGGGAGATTTGTTTTTCATTTAGGGCTTTTTGCACTAAATAAACATTTTAAGATTGAAAGCATTTCAACTGCCTTCATCCACTGACGCACTCAAGTCTTGTAGCGTTTATTGCTGAAAAGCGACTGTATATACATTAGGTCTCGTTGACGTTTTGACTATCTTTAGGGCTACACCTTTGTGTCACGTTGAAGTTATCATTTGCTAGCAGGGGACCACAGCCGCTGTAAACCCATCGTATTCCTGTCCATATAGTTACGGTTGGGCGCCAGATGACACTAAAGTTTTTCTGGATACCGGTATTTCGTTCTAGCTGTTCCCAGCAGTGAGCATCTCTGTATCTTGACTGCCGATGCCCATGCGTTCATTTCGCAATATCGACCATCTTAAACGCCTTCAGAGTTTAACGGGCCTGTTAAAAATGACCTGCACGTCTCACTTTTTCAATCGGGAGCTTGCTAAAAGCATTTTTACCTATTCCTATTTAAAGCGGGACATTTTTTTAAAAAACTAAAAATCATTCTAAAAAATAGTAAAGCTGTAATGTTAAAGACCTATCACACCTTTAAGACCAAGGCATTTCCAAGTTGCTATCTTTCCCCCTCCCTGTGAATTAGTCCAGCTGGTCTGTTTGCTGCAGTGTAAATTAGGCCACATTATTTAACATGTACGGAATTCGCAGCAAAACTGTCTTGTAACCCTTTCATGGTATCTTGGCTACGAAGCTGCACTGAGATTGCATCTGAGTTCAACCCGTGGAGGCAGAAGAAATCATGGTCTCCCCTAAGTGTGAAATAATTAGGTTTGACTTGGTCAGAAAGTGAATCTATACTACTTACTTTTAAGAACTGGCATCAGGCACTGTCCTAGTCCAATTTTATATCAGTATCCAACTACATTTTAGACATTGAATAGCCTCAAAGATGATTTGTAAACCACATTGCGCGGTTCTATTACTGTGACACATGGCATAGCTCATATCTATTTTATAGAGGTAGAAATAGTATGTAATAGGCAGTAAAAAAAAGCTGCAATTTTTCTAGAAGTTGCAAACTAGAGAGTTAAACATTTACCCTCAAGACAAGAATAAAAAATGACATTCCAGTGTGTCATTCAGTGAAGCATAGCATATTGTAAGCATGTTAATCATTTTAAAGGTTGACGATTGAATTGAATTCAGAAGATTGAGATAAAGATTTGCATTTTGAAAAGTTTGAGGTACAACTAAGTCAGAGCCAGCTTCACAGATCCAGGATAAGTGCAACCAGTGGGCAGGGACACTCTGACTGTTTGCCTGTATTCCATGGCCTTTTCTGTGCACAGCTGGCACTGGAGAGGAAACAGACAGTGCCTGCTGGTATACTTCAGACCTTTTGTGACTGATAGGCACAGTGGATGTAGAGGGTCTAACTGCCATAACAGTGCAATGATTTAGAATTACAGTTTCATTTAGTTAATTAGACTTTATTTAAATTATTAGTGATTCCCCTTTAAGAGGCATTTGTGGAGCTTTCTGTTGGTGAGACTGAGACAACCAAATGCCATCTTTATTGGTTCAATAAAATAGTTAGAACATAGTCCTGGACCTATTAAATTATAACAATGACCCTGATTTTTGAACAAGTTGAGGGATAAATGATGGCGTGAGCCCCAAAAGGGGGGAACAACTAAAACAGCATTTTGGAAAAATTGTGAAATGTAAATATTGATTATTATCATTGACCTATGGAGAGTTAACAATCTATGAACAATGTGATGCTAAAATGATAAAAAGGAAGTTCATTTAAACAGCTCTTGGTTGAGAATGTCGCAATAAGTCTGACAACATAGCTAATCCAATCAGTCATGTGACTCATGGGCACCATATAATAAAGTGGAGTGAGTTTTGAACAGTCTTCATGTGAACATGTAACACAATGAGAGTAATTTTCTACTTAATAGTAATATTTTACTTAATGTTATCTTAGGATGCACTTAAGCTTCCATAAATGGATTCTGATGAAGTTGTAATATTCATTTAAATTATCATTTTGTTAGTGGACCATTGCCTTGAAAAACTGAAAATAATGCTAACCATAAAATTAAATACAAGATTTTGTACCTTTATTGGAGAGTGCCTGAGAAGCTTAATTCAAATGACCTTGTGAAGGTGGTTGTGTGCATGCAGCGTGTGTTCAGTATTAGCTGAAAGCAGTGTAATTTCAAAAGATTAAGCATTTATGTGCTGCATCATTTGAGTTTTTAGGAGCTAGGGTATGTTTTGCATGTTTTTGCACATGATGCAAAAGTGGTTCAATTTCTTTAGCGCTAGTAACAATCCCTGAAGAACTGACCTCTTCAGTTAATAAAAATGGAAAGTAGGCTAAATAATTGAGAACTGGGTTAGTGGATTTGCTGTATGTATATTAGTATATGTTTGGTACACTTCACACTGAGTGTACACCCTGTAGCAACAAAAACATCTAAATTTGTAAAATCTACTTGAATCAATTTGTCTTTTGCTCTCCTTCCCCAGAAGTTAGCACTTTATGAAGAGAAATCAATGATTTTTGTTCACCTCCACATATAAATAGGAAATTGCTGACATTCTCTCGGGGACAAAAAAAACTGCAGTGGAATCAATTATGTGTTGAATTTTCCTTTAAGAGCTTCTATGATTGCATCTGCTACTTAGTAATGTTTTGGGTGGGAAATCCAATGGTCACTAGAATTGTCCTTCCAAACCATACATCAGGTACTTTTTTCTATTCACATACAAAAACAGGATCCTCAGAACTTCATTCACCAGTGACAGTGGTGCTCGTTCTTTCCACACAGGGAAAATAAAATCTTAAACAACAGCAGAATATTGTGGGTGCAGGATATCCAAAATAAAATCAGAACATGCTGGGAAACACTAAGGTCAGGCAGCATCTGCAGAGAGAGAAAAACAGTTATCATTGCTAGGTCAATAACCTTTCAACAGAACCAGAAAACATTAGCAATATATAGTGTTAAAGCAACAACCTGGCATTTACTACAATTTTAAGCAAGTAAAGAGCTAGGGAAAATAAGGAGTAAATGAGAGAGGGAATGAAAGTATATAGGGGAAAGTCTGTTATAGGGATGAGGGCAGGACTAATCGAAATTCAAAAAGGATGATGTGCAAGTTTCAACTTGTACACTAAATACTATTTATAAGATATTGGCTTAATCAGCCCTTCTATAGATGTTGCAAACTTGCTTTGATACGCTATAAGCTATGTTAAAAATTCACAGCAGCATTTTGGGTTAAGCCAGGGTGAAAGCGAGGTACATACGAACATATGAATTAGAAGCAGGAGTAGGCCACTCGAGCCTACTCCTCCATTCAATAAGATCATGATTGATCTGAATGTAACCTCAACCCCACATTCCTGCCTACCCCCAATCACCTTTCACCCCCTTGTTAATCAGGAATCTATCTAGCTCTGCCTTAAAAATATTTGAAGACTCTGCTTCTACCACCTTTTGAGGAAGAGACTTCCACTTAAAACCCTCTGAGAGGAAATGTTTCTCCTCACCTCTGTCTTAAATGAGCGACCTTTTATTTTTAAACAGTGACCCCTAGTTCTAGATTCTCCCACAAGAGGAAACATCCTCTCCACATCCACCCTGTCGAGACCCCTCAGGATCTTAAAGGTTTCAATTAAGTTGCCTCTTATTCTTCTAAATTCCAGTGGATACAAGCCTAACCTGTCCAACCTTTCCTTAGAAGAAAACCTGCCCGTTCCTGATATTAGTCTAGTAAACCTTCTCTGAACTGCTCCTAATGTATTTACATGTTTCTCTAAATAAGGAGACTAGCACTGTACACAATACTCCAGATGTGGTCTAACCAATGCCCTGCACAAATGAAGCATAATTTCCCTACTTTTGTAATCAACTCCCCTCACAATAAATGATAACATTCTATTAGCTTTCCTAATTACCTGCTGTATCTGCATACTAACCTTTTGTGATTCATGTACTAGGACATCCAGATCCCTCTGAATCTCAGAGCTCTGCAATCTCTCACCATTTAGATAATAAGTTTTTTTATTCTTCCTACCAAAATGATTGATTTCACATTTGCCCACATTATGCTCTGTTTTCCAGATCTTTGCCCACTCACTTAACCTATCTATGGGCAGAATTTTGCCATTGGCGGGTGAGCTCAGCAGGGGCGGGCAGTGGCAGTCAGGAAGGCGACTGCCACCCACGATTGGGACCAGACCGTGATTTCATGCTGGCGGGCCATTTAAGGCCCGCCCAACGTGAAATGAGAGTGGCAGAGGGGGGGACAGCAGGCTGAGCGCGAACTTCACACTTACATGTGGGTGAGCACTTCATAATCTCCCCGAGGCACAGTGCTGTCTCAGGGAGATGGAGAGATATATATAAAAAAAAAGAAAATAAGAATGTAATAAAACATGTCCCCTCATGTGACTCCGTCACCTGAGCAGGGACACGTTATTAATTGAATTATAAAACTTTTATTTTATTTCTGTTTGCTTTTTGAAACCGCCCGTGGATGAGGTATCCAAAAAAATGCAAAGGCCGCTTGGCCTTTTCACCTGCCCGCCACCTGCCGACTCCAGCACGCGCCCTCTGACCGAACTATTGTGCGGCTGTGCGTTAATGTCGGCATGCTCAGCCAACATCAACGCGCGTCATTTCACGCTTGAGTGGGTTGGGCACATGCTCGCCGAGCAAAAATTTTTGCCCTATGTCACTTTGTAGCCTCCTTGCATCCTCTTCACAATTTACTTTCCTACCTACCTTTGTGTCGTCAGCAAATCTAGCAACCTTTCCTTTGATCCCTTCATCCAAGTCAAGTAATATAAATTGTAATAAGTTGAGTCCCTGCACTGATCCCAGTGGCACACCACTCATCACATCCTGCCAACCAGAAAAAGATCAATTTATGCCAACTCTCTGCTTCCTGTTAGCTAGCCAATCTTCTATGCACGCCAATATATTACCCCATGCACCATGAGCTTTTATTTTCTGCAATAACCTTTGATGAGGCACCTTATCAAATGCCTTCTGGAAATCCAAGTACAGTTCATCCACTGGTTCCCCTTTATCCACATGTGACTCCTTCAAAGAACTCCAATAAATTAGCTAAACATAATTTCCCTTTTACAAAACCACGTTGACTCTGCCTGAGGGCCTTGAATTTTTCAAAGTGTCCTGTTATAATATCTTTAATAATAGCTTGTAACATTTTCTCTATGACAGATGTTAGGCTAACTGATCTATAGCTTCCTGCACTCTGCCTCCCTCCCTTTTTGAATAAAGGAGTTATATTTGCTATTTTCCAATCTAATGGAATCTTCCGCAAATCTAGGGAATTTTGGAAAATTAAAACCATTGCATCAATAATCTCACCAGCCACTTTCAAGACCTGGGGATTTGTCAGCCCGCAGTCCCAACAATTTGCTCTATGCCACTTCCCTTGTGATTCTAATTTTCCTGAGTTCCTCCCTTTCTTCCATTTCCTGATTTACAGCTATTTCCAAAATGTTATTTGTGTCTCCCATAGTGAAGACCGAAGCAAAATAGCTGTTTAATTCATCCGCCATCTCCCTGCTTTCTATTATAAATTCCCCAGACACACCCTCTATAAGACAAAAATTCACTTTGTTAACTCTTTTCTTATTTAAATATCTATAGAAACTCTTACTATCCGTATTTATATTACTAGTTACTATACGTCTTTATATTACTAACTAGCTTTCTCTCATACTCTAATTTTTCCCTCCTTATTCATCTTTTTGTCATTCTTTGCTGTTCTTTATATTCTTTCCAATCTGCTGACCTGCCACCCCTCTTTGCATAATTATATGTTTTTTCTTTAAGTTTGATATGCCTTTAACTTTTTTAGTTAACCATGTGTGGTGGGCCCTCCCCTTGGCATTTTCCTTTCTCATCGGAATATATATATTCCGTGTATTCTGAAATATCCCTTTAAATGTCTGTCACTGAACGTATCCTTTAACCTTATTTGCCAGTTCACTTTAGCTAGCTCTGCTATCATGCCCTCACAACTGCCCTTATTTAAGTTTAAAATACTAGTCTTGGATGCACTCGTTTCTCCCTCTAAATGAATGTAAAATTCAATCATGTTATGATTGCTGCCTCCTAGGGATGCCTTCACCAGGAGATTATCAATTAATCCTATCTCTGGTTGGCTCCAGAACATGCTAAGAAAATAACCCAAAAACATTCTATGCTACCTTTGCTCATCTGATTTGTGCAGTCTATATGTATAGATTAAAATCCCCCATGATTATTGCTGTACCTTTCTGGCAAGCTCCCATTATCTCTTCCTTTACAATCTGTCCTACTGTGTAATTACAAAAAGAGGGCCTGTACACCACTCCCACAAGTGACTTCTTGTCTTTATCATTCCTCATCTCAACCCAAACTGCTTCTACATCCTGGTTTCCTAAACTTAGGTCATCTCTCTCCATTGTGCTAATACCATCATTAATTAACAGAGCCACCCCACCATCTTTTCCTAACTTCCTGTCCTTCCTAAATGTCATGTACCCTTCAATATTCAGATTCCAATCTATGTAATCTTGTAGCCATGTCTCTGTAATGGCTATCAGATCATACTTATTTATTTCTATTTGCGCTATCAGTTCAGCTGTTTTGTTTTGAATGCCACATATGTTTAGAAACAGAGCCTTTAAATTTGTCATTTTATTAGTTTTGTAGCACCTAGCCTTATCTGCTGATTTACTCTTAGAATTGTACTCTCTGGCTCTTCCTGTCCAGTCTGTTTATCATTTCCCATATTAATACCTGTCTCTCTTGCCTTGTCTCTTCTCTTTGGTTTACTACATCTTCCTAAATTTGATCCCTTGCCTCCACCATTCAGTTTAGAACCGTCTCTACTGCCCTAGTTAGGCGGCGCATGAGGACACCTGCTCCGTGATGGTTCAGGTGTAGATTGTCCTAATGGTTCAGATCCCACTTTCCCCAATACTAGTGCCAGTGCCCCACACCAGTCTTTGAGCCACGCATTCATTTCTCTAATCTCATTTGTCCTATGCCAATTTGCACATGCCTCAGGTAATGAGGTAATCCAGAAATTATTACCTTTGAGGTTCTGCTTCTTAATTTGGTGCCTAGCTCCTCATACTGACTATGCAGAGCCTCCTTCCTCTTCCTGCCTTGGTTGTTCATACCTACATGGATCACGACCACTGGATCCTCTCCCTACCACTGCAAGTTTCTCTCCAGCCCTGAGCAGATGTCCTGAACCCTGGCACTGGGCAGACAACAAAGCCGCCTGGACTCTCACTCTTTGCTACAGAGAACAGTGTCAATCCCCCTTACTATACTGTCCCCTACCACCACATTCCTTTTTGTTTCCCCCACTTGGATGGCTTCCTGTACCACGGTGCTATGGTCAGTTCGCTCATCCACCCTGCAGCCCCCACTCTCATAAAAACAAGCTGAGAGCACTTCAAACCTGTTGGACAATTGCAGTTGAGGTTCACACTTCTGCACTGCTGCCCTCTGGGTCCCCTTACCTGCCTCACTCTCAGTCACACCCTCCTGTCCCTGACCATTGACCAGATCAAAAGACTCTATCCTAAGCGGTGTAACTTCCTCCTGGTATAAAGCATCCTGGTAACTTTGCCCCTCCCTGATGTGTCGCAGAGTCTGCAGCTCAGCCTCCAGCTCAATGACTCTGAGCCAAAGTTCCTCAAGCCGCAAACACTCACTGCAGACGTGTTTGCCCTGGATCACAGTTTTATCTAGGAGCTCCCACATGCTGCAGCCTTGGCACATCACCTGTTCTGCCATCCTTAGTGTATTTTAAATAATTACTTAATTATATTAATCACTTATTTAACATTGCTTTCTTATATATTTGATTAACTTTACCATTAAATTGTGTACTATTTTAAACCTTAGGGATAGGTTAGAACTAATCCACTTACCAGACACTCTCCAAACAGCTAGCTCCTTTCCCTGTATCAGAGCAAGAACCAATTTCTATGGGGTGAGAAAGGTAGAAAGAGGAAATGAACAACTCCTTCTCCCCTTCACCAAACTGCCTTCTCACCAAACTCCAAGTCTTCAGTAAGTTTGTCAGCTACATTGTTAGGTACGTTGAAGTCCCTTGAGACTTGCACAAATGTCTCTCAGCTCCTCCCACAAAGTTGGCAAATTTAAAAAGCCATGACTATTTGCTGGAGAGAGAAATAGATCTAACAATTTAGGCCTGTGCTCTTCTGTCAAATCTGCGTAACAGATCTCAAGCAAGTCCAAAGGCAGGAAGGTAAGCTCAGGAGCAGAGAACAAAAAGGAAGGTCTGTGAAAGGCTGGATGATTTGAAGTGAATAATTTATGCGACACAGAGAATAATAGTACAAGGTAAAAGGTTGTGGTAATTGGACGAATTAAGAATCAAAAATGGGCCTAAATGAGCTGTAAATAGAAACAGCAGAATCATCTCCATCCACTTGTAGCCCCAAAAATGGAAGCAACTGTTATGATCTGAAATTGCTAAACTCACTGCTCAGTCTGGAAGGCTATAACTTTCCTAAACCAAAGATGAGGGGCTGTTCATCAAACTTTCATTAAGCTTCATTTGAACTGTGCAAGAGGCCAAGTAAAAGGTCATGGAGTTCAGAGTGGGAAAGGTGCGGAGAATTAAAACAGCAAGTGATCAGAAGCACAGGATCACATTTGCAGACCTGAATTTGCGATTTTGATTTGCTTCAAAGGAAGCAAAGCTAAGAACTTCCTCTTCGCATCGGGCACCAATAAGGTCCAGGAAAGAAGCCAAGATGTAAAAGCTCTCTAACTCCACGTTCTCTCCAGTAATAACTTTGTTGTGCTTCAAAGAGTAATGGAAAATCAAATTGGAGACAATGTTTTACAGCTTAATGGGATTCCTTTTCATTAAATCCTGAAGTGTGGTGTACTACCTAAGGTGATTGTGTCCATTATTTTCCACCAGACTTCCATATCCAAGAATGTGAAAGTTCAATAATTCTTGGTTGAACTGAAAGTCAGCTACCATTAGACTAGAGAGATTTCAGATTTTACTGCTGCTCTGTAGTCCTTAAAATGTAGCTTCAGCATGTTTCAGACCTGAAGATTATGATCTCCATCATTGTGCTCACTTGAGCATTCAAGCAGACAGATTAGTGCACTAGTCAATTGTGTTAAATGTTCTTGGATTAAGTTTGATGCCTTCTTTACTCCGAGGGTAGCAGCTGAGCATAGTCATGTAGCATCTGAAATATAACTCGAAGCCATTGGCTTGTTCCTTTTAGGATAGTATATTTGCAAGCAGAGACAACATTAGATACACAGATCAGGAACTGCTTTCTTGGAACCTAATTCTATCAAATGGTTTATCTGGAGAAGGAGGACCATATGTAGCGTAATGATCAATAGTGTCTCATAACTGATATAGTTGGGTCTTTCTATGATGAAACAAACAGAACTCTCTCTTGAAGGGGGAGAAACTTGAATAGGATTGCCTAATTTCAGCTCTAAATATTTACAGAACGGAATAGCAGTGTGTTCTGGAAATCCAGCCCTCTAGATTGACTTGGAAGTGCTGCTTCATTAAAGATCATTGTTTTATTTGAGTTTAAGTGGCTGCCACATGAATTGTAGGCCATTCTGTGGAATAGTATTTCATTAGAGAAGTTTTTGTGAACTCTAATTTCATGAAAAAAGTGTCAGAAAGTTAACTGTTCATTCAGTTGCCAATTTTCTCCCAGGATTTGTTTGTTCAGATTATGTTCATAGCAGATCCATTTTGGACCTAGGTTTTCCTGTGAGCTCCAGATTTATTTGCATTGGCAATTTAGCCCATTACAGTGTCAAGATGTGAAGTCAGTAACCTTTGTTTTTTTGTTAAATCAACTGTATTTTGTAGGTATGACTGTCAATTCATCAGCTGGTAGCAAGTGTTATCTAGGTTTTAGCTCTGGAAAATTGTAGTGATAAAAACTTAAATGCCAACTTATTAATGGCAAGGAAGTAGCATGTCATGAATATACACAGTATGCAAAATTTCCTCATAAATATATCAGGAAAGCTGTTAATTTTCTTTATTTCCTACAGGAACAGAAGATATGATGGCTCTATTACTGAGTAAAGGTGGTCAAAATGAGTCTCAACATCTATCTCTTTAACTTAGTCTTTAGCTGACCAAAGAACAGTAGAGGAAGTTAATCCATTTTAGTTGTTAGGGCATCCTCATATATGTTAAATGTCTTGTCAATTTAAGACTACAAAATGCTTTGTTATTGCAAGCTGTATTTCACATCCAGATCCTCAAAATAACATCTGCGCCTTCAGCAGCTACATCAGTTTGAACTTGGATTTAAGAGTGAGGATGAACTTCCAAGCATCCACATCCTATGCGTGTAATATAAGAGGGTTCAACAATGGTCCCACTTGATCTGCTTCTCTGTTCTCTTTCTGATGTGGAGTTTATTTTTAGATTTACCTATAAATACCTTTCTGTACTCTTGTCTTTGGTACTTCTAATCAGCAACTGAGGACCCTTCCCAAAGCAGGCCTTGTAAATTGGAATAGAAATGGAATGTCGTGTTGTTGAATGTAAAGGGGACAATGTCTTTGGTTGTCTCTGATAGAATAATGGTCATTTCATGGTATCAGTTTGAACTAATTTATCAAATTAGGTGTGATTAAACTAATTTATAAATACCAGTGCATTATTTATGTCTGTCAGTCAGGAAGTATGACACATTTTCACGGTTTAACATTCTTGTTAGTTTTGAGTAAATGACTTTCTAAGGGTATAATCTTGTTTGAGTTCGGTGTTAGAAGGTACACTATAAAATGCATTAGATAGTTATTAGAATTATGCCCTTTACAAGCTTAAATCAACACAGTCACGACTTCTAATACTATTGTAGCAAGCTAATTAAATATTAAGTCTAAACAGTACCCTATTGCAGACACATGAAGTATAATTCATAAATGATTCTTGGTGGGGGGAAATATCTTAAATTTGAGGTATGCCATTTTGATTGATGCCAAGCTGACATATGTATAATATTTTTCTAAAACATGATGTTTTAGAAAAATCTAAGTGTTTGTTTCCTAAGGAGAAATGTATAACATTTGTTAGCAAATTGGCAAGTATGTTTAACTGCTTTCAACACTGGTATTCTGGGGATGGGAGGCTGATGGATTAGTACAACTTCCAGGGATTATACTTGCAGTGGATCACTGGATTTGGTCCAATAAAATGTATCTTTGTCAAGTGAAAATAGATTAACTCAATGCACCAGTAATTCAGACTGGTAAGTTTTATGACAACATTCATCATCTTTGGGCTTCTTTGAAGCATGATACCTACTTCCTGTGATTGGTGTTTCTATTCTCCTAATCTTCAAATTTGAAACCAATCCCTGTATCTGGGTGTGCACCTAGATTTATTAATGAGCAGCATGTGGAACATAGGAAATAGAGGCAGGAATTGGCCATTCGGCCCATCAAGCCTGCTCCGCCATTCAAACAGAGATGGCTGATCATCAACCTGTCCGCCATTTCCCCCACTATCTCCATATCCCTTGATGTCATAAGTATCCACAAAACTATGGGTGCAGCAAACAGACTGTGGACTGAGTTCAACATGTTGGCAGCATATTTTGTAACTTTTTATTTTAAATGACAGAATGTGTTGAATAATTTTATAATGTTGTGAATACACTATATTAGAATCTTGAACATACAGCTGGACTGGAGTATTTTGTGAAGGTGTCACATACGCCGTTAATTGGCCAAAACAAACTGTATTTTCACAAGTATCTTCGGTGCTAACCAGAGTCTTAAAATTGTATCAGCTTCATAACCAATTGCTGTATTGTAACATCCTGTTTAACCTATAAAATCCTTACTGGTATCTGTCTTTCAAAAATATAATAATATAATTGCACTCAACTCACTCTCCATAATCTTCCACCTTCTTCCTTTCAAAGTGACTAATTCTCTTGTAAAATAATTTGTTACCTCAAAATACTTTCACATTATAGCCATCTTGTGTGTAAACAGCTCTTTTTCTAATCCCTTGAATTAGGTGTCAGCCTTGGTTCAGGGATGGAATTCTCATCGCTGAATCAGATCACTGTGGATTCAAGTGCCACCTTAAAGACCTGAGTACAAATCCAGGATGACATTTCAATTCAGTCCTGTAGGGACTGCTATAGATGTGATGCTAAATGAAGGCCCTTTGAGGTAGATTTAAAAGATCCCATGAAACTATTTCCAAGAACAGTAGAATACCTTTCCCCAGTGACCAACATCACTAAATAAATACAGATTATATTTTAAGATTATTTATAATTAATTGACTGTAAAGTGATTTGGAAAATCCTAAAGTAGTACAAGGCACTATATAAATGCAACTCTTCCTATTTTTTCTTTTCTTATTCTTTCCTTTCTCTACACACACACTCTACTCCTCCTCTGTTTCTCTCTCCCCCTCTTTCAACTCTCTGTCTCTTAACACTCTTCCTCTCTCTCCCCACTCACTCTGTCTCCCCCACTCACTCTCTCTCCCCTCCTCACCCACATACCTCTGCTATCTCTCCTCCTCTCACTTGCCCTTTCTCTCTCACACACCCTTCATTCCCTCATCCTCTGTCTCCTCTGTCTCTCTCTCTTCAGTCTCTCTCCAGTGTCACTCTTCCTCCAATCTGTCACACTTAACTCCGCCCACCACGCTCTCTCTCTCTCCTCTATTGGTTTTTCTGCTTCACTTGCTTTCTCTCTCCTCCTCCCTCACTTCTCCCTCCTCCTTCTACTCCATCTCTCCTCCTCTCTCTCACCCTCCTCCTCTCTTTCTCCTCCACTTTCTTCCACACTCTTTCTCCCCACCTCTCTATCTCCTCCTCGTGCTTTCCTCCTCCATTTATCTCTCCTCCATTTTCTCTCTCCTCCACTTTTTCACCTCCACTGTCTCTATCTCCTCACTCTCTCTCTCCCTCCTCTCTCTCTCCTCCTCCATCTCTCCTCCTCTCTCTCATCTACTTTCTCTCTCACCCTCCACTTTCTCTCCCCCTCCACTCTCAGTCTCCCTTTACTCTCATTCCCCCTCCGCTCTCTCTCCCTTCCACTCCCTTTCCCCCTCCACTCTCTTTCCGCTTTCCATTCTCAATCTCGTCCTCTCTCCTGCATTCTCTCCCTCCTGCCCTAGCTCCTCCTCTCTCTATCCTCACCCTCTCCCCCTCTCTCCTTCACCCTCTCACCTCCAATTACTCTCTCTTCATCTCTACTTCCTAATCTCACTTTCTCTCCTCCACGTTCTCTCTCTCCTCCACTCTTGATCCTCCCCTCCTTCTCTGCTCCTCCTCTCTCCCAGCTCCCCCTCTCTGCTCTCCACTCTCACTCCCTGCTCCTCTCTGCTTCCCTCTCTCTCTCTCTCTGCTTCCCTCTCTCTCTCTCTGCTTCCCTCTTTCCCTGCTCCCATTACTCTCCACGCTCCCCTCTCTCCGTGCTCCCCTCACTCTCTGCTCCCCTCGCTCCCTGCTCCCCTCCCTCCCTGCTCTCCTCTCTCACTCCCCTCTCTCTTTGCCCCCTTTGTCTCTGCTCCCTTCTCTCTGTACACCCCTCTCCCTGTGCTCCCCTATCTCTGTGCTTCCCTCTCACTGTCTGCTCCGCACTGTCTCTCTCCCTATTCTCTCTCCTCCCCTCTCTCTCCCTATTCTCTCTCTCCTCCCCTCTCTCTCTGCTCCCCTCTCTCTCTGCTCCCCTCTCTCCCTGCCTTTCTCTCTTCTACCCTCTCTCTCTGCTACTCCTCCACTCTCTCACCCTCCACTCTCCCTCCCCTCCGCCCTCTCTCCCCCTCCACTATCTGCTCCCCTCTCTCTCTGTTGTCCTCTCTCTCAGCTCCCTTCCTCTCTGTTTCCCTCTCTCTTTGTCCCCTTCCCTCTCCCCCTCTCCTTCCCCCTCCTCCTGACCCCTCTCTGCTTGCCCCCTCTCTGCTTGCCCCACTCTCGTCATGCAACCCACTCTCTCCATGCAACCCACTCTCTCCATGCAACCCACTCTCTGCTCTCCTCTCTCTCTGGTCCACTCTCTCCCTGCTTCCCTCTGTCTCTTTTCCCCTCAGCCTCTTTAATCTCTCTCTGCTCCCTCTCTCTCTGCCCCCCTCTCTCTCTGCCTCCCCCCTCTCTGCCCCCCCTCTCTCTGCCCCCCCTCTACTCCTGACGCCCCTCTACTCCCTGCCCCCCCTCTACTCCCTGCCCCCTTCTCTGCTCCCATCTGTCTCTCCTCCCCACCCTCTGTTCTCCCCACCTCACTTCCTGCTCCCCTCTCTGCTTGCTCCTCTCTCTTTGCTCTCCCCTCTCCCTGCTTCCCTCTGTCTCTTCTTCGCTCTTGCTTTGCTCCCCTCTCTCTCTGCCCTCCTCTCTCTCTACCCTCCTCTCTCTCTGCCCTCCTCCAATCTCTGCCCTCCTCCACTCTCTCCATGCAACCCCCTCTCACCATGCAACCCACTCTCACCATGCAACCCCTCTCTTTCTATGCCCCTGTCTCTCATACCCCCGTCTCTCCCTGCCCTTCTCTCCCAGCTCCCCTTCCTCTCTCATCTCTGCTCTTCCCTCTCTCTGCTCCCCTCTCTCTCTACTACTCCTCCACTCTCTCACCCTCTATTCTCCCTCAACCTCCACTCTCCCCTCCAATCTCTCTCCCTTGAACCCTCTATCCCCCTCCACTCTCTCACCCCTTCCACTCTTCGCTCCCCTCTCTCTCTCTGAGGCCCTCTCTTTCAGCTCCACTGTCTCTCGCTCTCTCCTTCACTCTCTCTTTCCTCTACTCTCTCTCTCCTTCACTCCCTCTCTCCACCACTCACTACTTCACTCCCTCTCTCCACCACTCACTCTCCCCTCAGTTCCCTTTCTCTCTCCTCATCTCCCTTTCTCTCTCCCTCACACTTTTTCCATTCTCTCTCCCTTTCTCTTCTCCCGTATCTCTCTCCCTCCCTTTCCCTCTCTCTCCCTTTCTCTCCCTCTCCCTTGCTCTCCCTGTCTTTCTCCCGTTCTCTCCCTTTGCCTCCTCTTTCTCCCCTTCTCTCTATTCCACCTTCTTCCTCTCTCCCTTCCTCTCTTTTTCTCTCACACCCTGTTCCTCTCTCTCAAACCCCATTCCCCCCCCCTCTCTCTCTCGCACTCCACTCCTCCCTCTCTCTCTTTCACACCCCATTCACCTCTCTCTCACATATTGTTCCCCTCTATCTCTCTCTCTCGCACCCCGTTCCTGCCTCTCTCTCTCTCGCACTCCGGACTCCTTTCTCCCACTCTCGCACCCCATTCCTCCACTCTCTTGCACCCTGTTCCCCTCTCTCTCTCCCTCTCTCACACCTTGTTCCCCTTTATCTCTCTCTTGCACCCTGTTACCCTACTCTCCCTCTTGCACCCCATTCCCCTCTCTCACACACCCCATTCCCCTCTCTCTCGCACCTCGCTCCCGTCTCTCTCTCTCTCTCGAACCCCGTTCCCCTTTTTCTCTCTTGCACCCTGTTCCCCCTCTCTCTCTGTCTCGCACCCCTGTTCCTTCTCTCTTTCGTGCAACCCCCCATTTGCCCTTTTCCCTCCAACTCTTGCCCCACCCCGCTTCCCTTTTTGTACTTTACCTTTTCAATTGTTATAGATTGCACCCAATGATTAGCTGGACAAAACTGTACACAATACTATGCCTTAAAGTTGTGTACAAGTTGAATATTACCTCTCTGCTTCTATATCTGTTCTTCTAGGTACATAGCAAAATATTTTGTTTGCCATTTTCAAACATTATCTACTTCTGCTGATACCGTTAATTATGTTTTGCTCAACACAAGAGAATTCCCAACCTCCATAACGCAACCACAACCTTCTGACTCAGAGGCAGGAATGAAAACAGACCACAGAAGTATAAGATATTGGAAGGAGTCTCACTTCAGGGCTTGGGCACCAAAGTCTAGGCTGCCATTCTAGTGGAGTACTGTGAGAGTTCTGTGTTGTCTGAGGTGCAACCTTTCAGATGAGCCATTAACCCGAGGTCCTGTCTGCCCCCTCTGGCGGGGTTGTCAAAGATCCCATGGCATTAATTCAAAGGAGAGCAGGGGAGCTATCCTGGTCAATATTTATCCCTCAGTCAACAACATGAGAACAGATTACCTGGCCGTTATCACATTGCTGTTTGTCGGAGTTTGCTGTGTGGAAATTGGCTGCCACATTTCCTACACTACAGTTGTGACCAAACACTTAAAAGCACTTCTTCGGCTGTAAGGTGCTTTGAGATGTCTTGTGGTCATGAAAGGCAGTAAATAAATGCAAGTTTTGCTGTTTTCACTTCACATTAATTGTAGCTGTTGCGTGTCCCTTGAAGTCTTGCATTGAATCATCCAGTAGGTGTGTAGAAAATAATTTACAATTGGTGGCCTTCAAACTAGATGCCCTGCAAGGAACTCTGAGGTATGAACAAGATCTATGGCCTACTGTAAAAATAGGGTAGATCGGAAGCTATAATATTTTTCTAATGAAAATCCCTGATTGGAATACTTCCAGGGTGACAGGGAATTGCTTGGAGTTGAAATCTGTCTCTCAGAACCACTGGGAGTATCAAAACCCTGTTAGTGCATTTAATAGTCCTTGTCAGGCAGCAGAAGAATGTCAAAAGTTTTGACAATGTTTTTACAGAATTTTTTTACAAGTGAACGCTCTCAATTGAATAGTTAGTGAGGAACTGGTCAACATCAATATTTACCTCCTAATTTTGGTTTTCCTTGCTCATTACCTTGAAGTATAAAGATGTGCTGTAGTCGTGGTTTGTCATGACATTTTGTGGGATAATCTGTGATAAAACTCTTTGAGGTTTCTGTAAGTTGTATAGAAATAAGTTTGGATTTAGAGTTGATTTCTGGCCTTTGTTCACCCAGGAAATCAACTGAGAGCAGAATGTTTAGAATGCACACTTGTTGTTTGTTGTGTCAATGTGACTGTGAGTGTGGTCTACATTGTCACCTAGGCGCGGATTATTAGCCCCCAGTGGAGGCGAGCGGAGGGGCGAGATTTCATGCTGTGGGCAACCAAGCCAGTTCCCCGGCTCCATCCCGCTCCCCCAGCCATTTTCCCGGAGGTGGGATTGTGCTGGGAGCAACAACAGAAATACTCGCAAAGGGCCTTTTAATGCCGATTGTTGGTGGAATTTTCCAATCGGCCTTTAGGCCAGTGAAAGTGTTGGGGAATATTGTAGGTGCCTGGAGGCAGCCTTCCTCCCACCTCTCTCTCTTCCCGACATTCATCCCCGACAATGGTGGCCCAGCTGCTGTGGCCATTTTTTATCTTAAATTTTTAAACATCTGAGAGAGGGCTCTTCCATTCTGGTGCGACCTCACCCTCGTTTAGATGCAAAGCCAGGTTGCTGCTGCCTCCGAGCAGGAGAGCCTGCTATTGGCCCTCCAGCTTCAAGAGCCCGCCTGCTTTGAGAGCCTGCCCACCATCCTTAATTGGATGGCAAGCCTGTCCTCTGACCTGTAATGGGCTAGCTCAGGGAAAATCACAGGTGACTGATTGTTCCTCACACTGTGCGGGCTTCTGACCCCCCAGTTGAGCCTGACAGTGGGGCCCTGAAGCCCATGGGGAAAATTGTGTCCCTGGTGCCTGTATCATGACAATTGATTAACATGACTTTGCTTTTTGCCTTAGGTCCACACTGCAAATGTAGCTTAAACAAAACCTAAATTGGTGTCAGACTATGACCTGTCATGGGAACAAAGCTGAAGCCAGGCCTGATAGAGGAAGGATCTTCTGTCCACTGCATTTCAAAATGAGTTTGGGCTTTCATATCTGATTTATGACCAATTTTAGGATCTTTATTCAGACTAATGCTTGATTAGTGGAGTGGAAATCCACTATTGCGCTACTTTCTTGATATTAACCTATATTGAGACCATCATTCCACGCCTCTCACCTCCTTAGTTATTCACGCAGCTTTGGGGCCAGATTTTTCCTGTGGACTTGGGAAAAGCCAATGTGTGCACTTTTGCACCTTCTGAAATGCACATGTGACCCATGTGTGACTTTGCCTAGGAACGTTGTCTTGAGTTGAGTACGCAGTGCATTTTGCAACTGCAGTAGAGTATGTGAGGAGCATGGGTGTGGGAGTGGGCTGGTTAGAAGGCCTACCTCAGTCCTCCAATACAGCAGCCCAGCTCCCAACATTGTTTAAAGGCCCCACTAAACTCACCATAACACGGTAGAATTTAGCATTCAGTTTGAAAGTGAGAAACTTGGGCCAGGAACAACTGTGCCAAACTCAAATAAGGATAATTACAGAGGACGGAGGGCAGAGTTGGCTGGAGTGGACTGGGAAAGGAGTTTAGCAGAAAAGGCGGTTGATGAACAATGGCAGACATTTGAGAAAATAGTTCATGACTCACAACAATGATATATCCCAGTGAGGAAGAAGGATTCGAGGAAGGGGATAAACCAAGGAAGTTAAAGATAGTATCAAATTGAAAGTAAAAACATTAAATGTGGCAAAGATTAGTGCTAAGCCAGAGGATTGGGAAACTTTTAAAAACCAACAAAAGATGACCAAAAAAAATAAAGAGCGTAAACTAGCAATTAATATAAAAATGGGCAGTAAGGGCTTATTTAAATATATGAAAAGAAAGAGAATACGGGGCTGGGGAAATAATAATGGGGAATCAGGAAATGGCAGAGGAGTTGGATAAACACTTTGCATCAGTCTTCATGGCGGAAGACACTAATAGCATTCCAAAAATATTAAGTAATCAAGGGACAAAAGTGTGGGGAGGGGGGAAGGAAATAAATACAATGACTATCACTAGAGAAAATGTACTAAGGGAACTAATGGGGCTAAAGGCCAATAAATGCCCTGGACCTGATGGGTTGCATCCTAGGATATTAAAGGAAGTAACAACAGAGATAGTGGATGTACTGGTAGTAATCTTCCAAGAATCCTTAGATTTGGGAGAAGTCCCCAGAGGATTGGAAAACTGCCAATGTAACGACTTTATTCAAAAAGGGAGGGAGACAAAAAACAGGTAACTATAGGCCAGTTAGTTTAACATCCATCATTGGGAATTTCTTAGAATCTATTATAAAGGATGTAATAGCAGAGCATTTAGAAATACATAGGGGTAGAATTTCACCATGTCGGGCGGTCTTGGCGGGGGTGGATGGGGGTGGTTGGGAAGCCGACTGCCACCTGCAATTGGGGCCAGAAGGTGATTTTACCCTGGCGGGCCAAATAAGGCCCACCAGTGTGAAACACGAGGGGCAGCACTCAGTACTCCCTGTGCGGTGGGGATAGGAGGGCGAGCGGGGCAAGTGTGACCTTTGCGCATGCGTGTGAGTGCACGCTCCCCCATAATCTCCCTGAGGCACAGAGCTCTTATAAAAAAAAAGAAAATAAAAATGTAATGAAATATGTCCCCACATGTGACTGTCACATGAGCAGGGACATGTTATTGATTAATTAAGCAGTGAAAAATTCAACTTAATTGATAATTTAATGGCCTTAACAGGCCTTTTAATTGTCAGCATGTATGCTGTCAACCCTGGCGCGTGCCCGCTGAGTGAAATATTGTACGCTGTGCGTTGACGTTGGGACGCTCACCCAACGGCAACGCGTGTCATTTTATGCTCAAGCGGGTTGGGCACGCGCCCACCCACTGAGCTAAAAATTTTACCCATAATACAATCAAGCAGAGACAGCATGGCTTCATGAAGGTGAAACCACGCCTGACAAATTTATTTGAATTCTTTGAGGAGGTAACAAGCAGGATAAATAAAGGGGAACCTGGAGATGATATTTGGTTGTCCAAAAGTCGTTTGATAAGGTACCGAATATAAGACTGCTTAATAAGATAAGAGCCCAGGGTGTTGGGGGTGGTATATTATCATGGATAGAAGATTGGCTAACAAATAGCAGTCAGAGATTTGGGATAAGGGGGGCATTTTCAGGATGGCAACATGTAACTAGTAGAATGCCACAGGGATCAGTGCTGGGGCCACAATTATTTATAATGTATATTAATGACTTGGATGAGGGAAATGAATGTACTATCATCAAGTTTGGGGATGACACAAAAATAGGTGGGAAGGCAAGTGGTGAGGACACCACAAGCCAGAAATGCCCCCCCATCGGGGGGGCGGGGTGGTGCAGGGGCAGGCGCAAACACGATCGGCACCCACAATCGGGAATGCACCGCCATTTTACATGGGCAGGCCAATTAAGGCCCACCCAGCGTGACGCTCGCCCGGATGTGTCGGTTGGGGTTGGAATTCCCTGAGAGGTTCCCTGCATGCGCAAAAAAGAGTGCAGAGGTCTCCCCGAGGCATGGAGGTACTTCAGGGAGATTTATTTCAGTGCTAAAGTTTTAAATTAAGGTTTTTAACGGTTTTCAAAACATGCCCCCTCATGTGACACTATCACATGAGCTGGGACATGTCAAAGAATAAATGTATAAATTTTTTATTAGATTTTAAAACACTTCACGAAACCTCATCCTGCCCGTGGATGAGGTTTCATGAAAAATGCAAAGGCCGCCTGGGCTCTTCGCCTGCCCCACGCCAACCTTAAGGTTGGGCGGGTAGCTCATTACGTTGAATTAATTAGGTTTTAAACGGCCTTAATATGCCTCTGACAGTTTGGCGGATGCGCAGCCAAGTCAGCTGCGTGCCCGCCGGACTGAAAATCTAAATAACGCACGATGACATTGGGACGCTCGCCCGACGTCACCGTGCATCATTTTCCGTGTCGGCGAGCAGGCCCTGACCCCACTCATTGACAGGAACATTCTTCCCACAGAGTCTACAGAGGGTAGAGACAGATTAAGTGAGTGGGCAAAAACTTGGCCGGGATGGATTGTAATGTGGGAAAAAGTGAGGTTATTCACTTTGGCAGGAAGAATAGAGGAGCTGAATATTATTTAAATAGAGAAAGAATGCAGAAAGCAGCAGCACAGAGGGATATGGGGGTCTTCACGCACGAATCTCTAAAAGCTAGCATATAAGTTCAGCAGGTAATGGGGAAGGCAAATGGAATTTCAGCCTTTATTTCAAAGGGAATGGAGGATAAAAATAGGGAAGCCTTGCTAAAACTATACAAGGCACTAGTTAGACCACACCTAGAATTTCCTCTCTCAGAGGACAGTGACTCTGTGGAATGTGAAGCATTTGAAACCCAGTCAAGCATTCACTACAACTGTCATAACAAAAGTTTCCAGTTACTTTACAACTGACAGAACCCATTTCCAGAGTGCCTCCAATCAGTGGAAGGGAGCAAGTGCAGAGATTTTTGCCAACTTTCAAAACTAAAAACAGCCAGAGTTGTCAGTCAATTTAAATCACAACACCAAATATGATAGCAGAGGTTAATGGGACATTTTTTGCTTACATGCTTTAACGCAATATGACACATTCTCCGATAGAAAAAGTACTGTAAGGAATGACAATATTGACCCCATGTTGGCCAATATAAGGGTCAACTTACCTTTGCAGGGCAAAGCCCTATGATGAATCATTGCATTAAAACTACATTACAATACAACATCTAATAGTGACATTTGAAGGTGTCAAAGTATTTTACACTTCCCTTTCAGAATGTGCCTTTCTCCTCAGCAGACTTTGCCAGTGGTCACAAATATTCCATGAGATGTGTTTTTTTAAGGCTTTCAAAACCCACTGCAGCACACAAAAATCGTAACCTGGAAGAAATACAATTTCCCTGTGGTCCTCATGATGGCCCTTTTATGTTTTGTAGCCAAGACCTTTGCAACCTGCAAAAGGCCACAGGAAAGTGGTGTGGGTTCAGGAAGGCTAGGGAAAATTGTTTTTCCAGCATAGAAAACCCAGTTGCAGCGTTCCACGACACGATTTGCACCTCTGTTGGGAAATGAAGGTCCGGCCCATGGCCTCCTCATTGTCTGAATGCTCCGGTCCATTATGTGACTCAAAGTATAGCTTACATCATTCCCACTCATGATTCTTCTCTGGGTTGGTCTTTTCCTGTTAAGTACAATATATAATTTTTTCCTTCCTCACCGTTTTTGAATATATTATTATGCCTGGCAACGTATTGTTCACTTTTGAGTGGGCTGTACCTGAAACATTGACATGCCTGATTCCCCTCACAGGGTGCTGCATTTCCAGTGCTTGGATATTTGAGTACTTCACTAGAATGGCTTATTCTATGATTATCTGACTACTTGCTGTTATTTTTTATGAAAACGTTGAACTTTTCTTGGGGCAGTGAAATCTACCTAATGTCCTTTGAATAAATTATATATTTGATGCCTTGCTGTAACAAAAATGATATATTTTCACTTTGAACCATTTGTTCAGTCGTTGCTTTTTGTTTTAGAGAAATGTCTCTCTTCAGGGAAAATCTTTTTGAAGTGACAATTAACAGTAGCAGTGTGTTTTTCTCAATTCTTTCATGGAATGTTGGCATCACTGGCAAGGCCAACATTTGTTGCCCATCCCTGATTGTCCTTGAACTGAGGACAGTGAAAAGTTAACCACATTGCTATGGTCACATACAGGCCAGACCAGACAAGGACAGCAGACTCCCTAAAGGGCATTAACAAGCTAGTTGGGTTTTTACAACAATTGATAATAGCTGCCATGATCACCATTACTGGACTATCATTATATTCCAGATTTTATTAAGTGAATTTAAATTCCACCGGCTGCCCGGGTGTGATTTGAACCCACACCTCGGCCTGTGGATTACGAGTCCGGTGATATTGCTACTGTGCCCACCGTTTCCTGTTTGGCTACTAGTTGGTTGGAACTTCAACTTTCCTGTTTTGAAACCAACTCTGAATGTGCAGAGCAGTCTCCCAAACATGAGTGAATGAGGTCAGATTGGTTCACGAAGTGCCCAGGAGGTCAATTGGACAACATAGCACAGGGCTTCCCATACTGTGGGTCCCGAAGGTCACAACCTCCAAGACAGCAATGGCTGTCATGGAGCTCCGATCAAGGGTTAACAGCTGTGAGGCCCCTTTAAATCCTTGTGTTTTAATAGTGGGCATGGTGCAACTGACTGTTCTTTGAGAGATGATTATTACTGCTCCAAAAAAGCCAGTAGATAGGTAGGCGTTTTTTATTTAAAAGCCCTGCAGCTTAAACAGCCCCCGACTCTCAAAGCTCTTGACACCCCTTCCCCGCCTGCTCAGCTCCCAACCACCTCCACTACCCAGCAGCTCTCCACACCCCCTCCCCTGCAGCTCCCCACACTCCCTCCCCCACAACTTTCACCCTCTGCTCTCACAGCTCTTCTTCCCAGCTCCCAGTCTACGGCTGGCTCACACTCTGAGGTGACAGTAATTTTTAAGAGGTCACAGTGGGAAAGAGTTTGGGAAACACCAAACCAGGGCCTGAATCTTCCGGTCAGCATGCGGGGGAGGGCCCTCTCGCCGACGAGTAAAATGATGGGCGGTGATGTCCAGCATGTGTTCTGATGTCACCGCATGTCATTCCAATCTTCAGTTCAGCTGGCACACACCGGAGCTGGCGCTCGCCGAACTGTCAAAGGCCTGTTAAGCCCATTAATGAACTAATTAAAGTGATTGTCAGGGCTGCCTGTCCAACCTTAAGGTTGGTGGGCAGGCGAAGAGCTCAGGCAGCCTTCGCATTTTTCATGGAGCCTCACCCACGGGTGGGATGAGGTTTTATGAAGTGCTTATTAATTAAATAAAATGTGTTCTGAAAATTCATAAACATCACCCAGCTCATTTGGCAACGTCACAGGAGGGTACATGTCTGAGTTATTTTTTTTTTATTTTTTGCAATGTTTTATTGTTAAACTAATCTCCCTGAGGCAGCTCCGTGCCTCAGGGAGATTTCTGCACTCCTTCACGCACATGCACGAAGGAGCACAGGCCCCGAATCTCTCTCCTGCCCTCGCCCACACAGGTAGCGCTAAGCGCTTCCGGATAAACGTCACGCAATTTGGGCCTTAATTCGTCTGCCCACGCAAAATGGTGGCGCTCAGCCGATCGCAGGTGGCAATCGGCTACACGCCCACCCGCTTCTGAACCACCCGACAGAGAGAAAATTCTCCCCCAGGTTGTCATTGCTTTAACACTCCATGCAGTGTGGAGCCAGTGATGTGTGCGCGATACCATTATGCTTGTGAGTCATTGCTTTTCACCAACACTGAACTTTGTGCAAATGTAGCATAAACCTTAGGCTACATTTGTTTGCCTTATTACCAGATCACAATAGTTTACATATCCTGCAGCATAGACATGTTCCTAGATGGCATCAATGTTGCTCTTTATATGTTCCAATGCCTAAGGGATTCAAGCAGCTTTTCCAACTACTGTCCTCTCGTTTCCGATTCTATTGAGAAAACTGAATAGTCTTCCATCCATTATTTTAATTTTAATCAACACGAATATTTAACTGACTTGTACTTGTTTTTTTAAGTCGATACGGCTATGATGCCATAGCATACTAAATTGTTGCACTTGTAACTTGTACAACGTGGTTGCAATTTTATTACAGTGAGCTTTCAGTCTGTTATGCAGAAGGACTGAGTGGATGTGAGCTGTCTGCCAAGAGGAAAGAGGGTTATAGATTGAGAGTCACTTTAGATCTTGCTGATAACTCCACCACAACCACAAGAATTCAACAAATAAAATATCTGGAGTGTTGAAGTAAATTTTTGACATTCAATGTGTTCATTTTGAGATTGAAAGCTTCAGTTTTGCTTACAATTACTGTTACATATCAGTTGGATCTAAAACAATATTTACTTTTTAAGCCAGCACATCAGAGGAGTTCTAAAGGCTTGTAAAGTTGTTCAAAGCAGAATGGATTAAATTTTATCTGGCTTGAGGGATACTAAAGAACAATAATAAGAGGAGCAGGAGTAGACCATATGATCAATCGAGCCTATTCCACCATTCAATATGATCATGGCTGACTTCAATTCCACTTTCCCACCCACTCTCCACATCCCTTAATTCTATGAGAGGCCAAAAATCTGTTTATCTCAGCTTTAATTGTATTCAACAATAGAGCATCCATAACCCTCTGTGGTAGAAAATTCCAAAGATTCGTAACCTTTTGAGTGAATAAATTTCTTCTCATCTCAGTCCTACATGATCATCCCCTTATCCTAAGACTGTGTCCCCATGTTTTAGATTCCCTATCCAGTGGGAACAAACTCTGTGTCCACCCTGTCCAGCCCTTTGTATTTTCATGAGATCACCTCTCATTCTTCCAAACTCCAGAGAATATAAACCCAATTTACTCAGCCTCTCATCATAGGTCAACCTTCTCCACCACCACAGGGGCCAATCTAGTGAACCTTCATTGTACTGTCTCCAATGCAAGCATATCTCTCCTTAAATATGGATAGCAAAATTGAACACTGTATTCCTTGAATATTTGGTTTGGTTTGATCCCAGTCCGCCTTTATATAAGACTTGAGAATTTTTGCCGAAGTCCTTTGTACAGAAATCCTGAAATTGTAACTGGTGAATTCACGGAGTTAGTTGGTTGAAAACCGATGCTGGATAATTTGCTTTTCCAGTGGTGTTGACTTCACACGATGAGATAGGCAGGCATACAGAGATGAATCAGTCTTTTAGATGATGGTACAGAATTTCTAGCAGAAGCAGTGTAGATGGGGGATAGGTATTCCACCTGGGCAGAGCTCCTGGTCTGTGAGGCTTAGATGGTAAACAGCAGGCTGAGCTTTTCAGTTCAGCAAGGCAATACTGCTTACTCCACCAGCCAGGGGCCTATGTTACATGACCCTCCCCACCTCTCCACTCACTCTTTGACAAAGGATATGCATCCATTGTTTGGGTTCCAGACTGCTAAATGTCTAAGCCATTAGGAATTGAAAGGAAGGTTGTGGGGGCCTTTGGTTTAGCAGACAAGCCGTCTCCTGTCGGGCATCCTGGGTTATTAAATTCAGATGACCTTTGAATTTAATCTGTGCGGTCCACAGGTGGTTGTTCATGGCTCCTCAGAGATAACAAGGTGCAAGTTCTCTGGAATCTGCCAAGTAGCTTCTTTTGTTCAGGGGTCACAGGGCAGACATAGGTTCAGCCACTTTGAAGGTCGTTGTTCAGTTTTAGAATTTTAGAAATAATAATGAGCATATCTATATATATCTTATAAAAATATACAGTGTGAGATCTTAGTCCCTCATAATATAAATAAAATCTTCCATCAGCCAGCATAACGGAATGTAACTTTTTTTGTGTTTGGACTGGAAAATACTTATTGATGTATTTAACTGGTAACCTGATCCAGTTTTAATAATACAGCTGAAAAAAGGTTTTATCACAAAAAGTAAGCATTTTTTGAGAAGTGTGTCTGGACCACTACCTGCAAGTAACCTGAATTTTAAAACAGTGAAAATGACTTTTAAAAGAAAACATTTTGGAGCATGTACTAGTTTGTGTAGTCAGCTTCTTAATAATTTTTTAAAATATTTAAACAATTTTAAAATGTGCCAACAAGTGCCTTTGCACTTTTTTTAAAAAAAAAGCATAATTTGAAGTGCCTTCCTGAATGGAAACAATCAGTAGAAACTACTCATTCTCTCAATCTGGGGTGTGGCTAGTGGATGGTGCCAGTTTCCAGCACTGTTTCCTATACCAGCGTTGAAGACCATGGATGCTTGATTTACGCTTGATGTATCCTTGTGGTTAAACTTCCTCAATCTTTTATGCTGGTTTGCCTCATTTCGGGCAAATTGTGAAACCTGTGCAAACAAACAAATCTCATGTCCATCTGCATGACGTATTTGGTCTTAATTTGGAAACCACTGCCATTAGGTTGTTAGAACCGAACAATTCTTAGCTAACCGCCTTTTGTTTACCCTTTATCTGCCTCTTCCTAACCAGCAATTCAATGTTGCTGAGTCCTGATCAATCTCTCCATACAACAGGTTATAAGAAACACTCCACAACAACCCTAGACACCCTTTGGCCAGTCCAAATTCAAAAAAAAATTGTATAAAACCGAACACGCAATCATTTCCTGATGCATTCTCTTTGCAATTCTAGACCCATATTTTTCCACATTTTAAGGGCCTAGATTTTAAGCTTCCTTTTGGATTGAATGAAGCTTCTGTTACTGAACCAATGGAGGAAAGGCTTTCCTCGGAATATTCAAGAAATGCCCCTGAAGTATTTTGAGGTCTTTTGCTCCCAGCATTTGCAATTTGTAGATGTTCATTTCCTTCCATCTACTGGTAATAAAAGGCGATCATGTAATTCATAGAAGCCAGTTTGTTGAATTATTTTGCTTATGTTGTTTCAACATAAAATGTCTCATGCCTCTATTTATTGCAGTTGTTTAAAGATCATCTGGTGGACCATATGACTGCTGGCTCTTAGCAATCTACCATTGTATTGATGTCTCAGCGGTCTGTTTTCCTATGGGTTTTAGCTTTAAATCTCCTCACTATAATCTACTGTTTGGCTGTCCCCCAAGAGGTGCATTGCATCAAATCTCCACTACAGAATAAGAAATCGCTTCATGTTGTTGGGCAGGAACATGATGATAAAGGTTCAGATGACATCCATAAACTGTGAACTACATCTTGCCAGCTGTGCAGTTGTGCCAGTTCACTGCTAATCATTTCTGTCTACTTATCTCCTGGCATATTGCATAATGAGCGTAATTTGTTGATCAAGTTTACTGAGAGCCTAAAGTGCTTGGGCTTCAAGTACTGAGTACTTGGCCTGTTCTACCAGTGTTGGCTGTTGCAATCAATGTTGTGCTTCATGGTGTCAAGTAATGAAACCACTGAAGTTTTTAGTCATTTGTGTGTTACTTGTGACAGTTCCTAGCACTCTTGCCTGAGTCAGAAGGTTGTGAGTTCAAGTCTCAAGCACAAAAATCAAGGTTGGTACTCCATTGCAGGGGCAGGGGAGTGCTGCATTTTCAGAGGTGACACTTTCATATGCGACATTCAGCCAAAGCCCCATCTGCCCTCTCAGATGGATGTCAAAGACCCCATGGCATTGTTTCAAATAAGAGCAGGGGAGTTACCCCAGTGTCCTGGCCAATCCCTTAATCAACATATCAAGAACAGTTTATTTGGTTATTTTCACATTGTTGTTTGTGGGAGTTTGCTGTGAGCAAATTAGCTGCTATGATTCTTACATTACAACATTATGACAACGACTATACTTCAAAAAGCACTTCATTGGTTATAAAGTGCTTTAAGATGTCTGGCGGCCATGAAAGGCACTATATAAATACATTTTTTATTTTATTTCTGGTGTTAGCAATTGCTTGGCATTTAAACAATTGCAAACAGAATTGTATTGAAAAACCGAAAAAGGGAAGCGATGTTGTGCATGATGATGTAGGTCCTCTTTTGTTCTCAAACTAATGAATTCTTCTTTGACTTAATTCTCCTATTTGTTCTGCCCAGCAATTTCAAGATAATTGTATGGAAACTTCCTTGCACCCAGATATGTTAACAGGTCATCAATTCACAGAATCAAAGGATAATACAGCCTAGAAGGTTGACCATTCAAACAACCAAGTCCATGCCAGCACTTCTGAAGAGCAATCCAGATAGTTCCACTTCCTTGATGTTTCCCCATACCCCTGCAATTTTTTCTCCTTCAACTTTTTATCAAAATCCCTTTTGAAGACTACCATTGAGCAGGTAATGCATTCCAAATCTTAACCGCACATTACAAAAAAATGTTTCTCCTCATGACATCTATGGTTCTCTTGCCGGTCACCTGAAAAAAAAACCCTTTGGTATCAACCCTTTAGTCATTGGAAACAGTTTTTATTTATTACTCCGTCTAAATGCTTCATGATTTTAAATTTTTAAACTTCTTTCAAATTTCCTCAGCCTTCTGCTCCAAAAGGAACAATCCCAGCTTCTTCAGTGGATCCAAATAACTGTAACGCCTCACCCATGGACCCATTCTAATAAATCACTACCCTCTCCAAAACCTAAATAGCCTTCCTACTGTATGCATCTAGAAATAGATGCAACACTCCAGCTGGGACCAAAATGTTCCTTTCTGTTGCATATGTCGTTCCTAGTGGTAGCCTGATTCTACCTCCCAAGACTGCATTCATGATTTGTATTTGAATGTATTACAGCCTGACAATTGAATTTGATTTCAGGGCCTGGGTTACATAACAGTGTAGTGAAACTTTGTATTTATATGGTGTCTTTTACAACCTCAAGATGTCCAAAATTGCACTACAGTCAATTCAATTTTTTAAAGTGTAGTCACTGTTGAAATGTAGGGCCCTGGATAAGTGAAAAACCTGCAAGATTGTGTTTGCTTATATAGGGCTGGAAGAAACAATTATGGGGTAGTGTTTCAAAATTCTCCCTCCTTGTGCTTTATTCCCATGTATTTTTAAGTCTTTTTCAACAGTTGCGGTTGTAGAAAACAAGCTTCCTGAAATATTGGTTAAGTCATGACTGCCTTGCATAATTTCATGAATCCTCTTAAAAGCAGTGGATTTGGGAGCAGTGGAATTGGAATCTCCTGTAGCTGATCTCATGGTGGGTACAGCATTTCCTAACTACCGTTTCTCTGCAATCCCTAAATGTGCACCCAGTAAGGGTGGACATTTTATAGTTCTCCAAAGCAGCTGGATGCATTTTCAAGCTCCTTTGATCTCTTATCTAGGTGATTGTTTAAAAATCCAGGCTTAAGTAAGAATTTAGCCTGTTTAGATTTGAATGTCTGGAAAACTCCACGGTCATATTTGCATTAAAATGCAATCTTGCTAAAACTCGGAGGCAAGTACGAAGTAAGTTGGTGAGACAAAAGGGCACACATTGTTTCTTCTTATCATAACCACCCGATTAAAATGGTTCTTCAAACCTGGTCAGAAGGTTGGTGTTAGCAATTTGTCTCATCACTCAATAACTATCATAAAGGAACCTCTTACATTGTGCTGAAGCATTTCAGGATATTTATTTGATAACTTGAAAATATCTTCTCTTGTCATTTTATTAGTCGTGAGGTAAGATAGATAAAAGTTGTCTTCAAAAAAGGAATCTTCAGACCTGTATTCATTTGAATCTCATTCTCTATATTAAGTTTAAGTACCTCCTTGCTTTAGAGGCTTATTTTGAAAACATTAAAGGTGCATCAACCTTCATAATGGGAAAAATATAGCATTTGAAGATTCAGAGTTCAGTAAGGATTATCCAGTCTGATTCAATTAAAATCCTAGAGATGAGAAATTGCAATCTTAATATTATATAGATGAAAAAGGTTTTAAGGTTTCTGATGGAGCATTGAAGTATTAATGTATTAACGATTGCTTGTGAATCGTACAATTTCAGAGAGCATTTTTAATGCATCATTGCTGATGGAATATCCTAAATCTGTTACCTCCCATAATATATAGTTCTCTGTAATGCAGACAAATTTGGCTAGCTGGATCCAAGTATCTTGATCCAGTTTTAAAATCCCAGTAACATGTTCCCACTTAGTCATGGTGATCCAAACATAAATGGCCTTAGTAGTTTGTCATGTAATACAAATTTAACTGTAAAACTTAATAAATCTTGGAAAAAGAGATAGAGTCAGCAAAAAAGAATTATAACCTCTTCAACCTATGTATTCCTCATTGGTTTTTTTTCAAAAGATGGGACGACTGCTAAAATGACCAATTAAACTCTTGGTTATAAGATCCATGAATCAACTGCTATGACGTTTCTGGAACAAAATGTCAAGTTATTTGATTACTCTTACATGTATTTAATCTGAGGTGTTATTGCCTTTACTGGTCTTTAATAAGCTCCATTTTAGAAAGTGAAGGTAGGCATTATGAGAATTGTACAGCTGAAGTATGCCAACCAGAACAAGAATTGAAGTTAGGTAACTCACAAGGATAGGCTTTGAGGAGTGATTTGAAGGCTAGGAGAGAGAAACTAAGGTAGAGGTGTTTAATGAGGTGGGTTACAGCTGAAAGTCCTGACATGAAAAAGAGGAATGGAGAAAAATGAGTGTTTCAAGGAATCCAGAATCTTGAGAGTGCTGGGTGTGTGTTGGCTTGGAGAACTGGTTGAAGTAGAGAAAGGTAAGCTCATGAAGGATTTGAGACCGTGAAGAAGATTTTGATTCGAAGGATTGAAGTTATTGCAGATTTTTGATGACAGGAATAATCTGGGAACAGGACTTGGTACAGAACAAAATGGAGTTGGCATACTGTTGCATGAATTTAACTGGGTATTTGCTTGGGCAACCACTAAGGAGAACATGGTACGAGCCAAACTTGGAGTTGAATTTGTGATGGATGAGCATTTGATGGTGCTGAATCAAGAAGATGGGTCAGAATTAGAGATTGTGTTGCAGAGATGGAGATAGACGTACCTGGTGATGAGTATAGGGTTTAAAGCCCTGCTGCATGTCAAATTATTATAATTGCACCACACAATACTTAAACCTTTTAGAAGGCTTCCGCTGAGTATTCAAGGAAGAAGTGGTTGGGGTTATTGTGGTTGTCACAGCATGAAGCTGATTGTGTACTCTGACAAAGATTGTGAAGCATTTCTAGTTCTGCTTTCCTCAGCAACTGCGAATGTAGTTTTTGCAAGAACAGAACAAGAAACATCAGCAGATTGAAATTTCCCCTTTTTGAAATGGTATCAAAGCCATTCGTGATCACAGCAACTGCCTTTACATCATCCTGCTTCATAACATCTTCAAACAGAAAGGAATCTGGATAAATAGTCAACAGTAACACTTTGAAACTCTGTTTGATGTGGAACATCATAACTCTATTCCAGTAGTCATGAATATATATTCCAACAGGAGTTGACTCTTGTCCTTCTACTTCTTGTTGAAGCTTGTTCAAGAGTAAGGTAAATGTTATACCATATCATGATGTATGATCTACAACTGCTAGACCTGGAAGGACAACTTTATAAAGGGAATTTACCTCTTTCATTTCCTTCATCATGTACCTGAGAAAATGCAGGATGAATCCTACAAGAATGTGAACAAGCACATATGAGGAATGATCAAAAAGAGTTAGTGATATTCTTAAGTAACTTGTATATACTAAAAAAATAACAGCATTGGCTGCCTAATTTCTCCACATACAATATGATAAACACTCTTAAATGTAATACACCAACACTTAATGCCAAAAGAATTTACTAAATAAGAGGCAATGGTTGATGGTCAGACATAAGCTTCAGGTTCAGAGGTTAACAAGTATGCAAATACAGCATATTATTCACTGGCACTGAGAAAAGACCCCAAATATGACTGTGGAGAGACAAGACTTACATTTGATATTGTTTGACACACTGCTCCCTATCAACATTCTGTACTTCCAAGAAATTATTCAAGATGAAAGACATTAGTGGATCTGGTTTGAGCATGATGAACTAAGACAATGTATGTTTGTTTTAAATCGGTTTGAATGATGTGGATTTTACAGTCAGGACCATTGGCTAATAATTGCTTTCAGAAGTGAGACATTGACACCCTGGTCCTAGGGTAAATGTCATATCAGCTTGTACTGAGTAAGTTGGAACTAGTTTTCAAATCTGGAAATTATGGCAACTAAAGCTCCCACCCAGCATTTTCTCAAATCCCATAGCATCTGTGTTATATGGTCTTAATTTCTTCAGCATTTAAGTCAACTGAAAGTTCTATCATATCCTTAGTACTTTAATTGCACACTTTCAAAACTGCAGAGTGAGTTTTATTCATATTTTGATATGTAACATTTCATATAAGTCCATGTGCTCACCTGCCCTCCCAGAAATCTGATACCTGTATTTGATATAAACTATGCACAGGTACATCAGCTACGTTCGTAATATTGAGAGCTTTTTTTTCCAGAGTTTTAGATGCATATTGTCAAGTTGATATTACTACAGAGTTTCAATAAAATGTTCATGCTTCTAAAATCAGCAATACTTTGAAAATGGAAAAACACACCTGGGGATGATGCCTTACACAATGGCAGCAACTCTGTACAACAAATGAATGCATGCACACATTGTCTATTTGATGAACACTTTTCTTGCTGTAGTTCCTGTTATAGATGTCAATCAGTGTAGATCATAAAGGCTTTCCAAGCAAATGTTAAACCATTGTCAGAAATGGAGGCTAAAGTCTGAAATCATCTTTTTAAAGAAAAATAGATGTTGCACTGGGAATGCTTAAGGTTTGTTCCAAATCAATGAACTAAAATGAACCAAAGGGCCCCCTTCATTTGTAATTCTCGTGAGATCTGGCTAGTCATTTATAAAGTAGCCAAACCTTTGCTCTTGGCACTGCGGTTTTAAAATCCAACATATGATATTGTGACTGGCCAGTAATGGCACAGATCACATGAAAGGTGAAGCTAAAAGCAGATGAGTCTCAACTTAGAACCTGAGCATTGCAAAGTTCAGTTTTAATAGCCACAGAGATAAATGATAAATGTTAGATGATAGATAGTGTGGTGTAACATGTGGCTTGGTTCCATGTTATTGCCTATTCACAAACTGACAAATGAGCTACAAGAATATTTCAGCTGCTGTTTAATATTGGGAAAACCCAAATTGGGAAAATCATATTGCAGAATTGTCCTTTGTGTGCAGTTGAAATGCAAAATCAACATTATGTAATTCGCAATTATCAAAAAGGTCAAGGCATAATGAGGAGCATGTGGGATCAGTACAGTAGAGTCTGTCAGGGTTGAATGAAAATTGGCACAAAAAATACATTCACCTGCTGATCAAGTGGCCCACAGCTCTACCAATGCAATTCTCAGGGAGATGGTATCATTTTTAAAAGTCTTTAAGCTATCCCACTTTATATGCAACAACATCACTTAATTAACATTGTTGAAGGGATGAAATTGAAGCACAACTGAATTTCTCTCCTTCCTACGCTACAAACTCTCTCGCTTCTTGCCTCTTCCTTCCTCCCAAGCAATCTAATTGGCTCAGTCTTGCATGATTTTTTTTTGATTAGAAGTTCAGTAATATTGGATTGTTTGGATGTAATATGTATTTTATTCCCTTTTTTTTTTAAATTGGAAAGATAGCAGAGGAGATTTGTCAGAACGATACTGAGGGATTACAGTTTTGTGGAGGGTCTAAGGAAGCTGGGATTGTTCTCCTTGAGAGGAGAGAAGGTTAAGGAGCGGTTTATTTGAGGTGTCCAAAATTTATACAAGGTTTTTACAGAGTCAATAAGAAGAAATTGTTTCCAGTGGCAGATGGATTGGTAACCAAATGACACAGATTTAGATAATTGCCAAAAGAACCAGAGGGGAAATGAGATTTCTTTTTTTTAATACAGCAAGTTGTCACGATCTGGACTGCACTGCCTGAAAGGGTGGCGGAAGTAGATTCAATAGTACCTTTCAAAAGACAATGGGATATATACTTGAAAATGAAATGATTGCAGGGCTATGATTAAAAAGCTGGAGAGTGGGACTAATTGGATAATTCTTGATGGGCTGGATGTCCTCCTTTGGTGCTGTAAGTTTATATGGTTCCAGGGTGTGGGCAAGGTTGCATTTATTGCTCATTGCTAGTTGTCCTGAGAAAGGGATGGTTGAAGGGCGAGGATAAAAGCAAAATAACGTTAATGCTGGAAATCTGAAATAAAAACATAAAATTCTGGAGAAGTTCAGCAGGTCTGGTGGCATCTGTGGAGAGAGAAACAGTTAACATTTTGAGCCCGTTTGACTCTTCTTTGGAGTGGTGGATGACCTGCTTGAACAGCTGCGGCTTTTGTACTGTTGGTCCTAGCTTAGCACTGCCAGAATATTGATCCAGTGATGTTGAACAGACAAATGATTATATGTCCCAGTGAGGATGATACGTGACATGAAGAGGTACTTGCAGGTGCTGGTGTTTTCGTATTGGCTTTTGCCCTTCTTGAGGATAGAGGTTGAAGGACTTGCAGGTGCTGTCAAACTGACCTTTTTAGTTCCTATAGTGCATCATATAGATTGGAGGTACTGTACCTGAGCTGAGCCAGTAGTAGAGGGTGTGTATATTCAGTCCAGTGGCAGGAGTACAGTTCAAATGACCTGCTTCGTTCTCAATGGTGCGAGACAACTTCTGCCTTCCTCTGCTGTGTTCAAACAGCCACAAAGTTAGCCTTGCTGATCCAATTAAACTTCTGGTCAATAGTTACTCCCGGAATGTCGATGGTGAAGAAAATATTTGGGCATATTCTTCAGATATGGTCTTTTTCTTCACATATGTGGTATGAATATTAACTGCCACATGCCAGCTGCAGCCTAATGGTTTCCCAATTTCAGGGTATAAGTTCATTTGGGCTGCTTCATTATTTGGAGTTGTGAGTGGAGCTGAATATTGTGGAAATGGTAATGTTTTTTTTATATGATGGAAGGAAATTCAGCAAAACGACTAAAGGTGATAGGACAGCAGCAAAGTCCTGGGTCTGCACTGACAGTTCTCCAGCAATTACAACTGTTTTCATTTGTGCTGGATATGTCTTCATGTGTCAGTTCGGCTTGGGCTCCTTGGTGTCCTACTGTGGTGAATACTATCTCTGTGACCATATCTGGTTTCAAGGCTGCATAATGAGATTTGCAGTTACATAGTTGCAGTGGAACTCCAGCTGAGCAGGTTATTAATGATCAATTTTCAAATGTAGCAACATGAGCAGAAGTGCCAGGGAGTTCTCCCTGTGTTCCAGCCAGCACTTATCCCTTTTGCCAACACCACTAAAATAATAGATTAGCTGGTCATTAATCTCATTGTTAGTGGAAGCTCGCTGTGAGCAAATTTGGCTGTTAACACACATTGTCATAGCGACCAGACTTTGAAATTACTTGATTTGCTGAGGAATTATTTGGAACCTCCTCAGGACATGAAAGGCACTAAATAAATGCAAGGCCATTCTTCCTTTGTTTTCTTGCTAGCTCCTTGCATTACTTGGCTGATGATTTGGAGCACACTGACAAGCTGGTTTGGAATTGTCCTCTTTTTGTAGCACAGCATCTGTAGTAGGTAAGTGAACAAGTCGATCCTGTGTGCACACTGGAAGGAATGGAATGTAATTCCTGATGTTTAGTTCAGATCTCTGATTTTGCATCCTTTTTGCCCCAAAGGAAAGGCATGAGATTGAGAATGTTTGAACTAATTAATTCTGTTCTGCTGGAGGCATCTGAGAACAAACTTGTCACTAAATTTATTACTGAAAGCTGGGATATTTGCATATCTATGCCTTATTAAAAGTCTAAGCTCTGCGTGAACTTCCTGCCTGCAAAACCTTAGTTCCTGTTGTTAATCTATTTGTCACACATCTGTGTCATTTTTTTCCTCAGCATACCTTCATAAAAGAAAATAGCTTAATTAAATTTGAATGTCATAAAAAAGTCTTGCCAAGGTACTTAAATTTCTACTATGTTTCTTCATCCCACCCAAAAATGCTGCAAAGCAGCTAATAGTGGTCTTTTTTCAAATGACTTTTCTACCAACTTCAAGCTACATTATAGAGCGTCTTAAGGATTTCTTACGTATGTAGATTCGTATGTTCAAAGATGCCCATAGAAATGGGATTAAGTCATATTCCAATGTAAAGGAAGGAAGAAAATCCCCAGCAAAACTACTCAGGCTGCAGATCTCGCTCTCTCCCTCTCTCTAGCAGTCCCTCAAAGCAAGGAGGACATTTGCCATGGCGTGCAGCACGTGGCAAGAGCTTATGCATGGAGTCTTTTAACATGGGGAGGCTGTTAAGCTGTATCGACTACTCAGATCTGACTGACCAGGAAATTCTCTCACTCTTACCACCTACTATTGGGATATCAGAAGGGTATACAGATCAACCAGTTTATCCATGTTATGAACATACATTCCATAGCCATCAAGCCCTGTGGTGGGACTCAAACTCTGAGGTGCACCATAATACATCCTTGGTACAGAATTAGGATGATTTGGAGTCCTGTGAACAAATTGTTTGTTGGGGTATCGGCTGACATTAGAGCTAAGGGGATGGAACTCCTTAGACATAGGTGGTGACCTAATACCGGATTTGTATTGCATAAGTTTATCATGAATGTCAAGTCACAGTGATTCTAACCTTGTTCTGTATATCCATTCTTATTAAAACTTAGCTTTTTTGAAATTGCTGCATGAATCTTTGACTAAAAAATGACAAGCCATCAGCTGGAAATTGGGGAAAGATCAATTCAATGGAATGAATAAGACCTGTCTCATTTATTTTGATGTATTAACACTGTAACACTGCTAACATGTTGAAGCAAAGGCAGGTGCTGCCTACACGACAAAATTACTTTTTTATCTTTTTATAGTATAGATGTGTTCTCCGACTTAAAATTGATGTCATGTGGAACCTGAGCAGTTTGAAATATCAAAGACTCTGACAGAAATCCAAGCCATTCTTTGCTGCCAATAAAAGCTGTGGGATTGTTTCAAGGGTACAATATTCATAGCAACTTAGTACATTTGTAGATTTTTACTCAACATCAAAGACACTTGGTAGACTGTAAGGTTGGGTTACTCTTGAAGTTAATTGGTACTTTTTGAAGACCTAAAAATTAGGAAAAATAATAGGATCATACAACACAGAAGGAGTCCATTTAGCCCACTGTACCCATGCTGGCTCTTTGATAGGGCAATCCAATTAGCTTCGCACCTTTGATCTTTCCCCACGGACATTCAGTATATCTCCAGTTCACCTTTGAACGTTATTGAATCTGCTCCCAGCTGTCTTTCAGGCAGTGCATTCCAGATCATAATAATTCGCTGTGTGAGAAATGTTTCTCCTCATCTCACCTCTGTTTCTTTCTTCCTTCGTTTCTTTGGCACTGAAAGTAAGAATCCAGAAAAATTGGCAAAAAGCCTTGCTTTGATCACAAACTGGCATAGAACATATATGCTCTTTTCAAGGAATTCAAGCTGGTAGGTTGTCCCATTATATAAAGATAATGATAGTTTGAAGTCCACATTTTTGTGCAAATTTAATTTGTTTCGGAAGACTCTTGATGAGATTACTTGGTTTAGATCCACAACATGGATTGCAGAGTGCATGCTCCCGCCACTTCTCAAACAGTTGTTTCAATGATTTGCAATTAGGTTAATGTTGTTATTAACAACAAAAGAATAGGGCCATTCTTTTGCTTCAACATATTTAGAATATCTGATTGGAAGCGTGTAGAAGTCCTAGAGCTTAAATGCACAAAAAATCTTGACTGGTAACCCAAAGACAATTGGTTTCTTTTGGGGACATGGAAATTCAACCACTTATATTTAAAATTATGTCTTAAGTTTTCATACCTTATTACTTTTGGTGCATAATGCATTTCTGGCTGCCATTCAAGCTTGAGATTCAAGCAAAGCAACACTGCACAGTTCTCAACATTAAACTTTTATGAAGCATTTCTCAAGCGTTCTCATAGTGAAGTCACTTCTCTTTTGACTAACGGCCTTAAGCTGTGAATCAATATTGAAGACTGCTATCTAATTTATTAATGTAAGGGACAAAAGCAGAGTTTCTGTCCTCCATTAAATCATGAAAATATCTGTATTTCACATTTTGGTATTCAAGCAGCTGGAGTTAAAAAGGCAGCAATCTTTGACTGTCAAACTCCACAATGGAGACTGAGTCTGATTACCTGCAACATGCAGGTCAGGTTGTTTAAGTCAAGTTGTTGCACCTTTAAATTAATCAAGACAAAGAGATTTTATTCTACATGCTAATCAAATTATACATGCTCAAAGTAGCAAACTGTATGAAGGACCAGGACAATTATAAATATTTATTCAATATCAAAAGCAAATATCTTTCCACTGTCATTGAACCTGATTAACAGCTCTTGGCCTGGCAGCTCTTGGGTCTAGTTCTGCAATATACATTTTCTCAGTATCTTTAAATTGCTTATGAAGTTCTATAAAATCAACATGAGCTAGCTCAATGATGCACGACATGGAATTGAGAAAACTTTTCAAAAGCCTTGGATTATGAAACCATGGACTATAATCTAAAGATGTTTGAATTCCTTGTTGCACCTATACCTCTTGGAACAAAGATGGCCACAGCAAATAAAATATCCTTGAAAGCTGAGCGTTAACTGAAGGAATATGGTAAGAATTAAATTGACTTTGAATGCTAGAAAGGATTGTATACCTTAAGTTATTTCAGCATGCTGATATAATGTTATTTACTTTTTATTGTTAGATAATTCTGACCTTTATTGGCCAATGTATTAAAACCTGATGCAGTCACAATATTATCCTTCCCAGTCTAGTCTGAAGTAATTTATAGCCTTCGGTCCTTTTGGTCTTTTCTCCTTTTTTGAACTATTTCAGTAATATGGTGAGGCCTCTTAAGGTATTAAGGTACTGAATATCCTTTTAAAGATGTGTTACTGGCTTGGCACACTTCAGAGTGTGTCTACCCAGAAGGAGATTTCTTGCCTTTTGCAGATCTGGCTTACTGTCTTTGTTTTTTTGTGCCCATGGGTCTCCTGGTGAGAGCTGGCTTCTACATGTATGCTATACAATCCCTGGATGACAATGCTGAAAAACAAACTTCCATGTATTAGAGGATTGTATCTCATGCTGAAGTTGGATTAACACTAACATATAATATTTTCTGGGATTTTTCCTATTTGATTTTAATTAATGAGAGAGAGTTTTGATGCATGGCTTTACATCACCTGACAAAGTTTTTTCCATAATTGGGTCATCATGACTATTTTGTTGATAAGGCTTGTATAAATAACAAAATCGCCATTTTCTGCCATAAAATTGGGACCTCGCATGGATGGTGACAGAAGGATGTGAGATGCCTCTAGTTTAGGCCTTGGCTGTTGCAGTGATGCATTCAAGCATAAAGAATGAAGACTGAAAAAGAGAATGATGTAGTTTTATTGAAGAGAAGGTGAAATACAATTCACATGGGACTTGGCCTCTACAATGAGACATCTTGCACAAAGCTTTGGGTGGAAACGTGCCAGATTTGCACTGTGCGGTAGCAGGCAGGTAACACAACGATTTACCCGCCAGCCGCAATGGCGGCTTCTCCATGCCTTATCATCCCAAACCCGCCATATTAATCATGCATTCTCTGGAAACACGCTGTTTCAATGACGGGCGGGCTCCAATTTGCCGCTTCATCACGTCACAAAGTACAGCCGCGTGCACACCTCTCCGTGCTTTCAGCCCAGACCTAATACAAGTAAAACATGGCCCTGAAAGGCAAGAAGACTGCAACCCCCAGGTTTAGTAATGCATCCCTCGAGCGCCTTTTGGACACTGTGGAGGCCCGCCATGATGTCCTCTACCCCAAGTCTGGCCACAGGAGGGGCAGCAACATTACCACTCTGGCTTGGAAGGCGATGGCAGTGGTGATCAGTGCCAATGCTGCACAGAAGAGGTTGGCCATCCAATACAGATAGAGGATGAATGATCTCATCCGTGTCATCAGGATAAGGCAACCATCCCACCATTCTAAACTCTCACACTCAAGCCTACCACATATTCACTAGCATCTCACTCACTGCCAGCTCAAGAGACATCACTCACTCTCTCACCCACAGCCTCACATCTCCATCTGGCCTCATCTGCTTTGGAGACTGCATCCTCAGCCCTCACCATCTTGAGTCCACTTGCACAGATCAGCACAAACCCTGCGATAGCCCCCTTCCTCAGTGCAGCCCTTGCCCTGCAGCCTCTTCCCTTGCCTGAGGCCACTTTTCCCCTTTCCCTAAGCAAGCCCTAGCCCTGCAGCCATACAAAGCCACCCCCACCTTATGGGGAGATAGAGACCTGCCCATGAGGCCCCCTAAAAGTGTTGTGGTGCTGTCTGCAAAGCCTGGCGCTGATGACTGCGAGCGCTGCCCTAAGCAAGATACAAACAAATTTCAAAGTCCCAAGCGAAGTGCACCTTGCCAGATTCAAGTGACTTATATGCAGTTGTGAAACACAGCGGCGTGCAATCACACTGACTTGGGCGGATGATCCAGGGTGGGAGGTGAAAGAGTCCGGCGGACTAGCCTTCTAATGATATGCAGATGTATTACAATGAGGTTCCCGATATCCGATGGTGGGAAAGACGGCCAGCCATCTACGGGCTGAGCGGACAATGGCAAACTGGATTCACGATGTATTCTCGCTTATTGTCCCCTCACACCACCGAGCACACCCGATGCCAACAGGCACGGAAAATTCTGTCCTTTGTCTTGTAAAGCCTCTGCTACACAATTGGATGAATTTTTCCACTGTATTAGAACTCAATAACAATTGTTGTATTATTAAATAAAATTGAATTTCCCAGGAATCCAATCACATGATTTGACTATCATCAGCTGGCATTGAGTCTGACTCCTTGACATGACAGTTTTTTCCAGTTAACCATTTTTTCTTTGACATCTAAGCTTGTGCATGAAATGAAAAGGATAATGTTTGCTGCATATCAGTAAGTAATTATATAACTTGATGAGTTTCATGAGCTGCTTAACCATGAATTGTTCATTCGCATGGTCCCTAGCTTACTGTTCATGTTGCAAATAATACATTGCAATCTCTATTGTCTCACTTGATTTGCTGCCTTTTATATAATGTTATGTGAAATGCCCTTTGAAACTGTAGAGCATATCTTCAGTCTCAATTTGGAAGACTTGATGTAATTGAAATATTATTCTACAAATCCTGGGATGGGAAAAGTTATAATTCATTTTTGTCCTGTTTTGTTGTAAAGATATTGACAACTCAGACTGGTTCAAATGAGACTTATCAAAGCCTATTTGCAAAAGATCTGCTTATTTTGACAAATTTATGGAGAACCTTTATTTCTGGGGAATCCACCCAGTTGCATTGGTTTCCCTCAGCAAAATTCATCTGAGATTGGCATAACTGATGCAAAATATTGTGGAATTAAATGCACAATTTGCACTTGGTGTAAATAGAGTTCCTGCGACCTTGTGCATTGGTTTTGAAAACATTGCGCTAGACGCAGGCCCTGCCCACAAAACTGGCCAGGCTCCAAGCTTTCTACTAATTCCACTCATTTGTAGGCCTTTGAGGTTCCAAAAATTAAGCTGGATCTTTTAGGCAACAAGGACGTGTTTGGAAAGATTATGAACGGAACTTAAATAATTACTAAAGAACTGACTACTGCACGCCAATCTAAAAATAGTACATATTTTAAGTAATTTTCAGCTCACAGGTGGTGGATTGACAGAGTTTTAAAATCCGCCCCATTTGGGAAAAACCCTTTCAGGGTTTTTAAACAAACTTTATCAAACTGCCACTTTTCAATGACATCAAAACATTTTTGTAAAGCAAAATTTTTGGAAAGAAAATGATGCTTGAAAATACTTGTTCATAGCAAATTTTACATTTGCCGTTAAGCAAATGGATTTGAGCAGGAACTCGGCAATGGAGGGAATTTATTTTCAAGACGGGAGCAATTGTGCCCAAATCACTGATTTAGACTCAAAGTGGAAGCTCTACCCCAATGTGTGTGTGACTGGGATCTGTATAATTTGTATTAGAGGTTGGCTCAAATAAAATTTCATGCATGAAATGCAAATTCTTAGGTAAAATATCAGTTAATATGTAAAATGCTTCAGTTTAATTGACTGGGTTTTCAACAATTGGATATTGAGATTAGATGGTCTACAAATATATAATAGTTCTAATTCTAGAGCATTCTCTAAGCAATTTGAATGTTATGACAATCTAATACTCTATATTGAATTATAGAAATGTCTATTCTTTTTTAACCAACTTTCTTCCCTTTGGAAAACATTGACTCCTTGCTGATGTACAGTTCCATGGGTTCTAATCGCCTTCCAGTATTTTGCCTAGGTGGTCAGTATTGAAGTGTGGGGTGTGATAGTGAGTTTTGCCAGATTATTGGAGCCAAGCTCTATCTGGTCCACATGGGCATTATGATCAGGAGTTGTTTTTTTTAAGAGTAATTTTACCCCTATCCCAGGGCCTGGATCTTACGTTCACCGGGCATGGAAGTGGACACGAAATGCCATTCCACCCATGTTCGGCTATCAAATGCGCCAGCCTCAGTGCTGCGTTGGGAGGGGGAGGGGGAGGAGGGGGCGTGGGCTGCGGGCGCGGTCAAAAGTGAAATGCAGATGGGAGCTTCTGGCAAGCTCCCTGAAGGCAGACAGCTGCTGTGGAGCTGCCTGAGGGAGCTGCAGGCCTGAAAAGATTAAATAACAAGAAAAAAATGCACCAAACTGTGTCTTTGTGACATGTCTGGCAACAGAACTCAAAAAAACATCAGTCCTCAGATTTTTTTTTTTATATATTTCACTCCGGACATTTCATCCCGCCTGAGGTGGGGTTTCAGTGAAAATGTAAAGGCCGCCTGGCCGATTGGCCCGTCCACCAACCATGAAAGTGGACAGGCCTTGTAAAAAATCGATATTAATTACTCCCTTAATAGGCTTAATTGCCCACTTAATTGTCGGTGGGTGCCTGTCCGCCGAGCGAAATATCGCACGAGTGTGCGATGATGTTGGGGTGCGCACCTGATGTCTTCTCGCGCAATCTCACATGCTGTCGGGTCAGGCACCCAAACAACCAGTGTAAAATTCTGGCCCAGGAACTAAGGCAGTTTTAGATGCCATGGTTGGAATTAGGTAGCTAGTTGAAGACGATCAATCAAACCTAGAATCTCTCCAGTCTACATTTTTTAGCAGCGTGGCTGAGGAAGCAGTTAGAGTTTGATGTCAAGGTTAACAATCCATTCAATAGCTTTACCTGAGTCTGATTTTGGTAGTCTTTCAGGAATACACAGATTGTCCATGGACTGCAGTCATTGCACTTAAATCCATTATCTGCTTGAATGGATACTCATGGCTTAAGTGCATTGCTTTCTTGCACCTATCTAACCTGAACTCAAACACAAGGCTTTCTCCTATGAAGTTCTAAAACTGACTGCCCTGTTCCATTTAGTTGATGTATGTGTCAAGATTAGTTTGCTAAATTTGACAAGTGCCAGTCCTATGCCTAGTCCCTGGGCTGTTCCGCTCATTTTATTTGCAGATCTAAAAGATGGAATTTAAAACAGGGAAGTGTGAGGTGACGCATTTTGGCAGCAGGGATAGGGAAAGGCAGTAGGCCTAATGCAAAAGAATGTGCACGGAACGTGGGACCTCGGAGTTCAAGTGCATTGACCCTTTGAAGGTGGCAGGGCATATTGAGAGAATGTTTAGCAAAGTATATGGGATCTTAGGTTTCATAATTAGAGGTGTTGAATACAAAAGCAGGGAAATTATGCTGAAGCTTTATAAAGCACTGGTTCGGCCATAACTGCAGTGCTACTGCCAGTTCTGGTAACCAGATTTTAGGAAGGATGTGAACATCGCCAAGAGGGTGCAGAGGAGATTTATTAGAATGTTTCCAGGGATGAGGGAATTTAGCTACAAGGTTAATTTAGAGAAGCTGAGGTAATTCTCGGAACAAGGGAGGCTGAGTGGAGATCTGATGGAGGTGTACAAGATTCTGACAGGCTTGGCTAAGGTAGAAAAAGAAAAGCTGTTCCCATTACTGATGGTACAAGGACTTTTGCACACAGATTTAAGGTTTTGGGCAAGAGATGACCTGGAACTCGCTGCATATGAGGACAGTGGTAATGGAGACAATTAAAGATTCCAAAGGAAAGTTATGTGGGCATTCAATGGAAATAAACTTGCAGGCCTATGGGGATAGAATAGGGGACTAGATAGCTCTACAAAGAGACAGTGTGGACATGTTGGGCCAAATGGCATCCTCTGTACCATAAAGACTTGATGACTGTACACCACATCGAGGAAGCATGCAGTTTGACCAAGCCACATGATTAATAGTCCTAATCTTATGAACCTGCACTGTTTCACATATCACTTTATCCCCTTTTCCTTCATCCACCTTTCCAGCCTATTCTCAAATGTCCACTTGGTGGCTGCAGTTACACTGATAGTGCATTCCACAGTCTCGGAACCCTCTATGTAAAAACCTTTTGTCCTGCTCTTCATCCTAAGTATTTTGTATTTAATCTTGTCTTAATATTTTCTTGTTCTAAATTCCTCAATCATCAATAGCAATCTATCCTATCCCATTACTTGTAATTTTAAATATCCATCAGTGCACCATGCCCTTTGCCCCAATGATATTGCCCCAATTTTTGAAGTCTTTCTTTGTAATCCCTCAACCCAGTGAGAAGCCTGGTAAATTTATAATGTGCCTTCTGCATTGCTTCAATATTTTTCCTATTATGTGAACCCTAAAACTGCTCGTAGTACAGTTCTCCAACAATGGTCCTCAAGTTTTATTTGATATCACCATTATAGCTTTGTATTCTGTGCCTCCGGCCTAAACTAAGTATTTCATTCATGTTTTATGACCTTATCCACTTGAAATGCTGATTTTAATGACCCTTGAACATGAACCCTTAAATCCCTCTGCTCTTCCACACCATGCAACTGTTCCTCATTCAAATTATATTTTTTTGCTTTTGTTTGTTTATTAAAATACCAATTCTCACTGACTCTATTTTGCACTTTTATTGCCAATTTTACTTTCAGATTTATATTTTAAAAATCCTCCAATTTATATGCCTATCAGAACCATTCAAATACAACCTGTAACTAGCAGATGACTGCACCTTCAAAACCTCGGATTCTTGACTGGGTCAGAAGTGTTCTCATGTCTTCCTAAAGTTACTTCTAACTCTCTCCCTCTCTCTCTCTCTCCACCCCTCTCTCTCTCTCTCTTCCCCCACCCCCCGCCTCTCTTCCTCTCTCCCCTCTCTCTCATTGTGTTGCTTATATAAGGCCTTGCTTTGCTTTTGTTTTGCGCTATTTATTACTCACAGAAGACAATGGGCAGAATTTTGCCCTTGGTGGGCGGGCTTGGTGGGGGATGGTCGGGAAGCTGACAGTTGCCCGTGATTGGCACTGCACTGCGATTTCAAGCTGGTGGGCCAATTAAGGCCCGCCCAGCATGAAACACAGCAGCAGTGTTGAGCGCTGTCTGTGTGGGGCGGGTGGGAGGAGGGCGAACTTCGCGCATGCGTGCTAGTGAGTGTTACATAACATCCCTGAGGCACAGAGTTGCCTCAGGGAGATGAGGAGATATAACAAAAAATAATAAATGGGACTCTGCCACATAAACAGGGACATGTCATTAATTAAATTGCAAAACTTCTACTTTATTTTTATTTGCTTTTGGAAGCCTCATCCCGTCCGCGGATGAAGTTTCCAAAAAAATGCAAAGGCCGCTTGGCCTTTTTGCCTGCCCGCCAAACGTTGCGTTGGATGGGCAATGAAAAATTTACCTTAATTGATTACTTGATGGCCTTTTAATTGTCGGCAGGCGTAGTTCCAACTCCAACGCGCACCCGCCAACCGAACTATCACACAACTGCGCGTTGATGTTGGTACGCTTGGCTGACATCAACGGACATCATTTCACGCTCGAGCAGGTCAAGCTTGCACCCACATGCCAAGCAAAAATTTTGGCCCATTGTATTTGTGCAATTCCTGACATTTTTATCCAGTAGATTATTTTAAGATTTGTTATACACACTGTTTAAAAATGTTTATATGTCTAAAAACAGTATCACGCAAAAAATCAGATCTTCAATCTAAGTGAGATGGAAGTCCAAGACTAGTTAAAAGTGCATAAAACAAGTCAATATTTCACAGTTAGATGGCATTTACTCCACCATGTTGAGGGAGATTTTTGAGACGCTGCAGAATAGTATAAGGTGACAGGCAGGTTCGAAAGAGGAACCAATACATTGGAAACGGGGCTAATATCTCACAAGATGAAGTAAAAACAGATTACTATAAAGTCTTGATTTTACTTCAAATTTGTGTAAGGATAATTAAATCTGAGGATGAAACTTGACACTTAGCTGTATAATGTCAGCTAACGTACAGCAGTTAGCCTGGATTTAGATGGGAAAGATCCAGCTTGGACAATCTTCTTAGTATCTTTGAAGAAGTGACTACCCAAGCAGATTTTGATTAATACTCTACAATGTTGTAAACTTAGATTTCAATAAGGCATGTCCAATTGAAAACAAATTGAACACAAAGCTGTGGGATTCCAATGTAAAAGTTGGGAATAGATGAGGAAATAACCAAAGAGATTGGTTCAAAGGACTCAGCTAAGTTTGTGGTGGGTGAGAGGGTAATATACTGAGTTAGTGCTCGACGGCTGTCCTGGTAACACTGCTGTTGTTAATACGCGTCAGTGAGTTGGGTTCAGAAGCCGAATTCAAATTAATCAAATTTTCAGATGATAAAAAAGTAAGAGGGTCAATAGAATCAAAGGAGTCAGTCCAGAAATTACAGAATACACTTAACTTGATCAAACAATACTTGATGAAATTTAATGCAGACAAAAGTGCAATTCAGCAACAGGAAAAGGGGAAAAAAGCAATATGTGTATTCCAGAAACAGTCAAAGTTTAGACCTCTTATTTATCATGTTTGTTCCCTGTTACTCATCTTCAGAAGCATTACCAAATTGTGATAACATTTGAATAAAGCTCCATTCAATAATATTCACAATATTTAGCCAACGCATAACAGCAATTAATAAAGGTAGAAAAAAATTGTTGAACTGCATGGTCAGAACAGTAAAATAGAAGTCAGTTAGTTGTTAGCAAATTATACAGCTTGCCAGTCAGTTCACAGCTTGGGGCTAAATGAGTAAATGGTCATTTTAAAACTGATGTCAGGAAATTAATCATCCTGCACAGTGTTCAATATTCCAATCACCTTCCATCGAGAGATGGAGGTGAAAACTGTGCTAAAGGAGGCTGCAGTGCCACCTCTTGAGAAAGCAAGAAGAAGCATTACTTTTTGTAAACTACTTAACATAAATGATGATAACATCTCTGACAAGGCCTGTATTTATTATCCATCCCTAACTGCCCTTGAGAAGGTGGTGGTGATCCATATTTGTTGTGAATCTGGAATAACAAGTTATGTAACTATGATTTCCTTCCCTTAAGAAGAGTAGTTGAGTAGTCACTTCCCTTAGAAGAGAGAGAAAGTGAGTCTGGAAGGCATAGAAATTATAAGCCAGTTAAGGCACAAGGGAGTTTGGCAAGGTTGGATGGTATTTATTTTAATGCAAGGAGTCTGGCGATTAAGGCAGGTGACTTGAGGGTACAAATTAACACGTGGAAGTATGATGTCATTGCTGTCACAGAGACATGGTTGAGAGAGGGGCAGGATTGGCAGCTCAATATTCCAGGATGTAGGGTCTTCAGACGAGGCAGGGAAGGATGTAAAAGAGGAGGGGGTATCGCAATATTGATCAAGGAATCAATTACAGCACTTAGGAGGGATAACATCTTAGAAGGCTCCTCAAATGAAGCCATATGGGTAGAACTTAAAAACAAAAAAGGAGCAACCACATTGCTGGGAGTGTACCAAAGGCCCCCAAACAGAGAGAAATAGAAGAGCAGATATGTAGGCAAATTTCAGGAGGTGTAAAAATAATAGGGTAGTAATAGTGGGGGATTTCAACTTCCCCAACATTAACTGGGTTAGTCATAGTGTGATAGGGTTAGAGGGAGCGGAATTCTTAAAATGCATCCGGGAGAGCTTTTTAAGCCAGGACGTAGAAGGTCCCACAAGAGAGGGGGTGGTCCTGGACTAAATTTTAAGGAATGAAGCCGGGCAAGTGGTAGAGGTATCAGCGGGGGAGCATTTTGAAGATAGTGATCATAACTCTGTTAGATTCAAGGTTGTTATGGAAAAGGACAAAGATGGGCCAGAAATCAGAGTTCTAAATTGGAGGGAGGTTGATTTTAATAAGATCAGAAGATATGATTTGGCCAGAGTGGACTGGCAGCAGCTACTTTTCGGTAATTCTGCGTCAGAGCAGTGGGACTCATTCTAGAGGGAAATAGGGAGAGTAAAGGTCCAACATATTCCAGTAGAGATAAAGGGTGGGACCAACAAATCCAGGGAACCCTGGATGTCGAGGGATATACAGAATAGGATAAAGAGAAAAAGGGAGGCTTATGGCGGATGCTATAAGGGCTCAAAACTGTGGAAGCCCTAGAGGAGTATAGAACGTGTAGGGGGGGACCTTAAAAAGGAAATTAGGAGAGCAAAAGGGAGGCACGATAAAACATTGACAGGTAAAATAAAGGAAAATCCAAAGTTATTTTACAAGTACTTTAAGAGTAAAAGGATAACTAGGAAAAGAGCAGGACCCATTAAGGACCATAGTGGTAATTTATCTGTGGAGCTGGAAGACGTAGGTAGGGTTCTAAACAAAGACTTTGTGTCGGTGTTCACAAATGAGAGGCAGAGGGACTGTGATATAATTAAAATAAATTAGCATAGAAAGGGAGGAGGTTCAAAGTGGTCTGGCAGGCTTAAAAGTAGATAAATCTTCAGGCCCGGATGAAATGTATCCCAGGCTGTTGAGTGAGGCAAGGGAGGAGATAGCAGGGGCACTGGCAATAATTTTCAATACCTCTCTGGCCACAGGAGAGGTGCCAGGGGACTGGAGGACAGCCAATGTGGTACCGTTATTCAAGAAGGGAGGAAGGGATAAACCAGGGAACTACAGGCCAGTCAGTCTAACCTCAATGGTAGGGAAACCATTGGAAGCAATTCTGAGGGACAGAATTAATCTACACTTGGAGAGGCAGAGATTAATCAAGGACAGTCAGCATGGTTTTGTTACGGGAAGGTCTTTTCTGATCAATTTGATTGAATTTTTCAAAGATGTGACCAGGTGTGTAGATGAGGGCAATGCATTTGATGTAATCTACTTGGACTTCAGCAAGGTTTTTGATAAGGTCCCACATGGGAGACTGATAACGAAGATAAGTGCCCATGGGATCCAAGGCAATTTGGAAAATTCGATCCAGAGTTGGCTGAGTGGCAGGAAGCAGAGGGTGATGGACGGGGGGTGCTTTTGTGACTGGATGCCTGTGTCCACTGGGGCTCCACAGGGATCGGTTGCTGTTTGCAGGGGCCCCTTGCTGTTTGTGTTATATATAAATGATTTAGACTTGAACGTTGGAGGGTTGATCAATAAGTTTGCAGATGACAGAAAATTGGTGGGGTGGCAAATAATGAGGAGGATAGCTTTATATTACAGGAGGATATAGATGTGCTGGTCAGATGGGCTGATCAGTGGCAAATGGAATTTAATCCGAATAAGTGTGAGATGATACGCTTGGGCAGGACAAACAAGGCCCGGCAACACACAATGAATGGTAGGACCCTGGGAAGTACAGAGGATTTAAACTCTGCAGCTGCCATGGTGGGATATGATCTCAAGTGCCCATACATTAAACCAGCCTCGATTACTAGTTTAGCAACCTAACCGCTATGCTACCATTCCCCCCAGCATAACATTAACATAAAATAATGATGTTGGATCTTTAATCATATATTGCCTTTTCTTAGAAATGTTACTAAATGGGTAGAGCAGCAAACAAAACGTCTCAAGAAGTAATAATGGTATAGTTTACACACTCCAATTATCATGTACCATCTCTGGAAGCTTGTTTTTTGTGGGGATTACTGAGTGCCTTCTGAAAACGGATGCAAACCTTACTTGCATTATTAGAAGTATATCAATATTCATCATTTTGCCCTCTGTTTTCTGTGTATGGATAAGAAATGGTCTTTGTTTTTGCATGTACAGTTGGTTCAAATAATGTGTTTTTTGCTCAGAGCTACTTTGGGAATTTTATATAGTTGAAGATCAGCTGAACTAATTGAACCAATGCCAATCTATTGGGAGTTTTCCATGAGTCCCTGACTCATGTTGCTTCCTCTCTGTGCATTTAATGCCATAGCAATACCATTGCAATTTTCTTTCATTACAATCCTATCCTTCCTGTACTGTCTTACTAGGTTGTAAATCAAGGTATCTGGCAAAGTAAACTATAATTATGTCTGTAGCACTCATCATCTCCCAATGCCTTAACATCACATTAGCAGTTGCTGTATAAGAAGGTTACAGTAGAGCAAGTGCTAAAGTAGGCTTACTTTTGTGCTACCTTGAGGGATAAAATTTCCAATTCTTATCAAGTTGGTCTGCAAATGAAACCAGGTAAAAATACTTAACATCAGAATGGGAATTTTTAATTTTCAGTTTTGGCTGGTGAGGAAAGCCCCATACAGCAGATGGTGATGATGTGCTTCCTGTTAACTACAGTCCATTCTGGAAAGACATTAACAATGAGTGATATATTTGTGCAGTAGCTGCTGTTAGAATTAACTGGACGTTTTTGGCGATTTTGACAGTAGAAAGAAGCTGTGAGCTCTTGCATTTGACTGAATAGGCTAAATATATTGTAAAAACAGAAGATGAGTTTTGAATTACAAGTGAAAAATATCAGTCAGAAAATATAGAACTGTATTGTGATGCATCTTGGATGATGCTTTCAATTCCAATATTGATTTCTTCAAACACTTAAAACCTCAACGATGCATAAAATGTACTTAGATTCAAGAACTAGAATAAATAGCTTGAAAATAATTTAAATAATCTAAAGTGCAAAAAGTTTGCATGCCAAAATTGGAATTCACAAAATGTCCCATTACAGAAAATGCCTGTTGAAAATAGGTAGAAATTTAGAAGATAGGAAACTGAAAGAATATTAATTGAAGTAGAGTTAACCATGCTTTGAACTAAAACAATTTTCTGTTGTCAATACTTGCAGATATTCTGATCAACTAGGATATATAAAGGTATTTACTTTGTTTGAGATACATGTACCTTATTGCAGAGTAATGCAATACAGCACTGTATACAATATTGATATGTACATGACTGGATATAGTGCAGATTTTGGTGGGGGTGGGGTGGGGGGGTGGAATGTCAGGGTTTATTTAAAGTACAATTTGGTTGAAGAGGTTAGTTGTAACTCTTTACCTTGGCTAATTGCTCTTTTTACCTCCCCTTTCTGAAACAGATAAATCCAAACTTAGTAACTGTTGTTTGTTTAATAACAAGGAGTGCCCAGCCTGAGCAAAACTGATACTGTTTCTGCTAGATATTCATAAAAAGTTTAACCTCAGTAACTTCATGTTTTCTTATTTGTTTTGTCATTTGTTCAACTTATCCCAGTGGGAGAAAATTGAGAGGAAGCTTGGCTTTTGAAGAGACCCCCAATGTGTAGTCGAATTACCTTTTCCACTAAATACAAGAGCTTGTTTATTGCTATGCACCTTTTGTTCTTTCTACCATGCCAAGATCAAGATATTTGCCTTTGTGCATATCTGAAAAGTTTCAAATAGCTCTATATTGATTTTCTTTGTCTTTACTCCCCAACTCCACTCACAACTCCTCTAATAATAGAGCAGCCCTAGCTGGCCTGCAGCAGAACCTGGAAAACATCCAGACTTAGGCTGACAAATCGAAGCTAACACTCATGCCGCATAAATGCTTTTCAATGAAAATCCTTGACAGGAGTAGTCCAATTACCAACCCTCTGATGTTTATAGCACCATCATTTGGTTCCCTGCTATTAACATCCTAGTCACCAATGACCAGGATTTAACTGGACCAGCACTACCACAAGTTGTAGCTACATGATCAGGGCAGAGGCACTCAGCCAAAATGGTTCATCCCCGTCTGTTCAAGATATTTCCACCACATGCCAGGAATGCTCAATATTTGCTAGCTAGCCACAGCTGCAATAATATTCTAAACATGACAGAGCAGTTTGCTTGATTGGCATCTTGCTATAGAACTCAATATCCACCCACTCCACTACCACAGTGCTGCAGATCACATTACCTATAGGATGCATTACAGTTATTCATCAAGCAGCACCTCCTTGCTGCTCGACTTCAACTACAAAGGTGGGTGAGCAGCAACGTAACTGAAGTATTATCCATTGAGAGTTTCCTTCCACGTCACACTCTACCTTGACGTGGCATATACAACCATTATTCTTCATTACTAGGCCAAAAATCTCTACTTAATACCATTGTGGGAACACCATTACTAAATGGGCTTCAGGTCAAGAAGAAGGCTAACCTTGGACCAGTTTAGATTGGGCACCGTGTGCAGCTTTAGTAGAATCACCCTCATCCAAAAGTACATGCAAAAAAAAAAGTGAAGATTAATCTTTCCCAGTGACTAGCTCTTGAAGTACCAGTCTTTGGCTTGTGCTGTTACACCAATTTTCAAACTATAAATCTTTCTGTAAATCCTGTGTCCAAGGCAATAATTTAAGCACTGTCTGTCTTAAATGTCTTCAGGTTTCATTAAAAGTCAAAAACAGAATCATCTGACCTATCACTGAGCACCATTTGTCCTTAATACATGTCCTTTCCAACATTACTCGCAAGTGTCATGAGATATATTTTATAGCTCTGTATGAAACCAGAATTGCAAGTACAGAAACGTTATGTAAAAATGGATTGAAACAAAAGGATGTAGGTAAAGAAACAAATGGTTATAGAGAAGGGGGAATTGAAGGAACGTTAAAAGGTGTGGTTAAAATTTTTCATAACAGGATGTAATATTCCTTTCCTTAATCCTCAAAATATTAAATACTATTGAGTGTATAAAGCCCCACTGTAATTACTCTCTCTGAAGAAAATATCCAGGCTTTGGATACTTCTATTGGTGCAGACTCTCCTTTTACTGTCTAGCCTCACTCTAGAGGAAATTGGTGTAGTGGAAAGTTAACATGAGGAAAAAAGGAGGAAGATGCAAAGCCTAGGCCTGAGTGCTAAAGATATAGCTGAAGGATTTTCAAAGCTAGGGAGGTAGAAAAGTGGGCTAAACTAGTTGCAGAATTCCAGAGGGTGTGAGCATAATAATGAATGAGGAATTGCCAATACTAGAGTCATGAAAGAGTGCCTTTGGTATTTCAGGAATGAAGATATGTGTAGAGGCAGATGGCAGAAGGCAATTACTAAAATGGGTTGGAACAAATCATTGATTTCAGTTGAAAACAATGATAAAAATCTCGAAACTACTACGTATAGAATTTAAACAAAAACAGCTGGAAAAACTCAGCAGGTGCGACAACATCTGTAGAGAGGAATACAATTAACGTTTGGAGTCCGTATGACTCTTCACCAGAACTAAGGAAAAGTAGAAATGAGATGAAATATAAGCTGGTTGAGGGGGATGGGACAGGTAGAGCTGGCTACCTGTCCCACCCCTCTCAACCCGCTTACATTTCATCTCATTTCTCTATTTCCTTAGTTCTGATGAAGAGTCATACGGACTCAAAACATTAACTATTCCTCTCTGCAGATGCTGTCGGACCTGCTGAGGTTTTCCAGCTGTTTTTGTTTTTGTTTCAGATTTCCAGCATCTACAGCGTTTTGCTTTTATCTTATGTATAGAATTTAGTATCAAATTATTATGGGCTCATGCATTTTTATTCAAAATGGGAAAGTTAATGATTAATGATTTAAAATCCTTGACATGAAGTGAGATTTGTCCAGTTCCTTTGCAGCAAAGTAGCAAAACTTACAAGATTCAAACTTTAATGCCTCTGGACTCCAGTTTGGGCAATGTCTGCTTATGGGGCATTCATGAAGAATAGAAACCATCCAAAGCAAGGCATTTAGGAGAAGTATAATCAATCTGAGAATTAATGTTCCAAGATAATGTAAAATTGTGCCAGTATATGTCAAGAGTGGAGGTAACTCTTTCCTAATGCAAGCCATTAAATATGAAAATAATTCTGTTAACACCTGTAGAGATTTTTTTTCACAGCTATTGAGCTTCCCACAGCTTGGATTTTCCAACCATAGACGATAACTAGAGCAACTTTCCCTTGTGCGTATTAATGACCCTGCCGTGCCACAGATAATATTTTAAGACTGAGATGGTTGTTTCCAAAATTAGTCAGATTCTTGAATTGATTTTTGAATCAGATTTGATAAATGCAAACCAATTAATAGAGTAAGTCTTTCAAATAATGGGCAAACCCCTTGCTTTGAGACTTATCAAAAAGTGTAGATATAATTGAAGCATGCTAGTGTTTTACAGAAAATTGAACCATGCGGTGCATTATCAGCATCAATAGTGATTGCTGGTGGCATGTTTGTGTAATGAGTAGCATCGTAATAGTTTGTACAATCATCACACATGTTGATGTCTGTACACCATCTATCCAAAAGACTTCATTAAGATTCTATTTTTCTAACCATTTGGACACTTTTGGTGTTTAGATGTTTATGTTTTGAGTTCTGGAGTATTGGCACTGGGTTTGAGTCCATCTTCAAAGGGGTGTCAGTGGGGAGCACTTTGGTGGAGGTGATCATAATTCAGTTGGATTTAGAGTAGTCCTGGAGAAGAACAAAGATAGACAAGATGATAAGTTTTCCATTGGGAAAAAGTGAATCTTACTAAGCTGTGTTGTGATTTATCTTAAAGTGGGATAAGTGGGCCCATTAAAAGTAGATGCAGGAAATATGATATTGGAAGGCGGATGGGGCATGACTCACATGAGGAAAACCTGAACTCAGCAGGGCCAGTTGAACCTAGTGCTGACTTTAAACAGACACCATTTTGGCTGTAGCAATGGCCTTATCCTGCAATGTGGGAGTCACAAAATTATGGTAGAAATGTAAATGCTTGTGAAGGGCAGATTGGGTATGTAATACTGTCAAGCTGTCAAGTTACTTAAATCCCAATCCTTTAAAAAGAAAACCTACCTATGCCAATAAGAGTTGAAAAAACTCAAGCTGTGAAGTTATTTACATGTCCAACTCTTTAAAAATTAAAAAAAACCTGCCTGTGTCAGTGAGAGTTGAAAAAAATCTGTTCTAGCAAGTATAGTATCTGTTTGTTGACATTACTCGAAGGGTTATCATTATGTCCTTATTAATGGTTGGCTGCCTTCTATAACCTACAATTATCCCAGCAAGAGGGAGAAGGAGATTGTAACTATGCAGTATGATTGACAGCTCAAAGAGGTTATTGAGGGATCAGCTAGCTTTGTTCTGGAGTTTTGAATATAAGTCTGTTTTGATAAAGGATGAAGTATTTAATGGACTTTTAAAATTCTGAATGGTTTTTCATGAATGGGAGTGTTTGTTTATTAAAATGAAAGCTGTCATAGATATTTAGATATTTATTTTATTTAATCTCAACATGGCTGTGGAGGCCTGCCCATGGTGGAGACTGGATGAGTTAGCATGGAGGGTATAAGGGTGCAGGAGCATGAATTGACATGGAGGGGGAGTGGAGGAGGGTTAATGGAGTGTGAGGGGTGATGGCTAAAGGTGCTAAAATTTAACAAAACGACTGAGATGCAGACCCAGAGAACCAAAACAGACCTTTCAAACAGCCCACCTCAGAACTCGGCCACCTCTGTGGCTGCCTCCGATCTGCATCTGGGTTTGGTAGGCCTGACTCCATCCTGCACCCATCCCTGGACCAATAATTACCCCATTTGGGGCACTTTCTTGAAGCAGGTGCGCTGAGCCAGGAAATTTCCTAACTTGAGCTACCCGCCTCAGAAGCGAAAATCATAATATTTATTATGAGATTAAGTTTGCTGGGTCATGATCCAAAGAAATATTTTCCTCTCATCCAGAACATAAATTCCCTGTGCAACTTTGAATAGGCAATAAATGTAGTCTTGCCACTCTCACCCCTAACCCAAGGAAAAAGATAAATGGGGTGGAGAATTCCATTTTGATGTCAGTATGTTAGACACCTATACTCTGATCCTCTGCATGACTTCAGCGGAACATTAGTGCAGGAAAGGTGGACTTCCCCAGTCATTGCATATCTTCAGGTATCTCATTTGTCTTTCCAATTGAGGTGTGAGTGTGTGTGTGATAGCTTTGTTTCTTGGGCATAACTAATGGTTGATTTTAAACGGAAAACTTAAAACAGTGCAATGAGCATTTTTTGAGCTATTACTTTGACAGGCAGTGGGTAATCTCCACATTACACGTAATGGTGTGCAGCCACCAAAATGCTTTATAATATGGGTTGTTTAGTAAAGTGCAATATCAAGGTTTTTTTTTGGCTTTTATTTCATTACTCAGTACGTGCTCTTAGAAATGTATTGTTATTAAGCAATCATTTATAAGCTGCATTATCCCTTGCACAGCAAGTACTATGCACATAGCCTAAGAGGCAGAATAGCTTTTATTCAGGGATAGGAATTTTTGTTAAATGTAACATTTTTGCACCAGGAGAAACAATATTAAAGTTGCTTTATGGGGGATTAATAGAATTTGGCAAGAAGAATTATTTATTCCTTCGGTCTGTCTAGCCCTTGGATAATGTTGTTTCCAACAGCACTAATTTCATTTCAAATTTAGTTGTTGCAGTACTGCATCCATTTGGGAGAAAACAATTCTGAGACACCCTCAGAGTTAAATATATTTTTATATTCTAAGCTATATTCTAAGTTTATATTCTAAGCCAGTCCCTCACACATTCATTGTTGTGCATTTAATTGGACTTATACAGGGAATATTTAGAAAGCTCCAATCAGTTTTTAATCAAACCTTTTCAGCAAAAATTACCTCATCTCTCCTCTGAGCTCCGGGCACATTAATTTCTTTCCCCTGTGTAAGAGCCCAGGCCATTCCTTCCCTCCGCTTTCCAGGTGCCTTGCTTCCAAGCACAATGGGTGTGAAACTTGTTGCCAGCAGTGCTACAGAGGCTGAGTGCCCCTGTGCTATGGTGCAAGGCACCACCACTTAGTATGCAGCCTACATGGCCTATCAGGAAAAGGACAAGCCTGGGGTAACCCCTGTATGCACTGGAAGGCTGTGTGCTGACCCGATGTTATATGGCGCAACCAGCTGATTCAATAGCAGGATACCTATTTTTGGCCACGGAGGGAACACATTTGTCAATCACTTCGTAAACAGCAAGCATGAAGTTGGAAGATGAACCCTGTGCCTGAATTCCTTAAAGGACCTGGCACCCACATTGCAGGCATGGTCATTTTTATTGCAAACTCTCTGGAAGCCCTGCGATGTGTTTTTGCAGGTGTTGTGGCGAGTTTCTGGATTTGCCAGGGTGTTGCTGCATCCTTACAGGAATGGCAGAGGAATGGGTAACCAGTGCACACAAGGCTGCAACAGGTATAGGGGCTGTGCCTTAGGATCTGCAACACAACAAGGAGATGGAGCAGAGACTGCAGAGAGGGCAAGCTCTGCGTAATGCCCTCTGCTAAGTTGGAGCCAAACCCCTCCATGCTCCTTGACAGTGACAGGAGGTTATTTGGCAGGCCAGCCAACGAACCCAACATCTCGGTGTGCATCAGCACTCCCCATCGAGGTCCTCAGTGGAGTCCTCTATGCAGAACTCAGCAACAACCTTGCCCTACAGTGATTTGGCAAACAACTCATTCTTTACCCCTAGCCTGGCTACAGCTCAGTCATGCCCAGATGACTCACCACTTACTGATCACAACTCCATATTTGCCTCTAGGGTACACGCAGTGACAGTGGGAGTGTCAGGTCATGTGACATGGCCAGTTTATTAATTCTGTGCTGTTACTCACTCTCTTCCTTGTGGTACTGTGGCTGGGCAGGGAGCAGCCCTAAGGTGTCTGAAAGCAGGAATTTAGGAGGGGAAGGTTAGTGTGAGAGAAATCGGGGCGGGGTGGGATGCAAAAGGTCCATGGTCATACCGTCAGCAGCTCCCATTATGTCAGAAGGCAGGATGAATGTGAGCTGAGAGTTGCAGAAGAGACATGAGGCAGGAACATACTGCTATTCTCAATGTTCTCAGTGACACAGGCTCCTGTGATGCCATAATGCTGAGATCCAGCTCCGCTGCAGAGCTCAGGAGATGCTGCATCTTTATCCCCTCATGAGTTCTGCTCTGGGCCACCTTATCCTGCAAGAGAGAGAGCACATTGCCAGTGATTGTGTTACATTATATTTGGCTGGTGTTTCTGCCATAGCTGGATAACTGGAGGGACGTGAGGCTGGCATTAATGGGATAGCATGTGAGGGTGAGGTGGAGTATCTGGATTTTAGGTGTGAATCCTGAGTACCGGGCAACATTGCTGAGGGAGTGATGGGGTTGCAGTTCATTTGGTCAAATGTGAAGATCCATGCACTAACCTTGACCACCCCGACAAGCTAAATTGACCTCCTGTGGCAATTCTGCCAGATCCTCAGCTGGGAATTGACCTCCCTGGCCACATGCTCTCTTTCTCTCTTAAGCTCTGCTTGAGGGCTTCTCGCTTTCCATTCCAACCCCCCCCCCTCCCCCCACCCCACCCCCACCCCTTCCTGGAACCATGGCATCTCTCCTTCCATACAGCTCCACCATTCTTGCCTCCATCACTGCATCTGTCACCCCGGAACCCTCCCTTTGCCGAATGTTTAATTGACAATGTTACTCAGTAGAGCATAAGGGAGAGCGTGCCTATGAGAAGAGCAGGCTAGCTGCACCATGTGAGATGTGCACAATGCTGCTCAGCTCCCTGCTGAGGGCAGAGGCATCCAGCAGCACAAAGAACGGGGATGCAGCGTGGGACCCACTCAGCCACATGCTATGATCATGCAGAGGAGAGGGGTGCACCAAATTTACCTGTTGCCCACCTCAATCAGAACTAGCATGTGCAGGGTACAAATTGAAACCCCTACAACCAAAAACCAGAGCACGCAGATTGCAAGTCCAGTGATTTCTGTTCACTCCAGAGATTGCTCACAATGAAGAGAATGCATTGAGATTGATGACATAGCTACTATTTTTTTCAATTCAGATAGTTTTTCTGCCTCTCATGAGTTTCTGCCTCTCATGATTTCCACTTAAGTGTTGCTTTTTATGTTTTCCCTATAGCATCCCTCTTTAAAAAGTCCAGAGTAAAACAACTTATTGAAAGGTTTTCAAAAAGAAAGCAAACACAGAGCTTTATGCAGATGATCAAAGTCAGTTCTTAACCTTTGAGACAAGCATATGCTACTGGCAGGATCAACCAGGTAAATGCACATTGATGAACACAATGTCAATCTTACAATCATAGAATGATACATCACAGGAGGAGGCCATTCACCTCATTATGCCTGTGAAGGAGATATCCAACCAGTCCCATTTTCCTGCCAATTCCCGAACGTGTTGCAAATTGTTCCACTTCAAGTACTTATCCGATTTCTTTTGAAAGTTACCATTGAAACTGCTTTTAGACAGTGCATTGAACATCATAACAACTTGCATTGTAATCATAGAATCGTGGAATGGGTACAGCACAAAAGGAAGTCATTCAGCCCATTGTGTCTGTGCTGGATCTCTGGAAGAACACCTCAACAAATTTGTCACTCCTGCCCTTTCCCAGTAGCCCTGCAATTTTTTTCCTCTTCAGGTGTTTATCCAATCCAGTTTTTAAAAGCTCCAATTGAATCTGCCTCCACCACACACTGAGGCAATGCATTGAGCCAAACCAAACCACTCGCTGCTACTGCTTGTTCTTTTGTCAGTCGTCTCAGGTCAGTCTCTGTTTCTCAACCCTTTTACCAATGGGAGTAATATCTCTCCATTTACCAGATTTTGAATGCCTCTCCCAAATCTCCACTCAAACTTTTCTGCTTTAAGAAGAACAATCGCAGCTTTTTCAATCAATCCTCATACCTGAAGTCCCTCATCCCTGAAACCAAGATCCCTTTTTAACCTCTGTGTCAACCTGCTTTGACCACCTTGAATGATTTGTGTGCATATACCCACAGAACTGTGTTCCCTTTAGTATTGTGGTCTTTATTTTATATTGCCTCTCCACATTATTCTTACAAAATGTATCACTTCACACTTCTCTGCATTAAATTTCATCTGCCATAATCCCACCAAGCTGCCTATGTCCACTCGAAGTCTATCATTATCCAATTCACAAGACTTCCACATTTTGAGTCATTTATAAATTTTGAAATTGCGCCCCTGTGCACCTAAGTTAGCAATTAAAAAAAAAACTCATCTCACCTCTGGTTCTTTTGGTAATTATCTTAAATCGGTGTCTTCTGGTTCCCAACCATTCTGCCACTTGAAACAATTGCTCCTTATTTACTGTCAAAACCTTTCACGATTTTGAACCTATCTATCAAATCTCCCCTTAGCATTCTCTGCTCTAAGGAGAACAATCACAATTTCAGGGTCAGGTGAGTTTGATTCATCCATCTGTGCAGATCCAGCAGATCTCAGTTGGTGTGTTGATAGGGCTGTTATACCTCCTCCTGAGTTAAGAGGAAACAGTGGTAGGGATCCCTGCTCCTGATTGGTATCAAGTAACTCCTGCTGCATGTGCACAAATATTGTTGTCAGGTGATGATTAGTTCTTGCTTTGATGCATTGCATATTGAATTCCATTTTGTTGTGATCAGCCTCTGGAATTTAACATGTTCATGTTTTATCCTTGTGTGAGGATTAGCAATCGTTCCAATTTAGAATGGTTTCTGTGGGATGTATAAATACTGCCCAGTAAAATACCAGCATAATAAATACTTGTATTTGAATTACTCAAAACCATTGGTATTATCTGGATTAATTTTCTTAAGCTTTTATTATGTATAAATGTCCCTCATACAGAACACGATACAAGCCGTTGTTTGTGTGCCTTTGTGTTGAAGCTGCATTATTGATCACTGCTTTGATTATTCATAACCCATTAAAATTAGGCAAGATTTTTTATAGAGTACAAAAGAAAGGTCTAAATTCCCAAAGCAAATAGAATTTAGGACTGAATTCTTAAACGTACAAGTGCTAAGTTCTAATGAATTATTTATCAAGTCAGTTTGTTTCAATGCATCTGACTCTAAATTGGACAGATTCTGATTGCTCAGGATATTAAAGCTGCTAAATTTATACCCCTTCAAGTCTATTTGTCCCTTTTCCCAATATGCCTCACTTGTTTTCTTTTACCTGCACAATGCCATTACTTTCAAGTGTTTGCACTTAGAGGGCTCCAGCAAACAAGGCCCCCCACCCCCACCGTTCAACCCATTGTCCCAAAAATTAAATGTGCTGAGGTGATGGCCAATGCAATTGAATGTGTTTACTCTTGATGGATGGGAGTGTCACCTGTTAATGGTGCAATCTGGTCACAATGAAGTGCATGCTCTAGTTGTAAGTGGGGCAACTGTTACTAACTGGGGAAATTTAGGGTATTATTCTTAAGCATTTTTAAGAACTGGTGTGGTGGGGAGGAAAAGGGAGTTTGTACTTATGTTTCTGGAGTTTTGTGAATAAACCTACATTAAGGAAAGACTGGCTCCAGATTCCTCCTTTACACAATGAATGAATAATGATTTATAAAAAATCACTGTCTGTCTTCCAAAATGATGGGCAACTAAAATTTCCTCTAGTCTTTTTAGCTAATTATAAGTAAGGATCACCAAATAATTGGTTAGTAGGGGCCAGATGAGAAACAAATGGTAGAGAAATAAAATAAAAGGGCACCAGCAAAACCTTTAAATAAAAATAACTTACATTTTAAATATGATTTCAATACTGATTCATGTCTCCTCGCTAAAATTGGGTTTCAGATTGATAAGAACATATCAAATAGGAGCAGGATTAAACCAAATGGCCTCTCAAGCCTGCTCCACCACTCAGTTTGATCATGACCTTAACTCCACTTTCCTTCCACTCACTCCCCTTGCTCCTTGATTTCCTGATTTAATAACAATCTGCCTATATCTGTCTTAAATATGTTCAATGATGGAGCATCCACAATCTTCTGGGGTAAGGAATTCCCTAGATTCACAACATTCCGAGTGAAAACATATCTCCTCAACTCTTTTAAATGATCAACCCCTTATCCTGAGACACTGCCCCCATGTTCTAGACTCCCCATCCAGGGAAAGTGTTCACCATGTTAAGCCTCTTCAGAATATTGTTTGTTTCAGTGAAATCACCTCTCAATCTTCTAAACTGCAAAGAACATAAGCCCAATTTACTCAGGGTCCCAGCATAGGACAGCCTCTTATCCCTGGAATCAATCTAGTAAACCTTCACTCTACTGCCTCCAATGCAATTGTATCCTTCCTTAAATATGGAGACCAGAACTATGCACAGTATTCCAGATGTGGTCTTGCCAACGTCCTGAACAATTGTAGCAAGACTTTCTTTTCTTGTACTCCAATTCCCTTCCTAATTGATGTTGCTTCAAAGTGCATATGTGTAGCAATATGTGTAGAAACTATCAGTTTCTGTTATATACTGGATATTTTCAGGTTGGTATACCATTTGTTCAATTTACTATTTTACCAAGATGATTTCAGATTCATTCCATCATAGTTTTCAATTAAAATAACAGCCTGTTGGCCAAGGCTCAAAACTCTTAGTAAGAATACTGCATGAGTTTTCCTGTAATTCTGTCACAAGGTCCAAATGACATTTGTAACTCATTGTGCTGTTGCACATTTACTGTCTGGTTTATCTGATTTAAATTATAGCCTTGCGACTCACTGCCAGCTGTCGGTTATGCAAAATGTGGGAGGTATTGCTAAAGTTCAACAATGAAGCAAGAAATCTTTTTTAAAAATCACAGTACAAATGGATTTGATGTATAAAGCAAACATACCACAAGACAAAAGTGCTAAAAATATGTCAAGGTGAAAATTCAGAACATGTCTTGGGTACTTGAGAGGAATGATTCCACTGGAGGTCATCTACTCAAACAAGAATTATTTGTAGCCTATTAGCTGGCAAATTTTTAAACTCACCAACCTGATCATCATTGCTTTGTGCAGCCAAGCTCAAATAGTAATTTCTCGTAGAAGAAATCCTTAAATGCACCTTTGTATTCTTCAAAGCAACTGAAGTTAAAGAAGCATTTTCCAACAGTTTGTACTTATGTTAAAATGTCTCCATGTGCTTCACAGATGCATTATCAGACAAAAATTGATACAGAGCGACATGAAGATATTAGGGCAGATGACCAAAAACTTGATCGAGGAGGTAGGTTTTAAGGAGTGTCTTAAAGGTGCTGAGAGGGGTGGAGAGGTCGCTGGAGGAAATTCTGCAGCTTTGGGTTTAGGCAGGCAAAAACACAGCCACCCGCAATGGAAAATAGAAAATCAGGAATTGATTCAAACTCTGCCCTCATTGGCAGCCCCACACGCATCTACCTCCCCAATTCCAGGGAAGGATAATAAACCTACTAAATGACCCTGAAGCTGTGGTGTGGGATTTTAATTCATTTCCAGGGAATTAGGAAAAGCCATTTTCAGGGTGAGGTGAAGTTTGTGTTTTTGAAAATGTTTCTAATCAAGAGCTGGGGCTGGCAAAAAAGGAATTAAAAGCTGGAGATACAAATGCTTTTTTTAAAAAAATGGAGGTGAATACTCTGAAGGCAGCTATCCTGGTAAAAATGATTCAGATGTAAATGATTTGGCTATGGGGACCAAATGTAATATTTCCAAATTTGTTGATGACACAAAACTATGTGGGAATGAGTTCTGAGAAGGATGCAAGGAGACTTCAAGGGGATTTGGACAGACTACGCGAATGAGCAAGAATCTGGCAGATGGAATATAATGAGGATAAGTGTGAAGTTATCCACTTTGGTGGAAACAAAAGAAAGATGAGTATTTCTTAAATGGTGAGAGGTTGGGAAGTGTTGATGTCCAAAGGGACCTGGGTGTCTTTGTTCATGAGTCACTAAAAGCTAGCATGGCCATGCAGCAAGCAAATAGGAAGGCAAATAGTATGTTGGCCTTCATTGCAAGGGTATTTGAGTGCAGGAGTAAAGATGTCTTGCTGCAACTGTGAACCTTGGTGAGACCGCAGCTGGAGAATTGCATACAGTTTTGGTCCCTTTATCTAAGAAAGGATGTATTTGCCAGAGAGGGAGTGCAACAGAGGTCCACAGACTAATCTTTGGGATAGCAGGATTATTTTATGAGGAGAGATCGAGGAAACTGGGCTTGTATTCTCTAGTGTTTCGAAGAATGAGCGATGACCTCATTGAAACTTGCAAAATTCCTACAGGGCGTGGCAGGGTAGATGTGGATAGGATGTCTTCCCCTGGTTGGTGAGTCTAGAACCAAGGAACACAGTCTCAGAATAAGGTGCAGGCCATTTAAGACTGAGATGAGGAGGAATTTCTTAACTCAGAGGATGGTGAATCTTTGGAATTCTCTACCTCAGAGGGCAGTAGAAGCTCAATCATTGAACATGTTCCAGACAGAAATTGATAGATTTCTGGATATCAAGTGATATGGGGATAGTTGGAAAAATGGCATAAGAGGTGGATGAACAGCCATGTATATAAAAGCAAAATACTGCTGATGCTGGAAAACTGAAACAAAAACAGAAAATGCTGGAAAAACTCTGACAGATGATTAGCCATGATCTATTTGAGTGACAGAGCAGGCTCGATAAGCCGAACAGCCTACTCCTGCTCCTATTTCCTATGAAGTGACAGTTGTTGCAAGAATTTTCCAAAGCTTATTTTTGTTACTTTAAAAAAAAAGCTCCTGCTAAAATGATTTTCTTGATTTCTAGCATCTACAGTCATTTCTGCTAGTGATGTGAGGTTAGAAGTTCTATGGAATTTAAATTGGCAGTGAATTTTTTGAAGATACAATTCTAATGCGATTTCAGTTGAGTGAACTCAGCCATTGGCAATTGGCCTTGTGTTTTCATGTGCTGTTGCGGTTCTTTTAGTTTGGAAAGCAATAGAATCATTGGGTATTTTCAGCTTTGAAGAAGAGTCATACGGACTCAAAATGTTAACTCTGTTTTTTTTCTCTCCACAGATGCTGTTAGAGCTGCTGAGTTTTTCCAGCATTTTCTGTTTTCGAGCCTCTACACTCCGCTTCACTTAAAATGTTTCATAGAAAAAGATAGCCTTGTTCATTGAATTATTATTATCACCACACATTGAAAGACTATTTGAAGTACTTATTCAACTTGTAGCTCTTTCTACGGCTTATTAGAACTTTCCCAATGTAAATCCAGTTGTTGGTAGGAACAGATGGATTACCATAATTTATTGATTCACGAGCTTGGGTAAATGCTTTTTGCCACAGATTAAAACTGAAATTTGACCTGGTAAAACCCCATTTATGACAAACAAATTGGATATCTTGCTTAGCATTCTTAACTGTTCTGTTCAATGCTCTGTAGAAAATGAACGTGTATTATTGCAGTTTACACTTAGAACACAACATTTTTCTTCCTTGGCTTGTCTAATTTGCATTATTGCAATCTAGAATCCACACAAAAATGTTGCCTGCAAGATTTTTTTAAAAATATAAATTGCTCATATGGTCTCATGAAGGGAAGTCAGTATTTTGCTATCAAGTACAAAGCAGATAACAGTCTGTCTGGGTTTGCTGGTTATAATTAAGCTGTTTAGACGAATGTGGCAAAACAGACATTGAGATGATCTGCAATGGTGAGTATTACTTTTGCCCAACAAATCTTGCCTTCTGGTGTGTGTAATACTTTGCAACTGATGGAATTAATAATTAAGAAACTAAGTGATTTGGCAGAACTCTTGAATCGTATTTTGTAAACTACCCAAGCTCTCTTTTTGGGGAAGAGTTGAGGATAACTCTGGTAGGAAAAACAATATTATCCAAGTGTATAACAGAAAAATCTTCAATTATAAATTTTCATGAGCCAATCTTGGAATACTGTATAATATTGTATATTTTTATGTAGCACAGAAAGTGATGCAACAATGCTAACTCTGCAAATCATTGCTGAGGCTGCAGTTGTAATGTGGTCCAGTTTTAGGTACCGCACTTAAGCAACAAAAGTTATGAATAGAATAGATTTACTAAGATAATGAACTTTAGTTATGAAAATTGACTTAAGGCTTTTGGGCTCATTTAGAACAAAGAAGATTACCATGTGATCATAGTTGGTGAAGGTAAAAGTAAAATAGATCAGTAAGTCGGTAACAAGAATAAGCAAACTTAAAATACTAAAGAACTTAAACTAAGGATGAGTTCAGGAGAAACTTATTAGCATATGAAACTTCTCACTAAATTGGTGCAGGAAGAAGCTGAAATCAGTTTTGAAAGGGAAATTGTTAAGCATTTCAAAAATTAAAGATGGAAGAGTATGGGCAACGACAGGGGATTGGCACAAAGTGGTTAATTCTTTGAACTAGCACAAATGGAATGGGTAAATTGCTGTCTTTCTTTGCTATGAGTGCTGAATCGATCCTCAACCCCCAGCCTTTCCAATTTTCTGCCTGAAGGCTTTGACTGCGTGCCCCTCGGCAGTACTGTTGACTAATCTTGTTTGAACCTTTGTGGTGAGTGTTTGTCAGGCTGTATATGACTTTGCATCACAATCCATTTTGTCTTTACTCATGCCCATGCCATGTCATGTTGACTTCAATTGAGAGTAAAATTGGCTGGGGTGTATAATGGGCATCTTACCCTTACCCATCCAGTTCTTTCTGGGTGGCTTTGGTTAAAATCAGGGCTAGTAAGACTGTTCTCAGTATGAATCCTCTATGGGAGCCATTTACAGGTTCTCAAAAGTATGAGTAAAAGAATAACATAGCTAGTATAAATTTCATTTTGACTGTTTACGTGGCAGCCTTCTGTAGAGGAGATTGGTTAGCTGGAAATGGGACCAAATGATCACTTGCTAAGTGTATTCAGTTTCCGGGTCTTGAGCCTATGGCTGATATTAAAACATGAGCTGCTATGATTTACTATGGACACTAAGCATCTAGTTACATTGTTCAGTTTTATACCTGTTGTCATCTTGAATATCTATAAGAAACATGAAGGCCAATAAGTAGCTCAGGCCTCATGTCATAGGATAACTATCCAATGCCATACTTCAATAAAATTTCAATCAGTAAGAAACTGTACAAATTCACGCAAGTTGCTGTTGGGGGAGTTCCATCACTTCATTTCTGGTGAGAAAATTGACCATTGATAGCAAGGAGCTCTCAAAGCCTTCTCTAAAAACATAGGGCAGAATTTTGCCGTCGGCGAGCAGAGGGTGGGGCCCGCTCGCCGATGCGTAAAATGATGTGGGATGACATTGGGTGGAACACCCGACGCCATCCCGCCCCATTTAAATTTTCAGAAAGGCAGGTGCGGGCCCGCCGACCTGTCAATGGCCAATTGAGGCCATTGACAGGATCAATTAAACAATTACAGGACCTGCCTGCCCAACCTTAAGGTGGGATGAGGTTTCGTGTAGAGTTCTAAAATGTTTAATAAAGTTTTAGTGTAATTTATGAACATGTCCCATCTCATGTGACATTGTCACATGAAGGGGACGTGTTAAGGATTTTTTTTCTATTTTGAATCTTTTAAAAAGTGTCAGTGATCTTCCTGAGGTAGCACTTAGTGTACTCTCGCTTTTGGGGAATTCCCCCCCGCCTGCACAGGAAGCGCATAGCGCCTCCTGCCAGCTGTCATGCTGGGCAGGCCTTAATTGGCCCACCCACGTAAAATGGTGGCGGGGCCCACTTCTCCGGCGGGGATCATCTCCCCGCCCGCCAGAGATTGGGTTGGTCCTGCCCACCAGGCAGGCAGAAAATTCTGCCCATAGTAAACATACTGTTCCAGACTTGAAGTACTGGGCTGGATTTTACAGCCCCCTGCTAGCCATGTTCTCAGTGCTGGCAAGCCCACCACCTCTCGCCCACCCCTGGGTTGTTCCCCATAATATGGGGGGGGGGGGGGGGTGGTGGAGGAGGGGGTGTGGTGTAGTTAGGTGCTGAAATCAGTGAACCTCCGTTGCACTCCTCAATGGCAAATACATCCTTCATTAGATAAGGAGACCAAAGCTGTGCATAATACTCCAGGTGCAGTCTCGCCAAAGTGCTACACAATTGCAGCAAGGTATCATTACTCCTGCACTCTAACCCTTTTGCAATGAAGGCCAACATACCACTTGCCTTCCTTATTGATTGTTGCACCTGTATACTAGCTTTTACTGACTCATGAACAAGGACACCCAGGTCACTTTGGGCACCAACATTGTGATTCCGCAATTGGACAATTTGTAAATAATCTTCAGTGTGCTAAGAATTCAGCTGACAACCAATTTAAGTTTTTCAGTTGGGTTCGCAGTGTGGTGCATTTGTATGTACTGAAAGCTACATGTATTAATATACAGAGCCCTGTTTTTTGCAGACAGAGAGAACATGTACGTACATTGAGCTTGTTTCAGCTAAACAAAACAAGTGACCACCATTCACTGACTCATTCCTCAGGCCAATGCCTTGACCAATCAAGATCAAGCTGCCTGGCTTAAATTTCAAACAATGTTTGGCAGTTAACTGTCAGTCACCATCACTGGTGCATTCTCCATGGCAACGCGTCTACCATCAGAGTCCACTTGCCAACCAATCAGCACTCTCTTCGCATCTAGTATAAATTGTTATTTTTCCCCTATATTGGTATTCTTGTTCAGTGTTCAGATGAATGCAAGATGAAAAGCTTTGACATGACCCTTCTGAAATTCCAAATACACCACATCCACTGGTTCTCCTTTATCTATGCACTCCAGCAGGTTTGACAAGCATGATTTCCCTTTCATATTAACTTTGCCCAGTCATATTAGTATTTTCTAAGTGTCCAGTTACCACATCCCTTATAATGGATTCTAACATTTCCTATACCACTGACATCAAAAGTCACAGGTCAGTAGTTCTCAGTTTTCCCTCTCCCTCCCTTCTTAAATAGTGGGATTATGTTTGTTACTTTCCAGTCGGCAGGAGCCTTTCCAGAATCTGTGGTATTTTGAAAGATAACCATGCATCCATTATCTCTTTAGCCACCTCCTTCAGCATTCTGGGATCTAGCTCATCTGGTCTAGGGTTTTATTAACCTTCAATCCAATTAATTTTTTTGAGTACTACCTCTTTATTAATACTAATTTCTTTCAGTTCCTCATTTTCACTAGTCGCTTGGTATTTCTGGGAGATTTTCTGTATCTTCCTCCATGAAGACAGACACAAAGTAATTGTTCAGTTTCTCCGCCATTTTCCTATATGCCATAATAAATTCTCCTATCTCTGCCTGTAATTGATTCACATGTGCCCTTGCTAATCTTTTTCATTTCACACCCCCTAAAGAATCTTTTATAGACCACCTATATGTTACTCACTAGCTTGCATTCATATTCTCTTTTCCCTTTCTTTATCAGTTTCTTGGTCATCCTTTGCTGGATTCTAAACTGCTCCCAATCCTCAGGCTTATCTCTTTTTCTGGCAACCTTATAAGCCAGTTCCTTTGATCTAATGCAACCTTTATTTTGTTAACCACTGTTGATTCATCTTTCCTGTTGGGTTTTTGTGTCTAAGAGGAATGTATATTTGTTATACACCATGTAATACTTCTTTAAATACTAGTCATTGCCTGTCTACTGTCAAACCTTTTAATGTATTTTCCCAACCCACCATAGTCAACTTGCCCCTGATGCTTTCATAATTTCCTTTGTTCAGATTTAGGACTCTACTTTCAGAATTAACTATATCACTTTCAAACTGAAACTCTATGGGCAGAATAGAGTTGTGCACGCCCAACCTGAGCGGAAGAAAAATAGCGCGTGATGACATTGGTCGAATGTCCCAATGTCATCACGCAATTTTGCGGTATTTTGGTCGGCGGGCGCACTGCCGACTCCCGTGTGTGCCTGCTGGCAATTAAATGGGCTGTTAAGCCCGTTAATTCATTAATTTAATGGAATTTTTCCCTGCCCATCCAACCGTATGGTTGGCGGGCAGATGAAAAGGCAAGGATTTTTGAGGAAACGTCATCCACGGGCGGGACCAGGTTTCCGATGTGAATTAAAAATAAATTAAAAATGTTTAAATCTCATTCCTAACATGTCTCTGCTCATGTGATAGAGTCACATGAGGGGACATGTTTGCCTTAATTTTTAAGTCTTTATTTTTAATGTTATAAATCTTCGGCTCCCTGAGGCAGCTCTGTGCCTTTAGAGGGCTTTCCGTGAGCGCACCCGCGTGCATGCGCTGACTTCCATGCTCACCCTCCTTCCCCCACCCCTCCCACCCTATCCAGATGGCGCTGAGTGTTTCAGCTTGCAGTTCACGCTGGCTGGCTGTTAATTGGCTAGCCAGCATAAAATTGTGGTCATGGTCCGATCGCGGGTGGTAGATCATTGCATGGCTGCTCCCTGGCCCACCCGCCGCACCCATCCGATGAGGGGAAAATCCTCCCCTATTATAATATGGTCACTATTTCCTAATGGCTCCTTTACAGCAAGGTTATTAATGATCTCTTTCTCATTAGATAATGCTAAATATAAAATAGCCCAATCCTTTGGTTGCTCAACATATTGCTCCAGAAACCCATTTTGTACACACTTCAGGAATTCATCCTCCACAGCATTAGTGCTAATTGGGTTTACCCAGTCTATATTCAGATTGAAGTCGCCCATTTTTACTGTATAGCCTATGTTACATGCAGCTCTAATTTCCTCATTTATACCGTGCCCATTGCTACTACAGTTTGGTGGCCTATAAACAACTCCCACCAATGTTTGCTGACTCTTGCTGTTTCTTAGCTTTACCCAAACTGCATTTGCATCTTGCACCTTCGATCTAAAATCCTCTCTCACTAATGTACTGATCTCATCCCTTATTAACAGTGCTACCCCACCTCCTTCTTCCCTCCGCCTATCTTTCCTAAATGACGAATACCCCTGAATATTCAGTTCCCAGTCCTGGTCACCCTGTAACCACGTCTCCGTAATGGCATTTTAATCGTGCCTATTTACCTCTGTTTGCGCCTTCAGATCTTCTACCTATCACCAAACCATTTTGAATGGCTTCATCCCTAACTAACTTGGCTTTTGAAAAGCTTGTTGCAACAAAAGCTCCACTACTCTACCCTACTGTTACTGAGCTTGCATGATGTAGTCTCGTTGTGCCTGCAGTTTGTCTAGTCATGAGGTTCAGCCTTAATATGAGGTCTTGAGCATGGAAAATGTGAAATATCTTTGCCACAGTGCCATCTGGCACCACTCGTAAAAATCTGATTTAAAAATGAGATTGTTTTGGTAATACATACCTGGTTTTTGAAATGTGGCTGAAGCCTGGTATCCATAGTTACATTTTCCAATTACATATAAAATACTGGGTTAATTTTCTTGTCGACTGAAGTTTTTTTAAGAGGAATGCCGTGTCACAGTCACTTGAAAGAATACAGTTCAGATGTCTCATCAATTAGTTATCTATTGAAAATATGACATCATTTGAATTAGTTGAAAGAAAATCTGTTTATAGTGTATTTCTAGAGCAGATATAATCTCGATTATTCGGGGAGTTTTTAGTATTCCTCAATGGTAGCTCTTTGGTCTGCTTTTAGTCGATATGGAAATGTCGCGTTTTGATTGAATAGGGAGCAACATTAACTGCGAATGACTGACTGTGTAATATTTATCAAATGAGTACAGAAACGGAGCTTTAGTATTCAGGTGTGACCACTGCAGAACTGTGCTGCAACCTGTGGAAACAATTTGAATAGCTACAGGGTGATGTATTGGAAAACTGGTCAGTTGGATGAAGTCTTCTGCAATGAGAATTGAACAGCTTCTGTTTTGATGGGATTCTAGCTGTTGCTCTGCATTGAAACTGCTGAGAAGCAGCACATCTTTGTATCGTCAGCTTATTAATCTCCATTCAACAGTGTTGTTTACTAGTAATACTTTATTGACATACTGATTCAGGTTGCACTTTCTAATTATTAAAAGAGTACCAGAAATCAATTTTGTTCCCCAGAATATCCCATTCTAAGTGAAATGAAACTCCTCTTTACTTGCCTCATTGCATTGTTTTGGATATTTTTTGTCCCATGTGCTTTCTTTTTGAACTGTCCTTTCCTCTCCTGACTCTTGCTGGGATTAGAATCCCATAGGGACTGCCAATTATCACAATCTCTCCTTTGATGGTTAATGTTTTCAAGACATTAACTATGGAGCACATCAGTGCTGATGTTCACCCCATTTGACGTGCGTACACTTTCTAGCACAAGTCATTGGAAACCTGACTTTGACCCTGTTTTGATCCTCAGGTCAACAGCCATGAGGCCAATTCTAGAGTCCCAATTGCTATCCCAGTTGAGATCAGCCCAATTAACACAGTCTAGGAACTGACTGTCCAGTTTGTATAGAAATTGAGCAAGTTAAATGATCATTCTAAATGCTTCACAAAAATGTGCAAATTTTATATTCATTTTGTTTCCATTGGACAGACCAGTTCTCTATACGCAGCACTATTTAGTTAGAGAGCAGGTTTTGCTTTTAGATTGTAGTAGGCAACTTCCATTTGCAGTGAGGTGAAAGAAGCATTTGTTTTGCTTCCAATAAAGGTGAATTGATGCCCTTTTACAGGATGATCCATTTACTGTACAGCCAATGCATTCTTCTACGGATTTGAAGGTCAAACAGTGGAGCAAGGTCAGGACATGAAGCTCACTATTAAGAGTAAAATGGGAAATTAAGTGGAAACAAAAATGAAAAGAAATAGATGTCTGTCCTTGGAGAAGATATTTTTTCCTTGTTGGACAATATCCTGGGGCAGGATCTTCCCCCCGTCACGGGGGGTGGTTGGGGGGGAGGGGGGTGGTTGTGCAGGAGCGGGCACGAGTGGGCCCAATCGGCACCCCCGGTCGGGGGAGCGCTGCCATTTTACGTGGACGGGCCAATTAAGGCCCGCCCAGCATGACGTGCGCCAGGAAACGCTATGTGCTCCCTGTGCGGGCCGGTGAGGTGGGGGCTTCCCCAAGCCGGGAGTGAGCTCCCAAATCTCCCTGAGGCAAAGTGCTGCTTCAGGGAGATAGGCTCAGGTTTCAAACTTTGAATAAAGATGAGGAAAAAATGATTGGCATGTCCCCTCATGTGACACTGTCACAAGAGCTGGGACATGTCAATTACTTTTATTTAAAAATTTCTGGAACATTTTAAATCCCTCATGTAACCTTATCCCGCCCATGGATGAGGTTTCACATTTTTTCTGAAGGCTGCCTGGGCTCTTCGCCTGTCTGGGAACCTTAAGGTTGGACGGGCAGGTCCATTAAGTGTTTCAATTACTTTATTAATGACCTTAAGTGGCCGTTGACAGGTCGGTGGGCACGCAGTCATCCTGAAAACCTAAATGACACGGGATGATGTCGGGACACACGCCCGACGTCACCCCACGTCGTTTTACGCGTCATCAGGCCCTGCCCCCACCGCCGACCTAAAAAATAAATCCCTGGATTAGTTGTGCCCGCACGCCAAATGCTATAATCCTCTCTCTGATATAGGACATGTGCAACGATGCCATTGTGTGGGCTTCAAAGAGTTTTGGGGAAATCCAGAAGTAAAAAATGTTTTTGGAAGAATCCATGTAAATTTACTTTCCAAGCTCAAAGACAACAGCAGAGCAAGACTTCCTTGGTTTGCTTGGTGCAGAGTTAATGCCCTTTAATAAACTGATCATCCTGTCCAATTAAGTATGTATTGTAATAAGGCACCCAATATATTTTTGAATGCATGCTTTTAATTAAACTATTGAGTAAGTTTTGTTAAAATTCTTGAAGCCTCTTTGGGACCCATGTTTGTGTTGAAGTGGCCACATTCTGAATGTTGCTGTATCAGGGGCCCTTCCTTACACGTCATGTTTTTCAGTTCCTTGAGATGCCAGTTTACCCAGTCTGATGGTGGAACCAATTGTGCTCAAGGTGCCAAAATCATGCCTTTGAAATCATTATAAATTGTTGGAATCTTATTGGACTTAAAATGGCCCCAGTGGATACATGCTAAACAAAGACCTGATCTATCCTAGGATGGGAGAGTAAATGGAGAAACGTCTGAATGTATAAATGCAATTGAACATAAGAACAAGAAGCAGGAGTAGGCCATTCAGCCCCTCAAGTCTGTTCCGCCATTTAATAAGATCATGGCTGATCTGATAGTAACCTGAAATCTGTATCTCCCCTGCCCCCGCTAACCTATCACCCGCTTGCTTACCAAGAGTCTATCCACTTCTGCCTTTAAAATATTCAAAGACTCTGCTTCCACCACCTTTTCAGGAAGAGAGTTCCAAAGATTCACGAACCTCTGAGTGAAAAAATTCACCTCATCTCTGTTTTAAATGAGTAACCCCTTATTTTTAAACAATGACTCCTAGTTCTAGATTTTTCCACAAAAGGAAACATCCTCTCCACATCCAACTTGTCAAGACCCCTTAGGATCTTTGATGTTTCAATCAAGTTCCCGCTTCCTCTTCTAAACTCGAGCGGATCCAAGTCTAGTCTATCTAGTCTTTCCTCATAAGACAACCCACCCATTCCAGGTATTAGTCTGGTAAACTTTCTCTGAACTGCTTCCAATGCATTTACATCCTTCCTTAAATAAGATGACCAATACTGTACACAGTACTCCAGATGTGGTCTCACTAGTGCCCTGTACAACTGAAGCATAATCTCCCTACTTTTATATTCAATTACCCTCATTATAACATTCTATTAGCTTTCCTAATTGCTTGCTGTACCTGCATACTAACCTTTTGTGATTCATGTACTCAGACACCCAGATCTTTCTGCACATCAGATCTCTGCAATCTCTCACCATTAGATAATATGCTTCTCTTTTATTCTTCCTATGAAAATGAACAATTTCACATTTTCCCACATTGTACTCCATTTGCCAGACCTTTGCCTACTCATTTAAACTATCTATATTTTTCCATAGCCTCCTTATGTCCTCTTGACAACTTACTTTCCTACCAATCTTTGTGTCATCAGCAAACTTGGCAACCACCCCATCCAGCCCTTCATCCAAGTCATTAATATAAATTGTAAACAGTTGCAGTCCCAGCACCGATCCCCGTGGCACACCTTTCGTTACACCTTGCCAACCTGAAAAAGACCCATTTATGCCTACTTTCTGCTTCCTGTTAGACGGGCAATTTTCTATCCATGCCAATATGTTACCCTCTATGCCGTGAGCTTTTATTTTCTGCAAAAACCTTTGATGTGGCACTTTATCAAATGCATTGAAACAGTGGTATAAGGCACATTTTAAATATACATATACATTGTAGATTTGACATTTGATAGAGATTGATGTTAATGCATGATGACCTAAATTTGTTATCACATCAACACTGTCTCTGCTCTAACTTCATAGACTCCTTTGGAAGGACAAGACTATTGTAGATGGAGAATGTATGAACTGAGATTTGCATCATTCCAAACACATTGGGGAGAATTTTTAGCTCATCGTGATGACGTCGGGTGAGTGTCCTGATGTCATTGGGCACTCGCACGATATTTCAGTTGGTGGGCGCGTGCTGGTATTGGCAGCGTGCCCGCTGACAATTAAAAGGTCTATTAAGATCATTAAAAAGGTAATTGAAAGAAATGTTTCACTACCCATCTAACCTTACGGTTGGCGGGCAAGCGCAAAGACCAAGAGGCCTTTGTATTTTTTAGGAAATCTCATTTCCGGGCAGGATGAGGTTTCCAACAGTAAATAAAAATATATATATTTTTTATATATCATCTATAACATATCCCACTCATGTGACAGAGTTACATGAGGGGACATGTTTATGACATTTCAGAACTATTTTTGTTTTGCAAAATGTTTATCTCCCTGGGGCAGCTCCATGCCTCAGGGAGCTTTTCCAGTGCGTACCCATGTGCATACGTGAAGCTCGCATTCGTGCTCCCCCCTACTCCACACAGGCAGCGCTGAGCTCTGCCGCTCACGTTTCACACTGGGCGGGCTTTAATTGGCCCGCCAGCTTGAAATCGCGGTCCGTCCCTGATCGCAGGAGGCAATTGGCTTCCTGACCACCCCCGTCTACTCTCGCGGAGCCTGCCCAATCCTCCTCATTAGTACAATGAGATGCTGAATAATGCACTTTAGATGTAATGCATCCATTTATCCATAACATGTCTTCATTATTCTTTTTCAACAGGTTGTGGATTAGTTCTATTGCTTGTTCCTAAGATTTAAAATTCATGGCGAAACATAATTGAGGGCGCAAAGGTTTATGGTCCTGGGTACCACTAAGGTTAAAAGAGTAGAAATGAAAACAGTAACTGATGCTGAGCTTGGGATTCTGAGGTTTGTCAGCTGCTGACAGAAATGAAGAGAGGAGGAGGTAACCTCCTGTCTGATAAGCACAGCATTTGCTTCCAAATAACATTCAGGACCCCTGCACAGCACTGGTACCTAATGGGGGAGTTTCAAATTGCATACAGCACACAGCTACTGTTTCTAGTAACTGCAGGGATTTCTCACGTGGTAACCAGTGACAATCAGACAGTACAAGATTTGCAATGTTTTTGGAGAGAAAGCATCTCAAGGTATTTAACCACAACACCCAGTAGGATCTTTAAATTGATGCTCTTGAACAAACCATAGAAATTCTTTGTGCAAAGGAGAACAAGCATGATTTTTTTTTTGCCTTGGGCGTATTTGGAAGGAAAGCAGTGTAAATGGCAATCTTGTACTTTTTTTTCAGTAACCTGTTCAGCCTCTAATGAGAAACAGGACAGGCAAAGCTACAGGTAACTCAACAGCTGCAAGCAATCTCGCTTGAATCATAAAGCTACAATTAAGGAGTTATATGTGTGTGTGTGTGCGTGTGTTTGTGTTTTGACTAAGAGTGACACCCCTTGCTACTTTTCTGTTGGCTAAATAGAACTGTAATAAAAGCAGGCACATCATGGCCAGATGATTATTTTGTGACTTAGATACCAGCATGACAGGCAGACAAAGAAGAAACTGAGTTATCCTTTTTATGTGCAAGAACAAACATAATAGTCCTTTGGAATTGGGCCTCTATGACCACTAAGCAGGTTATCAATCACTCCTCAACAAGCAATGTTTATAAAATTTGTATTTTCTTATGTTACAAATGTAGTTGTCAATAGTTTTGTTTTATTAGTTTTCAAAAGTTAATTCATCAATGTTTTCAGAGAACTCGTGTTGCATTAAGTGTAGTTATTCCTTTTCAAAACCTCAAGCTATTGAACTGAATTTTAGAATTTTACATTTTAGGTGGAGGCTGTTCAGCCCATCCATTTAATCCCATTGCTCATCCATTTGCCCATACTATTGTATATTTTTCTTCTTCAGAAACCTATTTACGTCCCTTGTAAGGATTCTGTTTCTGCCACTTTTTGACAGGGCATTCCATGTCCCAGTAACACTCTGCATAAAAAAACCCTGAACTTTTTGTTCTGTGATTATAATAAATTACTTCCCTAGTTATTGGCTCACTGATGGGTGGAAATAATTAGTTAACATGATCAAAACCCTTCATAATTTTGAACAACCCTACAAGATTACTTATTAGCCTTTCCTGTTCTAATGAAAAGCGCTCAAATCCCTCCAGTCTTTTTTCATAATTAAATCTTTTCACGTTTGGTATATTTCACTGAATCCCTTTCTCACCATCCCATTTTCTTGCCATCTTTCCAAAAATAGGATGTTCAAAAATTGGACACCATGAAGGTCCTAAGATTGAACCAAAGACATCAAGCTCAAAATGTATATATGTAAAGGAATTGCTCAGAACATTCTCTATCTCTCTCACACCATCAATGCCAGCACATTGGCCTGAATTTTCATCTTCGAGGCAGGTAGCGGGAGTCAGGAAAATTGGAAAATTCCTGATCTGGCCCACATCCCTCCCCTCCCACTCCAGAGAGAATGTGTCCACAAAGGCAGGATCTTCATTGCCAGGGTCGGCGGGGGGATGGCCCGGGGTGGGTATTGAGTATGGGCTGGAGTCGAGTCAGCCAACCCGGGAACAGGTTTGGAGGTAGCTACAGTAGCTGCCGTGGCTGGCTTTTTAAGAGGCCCGCCTCGGTGCTGTAGGACTTTGTCCCAGTTAAAATAAAAAACAAAGAACCCCAGCACTCCACTGACTCCCATTGTCCCATGTGCCATATACCAAGCTATGCCCCTTCACCCACTCCCATCGGCCCTCATAACCCCTATGTCAAGCTATGCCCCTCCACCCATGCCCTAATTATGTGTGCTTGGCGGAGGACCCAGAAATCCATTGCTCTTGTTGCAGCAGCTACATCCCAATGAAAACATTGCTTGATTGACACCTCTGGCTCTCTGATCTTAGTCGTCAATTTCCAATGTTTATTTACACAAGATTAAGAGGTTTCAAAGGTTTGTGGTTTCTTTTATTGATAAGGATCTGTATGATTGACACTTTTATTGCCTTGTAGTGAAATGACTTTTTCTTAACATAGTAGAAAATAAGGATTGAACATAATAATTTATAAAGCCTTTTTTCTATAACCCTTCTATCACTATAGGGTTCATTGTTTCCATACAGTGTATAGTGGATCAACGCGCATGGAAGTGCCATAGTTGGGCACAGGGGACCATGGGGGATGCCCCCATGCCTTACCTTGGCATGGGGGCATGAGGGGGACCTTTTGAAAGGTTCCCCTCCTGCAGACTAGGGCTCAAAACTCCTCTGAGGGGCCATGAAACAAGATTCTTTAAAAAACCCAACTCCATGAAAATTGGGGAAGAGTCGGACTGATTTTGCAATGGAACTGTCCAGGTCAGGAATGCCCGATGCAGGCTTTCGACAGGAACAAGCCTGTACCCTTTAAAGACATTCCCATAAATTAGACAGCCCGGGAATGGGGTCAGGAACCCCCCCGAATCGGGATCCATCCACTGCTTTTAAAGGGCTCCTGAATCATCCGCATTAGGTGAAAACTCAGTCCATCATCTTAGTACTCCACACGGAATCTGGAACCTGCCCTTTCATAGCCAAAGCCTTTCAATTGATTTTCCCATTCCTCCTACAAGATGATGCCCAATTTATTATATCCAGAAGCTTTGACTTATCATTTACCTTGAATCCTGATCATCACTTTCTCATTTATTTCTTTCAGTAGGTATGATGGTGCTTTGTTTTTGTATGGCCTATGGTGCTCTAGCAAGTACACATTAAAACAGCCATGCACTTGCTGCAACAGAGATTGGGACACAGGGGTGTACAGGATCAATATGGCAGAATATTAGGGCAGAATATTGCAGTGGGTGCAGATGGTTCAACCCCGCCCCAACCCCCCCCCCCCCCCCCCCCCCACCGCCACAGAAGCAAAGTCAATGTGGAGCCGACCCACTTCACGCCAGGCCACACCATACTGCACTGTGGTTTGGCTAAATTGGGGCAGTGTAGGACTTCTGTCCTTCACTGGGGAGGGATCGGCCACTTGGCAGTACCAAGGGTGCATTTGTGGGCACTGCCGGGACTTCAGTCAGGAAGAAGAAGAAGGCCAATGCGCCCAGGAGACAGGTAAGCCTGTGCAAGGTGGGCTTGGGCAGGTTAGGCAGTTGGGGATGGTGAGGATAGTGTGTTTATTGAAGCAGGCAGATGGAAAGAAAGGCAAAATTCTAACTTAGGGGGTGCCGTCCCCCAATCCGCAAAGGGCAGTCCACGAATATAACACCAACCCCTCCCCCACTTCCGTCCCGCCCTTTGAAAAATGTTTTTTTAAAAAGCCTGCCCACTCCCACCGGACTGCTTATGCCAACCCTTTTATGGCATGGGTAGCAATTAATGGAGTCAATTGATTGTTAGCAAGCCCAGTGGACCTTTGATTATTTATTTAAATATGGCAGGTGGGCTGCCAATTTCTGTACCCTGGGGGGTGGGCAGGAAGATGGCAGCGGGGGCACCTGCCATATTTTATGTGCCCCTCCACCGAAAACATGCCCACTGGGGGGCACATAAAATGCAGCCCTTAGTCAATCTGATCAGTCTAAGAATTTAAACTCAAAAACACATGCACGCAGTTCACCAAATGCCTCTTAAACTCCCTCATAGAATTATTTGTAATATAACTCAATTGCCTCGCCAAGGGTCCATTTTAAACAACGTTACTTTCTGTGGAATATTCTTCTAACATGTTTGTCTTCCTCCCAGTTGTACCAAGAACTGTTGCTGATGTAAATTTGATTGTATTCCCTTCTTGGCAACTAAAATGTGTCCTCTACTTTTCTAGCTACTTTGCCAATTTTCTTTAAAATGCTGACTGCTGATGACCTCATTGGAAGATTTGGCTTGAAGCTGAGCCTGATAAATTTAGAACAAAACTGATAAGCAATTTAAATTGTTGTCACTGAAATTCACAAGGTTAATGACTACATTAGGATGTGTTCAGGCACTATGTCTTAGCATCACTGCAAAGCAGCAACTGCTTCCCAGTGACAATAAAAATGCTGTGTAAACAGAATGAGCGCAGATTGAATCAGTCTTCAGACTTCATTGTCTAACCAAGGCACCTACTGGTTTCAATTTTAAAGTGCATAACACACAGACTAGTGGTATAAACATGATCTTCTGCAGTATGGGCCCCAAAGGAAGAGTTTACAGATGCAAAGAAAAGCCTTTTGACTGCACAATCTTTACTGGGTGGTTTTCAAAGTTTTTATTTACTTCAGGTACAAAGATGGTTCCTCTTTAAGAGGCATGCTCTTGATTTTCCCTTTCCAAATAAATTTCCCATTGTGAGTTCCAAATAAGAGCAAATGACTTGACTGCTCTTGCCTTCTTTAAAGGTGAGGGCATCCTGAATAGTTAAGTTTATTAATCAACGTGCAATTTATCCGCAGCTTGCATTTACATTAGTGTATTATCATTTGAAGTAAATTATGGTATCATAGAATATTAAGGCAAAGAAGGACACCATTCAGCCCATCATGCCCAAGCTGTCTCTTTGAAAGGACTATATAAATAGTTTCACTGTCCTGCTATTTTAGGGTCTGTTCCCCAACATCTAGAATAGATAAGATAATGAGCCTATTGAAAGAGGCAAGTTGGTAAGAAATAGCCATGGACTAAAAATAAAATGCCCTGCATTTCTCTTCAGGTGTATTTCAAATTCAATTTTTGCATGTTACTGGTGAACCTGCTTTCGCCACTCTTTTCATTCCGGAACATAACACATTACATAATAAAAATCTCCACTTCCGTCTTTGTTTTCTTTATGATCAATTGTCTTACCTGTGTCCTCTGGCTTCTGACCTTTGTCCCAGTGGAAACATTTCCCCCTATTTATTTTATCAACAGACAACATAAAATACAACATAATTTTGAACACCTCTATTAAATCTCCTGTTCATCGTCTCTGCTCTAAAGAGAACAATGCTTTTTTTGTCTCTATCTCCACATTAAGTTCCTCATCCCTGGTAGTATTCTGGCTAATCTTCTATAAATACAACATGACAGTTCACTTTATTACCATAGGCAAAGATGTGATAGAAGTAATGTCTTGCAGATATCTGTTTAGTTCCAAATTCCTCAATTGACTTATGTAATTGGAGAGGAAGTTAAAGGTATTAAAAGCACCAGGCGTGAAAGGACATAATTGAAATACTAGAATGAATATTTTCTGGAAGTGTTCACATAAGAGGACGTTATATACGTGCTATCCGAATTCGGTTGCTCGGTGTTCTACAGTTTTGAGGTGACCGTGGTGGAGCTACTGGATAAATGAAGAAGACTTCAGTTAAGTGACCAAAGCTATGAGACATAGCTCTCAGAGTGCTGAGGCAGCTGAGCTAATTTGTGGGGCACTGGCCGATGTTCAGCAGTGGCGAAGCTTCACTGGACCAGAAACAGGTAAACATTGCACCTATGTTTTAAAATTTTTAACAAGCATAGGCCTGTTGCTCTAACATCTATAATAGATAAGATAATGAACCTTATGGAAGGGATAAGTTGCAAGAGTGTTTTGTAAGAAATAACTTAGAACAAATAGCCGTCATGGACTTACAAATAAAATACAATCCAACAAACCTTTTTGGCTTCTTTGATTCATTATGATACATGCATTCCTTATTATATAGATTATTTAGACATCTGTAAAAGAAATTGTTGACCATATTCCACATGAAAGCAATTCTAATTGAGCTAAAAGCCATTGAAATTCAGATACAAAATATAATTTGAAACCAAACAGGTCTAAACAGGGAATAAACCTATTTGTCAGGCTGCAGGAGATGAACAACATCCCACAGAAGTTGATTCTGTGCTTGGAGCTCTTTTTTGCAATCTATGTTGATAACCTACTGATGCAAACCATGCTGAATGGCATATCAGCAAGGGCAGCGGCATGCAAGCAAGAAGGGTACACGGGAAGTGTGCAGAGCACTGTCATTTTGGAATTAAACATTCCAGCCAGTGCCATCTATACACGCACAGCTGCACACCAGCTGCAGGAAGGAACATCACCCAGGCTATTTAAAGCGATCATCAACTACTCGCAGATTAATTGCTGATTGATTTTGATTGACTTTTAATAAGATGGCGAAAGACTTGGTCCTAACGTCAAGGGTTATGCACAAAACACTTGCTCCTAGCCATTGGACACGCGCAAGCATTTCCTTTAGATGACAATGTAACAGATTTAATTAGCAGAGGTGACACAGAGCAGATCAAGCTTACGGAAGAGGAAGGAGGAAGAGAAAGGTTCTCAGCAGGAGACAATATCTGCCCAAAGTGTTCAGGGAGCAATTTTCCTCCTTTATTCTGAGTGAGAAACAGTGTGCCAAAGGCCTGCCTTCAGTAAGGATGTCCTCACTGCAGTCACACTAGTATTATTTGTAGCTGTGAAGGTGACCATGACCATGAATGTTTATGCATCTGACTCTTTCAAGGAGACAGTTGCAAAATTGTCCAGTTTTCCATCCACTATTTTGTAAGAGATTTCATTCTGATTCTGTATTCCAAGACAGCAGAATTCTCTCTTGTTACTGAGAAGCAGGCAAATGCAGCACATGGATTTGCAAGAATTGCAGACTTCCCCATAGTACAGGATGCCATTGACTACATGCACATCATTTTATGGGCACTGTGTGTCAACTCTGAGATTGGAAGGGACTGCGCTCCCTCAGTGTCCAGCTGGTGTGTGACCATGTGTAAAGTATCATGTGGGTCAAAGCCCAGCATCCTGGCAGCAGTCATGATGCCTTCCTACTACAGCAGTCTGTTGTGCCATCTGCATTTTGAGCTGTCTCGACAAACCAGAGGGTGGCTACCAAGGGATAGACAAGGGATAGTGCTTAACACTGCAGATCAATACTCGAGTGTGCAACCCACACAACAGAGAGGTACCATGCAAATAATGAAAATCATGCTGCCACAAGAAATGTGTTACAGCAGACAAACATTTCCACTGCCTGGACCATATTGGAGTATTTGGCTGAGTGCATGTGCTACACTTTAACTATGGGTCGCTTTGCTCATGAACTGGTTGCAGGCTTATCTGTTGGCAGGCGATCAATTACAATATACAGCAGACGCAGAGACCAATATGAAATGAAGCACATGCTATTTACTTATACAAAGCATTAACATAATGTGTGCTTTTCCAGCCAGATCCTACTCTAAACTAGCATTTACATGACAGCCCGCGCTACACAGCAATTGGGTCTTACAGTCACGTAGTCAATCTGCCTACAGCCTCTTAAAGGTACATTACACCTCAGATTACCATAGTATGTCAAGAGTCATGGTGGTTTGCTGCATGCTGCACAACCTCACCATCTTGTTGGCACTGCACTTATGCCCAGTTGGGGAGGAGGAGAAGGAGGAACAGGAAGGGGAAAAGCAATCAACGTCACCCCTTTCTGGCCAGATTCAACCAATGGTAGTACCCATAAACGGAACTTCAATTCCCCATCCAGCAACAGTCCTATGGCTTACCTCTGCCCTGTCACTGACCATCACAGCATCCAAATGACCACAATGGAAAAATAATTGCCATCACAAAATCAACATTTCAAACCAAAATTATGGAGGAAGGGGGTTTATGGAGTTTTAACATGGGATGCATGTGGGATTGAATGTGGGGTGAGTTTAAATAGGCAAAACCTCTGAGCGTATCAGGGAGCCAGCTTCAGCTGGGTTTTACTGAGGCAAGACACAGGACAGACATCCAATCCACACCCAAGAGGCGGGTTGACATTTTAAATATTTTAATGAAGCAGGAAACCTTGGTTTTAACCTGTGAATGGTTGGGTTTTCCATGCTTCTGGAAATCCAGCAGCTGTAGCAAGGTGAGGACAACCTCTGAGAAGGTCAGCGTTTTCCCAACACTGCCTATGGGCCAGGAGGAGCAGGAGTGCTTCTGACCAACTCCGAAACTCCCCACCTTCAGGCCCTACAACATAAGGAGACCATCACACCCTTGCAACATCCTTTCCCCACCACACTCTTCCCCCACAAGCCAGGATAGGACACCTCGCCGGGCAAGGCATCACTCATCTATCTAGTTCTCCAGCCTCTTCTAGAGTGCTCCCCACCCAAGTGGAAGCCAAGCCAAAAATCAAGCTCAAGGTCAGAAGTTGCATGTTGCAGAGATAAACCCCACAACATGTGTGGAAACTCAGACTTCAGGGTTTTCTCTCTGCCATGGCTACAGGCCAATTAATGCTCATTGTCTCACCACATGGAAATCCTGTCTCCATTCTTTCCTCTAAATTATGCAAAGTCAATATCTGAGTGGGTATATGCATACGTGAGAACAAGTTCCAGTGTTTCTTATTTTGTCTCTATGTTTCTGCCCTTCCACCTCTTGCTCTTTCATTTCTTGCTCTTCTACCACTGAGTATTTGAGTACCACTCTGAGTATTTGAAAGGAGAAAGACACCATTGTGGTGGTGGTGTGGGGGGGGGGGGGGCGCGGAGAAGAAAGTAAGACACGCAAGCTTACACCATCTTGTAAATCAATACAGATTGTGGGATGACAGTGGGACTTGTAGGAGGGTTTTGGTATAAGGATCCCATTATTTTTTAAGGTTTCAGTCATGATAATGGCTGCTCCAATAATGGCAGCCACCATCTCCTCCATTGGGGTGAGGACATCTAGCCGTACCTGTCCCCTGACGGTTAGCTCATGCTACCTCTGGTTTGCACCACCTCACCCTGCAAGAGAAGGGAATATATGTCAGTGAGCGTGGTGCAATGTGTTTGGTTGATGGCTATATCATGGTTAAACAACTGGAAGTGTGTGGAAGCTGTGAGATGTAGGTGGGAGGCTTGCAACAGTGTTAAGTGTGTAAGGGTGAGTTGAAGCTTTGAATGTTACATTTTGAATCGTGATTAGTAAAGATTATTGGTCATGTAGTGACAAGGGTGTGGTACATTGAGGTCAGTGATGCTGTGGGTGGGATATTGGTGGCATTTGAAGATTAATTTACTGACCTTGACCATGCATGTGAGATCATTTTGACACAACATCTACGCTCTTGGGGCCTGATTGCTGGCAATGACCTCCACTGTTATCTGCTCAACTGCCATTGCACAGTTTACCAAGAGAGTTTCCTGGATCACTGCGGATAGAGGACCTTGTCCTTCCTCCTCCATGGCATCTTGTGCATTGCCAGAGAACCTGGGAGCATGCTCCGTGCCTGTGCCATAATTCAGTCTTGTTCCTGCTCGGACTGTCTTCCACAAACAGTTCCAGCATCTGCTCCATCCAGAATAAGCCTCCTCTTCAAGAGGCGCTGACTGGCTTTCTTTCAGGTTAGCTTTAAGCGGTGCCGGTCTTGCATAAGCTTGGGCCATCTGTGATGGTGTGTAGCCACTGGCAATAGCACGTTTTGCCCTGGCATCATGCAGCAATCATGCAGATTAGCAGATGCCACCCAGGTTAATACCACACTATGATCCCTGTGGCCTTTTAGGGGGTTACTGAATTTAGTCCACTGAGTAGCCATTTATTGCTGATGTGCTAACATCTTCAAACATTAACTAAATAAATATGCCATATTCCACACGATATAGTAGGGAGTGGTAGGATTAGTTTTAATTTCCTCTAGCACCTGGTATGATGGCCGCCACTTGTGCTGTAATGCTTTATGGTTCTATTAAGTGCTGTTGTGGAAGAGTTAGGCAATGATTCAAAGCCAAGTAACATTATGGGTGCATTTAGCTGACAACCAGTTAGAAATTAGATTAATATATTCAATAATTGAGTTCTGGACTGACCCTTAGAGAAGGGATAAAATATTGTACTCTTGTGGATTTCTGTAGCCATTTTTGTCCAATATTGTTTGATATAAAGAAGTTTGCATTAGCCTGACAAACAGCTTATAGTACAAATCTATCACTTGGTGTAGCAATGAGTCATCTGGATTAAAATGTGCCAGTGTCATTGGACTGTATGAAGTTAGTAGACCTTACCGACATTTTCTGAACAATAATTCGGGCTTCACAATTTCTTTCTGTGTCATCGAGCTTTGAAGTGGATAAATCATTAGGGATCCTGGCTGCTCATTGCTATCTAGTGACCCTAACTGGAAAACGAGCATGGCTGAAAAGTGGTGTGAGAACAGGATGTGATTCTGTTATAATGGTGGCCTGAAAAGTCTGTCAACACTGACAATTGAAGTTTCTGCATGAAGGATCATGGACCAGCACCCCTGTGGGCTGACAGCACTCATGGGACTATACTGAAAGAATACTCTCTGTCTTCATGAGAAGAGAAAATTGGCAAAAAAAATATAGTAAGACAAGTTAAAACTGGATTTATTTCAAAAGCTGCAAACACTTTGTGAGCAACATTTTTTTTGAGTCAGTCTCCTTTAAGTTAAACTGCACAGTTCTGCTGACCTTATTAGAAGTATGCTGGGAGAACTTGCTGATAGGGTAGGACAATTGCCAGGACCCTATCTCATAAGAGTATTAATGGATTTTGCCTTGAATCTTCGGCTGGTAGAACTGATAGCATAATAAGCCTTCATGTTCTAATCCACGCTGCATCAGCTCAGTTGGATCAAGTGTACGAGGCTATTTTTGGCTCATTTTGCATTCTGGGGAAGCTCAACTTTAAAGTGACTCTCCTGCCTGATGGTGACAATCTACAAAGATTTTGTGGTTCTATTCAGTTTGTGTTTGACAGAGAGTACTGGGATCATTAAAATAAAATATGTGCATTGTCAAAGCTGGCTTTGAAAAACTAAAGGTTAAAGTTATTATAGACTTGCACAATCTGAATTGCAAATCTAGCTCTTTCCAGTAGCATTTATGTGGCTGGTCCAGTTGAGTTTCCAGTCAATGGTGATGCCCAAGATGTTGATGGTGGTGAACACAGCAATGGAAACGCCAACAGATATAAAGGTGAGGCGGCTAGGCTCTCATGTTGGGAATGGTTGTGCCTGGCACTAATGTGGTGTGAATCCTACTTGAGCAACCCCTGAGGCATTACAAATAACTGAACACTGTGCAATCATCTGCAAAACACCTCACTTCTAACTTAATGGGAGGAAGGTCATTGATGAAGCAGCTCAAGACAGTTGGATCTAGGTCATTGCCTTGAGGAACTTTTGCAATGATGTTCTGAGGCTGAAATAATTGACTGTATCCCTTGCACCACTCCCGAATAGTTTTTGAAGTATGAAAAAGGCACCAGAATATATTAGGTTAATAATTATTTAAGAAAGGAGGAATCTCTAACAATTGAAACTGTGGGCACAATCTTGTTGAGGATTCAGGAGTCTCGCCTGCCAGCTGGAGAGCTGACGAGAGAACTGCGCTGCCTCTTTTTAGGAAGGCCCACCAAGCCACATGTCAATCAAGCAGTGGCGAGCTCAGCGGTGGGCCTTTCCCCTGGAATCAAGACCTCAGGGCGGAAGCCCCGCCTCTGCTCAGCTGTGCCGGAAGGACAGAGCCCCAGGAGGAGGGGGTTTTGTGGGGTGGGGATCATGAGGAGAGGAGTGAAGAGGCAGCAAGGTCAGGGGTTTGGCTCTCAACGGGGCCTTCCCCCTACCAATATTGAGTCCCTCAACCAGGCATTGAGTGCCTTTGATCAAGGGCCGCTCCCAGGAGATGACAAGTTGCCCACACAGTTTTAACTGTCATGCATGTCGCATAGTGACAGGCCCGCTTGCAGCTGCTTTAATACCAGCAATGATGGGATGAGGCCCTTCAATGGAAATTAATTGGCCACTTAAGGGGCGCAATTGGCAGCGCGATAGGAAGGTCAACCATGGGCCTTCCCACCCAGAACTTAATTCTGGTGGGAAAGTGTTGGGGATCAGGTACGCCGGCATCCTACCTAATTAAATACCCTCCCGGCCTCCAAGCTTGCCACCAAAGAGAGCAGAAGATCCCACCCTTTATAGGGGAGTCTGTCAACAGGCAATTCTCAGTTGTAATCAAAATTTTAAATAAAATTATTGGCAGAAGAAATCATGATGAGCATCCTCGAGTCTAATCATCATATGTTCAAAGCTCTTGGGGCTGGATTTTAGGCTTGGCATGCGGGTGCACGCCCGACACACACGAGCGTGAAATAGTGAACATTGGGCAGGGGTCCCAGTGTCAGTGTGCGCTCGCATGATATTTCGGTCAGCAGGCGCCCACAGGAGTCGGCAGCGCTCCCCTTGACAATTATGAGGGCTGTTAGGCCCATTAATAAATTAAACTGAATTAAATGAAATAATTAAACTTTTCGCTGCTCGTCCAAACTTATGATTCACGGGTGGGCGAAAAGACCAAGCAGCCTTTGGATTTTTGAAGAAACCTCTTCCACGGGCGGGATGAGGTTTCCAATGTTAATTTAAAAATAAAATTGAATATTTTTAAAACTCATTTCCAACACGTCCCTGCTCATGTGACAGGGTCACATGAGGAGACATGTTTATCTTTTTTTGGTGAAAATTTTATTTTTCATGTGAAAAGTCTTCAGCTCCCTAAGGCAGCTCTATGCCTTCAGGAAGCTTTCTGTGAGCGCACCGGCGCGCATGCGCTGACTTCCATGCTCACCCCCTTTCCTCGCGGCCACCTCCTCCACTTCAGCAATGCTGAGCCTTTCAGCGTGCGACCCACACTGACTGGCTGTTCATTGGCCAGCAGGGCCCGATCGCGGGTGGCGGACAATTGCGCAGCCACCCCCTGGGCCTGCCCGATGAGGGGAAAATCCTCCCCTTGACTTTTCCTGATCTTTACATTCATATCATGAACTGCAAAATATCTTTTCACTTTGTTCTTCTAGAGGAACCCAGGCCATTTAGCCCTACGAGCCTGTTTACCAATCAATGCAGAGATGGCTGATCTGCTAATTCCATATACGCATCTTTGCCTCTTTCCCCTTATTACTTACGGTGAGCAGAATTTTAACTCTGATTAATAGATTTACATTCCTAGTAGCTTCTAAATTCCAGGCAATACAATGTTACTTTGTGTAACCCCTCCTTGTATTCTAAATCTTGAAGTCCTCGTACCATTCTGCTAAATATATGCTGCAATTTCCCCCCTCCAGGGCCAGTAAGTCTTTCCTAAGATGTGGTGCCCAGAATTGCGCACAGTACGCCAGGTGAAGTCTAAACAGGGCATTGTATAGCTGAATCATGATGCCTGTCACCTTGTATTCTAGCCCTCTCAATATAAAAGCCAGTAATCCAGTAATCTTTTTGATTATTTTATCTACCTGTTCATGACACTTTAATGATCTAAGTACCTGGAGCCCCAAGTCTCTTTGAACCTCTGCTTTTTCTAGCTTTTCACCATTTAGAAAGTACCCTGTTCTATCCTTTCTAGGGCCAAAGTGGATGGCCTGACATTCCCCTAAATTGGGATCCACTTGCTACAGTTTTGCCCATTCACTTAATTTATCAATGTCTACCTGTAATTTCATGCTTTCAGCTCACTGCTTACAATGCTGCCTTTCTTTGTGGCAAATTTGCTTGCACTTGTGTTTGTCAATAAATTTTAAGAATTGATGTTTTATTAAACTCATTAGATGTCTGATTCTCTAATTCGGTCTCTTTTCTCTCTCTCTCTAAATATATTTCTTTGAATCAGTAAACCCAGTTTTGTCTATAGTTTATTATACGGCATGGCTTACTTTGAATAGTCTTAATTTCCAGATTTCACTGCATGCATTTTCCTGTGCTCAATGATCTCCTTCTTTGCTGTGATGTGCACTTGGAGCCTAGCTTGTAATGAGTGTGTGTTTGTGTTTTTAAATTACACTCCATGTGAAATTCAAATATCTCTGGAAAATCCCAATTTGTCATAAAAGCTAATTGCAAACAGGTTCTTGGGAGCTTTAATAGAATTGATTTGCATTTATCTTGGTGATTTTGATGAACTTGAGGTTTGCTGTTTTCATTTGATCAACGGGTCTTACTAATAAGCTACATAAGCTGACAGGCAATATCATAAGATACCAAGGGCTGAATCTTCTGGCTGATGTGTGGGTGGCGGAGCCCACCCATCAGCGCTTAAAATGTCACGCGAGCGTCCGATGTCAGCGCGCGGCAACCCGATGTTTCAGTCAGCTGGCGCTCTCTGCAGCGTGACACGCAGCCGCCGTTAATTAAAGGCCTTGTTAAGGCCATTAAGTCACCAATCGACAAGGATTTTGAGGGGCCCGTGCAAACTTTGGCTTGTTGCACGGGCCCAACAGGCAGGTGGGCAAGTGATTTTTTTTTATCAAACCTCATCCAGTGGCGGGATGAGGTTTGATATTGGAATTAAAAAAGTTCAATAAAGTTTTTGTGTACTTCATTAACATGTCCCATCCCATGTGACATTTTCACATGAGGGGGACATGTTAATGATTTTTTAAATTTTTTATTTTAAATGTTTCACAGACTTTCAGCGAACTCCCTGAGGCGGCACTTAGCCTCAGGGAGGTGTGCACTGTTTTGCGCACATGTGCAAAAGAGCGCACTCTGACAGTTGGGGATTCCCCCCCTGCCCGCACAAGAAGCACCTAGCGCTTCCCGTCGGGCGGCACGCTGGGTGGGCTTTAGTTGGCCCGCCCACATAAAATGGCAGCGGGGCCCATTTCAGCGGCGGCGATTGGCTGCCCACCCGCTGCTGAGTCGATCGGACCCACCACCCATCAAGGGCAAAATCCTGCCCCAAGAATGTTACCTTGGCATAATAGGGTTCAAGTATTCTGAATCAATCGAGGCAAGCTTTACAATTGAAGCCTAGAAATCACTGTATCTCTAGGATAAATATTTTCTGCAGTTCTAAGGTAGGAGATCTGCCCCAGTGAGGTACAAATTAGAAATTCTATTCATTGGTTCTGACAGCCAACTGCGTGAACCTCTAGTGTTATGTGACCCCAGCAATTCCATTACTAATTATTTAAGAGATTAATGACAATTTATTTTTCCATACTATGCACAGCTAAGTGTGTAAACAAGTAGTTTCAAACCTGCTGTGACATGTGAGTAAAGCACAAGATCAAAACACAAGGAATTTCCCACAGCCTAAATCCCAAGATTAGATACTAACATTGAAATTATTTCCATGCATTTTTTAAACATATACTAAGCAATTTGTGATGAGGAAAGAAAAGTTTGTAGTTTTTGTCTGTATGGTGTTGCATGTTATAGGTTACACGCATGTACGGACCTGTTATATCCATATTATCATTTAATTCTCCCTTCTTCAGTGAGATTTGCAACCAATCGGTTATAGGGTCACACGGTGACTATTCAGTTCATTAACACAGTGACTGTTCAGTTTTTTAGCAATGTCCAAGTGTGAAAAATGGGCATGAGGAAATTGGTAGTGAGAATAAAAACAGTTGCAACCTGAACCTGACACACACACACCCAGGTTAGCTGGTATTCTGTTTTGACATTTGTCCCAGCTGCTGTATAATTTGTGCTAGCATAGTAATATAGTTCTATTTCAATAGAGACTCCATTATGAATGTTAAAGCATTCTTCTCTAATTCAGATGAAAGCTGACCAATAACCCAATGAATTGATATGATGAGCAAAGCCTAAAGGTTCTTTTGTACAATTAATCTTGAAAATTGGTATCCCTTTTGTTGTTTAAATAGGAAAGCTTTTTATGTAGATGATCTTTTTCCAACTGTAGAAGAGATGTTGATTCTTTAATCAGATTATCAAGATCAAAATGATTGCAGAACAAAATAAGACGTCTTACAACTTTCAATTCCACTGCTCAATATTAGGAAGAAAATTGAAGTTATGCTTGAGATCTTTCTGGTGACTTTTCTTTCTTTAAATTCAGTTAGGTTAACCTGGAAATTAGATCATGGCAAATATTTTAATCTTGCTTCCTGTGGAATTCATATTAAAAGACTAAAGGATGAGTATTCAACAAGGTCAAAACCAATAACTTTTATTTTAAAAATAAGTAATCCAAAATCCCAGTTACTTAGTAAAAGAATGAAGCCACAAGCTTCCACAGTTTAAACAACAAAATATTTACTAGGCAACAGTCCACAAAGCAAACATTAAATACTATCTTAGCTAACTCCCTATGCTCTAAAACCAAATATCAACATAAATTAAACACAAATTGATAAGCAAATTGTGGTTGGTTATAACTACAAACTACATGCTAAATAGCAGATACAACTAGGACAGATGTTACAAATTGGCTCGGCAGTCCATCCAGTATATATGTCATCAATCTTCCCACCAAAGAATTTTGGTTGCCTTTCTTTTAAGATTTAACCTGATCTTCAGCTGACAGCAGCACACAATCAACCCGAGTTTCATGGTCATCGTCTGCGCCAAAATGGCACCCATCTCCAGAACTTCTGCAACTCTGCTTACAAATGCCTGGACAGCAAGAGTTTTCTTCATGTGACAGAAACAACTGCAGCAACTATATATTTGCTGTTCCCAACTTCTGGATCCAGCCTCTGTCTTCTTTAGCCTGTACTGCACCATTAGACTCAATATCTTCTTCTGAGATTTGAGGGCTCTCTGTCTTTTTCTATGATTTCAACCAGGTTCAATCTCCCCAAAAGTTTTGGTTTCCAATCTCAGTTTCAGTATTAGTTTCCTTAGGAGGAACGGTTTCTTTTTGCAGTTTCCCTTTTCAATTAGTGTCTGTCTCAAAAAATACAAACCTTGAAACTATAGATTTCACCATAAAGGAGACCAATTATTCACTGTCTAGGTTGATGTGGTCTCATGTGTGATATTAAGCCAATTGCCATGTCCCTAAGACATGAAAGAAATCATGAACTGTTTAAATAAAACTTTACCTTTTTGCTTATTGAAAAAGTGGACTTTGCTGAACAAAAAGATGGCTGCTACAGGCCACATGATTCACAAGTAGGCTACAGTTTCTGGAAACTTCTAACAGCAATTAAAGCAAAAATGCTCAACCCTCATCCCTGTGAAATCTCGTACCTCTCACTGTGAGGACATATTACAATCAACAAAACCAGGGACCGGCAGAGGCTCTGTCTCCTCACCCTAGTGCTATAACAAAAGGAGAGCCATTGAAACTCATTATATCTGCAGAGGCACTAACATCCACCATCTATCTCCTAAGGTGAACAATGGGTTTTGACCAGAGTCATAGAAGTTGCTTGTTAGCTTGCAACTGACTCATTAATAGGTAACATTGCAAGACCTAAGCTTCTGGCCTTTGGAAAGTTTTGATATTGCTTTTCTAGGCTTGGAACTCCTTCTGCTGTTTAACCACCAGCCTGCAAACATCAAAGCAGGGCTGCAGGCTGACCAGCAGCCCTCATCAAATCTAAACCTTCTTGAAGTCTGTTTCTCTGGAAGATTCCTGCCTGCCGAGCAGACCAAGTCTCTGTATATCAACTTTATCTTGCTGCATCACCATCAATTTTAAAAGAATTCTGCAACTTCTCCTTCAATTAGCTGAACCCCCTGTCCTGTAACTCCTCCATGAAGGAGCCCTCACTAGACTCTGATTTTCTGGACTCCAGCAATCATGTGAACTGATATCCATATCTGTGGTTCTTTTTCTTTAAGTTATTCATAGTTGTAAAAACTCCTCTTTCCTATCTTCTAATTGTGTGCTTGCATGTGTGTGAAATTGTGACCATCCCCCAGGTCTGAATGTATGAATAAACAATACTTTTGATTTAACTCTAAAGAGAGTTTGCTGTGCATCACTTTAAAATTGACTTCACAAACCGACGGTTTGGGGAAACGTGCCACAGCCTAATTCAAAAATTAAAACATCGCTGCTTATGGACAGAAAGCAGGAAAATGAAGGAGTTCAGTTTTGCCCCCTGTCTGCAACTGAAGTCTTCATTTGTAGATCCAATGCAAATATTACGTATGAAGTCGTTGTTCAAGGGGTGGGAAAAGGCACTGGCTTTGCAGTGTGCTCACTTGATCTGTAGAGACCTGACTCTGTTCTCCTTAAATTTTGAGATTATTTGAAAACATCGACTTGTCCATTTGAATCTGTACAGAGTTGTGCTTCATCCCATATAGTGGGGTCCAAATTATTTGTTCTGAGATTGGCTTATATCTGAATTTAGGACATCCTATGATGCAGGTTCCCAAGCGCCACCTAGCCGTAGAATACTGCCTTTGATGTTCAGGAATCCCCCATGTGAGCCACAGGACTGAACAAGCAAAGCTGATCAAATAACCTCATGAAGATGCAGCATCTGACCAGTTAGCATATACTATGTGCAGAACTACATGTAGCCCCTTTACTCTGTTCATCCCAGTGGTATTTGCTGTGGTTCATATCAAAGAAGTGGATTGACTAAATGACTTTTTAAAGTCTCTTTCTGTAGGTAGTAATTTGCTGCCACTCCACGCTTACATGAATTGTGCTTCACTATGCCATTGGCAGGCAGCAACATAAAGATGGTGGGGAAATTCCAATAAATCTGTTAGTAGCCAGTCTCAAAGAGCATTGAAGGGGTACTAGGTTTGGCTGCTTGTGATGTGAGATAAGGACCGATTTCCTTTAAACTGGGAAGAAGTAAAAAGTTGCTTTGATGTACATGCTCCAAAAGTAATTATAAATCCAGAATTGGGTTAGTCATTTCTGATAGTTTGCTACAGGACAAGTTACACAAACGTGTTTGCCTAGTTTGAACATGGTTGCTGAACAAAATGTTATACTTCCCTAATAGGTATTCTTGTGTAAATAGTGCAAACAACATGGAATTGGAATGCTTCAGACTCCTATCAACACCAGCATCCTGGTTTTAATTGTGAAACTAGGGGGAACAGCCAAGACCCAGACTGCAGGAAGAAAAGGGAAGAGAGAAAAGAAAATTAAATATTGGAGTATTTGTGTAAATTGAAGCCAAGCATAGGGGAATGCTTGTGTATTCTCAGTTGCAATGGTAAAATAAAACAAATAAGGAAACTTTCTAATGTCTTCTTTCAAACAATTCCACAGTTAGAGCAGTATGGAGAGCAAACTTGACAGTCTCACTTTCTCCTTTAGCTTCAAAGCACCTTGTTGGGTTCATTATGCTTTATTAGTTTTGTAGTGTCTTTATTAACTAAAGTTTTGTGCGTTTTGCATCTCTGAGTCTTTTTACTTTTGTGCATGAAGCCTTGAGACCCTGAAACTATTCCGAAGAGGATTCACTCATCTTTGTGATGCAGAAGTTAATAAAAGTTCAGATAAAAATTGACATCTTTAAATCATTATCCAGAAGCAATGGTTACGTCAAATGGCTTTTGTAAAATCCAGCTTCAGTCCTCCTTTGTCATATCATGTGATGAAAAGTATTTGAGTCGGCCGAACAAAACCTACAGTCTTTGTGATGACAAGTAAGTCTGATGAATGGCATTACTGTAGTCTAATGAACTATAATTATGAACTGTGAATGCTATTCTTCCTGTCTGTGGGACTTAAAGGGGGAAAAAAACTCAAATAGAGCAGTTGCTGATGCTAATATTAATACTGGTTCTTGTGTGGCTAGCTCCCTGTTGGTGAGCTAATGCATTATAGATAGCAGAACTGGTTATTTAAAACACAAGAAAGTAGGTTAGTGGAATAGGAGACTGTTCTGTGTATTTGTGCATTTGAGATGGATGATGTTTCCTGCATGAGGATAGCCTTCACAAATATTCTTACTGGCAGATCAGCCATGATAGTATTGAATGGCGCAGCAGACTTGAAGGGCTGAATGGTACACTCTTGCTCTATTTCTTGTGTTTTTATTTTCGACCTGTAAGCCCTATACAATTCCACATCCCTCGTACGTTTCCAGTATCCTTACCACTACTGAAGCTTGGGTAGTGTTAGAAGTACTGTAGATAGCTGCAGTACACCAATTTAGGGAAAGGAGAGTTGACCAGGGTTCCCATCCCCTATGCATGTGTGAGGTTACTGGGGGAGACCAAGCCAAGCTCGGCCACTGCATCATTCACACTGTGTGATGGTATGCCAAAGCTCATTGTCCAGCCTTGGAGATGAATGATAGCCACTCGAATGAGGTGCCACTCCCATTGAATCATAGTGAAGGTGGAGGGTCAGCACCTTCCAGAGGCAGAGGGAAATATTTGGAGGGAAATGCTTTATTTTCATAGCATTTCCAATTTTGCTACAATGGCAAGCATAATTACTGATCACAAATAAAACAAATACTGTATGTCAGATTAATGTACAGGGGAAATACCATGTATTAAGTTAACTTCATATCTCTCAAAGTTACAAAGGATTACCTACACATGAGTGTCCCTGTTACCTGTCTGCCTTCAAGAATTAGAAAAATTCTGAAAGCAGCCATTTTTTATAAGGTTTTAGAAGGTTAGCTTTTGTTCAATTCTAGTCAAAGTTCTAAATCAAAGTTATAACCATGTTGGATGAAATAAAAACTAATCAATTCTATTTTATTAATGTCACGTATTAAATATGGAGCAGAAGTGTGTGCATGTTTATATGTAAAATTGGTTTTCTTTTTATTCTTTCATGGGATGTGGGAGTTCCGGGCAGTGCCAGCATTTGTTGCCCATTCCTAATTGCCCTTGAACTGAGTGACTTGCTAGGCCATTTCAGAGGGCAGTTAAGAGTCAACTACATTGCTGTGGATCTGGAGTCCAATGTAGGCCAGACCAGGTAAGGACATCGGATTTCCTTCCCCAAAGGGGCATTAGTGAAAACAGTGGTATACCAATCAATGGTAGTTGTCATGCTCACTATTACTAAGACTAGCTGTATGTTCCAGATTTATTAATCAAATTTAAATTCCACCAGCTGCTATGGTGGGATTTGAACACGTGCCCAGAGAGTGTTAGTCAGGGCCTACTGGATTACTAGCCCAGTGACTTTACCACTGTGTCGCCATTGCAAAAGTATTATGCTTTAAGTATCGGCTGCCTTAAGGAATTTTGGTCTGAAGTGAATTTCATTGGGTGGGATTCCCTGTACCCGCCCGCCACCAGGATCTTCCTGTCCCGCCGCAAGCCAATGGGCTTCTGGCTGGGGAGCCGCCTGGCCCGCGGTGGGTCCCGCCCACAACGGGGCCAGAAAATCCCGGCCATCATATGGGATCTGAGTTAATTTACTCTGCAAGCCTGATATTAAAACAAGCTGGTCAATTCTCCTGTGCAACACTCTTCTCTCTACAATACTTAAAGTCTTAGCCTCTGAACAGAAAGGTGATTATTTTCATAATGATCTTCTCCAGTAATGCTCAGCAATATGCAAAATCATGAATGATTTCATGGCAGGCATTGCGAATGCAATTTACAACGACACTTGAGAGCAGACACCACTCGGATTTTATTTGACTGAGCAGCACTTTTTCAGTTTGGTTTCAGTGATAAGCAGGCAATGAGTACCAGATTCTTAGCTGGGTTTTAGTAATGTATGACAGCAGCTACTACTTGAGGATGGACCCTTCTAAGAAGTAAATAACTGAGAGTTTTTTTTTTCTCACCTGAACCCAAGCCACCATTTTATGTTTTGGACTCCCCCACCTATACTCCATGTATAATTAATTTAAAACACCTACATTTAAAAAAATAGCCAGCCATCTGTGTTGTTGGGAAATGAATAATCATAATGATGAAGTGTGAGCACAGGCAAATTTATTGAATTACCTCCAAATTTGGTAAAACCTGAGGGTTTGCAGTTTTGGGTTCCTCCTGCTTGGTCATTTTCTTCAATGTGCTGACTGCAACTTCCCGAAGTGAATTACATCGCTAAATGAACTGAACTGAAACCTGCCTTTCACATTTTGGTCCTGCAGTGAATGTGCAAGGATAATGATCCCGGTGGTGGTGCTGCAAATGGAATAAGTATTACCTGCCCCTGTAATCATTTCATGTAGTGGAGGGGAAGAAAGAAAGAAAGAACCTGTATTTTTGCAATGCCTTTCACATTGCCAGATTGTTCCAAATGTAGGGAAACATAGTTACCTATTGTATGTAGTAAGTTCCCAAACACACCAAAAGCTAAATAACCTGATAAACTGTTGTTATGTTAGTGATGGACGAGAGACATAAATGTTAAAAATCTCAGCAGTTTTTTTTTATCAGTAAGTGGTTTGGAATCTTTCAAGTCTACTTGAAGGAGCAGACAGTACCTTCCTGGGCCAACAGTACTTTTAGCAGTGCAGCACTCCTTCAGTACTGCACAAGCACATTGGCTGGATTACATGTTCAGGTTGTATGAATGGGGCTTGAACCTGCAACCTGCTGACTCTGGCAAGTGTGTTAATAGCTGAACCAAGGCTGAAACCTTAATACTATGCACAAGCTAGAATTTCATCATGTACAAGATAGCTGTGGATTAATAAAGGTTTAATTGGGGCTCCTTTCACCAGCAGGTAGAACAGTGCCTCAGAGTGCAACAAAATGTTCAGTACTGCACATAAACAACTAGGCCAGAACTTGTGGGAAAATTAATAGCATGCTAAATATGCACAACATTATTGCTGCATACACAATATGGCAATTTGTGATAAGGAAGAGATAACCTATGAGTTGTGAATTGCCAAATTATTTGCACTGCTCCACTGTTAACATTCACAGGGAGATTGAAGGTCAGGCTAAAAATTGCTGATTTACACTAAGTACAAAATAACTTCAGAGCGGAAAGTTGGAGCTGGTGTTTCATGGCATAGGACTATTAAGTGGCAAGATTTATGATCCTGCAATGCTATTCAACCTTAGAGATCCAGAAAGGGAGCAGCTGAAATTGTGGGTTCTTGCTTTTGCAGATAGTAAATTGTTCCTGAATGTTTTTAAAATTTTAATTGATTTTATTATTTTTTTCTTTCTATTTCTTCTTTTCTCACTATCAATATGATCATTATTTCCTGCTCTTTATTTATTTTTCTGTATCCGGTTTGATTCTAATTTACCCTGTTTTGTTCTCCATCTTTTTCTCTGTTTCTATCCTTAAACTTCATTGTTTAAGGAGGTAGACTGCTGACTCAGATGCCCCGGTGCTCTTACTGTGCCAATGCCAACATTTCTAGTAATTTGCAATGCAACATTAATTTGAGATGAAAGGTAAGGGAAACAATCCAACTCTTGGTGCCCACTGGGAGATGCCCGGCTCCATCAAATTCAAACTTCTCATGCTTCCTGGTAACAGAATTCCATCTTAAACTTTATCTCTTGGATACAGCGTTTCCCTTAATGTTTAATCTCTTAACTGAGGTCAGCCTCTAGAATTCAGAAAGAATGAAGTCCTTCAGAAAGATCCATGGCTTTTGATTTTATCTAATAAATTTCAAGAGATAGAGCAAATTTGATTATGTCAAACAAGATTTCAATGGAGTTAGTTTTTGTAGCTTGAGGTCTAGAGTATTTTCTTATGTATGTTGACTAGTGAATCTTGACAAAAAAAAACAAATGTACACAGTAATTAAGTTCATATAAACAATCATTTTGTGATTGCAAATTGAACAGTTGGCACCAATTTGAAATCCCATCCTGTTAACATTTAAAAAAAACCCTGGAATATACACTGAGCATGTGAAATTAAACTGGATTTCTAAGAATAGGTAAAACACTTGTCTTTTAACACTTGGTTGGGGGAATTCTTTTTCCAGTGTACTATTTTTAGATAAGCCAAGGTCTCCTGTGAAGTGCTTATGGATGTTTTACTACTTTTAAGCAGCTATATAAATGCAAGTTATTCCTTGCTTCGTGGTGTTCCTTTTATTACCTGCAGTATGCTGTTTAAATCTTGGAATGCAACATTTAATGTCTGTTTGCAGCTTGGAGCGAGAAGGCAGTTCAGCTATATCCTTCTCCAAATCAATATCTTGTGCTGGTAACAGTGAGGACCCTAAACTGAGGAATTTATACTCTTTAAATCATTATCCATGAAAAGGCTAGAAATGCTACATTCTCATTTTGGAATACATGATGGTCAGCATTCTAATTTTGAAAGTGTATCCAACGTTACCCACAGGCTGTCTTATTCCTACTGCGTGTCAGTGAAACTTTTGGAGGACTGATGTTACAATTAGAATTAAGTTTTCAGCTCCCAGCTCACATGTGCCTTTGGTATTGACTAATATTGACTGCTGAAGCCCTCTTTGTGTCTACACCAGACCTTGTAAGTGCCAAGCTTCCCTTTGTCGTATTCATTTTGTCTGGACAAAGCTGCCCAAATTGACTAACCCTTTGCATTCAGGAATTCTGGGGAGGCAATGGCATAGTGGTATTGTTGCTGGAATAATAATCCAGAATCCCAGGATAATGATCTGGGGACCTGGATTCAAATGACACCATGGCAGATGGTAGAATTTGAGTTAAAAAAAAATCTGGAATTCAAAGCCTAATGATGATCATGGAACCATTGTTGTAAAAACCCATCTGGTTCATTAATGGCATTTAGGGAAGGAAATCTGCTGTCTTTACCTGGTCTGGCCTACATGTGACTCCAGATCCACAATAATGTGATTGACTCTTAAATGCCCTCTGCTCAAGGGCAGTTTAGGATGGGCAATAAATGCTTGCCTAGTCAGCGATGCCCACATCCCATGAATGATAAAAAATAAAAATTGTGTTTTATTTTCGAAGCATCATGGCCAACATAAACTAATACACAGAAAAGGCTAAATCATGGGTCAAATGTGAATAGGGATTATTGCGCCTCCCAAAACTATGCCCTCCACCACCTTGAAAGACACAGAAACAAGATCACCTCCAAGCTCCATTCCCAGTCACACGCCATTCCGACCTGGACATATATCAGCGCTCCTTCATAATTCTTAGGTCAAAATACTGCAACTCCCTACTTCATAACAATGTGTGGCAGCACAAATGGACCATAGCAGTTCAGGAATTATGGCTCACCACCACCCACTGAAGAGTAGCCATGGATGGGCAATGAACACTGGCTTTGCTGCTAGCAATGTCCATATCCAGGAAATTAATTTGAAAAAACTTTAAAAATTGTATTTTTTCCCCCAGTGATATCAGGAGTTGGTGCTCTTGCAGTCAGTGTAACGGAGTTCAGATTTGCACAGCTATCATCTGGGCTAAATCCTACCCCAGGGCTTAAGAATAGCCACAGCGGTCAGCAGAAAGCTTGTGGCTCCTTGTATTATTGACAGTAAAATGATAAAAGGACAAGGGATGCTTGAAGATCATTAGTCCCTGCCATGGTGCTATGCTTTAAACTGGAATCTAATTTGAGATTGTTGGGGAAATCTATTGCAGAGTTAGCAAGGCTGAAGAATTTTTATTTTGTGTTAACCATCTAGTCCCTGGCACTTGGGTGTTTTCACTCAATTTCATGCAAACGGGGGTCTGCAATGCATTTCAAAATGGTTGGTGTTGGACAGAAATTTCTCTTGCTCAAATCCTCCTAAGACAAATGTACCTTTTTGATTGTGCAGCAAGATAAAGCATGTTCCAGGCTGTAACATGTGCTTGCTTGGATTAATACCATTTTTGATTAATTATCCAAGGGCATTTTATCCCTTGCAGATCATCACTGTTTTTAAGTCTAAAGTTTTGAAACCTGCAGAGCTGTTCCCTGAGACACAATATTTATGCTGTGGAGTTTCAAGAGCATAATTAAGCTAAAGTGCAACATTTACTTCAAGCTGAGCACAAATCTTCATGCTCTCATGAGGTGGACTTTGATTTATTTGAAATGATGAACATGGTACAAGACCCACTTGTTTGCAACAACATCCTATTCCGACCAAATGCAAACCCAGAAAACTTTGATTTAGAGGAGCAAGATTGTTGTTCATCCTTTGAAGTGAAGGTGTTCATGATCTGGAAATTTGGTAGGGATCCAGTGGCTATGTAGGTGACTGTAAGGCCAATCTGTGCCTGGAAGGTTCTGCAGCAAATAGGACCGGATACTGCAGGTGACGAGTTGCTAGTTTGGGATTTTCTCTGCTTGCATTTTGTTTCTAATTTTTCCTTAATCTTTCACAGGTTGTGGGTGTCACTGGCAAGGACGGCATTTCTTGCTCATTCCTAATTGCCCTTTAGAAGGTGAATGTGAGCTACTTTTTTAAACCAATGTGGTGTAGGAACATGCTCAGTGCTGTTAGGAAGGGACTTCCAGCATTTTCATTCAGTAACGGTAAAGGAATGGCGATATGGTTCCAAGTCAGGATGGTGAGTGACTTGAAAGGGAACTTCCAGATGGTGCTGTTCCCATGTGTCTTCTGCCCTTGTCGGTTTGGGAGGTGCTGTCAAAGGAGGTTTGGTGAGTTGCTACAATGCATCCTGTAGGTCAGACTTGCCCAATGTACGGCCCATGGGCCAGATCCCCTCTTTGTAGCTCCCAGAGCCAGTTTTCAAAATCCCGGTCAAACAGGTAAATTTGAATGGGAGATTCTTCATGGAGCTGCTCCTCTGACTACAGGCCGTTTCTCTCCCACGTTTGCTGCTAATTAGGCTCATTAGGGACCCTATCAGCAGCAAATGTGGGAGAGAAACAATTTGTTATTGTAGGAGCTGTGAATACCAGTGACAATGTGTTCGGGGCCCGGAGAGCCAACAAGCAGGGAGTCGAGGGCCAGGGGAGCCAAGGGCCGGGGAGCCAACCAGCAGAGATGCCAGGAAGTGGGGACCAGGCATCCAGAGTGGAGACAGGGGGAGTGGGACACACTGGCATCTGAGTAGGTGAATGACTGGAGACTGTAAGAATGTGTGTGAGGGGCTGAGAGAGAGTGTGTGTGTGATGTGGGGAAAAGGAGTGTGGTGGGGGGAGAGTTTGAGTGGGGAGAGAGCGGGTGAGACAGAGTGAGTGGGAGAAAGGGGAGAGAGTGTGAGGGAGAGAGGATGTGAGGGGGGACAGAGCAGAGAGAGACGGTGCGAGGGGAAGAGACGGTTTGATGGGGGTGTGAGTGTGGGGTGGAGGGTGTGAGATGGAGGGAGGAGAGAGAGAGAGGGTGTGCGAGGAGAGAGAGTATGGGGGAGAGAGGGTGTAGGGGAGAGAGGGTGCCGGGGGAGGAAGTGAGGTTGTGAGGGGAAGAGGAAGAAGAGAGAGGGTGTAGTAAGGGGAGGTTGTGGGTCGAAGGGCGTGAAAGTGGAGGGGTTGTGACGGGCAGAGGGGGGAGGGGTGAGAGGGAGGAGAGTGTCTGCGAGGGCAGACTGTGTCCATTAGTCTGGTCACTCCCAATATCAGGGTTTTCATTCAAACTCATCCATGCACACCATCCTGCACCCTCATCCACTCTCACAGTGAGTGAGGGTGAGTGAGTGAGCACCCTGAGACTGGGAGTGAAGCGGTCAAACACACTCTCACCCTATTACACACTGATATTCATCTTTATTTATTACTCTTGTTTTATTTTTGGACAGCAATTTGTTTCATTTCATATCTCTTTTTTTAAGCTTCCTGTGTGACGTTGGTGCCGAACTTTATCTTTCTGAAATTTGCTCATCAGCCCCTTGAGTGAGAAAAATGTTGCCCTCACAGGCGAGAAAGGTTGGACAACCCTGTTGTAGGTTGTACACACTGCTGCCACTTTGTGCGGTGGTGGAGGGAGTGAACGTTTACAATAGTGGATGCAGTGCCTCTTAAATGGACTGCTTTATCCTGGCTGGTGACAGCCTTCTTGAGTGTTATTGGAGCTGCACTTATCCAGGCAAGTCACGAGTTTTCCATCAGACACCTGACTTGTGCTTTGTAGATGGTGGACAGGCTTTGGGGAGTCAGGAGCTGAGTTACTTTCTGAAGATTTCCCACCCTCTGACCTGCTCTTGTAGCCACAGTATTTATATGGTTAATCCAGTTCAGTTTCTGTTCAATGGTAACCCCCAGGATGTTGATAGTGGGGGATCCATCAATAGTAATGCCAATGGTTAGATTCTCTCTGCTTGGAGATGGATTTGCCTGGTGCTTGTGTGTCGTGGATGCTAATTGCCACTTATCAGCCCAAGCCTGAATGTTGTCCAGGTCTTGGTATATGGACACAGGCTGCTTCAATATCTGAGGAGTCACGAATGATGCTGAACATTGTGCAAATCATCAATCAACATCCCCACTTCTGACTTTATGATGGAGGGAAGGTCATTGATGAAGCAGCTGAAGATGGTTGATCCTAGAATACCACCCTGAGGAACTCTTGCAGTATTGTCCTGTGACTGAGATGATAGACTTCCAACAACCACAACTGTTTCCTTTGTGTTAGGTATGATTCCAGCTAGTGAAGAGTTTTCCCCTGATTCCCATTGACTTCAGTTTTGCTAGGGCTCCTTGATGCCACACTCAGTCAATTATTGCATTGGTGTCAAGGGCAGTCACTTTCACCTTCTCTCTTGAGTTCAGTTCTTTCGTCCATGTTTGGACAAAGGCTGTAATGAGGTTAGAGCTGAAAGGTCCTGGCGGAACCCAAACTGACCGTCAGTGTGCAGGTTACTGCTGAGTAGGCGCCGCTTTATAGTGCTGCCAATGACACATTCCATCACTTTGCTGATGGACTAATGGGGAGGGAATTGGCCATGTTGAATTTGCCCTGCTTTTTGTGGACTTGTACTTGCTTTCGAACGAGGTCACACTGCTGTGCCAGGTGCAGCAATTCCGTGTGAACTTCTCCCAGCAACTCAAAGTCAATATCAAATATCCTAAGTGAAGCCTTCAACATGTCCTTGTAGTGCTTCCTTTGAATTCCATTAGACTGCACCCCAGACTGAAGCTCTCCATAGAAGATTGGCTTTGGTAAGTGAGCATGAGGAATTCTGGCTACATGGCCAGCTCAACTCAATTGTGACTACTGAATATGTTGTGGATGCTTGGCATGCCAGCTTGGGTAAGCACCTCACTGTCTGGTATTTTGTCCTGCCATCTGATCTTCAGAAGCAAGATCAACACTAAATTGAATGTATATTACAAGTAAAATCTAAAAGCCACAAGTGACCTGGGGTCAGTATTGCTCGTTGTTATTGAGTTTGGTAATTAAAAAAAGCTCAGTATTATTATTGAAGAAGATATCCGAGACTGACATCTAGCAGTTGCCACATTGAGTTTTGAATGTTTTTTAGGAGCACCAGAGATGGTGTAAAGGTCAGGCCATGACGGGACATAGGATTCAAATGTACTTTGGAATAGTTGCAGTGTTAGTGGCAGAAGCTTGCAAATAGGTTGTAGGCATTGATATGGGCAACCTAGTGAAACATGGTCTGGAATTTTACGAGGCCTCAAGGAGCAGACTTGGAGGCAGTGGAGCTGAAAAATCGGGTGGGAGGGCATTTTACCAGTGGCAGGGAAAGTGGCATATGGCTCTAGAGGCCAAATGAGGCCCTTAAGCAGCCAATTAAGGGCAAGTTAAGGACCTCTTCTCACTGCTGCTGGCATTTTACTAGCTGCAGGTGGGCTGTCTATCACTTTGGGAGATAGCCAGGTAAATCCTTGTGGCCTCCCTGCAGTCTCAGGGTGGATCTATGCATTGCGCTACCCTTGACACCATACCCCTGCCACCTCATCCACCTCTACTGGGCACCACCAGATACTGGAAAAAAAGACCAGCAAATTACTGGTATAGATCTCTTTCTAACATTGCTAATGTCCAACATTTCAATTAATAGTTAATTGCTAAAACAGTGAGGAGTATGATCATTTTGACTGCATTACTTTCCAACAACATCAAAAAGTGAATTTTCAGAAGGTCTTCATATCGCTGCATTTTCCAAGGCCTGACCATTGCTTGTCTTGGATATCTTTCTTCTGCTGACAAACTCCCAGATGCTTGAAGGATAATAGGGTAGAAATTGTCTTCGGTTAAAATGCAAATTTGGAAGTACAAATCTGAAGCCTGTTTCACACAACTGAGAAAGAAAATCCAGCAGTATAAAATGGATTACCGGTTCTCTGTTGGCCTTTTCAATTCCCACTTCAGATGAATTTTCTTAACTGTGCATGAATTACTAGATACTCACTGATGATCATCAGAATTTATGTGGTTTTCCAAGATTAAAACTTTATTTTTAGCTAATTCTGAAAACAATGCAGGCTAAAAATTCATAATGGCCTGTCTTTGAGTGCAGGGTTTGTGAACCGCCTGTGCCCATTGCCATTGAGGCTGGCAGCACACAAGCTGCTGCCTCCTCATTTAGCTAACTGCCCACTGGTTCAAGTGGCACCTGCGCTGCTGTCTACCTGAGTATTCAGAAAGGAGCCATGCAGCATATGCTGATTTTACAAGCTGCAGCCAGCCTGCTTCTTTTAAAGGTAGTCTGTCCTTCGTAAAGGGGAGCAGTGCTCAGTGGTAGGGAGCTACTGCTGAATGTCTGTCTGTACTGACATTGGCAATCAAAATGGTCATATACCTCACTGTCTTAGCAATTAGCTATTAATAGAAATGTTCGACTTTAGCTGACATTGGCTGCATGTAGAAACTGAACAAATGGAATGGCAATGAAGAGAGAGGGCATCTTGGTTTATGGTTGTGGGACCAGAGGCCTCAGACATGAAGATGGACAGGAGGAAAGAAATCATGTTGTCAGGAGGTTTGGGGGTGGAACAGGAGGCCCTCAAGGCCTACCCTCCAAAGAGAATGGGAGCTGGTAGCCAAGGAGGCCAGTGCAAGGAGCCCCAAGGACCTGGCAGCAATTCCACAAGAAGTTTAATGACCTGAGTTGTCAAGGTCAGTGAACGTAGCTTGTAAAGATCTCACACTCACCCGCACCATCAATGTTTCACACTTCAGTGCAGGACACCCCCAACACTCACCGGTCAGCACTTCCTGGCGCTCAGGGCTCATGCCTAACATCCACCTATATACCCCTACCTCACCCCCTACAGCATCCACACACCTCCAGCTGTTCAGCTCTGGTGGACACATCACGCAATCACAGTGCAACAAGAACTCCTGCATCTCCTGAGCTCTACAGATATGGTTATTTACATCATGGGACCAGAGGTGACAGAGCCCATGGCATCCAGCATTCCTGAGAGCATTGAAAATGAAGTTATGTTCCTTCCTTATGCCCCTGCTCAACACCCAGCAGATCCTCGTGCTGCTATCTGGTATGATGTGCAGGTTGCTGATGGTGTGACCATGGACCTTTTGCTTTGCACGCTCCCACCCATCGCTCACCCCAACCATCCCCTTCTGTTATTTTGCTTTCAGACATCCAAAAACTCCTGCCTGCCCAAAAGTCTAGCAGGCCTAGGAAAAAGAGAGAGAATGGCTTAACACTGATAAAGAGGCCCTGCCACTTGGTCTGATAGTCGCACTCACCAGCTCAGGATTTGAGGTTTGTGCGGGTTTGGGATCTACATGTAATGGATCCTTGTGCATGTGTGGGCAGCAACCAGGCCAGGAGCAAGGGATAGTAACTCATTTTCCAGCTCAGGAGAGGGCTAAGGCTGCAGACATGTTCTGCTACAGGGGCACAAATGAGGACTTCAGTGGAGCAGCATCAAGAGAAACACTAAAAATGCACACCATGATGCTGGGTGCATTCACTGGCCTGCCTGACAGCCAGCCTCCTGGCACAGTGCAAGGACCATGAACAAGTCTGGCTCCAAGTTGGCAGAGGGCAGGGCGCAAAATGCCCCCTTCCTGCAATGCTCCAACTGCTGCCCCTGCACTACTGGCAGTCTTTGTGTGGACAGGTCAGCAAACCCTGTGCCCTCACTGTGAGGATGCAGCAACAAACCCTGCCAAATCCAGCAACTCACCACAACACCTGCAAAAGCACAGCAGAGTATTTCCAGAGAATTTGCCAAAGTTAGTCTAAAACTGCAAGTTGGATGCCTGGGCCTGTAAGTAATGCTGTGGGCGTTAGCTGTGGGTTCCTCTTGCTGTGGTATGAATGTTCGTAGGTGAGTGACAAACAAAAGCAGCGAGTGCACCTGCCGGATAAGCTGTTTGACATCACAATCTCGCTCATTGTGGAAGTTTCCGGCACGCCTGCCCCAGCATGAGACACCTCATGAGAGCCCCTGAAGCGGCTGGAAGCACTGCAGACCCAACCCAGAGGACGACAGGCTTCCTTAGCGCCTCTACAGAGTCAAATTTCTCAGCTTCTGTTGTTCTAATCTACTGCACTCAGAAATGACAATTCGTGCAAATCCAAAGATGGCAAACTCCACTGCACATTCTGAGGGAAGTCAGAACTGCTACAAACAAATCCCTTGCAGCTGTGGATCAAACCTGCTGAAGTGATTTTGTATTTTTACCATTGCCTTTCTGTCTGAGAGTATCTCTGCTTATAATAGTTTAGTATCCTATTGTTTAGAAAGAATTGAGAGGAGGAGTGCTATTATTAAAGGTCTTTGTACTTTTGATATTCATTGTTCTGTCCTCTTCAAGTCCCAAGGTGAACCCAGATACAGACTGCCCGTGAGCTCGAGTTGCTTTGGGCTGAGCTGAGCCAAGTTTCACGCTAAGCTAAATTCTGGCAAATGAAGAAAAGCTGCACAAGCGGCAGATGGAGAGAAGGACACTTCAATTCTTGCTGGGAAGATTAAGGACAGCATGTGGAGCCCAGTTAAAGTTTAACTAAGTGGCAAGCAAAAGAATGAAGGCTATTTCAATAAATGTGCCAGTGGAACTATATTTAAAAGTTGTGGAGCTGCAAGCTGTTTCATAACCTGCCATTCAGAAATTGCAGATTGATACTGTGGGTGGTGAAGGAGGTTCAAACCAGTAATGATCTTGTTTCTTCATTCCTGACTTAGTCTAATGTGCATCCAGGATCTAGAATGGTTAAGCAATGTGACAATTCTGCAGGGCTTTGGTGAGACTTGGAGTACTATGCACAGTTTTAGTCTCTCTATCTAAGAAAGGATATAGGTGCAGGTGAAGGGTCACTGAATTGCTTCCTGGGGTATGAGAGTTGTCCTATGATGGGAAACTGAGTAAACTGGGCCTATGCCCTCTAGAGTTTACACGAATGAGAGGCAATCTCATATACAACATTCTGAAGGGGCTTGACAGGGTGGACACTTTGAGGTTGTTTCCCCTGGCTGGGGAATCGAGAACACTGGGCATAATCTCAGGATAAGAGGTCAATCATTTAGGACTGAGATGAGGAGAGGTTTCCTCCCTCAGTGGGTTGTAAATCTTTGGAATTGTCCACCCCAGAGAAATGTGCATGCTCCATTTTTGAATCTATTTCAGGCAGGGATAGACAGATCTTTGGTCTTTCAGGGAATCAAGGAATATGGGGAGCGGACAAAAAAGTGGAGTTGAGGCAGAAGATTAACTATGATCGTACTGAGCGGTGGAGCAGGCATGGGGACCGTTTGGTCTACTCCTCCTATTTTTTACATTCTTATTGAAACAGTTGAGATTAACTGGGACAAGGACACTTGATGAGAAGACACAAGGTTAACTTTAGTGAAGTTTGTACATTATATGTTCGGAGCACATGTCTGGTACCTTGCAGTGCCAGCTGACTTGGCCCTCACAACGACCACATCTCTCCATTCATTAACTTCCCGTTCTGTCCCCCATCCCCTCGACAGAAGAGGAAAGTATGAAGTATATTAAGGAATGCATAGCTGTCACTTGTAACAGGTGGCAATAGAACCAGATTTTAGATATTCCAACTGAAGCCTTGGCTAAGTGCATCATTTTTACTATGTAAAAGTTAGCAGCTGTGCCAGACACTTAAAATAAAAACTAGCCCAATATAAGCATGGAAGTTTTGAATAACTACTAAGTGGCTTAATGACACTTTTGATCCACTGGGGTAGGCTTATTGTGAAGAGTGCTGCATTGTTAACAATGCAACAGGCCCTATGAAACATCGAGGTTATGACTTCTCCAGTAATATCGGCATGTGTGAATTTCTTCAGTTTCTCCAGGTGTCTGGAGTTTTCGAGAACATTAGGATATATAGTGGGTGATAAAGGACTTCCAAGTTTCTGTTAGAAAAGTCAAACATTCCCAATTAAAAATGGTAAATTAGGACTTCCTTGACCGTCATCAAGCAGCTCAAACTTGACAAATGTTTTCGATTCAAAGTTTCCAATCAGATCCTGGGATTATTGCTGACAATTTGAGGGGTTAAATCCGCTTATAGCAAGACTTGATTTTGCCTAAGTTTTAAATTGTTACATGGTTAAGTGCAGTCCGCTCAAAGATTCAACTGTAAATGTGCTGAGCAGTTGCCTAATTTCCCTATTTCTTATTACGCAGCCCTCTCAAATTGACAAATTTAAACAAACTCCTTCCTTGACAATGCAGTGGGAAGTTAGAACCATGAGAAAAACCTCATCATCATTATTGAGTGGGGAGCCCAATTAACTGGGGCGCATGCATAGTTCAGTTAGTGAGATGGAAGCTGGGCCTTTGCAAATGTTGAAAATTACCCTTTTGTAGATTGTTTACCACAACTTAACAGTTTTCACTTGTCGAATGAAAACAAAGTTCAGGGTCGGATCTAACTGCGTGCGCATAAGATAAACGTTAAAAGGTGTAATTCCAGTGAGGTGTTCTCAACTTCTCCTGAGTGGGAGTTTTGTTTTAATTTCCAGTTGGAAAGAGAAATTCCCGTTGTGAACTCGCCAAATGATCAGTTGCCTAATGTTCAATGGTGGTAATGGTGCTAAGGAAAGCTTAGTTGTGCCAATGAAAGATAAAAGCTCAGTAAAACCTCAAAAGGAGTAATGGATTCATTGTGGATGGATAGACATGTGTGCAGGGATGTAATTTGCAGTATTCAGAAATCTGTGTGAACTGCCAACTTTCTTTTCCCAGTTTGATGTCCTTGTACCATCTGTTCCTGCCTTTCTTATGTGCTCAGCCATCCGTTCTTGTTTATCACGATGGCCTATAGTAGTCAATATTTATAGAGGATGCATAGTGTTTATTAAATGTAATAAACATTCACTTACAACAGCCCAACGTAACTAGTGAGGCAATGTGGTCTTAAACAGGTGGCTTGACCCCCCAAGAACTGAATTGAGAATGCTCAAGCTCAGTTGTGTGCTGAGGTGTAAGTTAGCATAGCTGTTCATAGATTGTGCCTATACCAACTCTTTATTAGAGCTAGCCATCAGTTCCACTCCCCTGCTTTCTCCCTAGAGCTCTGCATTTCCTCCCCCTTCAAGCATTTATTCAATTCCCTTATTAAAGTTACAACTGAATCTGCCTCCATCAAATTACATCGGCTTGCTGTGTAAAAATGATTTTCTTCATGTCATCTCTTTTTTTTGTTGCCAATTAGCTTAAGTCACCAATTGAGCATGAACTGGAAGAGAATCATGTTATGAGTGAAAGAAATGCCGCTGTGTTGAAGCCATGTCAAATGGTGGGATGCTGAACGCTTGGATATTTTGATGGATCATATTAAAGACAGAAAGCTACTGAATAAGCATGCTGAATGGGCAGAATTTTTCTAATGGTGGGTTTTCCAACCCTGCTACCAGAGAGGTCGGCAAGGAATGCATCCTTGCCAATCAGCGGTGCACTGCAGCCATTTCAGAGCGTTAAATGAGTGGAGGCCGGCTTTCCCTCCCTCATTAGGCAGAAGTCCTGCATCAGAGAGCTGCTGGCTAATTTGATTGGCTGAAAATCTGTAGTATCAGCAGCACCACCTGAAGTGCTCATGGCCACTGGGATTACAAGCAGCTACATCAGTCAAAGTGCTGAAACCCCAGGATGTAGATAAGTGTGGGGCCTCACAATGTTGGGGGGGAAGCAACGGGAGATTGTTGGGGGGGGATTCATGCTTTGAAGGACAGGCAGGGAGGAATCACCTGAGGGGCCCAGACACAATGGATGGGGAGGGGGGGTGGGGTTGGGGAGAGGGTTGTTGGGGGGACAGATTTTGAAAGGGAGCTAGTATGAAGGTGCCCCACTCTGTCCCGCTACCCCTGTCTCCCACTTGAGGCCCAAACAGGACAATCAGCCAGGCTTCTCCTGCCTGTCCGCTTGTCCCTATACCCCTCTCACCAACCTCAAAGTTATGGACAGGTTGGCCATCAGAAAGACCATCCATGGAATTTTATGAGCCCCCTTGCCTACAAATCTGCTAGCAGGGACCCATAAAATTCTGTCCACTGTTACAAATTATTTCCATTGCATTTAACTTGGACATTTGGCTATCAAATGAAAGTGTAAATACAGTCAAACTTTGGTAGCTCATGTCTAAACTGAAATAAATGATATACCTTTACAGCCTATAGCTAACTGCAGAGAAACAAAATCTATGTTCAGGGAACATTTTTGCAATACCCTGTGAATTTAGCACAATTCCACGTATATGTTCTGACATTGTGAACTGTAGCTGTGAACTTCAGAAACTATTGAGGGGTGGAGATGGTTTTTCCAATGGTTTGCCACAGAAATCAATATTTTAGATGCTTTAATTGAAATTTAATACCAGTATTGTAAATGGATCATCTCCCAGGGATTACCCACGTAAATTCACAATAAAAGGAGCAAATTGGTGTACAGGATGTGATGTTTGCTTTAAGATATTCACTCACAAAGACCATCAATCTTAGCCTTCATCTTGGCATTTGAGTCGATCTTTCACAAACCTTATGGGAAACATACAAAATATAATTGTTGGAGCAACATCAGTAAGTGCATTTAGATCACAGTAGTCTGTCATCACAGAAATAGGGACTAACTTAAACAAAAACTGGCTGACTTAGCTTCTGTTAGGCACCTTAAGTAAAATAAAACAAAAATTGCTGGAAACATTCATTAATCAACATCTCGGGGTTACCATTGAGCATAAACTTAACTGGACCAGTCATATGTGGCTACAAGGGTAGATCAGAGGATGCGAATTCTGCACCGAGGAACTTACCTCCCAACTTCAGGAGTGTGATGGAATACTCTCCACCTGCCTGGATGAGTGCAGCTCCAACAAAACTTAAGAAGATCGACACCGTCCAGGAAAAAACAACCCACTTGATTGGCACCCATCCATCACCTTAATCATACACTCCCTCCACCACAGACACAGTGGCAGCAGTGTGTACCATCTACAAGATGCACTGCAGCAACTCACCAAGGCTCCTTCAATAGTACCCTCCTAAACCATGACCTATACCACCTAGAAGGACAAGGGCAGTAGATACATGGGAACAGCACCACCTGCAAGTTCCCCTCCAAGCCACACACCATTCTGACTTGGAATTATATCACCGTTCCTTCACTGTTACTGGGTTAATGTCCTAGAACTCTCTTCCTAACAGCACTGTGGGTGTACCTACACCACAAGGGCTGCTGCAGTTCAAGAAGGCAGCTCACCACCACCTTCTCAAGGGCAATTATGGATGGACAATAAATGCTGGCCTAGTTGGTGACATCCTCATCCTGAAAACAAATAAATAAAAAAGACACTTAGAAGGTAATGTGAGCCGCTTCCTCTTTGCCAGATTCTCCATACTTCCTGCTCTCTCTGCCAGTCCACTGTAACCATTTACACCACCTCTAGACCCATCTTTTGTTTCTTCAATTGCCTTGTTAACATCCTCTGTTCACAGAATCACAGAACTTTAACAGCACAGAAGGAGGCCTTTCGGCCCATCATGTCTGCATTGGCTCTCCAAATGAGCTTTATGACCTAGTGTCATTGCCCTGCCTTTTCCCCCTACCCTTGCATATTGCTTCTATTCAAATAATCAACTAATACCCTCTTGAATGTCTCGATTGAACCTGCCTCCACTACACTTCCAGGTAGCGCATTCCAGACCTGAACCACTCATGTGAAAAGGTTTTCTCATGTCACATCTGTTTCTTTTGCAAATCACTTCAAATCTGTGCCCTCTCGTTCTTGATCCTTTTATGAGTGGGAAAAGCTTCTCCCTCTCTATTCTGTCCAGCCCCGTCATGATTTTGAACATCGCTATCAAATCTCCTCTTTCGCCTTCTCCTCTCCAAGGAGAACAGTCCCAACCTCTCCAATCTATCTTCATAGTTGAAGTTTTTCATCCCTGGAACCATCCTCTGTTGCCTTGAACCATCATCCCTGTTATCATTTAAACAGACCTTCCCTTTTATTCTTTCATCCCCTCCCTCCTTTTTTCCTGACTCGACAGTTGCTTAAAACTGTTTGACTCTGAACAACTTCCAGTTCTCATGAAAGCTCATTGACCTGAAACGTTGGGTGGAATTTTATGTCTGCTGGGAGTGGGCTGGCAGGTAAAATTGGATGCCATGATGACAGTGCTGTGCCTGTCGCCTGCCTGCCTTCACTGGCTGGTAGTTTACCATAGGGGAGGCTTTGGTGGCCTTTTCGCATTTGGCCTAATGAAAGTGTCAATGTAATTTGCCAAGGTTGCAGGCTGGGAGGTGGGTGGGGACCCTCATATTTAGACACTCTGAGCCCAATGGAGGCCCCTCCTGAGGAGTTTACCCTCCATATGTTTGCCTCCCACCGCGCCCCTCCCCTCCTTGCCAGGGTCTGCCAGACTTCTCTTCAGGAGCAACTATCTGTAGTACCAGCAGTAGCCACTTCTCCTGGTGGTGCTTCTGAGCATCGAGAGCTGCTGGCCATTTGATTAGCAGGCAGCTCTTGGAGGTGGAATTTGCTCCCAGATGGGAGCAGAAGTCCCTTCCCGAACCAATTAACAGCCTGGTGACTGTTAAATCACTGCAAGGTGACCTGGCCAAGCGGATGCAGAATCAACAACTTTTCAACCAGAGAGACAGGGCCACCATATCCTTGAGAAATTACAGCCATTAACTCTGTTTCTCTCTCCAAAGACGCTGGCTGGTCTGTTGAGTATTTTTAGCAGTTTTTCTTATATAAGATTTTGCAGCAGATTGCTTTTAGGAATCCTAAGTATGCCCTGTTCTGCCTCCCCTCCATTTTCTTTGTTTATCTAACTGTTGTGCCTATTTAAGTGGAAATTTGTTTTGCAATTTTTCACGACTAAATTGAGCTATAACATGAATTTGTGATGACACATAAATATTCACTTATGTGACGTGAAGTGTACATTCCCTGAGTGCTGATATTACTGTGCAGCAGTATTCATGTGATTCTGCATAACTTCTGAAACACTGTTCTGCAATCTCAACTAATGTAACCAATTGATAGTTGTAATATATTTTTGAATGTTTAAGTAGGACATTTGTTTCACCAACATTAAAAATGCATTCAGTTGCGAACATTGTTCATTAAGAAATTTGTCTAGATATTCAGTGATATTAGATTCCACTGCGTTGGACAATTCTTGTTGTTTTAGGTTTGCATTTTGGTCTGTGGAATAATCGTATGATAATGGTATGATTTTGATCAAAATAATGGTGGAATTTTACTGCCCTGTTGCGGTGGAGGCAGGGTCATAAAAAGCAGTGAGCCACGCTAAACTCCATTGACTTTGGCGGGATTGGAAGATCCTGCGGTGAGAGGGGCCGTAAAATCTTGCCCAATGATTTTACAAGTACAGAATAAACATATTTAATTTAAAAGCTCCCCAGGTCCAATGAATCAAGCTTAAATAGGCTTAATTGTGGCTTTTTTGCAAAACTCTCAATCATACTGAGTAGTATAAATCCATTTCAATCTTAAATCTTTCCTTGCATAAGTCTGTTCTGGTTGTTCATCCACTCAACATATTTTGTTGGGAAATGATTATATTAATGCCCACTGCACCCTCTGTTTAACAGCATGATTTGTACATGTCCTTGCCTTTAGAAAATATGAAATTGTTTGGTATTTTATCCACCTAAATTACATAGCATTCTACTTCAGTTTCTCTTGGAATCTGTTTTAGGATCCTGCTTAAAAACCAGACGAGCTTTAATTGTATATCAATTAAAGATTAATTGTGTTCAGATAGTGGGCGTTAATTGCAGACTCACTTGAACTTTTATATACATAGGAATAGGCTGATAGTCTGGTTGTTGGTTGAAAGTGTGTAATGTGCAATATATGTCTCATAATGAAAGTTGGCGAGACTGGACTCGAGCATTTTTTTTTATCTGCTCCTTTATCTGTTTGTGGCTACAAGAGCAGGTCAGAGGCTGGGAATTCTGCAGAGAGTAACCCACTTCCTGACTCCCCAAAGCCTGTCCACCATCTACAAGGCACAAGTCAAGGTGTGTGATGGAATACTTTCCACTGGGCTGAATGAGTGCAGCTCCAATACCATTCAAGAAATTCGACACAGTCCAGGAGAAAGCAGCCCTCTTGATTGGCACCTCATCCATCACCTTAAACATACATAAATAAGCATATTTAATTTAAAAGCTCCCCAGTTCCAGTGAATCAAGCTTAAATAGGCTTAATTGTGGCTTTTTTGCAAAACTCTCAATCATACTGAGTAGTATAAATCCATTTCAATCTTAAATCTTTCCTTGCATAAGTCTATTCTGGTTGTTCATCCACTCAACATATTTTGTTGGGAAATGATTATATTAATGCCCACTGCACCCTCTGTTTAACAGCATGATTTGTACGTGGGTACTTTTCCTCCAAATTATACCTTCTTTTATGGTGCTTTGTTTACATTCCTGGGTTTAAGAGACTGTATGGTCATTGGAGATTTCCTGGGGCTCTTATTATCGCTCTGTTCTGTTTATGAACCTCTATTTGTCTCACCAGCTGTATTGCCTTTTCTAAGGTGAGGTCTTCCTTAGATTGCAAAATGTCCAATAGGAATTCATCGGTAACACTGACTGCAATGCGGTCTCATATTCATTCAATTTTTAGGACTCCATACTCACATCCTTCAACCAACCAGTAAAGGTCATTAATAAAATCATCTGCTGGTTCACCTGGTTTCTGGATCCATTTGTTGAATTTGACCCTTTCCAGATCTTAAAAAAATGGTCAGGCTGCAGTAGTTATCGAAGTCTTTTAAGGCTTCTTCAAATTTATTAGTAGTCTCACTGATGCCATGTCTTGCAATAACATCACCTGCTATTGTTCCTATGGAATAAAATAATGTGATAACCTGTTCAGCTTCAGACTTACTGTCTAATCCTGAAGCAATTTGGACCTCAAGAATCTTTTTCTCCAAAGTGCCCAGTATTGAGTTTGATTTGACCCTTCCATGTGTCCAAACCTCTCGGGTAGCATCAATTTAGGATCCATTACATTTCCAACTTTTTAGGTGGTTTACCTGAAGTTTTAAATTTTCCCTCCAGTATTTGAAGCTTCCCTGCAGTGTCTAGCCTCTCACTGAGACTTGTTGCAGTCACCGTCTCTCCCTGAGGGATCTCTCAGCTAGACTTGGTATTTTACTTCAATGCTGCAAAGTTGATAAAACCCCCTTTGCTTTTAAGTATTTCAATAATCTCTTCATTCCTTTCCCTGGGCCATTGAATATTTGCAGCCACTTTTTTCTTCTGTGCTGCCTCGCAGTCACCATGTATGATGGTGCTGAACTTGGATCCAGACTGCAGGGTTTTCCATAACCTGCCCTTGATAGGGATCTGGTTTTCCCAGTGCTGCCTGCCCAGTGCAGCGTTAAAATCAATTTTTACCCTTTCTAAGGATTGCTCACCAGTTCCACAATCTTTGCTTGGTTCTCCAACTTGAAGCTACAGCCACTGGATTGGGATTTTCTTCACAGGCCACCATGTGTTTTGGTGAAGCCCTGAATGACTTTGAACATTGATTTTCTGACTCTTCCTGCCCTCACTCAATCAATGGAGCAGCTTTGGAGTTCTTCAACTGTGGCTCACAGAGTTTTGCAGTTTTGGTGCCACTTATACAGGTCTGATATCAAATCTTCTTTAAAATTGGGTTTTCAGTGGTTTGCTGCCACCATGTTGTATGTTGATTAGTCTAGCTTTGGAACTATTACTGAGGCGTTGGTATGTTCAAACAACAACAGATTTATTATGTACAGCTATCCATGACAAGGCGTTACATTGCTTTCTCCTCTCCAAGTCATGTGTTCACGTACATGGTCATTGGATGGCGCTATTTACACAGACCCACACATTAACCCTTACAAAACTTAATACTACAGAGGATGCTGTTGAAGTAGATTGAATGAGTTGCTGCAATGCATCTTGAAGATAGTGCACACTGCTGCCTCTGTGCGATGGTAGTAAAGGGAGTAAATGCTTTAGTGGATGAGGTGCTGATCAAGCAGGCTGCATTTCCTTAGATGGTGTTAAGCTTCTTTTGTGTTTTTGGATCCTCAACCAGGCAACTGGAGGGTATTCCACCCTCAACTTGTGTCTTGTAGTTGGTGGACAGATTTTAGAGAGGTGGGTCACTTACCACAGAATATCCAGCCTCTGACTGCTCTTGTAGCCACAATGTTTATCTGGCTGGTTCAGTTAAGGTTTGTCAGTAGTAATTCCCAGGATGTTAGTTGTGGAGGTTCAGCAATGGTAATGCCATGAATGTCAAGGAGAAATGGTTAGTTTCCCCTCTGTTGGGATGGTCATTGCCCGGCACTTGTGTGGCGTGAATCATACTTGCCAAATATCAGCCCAAATCTGAATATTGTCTGAGCATTGCTGCACATGGGCATGGACTGCTTCAGCATCTGAGGAGTTGTGAATGGGGCTTAAAACTCTGCAATCATTGGTGAACATCCTCACTTTTGACCTTATGTTGGAGGGAAGATCATTGATGAAGCACCTGAAAATGATTGTACCTGGGACACTGCCCTGAGGAACTCCTGTAGTGATGTCACAGGGCTGAGATGATTGACCTCCAACAGCCAAATGTTCCTTTGTGCTTGGTGTTACAGACAAGAGGGGGGGTTAATTTAATCAGCACTAATTTTTCCTCTCACCACCCATCCATAAACAAAAAGATGTTTTGATTTGCTTCCCTTTTTATAAGCAGTGGCTTATTTCCCCAGCCCCTCAACTTTTGTGCAATCCAAGTTCCTATTGATAACCCTGCAGCAAACTCTAGATAGGATGAATTCAAAGGGTTAGTTTTATTTACACACACTCAAAACATGGGAAGGAGGGTTCATAACATCACCTCCATACTCAGGCAGTAAAGAGAAGGATAGAGAAAAGAAGGATTTATAATACAGAGGCCACAGAGAAAATAAATATTAGTTCACATGAGTTCTGGAGTCCAGAAACAAAGTCCAATGAGGTATTCCTTAATGGAGATCGATGGGCTGAAAACCAATGTTGTAAAATTCACTTTTCTGGTGCTGTTAACTTCACAAGATGGGATAGGCATGCAGAGATGAATTAGCCTTGTAGATGATGGCACAGAGCTTCCAACAGAACCAGAGTAGATGGGGCCAGTTGTTCAACCTGGGCAGAGTTCCTTCTGGGTGGCCTGTTAGTCAGATGTTAAAGTAGCAGACTGAACTATTCAGCCCAGAAAGGCAATGTTAACTTGTTCAACAAGCCAGAGGCCTAGGCCACATGACCCCCACCTCTCCACCAGGTCTTCAATAAAGGATATGTATCCATTGTCTGGAACTCAGCTGGATCTCAAAGACTCCTAAACATCCCAGCTATTAGGAGTTGAAAGGAATGTTTGGGGGCCTTTTGTCTTAGCAGACCCTCTGCCTCCTGTGGGCCAGCTGGGTTATCAGATGCAAATGGCCTTTGTATAGCTCTCTATGTGACTGGGCTGTGTAGTCCGCAGGTGATTGTTAGTGGCTCCTCAGAGATAACAAGGTGTGAGTTTCCCCGAAACTGGAGTGTCTTCTTTTCTTCTGGGATCACAGACAGACATACGTTCAGCCATTTTAAGGAGCTTGTTCAGCCAAGACCCAGCATTAAAATTTAGAAATAGCAATGAGTATATATATATTTTAAATAAAAATGTACAGGGCGAGTGAGGTCTTAGTCCTTCACAGTGCTATGACTCCAACCAGTGGAGAGTTTTCCCCTTGATTCCCATTGACTTCAATTTTACTAGGGCTCCTTGATACCACATTTGATTGAATGGTGCCTTGATGTCAAAGGCAGTTTACTCTCACCTAACCTCTTGAACTTATTTCTTTTGTTCATATTTGGACCAAGGCTGTATTGAAGTCTGGAGCTGAGTGGCCTTGGCAAAGCCACTCTTTACTTCATTATCTTGTTATCCAGGCTATAACAGAGAGATCAATAATACCACGGTTGTTAAACATCCTCTATGATATTCCCGATATGAAAGCAGCAAATAATTTTTCAAATTGATTTATTTTTTGAAAATGTTACAAAAAATCTTGAATTTCTCTCCTCTATAGAAAGCATGACCCAATTTGTTCATTGGGTAAACTGGTTAGAAGCCTCTCAACAACATCTTTTGAGATAACTGCACAGGACTGACTTAAGGCACTTATTATTCTCTTTCCTCCTTTATGGTCCTACTCCCTTCTCCTACCCTATTCTTTATAATTGAGAAAAATGCAATGATTTTTATTAAGCCATCTCTATTTTTTGTGAGAAGACTAGATTGCAGGTTCCACTGCTTCATTTCTCCATTCCCTGCAGGTCTGCTTTAACTTTAACTTCCAGATTTGAAATTAATATTTCGAAGCTTAGAACTGCTGTTGCCTTCAACAGTCCAGTAGCTTGTCCTTGTGAATTTGCATGCCCGATGCACGGAGTTCATATCTATGGTGCTGCGGCCCACTGAGCAGCAATATAATAGAAACAACTTCTCTCCAAGATGAAAATGAACTTGCTAATCAAATTGAAAACTGACGTTTTACAGACAGAAACCTATTGTGTCTCAGTCATGAATGGCTGAATACCAGTAACCAATATTGCATTGTCATTATGAACTTCATAACTGTGCTAGTGCATAGAATTCTAAACTAAGTTTACAATAAAATCCTTTGTTTAACTCTACAACAAACACAACACCACTCTTCATATGATCTGAAGAAAACACATTAACTCTATATATTCAAACAACTTTCTCTATTTTTGTTTAACCAATAACCTGAATGGAGAGAGTTTAATAAATATTTTAGGGGTTATATTTTCTCCAAAGATTAACATTAACGCAATTAATTTCTCTACAGCGCCAAGCAGGTTGTTGTGTTTCGCGTTACTGAAGATCTTGGGCTGTAACTAAAACATCTATTCAATGAATATCTATTCAATGCACATAACTGCACCACAGTGCAATAGAACATTGAGACACAAGGTCATATTCGTGATTTCCCTTTCCTTCCACCTCGTACTTGGTAGAGAGCTGAATGGTGTGTTGCTCACTTGTTTCCCACACAGTAAGGCACAACAGGAGGCACAGTCACCTTCAACTGTTTGAGTATAGTTTAGCTTGGGTGGCATCGATAGAAACATGGTAACGTGATTCCAGGGGCATGGAAAAGGTGGAGGAAAATTACATTTGTTTACTTGATGTGCCATATCAATGCTGGGTAAGGAGAGGGCCAATGAAATGAAGGATAAAACACATTGTGGTGTCAGAGCAGAGAACTGCATCATTTCAGTGGATGTTTTCTGGCAGAAATTATTGGATTAGTGTGAGGAATCGAAACCCTGGTGGCTTTCATCTTCTTGCATACTTTTTATCTTGAACTGGAGTGCCGAGGCCAGTTGCACAACTTCCTATGTTACCGCAGCTAACTTAGTACAGCAAACTTTCCAGTGCTGATGGACTAATATCACAGTATTGGGTGCATTTACTCATAAAGCAATGAGTGGAGCAGATGGCAGAATTTTTAGTTGAATTCATTATTAATCTTGTATGTACTGTAAATGTTTTTGTTTGTTTCATGCAAACCAATTGTAGTAAAGTGATGGTGCCTCATCTCTCCTGTTGAGTATTCCATTGACATTGTAACATATGGTTCTGAATGGTGTCATAAACTTGGCTTGTCATGGATGATCTTTATGTTGTGCCAAGGTTGCTATTTGGTGATGGACTTCTCTCCTTTTGCTTGACAAGAAATTGGAATGTTTATTTGTATAAAGTATTATCATCATTTCATGTGACAATTGAGGATGTTAAGTGATTCACAAGGAAGGATAATACTTCACATTTATGCTACAAATAAATTTTGTAAAGAGCAGTGTCTCCTGTTGATTTTTTTCTTTTCTTTATCCTCGTTTCTCATTGCCCAAAAGTGATTCCCAAAGGTATAATGACAATTCCTACTTGTAAATGCTGTGACGAATGAAGGAGACTACAGTTTTGCAGATAGTCTAACACGCATTTGAATGCAAGTGTGCTATGTTTTATATGCATCTTATTGCACAGCCAGCTCCCAAATTTTAAAAGCTGGGCTGAAACTCTTGTGCCTTTTCCCATTTGGCTTCTAGATCTTCTCAAACCTTCTCTGTTAAAGGCTAGAAGAGAACTAATTTTGAAAACCCCAATTCAAATCATGTTCATCCCACAGCCTGACTGAGACTGATGATGAGGAAAGATCAGTCGGTGAACCCAAAAGAGGCTGCACAAATTAAGATCACATTAAAACGTGAGACTTAAATGTGTGGTGATTCCACTCTTTACCCTGGTGTTTATTGATATAAGTACAGTAACCCTGGCTGTCCTCAGTGATACAACTTTGCTAAATGCATAAAAATAAGATTTGGTGCTCTATTAGCAAAAGACAATGTTAGTGCATGGTCAAAATAGATAAGATACCATACTACTACAGAAATATTGTTGGGGTTATGAGGGAATTACTCTCTAAGTTATCTTAAGTAAATACTATAGATGAAGCCCTTTTACTGAATGGCTATGGAATAGTTTTAATGAACATTTTAATAAACTATTTCATTCAAGATCCTTGCGGGATCTCCACTGAACAGTAGCTTTTATTTTCCTTTAATTCTCCTTTTTAAATCTACCTTGGTGAAAAGCTGGACTGAGAAGATAAGGAGAGATTCCCAGCTCGTCACCTGCTGCTCTGCAATTGGCATATCGAAAACACAGTGGGAATAAATGCTGATGTGCTTCTGGATTTTGTAGGTTTAACAATGGACATAGATACCTAGAGATGTTAACAGAAAAAAGTATTTCTTGCTATTGGAATTCCATTAGCCCCAGCTCTGGGTCGACTGTGAAATAAGTTGCAATCTGGAGGATTGCACTCTCCTTAGCTGTTGGGCAACGGCACATAAAATGTTTAAAAAGCCTTTGTGTTATTAGCCAGTGCAGTATGTTGCACAAGTAAATAAGGTTGCTGTGAGTAATCTTTTGTATTAATATTAACTCCCACCTCAGGAGAAAGTGCCTGCAAAAGTGATGTTTTCATTGCGGGGGAGCAGGTGTGGGCTGCAGTCAGGCCAGCTGACCCATCAAAATGTTTGGAGGCAGCCATAGGGGCTGCAAGGTGCCAAGGTGGGCTGTTTAAAAAGGCCTGCCTCAGTGCTCCGGGATTTCGCCGAAGTTGTAATTGGAAAAGTAAGGCCCTCTAGCCCTCGCCCCTGACGCCCCCTCACTCTCCACACATTCCCCATGCCCCATCCATGCCACCTCACATCTCACCATGGCTCCTCATGCCCCTATGCCAAGGTATGCACCCCACCCACCTCTTATAGCTGCTCATGCCAAGCTATGGCACTTCCATGCCCAATCACCCACTAGACACCGCATACAACCAATGAACCCTATAGTTACAATAGAAACCCTGTACTGGTCAGTGAATGACTGATTTTTAAAACACTTTTTACAGAGCCTATTGTCACTATAGGATTCATTGGTTGTATGCAGTGTCTAGTGGGTGATTGGGCATGAAAGTACCATAGCTTGGTGTGAGGGTGATTGGGAGGGCATACCTTGACATGCAGAGCATGAGGAGGACCTTTTGACCTTACCTTTCAAAAGCTTCCCTCGTGCAGATTGTGGTTCACAACACCTCTGAGATGCCATGAACCACAACTCTTTGAAAACCTGGCCTGACTCCATGAAAATTGCAATGGACTAAGACATGCCTATTCCCACAGTGGAGCCGGCAAGGTCAGGGTGCGGGCTTGCGACCTTAGAAGGCTCTACTGAAAATCAGAAATTGCGGGAATGGGGCGGGTAATCCTGAAATTGGGTCCAGGTGCCATTTTCATTCCTCCAAGTAGTCTCCCTGACTCCATGGAAATCCAGCCCATGGGGTCAACTGTGGCTCAGTCGGTAACACTCTTGCTTCTGAGTCAATGTTTGTGGTGTCCTACTCTATGACTTGAATGCAAAAATCTAGGTTGACACTTCTGTGCAGTACTGAGGGAAGGCTGCACTGTCTTTTGGGAGAGTGATTAAACTGAGGCCTCCTCTGCCTCCTAAGGTGGATGCAAAATATCCCATTTTGCTATTTCAAAGCAGAGTTGGGGAGTTATCACCAATATCCTAGCTAATATTTTTCCCACAGTAATTTTTAAAAAAGATTATCTGACCATTATCACGTTGCTGCTTGTGTGACCTTGCTGTGCACAAATTGTGTGCCACATTTCCTAAATAACAATAATGATTACATTTCAAAAATACTTTGGGACATTGTGAGGTCATGAGAGATGCTATATAAGTGAATATCTTTCTATTTAATGATTTGAAAAGTTCACGCCTTTGCTTTGTATTAATATTAACCTAATTTGAGTTATTTGAAATTGCTACTAATATATTTGTGAAATGTTAAATATTATTCTGGTATTCATGAGCAATAATTTATTCTGGTATGAACAACTGTAGAAGTACACTTAGTTGTTCTGCCACAGTAAGTGAAAACATTTTGAGTCATTGGAAAATCTAGTTGGGATTTGGTTTCAGGAAGCTCCCTCTGGATTATAGTTTGTTAAATCAGTTGCATTGCAGATCAAGATTGCAAACCAGAATTCACCCCATAAACTTTCTCAAACAACAGCATCCTGTATATATGTCACACTTTCAACTTAGTAAAATGTCCCTAGGTGCTTCTTAGGAGGGTTTTCAAACGAAATTTGAAAGTGAACCACATAAGGCAATATTAGGACAGTTGCCGAATGTTTGAAAGAGGTAGAGGGACGGAAAGGTTTCAAAAGAGAATTTACTGAGCCCTGGCCGCTTGAGAGCATAGCTACCAGCGGTGGAATGATTAAAATTAAGGATGAACAAGAACCCCGAATTGGAGGAGTGCTGATATCTCGTACAGTGGTAAGGATGAAGCAGATTGTGGAGAGCTGAGGCCATGGAGGCGTTTAAAAACAAGGATGAGAATGTTTTATTTCGATTAACCAGGAGTCAATGTTGGTCAATGAGCACAGGGTGACAGGTGAATTGAAATGGGTGCGAGTATATATGGTCAGCAGAGTTTTGGATGGCATCAAGTTTATGGAGGGTGGAAAATTGGAACATGGCTGGCCATGAGTCCGTTAGAATAGTCAAGCCTAGAGGTGACAAAGGGGTGGGATGATGGTTTCAGTAGAAGCTAAGCCAGCAGGGTTGGAGTTGGCCGTTGTTATGAAGGTGAAAATTAGCCACTTTAATGATGATGCAAATGCATGGCTGGAAGGTCATCTTGGAGTCAATTATGACACCAATGTTGTAAACAGTACGGTTTAGCCGCAGACAGTTGTCAGGGAGAGGGTTGGAGGCGGTGGCTAGGGGATAAAGTTTTTGGCAGGCACCAAAGTCAATGGCTGCAGTTAAACTTCAAGAAAACTTGATCTTAGCCTAGCTTGACAGGTGGGTGAGGGCTGGAGGCGGGAATGGAGTGGTTTAAAAAAATCAAGATCAGACAACCCAGCCCATTCTTTCCCTTTTTAAAGGGCAGTCATCAGACAATGATCAAGGCTCTGGCAACAGACCATGATCAAGGCACTGGCAAAAAGCAGGCAAGGACCTAATTAACATATCAAACTCACAGCCTGATGACCTAATCGGTCCAGAGTCCGTAAGTTAAATAGTACAGGAGGAGGAGGCACAGCCTGTGGCATTCCTGGCAGCTGACCTGAGGTGGGAGCTGCCAGTGGCTCTTTGAGCATTTATTGTAGGCCAGAAAAAGCAGGAGTACTCCTCCCACGCCCACAATGAATTCAGCCTTCCCCTCTCCTATGCCCTTGATCATCAGCCAGAATCACTTTTCCATTGCTCTGTCGCAGTTATGTGCTCTTGTTACTGACTCTGTCCACCTGTCCAGCAGCTGTCTGATGCTTAAGATCCACCTCAAATCCAAGCTCTTTAACAAAAATTTTGATCACCTTTTCTTATCTTCCTTTCAATTGGTGCCGTGTCTGTTTTCCTTGCAGTTCTGTGAAGCTCATCAGCAAGTTTTCATCATTAAAGAGCCTTTAGAAATGCAAGCTTGTATTTTATCGTGGCAATTGTCAGGAATTTAATTGCACAAATAGTCGATCAGTTGTCATTTTTACTAATGACAAGATAATTGACACTAACAGCATTCAAAAGTGAGCTAGTTTTAATAATTTTAATATATAAATTTTTTAACTTAGGTGGTACTTGCAAACGGGCTAGAGAGATGGCACTTTTCATAGTAAGTCCTCAACAATGAACAATTTTGCATTTCCCCAAAAGCTGGAGGATTATGGTGCTGTCATAAAGTCATTAAGTAAGTCTAATGAGTGCTTTGAATAGTTCAGTACACACAAATGTTATTTGTCTTGTGGATGTGCGTGGTGTGCATGTAACATTTTTCCCGTGGCAAGATAATTGACAAAACAGAAGATTTGAAGGTAAAACAATGTGACTGATGAACAATAACTGGCTGCTTTTATCTCCTTTGCCTCCTTCTGATTGTTTTGAGACCACATAGTTTTGCATTTGTTAGTAGGTCCAGCCACACAGAAAGCCTGTGAATGCACCTCAGTCAATAAGGCATTTGTCTCTGAGAAAAATGTCTGGAATGCTGTTCTCAGAAGTAATTATCAAGATTAATCAGTGCTTTTACATGAATCTGAATCTATTGATGTTGTACCACGATAAATTGTTGAGAGCTTTATCTTTCAGAATGGTTACTTTGGACCAAAATTTATTGTGTATGGTCCTTGCATACAAAACTTTTCATGATTTTTTACTGCACAAATGGTTCATATCATTTTATAACAAAAAACACAAAGTGCTGTAAAACTCAGCAGGTCTGGCAGCATCTGTGGAGAGAGAAACAGAGTTAGCGTTTCGGGTCCAAGATTATTTCTTCCAAATTGGTACACATCATTGGTTCCACTCTGAAGGGAAATGTTTTGGGAAGATGGAGTTCACAGGTAACTCTTAACTCACTAATTTCCATATTGTGTTAGTGACAAGATCGGAAAATTTTCAATCTTTGAAGGCTTGAACATGCAGGCATTTGTTCACCTGAAAATATTTTGGATTGGGAGGCTGCTGAGCATTAATCACTTTGCAATTACTCTTCATCAATGCTTACCTATACATGAAAGTGCATCTTAAGCCAGCAAGCTTTGCAAATTACACTTTGCTTTTCCAAGAAACCGAGTTGATGTTTTTTGTTCTAAAAATTGTCTCTGGGCCTGTGTTGCTATGTTTTGTGTAAGGGTTGCATATCTGAAGAGGAACATTTCAGCTTTGTAGACTTGGAGCTATCCCATTGTTGTTTAATAGTGAGGTGCTACCTACTCTTTTTCAAATAATTCCATGAGACCTCTGAAGTGCACATGAACAGATAGGCAGAGCCTTCATTTCAAGTCTTAACCAAAGACAATAATAGTAGAGCAGCATACTCTGCCTAAACCTCATGTGTCAGGGAGATAGGCTTTAGTAAAAGCCACTCAAAATTGTTGGGATGGGGGTGAGTGAGTAGAATATGGATGACTTGATTTCAGATTACTTATCCCCCTTTCCTGTAGTGGAATTATATTCTGTGTTACACAAAATGTCATCTCAGCCCTCAAATTAAGATCAGGAACGTGTGCCTTGAATCATGATTAGAACCCACATCCTATTGTGACATGACAATGCTCTTTCATTTTTTTTTACATATACTATTTAGATGTTGCCTCAAGCAATTCTATTCTTGTAGTGTCGGCAAGTTCAGTGACTGGAAGGAGCATTATTTCCAGCATAAAATTTGACATTTCCAGACTAATATTGCCTATGTTTTGATTATTTTTTAAGTTGTTCTGTCTCTTAACTCTTGTGCTTGTGTAACCTTAATTTAAATAAAATAACCTTTATTTCATCACAGGCGGTTTCATCTAGATCAGGCAAAGGCTGCCAGTTGCAACATCAAATAGGTAGACAATTTAGAAAATAATCCTTTTTCCAAGAAACCAAAAGTCAGTTATAACATAAAAAGGAACTGTTTTTGGAGCCATTCTCTAAGCAAGCTGATGAACAACTATAAAATGCATTGTATTTTACTCAGAAGATTTCACTTGATATCGTTCACCAGCCTGAGTCCGAGGGCTGTGGACTCAATCCCAAGCAAAACATGAACACGTAACCTATAGTGAACTTCAGTGCAGCACTGAAAGTATGCTGCTCTACTATTATTGTCTTTGGTTAAGACTTGAAATGAAGGCTCTGCCTATCTGTTCATGTGCACTTAAGAGGTCTCATGAAATTATTTGAAAAAAAGTAGGGGACCCCTCCAAATGTCCGAATGGGGGAGCTGGTGGCAAAGTGGCATTGTCACTGGACTGGTATTCCAGAGACCCAGGGTAATGCTCTGGAGACCTGAGTTTGAATCCCACCACGGCAGATGGCAGAATGTGAATTCAACAAAAATCTGGAATTAAGTTTAATGATGACCATGAAACTGTTGTTGATTATCATAAAAAACCCATCTAGTTCACTAATGTCCTTTAGGGAAGGAAATCTGCTGATATGGCCTACATGTGACTCCAGATCTGCAATAATGTGCTTGACTCTTAAATGTCCTGTGGCAATTAGGGATGGGCAATAAATGTGTAGCCAGTGATGTTCATGCCCCATGAACAATTTTAAAAATATATTTATCCCCCAACCAGCAATATCAAGAAGAGATTATCTGATCATTTTACCTCATTGCTGTCTCTGGAACCTTGCTGTGCAAAAATTGTCCACAGCTTTACTGACATTACACCAATGATTGCACCCCAAAAATGAATTATTTGCATGGGAAACATTAAGAAGATCCTGAGGACATGAAAGTTGCTATTTATTTTTAATTCATTCATGGGATGTAGTCATCACTGGCTAGGCCAGCATTTATTGCCCAATCCTAAATGCCCTTGAGAAGGTGGTGGTGAGCTGCCTTCTTCAACCACTGTAGTCCATGTGGCATAGGGACATCCACAGTTTGGAAGGGAGTTCCAGGATTTTGACCCAGCTGCAGTTAAGGAATGGCCATATATTTCCAAGTCAGGGTGCTGTGTGACTTGGAGGGAACTTTCCAGGTGATGGTGTTCCCATGCGTTTGTTTTCCTTGTCCTTCTAGGTGGTAGCAGTTGTGGGTTTGGAAGGTTCTGTCAAAGAAGCCTTGGAGAGTTCCTGCACCACATCTTGTAGATGGTACATACTGTGTGTCGGTGGTGGAGGGAGTGAATGTTTGTGGATGGGGTGACAATCAAGCGGGCTGCTTTGTCCTGGGTGGTGTCAGGCTTCTTGAGTGTTGTTGCAACTGCACTATTCCTGGCAAGTGGTGAATATTCCATCACGCTCCTGACTTGTGCTTTATAGGTTGTGGACAGGCTTTTGGGAGTCAGGAATTGAGTTACTCGTCACAGGATTCTTACCTGCTGTTGTAGCCACAGTATTTATATGGCTAGTCCAGTTCAGTTTCTGGTCAGTGGTAACCCCCAGGATGTTGATAGTGGAATTCAGTGATGGGAATGCCATTGAATGTCAAGTGTCGATGGTTAGATTCTCTCTTGTTGGAGATGGTCATTACCTGGCACTTGTGTGGCGCGCGTATTACTTGCTATTTGTCAGCCCAAGCTTGGATATTGTCCAAGTCTTGCTGCATTTGGACACGGACTGCTTCAGTATCTGAGGAGTCACGACTGGTGTTGAACATTGTGCAATCAGTGACCATCCCTTCTTCGGACCTGATAATGGAAAGAAGGTCATTGATGAAGCAGCTGAAGATGGTTGGGCTAAGGACACAATGCTGAGGAACTCCTGAAGTGATGTCCTGGAACTGAGATGACTGACCTCCAACAACCACAACCATCTTCCTTTATGCTAGGCATGACTAAAACCAGTAGAGAGTTTTTCCCCATTGACTCCAGTTTTGCTAGGGCTCCTTGAAGCCACACTCAGTCAAATGCTGCTTTGATGCCAAGGGCAGTCACTCTCACCTCACCCGTATGAGTATAGGTTTATCTATAGCAACATCATAATTACGGCCAATAAAAGACCAAGGTCCAACTAGTTTGTAGTTCGACCATCCTGGCAGCCGCATGATCTAACAATAATTGAGTGGCTGTTCAATCGCAGCAAACAATCTCTATCAAGCCAACAAACCCAGGCTGCTGTGTTCTTTCATTCAGCTGATTTGTGTTATTTATTGTGAACCAGTTTTCATCTTTTAAAGCAAGTGCATCTTTCAATTTTGAACATTGTTTTAAACATTAGGGGCTAGAATTTTGTGTACTCAGGTTTTGGGCGCAGAGAGTTGTGATTTGCGACCTGCCCATGCCAGTTCAGATTGAGGTGGGCAGCGTGTAAATTTGCTGCACCCAACTCATCTGCATGATCTGTAGTGCATGGCCAAGGAGTTCCCGAGTTACTTCATACATTGTTTCACACACATCAGGTTGCCCCTTTTAAAGGGAAGGTGCACTGAATAATATTGGTGGAGTTTAAATGATGGAGTGTTGAACAGAGAGGGCGGAATGTGGATTCCAGGGTAACAAATGTGGCACTGGAACCGTTAGTGGTGGAGCTTGTCAGGGGGAGCGATGCTATAGTTTGGCAGGGGTGAGCAGGGATACGGATTTCGCAGAAGGCCCTTAAGGACATCCTCTGAAGGGAGTGGGAACAGGTGGCCAGGGAAGTCAGTCCCCAGTGTCTGCACCTGAGGACTTGGGAGCACTGCCTCACAAAGTCAAATGGTGTCAGGTGGGTGGTCATGATCATAAAACATCTTCACATGACATCTACCCACCATATTGTTGCTACTCAATGCACCACATCTCCATCCCTCACCCAATAGCACTCCCTGGCACTCAGGGCTCATGCTTAACATCCAGGAATGTCACCTCACAAGCATATACCTATGCTGCCAGCCTTACACCCACCCCTCCCACTGCCTGAACATAACTTTTTAGCTATGACAAGAACATCACCTAAAATCAGTGCAATACAATCACTGGCATTCTGCCCTCCCTCTTGCAGAACAAGGTGACACACAATAGGAGGGAGCAGAGTAGAATGGCCGGCATACAAGAAATCCTGCATCTCCTACAGAGGAGATGACTCTCATATTAAGATTGGCAGTGACAGAGCCCGAGTTATCCAGTGTCAATGAGAACATTGACGATGGTAGATTTTCCCATCTTATGTCTCTTCTCAACTCCCAGCTCACCCTCATCCTGGTATCTAGCATGATGGATAATGTGCAGATGGAGTGACCATGGATCTCCTTGCCTCCCACAACACTCCCCACCCTCATCCCTAACTTCACCTTCTAATTTTTTGCTTGCAGATACGCAAGAACTGCCGCCTGTCCAGCCACAGTATCCCAAGGAGGAAGAGAGACAGAAACCACACAGCACTGATGAGGAGGAAGGTCCCTTTTTCTGAAACTAGCAATCACCAGCTCAGATACTGACACTGTGCAAACCTTGGAGGCTAGTGTAGAGAAAGTCAAATTGGAATTAGCATGTTTTGAGTCATGTGGGCATGAGTGAGCTGCAGCCAGGCTAGGGCTTGTTTGCCAGCTCTCCAGAGGGCGAGGTCACAGAAGGTTTCAGCTGCAGTGGATTCAGGCAAGGAATTTGATGGGATGGTATACAGGAGAGTGCTGATGAATATGGAGAGCTGCTGAGTGCATTGGTTGGCCTGCTGGGCAGCCTCCTGCTACTGTCAAGAATCATGGAGGAGTCTGGCTTCAACTAGGCAGAGAGCATGGCCCAGGGACTCCCCCATCTGCAGCATCTGCTCCATCTCCATCTCCATCTCATGCTGCAGATCCAGAGGATCTGCTCACACTGCCCCTTACCTCTTGTAACCTTTGTGTGGACAGATCACCAAGTCCGCTGCCTTCCCTGTTGCATTAACACTCTGGCAAATCCAAAAACAATCCAACGTGTTACCAGTCACTTTGCAACAGCTGAGGTTCTTAAAGATGACCTGAGCTGAAATTTAGGTGCCTGTGTCTTTAAGAAATGCTAGTCCAGGGCCAATCTTGCAGCTTTGCAATTGGTGTTTGTTGAGTGATAAAATTTGTTGCCTGGACATGTGTCGTCCAAATTTTGTATCTTAGGCGTCATGTGATAGCACTCATTCACAGCCTTCCAGCAGATGTAGGAGACGTCTTTGCATGAGCTCTTTTACTGACAGAATGCCATTCAGGCCACACCAGATGTGGCCGGCAGCAGATCGCACCCTTGCAAAGCTGCATTAGGCCAGCTTAGGCAGCACTACAGCAACAGATTTCACAGCCTCATTTTCTGCTTTACACTTTTCATTCGTAAGATATGACATTAATCTGAACAAAACTAATAACGTTTCTACTTGCTTAAGAGCTTACCCGCAATTCCATGAACAGCTCATTATGTTTACTAAAAACAGGTATATTATCCCATCTGTTTTGGTGCAGTTTGTTACAGCAATTAACCGGAGTTAAAAAAACCTCCAACAAGATCAGACAAATTTGCTTCTCTCCTTCCTTGTAAAAGTCTTTATGGCAGTAAGAAAAGGTCATGTTTATCTGATTAACTTCTATATTTATGTACCACCCTTCCTTTTAAAATTGAATAATGGTACATTCCTTTCAGAATCTTCAATTCTTAAATTCATTCTTTGGCACTTTTTAAAGTCATTTTAAATTTTAAATGCTTATAAATAGGAATAGCACCACATTAGCCATTTGGTAAGTCTAGATCTACCAGTGACAAACTTCTGGTGTGCAAAGATTCAGCTGGCATGGTAGTATAATAGTTTTCATTGATGGTTTTATTAGACTTTGGAACCATGTTGTTCTTGCTTCAGGCTTTATTTAGTAGCTGCTTTACCCAATGTGACTAAATGAATTACAATAACATAGATAATTTAGAAACCTTTAAAATTAGTAAAGATGTGATTGTATGTACAGCTGCATTTTGATCTTAAGTGATCATCAGCCAGATTTTCCTCAACATAAGCCCACCATGTTATAATGGCCATTATCGTTGCTTCAATAAATAGGGGAAAACAATCATTTAAACAGTCTGATCCTACATTTGCAGTTTTGCAGATGACTGATGGTCTTGTGCACCTTTCCAATTCTGTAGAGGGTGAATTTAAGCATAGCTTATGGTATTATATTTCTGCCAATTGAACCACATACCAAGCAAAGCTATTATAGTCACTGGACAGGAGGAATCTTTATCAAATACTCTGTTGCTAAGGGTGACTAACTGGACTGTGCTTCTTCAGGATAACTGTTTTCTCAGCCATCCAAGCCCAGTCTGATGATTAAACTGAGCATCTTCTTATTTGTAACTTGAGATTCTCAAATCTTATAAGGTTGAGACTTGCAGGAAATATCATGGTCCGTCTTAAGCAGCTGAGTTATTGACTAAACATTTTCAGCATTGAAGGCAATAGGCCATTTGTCTGCCCAATATCCAATTCATTCTGTCTTACTGCAATGTTTTGGTTGCTGCTCATCATTCAGATGGGGAGTTAATGACTTTGCAAAGGGTTTTCTCATTAAAAGAGAATCTAACATCACTTTTGATGCTGTCCACAAGATCGTTAATGAAAATGAGAAACCAAATGGGGCAAAAAACAAGCCTCCCTGAGGAATGCCTGTGTATATGTTGAGATAAGATAAATGCCTGTTTTATCCTGACCTGATTGTATCCTCCATGGAGCCTAAATCAAGTGATCAGGTCCTTAGATATGCCACAAGAGGACTATTTCGTGGTGACTAACTCTTTAAGGACAGAGTCCTTATTGGTTTCCAACATATCCCAGTTCACTTCCACCTTCAGTAAGCACAAAGAAAGAACGTACATTTATCTCAAGCCTTACATCTCCAAAGTGACACAAAAAAGAAAAAAAATGCATTTATATAGTGGCTTTCATAACTTTAGGATGTTCCGAAGTGCATTACTGCCAATGAAGTACTTTTGAAGTTATGGTTATAATGAAATGTGGATAATTAGACTACAGCACATTTCCACAAACAACAAATGTGATCATGACCAATGCATCTGTTTTCAGGTGTTGGTTAAGGTAAGTATCAACCGGGGCTTCAGGGAGAAATCCCGTTCTTCCTCAAAATAGTACCATGGGATCTTTCCGTTCACCTGAGAGGGCAGCAGGAACCTCGATCGATTTAACATCTCATCCGAAAGTCAGCACCTCCAACCTTACAGCACTTCCAATACTTTACTGGAGTGTCAGCCTGGATTATGTGCTCAAATCCCTCGACTGGGACTTAAATCCATAACCATTTGACTCAGAGAGGCAAGTGTGCTACTTGCTGAGCCGTCACTGGGTAAGGTACTGTTCTTTAAGACACGAAATGGAGGTCCATCTTTCTCTACCAGTGGATGTTGCAGATCCCATTGCAATATTTGGAATAAGAGTGAGGAGTTCTCTTGGTGTGCTCATCCCCTTTCATTCCCTCAGTAAATAACCATCAAAAATAATTGAATTAGCTGATAGTTCATTGCTATTTGGAAAAATGTGTGTAAAATGGTACCAAGGTTTGGCTATAGTGTCATTGCTGCATTTTGATAGTTCATGTGAAATTCTTTAAGATGTTTCTTTGAGCAGGATAAGATGCTTTACAAGTGCTTTACTTGGACTTGACAGTACCTTTTGGTGAATGTTGACTGAGCAGAAATGATTATTTATATTTCCTAAGGTGGAAATTTATTTAGATAAACATTTTTTGGCTGTAGTTACTTTAGCCAGAATGTGTTAGATGGAGTGTTATAAATTAGACTTGTCAATCCCTACTCATCTGGAGCAAGACTTATTTTGTTTTCAAATTGACATCACTTTTTTGACATCACTTCTGTAAAAATGAATACTACTCCCATGTTTAAAGGGTTTTATTGCAATTTTTGATTACAAATCTAATTTCTAACATCTCACTGATGTTGACAGCTTTGGAATGATTACCTTTTAGTGACATTTAATCTTGGCATTGGCCCACTGGATAGCTGACACTGCAATTAGAAACTTGAAGAAAAGAGTCCAAATTAGACAGCTTGCCAATATAATGGATGTCGATGCCTTTTTGACTTTTTCCCTCTATTTAACTGTCAGACACATTTACAAACTTATATTTATAAAATACATTGAAGACACAAACATAAAAGAACAGATGACAGGGAAAGGCCATTTAGCCCTTTGAAACTCACACTTTCACCTTCCAAATCCTCTTAATACTCCATGTAAGCATTTTAAATACCACAAAGACCCGAATCCCTCTTCATTTACCTGACAATGCTTTTCACCCTGTGAGGAAAATGCAATTCCGTTAACATCGATATCTGCTATGTGGTCCTGCTGTTGGGTTAGCTCAATTGCTCACATTTATGTCTGTTCCAGTGGAGGACTTGAACATAATCTAGACTTAACATTTTGATGCAGTGCTTGTGGGATTGTCAGGAAAGGACATCTTCTGTTAAACCAAGGCTCGATGTGCCTGTTCCTCTGGTTCTGTAAAATGTTAAATATTCCACTGCACTATTAAAAGAGCAACCATTTTTCTTCCTCGACCAACACCCCTAGAAAAATGGGCCATCTGTTCAATCATTTCATCTGTTCTTGTGATGCACAATCAGCTGATACTTAAGCCTACATAACAGTAACTGTGTTCCCAACATAACCTATTGTTTGTGAAATTCTTTGAGGCATACTGACATGTGATAAATACATAATCATTCCACCCTTTCTTTGTCTGTCTTTCTCTTTTTTTACGTGGGATGAACTTCATACTGGAGGCTGGAGTGATTTAAGTGCTGGATGCTGTGATGGCCTTCTGGATAATGGAGTCAAATGGCCTTTCTCATATATATCTGTCTTGCTGCCCTTGATCTTCCAGACTAACAAATAAAAAGGGACATATGTTGAAATAGATTATCTGGTTATTTATCTGATTTGTGGGACCTTGTGTGTAAATTGTCTGCCACATTTATCTAGACTATAAATCATTAATTTTACATGAAATGCTTTGAGACGTTTTGAGAGAAATGAGGCATGAATAAATAAGTATTTTCTTTATGATTATTCTTCTCCCTCTTTCCCTCTCTATTTTTTCCTTTTTCTTTCACACCTTCCTTCTTTTATTTTATTTTTGTTCCTTTCTTCCTGGGAAATTGAAGTAATAATTTATATGCTTCAGGCTCCTCTTTCGACTGCACATCCTGAGCATCTGTTACCTTCCCCATGACTTCATTTCTTAACACTGAAGGAATCCCTAACACAAAAAACAAAAGCTGACATGGGCATAGATGACCATGAAGACATGGCTACGATGATCAGATCTGATGGTGCAAATAGCTGATGAACACATCCTGGAGGTAACCTTATTTGGTGCTTTGGCAACTGGGAAGTAATTTTGTGGTGGCCGGTAAAAGAGATTTAAAGACTGCTTAAAGACATTCAATAGTGCAAAATAAACATCCATAAATGGCAAAGATTTGGTCAAGATAAGAAAGTATGGCAAAAGGATCATCCATGAAGGCACCTCCAACCATGATGCCTGTGGTATTGATGATGCTGAATGTCAATGCCAGCTGAGGAAGCCTGAAAGACCAACATCCCCAACCTGGTGTATCTGGGATCCACTATTCATACTGTGGGCACTCATTCCCAGCAAAATTATATGTCTTCAGCCATCAGAGGACACACTGCAAAAACCGAGATGATATTTTGGTTGTCTTTAATATTGAAATTTGAACGCCGAAGCCTTTGGACTTGGGTTCATTTTGTTGTTTGCTGCGCCCTCCTCAGTAAATACAGTTCATTTCTGTAATATGGGGGAGAAGTTTCTCCCCGTTGGGCAGGCCGGCCAGGAGCGGGCACGGGTGGGCGTGGAGGTGCATGCCCGCTCTTGACCAAATCTTTGCCATTTATGGATGTCTATTTTGCACTATTGAATGTCTTTAAGCAGTCTTTAAATCTCTTTTACCGGCCACCACAAAATTACTTCCCGGTTAAGGTTGGACAGGCAGCTTTCTTAGTTGGGTTAATTGGTTTGTAACTGGCCTTAACAGACCCTTGACAGTTCGGCGGGCGCGCAGCTGACTCTGGTGCGTGTCCGCCAGACAAAAGATTGGAATGACACGCGGTGATGTCAGGACGCACACCCGACGTCACCACGCGTCATTTTGTGCATCGGTGTGCAGGGGCCCGCCCCTGCATGCCAAACAGGAAATGCTGCCCATGGTTTCCCGAATCAAATGCCCTACTCACTGATTTATCCATTGCAGAACCTTCGGATGACCTCTGAAAACTTTAAAATTTGTCCTCAAGAGGTGAGCATTGCTGGCATTCGTTGCCCTTCACTATTTGTTCTTGAGAAGCTGTTGCCGAGCCATCAACTTGAACTGCTGCAGTGTGCGTGGTGTAGGTACAGCCACAGTGCTGTTAGGAAGGGTGTTTCATTTTTTTACCCAGCGATATTGAAGGAACGATGGTATAGCTCCAAATCAAAGTGGTGTGTAGCTTGGAGGGGAACTGACAAGTGATGATGTTCCCATTCCTCCTTTGCCCTCTTCTAAGTGGTAGAGGTCATGGGTTTGGAAGGAGGAGGAGGTGGCTGGCTGAGTTGCTGCAGTGCATCTTATAAATGGTACACTGTGTGCTGGTGGTGGAGGGTGTGCATACTTAAGGTGGTGGATGGGGTGCCAATCAAGCAGGAAGATTTATCCTGGACAGTGTCAAGCTTCTTGAGTGTTGTTGGAGCCGCACCCATCCAGGCAAGTGGAGAATATTCCATCACAATCCTGACTTGTGCCTTGTAGGCGGTGGAGAGGCTTTGTGGACTCAGGAGGTGGGTTACTGCTCACAGAGTTCTCAATCTCTGGCCTGCTTTTGTCATCACAGTATTTATATGGATGGTCCAGTTACATTTCTGATCAATGGTAACCCCTGGATGTTGAAGGTGGGGATTCAGTAATGGCAATGTCATTGAATATCAAAGGGAAATGCAGATTCTCTCTTGTTAGAGATATGGTAGAATCATATCTCTCAGGACTGAAGTTTAATTTTACAAAATGGAAGGATCTGGCATGATCTGGTCATCTGGATGCTAACCTGGGATTTTTTTTTAAAAAAAGGTCATAAATTCACCTTGAAGCTGTCAACAAGCAAGCCTCTTCCAAGAAATCCCCTACTTGAGAAGGAGTTGTTTGTTTGTTTGAACTGCAAAGCACTTAATGTAAATCTGGGAAACAAAAAAGGCAATCAGAAGGGAGAGAGGGAAAAAAAATAAGTTGTGAACCTACGTGTTTTGATGGTAGTCTTGTTGGAAAATAAGCTGAGGAAAGAAGGCTACCTTGACTGGCCCCCTCTCTCTCTACCTTGCCTAAACTGTGTGTGGCTATCAATCTGTAGCCAGAGAACCCTCATCCAAGTGTAACCAGTCTGAATTTGGGCCTACAAAGCTGAGACCAGTGGTGGGAACATCCAGGCATCCACTGGGACCAGCTTCGGGGTAGAGAACTCCAGGTTGACAGTGTCGAGACCCTGCAGACTTTATCCTTTGTTTTATAACACCCATCCTCCAAAGCCCATCTCTGCAGACAGACTCTATCTGTTTGTCCTTTCTTTGTCTGTGTGCGTGTGTATGTGTGTGTGTGCTGGAGGGAATTCTTTAGGAAGAAATAGATAGTTATACTTCTCGATTACAATTGTGTGTTAACCACTACTTGCAACTTGTTAAAATTTGTTTTGACATAAATTAATCATTCTAAGTTTTTGAAAGGACCCTGGTCAGAGTCTCTTTTCTTCTGGGTACTAGAGAAATGGCTATAAAATTGGCCATTTTGGTGAGATAATTAAACATTTAAATTAATGTTATGTCCTGTGGAGTAGTGGGGCTTGATAATTTGTGCATTCCTCCCATCACGGTCATAACACCTGACATGTGTGTGGCATAAATGTTACATGCCACTTATCAGCACATGCTTTCAATTGTAGTATTTGTAGGTTAGATCTGTGGCATATATGTAGCCTTGGGAGAAACGATAAGTCATTATTGTACACTCAGACCATCTATTTTGCATCAAATTGATTCTGATATGCAGCAAACAATAGTAACTGTGTAACCCTATACTCTGAACCAGATCAGACTGAGTGCAGCAGAGTGACTCATTCAAGGGTGCAGCCTCAAACCATTTGAGATTTTTCATCACAGTGACATATCTACTTGGGTTTGGAAATGCGTGAAGCGTGTGGCTGGAATGTGCATTCTTACTCTACGGTAGAAATGTGAAGTTGTTGGATGCAGTGATAGAATGTGGTACAGCTACCTGTATAAATTCCCAAATTTCAAAGTCCTGGGCCTAATCAAAAATGCCAATGTGAGTCAGATGGCATTATGAGCTGGAAGAGCCAGACATGTGACTGCTCAGCTTCCTATAGAAACCTTGTACTGAGAGATGCTTTAAATTCACTCGGAAACATCTAGCATTTATTGTGTGTCAGGCATTTATAAGCACTTGCGTGAATTTTCCTTTTCTTTGTTGCAGTGGAGTATGCAGGAAGCTCAATTAAACCTCAAGGTACATTGGTTTTGTGATGTATTATCTGTAGTGTTGCAGTTACTTTTGATTGAATCTCAGAAAAATATGTACACACTTGCAGTGGTCCCTCACAATAATTTTCTGATATATTATGACTTCTAATATAAATTAGAGAGCAAACCATAAATCCCTCCAAGTCATCACTCACTGTAACTTGGTTCTTGGCTATCCAGAATAACTTGAACACTTTTTTAAAACCAAAGCCAATTACAATTTTCTAATAAACTTGAGCTTGTCAAGGAGAATGATCTGATTCAGCAATAGAGAGTTTGGATTGTTCTTCATAAGGAAAAAAAACTTGGAATTGAGAGGTAAATAACTGATTATTCAGATTTATGTGCTGCACTGTCCTGAACAACAATTAAGTCATTATCAATTCTTATGCAAAGAAATTGTAAATCTTGTTCCGATTGACATACAGTCAAGTTTTGTAATGCTCATTAAGGAAATGCAGCAATTATGCTTTTATAATATTAGTTGACCTATGATGTAAGCAGGCAGGTTGAGAGGCTGATTCATATCTATAATTTAATATTAATGAACTGGTCAACCTAATCTGGAACCAATTGTGTTATGAGCCACTCATCAATCTGAGCTGGACAGCCAATTGCTTGTTCCTAGTGATTGTGTTGAAAAGCCATATACTCCTATAGCCCCTTCCATAATTCAGCCGTCGGGTTGTTAAAACTGGTCAACAAGTCCTAGGTGAGTATAGCACACTGCATTTCTGTGAGCTCTGTTGTGAAACTCACAGGTTAAAAAGTAAAAGGGCAACTCATTACCTCCATTAAAATGCTGTTAATTTGTTATCCAAAGTGTATTACGAGGATGTGATTTTTTTTAAAGAAAACGATACAGTTTCTAATGCCTTTTTTCTGGCTGGATTTTAAGAAACTACAGCTGCATTAAGTTCATGGAGATACTGCCCATCAGCAGAATTTATAACTTGCATTCCACCTAAGTGGGGATGAAAAGGAACAGACTGTCAAACTACCCCAGGGAGCATGAAAGACCCCATCTCCTGTTGACTTTTACACTATTATGTAAAAAATGTAATTACCTGTTCTACAACACAATGACCATGGCAGATTTGGTAGATGAATTCCAGTGGAAAATGCAATGAGCAAGGCTTTTTAAGAACTGTTTACCAAGTCAGTGCAGAGATCGGAAGGATATACTGAAAGGTTGCAAAGAGACGTGTCTCTGTCATGGAAGCGTTGAGCATAAACATTGCAGAGTAACCATCCTGAGAAGAGAAATCTACTGCAAACCAAGATCTTTAAAGGATAAAATGTGAAAATCTGCTTCATACAACTACACCCAGGAAGACAACTGAACAGAATGGCTACAGTGTGAAATCACTGCATTGAGGCCACTGCATTAAGGACAGTTAACTGTATATTTCTTTAATTGTTTATTTCCTTCACAAACTGTAAAAAAAAAATTACGCTTATCCTTGTATTTTACCATCTTTACTCGTGTGTGTATGTATGTGTGTGTGTGGGGCCCAGGTAATGTGTGGGAATATAAATGAGGGTTACGACTTATGTAGGTTTTTTTAAATTCAGGAAGTAGGGTCAATAAACTTATCTCAATCTTTGATTTAAACTCCTGTCTGATTAATTCTTTGTAATCTGAAAGCGTACGTTGTAGGACTCCTGCTGCATTGGCAAAGCACATCCTTGCTAAATTCAGAACTGAATCCTGTTCCAGCCAGACCTTGCGTGGTAAGTTAATGGCATCAATTTTTACCCCTCCTCATGTGGCCATAACAAGTGTAATATATTTGCTACTCTTGAGATGTGTAGGAGTTGCTGTACAGGGTTGGCAAGCACATTTCAGTATTCACTTAGCCCCTTGATGTCAGCGCTTTCCAGTTCAATGCCTTCTAGACAGAGAGGGCTTAACATGCTATCATAAATGGTCTTTTATTTCACAACACTCTCATTCGATACTGTCTTACAATAAGTCAAAAGAAGCCAGTGAACATTGGTGGAATTCAAGATAATTGTTTCGAAAATGAACAAGTCCATCATCTTGTACTCAGCTGGTTTACGCCAGGGTCTATACAGTACATTTTGCTTTCTGTCAAATACCTTTATGTTTGGCTTTTCATGGCCTTTCTGCTGGATAATGTCCCTTCATTTGAGTTTATACCATGAGCTTACTTCAAATATCATTACATTGTATTATTAAATTATACATTTTAATCTGGGATCAATGTTATTGCATGGAATGTTGCTTTTATACAAGTTTTAAATGGTCTAGTGGCTGACTTCCAATCATGCACTTTGTGTTATTCTACCTATCATGGGGGTTCCAGTTTTTTTCAAAGGCAGTGTGTATTGACATGTCTGCTTTTAACCATGAGGAGATTGTTACAGACTTTCAAAATACATTGGAAGCTAATCAATTCATGAACATGTTGATCAGATTTTAGCATTTAATGGGCTGAAAGATAAGGTGGGAGACCTTGATTACACACAAGAAAGATGTGAAACACCAATGCTTATATTTTCCATATCCATGGATTTCATCTATGCTTGAGCTTTTTTACAATTACGAAACGTGTCCAATATTTGAATACACATAGGGCGGAATTTTCCCTTCTGGGACTAAGTCTTGTGGCAGGGACGGGGAGTGTTTGCCACTGCGGAGGCCACTGGGAATTTACGCGATATTGTGTGACGCTAGCCTCATTACTATGCAGTCGGGGGCATCCCGACATATCATGTGGCAGGGCAGGCTGGGTGACACGTGCTCTGCAGTCATATCCGGGTGCCATTTTTAAAAGGTTGAGGGAGGAGGTGGCCCGAAGGAGACAGGGAGCTCCGGTGTCCAAATTCAGCGATGCCTCCCTGGGTGCCCTGCTCGATGAAGTGGAGGCCTGGAAGGACCTCCGCTATCCAGAGCTTGAGAGGAGGATGCTGAGCAGGGCAACGAACCCGGCATGGGAGGAAGTCTCCAGGTCAGTCAGTGCCCAGGGCCTCCACCAGGGGACTGCCCTGCAATGCAGCGAACGGATGAATGAACTCAGGGTAAGTGAACCCTCAATTGCTCACACTCACCTCACTGAATGGTACAGAGGACATGGGCCTCAGTGGCAACATAATAAGGTGATGCCTCATAGCCCCACCTCAGTCCATTTACTCTGCAGGTGGAGAGGCCACTGTGGCTCCCTCACCCTTTCACACAAAGAGCTCAACTGCTCTCTGGAAGGGGGTGTGGGGGAAGGGGGTCAGGCATTAAGGGCATCAGTAAGCGCCACTTATTGATTCCTCTGTGAGCCTTATCCTTCTATCTGCATGGACTCACCGCTCTGGAGGGTGCTGCCCCAGGACCCTTGTGGACAACCTGCAGTGCATCAATCACATGGCACACAGTCCAGTGGGTTATTTGTAAGGCAAGAAGCAGGAGAAAGATACATGAAACCCAATTTCTCTCAAACCCATTTTCCCTCTTTGCGCAGGAGAAGTTGAGCCATAACAGGAGAGAGAGAGAGAAGACAGGAAGAAGCTGGCCACGCTTCAAAAACCTCACTGACTTTGAGGAGCAGGCAACTCAGCTGGCAGGGGTGGAACAGGACAGAGCCAGTGGAGATGAAGAGTTAGGGTTGTGGCCTCCATCCAGTAAGGACCCATGCATGCAATCGACACCTGAGGGCCAAACATTCCTCCATGTTGGAGGCAGCTCATGCTGTCACTCACGCTCTTCTCACACTCACAGGTGCCAGCAGGACGTGGACAAGACCCAACAGAGACAAAGCACTGTCCAATACATGTTTAAGCCCGGAGAGGAGTGAGGACATCGCAAAGAATGAAAGTACAATTATAGAGGTGTTACAGCAGTCACTTGCACCCTCAACCAGATCAGAGACATATCTCGGTGGGTATTGGATCTAGTTTAGGAGGAGTCTCACATTCTGGTGGTCACGGCACAGACATGTGTCTGCAGCAGGAGGAGGCAGGGTCAGCCAAGCTCATCGACAATTGGAGGACTCTGGGGCAGAGGCACCTGTGAGCTTCGAGTCCGATGACGAGCCTTTGGAATTGACCTTCCAAGAAATGCTGGAGAGACAGCAAGAGGCCTTCAACAGAGTAAGCATGCAAGGTAGAGGATTCCTTCTGCCTGCTGGCTGATGAAGTGGTACCAACCTATGGATGCATGGTAGTCTCCATGGGGTGGTTGGAGGACCCCATGGAGAACCTGGTCCAGCAGATTCTGCCGGAGATGCGTGCAGACCTGCACTCCATTGCTGTAGCCATGGGTGAGGTTTTGCAGTGGCTATGCAAGAGGGGGATGGGGAACCTTGACTTCTGTCCAGGTGCCCCTTCCCCTCAAGGAGTCAGGCAGGGGCCTTCGGGCACCCAAAGGGAGGAGGAATGGCGGTTGGACACCCCTGGGACCTCCATTCAGGGCCCACTGAGGGTGTGTGAACCTTCTGAATCCCCCTTGCTTGCGAGGCCCTTCAGCCTCATCCTCTATGACCACAGAAGGAACAGCTGGCCACAGCAGGACAGCCATGGAAAGCCAGAGTCTTCCACGCCTCAGGTCTCCAGAGGACAGCTGCCAAGGTCATCCAAGGCAACAGAGCCAACCTACCAACAGGCTGCCTCTAAATCTACTGTGGATGTTGGGGGTGCAATTAGAAGAAGTGGTAGGGAAAGGAAAATTAAGAAGTTCTGATTTCATACTTATTATACTTGTAAATATAGCTCACGTTTCAGTCATGTTTGATGTGATTTATTGGCGATAGTCCTTAAGCCTGTGCACCCCCAACCCCCAACCATCTTCCCAGGGACACCCCATGTCCCCTGGAATCGGGCATATGTAAGGAGGCAAATGGCTTTACTAGGGCCCTTGTGAGTCATGTGTAAGGAGCCTCCCGTGTACATTGAGCCTTTGACCTTCACACTCTCATCTGTCCCAAGGCCCTAGCATTGTAAATACTACATGCTGGGGTTCCCCTTCAGTTGTCCAGTTAAGCTGACCTGTGTCTCTGCCCACCCCCTGATGACCCAACTCTCAAGCAGCATCTCAAGATCTCCACCACGAGGCTCTGTATAGTTGTGAGCAGCCACTGTGCGAGTCACCTTTGAAGTTGAGTCTAATACCTTTACCCTCCTCTCATCACCCATACCCTTCCCCTATATCGACTAACCTCCCAGGTGCTACATTTAACCTCCCCAACGTCACCTTTCAACCCCATCACATTCCATCCAGTGCAAGTGAATATACTAGCCCCCTGCCTTCCCGGAGAGTCCACCTCCATTACAATTGACATATGCAGCCCTGCCAACATCCTACCAACCCCCAGAATCCACATCACCAGCTTCTGCATCCCCTCCAACAGCCCTCAGCGCCCCTTTACCCATCTTCGCCATACCCTTACCCTCCAACCCTTCCGGCTCCCACTGCCCCCTTTAATCATCAGTATCCCATCCTATCACTGGTACCCTGCATATGCCCCAGGACTCCTCCATTGGAGGAGATTTCTGTCTCTGAACCTCTTTCCCCTCTTCCCCCCCCCACGGCCCCGTCCATGCCCATCCACACCATGCCCCTTCACACCTGCACAACACCTCCCCCACCCCTGGCCCTCCAGCATGGTCTTTCCCGCTCCATATCGCTCACCCATTCCACGACCCCTGTAGAATCTCTCTCTTTCTCTCACCACCCTCAATCCCCCACCCTCCTCTAGGCCTCCACACCCCCCTCACCTCTTCATTCCTCTCCTCCCCATCTAATCCCATCCTGAGCACAGAACACCACCGCCCCAACAGAACCTCCTGCAGCCGTCCACCTGCTGCTTGAAGATCCACCTCCTGGGAGAAGCTGCTGCGCCAAAAACAACCACCCCCTGGATGCTGCTGTACAGAGAACATCCACCTGGTTGATGCTCCTCCCACCCATTGCACATGGCGTTCCAGCGTCTGGTTGCTGGCACCTACCCACTGCTACACCTGGTCTTCCAGGGTCTGGTCGCTGGCACCTACCCACTGCTACACCTGATCTTCCAGGGTCTGGTCGCTGGCACCTACTCACTGCTACACCTGGTCTTCCAGGGTCTGGTCGCCGGCACCTACCCACTGTTACACATGGTCTTCCAGGGTCTGGTCGCTGGCACCTACCCACTGCTGCACCTGATCTTCCAGGGTCTGGTCACTGGCACCTACCCACTGTTACACGTGGTCTTCCAGGGTCTGGTCGCTGGCACCTACCCACTGCTACACCTGATCTTCCAGGGTCTGGTTGTTGGCACCTACCCACTGTTACACGTGGTCTTCCAGCGTCTGGTCGCTGGCACCTACCCACTGCTACATGTGGTCTTCCAGAATCTGGTCACTGGCACACATCCACTGCTACACGTGGTCTTCCAGGGTCTGGTCGCTGGAGGCCCCATTTTCTCTTTGGATCCATGAGCTGCCCCAGGCCTTCCTCAGGTATGTGCCAACATATACACACCCCGTTGGTCCAGATGTATTCTGCACCGGCGTGATTCCTTGCTGGCAGCGTGGACGATCGAGCTGTCGGGGGCGTGGGGGGTGCGATTCTAGTTGGGCCTCCATCTGTTTCATAAAAGTTTCACACCAGCCTCTGATGGGAATGGCGACCCGCCATGACAGGTGAGAGCGCAAGCTCCCGCCATCATTTTATGCCAATGGGAAACTGAATTTTCACCTCCCTCCGCATTCTTCCCCCCTCCTCCTGCCATTAAACCCTCCGTGGGCTTGGAAAATTCCTCCCATTGTTTCTGAAGCTCCACCCAATGTAAATTGGGGGAATTGCTCATTTGAGTTAAAGCTGCTGCAGGGGATTGAAAATGCGATTAGCATTTTTAAGGGCACAAGGTATTTGACCCAAAACTTTCTGCTCCAGTTGAGGATGAGTTTTGTACTTCCCTTTACTGAAGCTTGACCATGATGTTGAGAAACTGTGTGCAAACAAATATGGAATTCAAGACTGATTCCCTCCTCCCCTCATTGTTTCCCCCAACCTCTCAAAAACAGCAATGGGTCTCAAATCATCAACTTGATTGAATTTTGGATCAATGCCCAAGATACTTGAGTAATGCACATTCTTGGTAGATTTGGAATTTTACATACAGAATGTACTATTTAAAATGTGAACACATTTCAAATAGCACAGGAGCTCTTCAGTATCTCTGATACACGAATTGTAACACAACTGTTTGTGATTCCGATGTTTTGGGGGGAAAAAAGTGCAGTGCGGAACCTTCCATTCTGGAGTCTTATGTCCAGGGGCAGGTAAGGAAGTTGGCATAATTTCAGCCGGGCAGCGGGCACAATCTTCCGCTTTTCAGCTCATTAATTATGCAATTGCGAGGAGAATGGCAAATCTTGTGGTGGGGTGGGCAGGAAGTCACCCACCTCATCGTTATACCATGGACGGCCATTCACTCAATGCAGGCCAAGGTAGGGTTGCCTGCAGCCTGCACCATTGGCACCTCAGTGGATCTGTGAACGAATTGAAATGATAAATTTAGTAAGCCTTTCCTTTACAGTTTTCCCTCCATCACAAAGGCAGCAAGCCAATGCTAAGCCCTTCACCTGTTCTCTGTCTAGACATGGCATCCCCACCCGACCCTTTCCAGGTGAAGGACACTCTGGAGGACCACAGATGGGTGGTGTTCCCATTCATACATGACTGCACATGGAGATACTACCCGTTGACCAGGGTGTTGAGAGCAATGTGTGAGATCCCTCCCTCTGACACTATTCCGCTAGCCTCCACTACCTTTGAGACTTCATAGAGAGACCATTGCTTTAGCAACACAGAAAGACTAACCACATGAGCCCGGAAGGATAGAGGTTTGGAATCCATTGCCCTGGACCCCATTATGATCGACCTCCACATCCTTTCCCTCCGCTCAGAGCTGACACTTGTGACCAACCCCATGCCCATCTTGACCTTGCCCCCTCCTGTTATCCGAGCCACCTGTCTAGTCCTGCTCCATGATTTCCGCCCCACCGCCTTCCATGAGACCAGACCCTCATCCTGGACCTGCCACCCTACTGTATCCCACCCCCTGCTCTGACTGTGACTTTCCTCTTTTGTCACCAGTACCCTGAGTTCACATCCCAGGACTCCACCATTGAGAACACCGACCTGCCCTCTCTTTCCCCCCCATTCTCTAGACACTCTTTCACCTGCCTTTCCCAGACACTCTTTTCCACCCCTTTTCCCAAACACTCTTTGCCCTGTCCTTCCTCAGCCAATCTCCCTCCTGCCTTCCCCAGACACTCCCCACAGCCTCCCATTCCCTACTTAGCCTGCCTCCCATGCCCATCCTTGGCAAAGCGTTTGCTACCGGCATTTAATATGAGTGAGGTTATGTGAAGGTGAAAGCAGCACCTACTGACCTCAAAAAGTGTGAAGCTCACCAGGTGCACACCACTTATATACAGTGGTAAAACTGAACGTTCTAAATTCTCTCTTAATTTGGAAGGTGAACTTAACTCTGGCAAGGTCTTAATGGGGCCCCCAAAGTTATTTGTTGAGATGCTTGAACCACCATTAATCTGCCTTGAAAGCTGGAGAACAAAATTCAAGCAATCCCACTGCTGGGAAACAGATTTTTTTTGCCTGCTACCAAATTAAGTGCCTCGACCCAACACAATTCCCGCTGCTGTTGCGATTGGAAGATTCTGCCCTAATGTTTACATAGTGTGATGTGCGCTTTTTACACCTAAATAATGTTATGTTGCATGGTGCATGTCAAATGACCATGTAGAGGTTAGCATTGCACAGAAAAGGATTATTCACCTCATTGTGTCCATTAAAAGTTATTGAATTAGTCCCACTCTCCTGCTATTTTATTCAAGTATTTATCCAATTCCCTTTTTGAAAGTTACCATTGAATATACTTCCACCACCATTTCAGACCGTTCCAGATCTTTAGAATTTTCCTTGTTTAAACAAAAAAATTTCTCAACCTCCTTCCCCCTCATCCTCCCCTGGTTCTTTTTGCGAGTCCTCTGGCACAACTTTCTACAAGTCCAGCCTTGGCGCAGCATTTTCTACTGGCTCTTGATATGAGTGAGGTTATGCAAGGTGCCCGAGAAGATGAAGACAGCATCTACTGACCTCAAAGATATGGAAGCGGTGAAGCTCGCCAGGTATGTACAAATGTGTACATTCATTAATCTCTGCAAATTACAACATATGAACAGTAACGCTTGTTCTGTGCCATGCTATAAAAGTGTACTAAACTTCCAACGGTTAAAAAAAAATTTCCTGCTCAGAAGTTGTTTATACAATGGCAATGTCAAAGAAACAGGTTTATCATGCCATGTGCAGGCTGTGCTATTGCAATCCTGTCATGCTTGCTGTTTCATAGCACTGTTTCATATCTTGTATCCTGTAATAGTATGGGTGTCTCTTTGAGTATTTACCAAGACCGTGTGCAAGTACCTACAGGAGTGTTACCTTTAGTACATGCATTGGTTGGTGTGTGGCGCAGGAGATGTTTGGATCATGTCCTTTCCATTAACAGCAAAGCCCAAGTAGTTTATCAACTTCATCTAAACAACAAGATTCATTGTATTCTTAAAGCATGTACTTAGTTGTAGCCTTAACGTTGTTGGATTGCTTAGGAATGGCTTTCTATTGTTTGCTGTGTTGCCAATGGCAGCCTCTTGTGATCAATTCACATGACATAAGTGCTCAAACACTGGAACATTAGAACTAGGAGTAGGTCATTCAACCCATCAAGCTTGCTCTTCAATTCAGTTATTTCACGGCTGATTGTAGCACCACTCCAGTTTTTCGCCTTTGCTCTCTATTGCTCGATATCTGCGTCTCTCAAAGGTCTATTTTTCTCAGCCTTGTATGCTCCAATTGTCAGAGCATTCACTGCTGTAAGGTCCTTATTGCATAGTTTATTCCCTTGTGTAGTTTAGGAGGACAAATGCATTGACATGAAATAAAAAATAAAATGTAGCAAGTGTTTTGTACTAGCAATGAAAACGGAAAATGTTGAAAGTATCCAACAGGTTGAATAGCATTTGTAAATTGAAAAGACAAGGTAGACTTAGGTGACCACCCTCTGTCAGCACTGGGCATTGACCCCTGAACTGATAACCTGTCCATGTTATCAGCAGTTTCTGACATCTCAGATTTCCACCATCTTTAGTTTGTTGTTTTGTTAATTTCAGCACTTTTGGGACTTTGTGTGGAAGCTAAAGAGGTTTGAAGAAAGCAGTGGGGGAACATGTCCTCTGTGAAATGGCTGTAACTAAATTCTATTGCTTCCTAAATAGTTTTATATGTTCACTGTGCACATTACCCAGAGGAAATCACGTATGGAGTGAAAACATGCACTCTTCAGTGACACAAAATTAAAGACTAAGGGGTCCTTTCCACATCCGCCCGCTATGGGAATCGTAGTGGGCGGGATGGAAAATTTGACAGACCAGCAAAAGTCCCTGTTAGGTATTGAATGTCTTGTTTGGCTTGCCATACTTTGCAAGCCAGTGCATTATGGGATCGCAGAATCCGTTTTTGTTGTTAGTTCAGTTACTGTAGTCAATAAACGAAGCACCTTGTTCAACCACCTCGGTGCCTACGTCAGTATTTATCAATCTCTAAAAGGTTATTGGCAGCACCAACATTAAAACATAACAAATTGGCAGTCAGGACGACAGACCTTTGCAATAATGCCACTCGGGCAATGAAATAGCTAGTAAAAGGAAATTACTGGTAAAAAAAAAGTCCGCCCGCCAATACTCCGGAAGCGCAAGTCCCTGTAGAGTTATTTTTTTTTTAAATTGCTGCAGCTCTGAATATTAAAGAAAAAAAAGGCAATCAAAGCCAAAAAATGCAGGAAAAAACGCAGTGATCTAACCAGCAGATGATGATAGCCTGAGTTTTTAAAAAAGGGTACTGTCTTAAAGTGGTAACAACATTTAACTTGGTAACTAGAAAAAAAAAGAAAAGGAAATAACAGTAAAACAAGAAGTACCTGACGCAGAAGAGAAAAATAAAAATGACTACACTCACCGGACCTATGGAATATTTCGATGAGACTGTTGAACAGTGGAGCTCCCACATTGAACGCTTTGAGTTTTTTCTCTTTGCAAATGGAATTGAAAATGATGGGAAGATGGCAACTTTCTTAAGTGTGATGGGCACTAAAACTTTTGGCTTATTAAAAAGCTTGCTGCACCCCGACAAACCTGACACAAAATCATATGAGGACATTGTAAAAGCCCCGGTGACGCATTTTTCCCCAAAGCCACTTGTCATAGCAGAAAGATTTAGGCTTCACAAAATAAACCAAGAGGGGGAAACAATTGCACAGTATGTTGCAGTACTGGAAAAGCTCACTGAACATTGTGAATCCAGTGAAGCACTGAACCAAACCCTCCATAACAGCTTGGTCTGTGGCCTCCGTACTGAAGCAATCCAGAAATGCCCCCTGACAGAGGCTAACCTCAAGTTGCAGAAAGCCATAGAGACTACAGTTTCCATGGAGCTGGCTACAAAAGAAGCACAGCAGCTGAGTGCATCAACTCGAGTGCATAACATGACAGTTGAGTGTGCACACAAGATATCAAGCAGCCTAGAACGTTACCATTATGGAAAGCCTGGTCACCATCCATCTGAATGTTGGTGCAGAGACATTGAATGCCGTCAGTGTGGCCAAGAAGGGACGCATTGAGCGTGCCTGTGAAAACAAAAAAGCAGCAGTGAATCAGAAAGGCCACCAGAGAATAAAGAATCTTCCATCTGGCATAGCAAGAATTAAAATCTGTACGTCATACAGTAGGGACAGGTGGACCAGGGTGACGCCAAGTTTGAAGAAGTGCCCCTCCACACCCTGACAGTGGGAGGTGGCTTACAGGACTACTGGATAATACCACTGCTGGAGGACCAACCAATACGTATTGAACTGGATACAGGGGCAGCAGTTTCTCTGGTCCCAGATGCTGCATATGAGGAGTACTTAAACATCTTCCCTTGATGCCAGCTAAAATCGTTCTGAAAACGTATACAGGGAATCGGTACCTATGACGGGCAGAATGGAAGTTAGAGTGGAACTAAATGGACAGACTACCAAGCTACCACCCTTTGTGGTAAAAGGCAACAACCCACCTTTAGTTGGATGGTCATGGCTTGAGAAGATCTGGTTAAACTGGGCAGAAGTACACAGCATTGCAAATGAAGACACTGATCTGACAGCTGTTATATTAAAAAATTGCTGTTGTTTTCAAAGGAGATTTGGGACAATGAAGGGAATCACTGCGTAATTGAATATCATAGCTGCCTCTCAACCAAAATTTCTGAAGGCCAGAATCATGCCATATGACATACGACCAAAAGTCGAAGCTGACCTGGAACATCTGGTCAAGAAAGGGGTCTTGGTGCCTGCCTCCCATAATGAATGGGCAACACCCATCGTTCCAGTGCTCAAGAAAGATGGCTCCATACTCATCTGTCGAGATTTCAAGGTTACTGTTAACCCTGTGTTGAGTGCTGAACAATATCCACTTCCCCATATTGAGGACCTTTTTGCTAGCCTGACTGGTAGATAGAAATTCAGAAAACGAGATCTATTCCAGGCCTACTTACAAATGCAGATTGAGGGGAAGTCACAAGAGTATCAGACCATCACAGCACACAAGGGACTGTATCGATATTGCCGTTTGCCTTTTGGAATAATGTCAGCTCCAGCCTTGTTTCAGGGGGGCCACGGACCAGATCCTGAGTGGCTTCCTGGAGTTCAGTGCTACCTGGATGACATGGTAACAGGCAGGACTGATGAGGATCATCTCAAGAACTTGGATGCCATCCTGTGAAAGCTAGAGGAGTTATGGCTATGGGTTCACAAAGACAAATGCGAGTTTTTTCAGCCCTCTGTGGAACATTTGGGGCACGACATTGATTCCACTAGTCTTCATAAAGTGTCCTCCAAGGTCAAGGCTATTGTGGATGCTCCAAATACTCGGGAAACTGGCCAGCTTCGCTCATTCTTAGGGCTACTGAATTATTACAGGAGATTTATTCCACAGCTGGCAACCCTGTTGAAACCCTTGCATGAGATTCTGTGTCGGAACAAAGCCTGGAAATGGACAGAAGCCTGTGATGCTGCATTCAAGAAGGCTAAAGCGCTGACAGATTCCGAGCTACTGACGCACTTTGACCTCTCCTTACGTCTACAATTTGCATGTGATGCATCGTCTTATGGTGTTGGGGCTGTTGTTTCACATACAATGCCCTCAGGTGTGGAGAGGCCCATTGCACTTGATTCACAGACTTTAAGCAAAGCAGAGAGCCAATACACTCAAATTGAACGAGAAGCACTGGGAATCATTTTTCGAATCCGAAAAGTTCACCGGTACCTGTTTGGATGGAAATTCACGCTGCTGACTGGTCATCGACCTCTCATCTCAATACTTGGTCCACTGGCATCCCTTCTTTAGCTGCAATCAGAACGCAGCATTGGGCATTGATGCTGAGTGCTCACACATAATACATCAAATATCGAAAATCTATCTTGCATGGCAATTCGAATGGCCTTTCGAGGCTGCTGCTACCAGTCAACCACGCGGACACTACTCAGAAAGACATTTTGCTATTTTGCACACGTGGAGAACGCAAACATCATTTCAGTCCAAATCAAGAAGGCCACCCGAGTGGACCCAACATTGTCCAAAGTCATGGACCATGTGATGCATGGCAACTCTTCCCCGAACTCCTGAGTCTCGCCTGACCTTCATCCTTATGTTTCCAGGAGGATGGAATTGTCAGTCACTTCAGGATGTTTGCTTCAGGGCATGCGAGTTATTATTCCACCAACACTGAGGAAACCAGTGTTGGACCAGCTGCATTCTGGCCACTGTGGAATAGCTCACATGAAAGAGATTACAAGGAGCTACTTTTGATGGCCTAGCCAAGACAACATCTTGTCCTTCATGTCAGAGTGTGAGAAACATGCCTCTATTGGCACCCCACCCTCCTCATCCATGGGATTGGCCGGAAAAGCCTTGGCAGCGCATCCACGTCAATTTCGCTGGACCATTTGAAAAAACAATGTTTATGGTGGTTGGGGGTGCTCATTCCAATTGGCCAGAAGTTTCAGTGATGCCCCCTACTACAGCTGAGAGTACAATTCAAAGGCTGAGAGAAATGTTCAGTCATTATGGGTTACTAGAACAACTTGTGACCAAAAATGGACCTCAGTTGGTCCTGCAGGAGTTGGAGAATTTTTTGAGAAGTAACAGAATTCATCACATCACCTCAGCACCATGCCACCCATCCACCAATGAGTTAACTGAGAGATTTGTTCAGTCCATGAAACATGCTTTAAGTTCATCACGAGGACATTCCTCCATTCATAAGTGTCCGGACACATTTCTGCTGGCATACCACATGCTATGACTAAAGCATCTCCAGAATTCCTACTAATGGGACAGAAACTGCGTACTTGCTTTAATCTGCTGAGACCAGCAAAAACACGGCAAGTTGTGCAAGATCAACAACACAGCCAATGGAGAGAAGAGGACAAAGATCAAAGCCAAGAATTTCCTGTTCTGGACAAGAAGTTCGAGCTTGTAATTGCTAAATGGGCTCCTGCTACTGTGATTGCTCAGACAGAATCTGTTTTGTACAGCGTCCAAACTGCAAATGATCTCGCCTGGCAGAGACATGTTGACCAACTGTTGCCACTCAAGCATCATCTAAGGAGACACCTCTTATGGAAGAACCATCTTCAAGTCAAGGAATGGTGGCTGCAGTCTTACCTCCTCAGTCTAGCTTGACTGAAGTTGAAGTCATCTCACCTTCACCTGCATTAAACACAATTTCAGATTTGGCTGCAAGTCCTAAATTGCCATCAGTCTCTGATGAACATACCCTGTAAAAGGACCAGAAGCCTGCCAGAATCCACACTGGGAGAGAAGATCACCTAAGTATTTGAATTTATCAAGTCAGAGATTGAGATGGGTTCAGTGGAAATAGACACAGTCTACACCCTTTCCATAGTTCAGGGAAGGTTTTGGAAACTGACATTTCCAATAAGGGGGCAGGGGAATATATTATGTATTGAATGTCTTGTTAGGCTTGCCATACTTTGTAAGCTAGTGCATTATGGGATTGCAGAATCCATGGCCAGAAATTTTTGCTCGGGTGTGCGCCCAACACGCTCGAGAGTAAAATGATGTGCAATGACAGCAGGCGAGCGTCCCAACATCTTCGTGCAATTGCATGATATTTCAGTCGGCGGGTGTGCGCGGGAGTCAGCAGCACACCCACCAACAATTAGGCGGCGATTAAGGCGCTTAATCAGTTCATTGATTAGAATTTTTCACTGCCCGTCCAACCTTTCAATTGGCAGGCGGACGAAAAGGCCAAGCGGCCTTTGCATTTTTGGCGAAACCTCATCCATGTGCGGGTTGAGGTTTCGACCAGTGATTTAAAAGAAATACGTTTTACACTCATTTCTAACATGTCCCAGCTCATGCGGCAGAGTCATATGAAAGGGCATGTTTTCATTATTTTAAAAATCTTTGTTTTTATTGTTAAAATTCTTCAGCTCCCTGAGGCAGCTGTGCCTCAGGCAGATTTTACTGCACACACCTGCGCAAACTTCAGCGCTCGCACTCCTCCTGCCCCCCACCCCAGCAGCGCTGAGCGCTGCAGTTCGTGTTTCACGTTGGCCTGGCCGTTAATTGGCCAGCCAGCGTTAAAATGCAGTCAGGGCCCGATTGCGGGCGGCTGTCAGTTTCTTGGCCACTCCAGGGCCTGCCCACTCCACCCGCCCAACAAGGACAAAATTCCGCCCCATGTGTTTTTTGTTAATTCAGTTACTACAGTCAATAAACGAAGCACCTTGTTCAACCACCTCTGTACCTACATGAGTACTTATCAATCTCTATGGCCAGGATATTGAAGTTGGCGAGCGGGGGGTGGGGGACTCGCTCGCCAACGTGAAAAATGGCGCGGGATGACTTCGGGCGGAACTCCCGACGTCACCTCGTGTCTTTTCAATTTTCAGGTCGGTGGGGGTGCAGCTGAGACGGCTATGCGCCCGTCGACCTGTCAACAGCCTATTGAAGCCATTTAAAAAGTAAGTCAAGTGATTAATGGAGCTGCCCTTCCAACCTTAAGGTTGTCGGGCAGGCCGGGAGCCCTCGCGGGCTTCAAAGAAAGCATGAAACCTCATCCACGGGCGGGGTGAGGTTTCATGAGTGTTTTTAAAAATTTATTAAAAGTTTGAATAAAAGTGATGGACGTGTCCCAGCTCACATGACAGTGTCACATGAGGGGACATAGCAGGGAAATTTTATTTTTTGTCCATTAACCATTTTTAAATTTGCCGCCGATCTCCCTGAGGCAGCACTTAGCATCAGGGAGACGAGTGCGCTCTTTCATGCGCATGCGCAAAAGAGTGCGTGCTCAGCTGAGGGAATCCCACAACCCCCCCCCCCCCCGCACAGGGAGCACATAGTGCTTCCTGGCGGGCGTCACACTGGGCTGGCCTTAATTGGCCCACCCACGTAAAATGGCGGCACGCCCCTGATAATGGGCGCCAAACGGAGGCGCACTTGCGCGTGCCTACTCCTGCACTTCCCCTCCGACGGGGGGGAAAATTCTTCCCTATAAGGTTATTGGCAGCACCAATCTTAAAACATAACAGGTTTGTTGACTTTGGGCAGGAATTTCTGGTCTCATGGCAGCAGGAGTGGAATGGCCCACCCTAAAATAGGAAAATGATAAAATTTTTAGGCCCATGCTTACGGTGGCATAAGAACAACAACTTGTGTAACATGGGACCGTAAACTAGGTGAATATATGATTTAGGTGACTGGCATTGAAAATTCCATTCACTTTATGAGTGGAATTTTACAGCAGCAGATTTTACATTCCCGCCAAAGTCAGTGGAATTTAGAATGTTTGCCGCATTTTATGGCCCCGCCCCCACTGTGATGCGGCTGTAAAATTCCAGCCTATGTATTTTCTATGTTGCAGAAAGAGGAATCTCGGTTATGAATAAATGCACTGCTAAAAACTAGATGGCTTTTGCCATGCCGAGTTTTTATTAATCTGCTGAGTGTTTCTTTAAACTCTGGTGAAGGACATTCGCATTGTCATGTCTTTTGTGAAAAACCTTCTGGCTTGGAGCAAACACAAGGATTCTAAGACGAAACGCAGCAAACATTTACTCTTGAGTAGTTTAACACTAGGGAATGGCAACTCCCTCTCGCCTTGAATTCACTCATCCATTGTGTAATCAATGAACTCAGTAAAAGATTTGCAGCCTGCCAAATGCTGATTGCGTTAAGAATTAAGTTTATAGGTTATGTAATTTGAAGTCCCCTTTGTAAATTTTAGCTCACCACAGTGCAAACTTTGAGTTATCTTTGTGTTTTAAAGGAGATAAGTCGCTAAATACATTTTCAGTCGTGCTTTAAAAATTATCTTATTCATGCGTAGCTTGTATTTTGCATTTCATAAAGCCTGGCTCCAAGCATTTTTTTTTTTGGACATTTTAGAAATATTCTTCCATTTTCACTCCATTTCTGTTTTTTGTTCATTCCTTGACCTCTCCTTCTCTTGGGGATACATTTGGACAGCACTTTCACCCCTGACAAATGAAGTGGAACCCACCACCTGGCTGTTCCTGGACGAGAGTAGTTACCCTTTATCAAAAGTAAGGTGTTTAAATGAGTAAGCAGTCAAAAAGCAGAGATGATTGGCAAGATTTTAGTTAGTGAGGTGGGTAACTTGAGTCGGGAAATTTCTTGACTTGCTAGAACCACCTCAGTAACAAGTACCCCAAAATGTGTGCTTTTCACTCTGGAGAGGCAGGTGCAGGATAGAGTGGGGCCCACCAACCTCAGAAGGAGAGCGTAGATGGCCATGGGGATGGGGACAGGCGAGTGCCAAAAAAGCCCACTGAATGGATTTCATCTCAGTTGTTTTAGAAGTTGGCAGGCCCTCCAGTCCTCATCCCTCACCCCCATCCACTTCCCTTGGACCCTCATACCCTCCAGGTCAACTCATGGCTCCTCATACTATTCCAACATGATAATAATTAATGCCTCACACCCAACCCCCATGGTCTCTCATACCCTCCATGCCACCTCCATTGCCCCTCACCCCGGTATCCACGATAGCCAGACCTCAAGAACCAAGAATACAGCTCTCACTCCTGCACACTTGATAGTGAAAAAAAATCCTGATTCATATAATTTATTCGAAGCTTTTAAATCTCTTCAAGCGGCTGATCTCTTATTAAAACAAACAAACTTATAATAAGACCCCCACACCAGGTACAGTTAATCTTTTAAAAGCCTTTGCTGTGGACACATTATCCAGCTAAAGTATGCTTACGGCTACACCAGAAGCTACAGGGATACTTGAAATTGTGTAATTTGGCATATTGCTGCAAATCTACCTGAGCAACAACAGAAGCAAGCTCAGTCGAACAGGATGTCCAAGTGGCTAGGGCTGAAGCAGCAGGTGTTAGTCTGAAATACTAACAGTATGTGGTTTTTCTCTGTAAACACGACTACATCATTGACCTACTTACAAAATGTATACATGTTAAACCCAACTGAGCCTCGTTGGATCAGGTGCTGACATTTTTGTTGTACCTTCAAAGGCTCCTAATGCGAGACACTGACTCCATGTGTTGATTCCGTTGGATCTCCACAACAGCCTTTTTAAACTGTCAATCAAACTGTGAACTCAGAACCCCCTACGAGATAATTGTAGCTTTTGAAATTCAGCTAAGCATTCATGGTGACATAATGCTAGTCCTTTGAAAATATTAACAAAGAGCTCAGCTAAAACTGCACAACCAATTGCTACTTTTTTTTCAACCTGTGCAATTCTGCAGAGGGTTTTTTTTAAACTCTCACTCTCAGCTGCACCTTTTTTTTAAGTTTAATAAATAGATCTTCAGATGAGGTCAGTTATAAAGACCTTATGCACCCTTCAAGATTGTTTACAACTGCTCCAATTTGTGACCCCCACACTGCTGGCTAAAGCCCTTGGACTAGCAGAGATGGGGTCTTTTGCTGAGTTTGGGTTTCCCACCCATGTGAATCATGCCCTGCCCACTTTCCCCTACCAGCAAAAACTGAATCTATCAGAAAAGGGGGAGGGACTTCCACTTCCAGGTTCCGCCTTCCATTTCTGAATGTTCAATCTGGCCCGTTCATTGCCTTGTGGTGTGCTGGCTCAAAAGTTTGGTTTGGGCCTTCTCCACTTTTACTTGACAATGCTGAATACTAGCTAACCAATCTTGCGTCAAATCTGCACACAGAAAAAGATATGTTTGCACTAGGTGGTGTAAAAAAAAATTGGCAAAATTGCCTGGTGCTGACATTGCCCTTATGTAGACTTGCAGTCAGTTTGCTGGGGACCCCATGCAGTTTCACAGGCCCCAACCTTGCCTCTATCAAAAAATCATTCATTTAACCTTGTTCATGGAGATTCCTGGTTTTTAATCTTCCTGGATTATGAACCATGGGAGTGCACCATTTTCACAGCTGATAATTGAATGAATTTATTTTGCACATGTTCTTTTTGCATCTGGTCAATGTGGTTGACTGTTCTGCTAACCTGTTGATCTCTACAAGTATGTAGCTGGATTAGGATTGACAACAATGGCATTATAAAGTATAACAGTTTGAGCACAGCATAAACTTGCAATAGACCTTCAAGTAATAACATCCCAAAAAAGAAACTTCAAATATGTCACTACTTCATTATATTGTGCAGAAAAATACATTAAAAAAACTGCAGAACTGACCTTAAATAAAAGCTACGTTTCCAACAATTTCCCAGGAGTGTGAAAACCATTGATTTGCTGAGGAAAAATATCAAAATCAATAGAAAATTGGTTAGTAAGCTTTATAAGTTAAGATATTTTTGGGGGTATAAATAACTGAATACAGCAGTAACTTGGTTGATCCTGTATTTATTCCAAAGTTACAAGTTCCACATTAAATGTTCGCTGATGATTGCATAACGTTCAGCACCATTCACGACTCGTCAGATACTGAAGCAGTCCATGTCCAAGTGCAGCAAGACCTGGACAAAATCCAAACTTGGGCTGACAAGTGGCAAGTAACATTCGCGCCACACAAGTGTCAGGCAATGACCTTCTTCAGCAAGAGAGAATCTAACCATCGCCCTTTGATGTTCAATGGCATTACCATCACTGAATTCCCCCACTATCAACATCCTGGGTGTTACCATTGACCAGAAACTGAACTAGACTAGCCATATAAATACTGTGGCTACAAGAGCAGGTCTAAGGCTAGGAATCCTGCGATGAGTAACTCACCTTCTGAGTCCCCAAGGCCTGTCCGCCTCTACAAGGCACAACTCAGGAGTGTGATGGAATACTCCCCACTTGCCTGGATGAGTGCAGCTCCCACAACACTGAAGCAGCTTGACACCGTCCAGGACAAAGCAGTCTGCTTGATTAGCACCACATCCTCGAACATTCACTCCCTCCATCACCGATGCACAGTGACAGCAGTGTGTACCATCTACAAGATGCACTGCAGGAATTCACCAAGGCTCCTTAGACAGCACCTTCCAAACCCACGACTACTACCACCTAGAAAGACAAGGGCAGCATATAGATGGGAACACCACCACCTGGAAGTTCCCCTCCAAGTCATATATCAACCTGACTTGGAAATATATTGCTGTCCCTTCCATGTTTCTGGGTCAAAATCTGGAACTCCCTTCCTAACAGCACTGTGGGTGTACCTACATCACATGGACTGCAACAGTTTAAGAAGGCAGCTCACCACCACCTTCTCAAGGGCAACTAGGGATGGGCAATAAATGCTGGGCCCAGCCAGCAAAGCCCTCATCCCGTGATTAAATGAAAAAAAAAATCTCCAGAAAAACTGCACTCTTTAACAATCAAGAATGAATGTAATGTAAAGCTTGGACTGAATCCTTTGTCAAATAGATTACTTTTGCTGAAATTAACCTTCCAGTTACAAATTAAGGACTTCCCTTAGAATCTCTGTATTTGTAGTGCTATGTATTGGGCAGTAGCTTATGCCCAGAATGACACTTGCTGCTGTCAGTCACGAAGAAATTTAAAACTTGCCTCACAGATACAGAGAAACCAATCTCTGGATAGGGAATCTACCACAAGGAGGCATAGGGCTGGACTTTACAGGGGTGGAGGTGCGGACTGCTGGATCCTCTCTGGAAGGAGACTACAGCCAACACACCTGAAAGAAGCCCACCCCATAGCAATAACATACTGCAGGCGGGCTAAACTAGCTGATAGTGGGACTTGCACCCCTTAGCCAGCAGAAATCCCACCCTTGAGAACATTTGGCCAGCAGCTCCAGCAGTCCCAGTAGCGATAGAGCTCAATACTGGGCACTGCCAGGACTGTAAGGAGGCCCAGGAAGAAGAGAAGATGGACATTGGAAGCAGGTAAGTCAAGTCTTTATGGGCGGGGAGCGATCAGCTAGCTTAGGGATAGGGGAGGGGTGTGGAGGCAGGTGGAGGAGCGGGCTGGTTTTGGGTACCAGGTGGGGGGGAAACAAAGTAGGGGGGGGTAACATTTTGGGGGGTGATGTCCCTGATGAGCACAGGGCACACCTCCCCCCACCAAAGGATGTATGCCCCCTTCCTGCATTTTAAACAGTTGTGTTTAAAATAAAAATGACTTGCCCTCTCCTGCCTATCTGCCCACAATTCTTCCAATGTACAACAAGGTGGTACAAAGCGTTGTGTATATTATAATATTATAGAGGCACCAATTGCTCATTAAGGAATTGTGCAAATATGTTGTGGATTCATTTATTCAGAAAAGACACATGTGAACATATATACATGAATAGCAAGCTTGAGGGCATCAGAGCTGTAGAAGTTGTATGATTATGTTCTGCTCCGGGCAGGTGGGGGAGGGCAGGACAAAAAAAAGGGTATTATTATGGACCATGACAGGGCGTGATAGAGAGTACAAATCTAACAATAAATCAACAGATGAAGCTAGAGGTTATAAAAAGAATAAAAGGATAAAACTAAAAGCTCTGCATCTGAATGCAAGTAGCATTCAAAACAAAACAGATGAACTGAGAGCGCACGCAAAAATAAATAATGATGATTTGGTAACCATTGTTGAAACATGGCTGCAGGAGGACATGGATTGGGACCTGAATTTTGAAGGCTGCAGATATTTTCAATGGACAGGAAGTGAGGAAAAGGTGGAGGGCTGGCTCTATTAATTAATGATGGTATAAGCACAATAGAGAGGGTTGACCTAAGTTCAGGAAACCAGGATGTGGAAACAGTTTGGGTAGAGATGAGGAATGGTAAAGACAAGACATCACTTGGGGGAGTTGTGTACAGGTGCCCTAACAGTAACCACGTGGTAGGTTGGAGCATAAAGGAAGAAATAACTGGAGCTTGTCAGAAAGGCATGGCGATAATCAAGGGAGATTTTAATTTACATATAGACTGGAAAAGTCAAATGTTCAAAGATAGCCTAGATGAGGAGTACGTTGAATTTTTTTCAGATAGTTTCTAAGCCCAGCATGTGCTGGAGCCAACCAGAGAGCAGGCCATACTAGACCTGATATTGTGCAATGAGATGAGAGTAATTAATGATCTCACGGTGAAGGTGCCCCGAGGTAGCAGCGACCATAACATGATTGAATTTTGCATTTAGTTTGAGGGAGAGAGGAGTGGGTCTCAGACTAAGTTTTTAAACTTAAATAGGGGCAATTGTGAGGGCATGAAAGCTGAGCTGGCTAAAGTGAATTGGCAAACTAGGTTAAGGGATAGGTCAATAGAGATGCAGTGGCTAATATTTAAGGGGATATTTCAGAAAGCACAGAATAGATACATTCCAATGAGTAAGAAGAAAATCAAGGGATGGGCATATCACCTGTGGCTAACTAAAAAGTTTAAAGATAGTATCAAACTTAAAGAAAAAGTATATAATTCTGCAAAGACAGGTGGCAGGTCAGATGATTGAACAGAATATAAGGAACAGCAAAGAATAACTAAAAGACTAATAAGGAGAGAAAAATTAGAGAATGAGAGAAAACTAGCCACAAAATTAAAAACAGAAAGTAAGAGATTTTATAAATATTTAATAAAAGAAAAGTTAACAAAGTGAGCATTGGTCCTATAAAAAGTGAGTCTGGAGAATTGATAATGGAAAACAAGGAAATGGCAGATGAATTGAACAGGTATTTTATATCAGTTTTCATGATAGAGGATACAAGTAACATCCCAGAAGCAGCTATAAACCAAGAAATGGAAGTGGGGAAGGAAGTCAGGGAAATTACAGTCACCAGAGAAATGCTACCAAGTAAATTGTTGGAGCTGTGGGCTGACAAGAGCCTGGGTCCTAATAGACTTCATCCTAGGGCCTTAAAAGGAGTGTCCAATGAGATAGGAAATAAGCATTGGTTTTAATTTTCCAAAACTCCCTAGATTCGGGTAAAGTCCCATTAGATTGGAAGTTAGCAAATGTGACTCCATTATTCAAAAAGGGAAGGAGACAGAAAGTGGGAAGCTATAGGCCAGTTAGCTTAACATCAGTTGTAGGGAAAATTTTAGGACTATTATTAAAGAGGCTATAGCAAGGCACTTGGATAATCTCAAGGTCATCAGGCAGGCATGGTTTTCTGAAAGGGAAATCATGTTTAAGCAACTTATTGGAGTTTTTCGAGAAAGTAACTTGCTGTGAGAAAAGGGGAACCAGTGGATGTACTATACTTAGATTTCCAGAAGGCATTTGATAAAGTTAAGGTTATTGATAAGTAAGGTTATGATAAAGTCAAAGATTGTTGCAGAAAATAAAAGTTCATGGTACAGGGATAACATATTGGCATGGATAGCAGATCGGCTGGCTAACAGGAAGCAGAGAATAGGCATAAATGGGTCATTTTCAGGTCGGCAAGATGTAACAAGAGGTGGTGCCACAGGGATCAATGCTGGGACCAAAACTGTTTACAATTTATATAAATGACTTGGATGAAGGGATGGATGGAATGTTTGCCAAATTTGCTGATGACACAAAGATAGGTAGGAAAGTAAGTTGTGAAGAGAACATAAGGAGGCTACAAAAAGATATAGATAGGTTAAGTGAGTGGACAAAGATCTGGCAAATATAGTATAATGTGAACAAATGTGAAATTGCCCATCTTGGCAGGAAAAATAAAGGAGAAGCATATTACCTAAATGGTGAGAGATTGCAACCCTCTGAGGTACAGAGGGATCCGGGTGTCCAAGTGCATGAATCACAAAAGGCTAGTATGTAAGAACAGCAAGTAATTAGGAAAGCTAATAGAATGTTATCATTTATTGTAAGGAGAATTGAATACAAAAGCAGGGAGGTTATGCTTTAGTTGTTCAGGGCTCTAGTGCGACCACATTTGAAGTACTGTGTACAGCATTGGTCACCTTATTTAAGAAAAGATGTAAATGTGTTGGAAGCAGTTCAGAGAAAGTTTACCAGACTAATGACTGGAATGGGTAGGTTGTCTTAGAAGGAAAGGTTGGACAGGCTGGGCTAGTGTCCTCTGGAGTTTAGAAAATTAAGAGGCGAATTCATTGAAACCTCTAAAATTCTGAGGGGTCTCAACAGGGTGGATGTGGAGAGGATGTATCCTCTAGAACTACGGATCACTGTTTAAAAATAAGCTGTCACTCATTTGAAACAGAGAGGAAACTAATTTTTTTCACTCAGAGGGTAGTGTGTCTTTGGAACTCTTTTCCTGAAAAGATGGTGGAAGAAGAGTCTTTGAATATTCTTAAGGTAGAGGCATTTCGATTCTTAGTAAGCAAGTGGGTGATAGGTTATTGGGGGTAGGCAGGATGCAGATTTCAGGTTCTTATCAGATCAGCCATGACCTTATTAAATGGCACAGCAGGCTTGAAGGGCTGAATGGCCTGGCTTGCTCCTTCTTCATATGTATGTTCGTATTATCTGAGTCAATTAGTTTGGTAACAAGCTAAATTGAACCTTAATTATTTATTTTAAAATGGCAGACGGGCTACCATGTTATGGAGGACAGCTCAAGGGGGGATGGCTTTCCGCCTTTGCTTTATGTGCCCCTGCACCCCTGCTGAAAATGCACCCAGTGCGGGTGGGTTGGCGGGGGATTGCAGCACCGTAAAATCTGGTCCATAATCTTCAGCTTAGAGCTGGGCCAATTAGGAGTGCTGTTAGGTTTGCACAAAGGTTCATAGAACTCAAACTCTCTCCCAAAAGTGCTATGATTGTAGACCCAATTGAAATGTTTAAGACTGAGATAGATTTTTGTTAGTTAAAGCATTTCAAGGATTATAGGAAACGGGCAGGTAACTTGAATTGAAGGACAGCTTTGTATTGCAATATGCCTTTAAGGGATAGCAGCACATCATCACTTTAAGGGAAGTGTGTCATGTGATCCTGCCTCAGCGTCACTTCTGCCTGCAGCAGAAGACAGACATACAACTCTGATGCCCTCAAGCTTTCTATCCATGTATATATGTTCACGTCTTTCTTAATAAATGGACTCACAATGTGTTTGCACAATCCCTGAATGAGAAATTGCTGCTTTTATATCATTATAACACACACAACTATTTCTATGATCTAATTATACATTGAAAGAAGCTCAAGGAGCTGAATGGTATCCTGTTTTTCCAGTGGGTTCCTTTGTGGGATTATGATAACAGGTGTTAATCTTGACTCAATTATGGCATTCTTCTCTGAGTCAGAAATTTGTGGGTTTGTGAGTTTAAGGGTCCATTCCAGAAAACTGAGTCCATGGGGAGAATCTTCGGCTCGGCGAGTGGGGGCGGGACCCACTCACCGAGGGGTAAATTGACGCAGGGTGATGTCGGGCATGCGTCCCAACGTCACTTAGATTTTCAGCTCGACGGGCATGCAGCTATCTGCGCCCACCGAACTGTCAAAGGCCTATTAAAGCCATTTAACTAACAACTGAAATAATTAACAGAGCTGCCCGTCCAACCTTAAGGTTTGAGGGCAGGCAAAGAGCCCAGGTGGCCTTTGCATTTTCGTGGAACCTCATCCACGGGCGGGCTGAGGTTTCATGAATGATTTTAAATTTTCTTAAAAGTTTTCATTGAAATTAATGCACATGTCTCAGCTCATATGATGGTTTCACATGAGGGGACATGTCATAAAAATTTTTTCAACACTTTATTAAACTGTTAAAACTTAAAACTAAGGTGCCTCAGGGAGATTTCTATGCTCTTTTGCGTGCATGCTCAGGGAACCGCCCCTCACCCGCACAGGGAGCGCACTGCGTATCCGGGTGCACATCACGCCAGGTGGGCCTTAAATGGTCCGCCCATGTAAAATGGCAGCGCCGATCGGGTCCACGCCCGCCCACCCCCCGGCCCAACCTCCCCAGATGAGGGGTGAATTCTACCCCATAATCCAAGCCACATGTCTGTACAGTATTGAGGGAGTCCTGCCCTGTCTGAAGTGTCTTCTTTCCAATGAGGCATTAGACCAACGCCCCAAGATCCTATGATACCATTTGGAGATAAACAGGGGGATTTTGTCTGCTGATCTGGCCAAGACTTGTGCCTCAATCAGCAGTGCCTAAAAAAAGATTGCCTGGTCATTTATTTTATTGCTGCTTGTGAGACCTTGCTCATCAGTTTGCAACCTACTTTGCATACATCATAAGAATGACTGCACTTCAACAGCATATAGGCTGCAAAGTGCTTTGGGTTGTTTTGAGTTCATGAAAGGTGCAAAATAAAATAGAAGATGGAGAACGTGCTCTTGTGAGGCATGAAAGTGCAACATGAAAAATAACATGTTTTGAATATCTTGTACTTTTAATTAAGATTTCATTCTGTTTAAAAGTACTTTGCCAGGTACTGCATCTTCAAATATCTCATTTCATGGTAATTGTTTTGTTATATCATAACAAAATGCCAAGTAATTGCCCTTTGACTGAGTCATGGCTGAACCATTTCCTTCAATCAGGTGAAACATGTGGTAAATAACAAACCATTAAACACTGATGCACCATGAAATGTGAAGTTTTCGTGTCTGTTCTACACAGGCTGCAGAACTGTATTTGTGTGGTGTGGCTTAACATTTTTGAGAAATCGAGGATGTGTGAACACCTGAATCATCCATGTAATGCTATACTATATGAGATACTATAAAACTATTTAAGCATTGCCCTTTAACATCAGGTTTTATATTAGTCCCCTCAACATGAATCTCATTTATGTATATTTTTATATATTTACTTTTACTTTAAAATAAATTGGTTGTGGTGGACACACAGGGTAAAACCAAGGTAAAATGCGATTCATATTGTGGGGACCAATATAAAACCTAGGAAAAAAGTGATTGTGAAAGCTCCTGGCTTATAATAAAAACCCAACTGGTTCACTGATGTCCATCAGGGAAGGGAACCTGCCACCCTGTCTGGACCTACAGAAGACTCTGGCCTCTACAAGAACATAAATAAGAGCAAGAGAGAATTGCTGCAATGAATCTTGTGCCAAGAAGTGAACTAATCTGCTCCTTGTGATAAATGCCAAAGAATGGAAGAGGCCAAACCAACTATTGTAACTGAAACTAACTGCATTCCACTAAAGTTACATATATAAAACAACCTTTGCATTTTTAAGTTCCTGTAGTGGTGAGCAGCTGTTATAGCACCAGCATTAACATGAGACAAACAGGTAACTTTGGTAGAACGTGGTTAGTTTCAGTCACAATCGTTGGTTCGGTCTCTTCCATTCTTCAGCATTTATCTCAAGGAGCAGATTAGTTCACATTTTGACACATGGTTCATTGCAGCGATTCTCCAATAATGCCACACATTGGCACAGTCATACAGAACCAATTGTCTTTGGTCTTTCCAGTTGACTTCAGCCAAGGCTCTGCAAGGTCTGTAGTAGGAGGGCTTTGGATTAGATCAGAAGCCAAAGTATGTTGGAAGGGGTGGGACCACCCAACACTGGGAGTTTGGATGATACATTTCACCAAGGTCCCTACTGTCCCTACAGGTGGACGTAAAAGATCTCAAGGCATCGTTCTGAAGAAGAAGAAGGGGGAAGTTCTCTCTGGTGTCCAGATAAATCTATCCCTCCACCATCATCACTGAAGAAATGGATATCTGGTTGATACTACATTGCTCTTTGTGGGACCTTGCATTATGAAAAATTGGCTGCCATATTTCTGACATGAACACACTCCATACGCTTCAAAGTATTTCATTGACTATAAATACTTTGGTACATCCAGGGACTCCGAAAATTACAAATTTTAACCTTTCCTTTGACTGGCCTCTCACTCTCTGGGCAACTCATTGGTGACTGCTGAGTAAGTCCAGGTGACGCTTCAGTGGCAGACATGGAGCACACTTGGACTCCAGGTCTTGTTTATGGTGGAAAGACATGTGGAAAATGTTTTGCCATGTCCTCAAATGGAGTTTGTGGGGGCAACGGAGTGCACGTGAAAAATAACAGTAACTAAGAGTGTAAGGTGACAATTCATCTTCAGAGTTACACTGCTGTTGATGAATAGAAAATTACTCGTAACCTTCATCGCTTTGGAACCTCTCAGTTTGCCCTTCTCCAATTTTGCCAACCTGCTAGTCATCTAAGACTGAGGAAATGGTGTAAGAAGGAAACTATCAGTGACAACTCTGCTCGGGGGCTACACGCAATCAGGCAGCAGCAGCCAGTCAGTTAGCTATGCATGGGTGAGGAGCACGGAAAACCATGCAGTGGGAGCAGGTATGAGGTTACATCATTACATGCAATTACATCACAGAGTTGAAGGTCCAGGTGCCTTATTTAAAGGACACCTGGACGAGTATTCATTTTCTGCATTTCAGCAGAATCAGTGTAGCTGTGACTGGAGGCTTTAACACAACTGTTGCTATTGGAATCCTTCGACCATTCGCCTCTGTGGAATACCAGAATGATGTTTCAGAGCAGACAATTGGTCCCACAGTTCAGCGGTGCCTCGCTGCTGGTTCTCCTCCAGGCCATCCAGGAAAGGTGGAAGGTCCTGTATACCAGGGAGGGCAGGAGGGGGCCCTCTGAACTGACCAAGGTGGTCTGGAATGGAGGTGGCAGCCCAGGTCCCCGGGCATGAAGCTCACAGAAGAACCTGGATCCAGTGCAAGAAGGGGATGAACGATCTGCTGTGCTCTGCAAGGGTAAGTGTCACCGTGTAGTCACTGCAATGTGACATTCATAAAGGCACCAAGCAGTATTAATGTATGAGCGCAGAGGGATGTCAGGCAGGAGTTTGACTTGCAGGACTCAGGAACGGATGGAACATGTGGACTGAATTTGCATTCATGCTGTGAATGTTGTACCATTTGCTGGAGATTGTGAGTGTCAAACACTGGGGAGGGTTCAGGAGCTGTCATAGACATACATGTTCATAAAGTGATCATGCACCAATTGGAATGAAACTTAATCATTCTGTCTGTCTGCTAGACATAACTGTTCATAATAGGCGATAGCACTCAAAGACAGGCGGAGGTGTACCAGACATATGAATGCTGACCCTCGTTGAGGAGGAGGCCATGGAACTTGCTGGGGAGCACTGGGACTGAGTCTGCACAGATGGAGACATTGGTGTTTCTCAGCAATCCAGTTAGGATGCCTCCAGTTTGGTGTTGACATTATGGTTCCTGAAACATTGTTCAGAAAAGCGATTGTGCATAACCATCAGCTAATTCTTTTTGTTCTCCATTACCAGCTCTTGCAGCAAGTCAAAAAATAAGAGGAGGCAGCATTTTCCAAGCCCCACCTCCACCTTGAACAGTACTTCTGAAGATGATGCCTCAGAATCCTCAGAGGATGCACTGTCACAGCATTTGCTGTACCCTCCACCAGCACAAAGATATTCACCTTGGTGGGTACTCATTCTAGATTAGGCACAAGGTCACAATTTGGTGAGCACATCATTGACACATACCCGCAGCTGATGGAGGATATGAAAGCCGAGGTCTACGATAGTTGGAGAACTGCTGGAGACTAGGCCCATGCTGTGTTCGATGCAAATGATGAGCCTCTGGGGACTCGGCCATAAGGGACCTGTTGGAGATACAGAGACAAGCATGGGAACGTCAGGAAGGCCATGCGCAGACTTGAACAAAAGGTGGAGGAGTCCGTCCAGGTTCTGTCTGCTGCTGTGGCTCCAGCATTCGTGTGCTTGGTTACCTCCATGGACAGAGTAGCAACCACCTCGGAGAGACAGGTCCAGCAGAACGCACAGTGGCTGCTGGATATGCACGCAGGCATCCATTCCATCACTCTAGCCATGGGTGCAGTGCCACAATAGTTAGGCAATGAGGCACCTCGACCTCCCTCCAGGTGCCCCTTCTCCTCGAGGTGTCAGGCAGGTGCCATCATACAAAGCACCCCAGGGGGCTTCAGCACTCCAAGAGTGCGCTGCTGCTTCACCTCATTTCTGCCTCGGATCACCAGGTGACGGCTGCCAAGGTCATCTTGGGCAACAGGGCATAGCAGTCGCAGGTTGTTTTAACGTCATCTGTGGGTGTTGGGGCTGCACCTAGGCGTAGTAATAGAAAAAGAAAGATTTAAAAAATTATAATGGCACAAAGTTGGCACAGGTTTAAACACTGTATATATGAAACACACTTGTAAACATATGTTTAACTTCACTTTATTCATGTATATTGGTTTTTCATTGTGCTGCTAGTTGCTGCAATGGTCATGTGCATTTAAGGGCATTGGGAACAAAGTGCAATGATATGGGACTGTGGATACACCTCTTATTGTGTCACATTTTCAATAGTGGCATCTCTGAATATCCTGACATGCACAGGATTAAGTCTTGGGCTTCATTTGTAAAGTCATGGGCTCAGAACCCAGCAGGTACTGTTCACCCAATTATCATCCCTCTGAGGCTGCTGTCTGAGCAGCGTCTGCATCTAAGTCATTGCATACCTTGCTGGTGCATGCACAATTTACTTTGAGTTATTTGCAAGTGTTATGACGCAGCAGTTGGTAAAGGCCGAGTTGTTTAAATCCAGAGGGAAACTGTCATAACTTATATTTTCAATTGGTATGTTTGAGATGCAGCTCTGAATTCAGGAATAAGACCACTGAGCCTCGAAAGGTTTTGTATATACAAAACTAAATTAAACATTTATTGATTGAACAACAAATTAGACACATACACATGTCTTCAAATTACTACCATAACAACTTTTAAACAAATCCCCAAATTAATCACTCCCAGGTAAATCTTCACCAATAACCCATAGGGCCGAATTTCCCCCTGTCGGGGGCGGGGGGCTGTGCGGGGGTGGGCGCGAGCGAGCCCAAACCCGATCGGCGCCCCCAATCAAGTCAGCGCCACCATTTTATGTGGGCAGGTCAATTAAGGCTCGCCCAGGGTGATGCTCCCCCGGAAGCGCTGACCGCTCCCTGTGCAGGCGGGGGTGGATTCCCTGAGACTGGAGTGCGTTCATTTGTGTGCACGTCCATAAAAGAGTGCGGAAATCTCCCTGAGGCACCTCAGATTAAGGTTTTAAAATTTAAATAAAGGAAAAAAAAACTTTTAAAACATGCCCCCTCATGTTACAGTGTCACATGAGCTGGGAAACGTCAATGAATTTTAAAAATAATTTTTATTGAATCTTAAAACGCTTTTAAAACATGGGCGGGATGAGGTTTCATGAAAAATGCGAAAGCCGCTTGGGCTCTTGCCTACCCACCAACCTTAAGGTTGGACGGGCAGCTCATTTAACTGTTTTAATTAGTTTTTAACAGGCCTTAAAGTACAGGGCAGAATTTTCAGGTCGGCGTGCAGACGCATGCCTGACCCACTCGAGTGTAAAATAGCGTGTGATGGCGTTGGGCGAATGTCCTGACATCATCCCGCGCTCATGTGGGACACGTGCAGAAGCCGTAAACGCGCCTGTCGTCAATTAAGAAGGAAATTAAGCCCATTAAAGTTGTAACTGTCCCCAATTTTTCATGGTCCATCCAACCTTACGGTTGTCGGATGGGCGAATCGGCCAGGCGGCCTTTACAATTTTCATGAAACCTCATCCAAGGGCGGGATGAGGTTTCCATTACTAAATTTAAAAAAATAAAAATCTAAGGACATAATCTTGATAATGTAAATGTTCAGGTGACTGTTTGTGATGCTTGAATCGATTGTTTTGTTCTGATTTTAAAATCTTTATTTAATGTTTTTGATGTCTTCAGCTCCCTGAGGCAGCTCTCTGCCTTCAGGGAGATTTCATTCCATGCTCACCCCACCCGCCTGCACCCAGCAGCACCCAGCATTTCAGCGCCTGCTTCACGTTGACTGGCCATTAATTGGCCAGCCGGCGTGAAATCGCGGTCGAGAGCCGATTGTGGTCGGTGGTCCTTTCCCGGGCCTGCCGATCGTGCCCGTACACCGAGCTAAAAATCCTGCCCGCTGTTGTCACTGATGCTGCGACTGCGTCTGAGCAGCACGTCGAGCACCAGTAGGAAGTGTTTGAAGTCAGATTGACACATACACAGGCAGTATCAAGGTGAAAATGTTAACTTTAGTGTAGCCACCCAAATAAAAGTACAATGCAACGAAACAAAGATGGCTATGCATGATCAGTGGTGTCCCTGAGCTCTGATTGGTTCAGGCAGCGTATGATCAGTCTCTGATTGGTTTTTAAGGGTGACGGTCATCTCCTGATGTAATTCTATTATCTCCTGACTGGTTCCCTAAGGTACCAGTTACCTGTGGGATGTCCCTCTCATTATAGTTTTTTTTTTCCAGTGTTATCATTAAGTTTTCCGGTTTTCTTCTGAGATAAAGGGGTGCCTCAAGATATTTTTGGTATCTGCTTATTTGAGATAAGAGAGTGTGTGGTGTCAATGTGGTAATGATTAACTTCCAAATGGCTAATTGGTGTATGGGTATCCTATAGAATTTCCATTAAGACAGGTGCTTATAACATGTTGCTACTATATGTTCTTAAGTGACTGTTAGTGCTTGGGACAAAACTAATTAAAAATGTATAATGTGGCACACAGTCTTGCCTTATATATATTTACATATATGCATAAAGACAACCAGTGTGTTCAAGCTGATTTAAGAAGATACACTTATAAAATACAGCGTGATACATGTTCATAAGTGATAAAAGAACTACATAGCTAAAGTGACTGCTTTGCAGAACACCTTCAGATTATCTGCAAGAATGACCCAGACCTCCCTGTCGCTTGGCATTTCAACAATCCACCCTGCTCTCATGCTCATATGTCTGTCCTTGGCCTGCTGCATTGTTCCAGTGAAGCTCAACGCAAACTAGAGGAATAGCACCGCATCTTCCAACTAGGCACTTTACAGCCTTCCGGACTAAATATTGAGTTCAACAATTTTAGATCATGAACTCTCTCCTCCATCCCCACCCCCATTCTGATCCCCCCTTTTTCCAAATAATTTATATAGATTTTTCTTTTCCCACCTATTTCCATTATTTTTAAATGTATTTCCATCCATTGTTTTATCTCTACCTTTTAGCCTATTTCGATCCCCTCCCTTCACCCCATCCCACCCCCTCTGGGGCTATCTGTACCTTGCTTATCCTGCTTTCCACCCTTAATTAACACATTCCTTATCTAATATCACCACCTTCAACACCTCTTTATCCTTTTGTCTATGACGTCTTTTGGATATCTCCACCTATTACTGGCCCTCTATCCAGCTCTACACCCCTCTCCCCACCCCTTAAACCAACTTATATTTCACCTCTTTTCTATTTTTACTTAGTTCTGTTGAAGAGTCATATGGACTCGAAATGTTAAATGTGTTCCTCTCCGCAGATGCTGCCAGACCTGCTGAGTTTTTCCCACGTATTTTTATTTTTGTTTTGTATTTCCAGCATCCACAGTTTTTTGCTTTTACATAGCTACAAAAACTGATTGCAGAATTCGGACCTTAAATTCATACATCAAAAGGGTACTTAAATTTATTATACATTTTGAAAGACAGTAAAAATTTTCCTTTAAGGCACGGTACATTAACACCAAATTATAGCTTAGTACTGGTCTAAGGTCATGTGTTATATTTTCACCTGTCAGATAAAATTGCCTTTGCAGTCAAGGGCTCTTATAGTGTAACAGGGTCCTGCATTGACCATAATTACAAAGAATTAAGTGAATTGATTAAAATACCGTTATTAACCAATCATTAAATGTGGCTAATCTAGAAACTAATTATTAAACATGGCCTTTCTTGTAATTGTTTTACTGTCTATCCATGAACTCTTAAAATGGGGATGTCTCCTGGCTTTACAGCCTTTCTCAAAAATCTCAAAGGTCACATTTTTAACTAATATTGCTTTCTTATAAATGCTCCTGCTGGATTTGCGGCATGTTCCTGTTTATGCCTGGTCCCTGTACCAAGCATTTCTTTTCAATCTTGACCAGACAAAGGTCAGTAGTTCACCTAATCTCAATGTTGCTATTTGCCTTTGCATATTCCGGCAGAACTTTCACAATCAGCAATAGACTTACTTGACCAAAATAGCCATCAGGCACTGCTTCTTGGCCTTTCATAGCTCACAAGTAAAATAAGAAACAAAAATCGCAAGCCTACACAACACGCCTTTAAACGTAGGAGAATAGAATACCTTAGTTGCACCTTCTGTCAGGAAGCTGATTTTTGGCCTCTTGTACAATTACATTACCCTCAGAGCTTTGCTTCACGCTCCTGGGAGCAGCACAAAATTCCACTCTTGGAATTTTTTATCAGAAGAAAAATGACACTGCCAAATATAAAATTAGTTTCCAGGGCCAGATAGGTTCTTCAGAAGTTGCTATAACTTAGTAAGCCATTAAAAGGTTATTCACACTCCATTCATAATGCACAACTTAACCACTTTGTAGTTCAGAGCTTGAATATTGCTGCAAAAAGAGAGATGTTGCCAAAGTTTCTTGTCTTGCACTCATGAAGACAAATGCAAAAATGACAAATTTCAAAGTATCACAAAAATATATACTACAGGAGAAAAGTGTGCTGATTGGTTGGCAAGTCAACTTTGTTTGATCAATGTGCTGCCATGGAGAAAAGAACAGGAAACTGAAGGCTCCTCAAGCTCTCGGGTAATTCGAGAAAGGTGCAAGGCTTAAACATATTCCATTTGTTTGCGGAGAATGGGTGCCTGTGTATTAATGTATGCACAGAATGCTACACTAGCAGTTAACTTCAGACAATCAGTTGAGCTCATAACATGACTCATTTATATTTGTTAGAAGTGACATACATTCATACACAGTGACCCATTCTCTGCAAACAAATGGAATATGTTCAAGCCTTGCACCTTTTTTGAATTACCCGGGAGCTTGGTGAGCCTGTAGTTCTTCATTGCTTTCTCCATGGCAACTCCTCGGCCAATCAGAGTCAACTTGCAACTAATTAGCACTATTTATCCTCTTGTATAAACTGTTGTCATCATTTGAAATTTGCCATTCTTGCGCTTGTCCTGATGAGTGCAATAATGAAAAGATTCAGCAACATGTGTCCCTTTTCAGTTATGCAGAACTCTTTCAGGGGTAGGATCTTCCAGTCAGCGAGTGGGGGTGGGCCCGCTTGCCAATGCGTAAAATGATGCGGGATGACGACGGGTGAAACTCATTTCAATTTTCAAGTTGGCGGGGGTGCAGCCAAGTCAGCTGTGCCCCCACCGACCTGTCAACGACCTACTGAGACAAATGAAAAACTAATTAAGCTCATTATTGCCCGTCCAACTTTCAGGTTAGCAGTTAGGTCGGGAGCCCTGCCGGGCTTTGGAAAAAGCATGAAACCTCATCCACGGGCGCTTAGCCTCAGGGCGATCTGTGCGATCTTTCGCACATTCCCGGCTGAGGGAATCCCCCCTCCCCTGCCTGCACAGGGAGCGCATAGTGCTTCTGAGTGGACATCATGCTGGGCGGGCCTTAAATGGCCTACCCATGTAAAATGGCGGTGCACCCCTGATCGGGGGCGCTGATCGGAGTTTTGCCTGCCTGTGCCCGCTCCCACACTTCCCCCCCCCCGCCCCCCCACCACCACCACCACCCAACAGGGGGGAATTTTTTTCCTGGGAAGTACTCGGGATATTACAATAGAAAAGCAAAAATTCCCATCAGTTCAGTGATTTCTAATTGAAGCCTACACAGACTGCAATCAACAGTGTACCATGTGGCGAAGCATAGAATCCTTGACATCAGCTTCTGTTTTTCTGCACTTAACAGCACATGAGCGGACTCCCAAAGCTTCTGTCAATTTCAGAGAAGTAATGACAACAAATAATTATAGTTTTGCTATCATTACTCTCCAACCCATTAATTTAACTGTTCTTTCCACAGACATGATTACCCACTGAGCATCTCTAGCATTTTCCATTGTTGTTGTCAAATTATACTGCTGCTTTCACACCATTAATATTGGGACTGATGTGCCAATGCAATGGCCTTCTTTGAATGAGTCATAGAAGGACAAAATTCTGTCCATTGTTTATGTTGCTGCTCACTTTTCACTTAAAGCTATCTGCTGCAAGCCTATTGTTCGAACTTCTATCCAAGCCCTTTTACGTTTTAAAAAATACTTTTCATTTATGCTATACCTCAGTAATATGTTTGGTCTTATTTATTCGTTCATGGGATGTGGACTTTGTTATTTCGCCCAGCATTTATTGCCCATTCCTAATTGCCCTTGGGAAGGTGTGATGAGAGAAGCTGTATTTGTTCTCCTTAGAGCAGAGAAGGTTAAGGAGAGATTAAGAGATGATCAGAAATGTTAGGAGTTTAAACAAGGTAAATGGGGCAACTGTTTACACGGATATGCATGTCAAGATCCAAGAGAATACAGCTTTAACATCATTGACAAAAGAATCTGAGGGAAGATGGATTTTTTTTTAATGTAGTGAGTTGTGATGATCTGGAACACACTGCCTGAAAAGGTGCCATAAGTCAACTCAATAAGATCTATCAAAAGGGACTTGGATAAATACTTGGAAATGAAAATAAGATGCAGGGTTAAGGGGAAAGAGGAAGGGAATGGGACAAATTGGATTTTTAAAGAGGGGGCACAGGCTCAATGGGAAGAATGGCTGTCTTCAGTGCTCTATCATTCTTATAATATCTGTCTCAATAGCCACCTCTGGCAAACCATTCCACATTCTGATAAAACTTCTTTTGTGACGCTATTGGGTGTTATATTTTAAGCATTTGCAATGTTACTCCTTTTGGATTTATTTTGCCATATCCTATTAAATAATTTAAGAATTATGTTGTCAGATTTTCAAAGTGTACCATAAATAGAAGTGAAAACTTGGATCTTTCTGTTCTTTTGAGAATGAATTGTATTTCTGTGCATTTTGAATTTGTAACTTGGCACAAGCAGATGAAGATAATATTGCTGTAGGCACATTAGCAGCATTCTCCTTCTGCTGTGTTTTGATGAAGATTTTATCTCCAGCTCTTCAGGTCACACACGGCTCCAGTCATTTATTTTTTTGCAATGAGATAAGGAACTTTCATAATTCATGTCTTTGGAGCCTGATTATTACATTGCAGGATGAAGACAGTTGGCAGCAGAAAAAAAAACGTGTGTCAGATATTTCATGCTGTACTTGATGGTGTAATAGAGGTACTGGCAATTCATTATAGGTTGCACATCAGGTGCCTTGGGTACATTTTTTGTCCCACTGCCTGCTAATAAACTTTCACTACAATGAGCAAAGCTTATCTCATGCTCTGACATTTCAAATTCCAGCAGAGAGATTGTTGGAAGGTGCTGGTCAGTGTAAAGGCCAGGCATGAAAAGATGACAGATCCAGGAGCAACTTGCTCCGGGAATCCATCTGCAAGCAGAATGAATGTCAGGCCATCCTCCCTTGAATTGAGGCTGAAAGCTTTTTTTGGATGTTCAGAATTTGTCTTCCATTAACTAGCGTGAAATGAATGTATGTGAAATGTGTTATTAACAGGTTGTGACAGTTTCTCTGTTATGATTTGCACCGATCTCATAGTTACCAGTTGGATTCCGTTACCTTGGCTATAGTTGGTGGCTGAGACTTGACAGTGAGCATCAGTAGGCTATTTCATCATGAGGTTGTAGAGTTAAGTCTAGGTCATACCTTTGTTTTCCCTGCCCTCCATATATTCTATTTCCTAACAGAGGAATTTATCAGAAGGCTGGCATGGTTATTTTTCCTTTCCCATCTTGACCTCATCCCAGCTAGGGTCACCAATTCTCCAGGATTGGCCTGGAGTCTCCAGGAATTGAAGATCAATCTCCAGGATATGCTATGTGCAAACCTGGAGAAAAATCATTGGAACATTAAGAAAAGATTTGTTTTCTTGTCATTTTCTTTGAACATTTCTCTTGACCAGATATAAAAATATTGAAAATGGGAAAAAACAGGCTGTTCGGCTGACAGTCAAATTGGGTAATGAGTCTTTTGCTTTCCAACTGGCGTACGAAGGCAGTGCTTCACAAGGATGGATGTGTTTGCTGACTAATGGCAAGAGTGTTGGACAAGTCATTTGATGAAATTTCAGGATTCATTGTTGACAACCCTAGTCCCACCGCACCCCACCCCCACACCCATACCTCACCCAGGACTTTTGACTCCAACTGAACTCCCTAGTCCAGCTCCACTAGTTAAGCACAGACCAGTGTTAAACGAAGGATGTTAGTGTGGCTCAATTTTGACCACATGACTTATTATGAGATTATCACCACAGGGTATGTTCTCTAAAGTTGGCATGGACTTCTTCACAAGCAAAGAGAATCTTAAGGCAAGTCAGTGTGCACTGATGTTGAGCGATGGCTTGTAAAGTGGTTGTAAGGAGTGTGGATTAGTTTCTTGTTAGCCCAATATTCATTTTGGCATGAAGAGAGAAACCTGTAAAGGAAGGAAATAATTATTGGTGATTTTCACCTATACTCCCTTTTAAAGTAACATCTGAGTATTGTAGAAATTCTACCTTTTATATTGCCCACTCAATTAGAAGAGGGTAACAAGTGCCTCAAAAGGAACCTACATACGGACATATAATTAGGAGCAGAAGTAGGCCATTCAGCCCCTCAAGCCTGCTCCGCCATTCAATAAGATAACGGCTGATCTGATTGTAGCCTCAATGTCACTTTCCTGCCTACCCTTTGATGCCTTTTTTGGTCAATAATCTATCTACCACTACCTTAAAAATATTCAGTTACCCTGCTGTGACTACTGTCCTGGGGAAAGAATTCCAAAGACATGTGACCCTCTGAGAGAAAAAAATTCCAACCTCCATCTTCAATGGGAGACCCCTTATCTTTGATCTGTGCCCCCTATTTGCAGGTCTCTCCCACAAGGGAAAACATCCTCACAGCATCCACTCTGTCAAGTCCCCTCAGGATCTTACATATTTCAATAAAATCACCTCTCATTTTTCTAAACCCCAGTGGATACAGGCTGAACCTGTTCAACCATTCCTTATAAGATAACCCCCCAACCCCACCCCCACCCTAGGAATCAGGTGAGTGATCATTCTTTGAACTGTTTCCAATGCTTCTTAAAGGAACAGTACAAATAAACAGTAACAAAAATAAAACATTAAAGGAAACTTAACAAAATCAAATTAAGATAAGGCTCCCGGGGCAATGATGCACTTCAGTCCTTTTTGGTGCCCATCAGGTGTGGAAACCTTGAAGGACACTGGAGGATTCGGCATTCTCTCTCTCTCCAGGGGCACCTGGGCGAAGACTTGGCCACGGAATGGAGGCAGGCAGCGGGGCATAATGACACCCCCCCCCCCCCGCCAACCACCTGCTATCTGAACCTGTTAATGGCCACTTCAAGAGCAGTGCTATGAGGAGACCCTCCAACCTGCTGCCCCTCCTCCGAACCTGTGGGACTGAACTTCAACCAGATGTTGCGGAGCAGCCCCTTCAAATAGTGGAAAATGCACTGCCAGCTCTCACATTCAACACTAACTTGATACACAGAGTATTGTTGGCCAAAAATTACAGGCGACATGAGAGTCCGTGGATCAACTTAAAAACCTGTTGCATGGGTTAATGAAAATTCTATTTTCTGATTAATTCATCTATTACAATGAATTAAAGAGTCCTTGAGCAGCTACTCTCTTTGCCCCCTCCTTGCTTGACTACAACACGTTTTTTTTGTTTGAAAGGAACATACTTGCCAATTCAGTGAGTACTTAACATTTTACATGCTGTGATAATAAAAGAACCAGTGGGACAAGTTTTCTTGAGTTTAACAAAGAAAGAGGTTAGCTTCATTATACTTAAACTAATCTAAGTAAAATAATAAAGTATGCACTGACTTTCATGCACGCGCGCACACACACAAACACACACACACACACACACACACACTCGAAGTCCACACACAAAAATACAGATTACAGAGTGGGGAAGGATGGGTTGGTCAAATTAGAGTTCGTAAAAGTTAAAGCTAAAGTCTGTAGCTTGGTGACTCAGCTGACTTCCAGCTGAATCCAGCGTGCTTGCTGCTTCCACTGGGTAGTCATCCTGGTTTCAGGGTCAAAGCTATTTTAAGCTGCAATTGGATGCTGTATCTGTTCTTCTAGAAATACAGCTGTTGAGCTGAGCTCTTTCTTAAAAATTTCCCTCTGCTACACATGGAGAGAGAGTCAAACAATAGCATACAGGGTCCAAAAACTTGCAGGTTTGGTGGAGGGAGAGAGAGAGAGAGAGGAACAAGCTTTTTCAGCTTCTTGTCATCCATTCTGCTATGAAACTGTGCTTAAAGCATATAAAGGGTTGGCTTGTCATGTGACCACCCTCTCTAACTGACCAGTAATTCAGACATGATGATGTATTCCAGTTGTAACTTAATTAGGTCAGGTCTGGGGATTCTTCCTCTTAGCCATTGTTCAAGTGTTTAGGTTTGATGGTTTGCCTCCGTGCAGTTGAGTGCTAATGGAATAGGAAATATGGTTAATTTGCATTCCTATGAGGTCATTGTCTTTGATGGTTTTTTTCAGACATGCCAGCTTCATCTCAATGGGGTTGGAATGTGGAATGTAAAGTGATGCAAATTAGGTAGCCACCTTGGCTGAGTTCAAGTCACTTTTGTTCGTGTTTTGACAAAGTCTTTTAAAAATCCAAATCATATTTCCAGCCAGTGGATTGAAAATCATTATTTGGCATAAAGCCCATCTTCATGGCACATCTATAGTTTGTTCTAAATTGAAACTGAAGACACTTTATATCGCTACTCTGTGCTGTACTCTGATGCACTAGGTTTTCACAGTTGATATGACTGCCAAGAGTGAATTGCATGGCCTGCACTGTTCTGGTTACAGTGCAGACCTCATACTTACTGAGTCCCCTTATCTGTCATCAGAAAATGAAGCTGTATGCATTGCAATTGATATATGACACCTAAAATATGAAAACAAGAAAATGTCACCGGTTTGTTGATCTGGCATTTGTTCTGTGCTGGTTGAAACAAAGCAAAAGGGTCTATATACACGTAGAATATTAATGCATGGCAAGTCTGTGCTGGAAATTATTTTACTGTATTGGAAAATGAAGTCTGTGAATTACCCCACAATCGCTGTATTGCCAAGAAACCTGCAAATCTAACTTTCTCTGGCTGCTGTCCTACTGTGGTCTGAGTTTTCTTTTATAACTTTCTTGACAATACTCTGAGCATTGCTGAGAAAAGAAACATATGTAAGCTTTTCGTCTTGCACTTATCAGGACACCCTCGGGAATACCAATATAAGGGGGCAAACAACAATTTATACTGTATGTGAAGAGACTGCTGATTGGTTGGCAAGTGGTGTTGCCATGGGGAATGCACCACTGACAGTGACTGAAAGACAAAAACACTCTGAAAAAAAATCAGTTGTATAATGAGGCCTAAGGCCTGAATTTTCAATCCCGGGATGGGAGCACAGAATTGGGACAATTCCCAGCTCCACAAACCTGACCCAGGAGAAAGTGTTCCTGATGACTAGATTTTTGGTCTGTGGGTTTGGGAGTGGAAAAGGGGCACAAGTGAAAATGAGAGTCATGGCAGGAGACCCCAGAAAAAGTGTAGAGGCTGCCAGGTGTGGAGGTGAGCTAAAAAAACAGTAAAGCATAAAACAGCCCTCCAGCCCTCACCCCTCATACTCTCTTACTCCCCACTCTTCTCATGCCCCACCCATGCCGATCCATCCCCCACGACCCCTCATTCTTTCCATGACAACCTGTGCCCCTCTACCCACTCCCATGGCTTTTCATAGCCACTATGCAAACTTATTGCCAACTCATGCCAACCCATGCTGCCCCATCCATTACCTTTTGCCCTTATGCCCTCCATGCCAAGTCACCAAGTATCCACGTGGGCTGACCTCAAGAAACATGCTGGGATGAAATAATATCATGTTCCACCTGCTTGTTGCAGACTTTATTTCTTTTAAAAAAAAGCTCCCATTCATAAAAAACACATTCACTACATTTACATTGCTACAACTACACAATCCCTTATAAACACAAACATTTCATTTAAGTGCTTAATCCCTTATAAAAACAAACATGGAATTCATGGTCTCATTTCAAAGAATCTATAATCAATTGTAGCTGTCAATCAAACTGTGAAATGGCAGGCATCCCACTGATAATGGAAGTTTGTGAAATCAGTCATGCAGCACTAATTCAGTAATGAAAATCCTCAGCTTTATGTCAACAAACAGAATGAAGTAGCAAGCAAAGTGTATTTTAACAATCCAAATAGATTTTTCAAAGATTTAAAAAGCAGAAGTTTGAATTCCTTGACAGCTTGAAAGTTGCTTTCACAGTTTTTTTTTGACACGTTGACAGTTGCTTTTTGACAGTTACTTTTGACAGCAATAGTGGTCGTGGGTTTAGAAGTTGCTGTCTAAGGAGCCTTGGTGAATTTCTGCAGTGCATCTTGTAGATGGTACATACTGCTGCTAATGTGTATCAGTGGTGGAGGGACTGAATGTTTGTGGATGAGGTGCAAATCAAGCGGACTGCTTTGTTCCGGACAGTGTCTAGCTTCTTCAGTGTTGTGGGAGCTGCACTCGCACAGGCAAGTGAGGAGTATTTCATCACACCTCTGGCTTGTGCCTTGTAGATGGTGGACAGGCTTTGGAGAGTCAGGCGGTGAGTTACTCATTGCATGATTTCTAGCCTCTAACCTGATTTTGTATTTATATGGCTAGTCCAGTTCGGTCCTGGTAACTCCCAGGATGTTGGTATTTTGATATATTATTGCTCCAATTATGCACTTTTTACACATGTTCATGTCTACTTTTAACAATCCCAAAAGGCACCTTACTTCTCCCAATGGGCAACTTACCTCTCCCAAAGCAAACCTGATCTCCTCCAAAGGTGTCCTAGAACCATATCCAAAGGATACCTCTTCTCTCCAAAAGTGTACCCCACCTTTCCAAAGTACTCCTTAAAATTTAGAACTACTTCTACCAGAACTAACCTGTACATGTCATGTTTCCGACTCATGAAAACCAGATATGACCAGAGGCAGCTGTTCTTTTATTTTGGCAGCCAGCTATTTCCACGCATGTGCAAATTCTGACTGGCCTCATCCCCACTCCTTTGAAAATGGTAGGCATCATGCCCAGGTGCGGCACTTGCAGATTTCAGCCTCCTCTGCCATTTTCATATCATCAGAGAGGCTCTTCGTCATTGCAAAAATCCAGGCCTAAATCACTGTTACATGGAGAAATATAAAGATGCGTGATTTGAATATTTTTGGATATGGATTCAATTGCAGATTTATAATGTGTGGTCCAAGCTGTATTATTGTAGGTTTAACTCTTAGGATAAGGACTGCTGAGTCAGGTGGATAATAAGGAGACCATAAGGTCATTTCAAGAGAAGAGAGTTCTCTTGGCCAATATTCCTCCCCCAGCAAATAATCATCTCATTACTGTCAGGAAATATTGTGCCACAATTATTCAATCTAACTACTAGATTTGACTTCAGGGCCAGAAACTTCCCCCCGTTAGAGTGACGGGCAGGGGCGGGCACAAACCCAATCGGCATCCCTCATCAGGGACACGCCGCCATTTTACGTGGGCGGGCCAATTAAGGCCCGCCCAGCGTGATGCTCGCCCGGAAACGCTGAGCAGCTGGGGGATTCCCTGAGAGGTTTCCTGCATGCGCGTGAAAGAGCGCAGAGATCTCGCCGAGGCACGGAGGTGCCTCAGGGAGATTTGTTTCAGTGATAATGTTTTAAATAAAGGTTTTTAACACTTTTAAAACATGTCCCCTCATGTGACACTATCACATGAGCTGGGACATGTCAAAGAATAAAAGTATAAATTTTTATTAGATTTTAAAACAATTCATGAAATCTCATCCCGCCCGTGGATGAGGTTTCATGAAAAACATGAAGGCCGCCTGAGCTCTTCGCCTGCCCGCCAACCTTAGCTCATTGAATTGAATTAATTAGGCTTTAAATGGCCTTAACAGGCCTTTGACAGTTCGGCGGGTACGCAGTCAAGTTGGCTGCGCACCTGCGGAACTGAAAATCTAAATGACGCGGGGTGACACCCTGCCCCCACTCGCCGACGGGAAAATTCTTCCCCAGATCTCTGCATTTTAAAATAATCCAATGAAGTTTGAGATATCCTATATAAAGCTATAGAAAAACAAGTTTGACTTACTTTCTCTTGTTATCAGTTCCAATCACAAATACTCAAAGCATGTCCAAATCCTCCAATGCACTATCTATGTAATGGGATAACAATACTTCATATTCATGTATGGTCTATCCCATGTCATTGATTTAGTGTTTACTGTATGCAGTAAATGGAATTTATATTGTTTATGTTAAGTGGCCAGGCTTTGCCACATTTAGGTCAATGTTGCTTGGATCAAATCTACCAATTTAAGTGGACTTTGAGTTAATTGCAAAGCAGTTTACCCATTAGAAAAACCAGAAAATGCTTCAACCCTAACCTCCCAAAAAGTTTCTGTTTAAACTTTACTGAATTCAACTGGAGTTTGGGTTCTTTTTGGGTTTGTTTTGTTTGCCTGAAATGTCTCACTTGACAACTGGAGTAATATTTAATCAGAGGTAACAATAAAAAAAAACAAATAAATGACTCTTGTTTTGGTAATGGGGTGGCTGGAAATAGTAATGAGAGGAATGTATCAAGGAAGGTTCACTCTTAATGAACCTTACACCATGTACTAGGTAGTTTGCCCTTTGAGGAAAGGAAATTAGATATACAGAATGTCGCTGTTATGTATCATTGCAATAAATGTGTTTCTAATACCACAAACATGTTGCTGAGGGAGCAGCTGTCATTTTTCCCTAAGGATGGTGATGGTGTTTATGCTTTGAGACAAACAAAACACACACAACTGTTGACCGATGGTCTTTTGAGAGTCATTAGATCCATAGCAGATGATGCTCTGATATGAGAGTGGATCTGTGGCATCCAAAAAAAAACTGAGCTAACACTTTGATTGAGAATAGGCATCTGTACAAACTAAAAGGGTACACTACCACCAGTGACATGCAGATAATGGTGGCATTCGATGCTGCCCACTGTCATTTTTATTCTGGCCATGAGCTGAGCACTCACTGTGCCTGTGCATCCACAGATACTGATTTCACATGACTGGTATGCACAGACTTCCTGAGGTGGGTGGGAGAAGCCTGCAGCCAAGCAACGAAAATGATTATTGCACCATGCACAATTGCTTGCAGTGCAGTAAGTGCTATGGAACCTTCCATGATATATAAATGAGAAGAAATCCAGAGGAATAGCAGCCAAGTCAACTGGAATTACGTCTCTGTGAAACACTTCTGTACAGAGGAGGTATTGTCTCAGAATCTTAGAGAGTTGTATGCCAGTGAACAATAAACCTAGGGGCTTCTGGTTTCCAAATTGGTCTTGAAAATGGGTGGTATCATGGTTAGCAGTTATATTATGAATTAACTACTGTCAGCAGGGGTTTGTGTGTATTACAATAGTGGTTGTAACTTTTTGGAATGCTATTGAAAGGAATTTGCAGGAGAGTTCATGTTACAAGGGGGGCTGTCTGTACATTGTCTCTAGACCAACACATCAAAAATCCTGGCATTTGATATTCCATTGTTAGCTGTATTATGGGCTGTATAAGCCAATCTGGGACAGAAAAACAGAAAGACTCAGTAGGTCTGGAAGCATGTGTGGAGACAGAAATTAATGTTTTGAACCTAATATTACTCTTCTTCGGAAGTGGAGAAAGGTAGAAATGTGATGGGTTTACTACTGTTGAAAAAGGGGGGAGGGGCAGGTGGAATAGAAGGTCAGAGATAGGGAAAGATTAAATGACAAAGATGTCATGGAACACAAAACAAAGGTAGTGGTAATGGTAGTGTTCCAGACTAAAGCTTTAGTCCAGATTAAGTGTTAATAGCAGAATAAAGGTCAGCACTCTCTGGAAGCAAAATAGCAGAATGTGCGAAGAGAAAGAGGTCAGTGCTGTCTGAAAGCAAAAACATGAGAACAAGATACAGACTAGCACTTGGGAATGCCGGGAAGGAAGAGGGGGGATTTCAAAATGGAGGACAGAGTTCATCATCTGAAGTTGCTGAACTCAGTGTTGATTTAGTCAATCTGGACTTGGGTCCCCCAAAAACATTCAGTGCCTTGGAATGAGTTGAATCTGCTATTATGTAGTAGGTATAGAGGAATTGTCATATTTGAAAATGCAAAGACCTTCATGGAAATGACTTACTTCATCCCATTCACACTTCACTGGCTATAAACTCTCAGGGATGCAGTCACAAAATGAATAGCTTGTATTTGAACTGCAAGTCCGCAATTTCAGCACCTCTTTCGTATCTATAACTAGCATCCAAAACAAGACACTTACACAATTAAAACAGTTCTCGGTTGAATGAAACATTTAACCGGTGAAAATTTGGGTAACATGAAGAGAAATATATGCTGTTCACCTTGGCATCCTTTGGGAATGACATTAAGGTGAAAGTGCTCATTATATCTAATTCATTCAATTTATTTCAAAATATTATATATCAACTTTGAAGTGACCAGTAGCCTAGTCATTTGCAGTTACCAGCATGTATATTTTGGCAGCCTTCCAAACAGTGTTCCTAACTGCTCCTGTTTAACTTGGAATTACTGCTGCTCCTTTTCTGTTTGCGCATTTTTTGCTTGGCACCACCTTTCATTGGAACAAACGACAGGCAAGTCAATAATGTAGGTTCAACACCCTGGCAACATCCTATTTGTCACTTTACCAACTTTCAGCCAGTTTGTCACATGTTGGAATCTGCTGTGTGACTGTTGTTGTTGCCACCCTTTCACAAATATTGATTTATATCCCTAAACATGTAGTTGTGAGAAGCCATCACCATCTTCAAATAAATTCTAGGCTTCACTTGTGTTAAAATTAACTTTTCTACAGGTGCATACTGTCCAACTTTATTGAGGAGTGTACACTGATGCTGTCTATTGAACCTACAACTCACATGTATTATTTGCCGGTGCCCTATGGAATTCAAATGACAAACTGTACACACAGTTGTGAATGGTCCTTCCTATCTCTACACAGAGCATGCCAACCTTCTTCAGTGAACTCAAACTGGATAAGTCATTATTTGATCTATGAGGAGTCACACCAAATGCAGAGCATATGCAGTTTTCTTTTTACCTCAATATAAAATGAAACCCACTAATGCCTTACAGTGTAAACAAAATAGTAATAGCTTCATCATCCTTGCATACTAATGGCCGGGTATACACTGCTGTTGTCAGCAGAAGCAATGAAACAGAGCAATTTTACACCTACTCTATTTTAAGAGTGCAACAGATAATTGCAGTGCACTAGTTGACAAGTAATTAATACTCAATGACTGAGTTACAATGCTCAATGCAATTGCATTGTTTCTGATTTCTTGTATGCAATAATGTGGTATCAGTCAAATGATGGAATATTATTGATTTGATTCTGTCAGTGATAAATTGATTTAATACTCTGTTGAGTAAGTGGTTTGGATAAGTTTCTCACAATGGAAGGAATTCTATATTCAGTTCCAAATATTGATAAATCAAAGGAATATTCCGGCTTTCACAAATTGCTTTCTTTATAGAAGACTTGAGGCTCAAACTGACTGTTTGGACTCGGATTTTCTAATTTTCCAGTTTCATCAATTTATTTGTGATGAGTTGAAGGAATGTTCTACCTACAGTGCCAGTGGGAGTAAGTGGGTGGAAGGGAGATTGTGTCATCCTGATGACTTGGCTAAACATGGAAGTATGGTGATCCCAAATATCTATTACGAGGGTGGAATATACAGTAGCAATTTTGTAAATTAAGTGATTGCAAATTGGATTAGAAGCTACTAAAACACTTGTTAATTTAATGTACTTGGATGCGCTCACAGCTATGTTGTAGCTTTTGGTTTGCTTATTACTATTACATTGTATAATCAGTCCTCCCAATTTTTCTGAAAATGCAGTCACTTTGCCTAGATAAAGGAGACAGCCTCATTTCATATTGCATTAAAGTTAAGAGGAGTAATGCTGAAATGGAAAAGTTGAAATCTTCTTTCAGTTCAACATGCAATCCTATTTCCCTGGGATATTTTTGGTTAATTAATTCAATCAGAAATATCAATGAATAAAATAAAATTTAAAATTGCACAGAAACATTCTTTTACTAGACTTCTGCACCAGCCAGTCTCACCCTCACATTTTAGTCACTTGGATTTGTGTAATATTTATGTGGAAACGTCTTGGACCCTCATGAGTACAGAGCTCTTTAGGTATTCTTCTTCAACTCTCTACCCAAAGACAGGTCTGACTCACAGCGCCTTGACATCCACTACAGAGAAGGCAAGGAGGCAGGTCTTGAATCCATCCCCATCAGAACAGGGATCAAACTCTGTGACATTGGCACTAATCTGATCAATACTGGCTATCCAGCCAATTCTGAGCCAACTGACTCACCAAGGAGTCTGAGTTGCTGTGGCAACATATGCTTCCATATGCACATTGTGATCTATGGAACTATGGAGAGTGATGGTAAAGGCTCCAATTTCTTTCCAATACATGGCTGACCAGGGATATCTCCCATCTGCCATTGGTGTATATTGGGAGGATTTACAAGTTGATACTCAAACCGTTTGGACACACCTTCCATGGCCATCAATTCCTGTGTGGGAGCTGAACCCAGAGCCTCTGGCTCAGAGGAAACAATGCTACCCACTGTACCACAAGACCTCCTTTTAGGTATTATAGCTGTTCTATTACCTTTGTTAAAAGAAAATGTCAAATAACTTAATGTATTATCCTATCATCCCAATGTAGCTTTATTGTTTTGGATTTTTGTACTTAAATGAAATACAAAATGAAGTACAAAACTATTGTAAAATTCTGGCCCCTTTACAATCCTGTAACTAAGGTCAAGTGTTGCTTAGAATTTGTGCCAAATACATGGTACAAAGCTAGCTATCAATCAGTTTGCTTAGTGCAGGTATTTAATACATTATGTTACAAATGTTGCGGATAATTGTTGATGGACAAGAGAACAATGTCACCCTGTTCTAAACTGGTCATTACCATGGTCAATGATCATGCACATATATAACTATGCAAAAGCTACCACCCTCAATATGAAGCACTTATGAGTCACTAATACACAGTGCAATGAAGAAAGCATATATTTCAAATATATATCCTACAATTTCAATCAGAATAGGTAGTTTAAATTTTTCAAAGGTGTTTTCAACTAGAGTTGGTTACTTAATTTAGCACTGATCTAGGGTATTTTGGATCTATTTATGGAGGATTTATTTAGTCTCATTTCATAATATTTGTATTAGAGTAGCAACTAATTGGAGTGAAGGTCCTTAATGGTTAGGCTACACATTAATAGTTTTGTAATTCCGACATTTTGTGCTGGTTGACAGATTTATTTTTTTCCATAGGTGAGACATTAAACTAAGATCACAACTGCTCTCTCAGTTGGACATAAACGATCCCGCTGTGTTATTTTGAGGAAGAGCAGGGGAGTTATCCCTGGCCAATATTTATCCCTCAATCAGCATCACAAACACTCACATTAAAATTGATGGCAATCACCAATTTCATGAGAACGTAAGAAATAGAAGCAGGAGTAGACCATAAGCCTATCAATTCTGCTCCACCATTAAAAATGATCATGCTGATCTTTGGAATCAAATCCGCTCTCCATATCCCTCAATTTACTGGGATTTCCTGCACCTTTAAGATTATCTGATTATTATCACAATAATGTTTATAAGAGCTTGATTTGTGCAAATTGGTTACCTTGATCCTACATTATAACAGTGACGATACTTCAACAATACCTGTTGGTCTGAAGCACTTTGGAACATTCTGATATTGTGAAAGGTATACACATCAATGAAAGGTATATTCATCAATGAAAGCCCTAATTCATTAATTACATTTTTGATCTGCGATAATTTGTAGCTGAGCTATTGCAGTAGCAGGTATTAGAAGAATGGAATATAAAACTTCAGGCCTTTCCAAAATATTCTTGCATTTTGATTTAACATATTCCACTGATTTAACAAATATGAAAAATAATTTTTATCAGTAGACTTGAGTAATTATTCCTACTTTTGAAAAGTGTAGGGGACTTCTCCATTTAATCGATAACAAGGGATATAGGCTCGTGATTAATACAAGATTGAAAGAAGGAAGTTGGCATGTTTTACCACTCACAAGTGTTAGAGGTTAAATTGCTTCACAATAAGTGACTATTGAGACCGAGGCAGTAACATAATTTAAAAGAAAATTGCATGATTATTTTCAAATTTGAAATAAAAAAGCATACAGGAAAGGACACAGGTTTGGAATACTACCTCTCATTGAAGCACTGGCACAGTAACTATAAGCACGAATGACCTCCAGCTGAGCTGTCATTCTATAATTCTAAAGCTGTGGCAGAAATCACAGCTAACTCAGGTTCTAGTTTCTTGCAGCTTTACCAAGTATTGCAAGTAACCATTCAAAGGAAATTCTGTTGAAGATATGATGGCCTGAATTTTCTTAGGATTTTGTGCTATTGGAGCATTTATGAATGACACGAAAGAAAGGAGAAATTATGGAGTAAGGAACTCTGCCACTCTTGGGACTTTTGCACCAATCCGACATTACCCTCATCAAATACACTTAGCAATTAATTTTCAGAATTCCACCCCACATTAAAATTGATGGGAATCACCGTTTTCATAAGAACATAAGAAATAGGAGCAAGAGTAGACCATAAGCCTATAAACTCTGCTCCACCATTTAATATGATCATGCTGATCTTCAGGGTCAACTCTGGTTTCCACCCATTACCCATGCCCCTCAATTTACTGGGATTTCCTGCACCTTTAAGCCAGTTTTAATGCTGCTGTCACATAAACTTTTAAAAGAATTGTTTAATTTACCTGGCAGTGGCATGATATTGATTTAATAATACTGAATCAGAGTCATACCTTTAAATGTCTTTGTAATGAACTCCAAAGTAATTCTGAGCTGTGAAAGAATTTGTCTCCTTTCAGAATGCAAGCAACGATCTCTGAGTCTAAGTCATACTGAAACAAAATGCCTGAAACTCAAGTGTTGTTTTGTGCAAAAATAACATCCATAAAATACAGTCACTGTTTAAGGACCATTTTGTAGCTTAAACTAAAACTGGCTTCAGAGAAAACATTTGATGTCAATTTGTATAAAAAGGTTGTTTTTATAAAATTGAGACTTCACTTGCCCCTGCAAAGCAAATGAAGCACAAAATTACCCAACAAACAAAATCCTATTTACAAAACGCAGGACAAATCCAACCCGGCCAATTACCGTGCCATCAGTCTACTCTTGATCATCAGCAAAGTGATGGAAGGGGTCATCTACAGTGCTATCAAACAGCACTTACTCAGCAGCAGCATCTTCCAGTCGGCGAGCGGGGGCAGGCCCTGCTCACACGACACAGGGTGACATCGAGCGTGTGTTCCAACGTCACCCTGCCTCATTTAGATTGTCAATTCGGCGGGCGCGCATCTCTATTGAGGCCATTAAAAAACCAATTGAACACATTAATGGACCTGCCCGTGCAACCTTAAGGTTTGTGGGCAGTCCGGGAACCCTGGCGGGCTTGTTAAAAAACATGAAACCTCATCCACGGGCGGGATGATTTTAAAAATGCAGAATATTTTACAATAAAAGTTATGGACGTGTCCCAGCTCATGTCACAGTGTCACATGAGGGGACATGGCAGGGAATTTTTTTTTCTAATCTTTACTTAAAGTTTAAAATCGGAGCCGATCTCCCTGAGGCAGCACTTTGCCTCAGGGAGATCTGTGCCTCTTTCGCGCGCAGGCATGAAAGAGCGCGCTCCCAGCTGACCCCGCCCCCACCACCCCCCAGCCCGCATGTCATGCTGGGCGGGCCTTAATTGGCCCACCCATGTAAAATGGCTACGCACCCCCAATCGGGGGCACTGATCGGAAGCCCGGGCCCCCAATCAGGGGCGCTGATCGAAAGCCCAGCCATTCACGCCCACTCCTACACTTCCCTCCCCAACAGGAGGAAAATGTTGCCCAGCAGTAACCTGCTCACAGATGCTCAGTTAGGGTTCTGCTAGGGCCACTCAGCTCCTGATCTCGTTACAGCCTTAGTCCAAACATAGATAAAGGAGCTGAACTCAAAAAGTGAGGTGAGAATGACTCTCCTTGACATCAAGGCAGCATTTGACCAAGTGTGGTATCAAGGGGCCCTAGCAAAACTGGAGTCAATGGGAATCAGGGGGAAGACTCTGCATTGGTTGGAATCATAGCTAGCACAAAGGAAGATGGTTGTGGTTGTTGAAAGCCAATCAACTCAGCTCTAGGACATCACTGCAGGAGTTCCTCAGGGTAGTGTCCTTGGCCCAACCATCTTCAGCTGCTTCATCAATGACCTTCCCTCTATCATAAGATCAGAAGTGGGGATGTTCACTGATGATTGCACAATGTACAGCACCATTCACAACTCGTTAGATACTGAAGCGGTCTATGCCCATGTGCAGCAAGACCTGGACAATATCCAGCCTTGGGCTGATAAGTGTCAAGAAACATTCGTGCCACACAAGTGCCAGGCAATGAGCATCTCCAACAAGAGAGAATCTAACCATCGCCCCATGACATTCAATTGCATTACCATCACTGAATCCCCCACTATCAACATCTTGGGAGTTGCCATTGACCAGAAAATGAACTGGACCAGCCGTATAACTACTATGGCTATAAGAGCAGGTCAGAGGCTTGGAATTCTGTGGAGAGTAACTCAACTTCTGACTCCCCAAAGCTTGTCCCATCATCTACAAGGCATAAGTCAAGAGTGTGAAAGAATACTCTCCATTTGCCTGGATGAATACAGCTTCTGCCACGCTCAAGAAGCTCGATGCCATGCAGGACAAACTAGCCCACTTGATTGGCACCCCATTCACCACCGATGCATCATGGCAGCAGTGTGTACCATCTACAAGATGCACTGCAACAACTCACCAAAGTTCTTTCAGCAACACCATCCAAACCTGTGACCTATACTACCTAGAAGGACAAGGGCAACAGACATATGGGAACACTGCCACCTGCAAGTTCCTCTCCAAGCCACACACCATCCTGACTTGGAAATGTATCACTGTTCCTTCACTGTCACTGGGTCAAAATCCTGGAACTCTCTCCCTAACAGCACTGTGGGTGTACCTACACCACGTGGACTGCAGCAGTTCAAGAAGACAGCTCACCACCGCCTTCTCAAGGGCAATTAGAGATGGGCAATAAAGATGCTGGCCTAGCCAGTGACACCCATGTCACATGAAAGAAGAAAGAAAAACTAAACAGGAAATGCAGCACTATCCTTAACTATAGGCCTCAACATTATGACATTTTCTATAATTGTAAAGTATAAAGAAACATGATGAAATCTAGAATTCAAAATACATTTTTGGTGATCAAATTTTAAAACTTCCAAAGTGAACCTTGAGTTTCTGGTTCCGCTTTATTATAATTCTATGTACGTGATTTAAATATAAATTGACTCAGTATTCACAAAAATTATGATGGCCATCATCTGCTGTAAAAAACAATTCCCTTTTTTGGCCTTTGGCTGCGCAGCTTCTGATTCGCCACTGTTCTCTCTATGGCGTATTTAAGTAAAATGTGGTGAAAATTCACCACAGGAGGATCAGGGCACACAACAGCCTATATTACATGGCTGAAATTTTGTCCCCTGCCAGGCTCAGAATGGAGGCAGATGGGAGCTGAGAATAGTCACAGGCCGGTTCCTCGGGTCCATGTGGTGTCCAATCCATTTTTGTGGAGGTGAGTTCGAGGGCCGGCAGGGCTACCCTTCCTCACACAGTGGATGGTGATCAGGCTCATTAGATTTTTAACACGTTGGAGAGAGGGCGGCTTCATCTTGAAGCACCCGCTCTCTTACTTAGCTTCCATTACAGGCTGCAGCTCTTGTCAAGCTGGAAGGCCCTGAATTGGATCTCCATCATTGAGCGCCCATCCGCCATACTTCGTTGAATGGCAAACCAGCCTCCAGCTAGTTATGGGGATGTCCCTGTGAGAATCACCAGGAGTGACTGCCTTCCCATAGCTGGATGCGGCACCCAGAAGCAGACCTGATCTCTGCTTCCCACTTCCCCCACCAGATAGAAAACCCAGCAAATGAGGTTTGTCACCAAAATGGCTAATGTGAAAAAACTGGAACTTGTTCTTTACAACTCCAGTGTTCCCTAAGTTACCTCTGTAAGTATCAATGAAGCTATTGGAAACTGTTGTTGACACTGTTCTTGCATAAAGAAGCCTTGTTTCTATTGCAATGTTTTTGAACGCTTAATGTGAAACAGACATTACAAAATTTCTGGTCTATTTTCAATGCCACCACCTGATATCAGATTGCCAAGCGAGCTGCTCTTCTGAATACTTCTATGAAGTACTGTTTAGTGAATTTGTATTTCTGTGCCTCAATCATTTTCTTTTTCCTCCTTCTCTTCTGTTTCCACTCTGTTACCCCTGGTGACCCCACAAGAACCAATCCTAATGCTCATCTACATGCTGCCCCTCAGCAGCATCATCCAAAGGCACAGTATTAGTTTTCACCTATATGCTGATGACACCCAGCTCTACTTTACCCCCACCTCACTCAACTCCTCCCTCCACTGTTGCAAAATTATCAGGCTGCTTATCTGACATCCAGGACTGGATGAGCAGAAATATCCACCAGTTTAACATTGGGAAGACAAAACCATTTTTTTTCTGTTCCCACTTCAAACTCCACCCCCTAGCTACCAACTCTATCCCCCTCCTGGCTGGTTCCCACATTCTACCCTCTAAACTTGAGGTTATCCAAACGTGCTGCCCACATCTTCACCCGCGAGCAAGTCCTATTATCTATTAACCCCGTGCTTGCTGACCTACATTGAATCTTGGTCAAGCAACATCTTGATCATAAAATTCTCATCCTTGTTTTTAAATTCCTCCCTGCCCTCACCCCTCCTATATGCCTCTAATCACCTCCAGCCCCACTACCCTGCGAGGTATCTGCACTTAGCTAATTCTGGCCTCTTGAGTATCCCTGATTTTAATTGCTGTACCACTAGTGGCTCTGCCTTCAGTTGCCTGGGATCTGAAGCTCTCGAATACCCTCTCTGTACCTCTCTGTCTCTCTACCTCACTTTCCTCATTTAAGACACTCCTTAAAACCTACCTCTTTGACCAAGATTTTGGTCATGCCGTCTCATCTTGCCTTTCTGGTGGCTCAGTGTAATACTTTGTTTTATAATGCATCTGTGTAACAGACGTTTCATTATGTTAAAGGCAATATATAATACAAGTTGCTGTTGCTGCGTCTATTTTTGCCAACCAAAAGTTTTTGAACCCCTAAATCACAGGGCTATTACTTGAGCCGTTTTTTTCCGTTAGACTAAGGAGATCAGTATAACTCCTTCACTTCATTATCTTATCAATAGCTGCACTCTTGCTCCACATAATTGCTGTTCAATCAGGTGAAATTTGAACTAGTAAGTCTGTCTTTGTTTCTGTATCTCTGCATCAATTAAAAAGCCTGTTTTCTGCAATAATATTTCATTGCAGAATTAATTGTTTTCCCATACTTGTTATCAAATAATTAAAGTTCTTTGAAACTCGTGAATCAGCAAGCAGTGTCATGTCCTTAATTAGGATTATGGAAGTGACTAAACTGATGATTGTAGGGTCAGAACAAAAACAAAAATACCAGGAAAAACTCAGCAGGTCTGGCAGCATCTGCGGAGAGGAACACAGTTAACGTTTCGAGTCTGAATGACCCTTCAACAGAACTAAGCAAAAATAGAAGAGAGGTGAAATATAAGCTGGTTTAAGTGGGGGGTGGGACAAGTAGAGCTGGATAGAGGGCCAGTGATAGATAGAGATAACCAAAAGATGTCACAGACAAAAGGACAAAGAGGTGTTGAAGGTGGTGATATTATCTAAGGAATGTGCTAATTAAGGGTAGAAAGCAGGACAAGCAAGTTACAGATAGCCCTAGTGGGGGTGGAGTGGGGGGAAGGGATTGAAAAAGGCTAAAAGGTAGAGATAAAACAATGGATGGAAATACATTTAAAAATAATGGAAGTAGGTGGGAAAAGAAAAATCTATATAAATTATTGGAAAAAAAGGGGGAGGAATCGGAGAGGGGCTGGGGATGGAGGAGACAGTTCATGATCTAAAATTGTTGAAATGGATTCACATGGGGAGAATTTTCTCCCTATCGGGCGGGCCGGTTGGGAGCGGGCGCAGACGGGCGCGGAGCCAATCGCTGCCTGCGATCGGCTGCGCGCTGCCATTTTACATGGGCAGGCAAATTAAGGCCCGCCCAGCGAGACGCCTGCCCAGTACTGCTGAGCCCTCCCTGTGCGGACGGTGGGGGAGGAGGGAGAGTCGGGGTCTGCGCTCTTTCGCACATAAGCACACAGAAATCTCCCTGAGGCACGGAGCTTAAGAGCAATTAAGTTCAGTTTCAAAATTCAAACTAAAAAAAGGCAAAAATCATTTATACATTGCCCTCATGTGACAGTGTCCCATGAGCTGGGACATGTTTATCAAATGATTAAGAAATATTTATTAATTTAGTAAACCCTTTATGAAACTTCATCCCGCCTGTGGATGAGGTTTCATGAAAAATGCAAAGGCTGCCTGGGCTCTTTGCCTGCAGCCCCCCCGCCAACCTCAAGGTGAGACGGGCAGCCCTGTCAAATTGCTTAATTAGTTTAGTAATGGCCTTAACAGGCCTTTGACAGTTCGGCAAGTGCACAGCTGATTCTGGTGTGCGCCCGCTAAATGAAAGATCGGGATGACGCACGGTGACGTTGGGACACACACGTCATTTTACGTGTCTGTGTGCGGGGTCCACCCTCGCACACCAAACAGAAAACCCTGGCCATGGTATCTAATGTTAAGGGAAGGTAGTCTTTAACTTGTATATGCCCATTCTTCTTTGGTGTACCTTTCTGCAGTCGATCCTTTGAGTCCACAACATTAAAAATGCAGTGTTTCTGCATTTCCAAACATCTCTGTTTACCAGCTTGTGAACTGTTGGTCTATTTTTTCCCACAACTTTTAATTTTGTAGTCAGCTGAAGCTCTGACAGTTGCTTCCGAGCCAGATTTTCCAACCCACAGACAAATGCCTTTAAGCCTATCTCTCTGAACAAACTTTTCCAGTGTCCATAGCCTGTAGGAGGAAAATCAAAATAACGTCACTATGGCCTGTCTACTTGTCTACCAGGGCAGGTACCTTTCTTAATTTGCACATTTGGAATTTGGAATGCAACATGGCTGCAAGTGCTTGCTCTATCTATTGAGGCTGGAAATGCGCTCCCTGAATACTGTAGATCTTTAACAGTGCAGTTCAACATCGTTTGATTATCCACTGTGCTAAAATCCACTCTGCAATGAAAATGGGGCAGATTCCATTACCCTTGCATCAAAGGCTGTTCTATAAAGTGGTCCTGTACTACATATGCAGCATAGAAAGCCTGTGAAACTCTGAGTAAATGTTGGGTTGCTGTGTGACCTTTTCCTTGATATTGTATAATGTGCATCATTGGTTCATGGAGGAGGAAATTGATTCCATCTACAAAATACTCAGCAGGCAGGACTGACACCAAAAACCATGTCATGTTATCATGTCAGCATTAAAGGAGTAACGGTGGAGATGTAGTTCTATTAACTTTGAATTCCAAAGTTTGCATGTATTACATAGAGAATGATGGATAGCTGGGAATCATTGCAAGATAATATGACCGAGAGGTTTGATTTATATCAAAAAAGAATGGAACTCAACTGAGCCTTTGAGGTTTTAATGACTTTTTATGTACCTTGTGTTATGTGAATGAAAGTTTGAAGTGGGAATTTTATTCCACTTGCTTCTCTGCAGTACTGATAAATAGAATGCTTCATCGTTCATGTGTAATTTCTGCACTGAAATAATTATCATTTCCACAAGTTGATGAATAACTGATTACCATCAAACCCTGTTTCACAATTATGTTGAAGCCAAGAACTCCTCTTCCAATATGTTGGCATTTGAGTTTCAATATGCACAGAAGGGACATTTATTGGAATTCAGATCCCAAAACGTTACTTAGAGTTCATCTGGTCACCACATACAGATTGAGGAATACAATTTGAGTGAAAAGACATAGTAGGGTGGAGATTGGATCAGCCTTCTCAATTAGTAGCCAGAATTCGATGTACTTGTGCAGATGTAGTCTTGCTGCTCAGCTTCTAATGTTAACCTGTCACTATCTGATATCTGCACCACAAATTAAGAAGGATTAAGATCAATTTATTGCTGTACTTAGTCCTGTGCCTCAGGTGTACCATACAAACTTTTGATGGCCTTTATCCATCAGAAGAAGTCCCTCTGTTATGGAAAATCATTGAAGTTCCTGGTGAAACATTATGCAAGGCTCGCTTTGGGTAGCATAGTGTTTTTTCAAAAAAACTATAAGGGGTAGAGTTTCTGTGATGATGCGTCGGTTTTACCCACACAATCTGCCCAAAATCAGCCATTCTAGTACATACCAATGAAACTAATAAATGGTTCTGTAAGTTGATGAATACATTGGCTGGGATTTTCCGGCCCTACCATGGCAGGACTCGTCGCTGGAGATGGTGGGCCAGCCAAACGCCCCTTGTCTTTCAGTGGGACCAGATAACCCCAGCGGTGGGTGGGGCAGGAAAATCCCGCCCATTAGGCTACTTAATGTCAGATTACTCACAGGTGGCAATGTTTAAAAATGCTTACCTTTTTGATGAACCCATTTTCTGCAGTATTAATAAAACTGCGCAAGTTTACCACTCTCAAATATATCAAGGACTAATGCAAGAGGGAGAAGCCAATTACCTGATAACAATGCTCAATTGTGCCAGTTCTTGGAAGATTATGGTTGTGACTTTACTTCATAAAACCAAAGCTATTTGAGTTTAGATTTTCTGATTGTAGTCAATGCAGGAACTCAAAAGGTAAAATATCCGCACCCCCCCCCGTTAGTGGGGTTGAGCGGGCGTGGGCAGGCGCGGACTTGATCAGCGCTTCTGATCGGGTCTGTGCCACCATTTTACATGGGCGGACCAATTATGGCTGAGCGCTCCCTGTGCATGCGAAAGAGCACAGAAATCTCCCTGAGGCACCTCTGTTTAAATTAGTTTAAAGTTTCTAAAGTTTAATAAAGGGGAAAAAATCTTTAGACCATGTCCCCTCCTGTGAAACTGTCACATGAGCTGGGATACATGTATTAATATTACTAAAAATTTTTCCAAGATTTCAAAAACATTCATGAAACCTCATCCCGCCCATGAGATGAGGATCCATGAAAATGAGGTCCATGAAGATGAGGATCCATGATCCGCCTGGACTCTTCGCCTGCCCACCAACCTTAAGGTTGGATGGGCAGCTTTCTCAATAGGGCTAATCAATTCATTAATGGCCTTAACAGGCCTTTGACAGTTCAGCTGGCGGTGCGCCAGCCGAACTGAAAACCTAAATGGCACGTGGTGATGTCGGGATGCACTCCTGACGTCACCCCGTGTCATTTTATGCCTAGGCGAGCAGGCCCCACTGCCACTCACCAAGCTGAAAATTCTCCCCAAAGTTCTGATGTGCACATTTGGAGCCTATTTCAAATTCTACTTGTTTCCCCCTGCCGCCCATATCTCAGCTGTTGGGTTAAATTAACCAGATCAACACCGTGGAAGTTGTTTTCTAACTTTGCATCCCTAATTCTCTGGATTGTACGTTTTGCTAGCTCAACCCCTGCGAGATCTGGCCTAATGTCAGCAATGAATGGTCACAAGATGTATGAGCATCAGCACTTTCATGTTCAAATAGGCAAATAAGTATTTAGTAAAGCTCTCAATATTGCAATATGAGGGCTGGATTTTACATGGCACCATGTCCCACGCAAATACGCCTCACCCCCACACCCCCATCCCAATTTTAAAGTTGATCGGCCGGCCACCAAAAAGCCAGGTGCCCTGTAGTCATTTTCACGCTGGAAGCAGTGTTAATTCTCTAAGGCCAGGACTTCCGATCTGATTGGCTGGCAGCTCGGTAGTCTCAGCAATGCCAGGCTCAAGCTGTGGCCACAGCTGGTACTACAGGCAGTCCCTGAACAAGAGGAGGTTATGGAGCCAGACTTCAGGGTAAGTCCAGGGCATTGGAGGCGCCTGGCTGGCAGATTCTAGGGAGGGTTGGAGTTCAGGTTTAAGATGTCAGGCGGAGTGTTAAAGAGGGGAGAGTATGTGTGGGGGGTGCAGGATACCTCCGATGGGCACAGGAGACCCCTAATGGTGGCTTGACACCAGCCTGTGCAATAAAAGCTACTGGGCTACCTACCTTAATTTTTATTAATTTACAGATTTATGTTGGCATCGCTGACTAGGCCAGCATTTATTGCCCACCGATAATTGAAAGAAACGTGGTGGTGAGCAGCCTTCTTGAACCGCTGCAGTCCCTGTAGTGTAGGTACACCCACAGTGCTGTTAGGGAGGGAGTTCCAGGATTTTGACCAAGCGACAGTGAAGGAGCAGCGATATATTTCCAAGTCAGGATGGTGAGTGACTTGGAGGGGAAACTCCAGGTGGTGGTGTTCCCATGTATCTGCTGCCCTTGTCCTTCTAGATGGTAGTGTTTGTGGTAAGGGTCTCACTCTGTGATGATTACAATAGAGGCGGAAGTATAATGAGCCATTTAAAGTCCTCATTAGGATCAAGGGTGGTGAGCAGCTTGGCGCCCACCCCATCCACTGTAAAATGTGGGACAGGTCATGGGCAGGCGGGAAGATGATGGGAAGGCCATGCACGGTATTTTACGAACCCCACTGCCTTCAAATATACCAATGGGAGACCATAAAACCCAGCCCTGTATATTATTGACTTGATATATATGGAGTGAAATCCATGCTTTTAGACTAATCAGCCATGGAAATGTAAAGGAAATAAAAGTAGTCTTATTGACCAACTTATTTTTCAAGAAATGAAATGATCATTCAGTTCCAAAGGTATTATCTGTGCTGGTGATGGAAAATGATATTGCAGCTTTTCAGGACCTTTGGCGTCATTTGTTATAATTTGTCTTGCTGCATCACAGGGTCAATGTTTATTAATGAAGATCATCCCTATAATGTGCTTCATGGTGTCAATGTATTTATCTACAGGTTGTAGAGGTTGAGCAGTAAAGCTGGAGAAGAGCAGCTGTTTGGATTAGATTCGAGTAGCTTCCCACTTGTGCAGTGCTGTCCAAATTTATGGCTCGATGGCAGGAACATTCAATTTTTCTGCTGAACTTCATCACTATCAAACTTCCACATGCTGTCGTAGTGGAACTGAAGCTTGCACTGTGCCCTTGTTAGACTCAAAAAATCCTTTTAATAATTCATATTTTTAAAAAAAATATTTTGGGCACATTCATCAGTTCTGAAAATATATAAGGCCCCAAAAGAAGCTTCATAAGCTGGAGGGTAGAGTTTCTGCTTTTGGTGCAGTAAGAGAAAGAAGCACAAATTGAGCCGGTGACACATTAGGAATCTAGTCATTAACGGTTGAGTTTTAAATATTTTAATAGTAAAAAGAAAGGAGAAAAGCCTGTTGCAATTTTTTAAAAATTAAAATCCATTGGCTCATCAACTAATTTGTGTGACATTGACGCAGCAACATTTACACATGAATCACTGAAGGACATGATGCTTGACAGCCTTTCTAATTTTCACTTGAAGAACACAGAATACCCTGGTGGAAAGAAAAATAAAATCAATAGTATTCACTTACTGGCAGGTGAATTATTGATGTATTTTACAATAAGGGGAAATGGGAACTCTTTCAGTCAAAAGGCACCACCTGAACATATTGACTGATGCTGAATTCAAATCTTCGAGATGATGAAGGTCCTTGTTGGCAGAAGTGCTGTACATGAGCTGTGAAACATCAGGAGCATTGAAGCGTTGGGCATCCTCCTGAGATGTGGAGCTAGAAAAAAGCAAATAATCCAATAGCAACACAATTTTTAGAGGCTGATTTCTTCAAAAATGAATTTACAAGTGCATGCTCAGCCAAATAGGAATATCAATTTATCAGTTGCGTTTTAATTTCTAGAAATCAAGTTTAAACTGGAAACAGCATATTGGAGTTGAACTCCTAAGCTTAGTGGGGTTACAATTGGCAAGACCACATACAGCACCATTAGTGCTATTCTGGACTTGTTTTCTTGGTGACACTCTTTATCTTTGTGTCTCTGTTTCTATTTATGGCTCTTTTTCTTACTGAGCCTTGCTGACAGTTCTGTTGCTCTCCTGTGTGTGGTATCCCTTTTACTCTAAGTGCTTTTTCTTGTGCATGTAGCTAATCAAAATTTATGTCAAATGAAATTAAAACAATTGCTCCATTTTACATGAAATCTACCAATGGAGTGAGCACGAAATACAGAATAGCTACCTCAAGCTGTACAACAATGAGAAAGAGAGATTGATCTTTATCAGCAGAGAATAAAATAGGAGATCAAAAGCCAGTTTTCTTGTACTCTAAGTTGAGAGATTCACTCAAACTTACTTTTAAGAGCTTGTGTCAAAGGCTTGTGTCAATCAAACTTTACAAGACCAGCGTAGTAAGACAGCTTGATTTCTTCTCCGATCTTCCCAATACCTCCTTCCCATTTATAGACTGGGTTATGTAACATGGGGCAGAATTTTGCCCTTGATGGGCGGGCGGGCCCCACCGGCTCAACGGCAGGCGGTCAGCCGATCCCCGCTGCCGAAACGAGCCCCGCCGCCATTTTAAGTGGGCGGGCCAATTAAGGCCCACCCGATGGGAAGCGCTATGCACTTCCTGTGCGGGGGGGGTGGTGGGGGTTCCCCCACTGTCAGTGAGCTCTTTCGCACATGTGTGCGAAAGAGCGCATATCTCCCTGAGACTAAGTGCTGTCTCAGGGAGATTGGTGAAAGGTTTATAAAGTTCAAAAATAGAAAATGAAAAAATTATTAACATGTGCCCCTCGTGACAATGTCACACAAGATGGGACATGTTAATAAAAAGCACAGAAACTTTATTAAGCTTTTTAAAACAGACATGAAACCTCATCCCACCGGTGGATGAGGTTTCATGTTTTTTCAGAAGCCCGCCAGGGCTCCTGGCCTGCCCGCTAACCTTAAGGTTGGACAGGCAGGTCTTTAATTGACTTAATTATCCTGTCGATGGCCTCAATTGGCCATTGACAGGTCGATGGGCGGACAGCTGATCGCGCTCTCCGCTCGCCTTCCTGAATATTTAAATAGGGCGTGATGATGTCGGGGGTTCCTCCCAACATCATCCCACATCATTTTCACGTCGACGAGCGGGCCCCACTCCCAACTCACCGACAGAAGACTTCTGCCCATGTTTAAAGCTGATGGCAAGAAACAGTTCATTGCAAGATTGATGAATAACTGGAATAATCATCTGGGTAGAGATGTGGAAACAAAAATGCTGGAATAATTGAAAGACAGTTGATTGCAATGTTTGGGGAGATTGTTGTTTTTCTGCAAAGATGAACTCGATTGCTTCCTTTCATTTCCTTCAACTGTATTTTAGCTTAGCGATGTCTTTCTCTATCTCTCTTTTTCTGTGTTAGCAGGAACTCAAAGCAGATGTCTCACTTCTCTTCTCTGTGTGTGGTCTGTGCCATATTTACTGATACATGAAAAACACAGTCAGATTATTTCAAACTGAAAACAGATGGGTGAGGGAGGGAGCAATTGTTCATTCTAAGCGCATCTATCAAGGCTTTTTACAATCCCAAACTTGCTGGTGTTTCAAAGATGACATAAGTGCTACTTAAAATAATTGGAAACCTCAGGCACTCTGTGCAGTAGATGGGTTTTTGCACAGGGATCTTGACTCCACTACAAGTGAAAAAGTGAGGTCTTGTAGGAGGGATGGAAAAAATAAGGCTGACAGTAAAAAAATATTTTCCAGGAGTGTCCACCTTTCCTGTTCTCCCTGATGGGATTTCTGTTTCTTTTACCTTATCAACCTTCATTGCTTTCTGATTCCTTCTTGTGTTTGATTGTGCGTCTGCTAAACTTACTTGCTTTCGCAGGCACCTCCCCCCCCTCGGTCTCCATCTCTGACTTTTTACACATAAACTCCAGCTTAAATTCCACATTGCTTCAGGTCTGCCCTCGATCACAAATATCTTTGTGATATTCAGCATTCCTGGAACCACTGCTTTCACCACTTCCTGAGGTCCAAGCTTAAAATAGCATCTACAGCATGTTGCTTTTTACAAAATACAAGCTCCTTAAAGGGGAGAACCTCATCTTCTAAAATTAGATAAAATTTTGGCTTTTTCCGGTTTCCGCAGAGGGTAAAAACTCCTCCTCCAAATCTTAAAAATTATTAGCAATTTCTGACCTGGGTTTGAGGCCCATTTTCTAATAACTAAGCAGGGCATGGATGAAATGAACCTAATGCCTCCAAACAAATGCAGCACCAACATTTTATTTTGTCATTTTACAGTTTCACAGGATTACTTTCAAGGAATTGCAGTTTCTTTTCATGAAATAAGGACAATTGGTATCCTTGTGGTGTAAAAAACTTCCTATGGGATAAATTCTCATTGCTGCCTATCTTTGAATTTGGATGCCCACTGAGAGCCCTTGTCATTCCTTTAGCTTCTGAGAAGAATTTTCCAGCCAGGAGACTTTGCACACTTGAGTCTCTGGGTTAGAATTTTGTTTTCAATGCCGAGGTGATAATCTGGTGGAGCAGATTGTCTGCCCATTGTACTTCATTTCTCCATTCAGAGTAGCAATTTGAGCTAGTGACCTCAAATGCAATTTGGTCACGGATGGCTTTTGTCATTTAGTATTATTTAACCCTTTCCTGCACAAGCATAAACTTTTGTTTAAGAATTGCATTAGCTGTACTGAAAATTGCAATTGGCTTTTTATCCACCACGAAGTAAGATGTGTGATTTTGAGCAAGATTTGAATTTTACACAATTATACTAAGTTGTGCTAAGCCTGCTGTCTTTCATACCACCATAAACTTGGCCGATTTCTTTTAAGGTCCTGAACTTGCCTTTCTCATCCTTGTTGTGTACATAGAATTGCACTTTGTTTTCGTAACAATTATTCCTTTAAAAAAATCTTGGCCCTATATGAGAGAATAGTATCTGCCAGGGAGTGATTGAAGCTTGTAATTAATCAAAGAGTTCAGGCAGCACTGTAAACTGTGACACCAAAGCTGAAGCCATTTACAACCCTCCTCTGAGCTTCAAGATCGGATAACTCTCTTGAAACCACTGCTGAGTGCATTTGATGTTGTAAATGTTTATGGAGTGGTTTTATTCAACCTGTTGTGCCAACAGAACTTCTATCAGATGGCAATAGCTTGGTGGGTGTTGTCCAACTTGAAATTGAATCATTAAAGATTGTAACATTACTGCAAATTTATTGATTATCAGATTACCCAAGGAAATGAATGTGCATATGTGTCGACATGTATGTACATGAACACACTCTAATGCACAAGCTACAACAATAGTAAAACACAGGGGGTTGAAATGACCTTATACACAGTGAAAAAGATTTATCAATGCTATCTGAATGCTCTAGGTGAATTACTGACTTGGAACTCTGTACACAGGTTTGCTGATTTTAGTTATCCATTAGTGTGTGTTCTGTTCTTGCTCCCTCCTTCCCTCCATTCCCCCAAGGAGTGAGATGACAGATGGCATACAGTGGTACGTGGGCAAATCAGGTAATTTAAAGAGAAGTTACAATGGGTTTCTTTCCATTTATGCTAGAGAAGGAATATAAAAGCTTGTTTGTTTAGAATGTTGATGCACAGTGAAATCTTGGAAAACTCACATTTGGTCAAAGCTACTGATAAAGTAAGTGTTCTAGTTGGTTTTCTATTTGTGATTATCTATCTCAAAAGGCCTCACAGTACAAACCTTTGTGTATCTAGTCCGATCTTTTGTTCTTTTCACTGGGCTCCCGGAATCTTTTATTCTTTCATGGGATGTGGATCTCGCTGGCAAAGCCTGCATTTGTTGCTCATCCGCAATTACCCTTCGAATGAACATTTCAGAGGGCAGTTAAGAATCAACCACATTACTGTGGACCTGGAGTCAGACATAGGCCAGACCAGGTAATATTGGCAGATTTCCTTTCTTAAAGGGTATTAGTAAACCAGATGGGTCTTTATGACAATCAACGATAGTTTCATGGGGCAGAATTTTGCTCTTGATGAGCGGGCAGGCCTCACCAGCTCGGCGGCGGGCGGGCAGCTGATCGCCGCCGCCGAAATGGGCCCCACCACCATTTTTAATGGGCGGACAAATTAAGGCCCACCCAGCGTGCCGCCCGATGGGAAGCGCTATGCACTTCCTGTGCGGGGTAGGGGAGGGATTCCCCATCTGTCAGATTGCGCTCTTTCACACATGCGCACTAAAAAGTGCACATCTTCCTGAGACTAAGTGCTGTCTCAGGGAGAGCGCTGAAAGTTTTATAAACTTCAAAAAAAGAAAAATTTAAAAATTATTAACATGTCCCCCTCATGTGACAATGTCATTAAGGTTGGATGGGCAGGGCCTTTGATTGGCTTAATTATCCTGTCAATGGCCTCAATTGGCTATTGACAGGTCAGCGGGTGGACAAATGGGCGGGATGACGTCAGGGGTTCCTCCCAATGTCATCCCGTGTCAGCAAGCTGGCCCCGCCTCCAGCTCGCCGAAGGAAAAATTCTGCCCATGGTCACCATCACTGAGACTAGTTTGCAATTCCAGATTTATTAGTTGAATTCAAATTCCACCAGCTACCATGGCGGGATTTGAACCCAAAGAATTAATCTGGGCCTTTGGATTACTAGGTCAATGACATTACCACTATACCATCATCTCCCCCTAAATTGTTCATGTGATGAATATACAGATTTTCTCAAGCTGGACATCAAGTGCAACATGGTTCCATTTTGCCCATTGGTAGGTTTATCCATTCAGTAATATCTCATTTGATTATCCCTTCAGGAACATTTCTTTCATTATTGACTTACACTGAAACTAGACCAAGAGATAATAATCTCCTTTCTCTTGGTTAAGATGAGCCTTCTTCTAATAGCATTACTAATGCTGATTTTAATTTTAGTCAATTTCCAATTTAGTTGTTTTCCTCAACAGATCCAATAATGTTTGCCTGAAGAATCTGGCTAATTTAAAAGTGAAAAAAAGTGAATTTACAGCTCCACTGGTTACTTATATTGTTTTTCAACCTGAATGGAATCAATATTAGCTCTCTGTCGGATTTGACTGAATTTAATTTCAGTGAATCATTATAATGTTAAAGCAAAATACTGCAGATACTAGAAACCTGAAATAAAAGTAGAAAATGCTGGAAACGTGCAGAGACCTGTCAGGATCTGTGGGAGGAAAAACAAAGTTAGCCTTTCAGGTTGCTGATCTTACATCGGAATGTGATTCTTGTGGCTAAGCTGTTAGTTTAAAATGGGAAAATTGCTGCTGAAATAAATATAGTTCTATATAAAAATGGACTAGAAAACACTAGTATAAAAACAAAAAAACTGCGGATGCTGGAAATCCAAAACAAAAACAGAATTACCTGGAAAAACTCAGCAGGTCTGGCAGCATCGGCGGAGAAGAAAAGAGTTGACATTTCGAGTCCTCATGACCCTTCGACAGAACTTCAAGTTCTGTCGAAGGGTCATGAGGACTCGAAACGTCAACTCTTTTCTTCTCCGCCGATGCTGCCAGACCTGCTGAGTTTTTCCAGGTAATTCTGTTTTTGTTTTAGAAAACACTAGTGTTTATTTATTGGTTCTCTTTGCTGACTCATTCCTCGAATTTTCTCTCCATGTCTTCTGGAGGTCACTCAGCATGGGGTATGCTTCCATGGATATTGGGTGATAACTCATGATGGAATATGGTTCCAGGGATGGTAGCTGGAGCCACCACCATTTTGCCAAATGGCTATTCAGATGTGAGCTTAGACAACAAGTATCAGAATATTCAACATTGCTGGTGGAGCAAAAACCTGATCCTGTCCTCACATGAAGGTAACTAGACCAGGGCCCTAGGGAGAAGATATGGAGAATTGTAGCCTCAAAATGCTTTGCAGGAAACCTACAAGAAAACTATGCAAGAAGCCAGAAAACAATATAATTTTAAGAGTAGAAATCATTTAAATTTTTTGTTTCTATTCAGGTGTCTCTTTTTTCCAATAAACACATTCAATTCTGCAATTATTTTGATTGAAACCCAGAAAGACTTGGTAACCAAGCTGACATGCTGGAAGCTTGCTGATCATAAGGCTCTTTGGGAAAATGCATTTGATGTAGGCATGACTGAGCTTTTAGTGCAAATGTGCAATACAAAATTGTCCATTATCTTTCATTATGAAATGCTGTATTGACAATGCCACTCAGCGACGCTATAGATGTCTGGTATGGGAATTGGAACTGATTACTCAAGGGGCTCTTGGTATGTTTTTGTGGCAGAGCAGAAGAAGCTTTAACATTCATCTAATCCATAACTGATCTGGCAGTGCTCAATGATGATAGCAGCTGTCCAGTTGATTACAAATTCATCACTAAAGACACTTCACTATTCATATAATAGATTATCTTTTTGTCTTTGCAATGTGAACCCAGCGATACACTGCTAGCTGTGCTTCCTTTGATCTGATGCCAAACATCTGGTACCAGATCTAAAGAATATTCAGAAATTCAGCCACAAGTGATACCCTAGTCAATAAAGTCTGCCATTTCCATGTTAAAATAAGAAGTGTATAAACTAAATACATTAGTTTGAAGCTATTCTTATGGAGATCTGCTTCATTATTGACTCTTCTTAAATATTTTAATTTTAAATCCCTAAAATGACCCTTATTTCAATGGGAGGATGGTTGCCTTTGAGTGCCTCTCCCAGAAGGTTAAAGAGAGAAAGGCTGTGAGCTACAGAAACAAGCTGGTTTGGAAAGTGCTCATCAAAGTAGTGATGATCACATTGATCGTGTATCAATTATTTATCAATGATTTTTGGCTAAGGTCAAGGGCAGAGTTTTCCCCCCGTCGGTGGTAGGGTGGGGGCAGTTCAGGAGCGGGCGTGTGGAGGCGTGTCTCCAAGGGCGCACCACCATTTTATGTGGGCGGGCCAATTAAGGCCCAGCGTGACATCTTTGAGGAAGTGCTATGCACTCCCTGAGGAGGGCGGGGGGAGGATTCCCTGAGTACACTTATCTCCTTGAGGCTATGTGCTGCCTCAGGGAGATCGGCTCCAGTCTGAAAAAAAATTAAAAACAGAAGAAATAAATTTCTCTGACATGTCCCCTCATGTGACACTGTCACATGAGTTGGGACATGTCCATCACTTTCATTGACAATTTTATAAAAAATTTTAAAACCTACATGAAACCTCAACCCACCCATGGTTGAGGTTTCATGCCTTTTCTGAAGCCTGCCCGCCAACATTAAGGTTGGACGGGCAGGTCCATTAATTACTTTAACTACTTTGTCAATGGCCTCAATTGGCCATTGACAGATCGGCAGGTGTACAGCTGATTCTGCTGAGCCCCCACCGATCTGAAAATTTAAATAGGGCGGGGTGACATCGGGAGTTCCGCCTGATGTCATCACGCTTCATTTTACACGTCGATGAGTGGGCAATCCTGTTACTTGTATTGTGTGGGTTGAAGTTGAAGACACAGTGAGAGGTGGAATTCAAGTTACACATGATGATGAGCTCTCAGTGAACCATTGCATTGGACTAGAAATTGTTTCCATGCTAATCTTGGATGTTATCGGTTTCCTGTGGATCTTAAGCAGGCCAGAGGAAACAAAGAAGTTACAAACCACGAGGTCAGAGGGACTTGGGACAGAAGCACGATTTCTTGCTGGAACCACATAGCTTGCTAAATTAGGAAGGTGCCAGCTCACTTAAGAATGTTTCCCAGACAACTAACGACAACAAAAGAACTTTTATTCCCATGTATGAAAGGAAGCTGTGGCTAAACCACTGGTACCTGACTGGGAATTACTTTCTTTGCCAACTCAAGATGTTATCAACTTCCTGAGGGCTTTATCCAAAGGGCATGGCCAGTAAAATATTTGCGAAGTCTGGGAAATATTTCTCCAGTATTCTTGACAGTGCTGGCTGAATCATTTCCCTTCCTTCCTTGCCGGTTTCAGCCTAAAAACTCTTAAGCTTTCTCTTCATTGCCCAACACGTTCTCCATGAAATGGTTGAAAGAAATTAAATGACCCAAAATTCTTCTTCACATCGCAGACAAGGTACACCAGTTGCTACTTCACCTCAAGCTTAATAAATTATTGTGTAAATATTGTACAATATTTATTTTGGATTGTATCACTGACATCTTAGTTGCAACTTAGCTGGTATATCAAATGCATTCCCAAGTTTCTCATACAATGGCTTGTATACTGTATTTCAATTGCATAATTAGCAGAGAAACTATGCTGAAAATGCTACAATGTCTGGAATATGATGTTGAATATTGCCATTCTCCCACCTTCTCCTTGTAACTCTGCATGTTTCCTTTTCAGATAACAGCTTAATTCCATTTTGAATGCCTCGATTGAACCTGCCTCCACCACATACTCAGGCAGTGATTCCAGACCCTAAACACCCGCTGCATGAAAAAGTCCTTTCTCATGTCACTTTTGCTTCTTTTGCCAATTACTTTAAATTTGTGCCCTCTTGTTCTCGATCCTTTCACAAGTGAGACACAGTTTCTCCCTATCTACTCTGTCCAGACCCCTCATGATTTTGAATATCTCTACCAGATCTCCTCTCATTCTGCTCTTCTCCTAGGAAAACAGTCCTAACTTCCCAGTCTATTTTCATAACTGAAGTTGCTCATCCCTGTAACCATTCTCACAAATTTTTTCTGCACTCTCTCCAGTGCTTTCACATTCTTCCAAACATGTGGTGCCCAGAACTGGCTGCAATACTCCAGCTGAGGCCGAACTAGTATCTTATACAAGTTCAGCATAACTTCTTGCTCTTATAACCTATGCCTCTATTTATAAACCTAGGATACTGTGTGCTTTATTAACCACTCTGTCAATCTGTCCAGCCACCTTCAATAATTTATGCATGTATATACCCAGGACCCTCTGCTCCTGTACCCGCTTTCAAATTGCATCCTTTATTTTATATTGTCCCTCCATGTCCATTGACTTTTGGTGGGTCCGGACGATCCTGGCAACGGGCAGGGCTGGAAAATCCTGCCCATGATCCATCCTTCACCTATCCACTTTGATCTCTTTTACCACAAAATCCAGTGTCAAATTAAAGATTCAGTATTGGATATTGTGCTCCCGCATGATGTTCTCCAATCTTTTAATAGGTTAATTGAGGAAAACTTCAGTTGACATCAAAGACAGATAAAAAACATTAATCTGCTTTATTTTACAGACTGCAAGTGGATTTAGAGCATTTCACTTGCTTTAAAACCCCTCCTCATGAATAAAATAAATAATAAACTGTGCTGCTTTGCACTGGTTAATGGCTGAGTAATACTTCACTTGGCCAGTCCAACATTGAACAGACCACGGCTTTACATATCCTCGGCCATCTGGTGTTAAAATAAAAATAGCTGGAAAAACTCAGCAGGTCTGACAGCATCTGCGGAGAGGAACACAGTTAATGTTTCTTCATCAAGAGCCGTACGGACTTGAAAGATGAAGAGTCATACGGACTCGAAACCTTAACTGTATTCCTCTCCGCAGATACTGTCAGACCGGCTGAGCTTTTCCAGCTATTTTTGTTTTTGTTTCAGATTTCCAGCATCCGCAGTAGTTAGCTTTTGTCTTGGTGTTAAAATAAGTAGCCTTGACTTTTATTGCTTTGCCCTTGGAAAGCCGTTCCAAATTATCTCGAATATGGAAATTTCGACGCCCCGAGGAAGCCTGAGACGGGATGATACATTAACTATTGTCCTTAGGTATTTGTGTAAACACGTCTTCAACACTTGGCTTATTAACAGGTTCTTATTTTTCCGAGCACCTGAGTCTATGGCTATAAAGAGAATTCCAAAACAGTTTGAATCCGCTTAACTTTAAAGCACAAAAAAACATTCTAAATGTAATTCTTTCAAGTCTCCTTTTTTAAAAACAAAAGGTTTACAAAAAAAATCCCAAAGTATAAGTGCGTAGCTAGTGAAGCGTGCAATCAAAATGCATTTGCTCTGTCAAACAAGCCGAGGCTGGATGCCAGGGCTCGGATATTCACTGCCAGGGGGCAATTGATCAAAACAAAAATTGCCTCTATTGATGTTGTTCTTCCAGCTGATCTGCGAGTTCTGACCTTAGAGCTGCTCCCTGATATTTAGTGCACTCTTTCTTGTGAGTTATATCACATGATACCCAGAATTTACATTGAAACAAATTCCTTCTCACCAAACCTCCAGACTTTACATAATAGCCATCTTGATGGTTTAACTATTAAGCACTTTACAATTAAAAAGGGAACAGGATGATCCAGGCAATCTCAAATAGTAAAGTGATACTGCTTGGGTACGTGTTTCCATTGTTCACCTGACATGGGATATAGCCATCATGTCTGCTAGTTGCTTTTCCAACTGTTCTTGCTGCGTTAATACAAATTCAAATTCTGATAATCACATTGAGATGTGATTAACTTTAGAACTTAGTCAAATGCTAACACCAGCGTCATGTGCAATGACTTCCTGCCTCCATTCCCAGATGATTATCAGGGAGGCAGGAGGGGAGAGGTGGGGAAAGCAGGCAAGTGAACTCACCCACAGCAGTGATCCGGCTCATCTTTGAACCTTTCCAAATTTTCACAGAGGTCTACAGTGTCAAGAGGTGAGTAATGCCCAAGATCAGGGATGGAGAGAACAGTGTCACCTACATTTTGAATGGGGAATTTATTTACTTTTCTCTATTCTTTCATGGGATGTGGGCATCACTAGCAAGGCCAGCATTTGTTGCCCATCCCTAATTGCCCTTGAACTGACCTTGCTAGGTCATTTCAGAGGGCAGTTAAGAATCAACCACATTGCTGTGGGTCTGGAGTCACATGTAGGCCAGACCAGGTAAGGATGTCAGATTTCCTTCCATAAAGGACATTTATAAACCAGATGGGCTTTTATGACAATCGATGATAACTTCATGGTCACCATTACTGAGAATAGTTTATATTCCAGATTTATTAATTGAATTCGAATTCCATCCATGTCCCCAGGGCATTAGCCTGGGACTCTGGATAACTGGTCCAGCGACATTACCAGTACGCCCCTTGGTTGAGCAGCAGAGACCTACCCTTGCTAAATAAAAGAGCCCTTTCTGGTTCCAAAATCCTAAAAAAATGAGAAACTAAATGAAGAGGATAAATATCACACTGAGTTGGGGGAATGAATAGAGGTCTGATCGCCATCGCTCACAGTGACTTCACAGAGTGAAATGGTGCAACTGTGGATGCACCACATTGACAGCTGCAGTGTCACCTCAATAAGTCAGATACCACCAAAAAAAAAGTGAAAAATTGTTATGACTTACTCATTGCCTTAGTGGGGAAAAATGACATTTTTAACAGGACAAAGAGGAAAGGATATCTTGAAAATGGGCAGAATTCTCCGGTTGGCAAGCAGCGAGCGGGACCCGTCCGCCGACGTGTAAAATGATGTGCGGTGATGTTGGGCGAGCGTCCCGATGTCACCGCGCATCATTTAGATTTTCAAAACAAAGACAAAATTACCTGGAAAAACTCAGCAGGCCTGGCAGCATCGGCGGAGAAGAAAAGAGTTGACGTTTCGAGTCCTCATGACCCTTCAACAGAACTGAAGGGTCATGAGGACTCGAAACGTCAACTCTTTTCTTCTCCACCGATGCTGCCAGGCCTGCTGAGTTTTTCCAGGTAATTCTGTTTTTGTTTTGGATTTCCAGCATCCACAGTTTTTTTGTTTTTATTTAGATTTTCAGTTCGGCGGGTGCGCAGCCGACTCAGCTGCGTGTCCGCCAAACTGTCAACAGCCTGTTAAGGCCATTTAAGACCTAATTAATTCAATTTAATGAGCTGCCGTCCAACCTTAAGGTTGACGGGCAGGCGAAGAATCCAGGCGATCTTCGCATTTTTCATGAAACCTCATCCACAGGTGGGATGAGGTTTCATGAAGTGTTTTAAAATCTAATAAAAATTTATACATTTATTCTTTGACATGTCCCAGCTCATGTGATAGTATCACATGCGGGGACATGTTTTAAAAGTGTTAAAAACCTTTATTTAAAACTTTAGCACTGAAACAAATCTCCCTGAGGCACAAGGAAGCACAGGGAACCTCTCAGGGCATTCCACCCCCACCCCTCCACCCGCAGAGGGAGCGCTCAGCGCTTCCGGGTGAGCGTCACGCTGGGCAGGCCTTAATTGGCCCACCTACGCAAAATGGCGGCGATTGGGGGCGCCAATTGGGTTCATGCCCACCCCCACCCTGTCCGCTTGCCCCTGCACAACCCCCCTGACAGGGGGGAAATTCTGGCCAATATCTATCAATGAGTGATGTTAAGTGCTATAAATATATTATTAGCAATGCTTTTTTTTGCTGAGTCAAATAACATTTTCCTTTTGCAGCTTTAAATAAATTACCGAGTGCTGAGCTAGCCAAATATTGCAAAGATGTCTGTGGCCTCGCGTAGTTGTTTCACTGATCACATTTTAGGCAGCTGACTTAATTGGGTTTTCTGGGAAGTGGAGATTGATTAAAACTATCACTTTATTCAGTAATTGCTGAAGTGCTTTCTAGAAATTGTAATTTGATTCATGATTTGTTTTAATGCAAACAGACGTGTGCTGTTAAGTATAGATTTGCCATAAATGTTCACATATGTAACATGTTTGCTGCTTTGTATTATTGGGAATCAATACAGATTGCCTAATACAGTTGAAAGTCTATTTTAATTGATAATTTCTCATTGGACATTTGTAATAAATGGAGATTTTAACCCCAGCTATTGTTTGCAACGTGAAACATTTTAGCAACTCAGCTAACTGAAGACTGCCAATTGGCCAATTACTTGATTTAAAATTTGAAGAACCAAACCCACTTCATAGAAACATCAGTAAACAATTACTCACCCAGATACAAAAGCAAAATACTACAAATGCTGAATATCTGAAATAAAACAAAATGCTGGAACTAATTAGAGCAGCGAAGCTCAATGTAAACTTGAGCAACAGCATCACAACTTTTGATCAGGCACTTTACAGCCTTCTGGACTCAACACTAAATTCAACAATTTCAGACCATAATCTTTCCTCCCATTTTCTTTCCTTTTTCTTTGCAGGTTTCAGCTTAACTATTTTTTTCTCTTGTTTTGCCTTTGAATGGTAGTTGTTCATTGTTCTGCCATTCACACCTCTTCTGGACACATCTTTAGTTTCTTTATTTGCCCCCATTACCACTCCCTTTGGCCTTACACCATGAAACCTTTTGTCATTTAATCTCTCCTGCCTTCCATCCTATCACAGATCTTCTCTTCGTGTTTGTTTTCCCCCCACTCTCCTTCCCTTTCACTTGGGTAAAACCTATTACATTTCTCTTTTTCCCATTTCTGATGGAAGGTCATTGACTGGAAATGTTAACGCTGCTTCTTTCTCCACAGATGCTACCTGACCTACTGAAAATTTTCAGCATTTTCTGATTTTATTTGATATTAAACTCAACCTCTGTTGGCCATGTGTGAAATGATGTCCCATGCAGACAGTCATTAAAGGGAGCAAGACAGACTGTAGCATAGATGCTTTCAGAATATTTGAATGTCCAAAACCTAATGGGGGAACAAATCATAAAAGTATAGAAGCCTTACTTCAAATGTACAGGGCAATGGTGAGATGCTAGAATTCTGTACGCAATTTTGGTCTCTTTACCTAGGAAGGGATATATTGCATTGGAGGCAGTTCGGACAAGGTTCACCAGGTTGATTCCTGAGATGAAGGGCTTACCTTATGAGGAAAAGCTGAGCACATTGGGCCTATACTCATTGGACTTTAGAAGAACGAGAGGTGATCTTATTGAAACATACAAAATTCTGAGGGGGCTTGACAGGCTAGATGCTGAGAGAATGTTTCCTCTCTTGTTGGAATATAGGACCGGGGGCACAGTTCCAAACTAAGGGCTCTCCCATTTAAGACACACAAGAAGAGAATTTTTTTCTCTCAGAGGGTCAGTAATCCTTGGAATGCTCTACCCCAGTGAGCAGTGGAGGTTGGGTCATTGAATATGTTCAAGGCTGAGTTAGACAGATTTTTAATTGACAAGGGAGTCAAGAGTTCTGGGGCAGTCGGGGTATACAGGTGGTACAGGCAGGGAAGTGGAGTTAAGGCCACAATCAGATCAGCCATGATCATTTTGATTGGTAAGCAGGCTCAATAGGCCGAGTGACCTACTCCTCCTATTTCTTATGTTCTTATGTTAATGCAGCCTGAGTCTGATGTCAAGGCACTGTGCAACGCTGGGCATTGTTGTCTGAGACTCCCGGGAGAAGCAGCTCCTGATTTGCTTCACTTCTGAATGCTTTTTGGCCTTGCAATTTGCATTTCCAAGTTTATTATTGGTGCAAATTGATGTTTTAACTTGTGGAATGTGAATGTCCATAGGAAGATTCCACCCCTTGAGCCTGTTTGCCAACCATTGAGCTTGCAGTTGATCTATATCTTAAATCCTCTTTGGCTCTGTAACCTTTAATACCCTTACCTAACAGAAATTGTCAACCATAAGTCAAATGATTTTGATTGTCGTGCTCTTCCAACATTTCTTGATTAAACAGGTGGGTCACCCTAATGATCACAGAGCAATGTAGCTGCACTTCCAACTGCACCAAGATGCATATACTTTTACCTTATTTTTCTGGTGGAAGGGAATATGACAATTGAGTTTGCAACTAATTTGTGAAGTGCTTTATCAGCCAATTTCAATCCATCAACTAACTGGTTTATGGTAATTTGTTAAATTTTATGTTGGCTCAATTTCCATTGAACCTTGGAGTGTGCATACTTTATGTCTGGCACCTGGTCTGTTATAGTACTTGCCACAGTTCTCAGCTTTACAGCTATGACTCTGCCCAGTGTAACTAAAAGATTTTTGCAGTTCTTCCTAATCTCCAAAGAACTATAATTTCCTCACACAAATATTGGAAAGCAGTATGGAGGGATGCTTTTAACTTCTCTTGTGTTGTCGAATCTATTTCCTCTCCTCTTACATTTTTAAAGAAGCTAAAATGAAAACTAATTTTATAAGGCATTAATTGGATAGCTTATCCAGTTTCTCAAATTTACACCACAGCGACTGTTAAGATTGAGTTCTTCTATGAGATAGTGTTGGTTATCTGAAGAAAACAATCTAATTAGAAATCTTGCCAGAATGTTAATGTTGGCTGTTATATGTTAATTCTTACAATACATGGGCAAGAAATTCTATTGGCGTACGCATTCAATCTGGGAAGCAGTCGGCTTGCACATCAAGACTTTCAGAAATTTCCTAATTTACACATGAAAGATCTTGTGTCTGGTGTGCAATTTGTGTTATGGTTTTTACTCCTGCTTATGTTTCAACATTGATCATGTAAGTTTCTGTGTTAACATTTCCTACTCAGTTTTGCTGTATCAATTGTCACAATGTAGTAGCAGTCTTTAGCCAATAGGTAGCTCTGTGGTGCCACTCCCGACCCAGCTCCTCACCCTGTGACTCTCCCAACTCCATTGTGATCTTGTATATAAAACCTTATTTTCATCGAGCTCCCATGAACAAGACCAGTAGACACTTATTAAACTGTATTGCCTTTGGGGTGTTTAGAGGCATTGTATTTTTATAATTACTTCTGAAAAATCCAAAAATAAATGATTATAAAACCATAACTTCTATTCCTCCTCTATTCTTCGTGCACCATTTTCTATTTCATATTCAATCTATTAGTTTGCATACTATAAATATACTTGTCTGCCTTTGGCTTCTCCAGTCTGCCGTTTTACCAAATTATAGTGCTGCTGTTGTTAATCCACGCTCCATTTTCCTGTCTTAATTGTCAACTGAACAATAATGAGAGGATACGTCAGACCTTTGGCAAATGTCATAGGTCATCACTTGAAAATTTCCTAAATTCTAATTTCAAAATCATACCCAGACTGCACTTCCTCAAGAGAAATGTAGTGTCAGCTGATGTTGGCATGCAGGGACACTTTTTATCCAGGTTCATGGGGAGTTTTTAGTCGCTTTTTATTATGCTTCTGCCATGCAGTTAGCATTTTCTAAAAGAAACCAAAATCTGTAATTATAATGGAAATTATTATTCCATATTGTTAAACCACTGCCACACATGGTAAACCTCTCTGGTCAGGCAACACATGAGGGCTGTTCAGGGTTCTGTTCTTGTTAGACAGCAGTCAAATCATAGATCTAGTATGAAACTGAACTGTTATGATCCATCAATTTCTCAAAACCATTTGAGATGATTCTTGCAGAATATCCAGTAAGTGTGCTTTTTAACACAAGGTAAAGCATGCAGATTCTATCAGGACGTAAACCACAGTTACCCATGAAGGATATCTCAGATTTTCATATATACATTTGCACACAGCTGCCAATTCCCTATTGCTAGTGCGCTGCTGATAGGATTTTTTTTGTGCCTTCGATTGTGTTTTCGGGTTGGTTGAACAAGTTGGTGAAGATGATCATTCCAATCCTAATTATGAGCAAGTAACCGACTGCAAGACTAATTAACTGGACGGATGCGCTAACAATTCCAATCAGTTATACCAATGCAGTCTCCTGAATAGCACTTCCCTGTACACTCATAACTGCAGTCTTCTGGTATGCATTGTGCAGTGGTTGGTTGCTCACCATAATATGGAGAGGGACATCGAGGCTAATTGGACATGTCCCTGGAGCTTTTATCACATAACCTCTTGCTTCTACTAAGCCAAACAACCTTTCTTCAGTGTCTCTAATATTTTAATAACTAACATGGAAAATGGAAAGAAAAAACACTCCACATGAGTTGTGCAGATGTCTCCTGGTCAACTATTGAACTCCTGGAGACTCTAGTGTAATGCTGGAGGGTTGGCAATCCTAAATATTGAAGATGTGACTCTAGTTTCCACAGTACATCGTCGCCAAAACACAGATGAAACCCTTCTTTTTTAAAAATAAAAGTCATAAAAGAGAAATGGAAGAGAGAAAAATGGGCATGATTATCCAAGCCAGTGGGAATTCCTCCAGGTTACAATCATTGTTGAGATTCCTAAGACCAAAGTGTTAATTATGTTTAATTGTACACAGGTAGTAGCTAATAACTGGGGGTTCACCTGTGCTCCTGTAAGCAAGAACAGACTGAAACTGTAGGGATTGACTGATGTCTGTGTCCAGTGGGATTCCACAGGGATTGGTGTTGGGTCCCTTGCTGTTTGTGGTGTATATAAACGATTTAGACTTGAATGTAAGAGGGTTGATCAGTAAGTTCGCGGATGACACGAAAATTGGTGGGGTGGTAAATAGTGAGGAGGATAGCCTTAGATTACAGGAGGATATAAACAGGCTGGTCAGATGGTCAAATGGAATTTAATCCAGATAAGTGTGAGGTGATCCACTTGGGCAGAGCAAACAAGGCATGGGAATACACGATGAACGGTAGGACCCTGGGAAGTAGCGAGGATCAGAGGAACCTTAGTGAACATGTTCACAGGTCCCTTAAGGTAGTGGGACAAGTAGATAAGGTGGTTAAGAAGGCATATGGGATACTTGCCTTTAAGCCGAGGCTTAGAATAAAAGAGCAGGGAAGTTATGCTAGAACTGTATAAAATGCTGGTTAGGACACAGCTAGAGTATTGTGTGCAGTTCTGGAATCTGCATTATGGGAAGGATGTGATTGCACTAGAGAGAGTGCAGAGGAGATTTACCAGGATGTTGCCTGGGCTGGAGAGTTTTAGTTATGAGGAGAGATTGGATGGACTGGGGTTATTTTCCCTGGAGCAGAAGTGATTGAGGGGGGACATGATTGAGGTGTATAAAATTATAAGGGGCATAGATAGGATAGACAGGAAGGAACTTTCCTTTGGTGGCGGGATCAATAACCAGGAAGCATAGATTTAAGGTAAGGGGCAGGAGGTTTAGAGGAGATGTGAGGAAGAATTTTTTCACCCAGAGGGTGGTGGGACTCACTGCCTAATAGGATGGTAGAGGCAGAAACCCTCATAACATTTTAGAAGTATTTGGATGTGCACTTGCGATGCCATGGCATACAAGGCTGTGGGCCTAGTACTGGAAAATGGAATTAGAACAGTTAGGTACTTGTTTGACCGGCACAGACTCGTTGGGCCAAAAGGCCTTTTTCTATGCTGTTGATCTTTATGACTCTGTGGCTCTATGGGGAGCTGCATGTTTGTAACATCACTATAAATAAATGGCTGTAAAGGTGTGTTAAAGGTCAGCTCTAGTTCGATCCATCACTACAGGCTTTCTGGAAGATGAAGCTCAGTTACATAATGGCCCAGATTATGCAAAGCACATCGCTGACCTCTGTTGTTTTGTCCTTTTCTGACAGCAATTTAAATCTGGTGCCAAGTCAAAGGGATCTCTAAGCATGCAGCAGCAGTGATGTCAGCAAGCAGAATAAGCAACCAATAACATCAAAGTATTCACACATAACAAACTAGGATGTTAAAAACACTTAAAATGGTTCACTTTTAATTTAAAATTTCCCATAGCCTAAGAAAAGCTGATTGAATTATGTTAGAAACAAAAATAAAGATTAACATACTTTAAAACATAGGTTACTTTGAAAGTGTGTCTTTTTATCTTAATGGAGAAATTTGACCTCTCTCAAATATAAAATTAGTTTTTCAGGGCCGCTGAGGGTGTTGAGCAGTGGTTATAAAGTTGATGCACTGTTAAAATCCCAGATATACTTCATTCAACAAGGTGTAACTTTTTCACCATTTTTTTACAGTGAGACTAAGTGTAAGAGTGGAATTCCTCATTGATTGCTGTCTGTGGGACCTGGTCGAGGATGGCGTGACTCAATAGTGCTCCCTGTGGAGAAACTTTGATTCACTGACTGCAGCATTCTGGATTTCCCCATTGTTCTGCACACATAGTTGCTGTCAGTGGAGCAATGACACCAAATGCTGATTGTTTTGCCACCATTACCAATGGGAAAGCCAAGCAAATCTATTTTCCAGCTGGATCATATCACATCACTACCTTTCCCAGCATATGTGTGAATTAGAATCTTTACTTACTTGAAGCTCACAGACTCAGTGACAGTTTATTGTTATTACCACAACAGAAGGTTTAAGTGGTGCAAATTTCCGTAAATGCATGATATCATCACTGAATACAGAATGATCATCCTACCTAATTGATGTTGAGAATATCCGAAACAATTTAGAGATTAATGTGTAAGCCAACTTGCCAAAATTAACTATTGTAAATGCTTCCTATTGTCTGCTAACAGTGGATACTTTTATGCAAATAGTTTATCATGGATTTTCATCTTTACTCTCTAATGTGAACTTGCAAATAAATAAATGCAACTAAAGGTCAATACTTAACGTGACACTATGTTACCCAGGTGGAGGCAAATCAATATGCAAGTAATTTGAAATGTGCAGTCATACTGATTAACTGGATAGCTCAGCATAACTCAGTATGCCCAGCGTTTTCTGTCTTTTCATTTCAGATTTCTAGCATCCACAGTATTTTGTTTTCATAGAACTTCAGGTTTACTGGTGTCCCTCAGTCAGAATGACAAAATAACATTTGGCAGATCTGTTGATGAGTTTTGTTCATTAGATTTGAGCAGTCACTTGCAGCAGAGAGATCTCACTGTGTGGCAATATAACAAAACAATTAGTGATTTGAATTTTACCATTATAGGCAGTTGTAATCTTACAATTTACCAACAATTACATTAATTACGTTGTAGATCTACCCCCTATTCTTTCTGATGGCTCAGGGTGAAGTTACCTAGTGCGTTGTGGTACAATCCCTTGTCTGTGCTAAATTATTTGTTCTCGATGGGGGTTGCCATGGGAACACCATTGAAAAGAAATAGACAAAAACAAAAGTTGTTACTTAGCACAGTTGATATAACCCCTTCTTTGCCCTCAAATTAACCTCTGTTGTTCCCAGATCCCCTGTTGCATATTCATGTTCCCTGCTCAAAGACATATGAATGTTGAATGAGGGTAGGATTCGGTTCAGTTCTTTTTAAGTTGCCTGTTTGTGCGATGTCAAACATAAAGACTTAGTGCATGAGGTAGCACCAAAAGCTTTGAAACCTACCCCATGCCTGTGATGCAAAAGACTTAACTGGTTAAGCATAGACTATTCTTAACTGGTTAACCCTTTACCCAAAGATTTATAAACAGTTTCCATCGGGAAGGAGAGATGAAGGTTAAGTGGTTTACATCTGAAATTTACTAAGGTGGTTCATGATGATTAATCCTTTCCCGCAGAAGCTACAATGTTCAAATAGTGCGGATTGATTTCAGCTATTTAATTAACAGTGTTCCAATTTGAAACAATGAAAGGCATTCAGAGGGCAGAGTTTGTAAATCTGTTAATGGCATATGTTGGCTCAGATAAGGAGGAAAGCAAAAGGTGAGCTGAGCCTTGAACGTGACACACACTGAAATATATGGATTAAACCATCCCAGAATCAAATCCATGATTGAAGGAAGAGCTGTTCAAATAGACACAACCTAACAGATTAGAAAGCGTTGCGATGTCTTGCAAATTGGCAAGCTGCATATACTTGGGAAAGGACGTCTCCCCAGAGGAAAAGGAAAAGAGGTGAGTGTGGGAGCTGCAGAGTAGAGAGCTAAACAAAAACAAAAACAGAATTACCTGGAAAAACTCAGCAGGTCTGGCAGAGAAGAAAAGAGTTGACGTTTTGAGTCCTCATGACCCTTTGACAGAACTTGAGTCCGAGTCCAAGAAAGAGTTGAAATATAAGCTGGTTTAAGGTGTGTGTGTGGGGGGCGGAGAGAGAGAGAGAGAGAGAAGTGGAGTGGGGGTGTGGTTGTAGGGACAAACAAACAGTGATGGAAGCAGATCATCAAAAGATGTCAACAACAATAGAACAAAAGAACACATAGGTGTTAAAGTTAAAGCTGGTGATATTATCTAAACGAATGTGCTAATTAAGAATGGATGGCAGGGCACTCAAGGTATAGCTCTAGTGGGGGTGGGGAGAGCATAAAAGATTTTTAAAAATGTTTTAAAAAATCATGGAAATAGTTGGGAAAAGGAAAATCTATATAATTTATTGGAAAAAAAAGGAAGGGGGAAACAGAAAGGGGGTGGGGATGGGGGAGGGAGCTCACGACCTAAAGTTGTTGAATTCAATATTCAGTCCGGAAGGCTGTAAAGTCCCTAGTCGGAAGATGAGGTGTTGTTCCTCCAGTTTGCGTTGGGCTTCACTGGAACAATGCAGCAAGCCAAGGACAGACATGTGGGCAAGAGAGCAGGGTGGAGTGTTAAAATGGCAAGCGACAGGGAGGTTTGGGTCATTCTTGCGGACAGACCGCAGGTGTTCTGCAAAGCGGTCGCCCAGTTTACATTTGGTCTCTCCAATGTAGAGGAGACCACATTGGGAGCAACGAATGCAGTAGACTAAGTTGGGGGAAATGCAAGTGAAATGCTGCTTCACTTGAAAGGAGTGTTTGGGTCCTTGGACGGTGAGGAGAGAGGAAGTGAAGGGGCAGGTGTTGCATCTTTTGCGTGGGCATGGGGTGGTGCCATAGGAGGGGGTTGAGGAGTAGGGGGTGATGGAGGAGTGGACCAGGGTGTCCCGGAGGGAGCGATCCCTACAGAATGCTGATAAGGGGGGTGAAGGGAAGATGTATTTGGTGGTGGCATCATGCTGGAGTTGGCGGAAATGGCGGAGGATGATCCTTTGAATGCGGAGGCTGGTGGGGTGATAAGTGAGGACAAGGGGGACCCTATCATGTTTCTGGGATGGAGGAGAAGGCATGAGGGCGGATGCGCGGGAGATGGGCCGGACACGGTTGAGGGCCCTGTCAACGATCGTGGGTGGAAAACCTCGGTTAAGGAAGAAGGAGGACATGTCAGAGGAACTGTTTTTGAAGGTAGCATCATCGGAACAGATGCGACGGAGGCGAAGGAACTGAGAGAATGGGATGGAGTCCTTACAGGAAGCGGGGTGTGAGGAGCTGTAGTCGAGATAGCTGTGGGAGTCGGTGGGTTTGTAATGGATATTGGTGGACAGTCTATCACCAGAGATTGAGACAGAGAGGTCAAGGAAGGGAAGGGAAGTGTCAGAGATGGACCACGTGAAAATGATGGAGGGGTGGAGATTGGAAGCAAAATTAATAAATTTTTCCAAGTCCCGACGAGAGCATGAAGCGGCACCGAAGTAATCATCGATGTACCAGAGAAAGAGTTGTGGAAGGGGGCCGGAGTAGGACTGGAACAAGGAATGTTCCACATACCCCATAAAGAGATTGGCATAGCTGGGGCCCATGCAGGTACCCATAGCCACACCTTTTATTTGGAGGAAGTGAGAGGAGTTGAAGGAGAAATTGTTCAGCGTGAGAACAGCTTCAGCCAGACAGTGGAGAGTAGTGGTGGATGGGGATTGTTCAGGCCTCTGTTCGAGGAAGAAGCTAAGGGCCCTCAGACCATCCTGGTGGGGGATGGGGGTGTAGAGGGATTGGACGTCCATGGTGAAGAGGAAGCGGTTGGGGCCAGGGAACTGGAAATTGTTGATGTGACGTAAGGTGTCAGAGGAATCACGGATGTAGGTGGGAAGGGACTGGACAAGGGGAGAGAGAAGGGAGTCAAGATAATGAGAAATGAGTTCTGTGGGGCAGGAGCAAGCTGAGACGATCGGTCTACCGGGGCAATTCTGTTTGTGGATTTTGGGTAGGAGATAGAAGCAGGCCGTCCGAGGTTGGGTGACTATCAGGTTGGAAGCTGTGGGAGGGAAATCCCCAGAGGAGATGAGGTCAGTGACAGTCCTGGAAACAATGGCTTGATGTTCAGTGGTGGGGTCATGGTCCAGGGAGAGGTAGGAGGAAGTGTCTGCGAGTTGACGCTCAGCCTCCGCGAGGTAGAGGTTAGTGCACCAGACAACAACAGCACCACCCTTGTCAGCGGGTTTGATGACAATGTCAGGGTTGGACCTGAGAGAATGGAGTGCAGTAAGTTCAGAGAGAGACAGGTTAGAATGGGTGAGAGGAGCAGAGAAATTGAGACGACTAATGTTGCGCCGACAGGAGGCTGAGCGTCAACTCGCAGACACTTCCTCCTACCTCTCCCTGGACTATGACCCCACCACTGAACATCAAGCCATTGTTTCCAGGACTGTCACTGACCTCATCTCCTCTGGGGATCTCCCTCCCACAGCTTCCAACCTGATAGTCACCCAACCTCGGACGGCCCGCTTCTATCTCCTACCCAAAATCCACAAACAGAACTGCCCCGGTAGACCGATCGTCTCAGCTTGCTCCTGCCCCACAGAACTCATTTCTCGTTATCTTGACTCCCTTCTCTCTCCCCTTGTCCAGTCCCTTCCCACCTACATCCGTGATTCCTCTGACACCTTACGTCACATCAACAATTTCCAGTTCCCTGGCCCCAACCGCTTCCTCTTCACCATGGACGTCCAATCCCTCTACACCCCCATCCCCCACCAGGATGGTCTGAGGGCCCTTAGCTTCTTCCTCGAACAGAGGCCTGAACAATCCCCATCCACCACTACTCTCCACTGTCTGGCTGAAGCTGTTCTCACGCTGAACAATTTCTCCTTCAACTCCTCTCACTTCCTCCAAATAAAAGGTGTGGCTATGGGTACCCGCATGGGCCCCAGCTATGCCAATCTCTTTATGGGGTACGTGGAACATTCCTTGTTCCAGTCCTACTCCGGCCCCCTTCCACAACTCTTTCTCCGGTACATCGATGATTACTTCGGTGCCGCTTCATGCTCTCGTCGGGACTTGGAAAAATTTATTAATTTTGCTTCCAATCTCCACCCCTCCATCATTTTCACGTGGTCCATCTCTGACACTTCCCTTCCCTTCCTTGACCTCTCTGTCTCAATCTCTGGTGATAGACTGTCCACCAATATCCATTACAAACCCACCGACTCCCACAGCTATCTCGACTACAGCTCCTCACACCCCGCTTCCTGTAAGGACTCCATTCCATTCTCTCAGTTCCTTCGCCTCCGTCACATCTGTTCCAATGATGCTACCTTCAAAAACAGTTCCTCTGACATGTCCTCCTTCTTCCTTAACCGAGGTTTTCCACCCACGGTCGTTGACAGGGCCCTCAACCGTGTCCGGCCCATCTCCCGCGCATCCGCCCTCACGCCTTCTCCTCCCTCCCAGAAACATGATAGGGTCCCCCTTGTCCTCACTTATCACCCCACCAGCCTCCGCATTCAAAGGATCATCCTCCGCCATTTCCGCCAACTCCAGCATAATGCCACCACCAAACACATCTTCCCTTCACCCCCCTATCGGCATTCCGTAGGGATCGCTCCCTCCGGGACACCCTGGTCCACTCCTCCATCACCCCCTACTCTTCAACCCCCTCCTATGGCACCACCCCATGCCCACACAAAAGATGCAACACCTGCCCCTTCACTTCCTCTCTCCTCACCGTCCAAGGACCCAAACACTCCTTTCAAGTGAAGCAGCATTTCACTTGCATTTCCCCCAACTTAGTCTACTGCATTCGTTGCTCCCAATGTGGTCTCCTCTACATTGGAGAGACCAAATGTAAACTGGGTGACCGCTTTGCAGAGCACCTGAGGTCTGTCTGCAAGAATGACCCAAACCTCCCTGTCGCTTGCCATTTTAACACTCCACCCTGCTCTCTTGCCCACATGTCTGTCCTTGGCTTGCTGCATTGTTCCAGTGAAGCCCAACGCAAACTGGAGGAACAACACCTCATCTTCCGACTAGGCACTTTACAGCCTTCCGGACCGAATATTGAATTCAACAACTTCAGGTCGTGAGCTCCCTCCCCCATCCCCACCCCCTTTCTGTTTCCCCCTTCCTTTTTTTTCCAATAAATTATATAGATTTTCCTTTTCCCACCTATTTCCATTATTTTTAAAAAAAAATTTTTTAAATCTTTTATGCTCTCCCCACCCCCACTAGAGCTATACCTTGAGTGCCCTACCATCCATTCTTAATTAGCACATTTGTTTAGATAATATCACCAACTTTAACTTCAACACCTATGTGTTCTTTTGTTCTATTGTTGTTGACATCTTTTGATGATCTGCTTCTATCACTGCTTGTTTGTTCCTACAACTACACCAACCCCCTCCACCTCTCTCTCTCTCTCTCTCTCTCTCTCCGCCCCCCCCCCCCACACACACACCTTAAACCAGCTTATATTTCAACTCTTTCTTGGACTCGAACCCAAGTTCTGTCGAAGGGTCATGAGGACTCGAAACGTCAACTCTTTTCTTCTCCGCCGATGCTGCCAGACCTGCTGAGTTTTTCCAGGTAATTCTGCTTTTGTTTTGGTTTTGGATTTCCAGCATCCGCAGTTTTTTTTTTTGTTTTTATCTCTGAGTAGAGAGCTAATATCACTAAAGTTTTCATTCCCTGAATATGTCCAGTAACGGATTGTGAGCCTGTCCTCAGCACATGTTACTGTGCAAAAATAGCATGACAGAAGAGTTAAGAACAAAGTTGGTGCAATGGAAGAAATAAATTTTGGAAGATTTATCTTCCCACCTTTTCATCCTTCCATCACCTATTTGCATTCATTGTTTCTGATCCTACTCTTGCTATCAAAACTTCAGGACAATGAATGGTGAATAGTTTGTGTTCTATGTTTCACCATCTCTCTAACCCTCCCCATCCGTACACTGTCCCATTAAGTTTTAATTCTCCAGTGTTTGGAAAATGGACTAGTCTTTATCTATCACAGAAAATGTTTTAGCACTATTGCACCTTGTTTAGCTAATAGCTGATTTAAAAATGTCTCACATTGCCAAAGATAATTGAGCAAGAATCCACTATCTCCAGCCCAACACTTTCATACCCTGATATACATACCCAATATCCATGAATGATACCTTTTCTACCCACAGTAGCGACCCAGAAATAATTGCACCTAATGGCATATTTGACCATCTATGTTTATCCTGATATTTAATTGCATTCTTTATTAACAGAATTAATCAGAATAACATTAACTTCTTTCTCTGCGAGTTTGTACTCATATTTTGCTGGCAGGTGTGGAGGTGGGAGGGGGAATGAAGAAATTATTTTTAATAGTTCAAGTCATCTTCAACATATTGATTTGTCTTTTTCCCTTTGTAGCCCTGTCATTTAATACTTTGGTATGTTGCAGTTTGAGCTATAAAGGGGCTTTGAATGTAATTTGTTCCTGATGATGAACATTTTTAAGATGACAGCTGAGCATGATTGACTAGTCAAAAAGGGCAGCAGCCAATGTCATAAAGCAGTTCCAGTATTATTGATATGTACAAACTTAAATTTATCAGGCCAAATATCATTATGTGTGTTTATAAGTAAAATTCTGGACAAAATGGAGCCTATCAAGCTTATGAATGGATCGCCATTCAGACCTTTTGTGAATTATTACTATTTTTTGCAGTGCTATATAACCCGATAATGAATCTTGCTGCAATCTACTACCGCACATCTTGTGAAGTAAAATCCTCTCTACCTCAATCTCCTGTGCCATAACATTGGCAATCCTCTTTGTGCTTACACAGTACTGAACCTAATCTTCAAATGGCAAAGCAAAACATCCATCCATCAAACAGTTTGTTTTATTACAGCAAGAAAACAGAATCTGAAATCAAAATTCTGCGTTCTGTATAAAATGTAAACTGCCATGGTTACCGCGAAGTGAATTTCTGAACAGTAATCAAATCCTGGATTTCAGGATGCATTCATAACTTCAGCTTTGTTCATGGTTTCATATCATCATGACTTTTCTATTGGTTTAACATTCTCTTGTACTTGCAGGATATAAACTCATTTCCTTCTCAATTGTTGTGGCCAAGAAACCTGGAATACTTTTTCCCCATTTCTCCTTAGATAAAATGATTTGTTATCCTTAGCTATCCTGACTTGCCATCCAGTTGAGTATACTTGCTCTCATACAATCTCAGGTTAGACCAACTTGAAGGGCTTGAACCTCTGGCTGTATGATCAGATCAGTTGCATCTTATAACCCCTTTACCAATGGAGCTTTTTATTTTTGCAGATTAGAAGATGTTCAGATTAGCAGCTATGAGAGCACAAATGTTTGGACCACTTCGTCGAGTGCTCTTATATTTTTAAAAAAGTGCTGGGAAACAGAAAATGATCATTCTTTCAGTACAGCCAAGGGACTAATAGTACGTTCGTGAAGTGAGGCTGATGTTACCTTTTTGATGAGGTCAATAAAACATAGCCAGAAGCTGTAACAAAAGCTTACCATCTACAGTTTGTTGATCTGCATTGGGCATGAAGGTGTATATCGGCTCATTTTACTGTTAGAATTTGGTACTCTGCCAACAATTATTTGCATGTTTTTGAAGTTAGAAATTCAATTACAGTGCAGGCACAAAGGTTAAAGCTGCAAAGGCTGTTATCTGCACAAGGTAATTGAAGAAATATCATTTGGAAACAATACCAAGGTAAACAATGATGAAGCACATAGGTCTAAATAAGTTATTGATTGTGAGACAATAAAGTTGAAGTTCATGTTTCTGATGCAAAATATATCTTACTGTTGACCATGTCTTTTTAGTATGTTAGCACTGAATGTTGGCTTCTAACCATTGTGCATCTTTTTTGCCAGTTCCAGAATAAATACAATTTAAAAAGATGAAAAGACAATGGCAGTGAAATTGGATAACCCCCCAAAATAGGCAAGGACATTGCATGGTCCCTGCTCTGTATAGAGAGTGTTGTGTGCGCCCAGCACTAACTGCGCCCTTCATTGGCTGCACAAATTGGCAGGAGCTTCAAGATCCTAATTTAATAGCTCTACTTAAAGCTAGCCTCTGCCTCTTAAATGGGAGGTGCATTGTGGCTGGACCAGGTGTTTGCAGTTGTACAGGAAGTGACTCTGTCCTGGGAAGCAGTGAGGAATGACATAGTATATGAAGAAAGTGGCCTTTGAGGTTTTTGGTGCTGCAGTGGAGGCTTTGGTGTAGGCTTTGTAACATACATGGGCAGGATCTCTCAAGACACATGTCAACAGGCAGTGGGAACCAGGTAGCTGTGGAGGTCAATGCCAGGAGCAAAACCATAAAGACCTGGAAGCAGTTCTGGAAAGTGATCTTTGTTCAGTCACTGCCATCTTGCCCCATGGGAACGCCTGTACTCCAGTAAAGCTGTGCACTCACTCTGCCTGTTGGTCTCTGACAAGAGAGAACGAAATGGAAATATCTCTCTTTGAATAGAGAATCTCAGCGAGCTCCTAACACAACAGTGGATAGCAAATTACAAAATGTTGCATCTTCACCTCTGGCTTGGAAGAAGTCGGGCACATAAAAGTTCATCGACACAGTCACCGGCAATATGAATCTTTGTCCATTACAATTGTGGTTGCAGCAGGTAGCATTTTCAGTTAGGATGTCCTTATTAGATGTACAGATGTCTGACAATTGTTTCTCGCTCTTTCTCCCCACATTTTTCCAAAGGCCAGACGTTTCACTGCCTTTGCTATCCACTAGATTGTTTTTTCTCTTGTCTTCAAGTTCTTTGATTATTTTTCAGTGGTCCAGGATTCTATTTCACAACGTCTGCCGACTATTTCATTCAACTGATGCATCAGTTCAGGTTTTCCCCAACAGCAAGACTGGCAATGTACCCAGATTATCTTGTGAAACTGTATGCCATATTGCAAATTTGATGGAAATTTTTGCTGCTTTTTCTCATTCAGCGATGCTGCAGTGAGTACAGGGCCAGATCGAACATTCACCACCCTAACCCTTAAGCGAGATTTCCATAAATGGAAGTGTAACTTCTTAAAAAAAATTGACTGCAATTATTTCAAGTTCCACAGCTGTCAGTTTCATTGCTCTTGTGTGATCTATGAGGTCAAGCCAATCCAGTTTGTTAGCATTATAAATGAATACTTCAGGAATAAAATCATTGAATTCTATTTTCCTGGATCACGAGAGTGTGAAGTGAGCTGACCTTGAATTTTTAACTTTGTGATAGGTTTGGGGTTTGATTGAGACTGGCCAGTGGCGTGAATTTTTGTACCCAACCATCACCAAACTCACTCACATTGGGGCCCAAAAAGCCTGCCCAATAACAGAGATGCAAAATACAACAGTGCAAGCCCAAGGAAAATCTATAGTTGAAATATATACTTATTTGTTTCTCATCTCGATTTTAGTTTTCCCTCCTGTCCTTTGTACTGATTTTACTGTGTGGTCAGCCATTGTGCACTGGCCCTAACTGTCAATCATTTTGGAGTCTCCGCGGATGTTGACTGATTTACTGTTTTACTTTCAGATTTCTCGAATTGGCACTTTTTGTTTTATCTTTTATCTAGATGCAGGACCAAAAATGACGACAGCAACAGCAGTCCCACTCCAACAAAAACAAAAACCTCTGGAAAAACTCAGCAGGTCTGACAATATGGGCAGGTTTATCCAGTTGGCGAGCAGGGGCAGATGCACCAAATGATGCGGGGATATGTCAGGCATGCGTTCCGACGTCACCCCTGCCTCATTTAGATTTTAAGTTCTGCGGGCACGCAGCCAAATCGGCTGTGCACCCACCGAACTGTCAATGGCCTATTAAGGCCTTTAAAAAACTAGTTAACTTGATTTGATGGACCAGCCCATCCAACCTTAGGGTTGGCGAGTAGGCCAGGAGCCCAGACGGGCCTCAGAAAAAGCATGAAACCTCATCCACGGGTGGGATGAGGTTTACTGAGGGCTTTTAAATGTTTATCAAATGTTTAAATAAAAGTTAAGCACATGTCAGGGGAATTTTTTTATTACCTTTCTGACAATTTTTGAATCGGAGCTGATCTCCCTGAGGTAGCACTTAACCTCAGGGAGATCTGTGTGCTGTTTTGAGTGCATGTGCGAAAAAGCACACTCCCGGCTGAGGGATTCCACACCCCATACCGCCCCCCCCCTCCCACCCACCCCGGCCTGCACAGGGAGCACATAGCGCTTCCTGGTGGACGTCACGCTGGGCAGATCTTAATTGGCCCACCCACATAAAATGGCGGCACCCCCCCCCAGATCGGGAGCACCGATTGGAAGACCGACCACCACCTCCCACTCCTGCACTTCCCGCCCGACGGTGGTGGGAGGGGGGGGGATGTTCCCCACCTATGGAGAGAAAGACAGAGTTAGAGTTTCATGTCCATGTGACTTCTTCATTCTAAAGAAGAGCCATACGGACTCGAAACGTTGACTTCGTTTTCCTCTCCACAAACGCTGTCAGACCTGCTGAGTTTTTCCAGCGGTTTTTGTTTTTATTGCAGTCCACTCGTCTAGCCCAATGATAGGATTGGGGATTGCTTTGTCACAAGGAGAATTAAGGCAAACACCACAATATCTTTGAGGATGAACAGATAAACGTTCCAAGAACAAAAGATCTAGGGAAGAGGGTTCAGCTTTGGATTGCTGAGGTGAAGATGAGCCAAATAGCCTCATTCAGCTAGAAAAGGTTGCACTCATGAGATAAGGAAAGGGGAGAGAATTTAAAGCGCCAATAAAAGGTGGCTCTTTCTGCATTTAATGCAAAACTTTCTTATAATCCTACACTTTTTAAAATACTTCATTAAAAAACAGCAACTTGTTTCTTGCTGACGTATGGCTAGATTTGTTTTAAGTTGCCTTCCACAAGAGGTAAATGGTTTTCTGAGCAGCCTTTTCATTTGACAAAAGTGGTACTTATCTACTTTATATAACACTCAGCCATTTAACCAGAGGAGAAATAATCAGGATTGATTAAAAACTGTCGGTGAGATTTTTCACACACACCCACCGCCACAATCTCCGGTCCCGCTGCAAGTCTTTTGGCTGGGGTGTCGGCTCGACCGTGACGGGGCTGGAAAATCCCAGCCTGTTCCTATGTAAACATAAAAAATCATTTTGGCGGCAATTGCTGAGCACTTGATTTTTGAAACCTATTTTATTCCAACTTAAAAATAGAAAATGCTGGAAATGCTCAGGTGGACTGGCATCATCTGTGCAGAGAAAAACAGAGTTAATGTCTTGAGTTGAATATGACTCTTCTTCAGAATCCTTCTTCAGAAGAGTCATGTTCGACTTCAAACATTAACTCTGTTTCTCTTTCCACAGATGCTGCCAGCCCTGCTGAGCATTTCCACTGCTTTCTGGTTTTATTTCAGATTTCCAGTACCTGCAGTATTTTGCTTTTACTTATTCCAAACTTGGGTGAAAGATTTTCTAAGAAGGTGCGCAAGACACTAATATATGTATAAATTGAAGGGTTTACTGTTAGTTGGGCAATGGGGGAAAAAAATGGGTGAATTTCCAGATATGCCATGGACATGTCATCGGCATGGAGGTGGGGGCAGGGGGGGAGGGGGTGGGGGGGTGGGGGTGCGCGGTCCCGAAACGCTGATGCACAAAGTGACGCAAGATGACGTTGGGCGTGCGTCCCGATGTCATCGGGGATCATTTCGATCTTTCGTTAGGCGGGCGCACACCGGAGGCAGCTGCTCACCCGCCGAACTGTCAAAGGCCGGTTAAGGCCATTAAAAAACCAACTAAAGTTGTTTGCAAAGCTGCCCGTCCAACTTTCAGGTTGGCGGTTCAGCAAAGAGCCCAAGCAGCCTTCGGGTTTTTCAGGAAGCCTCATCCACGGGTGGGATGAGGTTTCCTGAAGGTTTTATAAAATCCTTAATTAATTTTATGCACAATTCATAAACATGTCCCCGCTCATGTGACACTGTCACATGAGGGGACATGTCTAAATAATTTTTAACTTTATTATTTATGAACTTTTATTATGTACTTAATCTCCCTGAGGCAGCTCTGTGTCTCAGGGAGATTCCTGCGTTCTGTCACACGCATGTGTGAAAGAACGCAGGCCCTGACCCTCCCTCTTCCTGCCTCCCACGTAAGATGGCTGCGCGCAGCCGATTTGCAGGCTCCGCGCCTGCCCCCACCCACTCCCGCCCCGCCCGCCCGACATATGTAAGTTTCTGGCCCATCAGTAACCCCAGTTATCAAAGTGTAACATTCAATACTCGGCAGAGCCAAGCCCAACAGGTCTGTTCCAATCAAGATATTTTCATTTACTGAAAACCCAATCATTTTCAGTTAATCTTGGCTTCAGTGTCGCATTCACCATGCCCTGATGAATAGTGGTCTGTTCTCATCTCTCATGGAAATTGTACAAGGCCTTGCAGCCTTGCACTCTAATTTCCTTGAGGATGAAAGACGAATGATTTGTGACAAGTGCTGTGATCTAGGCTGCATTCCAAGCTGGCTGGCCATAACGGCATCTTCTCGCTGATGATGGCAATGCTTTATGACCTGTGTCAAATTGAATTACAGGTTTTACACATTGAGGGCATGGTATTCTGTAGTCTCCGATACCTGTGTAATTACCAGCAACAGAGACTGCAGTTCCTACTGTACAGCAATGATTCTTTTTTGATTACATGCTGCAAATTATCCATTTGAAAACCTTCTGCCAGAAAGTCATGCACTGGTTAGTTCCTGTGAGGTTGGCTGCAGATTTCATCTTTCAAACTAGAAATTCTGCACTCGCATACGGAAACCATTATATTTATTCTGACAGCATTGCATAGTTAAACCACACATTATTTAGTAACCAGCACACTGTTTGCAAAAAATCTTACATCTTTGACACAACGCTTAAATATATTTTTGTTTATTTTTGTCCCTTTCCCTCAATGCATCCATTCAAGTAATACTGAACATGTCTTGGCTTCAAATAATGTTGCTCTGGTGCCATCTGCCAGGGGTGTGAATGCACTCCTGGGCTGATTTTTTTTTTTCCTCTTTTACTCTTCTCCCCTCTCTGCTAGTGGGGAAATTGGGATTCCCTCAGCATTATGATTGTGTACAAGAATATGTGAACAGGGCTGGAAAGTGGAGCTGAGGTAGAAAATCAGCCATGATCTTACCGATTGGCGGAGCAAGCTACATGGATCTGTAGGGACTGCACCTGTTCCTATTTCCTGTGTTCTTCACATGAAGAGCTGTCAAGTCAAATCGACACGCAATCTCTCCGATATGCACATGACCACAGACTGGCCATGCAACAACACCGCCTCAATTTCCACTGTGAATTCCTCTTGCACAAACAGCATTATTCTTGTATGCTAATAAAAAAAACATTGTTCCACCGTTGAGTTGTTGACATTCATGAGCTAATTGCTGAGAGAAGGAGCAACAGAGGAAAAGATAATGGAGCAAAAACAGAAATGATGTTTCGAGTCTGTATGACCCTACTTGACCCAAGGAAAGTCATATGGACTCGAAGCATTAACTCTGTTTCTCTCTCCACAGATCCGCTGTGTTTTTCCAGCATTTTCTGCTTTTGTTTCAGATTTCCAGCATCTGCAGTATTTTGCTTTTATCAAAAGATTACGAAGGTCTGAACTCAAACTGACCTAGTGGATGTAGCAACTATTCATTTCTGCTCCAAACACCAACCTGATTGATTTCTTGTCAATGCAGTGCAAGTAAAGAGGAATTTTAGAGAATATGTCCATTTTGAAGAGTCTAGGAATGTAGCAGCAGCGATTATTATTTTCCAACTATGGATCAGTTCAGGAGTTGTCATTTTCTAGCACATCTTACATGGCCTGCCAGACGTTTGGTTAGAAGTTATGCCGTTATATAAATGGGAGAAAGGGTGAGTGAGGCAGCAAGGAATGCTAGGACTGCTGCACAAACATGAGCTTCAGTGGCTTCTCTGAGAGAGACAGGCCTCCAGCAAAACTACAAAATAAAACCACTTTCGTTAAGTTTTTTTGGTCCAATGTTTTTTTCTACATCTATCAAGTTTATTTCCAGGATTAAGTTCCTCAGTTTTTTGATGATTTTCAAAAGGTGTTTGAAACCATATAATTACATTTCCAATTGCTTGTTTTGGCACCTAAATGCCAATATTTTTTGATTTGGTTATTTTTTTGACTTTGCTTCTTGGTAGTTTTTCTCCTCACTTACTACTGACCTGTATGTCTGGACTACTTCAGTTATTATTTGATTTATGAAGTAAAAAAAAAAGTTTATCTATTTTAAACATGATGCCTGAGTTAGATGGGCAAAAATGCAGGCCAGAACAAAGACTTGTATATATTTTTAAACCTATAATATACATTTCTGCAGAATAATGGCCCGACTGAAATGTTAAATATGTAACTAAAGTTGTTTGGAAAAAAAAAGAGGCTAGTGTCAGGTTGTTACTTGAAGAAGGATTTATAAAATTCCATTATGAAACATCTTTAATCCTATTAATTGATTTGTAGAAAGCAGTTCAACTGTATCAGCACTCCAAAGAAGCTGAGTGGGAGGGGAAAAGAAATAAATTGATGAAAATATGAAAATTCACGAGTCTTTTTTTTTGAAGAATGTTTGTGGGTGAAATTCCGCAACCTCTTCTCTCTTTCCCATACACATGGCACCTTTCCCAAGCTTCAGATATTCCCAATTAAACCTCTTCATTGCCTTAAGTTCATATTATAGTTGATGGTAAAAGTTTCCACATTTAGCATTATCAACAATACCTTTAGCCTAATGTTTGCATTAATTTGCAACACTGCTCCATGTGCTGTTTTGCATAATTCTTAGAATCTGATGTGCTACAAGTTCTGGGGGCACACAGTGGAAACAATATGGACTGTTCTCAGTAAAGGAAGACCAGAGTCTGCCTTACTGTCATGCTGCAACATAGGAGAAACGGTTCATGTTGCTATTTGATTAGCTGTAATCTTTGCTGAGAAGCTCAATAATGAAGCACTGAGGGACGTGCGGTTGAATGTTTATAATTCATAATATTTCAATGTGATCAATCTTTTTTTTAATATTCACTTAGCGTTTTCAAAATGCTTCCAGAAAATGTGGAAAACTGCACACACATCAGAGACATAACTCTTGAAGCTGCTGTTTTGAGGCTGAGAAAAAGCAGCAGGATAACACCTAAATATTGTTTCTTTCCCTTCTCCTTGTCAACTCACCAAAACAAAGAAATCCAGATTCTAGAGGTCTTGCAACATGCTAGGAGGCATAGAAGTTCCTGAGATTTATCAAAATGTTGTGAAAGACAGACATCAGGTGCAGGGTAGTGAGACTTTGTGTGCGAAGATTGGTTTCACAAATATTGGTACTGAGGCTGAAAATATTTTGTTGCTATGAAAATTATGTTGGAATAATATTTCAGTTCTACATGGAAGAACTGAAACATCTTTACATTGTGAATAATGGATACCTGGGAGTGAATGCAAGGCAGTAATCTCAATAGGTTTAGGTTCCATCGTAAACTGAAAGAACAATGTTGAAGTGATTTATAGCAGCCATCTGAGTCTCTGGATGAGATCACTGCCTCAAACTCTCCCAGGTATTAGTTTATTTTTATAATATCCACCAGAGAGTTGAAAAGCTTTGTTGTTCCTTTGGCTTCATTTTACCAGTAGCATGTGTTAACAACAACTTATATTTATATAACACTTCTAAAATAAAAGAACACCCCAAGACGCTTCACAGGAGCATTATAAACAAAAATGATACCCAACCACATTTGGAGATATTAGGTCAGATGACCAAAAGCTTAGTCAAAGAGGTAGGTTTTAAGACATATCTTAAAGGTGGAAAGTGAGTTTGAGAAGTTGAGAGGTGTAGAGAGGGAGTTTCAGAGTTTAGGGCCTAGGCAACTGAAGGCCACCAATGGTGATGTGATTAAAATTGGGGTTGCTCAAGAGGCTAGTATTAGATGAAAGCAGATCTTCATGAGGGTTGTGGAGCTAGAGATAGGGAGGGGTGAGGCATGGAGGGAATTGAAACAAGGATGAGAATTTTTAATTGCAAGACATTGTTTGACCAGGAGCCAACTCAGTCATTGAGCACAGGGATGATAAGGGACAGGACTTGGTGCAGGTTAAGAAATGGGCAGGAGCGTATTGGATGACCTCAAGCTTACGGAAGGTCGAATGTGGGAGACCAGCCAGGAATATGTTAGTATAGTCAAGTCGAGGGGCAACAAAGGTATGAATGATGGTTTTGGCAGAAGATGAGGTGAAATGGGGTGAAGTAGACTGCTGTTACAGAAGTGGAAATGGGTGCTTTTAGTGATGGTTAAAGAAAACACTACATATATTACAATTTTAAAATTCTGATACCTTCAAAATGGAGTCCAACTGCTTCCTTGGAATATCTGGTGCGTTTGAGTCAGTGTTTCAGTAAACTTTTGATCCTAAGTTGATTAAATTAATTATTCTTTGAAGGACATTGAGTATTTTGTGCACTAACTCCAAATGCAAGCTTGTATTTTCCAACTGCTGTTCCATGCCAAAATGACTAATTAATTAATTTATTGCTCGGAAACCTCCATTCGCAATGACAATGGAACTTTATTTTGGAAAAAGGCTATTGAAAAGTTGGTTCTTCAAACAATTGCTGACTTGCAACCCACAGAATTTGAGTTTTCAGTTCCTTCTTCACAAGTTCAGCACTGTACCTGAGGAGTTACTTCCCAGTAAGCTGCTACCAAAGACTGCATGTCCTACAATAAGCTGTAAGGATTATGGACATGTCTGATGATTAAAATTGCCATCTTTTATATCAGAGGGAATTTCCACAAAGATCCTTTGATTGGATACAATCAGGAAATCCCAAGAGCAGATCTTCTGCCAAATTCATGCTATGCAATTGAGAGTGTTAGTAGAAATTAATGCTTTGTTTATGTGTTGTGCTCCTGGGTGCATCTGGGCTGGTTTCAGTGTCTTTCTCTCTCTTCTTTCCCTTCTCCATCGGCCTCTCTGCATCTGCACATTACTGTACTTGTAGATGAATTTGACCCAGTAGTTTAGCTTGTATATGTTGGTCTGGCCTTGGCTGCCATGAGAAAGTTGTAGTCACTGTGTGTTCTCTTCTTCATATGTAGGTTGCCATGACTAGAAGTTAATAGTTGAGTAGTTAGATCCTGTCATGCTAACCCTGCCATGTTCACTACATAAAGATGTAGGATTTGTGTCATAAGGGACCCAGTCTACTTAATGAAAATTGTAGTCTTGCTGTAAGCATGGAACCAGGTATTGGGACAAAGCTGAACTGGAATATTATGTGACACAATCGCTATATCATCAAATTCATTACAATAAAGTAAGTACTGCATTGATATTTATTATGTTATGGATTTGTTGGATGTCTCTGATGAGATCTTGAGACTTGTATGTTTAAACGTGAACCATTTATTGTTAATCTTTAATTATGTACAGATCCCATGCCATGTCATGCATGATGCTGCTGCCATGCAGGGATGCTGCTGCCATGCAGGGAGGCTGCTTCTGGGCTGTTCTCTCAGTCTGTTACCATGTGACATGATACATCATACTCTGGGTGGTGCTATTCTTCAATCCCATGTTAACCCTCGCTCTGCTGAAACCTTTATATTACAATGGCATGCAGGTACTTACAACATCATACAACAATAGTTTGGAACAGTGTAAATTTACAATAGCCAATCAGATTTTCTCATTCTGGAATATATTTGAATTAGGAGTAATTGAAGACATTCAATGCTAGATGCTTCATCTCGCTTTTTAACCCAGCAGAGCTTTCTGACCTTAACACAGTGCTAACCCATAATTCAGTATGTGAGAACAGGGCCCCAGCAGTTAGTGAGAGCCACCCTGTGCCGTGGTACCATGTAGCGTTAGTTCTTGATGTTCCAGACAGCACCACTCAAATATTTGAAGAGATTAAGTTGTGTTTACCCAGGGCCTCACGTCATTGAAACCTTTATCTCAAGGTGACTTGCAGGTTGAGAGTTTGACTTGCACTTCTTAAAATTGCAGGATTGAACTTGTTGTAAGCACCCTATGTGATTTCATTCACATCTAATTAAGCCACTCTATGCTTGATTAATTATTCTTGCAGTTAATTTGATAGTGACTGCAGAATTTGAACAGCCAAGTTATTCAGCTGTTGCTGAATAATGAAGCCTTTCCTTCTGGCCTTTAAGCAGGTTGTAGAGTCTCAGGAATTTCAAAAGCTTTGTTTTCAAAATGTATAAGTGAAAGTATCTACAGGCCAAAAATTGCTGAATGATGTTACTTTAAAATAGTCTGACAGAATTAAAACTTGTGGTGTAATTTATGCATTAAAATGTGGATATCTTGTGGAGTCAGTCGTAGTTGACAATTCAAACACACGCACAAGCAATGAAGCAGAAGAAATAGCTTAAAAAAGCTCAGAAGAAAAGGTACCCATAAATGGCAGCAAAGCAAAGCGATTACCGAAACTAGTCCATTGTGGATTCATTTAGAAATCAGAGTTCTAACAGCTTTATGTAAAGGAGTCAGTTAACGTATTGAACTTGTTTAATGGAAGCTGAGTAGTGTTGTGACCAAGAATTGTTGAGTGAGTCACTTTCATTGAAATTGTTTTGTGCCACATTAAATGTGTAATTGGTAGATAAGTGTTTTCACCGTGGGTTTTGAACAGGACCCAAGGTCCAGGGTGAGAATTATCTTGAGCAGTATTGCCAATTGCTGCATCTCTGGCTTTGTTTATTGAGTTAGGGATTGGATCAAAGGAGGAACTTAAAATGGGGTGAATAAAATAAGTTGAATTGCTACCGTTTTAGGACCAGAGAGGTTACTGTGACAGTTGGAGTTGAGATTTTTTGCTTTGCGTTTTAACTTTTAGCTTTGTTCCCCCAATATTTGACAAAATGTTTACAAATAGAAAAAGGTGCTCTGTGATTTGAAGCTAAAGTAGATTGGTACATAGCTGGTTGTTAGAGAAGTTGCTTTGTTCAATAGGTGCTACTTCAAAGCTGTGACTCCACATTTCATCATCCCAGATCATCATTTAAATCAGTCATTTTGAAATTAAAAACTGAAGCAAAGTATTAAAGGATTTTTAAAATGATGAAGTTGGATGCCTATTGACCTGAGCATTGCCTTTGCCAGGCACTGATTAAAGCGATGAGATAGAGTGTTGAGCAGTAAGGTGACCATTCATGACAAAGCAGTTCCCTCAGTCAGTGCTCATATTCATGCATTGGATGCTCACTCATACATGGTATAATCTTCTTTGATCTCTAGTTCTAAGAAAACCTTGAAAACCCAAGTTGGTTTCTTGATTCCTTATCCAGGTAACTGATCTTAGCAAGTGCTTGTGAAATGGCTCACTTAAAGCTGATGAACTAAATGAATTCTATTTAACCACATCTAGTCTGGACTGAAGTGAAGATATGGGTTGACAGGCTACATTAGGAAGAAAATGATAGTGGTAGGAATGCTGTCTTTTTTTTTAGAAAATGAAAAGCTAAGGAGTATACTGGCCCATAAATGGGCAGCGAGCAGTATCAAAATGGAGCAAGAGCTAAAAAACAAAGTCTTGCATATATATTGTGGCTTTCATGACCTCAGGATGTCGTGAATCATTTTAAAGCCAATAGTGATATATTTGAATTGTAGTCTCTGTTGTAATTTCAGAAATGTGGTAGCCAATTTGTGCATAGCAAGCTCTCACAAACAACGTTGTGATAATTACAAAATAGTAGTTGTTTTAGTGCTGTTGATTGAGCAACAAATATCAGTCAGGGCAGTGAAGAAAACCTCTGTGCTCTTATGTGAAATAACGCCATGGGTTCTTTTACATCCAACTGAGAGGGCAGACAGGGACTCAGCTTAACATCTCATTGAGAGGCGCTCCCTCAGTCCTCCACTTGAGGGGAGATGGTAGTGTGGTGGTAAGGTCATTGGGCTAGTAATCCATAGACCAAACTAATGCTCTGGGGCATGCATTCAAATCTCACCACGACAGCTGGTGGAATTTAAATCCAATTAATATATCTAGCATATAAAGTTAGTGTCAGTAATCGTGACCATAAAACTGTCATCAGTTATTGCAAAAACCCATCTGGTTCACTAATGTCCCTGAGGGAAGGAAATCTTTACCTGGTCTGGCCTATGTGTGACTCCAGACACACAGCAATGTGGCTGACTCTTAACTGCCTTTTGAAATGGCCAAGCAAGCCACTCAGTTCAAGGGCAATTAGGGATGAGCAACATTCCATGAAAGAAATGAAGATTGTCAGGTACGATTTTTGGCTTAAAAGGCTCTGAAGTGGGACTTGAACCCACAACCTTCTGACCTAGAGATGACAGTACTACCCACAAAATCATGGCAGAGTTGAGGGAGTAAGTGAAGGAAAAGGTTAAGAACTCACCTAGATTTTAAAAAAGGGTAAAATGTAAATCATCATTGAACCAATAGAAATGAATGAGAACTGATGTGAGATTTAGTGAACTATCAATAAGAAGCAGAGAGAGAGACTAAATTATCTTTAGCTTCAGATATGCTCACAGCATTTTGATACTTTATTTGCTTTTATTTCCAGATTTTAGTGTAACCTAATTCACGTGTCTAGAATGATTTCATCTGAAAACTGTCCTCCGGTTGTATTTAGTAGAGTAATAATTCAATAAAAGAAATCTCCTCAAAATGTTGTAAGACACTAAAATTCATTAAGGTGGGATCCAATCCATGTATCATAAGAATTTATCTTGTACTGTTATAGCTCACATATATGATAAAAGTGGTGGTATTTCATATGTGACGTATTAGAAATGGACAAGGTTTCCCACATAAATCAAACAATGTATGTGCAGTTGCAGAGCTCAAGTTTTGAGCGGAGAGCTGAAAGATCGAAAGCGAGTGGTGTGTAGACATGGCAGCTGGATGGACAGCAAATATGGCTTCTGATTATTTTCCTCAAGTGTCAGGAACTTGTTGCCTTATGAATGTCACAGAAGGTCTTTCTCCAGGGACGTGATATCACAGGGCTGATCTCCAAAATGATGGAAGACCCAGGCTGAATTGCTAGCTCTGCATCCTGTGCCTTTAAGAGAGTCCTGCGCATACAGCTCACTTTAATATTTGTAGTAATGTGGAAACGGAGTGATGTTTGAATAAATAGGTGTGTTCTATGGACTAAAGAGCGAATATATTTATAGCTTCTAGGCATCAAAGATGGATACAAGATCAACATCCCCACAGTCTTTTATTGGGAAGATGTCAAACACGATACATTAATTGCACTTCTCGTGGAATGCAATCATACATCTCATGCAATGACAGTATATCTGCTCCATTACAGATGCTTGCAGCCTTAAGCTGGTGTAATGTGCTGAATAGATGAGCTGAAACAGCTGCACAATGATGCTGAACTCAGTAAATGTGTGGGCAGGATAGGTCACGTTATTTTTGAATATATTGGCCATTAGAAATTTTAGTTAATTTAACAATGCCGTCACTGTTGAACTAGATATGTGGTTGCAGACAGTATTTGCTTTGCTAATTAACTATTTGCACCATAGCACTTTAATGAGGAGTGGAGGGCAGGGAGAGAGAGAGGTTCTACAAATATTGAGGAAATGGAAAGCTCCATCAGGGTAACAGTTTCTAGAATGTTTAAACTATCAAACTAAGTGTTTACTCAATAACTTTTCTGATTGTTATCTGCTTCCAATTTACTGGACAAAGTCAGAGACATAAATGTAAAGGAGGATAGGTACAGCAGACCTTTTAGAAGCAATAACAGGATATAATATTGGAATACTGTTATCCTTTTAATAATGGTTTCTTTGAGGTGAAAGCCTATAGTTGTCACCTTTCTCTTCTGATGGAGGAAAATGGTCACACATGGAGTCATGGGACTGGATTTTTGTGTTGGGCTCAGGAAACGCAAGTCGGGCCATATCTTGGCTTTGGAAGCCTGAGCCTGTCACTGCTACCTAACCTGCTATATTTTCACCTCCTGCAGATGTGGATGGGCAACATTCAGGTTTCCTGACTTCTGAGGTAGCGCGGAGGAGTGTGATTGGTGAGGTGGTCTGGTTAGAAGGACAACCTTGGTTCTCTGGCACATTGGCCCAGCTTTTTACATCATTCTTATGGCCCTTAAATCTCACCCCACCATAAATACCCCCATGCCTCCACCATGCCCCCTCTTCCATGTCCCCCTTTTACATTGCATAGCCACTCACCCAGTATCCACTATGTAAAGCCCTCGAGAGCCACATAATAGCAATTGGAAATCTTTGAAATGGATGTGAAAAAGTGGTATTGTCACTGGACTAGTAATCCAGAGATCCAGGGTAATGCTCTGGGGACCCGGGTTCAACTCCTGCCATGGCAGATGGTGGAATTTGAATTCAATAAAAATGTGGAATTAAAAATCTAATGGTGACCATGAAGCCATTGTTGATTGTTGTAAAAACCCATAGCAAAAATGGAGTCAATGGAAATCGGGGGAAAACTCTCCACTATTTGGGGTCATACCTAGCACACAGGAAAATGGTTGTGGTTATTGGAGATCAGTCATCTCAGTTCAAGGACATCACTGCAGGAGTTCCTCAGGGTAGTGTTCTTGGTCCAATCATCTTCAGCTGCTTCATCAATGACTTCCTTCCATCATAAGGTCAGAAGTGGGAATGTTTGCTGAAGATTGCACAATGTTCAGCATCATTCACGACTCCTCAGACACTGAAGCAGCCCATGTCCAAATGCAGCAAGACCTGGACAATATCCAGGCTTGAGCTGACAAGTGGTAAGTAACATGCATACCACACAAGTGCCAGGCAATGACCTTCTCCAACAATAGAGAATCTAACCATTGCCCTTTGATGTTCAATGGCATTACCATCACTGCATCTCCCACTATCTCCATCCTTGGGGTTACCATTGACCAGAAACTGAACTGGACTAGCCATATAAATACTGTGGCTACAAGAGCAGGTCAAAGATTAGGAATGCTGCGGCAAGTAACTCACGTCCTGACTCCCCAAAGCCTGTCTGCCATCTACAAGGCACAAGTCAGGAGTGTGATGGAATACTCCCCACTTGCCTGGATGAGTGCAGCTCCCACAACAGTCAAGAGGCTTGACACCATCCAGGACAAAGCAACTGCTTGATTGGCACACACATCCATAAACATTCACTCCCTCCACCACCGACACACAGTAGCAGCAGTGTGTATAATCTATAAGATGCACTGCAGGAATTAACCAAGGTTCCTTCGACAGCCTTCCAAACCCATAACCAATACTACCTAGAAGGACAAGGGCAGCAGATAGATCGGAACACCACCACCTGGAAGTTCCCATGCAAGTCACTCACCATCCTGAGTTGGAAATATATCACCGTTCCTTCACTGTCACTGGGTCAAAATCCTGGAACTCCCCTCCTAACAGCACTGTGGGTGTACCCGCACTACATGGACTATATTGGTTCAAGAATACAGCTCACCACCACCTTCTCAAGGGCAACTGGGGATGGTCAATAAATTCAGCCAGCGAAGCCCACATCCCCTGAATGAATGAAAAAAAGCTCCTTTAAAAACCTAATTGTGCTGTCACTCAAAAACATTAACATTCATGCTGGAAAAAATGCCTAGAACCATTGTAAAACAAACATCTATTCAGTAATTAGATTAAAAACAGATAACCCTTTAATCACCTCTTAAAACTGTTAATCAAACTGTGGACTCAAATTCCTGCTGAGATAAATGGTTCTCAGCTTTTGAAACTCAACGAAACATTCATAATGTGCTCAGCTGTCAAACAAACCATCGTAATTTCAGACAATGGAGTCTATCAAAACTGGTAAAAAGAAACAGATGGTTTATTCCTCTAAGCTACAGCAGGTGAGTTGTCAATAAAAGCAGTTCAGGAGCAGATGGCTTTTTTCTCTAAGTGAAAGATACAGATCCATTTGTTTTCAAATTTTAAGCACTCTGTACTTCAAATCACTTCAGATCATGAGACTGGCCTTCCCGAGCATTGTTTTCTATCATTTTGAATGCATAATAACAATTTCTCCAATAGTAAAGTACTGTAATGCATCTCAACATTTACACAATGCTGGTCAAGGGAATGGTCAACTTAGTTTTGCAAGACTAGATCCCTTTGATCAAATGCTGCAGCAAAAACGCACCTAACTTATAATACAACATCTAATAATGACTTTTGAAGTTATCAAACCATTTAGCACTTACCTGCCAGAATGTTCTTGACTCATCGGCTAGCTTTCCCCAAGGTTCCTCAGCTCTCAGACAAGGGCGGTTTTCAGAAGCCATCCAAAACCAGTTAGCCTACCACAACTAGTGGGCGTACAGGAAATACAAATTTCCCCTAGGCTGTTAATGACAACCTCAACAATGGAGGATGTGTGTCTGTTTCGCTACCTGACCCTAACTGGAACCTCTTCCTGACTATGAAGAGGTTGTGTGGGCCATTCTATATGGGAAATTTAAAGTTGCAGTGAAAAGACAAAGTCCTAGCAATTCCTGGCCCCATTCCTGACTCCAGGGGTATTCGAAATCTGGCCCATGATTTAACCTGTCATGACATTGTGTTATAATTATCTTGATAACTGAGTAACAATATTGAGATTAGTACAATTCCAATACCCTTGAATAAATACAGAGCTTGAATAACTAAATTATAAATAAAATGCATTACTCTTTTGGAGTAAAAGAACACTTTTTTGCCTCAATTTTTGTCTGATTACACCCCTGTGAAGAGCCTTGGGGCACTTCAATATGTTAAAGATGCTACAGATGTTAAAGATGTTAGTTATTCAGCTGTATCCTCTTCTATTATTTGAGACCAGATACAGAAGGCAGATAAGTGATCCATCCCAAAACCTCTACTTAAGCTTAATAAGTGGACATATGAGATGTGAGAACAACTTGTGTCAGCAGGTAGCACCATTACTTCTGAGGCAATGTTGGAGTCATTCTCCTGACTGCTCAGGAAATTTAGGTGAAGTTTAAACAATATATTACACTAGGCAAAGAATGTATGGCTCTTTGGAAAGTTAAGGCTCTCTTTCAATCATCACTTCCTCCTCCTTCAGGTACCATACCCTAAGAGGGCGTTGGCACCATGGGCTCTGATTGGATTGGTCAATGATTATATTTGACAAAGTACCACAGTGGTTTCTCATTGCTTTCTGCTGTATGGCTGGACAGGAAACTTTCTAATCTTACCACCTGCCACCAGGCATATTGGAAGGATTTACAGGCTGACAATCAACCTCTTTGGTCGCCTTATGAACACACCTGTAGCTATCAAGTGCTGAAGTGGGACTTGGACCTGGAGCTTCCAGGCAAGCGATAGGGATGTTATCACTGCGCCACAAGATGTCTCAACAATCAACACAACTAAAACAAACCCTAACTGGTCATTCATCTCCATCACAGGTGATAGATGAGTCACACAGTAAGTCTGCCACATAAGAAAGAAAGGGTTTGCATTAATACAGTGCCTTTCCTTGCCTCAGAGCATCCCAAACACATTACAGCCAATGAATTACTTTTGAAGTATAGTCATTGTTATAATGTAGGGAAATGTAGGACCCTACGAACAATGAGATAATTACCAGATAATCGTTCTTGATTTTTTATTCGCCCATGGGATGTGGGTGTCACTGGCTGAGTTAGCATTTATTGCCCATCCCTAATTGCCCTTGTTCAGAGGGCATTTGAGAGTCAACTACATTGCTGTGGGTCTGGAGTCACATGTGGGCCATACCAGGTAAGGACAACAGATTTCCTTGTGAACCAGATGGGTTTTACGACAATCAGCAATGGTCATCATCAGACTTTTAATTCCAGATTTTTATTGAATTCAAATTCCACCATCTGCCAGGGGTCTCTCGATTACCAGTTCAGTGACAATGCCACTATGCTACCACATCCTCTTATGTTCTCTTTTCCAGGACTCCCATGCTTTTTGAATTATGCCATAGGATCTTTTACATCTACCTGTGAGAACCTGGGTTTAACCTGTCACCCAAAAGACAACAGTTTTGACTGTGCAGCACTCCCTCAGTACTGCATTGGAGTGTCAGACTAGATTATGGGCTGTAGTAAATGCACAGTAGATACTTCTGCCTCAGAGATGAGAGTGACACTTCTGAGCTACAACTAATGCTCTGAGTACTGTATGTTATACAGTGCTAAGGAGTTGTGATTAGCCAAAATATTTGCAATTACCAGTACAGAGCCAATAGATGTTAAGAGTGGCCACATCAAAGTGCATAAACGTCATCTTTTGCTACCAATACAATCTTTTGCAATGTGACAACTCGTAAAGTTATTTATATTTTACATTTGTATTTCCAAAGTAATTCAAGTCTGAAAATCTCAGTGGTAAACACAAATAAGTAACCATTACTTGTGTGTATCTCTTCAGTGTTTAAACATCATATTTTTTGTTTTAAAATTCAATATCCAATATTTTCCAGAGCGCCAAACAAATTCAATATAAAAATATTTTTCACAGTGACCAGATCAATTTTCAAGCAATGCTGGTAATTGATTTAAAAATTCAAGGTGATCTGATGATGGCCCACCTGTCATTACTTATTGTTTAAATGTGTTCAGACTTGGACTCGCCTGCTGAATATACGAAACTGATTATAGAGCTTCTCTGTTTCCTCAGGGGAGGGGGTTGGTGATGCGGAGGGGGACTAAAACACTGAGCATGCTTCACTTTCAAACACACCTCCCCAGTCAGGATGGTGGGATTGGTGGAGGAAGGTAAATTCTGAGAAGAGTTTTGGAATGAAGAACGCGGAGAGACAATATAAAATAAAAGGCAGAATTCTGAAGGTGATACAGAAGCAGATGGACCTGGGGGAATATCTACACAAATCATTGAAGATGGCTGGGCAGTTTGAGAATGTGACTAATATTGTATTAGGGATCCTGAGCTTTATAAATAGAATCATATTGTACAAAGACGGGTAAGTTATGTTCAACCTTATAAAATGCTGGTTTGGCCTCAGCTGAATTATTGTGTCCATTTCTGGGCACCATACTTTTAGGATGGATCTGAAGGGTTTAAAGATGGTGCAGAAAAAAAAAATCACGAGAATGGTTCCAGGGCTGAAGGACTTTAATTACATGGTGTCACAGACAGAATGTACTTAGTCTCTCAATGCCCGTGATCCGTATGTTTTGTATGGAAAGAGGTTTTCTTACCCTTGGAGCGTGTTTTTTCAATAGCAAGCTTTCATGAGTTTAAAATAAAGAAGGTTATTTATTCTCACGTACTTAGCCTTAATTAACGCACATCACACACTTGGGGCGGAATGGTCCCAGATTTACACTAAGTGCGATAGCAGTGGGCAAAATGACGTTTTACCCGCCGGCCGCAATGGCGGTTTTTCAAGTGTTTGTCCCAAACCCGCCACGTTATTTATGCGCTCCCGCAAAATATTGTTTTAATTTTGGACGGGCGGGCTCTCATTCACCTGCCTGCAATCACCTCGGCGCTACATCACGCTGGGCGCCATATTTAAAGCCCAGCCGCAAGCGCACACCTCAGAGCTTCCAGACCACCACTGCTGCACGGAAGACATGACCCTGAAAGTGAAGGAGACTGCAACCCCCAGGTTCAGTGACACCTCCCTCAAGCACCTTTTAGATGCTGTGGAGGCCCGCCGGGATGTGCTTTACCCGTGCTTTGGCCACAGGATTGGCAGCAACAGCACTAACCCAGCTTGGGAGGCGGTGGCAGTGGTGGTCAGCACCAATGCCCTTTAAAAGAGGACAGCCACCCAGTGGCTCAACAGGATGAATGATCTCCGTTCCATGGTCCCAAGGTAATCACTCTTCTCATCACTCTCAACTCACACACACACAAACCCATCACACATCCACAGGGCCCTCGCTCACTGCTGGTTCATGGGCCATCACCATTCACTCTCTCACACTCATCATCATTGTCCTCATCCCATCCATGGGACCACTCCACCACCCACACAGGCCAGGCTTACATGTCATCTGGGCCTGGCAGGTGTCTTGTTTGTAATTTGTCCATCTCTATTCATGCACGACAAGCTGGCACACGAGGGAGAGGTTTCAGGCTGGTGGAATACCCGAAATAAAGGCCCTCACGGACTTTGAAAACAGAGGCATGTAGCTGGCAAGTGACAATCTGGACCAGCCCTGTGCTAATGGTGAGGTCAGCACTGCTCTACCAACTGAGGATCCAGCAGTGCAACATCCATCAGACAACCATGCCGTGAGTGATGTGTCCTGTTTCACAGGCCACTGCCATGCATTAATTATCTCCCCTTGCTTTCACAGGCACCTCCGCCAAACAGCCGACAGAGTCCATGACCCAGGGCCTCCAATCAAGCCTCAAAGAAACCCCCGAAGTGGAATCTGGAGACAACCTCCCTGAAGTCCCGCCACAGCACTCACCCACATCTTCCACCAGCGCAAAGACACACACTCCGGGGTTGATATAGCTTGATGTACCGAGGTCAAGACTGGCAGAATGGCGGCTGCCATGGAGATCTTGGTCCAGGACTTCACTCCTACACTGCTGCGCAGGCTCAGCTCCATCACTGATGCCATAGTTGGCCTCCAACAGTGTGTACGCAAGAGGGGTGTCAGGCAGCTCAATCTCACTCCAGCTACCCCTGCTCCTCAAGGAGTCAGCCCGGGCACCCACAGGGAGAAGGATCATTAGGTGCACACTCCGGGCCCATCCATCCAGGTGACTCCGAGTGTCCGGCTCATCCAAATCCCCTCTTCCTGTGACCTTAGCAGCTCCAGCCCCACAAGCCGAGGAGGGTGCCACTGCCACACAGCAAGACCCCGAATGCATGCCGGGGCCCTCCAAGATTCGGACCTCCAGTGGACGCCCACCAAGGTCATTACAGACAGTGTATCACAGCCAGCAGGCTGCCTCCACCTCCGCTGTGGCTGTCCGGGGAGCACCAAGATGTAGCGGCAGGTTAAGGAGAGTTAAGGAGAATTAGTTGGGCATGGTAGTGAATCACTTGTATTTACTGTTCATTATTGTCAATAAACTCCCAAGGATGTCTCCCTGCCTATGGCTCCTTGTTCTGATGAGCAGTGTTCGTGTCACTCAGATGTGAAACCTCCCTGCACAAGATAAAGGCAGGTGTCTCAGTCCAGGGCCTCTTCCCTGTGTTCTGTGCAGCCTTCAGATGTGATGGTCCAGTCTCACATTCCCCGGAAACATTACTGATGCCTGCACCTGGGCGGTGCTTGTTATTGCTACCAGAATGTAGTTTTCTCATTCTTTCTGTGGGCTCTCAGCACCTTTAAGGTGGGGCTGACCCCCATCCCTTCAGCATCTGTGACCAGTGATGCTGTGCTCCTGAAGGGCTCAGGTGCTGAAGGTGGACAAAGGATCAGATGCTTCTAAAACTTCATGGCTACGTCTATTTTGTGACCCTGATCACAGAGCGTAAGTGAGCTGCCTTTGGCCAGACAGGAGTCAGTCATTCTCAGGGGCTATGTGAAGATCTGTGGAGTGTCCTCACTGCATGTTGTCATCATCCTCCTGCAACTGAACAACTGTTAGGGATCTACAGCATCTTCATGGCAGGAGCATTCTCACAGAGGGAATTCGCACTGCCATAACCCAGCCTGGAGTCAAACGTTCACAGATGCACTGTGAGGATCTATGGGGTCACCTCACTGCATGTCATCATCATCCTTCACAAACCTAGCAGCTGTGAGGGCCTCCCGAGTGCGCCTGCCTTGCCTGGCCAGTGCGAGGGCCTCATCTCCGTCATTGTCACCTGCGAGGAATTCCTCAGCCTCATCCCCGTTGGCGTCCTCCAAGGACGGGGAGACCTCCAACTCCTCCTAAGTCAACCCATCTCCCCATTTTTGGAACAGTAGGTTGTAAAGGGCGGAGCAGACTATGCTGATGTGTGACACTCTCTGTGGACTGTATTACAGGGCTCCACCAGACCGGGCCATGCATCAACCTCATTTTCACCATCCTGATGGGCTGCTCCACCAGGTTGTGAGCTGTAGCATGAGCCTCATTACACCGTCGCTCTGCTGCAGTCTAAGTTCACCACATGGGTGTCATCAGCCACGGCCTCTGCGGGTAGCCCTTGTCCACGAGGAGCCAACCCTGCAGCTTCTGTGGACCCTGGAAGACTCCAGGGATCTGTGACTGACTCAGGATGTAGGCGTAGTGCACACTCCATGGAAACCGTGCGGACACCTGCAGGGTGTGTTTCTGGTGGTCGCATACCAGCTGCACGTTCAGCGAACGGAAGCCCTTGTGGTCGATGTAGTTCAACACTACAATGGAGACCTGAGCGCCATGTGAGTGCAGTCGATCGCTCCCTGCACCTGTGGGAATCCTGAGATCTGGGCGAATCCAATCGTTCTTGAATCCTGACCGTCCCGGCAAAGATAGCATCCGTGACCTCATGGATGTATTTGTGGGTGGTGGGTTGTGAGATCCCACAGAGGTTGTCTGTGGAGCCCTGAAAGTGTAGAAATTGAGCGCCGCAGTCACTTTCACGGCCACTGGCAGTGGATGTTCTCCATGTCCCCGTGGCGCCAAATGCTGCAGTAGCTGGCAGATGTGACCGACCAGTTCCCTAGACACGTGCAGTCTTCAGTGACACTGTTTCTCTCTCATCTGCAGGAATGAAAGGCGGCCGTTATAGACCCTGGGTGTCTCTAGGTGCCGGCCTTCGACGGCTCACTGTGGCTTTTGGGCGGCGTGTGTAGGAGCCCCAACTGCCTCTTCTTCCTGAGGTTGTTGCTCCTGCCTCTGCACAGCCAGGAGCCTCAGTCACTGACTCCTCCATTGTCTTTGTGTTCTGTAGGCCATCAGGCATACAGTTAGTTCACCAGGCTCCATGCTCCTGATGTACTCCTGCAGGATGAAAGAGAGAGACACATGGTTAGCATGGGTGTACTAAGAACCTGTCCTGGTTAAGTGTGATGACCCCTTAATGTTTCCTGGAGAGTGCTGGCCACCACTTGGATGGTCAGCGTTTAGGGCGCTGCATGGCTGCCCTATTAGATTGAACCACGGTGGGGGGATACTGACCCAAACTGGGTGCTGACATTGCAAGAGGGCTGTGAGCACCTCCACCAGTGACTGCTGCATGGCCAGCTTTAGTGAGGAGATTGTACAACATGTGCAGTCGTCCAACTGTTCTGCAGCCCACTGAAATGTTCACGAATTTGCAATCTGCGCTGGGGGTGTGGGTGAGGGAAAGCTGTGGAGCATTTGGAGGCACTTTGATGCCTCTGCGTTGCCTGACTGGGCAGATAGGTGGACCCTAAACATATCAATGTGGCTGCATCTGAACTGTCTCAACTGCAGAGGAATGGTCACTTTATACAGGTTTCCCTAATGCGTGGCCACTTCCCTCACCCATCCTACCCCACCGCCCCGAATGCTTGTGCGCTATTTTCAACGGCAGGGCTGCCTTCGTCCCCCCCGCCCTCCAGTTACCTCAACAGCAGGGCTGCCCTCAACCCCAACCCCCCCATTGTCCTGAAGCTTGAAGTCGAACAGGTGACCCTGGCAAGCGCTGCATGTTACTGTGTTCTCACCTCCGAGTTCCCCTCAAAGTGCAGGCAGCACGCCGTTTATGTGCTGTTGTGAAACACTTTCCTGCAGATGTGGAAGGATTATCCAGCAGGGGTTGGGTGGGGGGGAGGCACAATTCCGGCAGGCTGGTCTGATCATGATAAGCTGAAGTATTATAACAGGTTCCCGATGTGTCTGATGGCGGGTCATTGGCAGGCTGAGCCGACGATCGTGAACTGATTTCTGGCCGTCATAAAACCGGTCGCGCCATATTGTCTGCTCACGCCACTGATCACACCCAACGCTAGCAGGCACAGAAAATTCTGCCCTTGGACTCACGCATGTATATACACACACACACACACACACACACACACACACACAAAGATTGGATACAGATAAAGATAGTGCACTTTTGCAGATTACAGTTAATTGATGATTTACAGCCTCCCACGTGGCAAACCTGTAGTTTGGATGGTTTAAAGTTTAAGTGAGGGCCTTGTAAAGTCAAGCATTCACAGTAGGTTATGCAGTTTCTTGTAGTCACATATCTGGGATTTTATGGCTGTGCACCAGCACCCTGCTCGTGTAGGTGGGGAAGAGTCAGTGATCTTTCCCTTTCATCTGGCAGAGAATGATCACAACAAGGTATATGGTGGAGAAACATGGAGTAAGTAATAGGGAAACTGGTGAAAAATATTTGAAGGTGAGAAAGATCTTCAGACAAGAAACAGAGGAACCAAAGATAATTCCAGTGTCTTTACATTCATGAAAATCAGGAATTGCATAAAACCTGAAAGCATTGGTTGTAAATGAGCTAATTTTCATCCCTGCTTGATGTTGCTTAGCTGCAACATAATCACGAGCAGTCCAAATGAATTTGTATTCCATGGTGTTTAGTAGTATATTAGTTGCAGAATCTACAGTATATCGCATCTGTGATGGTTCCTAATTCAGCCCTAAATGAGACTGGGTTCGACAAAAATGGAAACATCGAATTGAAGAAGAAATTACAAAATAGAAAGTGTACAAGTGCCTGACATTGAGGAGGATAAGCAAAGATGCACTGCATTTAATCCAAGCTCTCGTCTGGCACGGAGATAAGAGTTGGAAACCCCAGCCGTTAAAGCACTGAAATTGCACCAGTGCATTATTTCCAGAATCAGTCTGGTCAGCAGGTTTTGCAGAAATTTGTTTTAATTTTTATCCCTTTTAGCATAATTTTAGTAGACCGTTGTGAGATTCTTCTTTAAATCACTGAATATAGCACAACCGATAATGGAAATGGGCCATCAGATTACAACATTGCCTGATATAGAATCTTCAGGCGAGGTGGTAAAAAAGGAGGAGGCATTGCATTATTAGTTAAGGAGTCAGTTACTGCAGTAAGGAGAGATGATATCTTGGAGGGGGCATCGAATGAAGCTTTGTGGGTAGAGCTTAGGAATAAAAAAGGGGCAACCTCATGAGGTGTTTATTATAGACTCCCAGATAGTCAGCAGGGAATTGAGGAGCAAATATGTGCACAATTTGTGGAGGTGTGTAAAAACAATAACAATAGGGTAATTATATTAGGTGATTTCAACTTTCCCAACATTAATTGGGATAGACATAGTGTTAAGGGCTTGGATGGAGTGGATTTCTTGAAATGTGCACAGGAGAACTTTTTAGCTAAATATGTAGAGGGTCCAACAAGGGACAGTGCATCGCTGGACCTAATTCTGGAGAATTAAGCCGGACAGGTGGCTGAGGTGGTGGTGGGGGAGCATTTTAGTGATAGCAACCACAACATGGTACAGTTTAAGTTTGTTATGGACAAAGAAATCAACAAGTTGCAAAAAAATGTTTGGATTGGGGGAGAGTGGATTTTAGTAAAATAAGGCAGGATCTGGCCAAGGTCGACTGGGAACAGTTACTTGTGGGGAAGTCTACAGAGGAACAGTGGGGGGTGTTCAAAAAGGAAATGGGGAGGGTACAGGCCTCTCGGCCTGTTCCCTCTCGGGTGATAGGATGGAGTAACAAGCCCGGAGAACCATGGATGACCAGAGATATTCAGGTTACGATGAGAAGGAAAAGAGAGGCTTTTAGCAGGTACAAGGGAAGCAAATCAGCAGAGGCATTAGTGGAGTACAGAAAGTGCAGGGTGGAGCTTAAGAAAGCAATTAGGAGAGCAAAGAGGGGATATGAGAAAGCTCTGGCTGATAAATGTAGGGAAAATCCCAAGATATTCTATAAGTATATCAATGGGAAGAGGATAACCAGGGAAAGAGTAGGGCCCATGAGGGACCAAGGGGGAAATCTATGGGTGGAGCCAGAGAACATCGCTAGAGTGTTGAATGAATACTTCACGTCTGTCTACACCCAAGAGAATGAGGATGAAGGTATCGAACTCGGGGAGAGAGACTGCAAGGTTCTTAAGCAAATTGATATAGGGAGTGACAAGGTATTAGAGGTGTTGGCAGGCTTAAAAGTGGACAAATCTCCAGGTCCGTATGATTTGTGTCCCAGACTACAGAGGGAAGTAAGATAAGAGATCGCAGGGGCTCTGACCTGAATTTTTAATTCCTCTCTGGTCACGGGGGAGGTGCCAGAGGATTGGAGAACAGCTAATGTGTTCCGCTATTTAAGAAGGATTGTAGAGATAAGTCAGGGAACTACAGGCCAGTGAGTCTTACGTCAGTGGTAGGGAAACTATTGGAGAAAGCTCTGAAGGAGAGTATCTATCTCCATTTGGAGAGGCAAGATTTGATCAGGGATAGTCAGCATGGCTTTGTCAGAGGGAGGTCATGCCTAACAAATTTGATTGAATTTTTTGAGGAGGTGACCAGGTGTGTAGATGAGGGTAGTGCAGTTGATGTAGTTTATCTGGATTTCAGCAAAGCCTTTGACAAGGTCCCACATGGGAGACTTATAAAGAAGGCAAATGCACATGGGATATAGGGTAATTTGATAAGTAGATTCAAAATTGGCTTAGTTGTAGGAGGCAGAGGGTGATGACAGAAGGATGCTTTTGTGACTGAAAGCCAGTGTCCATGTGTACCACAGGGATCTGTGCTCGGTCCCCTATTATTTGTCATTTAAACAACATAGATAACTATTTGGGGGATAGGATTAGTAAGTTTGCGGATGACACAAAGATTAGCTGGGTGGTTAACAATGAGGTTGAGTGTCTTGGGCTACAGGAAGATATATATGGGGTGGTCAAATGGGCAGATAAGTGACAACCCTGAAGTGATAACCCTGAAAAATGTGAGGTGATATGGTTTGCAAGGAGTAATTTGACAAGGAAGTTTTCAATGAAAGGCATGACACTAGGAAGTTCTAAGGAACAAAGAGACCTTGGCTTGTTTGTCCATAGATCTCTGAAGGCGGAAGGGCACATTAGTGGCGTGGTGAAAAAGGCACTTGCCTTTATCAGTCGAGGCATAGATTACAAAAGTAGGGAGGCCATGTTGGAGTTGTATAGAACCTTGGTGAGGCCACAGCTGGAGTACTGTGTGCAGCTCTGGTCACCACATTATAGGAAGGATGTGATTGCACTGGAGGGGGTGCAGAGGAGATTCACCAGGATATTGCTTGGGATGAAACATTTAAGTTATGAAGAGAGGTTGGATAGACTTGGGTTGTTTTCTTTGGAGCAGAGAAAACTGAGGGGCAACCTGATCGAGGTGTACAAGATTATGAGGGGCATGGACAGGGTGGATAGGGAGCAGCTGTTCCCCTTCATTGAAAGATCAGTCACAAGGGGTCATAAGTTCAAGGTGAGGGGCAGGAGGTTTAGGGGGTTGTGAGGAAAAACTTTTTTACCCAGAGGGTGGTGACAGTCTGGAATGCACTGCCTGGGAGGGTGGTGGAGGCGGGTTGCCTCACATCCTTTAAAAAATACTTGGATGAGCACTTGGCGCGCCATAACATTCAAGGCTATCGGTCAAGTGCTGGTAAATGGGATTAGGTAGGTAGGTCAGGTGTTTCTCACATGTCGGTGCAGACTCGATGGGCCGAAGGGCCTCTTCTGCACTGTGATTTTGTGATTCTCATCTTTTGTTCTCTACTTAAAATTGGAAAACCAAACTTTAATCTTGTTACACAAGGTGCTTGTTGAATAAAGACAGACTATGTACTGCAATTGAGTCATCATACTTCTTTCAGTTAGCTTCCTGTCACTCCCCAGGGACCTTGTCAGTTGATTAGCAAGAAATAGATGCACACTGAAAAGTACACTTTGGAGAAGGAAAGAACTTTGTAGCTTTTGAAAGGATTGTTCCATTTTAACACCTGCCCATTCTGAAGGAACATTCTGTCTATAAATGAGGACAAATTGTCAGCCCAGTGTGCAATTTTTCCCATTTCCATTTAAAGGACATAAGCAGGCATCCGAATACAAACTGAACCAATTTCCTATTTTTCACAGTTGAGATCTGAAATATCCCCTCCTTGGAGCTGGTCCAGATCGTAATTAAACATCCAAAAATAACGTGCAAAAGAGTGAAAGGGGAGTAATGTAACTTGCATTCAAAAATTTGTTGAAGAGCTGAGGTTCATTGATATATAAAAGAACTTATTGATTCTGCAATTGTCCTTCATTTTATTTTTCCAACACTGTAAAGTCCTCCAAACTTGTAAAATTTAACATATACTTCCATTTTATTTGTGTTCTTTTCCTTCCCATACAGCTGTTTGGCAACTTTAAAGGTGAAGAACTACAATCTGATTAGGAAGTTAATCAATTCATTGAACCTCAAGGGCAGGATTTTATTGTCAGCGAGGGTGGGCGGGGCCCGCTTGCCGATGCGTTAAATGACGCGTGGTGACGTTGGGTGGAACTCCCGATGTCACCGCGCCCCATTTAAATTTTCAGGAAGGCGGGGGCGCAGATGCGCGCCCGCCAACCTGTCAATGACCAATTGAGGCCATTGACAGATCAATTAAAGTACTAAGTGGACCTGCCCGTCCAACCTTAAGGCTGGTGGTCAGGCCAGGAGCCCTAGCGGGAAGTAGAAAAAACATGAAACCTCATCCACAGGCGGATTTTTATAAAGTTTTTTATAAAATTTTTATTAAGTTTTTTTGGAAATTATGAACATGTCCCAACTCATGTGGAATTGTCACATGAGGGGACATGTAAGGGAAATTTTTTTTTTCTAGTTTTAATATTTTTGAAAGTAGAGGTGATCCCCCTGAGGCAGCACTTAGCCTCAGGGAGATGAGTGCGCTCTTTCATGCGCATGCGTGAAAGAGCGCACTCTCGATTTTAGGCATTCCTCCCCGCCCGCACAGGGAGCGCATAATGCTTCCCTGCAGACATCATGCTGGGTGGGTCTTAATTGGCCCACCCACGTAAGATGGTGCTGCACCTCTGAACGGGGGCGCTGATCGGAAGCGAGCCCGCCCAACAACTTCTCCCTCGATGGGGGGCAAATTCTACCCCAAGCTTTGTAAACAGGAGTATCACAGCTCAATACAATAAAATGTTATTCTCCATTTAAGTGCCCTCGCCACCTCCTTATCTGGGGTGGCAGCAGAGATGGGACAGAGGTGGCTCCCAAATACACGGATGAGTTGTGAGGTGAGGTAGGGTTCCTCCCCTCGTGGTATCCATTGATCTGTGCTGGTAAGTGTGATTTGTGAGCCTCTCCTAATCTCAGGATTGGGTTCAGCTATGATGCTTTCTCAAATAGTCTATTGTTACTCCCATGAAGCATGAAAAATCTGGCCATCTATTGAAGATAGCCATTGTACCCCAACATGTGTCAGCACTTTCAGAAGACCAAGCGTAAATCAAGAGCCAGGAAATGAACATAAACTTTGCCCAGCATCCTCATCATTGTAAAATACTCTTGCCTGTTAGATTCTTTCATATAGGAGGAATGGGGACTGCAGATCTTAATGGTGGCCTCAAGTAACTGATGATGCCAATTGAGAAAAATTGCAACAGAGGAGGGAAAGCACTAAAATAACTAAGATATGATAAAGGCGGTAATCTTCCCGGGGGCTTGGCTGTCTTGTTATATGTTATAATTATTTGGCCCTCTTACTTGTTTCACAACAATTCTTGTCTACTATACATTAGTTGAAGGAGGACAATGTGTTTACCTTGGATTAATTTTAGTAAGTTCTTTTCAAATTTTAAAATGATGCATTGAATAGAACAGCTTTTACTGCTGGTGCCAGGCTGAGTTTGATCCCCTGAATTCTGTTTGCTTCTCCATGTATCCATTCTGGTTTTCACCTGCCTGCATTCAGAGATCAAGGAGCTAGCTGACTTTTCAGAGCTACTGGGACTATATGAGCAGCTTCGTCAATGCCAGTGATAAGTTTATAAAATTCTACATTACATACAGAATATAAATTACAGAAACAGGCCATTCATCCCAATCAGTCCACGTCAGCTGCTTGTGCTCCACTGGAGTCTCTTTCTATCTTTCCTCATCTAACACTATCACTGTCATGCTCTGTTCCCCTCTCCTCATGTGCTTTACTAGCTTCTCCTTAAGTTCATCTCTGCTAACCACCTCAACCATTCCCTGTGTTCCAAAAATGTTCCCATTTTTAATTTAGAAACCTTTTTTGGACGGACTGGAAAAGCTTCCCTTTCTGATTCACTTGTTGAGTTTAACAGTAGGTTTCGATTTGTTTAGTGCTTTCTCACTGCCGCCTATTAAAGTATGTAATAACAGTGGTGATGCTGTGTGAGGTGAGTATAGCTGTGTTTTGTTTCCCATCCAGTTATTGTTCAATCTTCTGAAAACACTGGCTTACATCGGGGTGCAGTTGGAGCCTTCAATGCAGTGCTACATTCTCCATGCAGGTATCAATAGACTCTTTTCCTGAAAGGCATCTGTCAGCTGTGGCTCAGTCATAGTGCATTTACCTCCTGAGCCAGATGATTGGTTGTTCAAATCCAGGTCCAAGGACTTGAGCATATGACATAGGTTGCCCAAGGCAGTGCAGTACAATGCAAGTGTTACACTGACCGAGATGTCGTCTTTCAGATGAGACATTGAACCAAAGTCCCATCTGTCATCTCAGGTGAAAGGGAAAGATCCCATGTCACTATTTGGCAAAGCGCCTGCGAGTTTTCCATGATGCCCTGGCCAATATTCATCTCTTAGCCAACATGACTAAAATAGATTATCCAGCCACTATTACCTTGCTGATTGTGGGACCTAGTGATATGTAAATTGACTGCTGTGTTGCTGACATGATAACAGTGATTACATTTGAAAAGAACCTTATTGGCTGTCAATCACTTTGGAAAAGCCTGAGATTGTAGAATGTGCTGTATAATTGCAAATTCTTTGTTTCTTTATGCCTGAAGTCAATTGTGGCTTCTCCAGCTGTTCGCATATATACATTTTCCAACACAGATCACAGGATGCAATTGAGAGGTGGGAAACTTCATTTGCATTGCTCCTCCTGCATCCCAAGTGTTCAGAGGTGAATTACAATACTTCTATAGCCAGCCTGGGTAATGATAACTGGATTGAACATTCTATTTACACTGTTGCAACTTTCAGGAACGTTCATTTTGGACTTGGAAGTTGCATGGACATGTTCCATTGCAGTGAAAGTGGCACTTTCTTTGGATGAGCATTCAACATGGGGTGAGATAAATAGACCTAGAATCAGTAACAGTCATTAACACTAAACATTATCAGTCCACACAAGAAAATTTTGTCTGTTGTAGGGTTTTGTCTATTAGACTTTGACCTTCATAAGATCTCAACCAAATCTTCAAAATGGATGAGCATCACATTGGACCTTATTTAAGGAAATTAAATAAAACAAATTTATTAAAATTTGAACAAGTATAGTAATGGATAAGTTATATATTTACGCAATACCAATCATTCTACCATCTCAGCAAGGGGACAAAATAATAAGATTGTCATTCTAAGAAGTAAGCTAACTCTTCATACGTAACTTGTGGATAACGAATGGTGTTTCCTTTCCTTGTTTTTTTGAATCACTCCAGGAGCCAAATTCAGCTCCACAATTCTTTTGGCAATTACAGTTCATTTTCTCAAGAGATTCGAACAGCTGATAATCAGACAGGCTGTCTGAGGAGTTGATTTTAAAGGAACCAAACATAAGTTTTCCAAGGACAATTAAGGTTGTTTATTAGACTAATACCAAGAATGAGCAAAGGATGGACAGGTTATGCTTGCATCCACTGAAATATAGAAGTGTAAGAGGTGACTTAATTGAAACCTTTAAGATCCTGAGGGGTCTTGACAGAGTGGATGTGGAGACGATGTTTCCTTTTGTGGGAGAATCTAGAGCTAGGGGTCACTGCTTAAAAATAAGGGATCTGCCATCCATTCATGGTCTGACTTACATGTGACTGCAGACCCAAGTGTGGTTGACTCTTAACTGCCCTCTGAAATGGCCCAGGAGGCCACTTGGTTCAAGGGCAATTATGTATGGGCACCAAATGTTGGCCTTGCCAGCGATGCTCACGTCTCATGAGACAATAAAGAAAAGAAATTGACAGAGGAGGGCCTGTCTTGTGAAAGTACCTCTGCAAATATCCCCATAGCATTTTTTTCCATTATTTAGAGTCCAAAGACGCTGTGCAAAGTGGTTGAGTAAACACAGTATGGAATATGATATGCTTGGTTTTAGATTTTTTGTGGCCTCTTGATTTGTGGCTGTATCTGTTCGGTCTGAGGGACACAGCTTTAAAAATTAGAGCCAGTCCATTCAGGAGTCAAGTTGGAAAACAGTTCTATTTTCAAAGGGGCAGATGTGGGTAGAGATTTGGAACTCCCTTCTGCAAGTGGCCACTGATAATAGATCATCTGTTGATTTTAAATCTAAAATTGATTGATTTTTTTTTAAATAAAGGTATTAAGCGATATGGGGCAAAGTTGGGTAGGTGGAGTTAGCTTGCAGATCAGCCACAGTCTTACTGAATGACAGAATAGGCTCAGAGCCTAATAGTCTTCTCCCTGTTCCTATGTTCCAATGAATTGCAGTGCATTACTCTGAATGCGTAATCCATCATATATTCTACGATCGCTCAGATGTGGGCTGTGTGTGGTCTGAGGAAATTTCTTTGGCTGGCTTTGTGCTCCTTTTCACAGAGGACTTGGAAATGGCTCATTCTGGCTAATATTCCAGCAGTGATGGCATTCAAATGTTTCATCCATGACATACTATATTGAAAGTTAATGTTCAAAATGAGTATATTTGATTTGTGATGGGTAAATCTGATTTGGACAAAAAATATATCTGGGAAAAGAGTTACTGTGATGACTTGATTTGAATTATCCCACAAATCAAATTTACAAATATATACTGCTAGACACAAACAAACTGGTCCAATCACACAGTGTTGTTTAATATTGAAGGAGCTTTTTCTGCATCTAAAACTGAAAGCAGCAGCACTGTATTGATGGAGGCTCGGTGCAGGGATCTAAACTATAGTTGGATTATAAATTGTTTATGTTCTTGAGACAGTCAATAAATCAAAACTAGTGTTTTCTCATGAGCTTACAACTTCCCCTAATTTTAAACAGTGGATCATAAATGGATTCTTATGCTTCCAGTCCTGCCAAAAATGATTTGCATTTCTTTCTTCTCACCAGTTTCTCTTCTCTTCTATCTCATGAAAACATTAACTTGTGGCTAAGTTATGGATGTGTCTTTGGATACTGGCCACCCTCTGATACCTCACTGGGCTGGCTATTTATTATATATGAGCCTCAATGGTGTTGACTGACAATTTTCTTTCACATGGAATAATAGGTTACAGACACATAACAACAGGAAGAGGCCAAGCAGCCCCCTGGGATTGTTCTATCACTCAGTTACCACCACATTGAGTCCAGTTCTGCCCTCATTTGATATTCACAAAAGTCTATTTGTACTTTTTTTCCCCCACGTCCTTCACTGCTAGAGAACAGAGGAAGCTTCAAACACCCCGACTGTCATCTCGGCTGAGATTGAGTAACTCAACACAGTCTGGAGAATCAATCGGGGGGCTTATTTTTGCTCTTTGCAACCCACAGAATAGGCTTGCAGAATCCTTTGGGAAACCGGAAGATCTGACAGTCAATATTCAAAATGTTTGGCGTGATTTTTTTTGTGTTTTACATGAGAGTTGGTTAGCTGAAAATCTCTCAAAAACATTGGCCTTATGTGATACATATTCAGAATGACTCCCACATGGTCTCTCTCTCCTGAGGGCTTATTTCTCTGTTACTACTACGTTAAATGCTCTGAATTAGATGTAATTAGAATTAGTAAAATGCAGTTGCCTCACATTTTAATGCACGTATTTTTCAACTGCAATGGTGTGCCTAGTTAAACATTAGCATTTGGTTTGTTTAAAGTTGCTGGGGAAACTGAGTATCAGAGTGTATCTTGGGGTTCTAGATTCAAACTGATGAAATGAGAACATTCTGTGATCTCATTTAGACAACCATTTTCCAAGGAGTATGTGACCTATCAGTTCTTCCTACCAAGATGTACCACCTTATACGTATCTATATTGAAGGTCATTTGCCAATTGCATGCACACTCTGTATGTTCACCAGTGTCTTCCTAAGAAGTGCTTGTATTAATTCTAACCCCCAATTTGATGTCCTCTGCAAATTTTGAAAATTCAGTTCTGATTTCTGAGTCCAAATTATTTGTGTAAATGGGGATCAACTGTGGTCGCAGCACCGATCCTTGTGCTACACACTTCCACCATTTGCCAGTCTAGTGAGTATGATTAAACCTTACTTTCTGTTTATTGTTTTGGAGCCGACTTGCTATCCATTCTATTAGGTATCCCCTGAAACCACGGGCAGGATTTTTGGGTCATTGAGCAGGTGCGGTGGGCGGGCCCAGGAAAAGGTCCGCCTCCCGCGATTAGCCCCCCCCCCCCCCGATCACGATTTCACGCTGACCAGCCAATTAGCGGCCAGCCAGCGTGAAAGGCACGCTGAGAGGCTCATCGCTGCCAGGGTGGGGGTGGGAGGAGTGCGAGCGCTGAAGTCTGCGCAGGTGCAGGGGAGCGTGCAACGAAAGCTCCCTGAAGGCAGAGAGCTGAAGAGTTTTAAATACAAAAATAAAGAGTTTGAAATTCTGTAAAAAACTGTCCCCACATCAGCCTCCCTCACATGAACATACAGATATGAAGATTCTGTCAAAGCATTTTTTATTTTAAATTACAATCGGAAACCTCTTCCCACCCATGGTTAAGGCTTCCTCAAAAATGCAGTGGCTGCCTGGCTGATTCACCTGCCCGCCAACTGTAGCATTGGACGGCAGCGAAAAGTCTCTCTTAATAAATTAATGACCTTAATAGGCCTCTTGTTTATTAGCAGGCATGCTGCCAACTCTCGTACATGCCCGCCAAATGAAATATCATACAAGTGCGGGACGCTCACCCAACGACATCGCATGCTATATTACGCCTGATTGGGCCAGGCATGCGCACACCCATGGAACATAAAATTCTGCCTCTCATGCTCTGACTTTAATCATAAGTCTACAACATGGTACTTTATTGAAGGTTTTTGGAAATATTATTCATATTTACCCTTTCTGTTACATCTTCAAAGAATTTGATAAGGTTAGTCAAACAAAACATGGATTAACACTGTGAACTGTCATGTCTCATTTTATGACGCACAGGATAAAATATAAAAGCTAATCATTACCCGGTATCAACCCCAGTACAGGCATAAAGATATTACAAATTTCAAACCTATACTTTAAAATTGACACAACAGCTTTTAAGAAGGCTGACCACATATTGGCAATATCGGCTGCAGACAGATCTGAAACTCAAGTAAATACCTCATTAAAACATGGATAATCACCGTCACTTGTGAAATTCACAAGTCCCTTCATTAAGGATGAACTATCAACAGAGCAACACTATCAGCCAACTTGCATTTCTACTTCACTCTGGGCTGTAAAGACATTGAAACTCAATATATTTTCTGAAAGGAATTCAAAAGAGTAATTTAAACTGAATGGGGTCATTCATTTCCAAAATCCATGGCTGTCTCAAAAGCTTTCAATATGTGAAATGCTAAAACACAAGGTGTGAAAAAAAAACCACGACCTGTTTTGGAATAAGGACTTTGAACTCTTAATTAGCCACACGATTAATGTCTGTTACGTGTTCTTAAAAAATAACAGCAGAATCTGTTCGGGTCAGAAATATCAGAGCGGCCGTGAAAGATATCATCTGAAACATCGTCAAATCAGCTGCAAGACAACCACACAGCTAAGTAAAAAAAAACACACTTTGGAAGTAGGAGAAGGATTCTCCCCCAACCTGTTCCATCTTCAAGTTCACCTTAGAGCCAAGCTCCTGACAATTCAACTACAGGAAGCCTTGCAGCTTACTGAGAATCCTCTGCTTCAGAGAACCTCCACTCCAGCCAAAGCATTAATTCATCTAAGAAACTACAGCATATGAACATATTGGAGAGGGAAGACCTAAGTTCAGGAAACCAGGATGTAGAAGCGATTTGGGTTGATATGTGAAATGATAAAGGCAAAAAAATCACTTGTGGGAGTGGTGTACAGGCCCCCTAATTGTAACTACATGGAAGGACAGAGTATAAAAGAAGAGATAATGGGAGCTTGTCAGAAAGGTATGGTGATAACCATGGGGGAATCTTAATCTACATGTGACTGAAAAAATCAGATGGGCAAAGGTGGCGTTGATGAGTAGTTCATAGACTATTCTCGAGTTAGTTTCTTAGAACAGCATGCTCTGGAGCCAACCAGAGAGCAGGCTATACTAGACCTGGCATTTTTGCAACAGGATAGGATTAATTGATAAGCTCATAGTGAAGGCGCCCCTTGATGGCAGCAATCATAATATGATTGAATTTTACATTCATTTTGAGGGAGAGTCGTGTGTGTCCAAGACTATTATTTTAAACTTAAATGATGGCAATTATGAGGGTATGAAAGCGGAGTGAACTGGCAAGTGAGGTTAAGGGATATGTCAACAGAGATTCAGTGGCAGACATTTAAAGGGATATTTCAGAATACACAGAATAGATACATTCCAATGAGAAGGGAAAATTCCAAGGCCCACCATCTGTGCTTAACTAAAAAAGTTAAAGAAGCATCAAACTTGGGCTGCGGGCTGACAAATCCCTGAATCCGGATGGACTTCACCCTAAGGTCTTGAAGGAAGTGGCTAGTGAGATAGTTGATGCTTTGGTTTTAATTTTCCAAAATTCCCTAGATTTGGGGAAGATTCCACTAGTTTGGAAAATAGCAAATGTAACTCCTTTATTCAAAAAGGGAAGGAGAACTATAGGAAAGTGGGGAACTATAGGCCGTTTAGCCTAACATCTATCTAAGGGAAAATGTTAGAAGCTATTAATAAAGATGTTATAGCAGGGCACTTAGAAAAATTCAAGGCAATCAGGCAGAGCCAACATGGTTTTGTTAAAGGGAAATTATTTTTAACCAATTTATTAGAGTTCCTTGAAGGAATTACATGTGTTGTGGATAATGGGGAACCGGTGGATATACTGTACATGGATTTCCAGAAGGCATTTGATAAGGTGCCATGAAGGTTATTGCAGAAAATAAAAGCTCATGTTGTAGGGGGTAACATATTGCTATATGAAGGTTGGCTAGCTCACAGGAAGTTGAGAGTAGGAATAAATGGGTCATTTTCTGGTTGGCAGGATGTGACAAGTGGTGTGCCACAGGGATCAGTGATAAATGACTTGGATGAAGGGATCAAATGAATGGTTGCTAAATTTGCTGATGACACAAAGATAGGTAGGAAAATAAATTGTGAAGTGGACATAAGGAGGCTACAAAGAGGCATAGATTGCTTAAGTGAGTGGGCAAAGATCTGACAAATGGAGTATAGTATGGGCAAATGTGAATTTGTCCATTTTGGCAGGTAGAATGAAAAAGAAGCATATTATCTAAATGGGGAGAGATTGCAGAGCTCTGAGATACAGAGAGATCGGTGTCCTTGCGCATGAATCACCAAAAGACTATTATGCAGGTACAGCAAATTATTACGAAAGCTAATAGAATGTTATCGTTTATTGTGAGGGGAATTGATTACATAAGTAAGGAGGTTATGCTTCAGTTGTACAGGGCACTAGTGAGATCACATCTGGAGTACTGTGCACAGTACTGGTCTCCTTATTTAAGGAAAGATGTAAATGCATTGGAAGCAGTTCAGAGAAGGTTTAGTGACTATTACTAGGAATCGACAGGTTGTCTTATGAGGAAAGGTTGGACAGGTTAGGCTTATACCACTGGAGTTTAGAAGAGTAAGAGATGACTTGATTGAAACCTTTAAGGTCCTGAGTGGTCTTGACAGGGTCAATGTGGAGAAGATCTTTTCTCTTGGGAGATACTACACAAGTAGGGGGTCATTGTTTAAAAATAAGGGTCACTGAATAAAGACAGAGATGAGGAGATTTTTTCCTTTTAGAAGGTAGTGAGTCTTTGGAACTCCCTTCCTCAAAACAGAGTCTTTAAATATTTTTAAGGCAGAGCTAGATTAATTCTTGATAAACAAGGGGGTGAAAGGTTATCGGGCTAGGCAGGAATGTGGGACTGAGGTTACATTCAGATCAACTATGGTCTTTTTGAATGGTGACGCAGGCTTGAGGGGAAGAGTGGCCCACTCTTGCTCCTAATTCGTTTGTACATATATTCGTGTGCACAGGCCTGCTTTGAAAGAGACTGAAATAAATACTACTTGTAATTGTATTGTTTGTTTATTTATCTGTGTTTAATTTTTGTGTGTGTGATAGTGCGTATGTGTGTGAGATGTCACATAAAACCTCTGGAGCAAGTGTGTGATAATAAATTATCTTCTGTATTTTTAAATTCACAAAGGCTTGCTGCTGGGAATCATTTAAATTAGGACAAACCACTCTGAGGGTAAGGAAACATACTAACCTCACACATTGAAACAATTGATTGCGGACAATAAAAAAACATATAAGTTCTGTCCAAGACACTGGTTTTATGAAGAGTTTTTGACCTGGCCAGAGTATTTGAGATTTACTTTACTGCAAATGTTTCCAACATTTGAAGTGTAATATTGTTGGCAGAAGAGTGTCTTTGGTTAACACAGGGAATAAGGTTAGAAATTTAATTTAGCAAAAATTGTTCCGATGATTTATTATCAATGGGATGACAGTGGCACTATCACTACAGTGCAATTGACCAACAAATTTGAGAACACCCTGTTTTGTATTTACCATACATTTACATGATAATTAGCTAACATCTGCCATTTAACCTAATATATAGCTAAGTTACTTCCCTCAAAGGAGAAATAAATTCAAGTGGTGTAGTTATTCCTTCCATTTAATTACTTTCTTTTTCTCTTTTCTTTTCTCTTTTCTTTGCTCTTTTCTCCCTTCCTATTTCTCTCTCTTTTTCTCTCTCCCCTCTCTATGTCTCCCTCTCTTCACTCTTTCTCTCACTCTCCCCCTCTCTCCTTCTCTCTTTCTACTTGTGATAATTTATTTGTCATCCAAGTCCACTGGGAGTTAACTGTTTCTACCAGCCTAGTCCACCAGGGTAATTGGCTGACTTTGTTTCAGCTGAAGTGAAATGGTTTTAAAAGTTTTACATATGATCATTGCATATTCTGCTCGCTCATTTGGGTCCTAGGGTTATTATGGTATAATGTATGGGAGAATAATGTCAGATAAATGTGCTTTAGCCCCATCATTTTCAGAGTAAGAGCATTTCCAATGGAATTATTTCTGCAAATAAGATGCAATGCAATTTTAACATCCCAGTTGTGTGAGAGTTCTAATTTAAATATTGCTGAGCAGCGGCTTTCAGACTCTCACACATGGGGACTTCCTTTCAAGTACTGATGCACCCTCAGGGATCCCTTCTTTCAACTTGCAAATATCTTACTTATCCAAAAGGCAAAGCACACCATTGTCGCTGGAAAGCTGTTTTGTAAGACTGCACAGTATTAGGAATAACAGTAACAAGAGTAACAAGCAAATGAGTCTAAAACTAGGGAAACATTCCAAAATCTGATAACTAATAGGCAGAAATTGGAGGCTTTGGGTTCCCCCTTGGGCTTCAGTGCCGGTCTAATCAATTCTGTGGAACTCCAAGAATACCACCCTTTGGTGTGTGACACAGTCATATACACGTAGATATATACACATAACAATTACTGCATGCTTAAAACTGAGCCAATTTGGAGTGGGTTTATTCCCATACATATTTCATTTTTGCACGCACTTTCCAATTTGATGCAGCTTCTTTTAAATTTAGATTAATGTAGACATATTTTCCTTAATGGTTTGTAAATGCGGAAAGGAAAAAGACATTGTGCATAGCTGTGGTTTATACATTAGATTTTGCTGGGAACTGCTAAATTTCTAAAATATCAGTGAGATCCATTATAACACTTGGGTTGCTGATATTTTCAATGAAACACAACCCTAATCTCCACCCCAATGTAACAATCAGCTTGTCTTGCGGAACAGTCATTATATTTGAGTGTTCATTAACTATGTTATAAATAACACCCATGTGATTTAATCAATATCCTACTGCTGCTTGTAACATCAAAAGAATATGTTATGCAACTTGGTCTCTCTGCTACAGGGTGAACTCGCCTTCTAAGCTTGAAACCTCTGAACTCACTGGTACTAACATTCCTCTTAGGTATGTATTTATATTTCAGCCAGAAGTCTCAACCTCCCTGAGACTAATTAGAAAATAAGACATTTTTTTCCTTTGGTTTTTCTCTCATGTGTCTAACTCTTTGTCCAAACTTTGAGGTTCTTGCTACTGGCTGCCTTGGGAACTATGGCAACTACAGGGGTTATCCAGCTAGTCCACAACATTAAATAAAACTACTCCAGCATTAAAGTGGTGCAGATATTTCTGGTATGTGCTCATTGACTCGCTGTTGTCTCAAACTGGTGTGGTACATGAAAACTCACAATTTGGAGGTGACCTATTTGTCTGGTATTTTGATTAATTTGTTCCAAACATCCCACATAACTTGTCTACTTCAGTAAACTTAATTGAATTCCATAGTAACCTCACAAGCTGAATTAAACCAAAATCCCTTTCAGTCCAAATTGGTAAGAGTCTCAAAATGCCACAAGGGACATTGGTTGTTTTCAGGGTGTCAGAAAAGCTAAACAATGAGTTCAAGAATTCTCCAGTAACCCAGGACAGAGTTGCCTCTGTCAAAATGTAATCTTGTGCTAAATTTTATAATATGGTTCAGCATTTTTAAAAATTCTCTCATGGGATGTGGCCATCACTAGTAACGCCAGAATTTATTGCCCATCCCTAATAGCCCTTGACAAGCTGCCTTCTTGAACCATGAAGTCCCTTTGATGTAGGGACACCCACAGTGCTGTTCGGCAGGGGGTTCCAATATTTTGACCCAGCAACAGTGAAGGAACAGCAACATTGTTCCACGTCGGAATGGTATGTGACTTGGAGGGGAACTTCCATATGTCTGCTGCCCTTGTTCTAGAAGGTGGAGTTTGCAGATTTGGAAGGTGCTGCTAAAGGAACCTTGGAGATTTACTGTAGTACATCTTATAGCTGGTACACACTGCTGCCGTTGTATGTCAGTGGTGGAGTGAGTGAATGTTCACGGTGGTGAATGGCATGCCGATCAAATAGACTGCTTTGTCTTAGATGGTGTTGAGCACCTGGAGTAACGTTGGAGCTGCACTCATCCAAGCAAGTCTGAAGTATTCCATCACATTCCTGACTTGTGCCTTGTAGCTGGTGGAAATTGGGGAGTCAGGCATCGAGTTATTTGCTGCTGAACTCCCCATTTCTAACCAGCTTTTATAGCTACGGTATTTATGTGACTGCTTGAGTTAATTTTCTGATCAAATGTTACCGCAGAATGTTTGATGGTGAGGGATTCAGTGATAGTAATCCTGTTGAATATTCAAGTGGAGATGATTGGATACTTGTTGGAAATAGTTATTGCCTGACACTTGTGTGGTGCAGATGTTACTTGCCACTAATCTGCCCAAGCCTGAATGTTATCAATGTTTTGCTGCTTGTGGGCATGGATTGCTTCTGTATTTGAGGTGTTATTTATATTTCATGGTGCAGGAGCAGATTTGCAGTCCTATGTCATATGCCCCTGCTGCTGCATTTGGAATGCAGATATAGAATGCATTTCTGCGATCTGTTAAACCCTATTTGGTGCAGAGCTAGCACTAGGACCCGAGCTTTGGAGTGTGGCTCTGCTTTGAATGATGCACAACAACCTCCTGTCAGTTGATAAAGATGTTTGTCAACAGTCTCCAACGGACTCAAGTTCATTATGAAGAGTGCTTATCTGCATGATTCCAATGGCACTTAGAACTGCAGATAGGTCATCTCTTAATTAGAATTGAACAGCAATGCCACACTGCTGTACTGAAATCAAATCAGAATATTTCAGATTGGTTATTATATCTATGAATTCATTAAAACCAGGCAGAAACTAGTGCCTTTCGCAACATCAGGATATTCCAATGCACTTTGCAGCCAATTAAATCCCTTTGAAGTGCAGCTATGTAGGAAACATGACAGCCAATTTGCACTCAGCAAGGTTCTGTAAACCACCATGTAATAATGACCCAATAATCTGTGTCTTTTCAAATAAAGATATTGGCCAGGACACGTTTATCAAAATCCATCTGGTTTAAATATTGCAATGAAGACCTCCTCTGCTCTTCAAAATATTCAGCTCCCCTCCATCCCCCAATCTTTGGAGGGGCCGTAATGTCTCAATCCACTCAATCCAACAGATGGGACCTCTGACACTGCAACGTCCTTCACTGCTGTACTGGGGTGTCAGCCTGGATTCTATTCTCCAATCTTTGGAGTGGATCTTGAATCCTCAACCTTGTGACTGAGAGGGGAGAGCGTGACCAACTGAGCCCTAGCTGACACATTGTATGGTTGTTTTCACAAAGAGGGAAGGGACAATACTGCCCTTGTCTACAGCCACTTCAATGACCTGGATTGTTGGTAACTATATGCTCCTGGTGAACTTGACGGATCAACAGATTGATGCAAAATTAACCTGTTGCAGGTTGAACACAGCAGTGCTGCAGCCATAAATATTTCCCACACTGGCCATTGCTCTTGCAATAAATAAGAAGAAATGCTGACCCTTATTACATTTCATGAAATTGCTCCTGGATTTCTCTGAGGTTGATTTTAAGGAGTGCTCAGTTTGTGAAGGTTGTCTTCTGTGGGATTGACATGAGTAATGGAATGGGACCACGTGCAATTACTATAGTTCATTAAGTTTTCTATTTTTGTTGTGGAACGAAAAGGCCGAGGGGGAAAAAGTATCTAAGAAGAAAAATGCTGACATGAATTAATCATATTCTAGCATGCTGTTTTGGACAATTGAATTAGCTTATGATTTATTAACTGAAATGGCTACTCCTTCACGTTCGTCATTCTTGCTCTGATTTATAGCGTGGTATTGTGGTCGTACTAATTCTTCACTTTGCACAATGAGGCTGCTGGGAATACATAATGCCATAAAGTTTTTTTTTTAAACTTTTTAAATCTAAGAAGTAAACAGAATTAATGTACAATCAGTTATGGCAGTTATTCAATATATCTCCTTTCTTAGCAAGAAATTCCCGATTATGTGGCATGGCGACATCAGGCGCTGTTCCCGAAGTCATCGCGCTGGTTTATGATAATACCATAGGCGGGTGCGTCAAAAAGTCAGGAACCCGCCCACATTATTTAAATATCAACTTAAATGCCAATTGAGGCAATTAACAACCACACTGACTGAAATAACAAGGCCAGAAAGCAATAAAACACCTTCAAGGTCAGATTCGTGTCAGGTGGAAAAGTCTTTTTTTTCAGAACAAGCTTGTTTGTGCAGGTTTATAAACTGCGGCTGAGAGCAGGGTCTCAGCCTCGCAGTTCAGAAATCTTTTGCTGCATGGAGTGTTTATTTTCTCTTCCGAAGGACTCGACTCTCATTAAGTGGGGTCTTCTGAAACCTCATTTAATATTCTGTCCATAACCCAGGGTTGATTGGTGTCAGCTCTCAGACACAGATGCAGATTGTGCTCTCAGTAGGAAACACAACCTCCAGTGAGGAGGAGAGGAGGATTGAGAGGAATAGAAGGATGAGAGGACCAAGGGATCAGAGGGTGGCCCAGGAGTCTGCGGTTCCTCATGGCGGGAACAGAGTAGCACCACACCCCGATGGTCAGGAGGAGCCTCGAGAACCTCATCGGAGGTGCAGAAGACATTATGCTGCATTAAGAGTATGCAGGCAGCGATTCAGCTACCTGCAAATGAATGAGACTCAGTGCTGAAGATCAGGGCAACTGCTACATCCCTTTGTGAGATGCTGGCTGGAGAGATTTTGTCTTGGGGGCCACTTGATGCCTGTCATCCTGATGGTTGCAGTGGCCCTGGACTTATTCATGACAGGCTCTTTCCAGGCAGCAACCAGTAACCCAACAGGGATAACCCAGCCGGCTGCACACCATTGCATAATGTTGTTCACAGATGCAACATTCGGGAAGGCTGGTAATTACATAGCTTTTACCCATAATGTCCAAAGAGAGCCCAAGGATTTGCTGCCATTGCTGGTTTCCCCAGGGTTCAGGCAGCCTTCAATTGTGCACACATAGACATCAAGTCTCCTGCGAGATAGCCCTGTTCGTTCATTAACAGGAAGGAATTCCACTCACTCAACATGCAGCAGGCGTGCGACCATGCAGGCAAGTTCCAGATATTCAGGCAGCGGCCAAGAAGCCTATATCCTCAAGGATTCTCAAATTCCTGATCTTTTCACCGGTCTGAATGCATTCGAGGGTTGGCTTTTAGGTGATAAGGGCTGTCCTTTCAAGAGGTGTCTAATGACACCTGTGAGCGTCCCAAGATCAGAGGGAGAGACGAGGTTTAATGAGAGTCACACCAGCACCAGGGTAGCAGAGCAGACAATTGGCCTTCTCAAAATATGCTTCCGATGCCTGGGCTGTTCTGGCAGTGCCTTACAGTACTCCCCCTTACATGTCTCCCTGATGGTCATGGTCTGCGGTGCCCTCCACAACATTGTTGTGTAAAGGGGAGACACCAGAAGGGGCCCAGACATCTGAGGATAATGGTGAAGCTGAGGCCAGGGAGTGCGCGATGCTGATGGAAATACCCTTGGCCATGACTGGGTGGATGGCCGTAACACCAGGGAAGTCTTGATATGGCAACAGCTTCTGTAGAACCTCGTGGCACACCTACATAACAACAGGTTTCTGGAAATATGTCCCTCCATCTCATACTTACAATGAGCAAGTCTTGAAGCCCTTGCACGAAAAACTTTTCCATTCACCCTCAGGCTTACACATTTTATCCAGCCCTCCCTCAAAGTTTGATATCCTACCTGCACTACAGCCACTAGTCACACATTCCACAGCTATCAAAAATAACACAAGCGTGAGGGAATGTGACTTCTGAGTTTAATTACAAGCCGTTAAGACTAGCAAACATTCATAAAGAGAGATGTCACCTATGTGACTACTCTGAATATGGACAGAAATGTTTACGAGTGCTCCGGACAATGTCTCCCTGTCAGTTGTGGCTTCACTGGGGAGAACATCTGACCTGTCACCTCCCTTGCCCTGGAGGACTTCGGGCGTCCTCCGTGTGGCTTAGACCTTGAGCTGCTGGTCACTTCAGGAGACTCTCGCACATATGCAAGTCTTCAGTCGCCATGGCAATGGTCGAGGCCTGTGTAAATGGCTAATGGACGGATGAGATACTGCCCTCCTCATAAGTGCCTTGAGAGGAACTTACTAATGAAGGGAGCTGCTGCCCATCCCCCGCCACTAGGACCAGTTGGTCCTCCCTGCCAACTGGAGAGGTTCCAGGAGCTGGATGGGCAACCAAGCTCCCAGCTTCCCATAGCCTTGGGTCTGAGCCCCTGAGCTCAGAGCCAGGGCATTGGTGTAGAGGTCAGAGCGCATCCCAACAATTGCATCTGCAATGCACTACATTTGCCCCTCCATGGTGGAGGGTTTGGTGCCCTGAAGAGTGGGTGATTGCAGTGCTTGTGGCCTGGATGGCCACCTCCACAGTCTGTGCAAAAGCAAGCAACCCCTCTAGTACACCAGCCAAATCTTCATGGGTCTCGCGCTGAACATCCAGCATCTGCTACCTTACAGAAAACTCCAGAGGCTCATCATCCAACTTGGAATAAGACTCTGGGTCACTCCAGGCACTCCTCCAGCTGCCCCAGGCCTGCTCCATCACACTGTCTGGCAGCTGCACTTGCAAATATGAAGTGCCCCCGCCAGTGTGTTAATGACCCCTGTCCAACGCACTAAACCCTGCCAAAGTGCCAGTATTTGCGATGGTGCTAGATACAGAGAGAGGATGTGAGGCTGCATCCTCTGAGGGTTCCCCCTCCTCAGAGGAGAGAGATTTCTGCACTGCTTCTGCTGGAGACTGCGCTGAAGAGGCTTCTCCTGTAACAAGGAGAAATCATTAAGGGGGTAATCGGGTAGTACATTACTTGACGCATTACACCTAACACTTGACCCTCATAAACCTTCTCACGCCTGACATGCATGAATGAACTCAGCAGAAACTATGAATCCCTGAGTGAAGATGTGAAGCCTCTGATAAGATGCTTGTCAAGGTTCCAAAGTGTGAAATCCCAACACCAAACACCTTACATTTTTCCAAAATTACTTTTAACCAAACTGACCATCTCTTATCACCCAGTCCGATACTTTTGCCATCTCACCAGGACCAGGCCTCCTTCCAATCTCACCACTGCCTGTACTCCTGGTAGTGTCATTCTCCAGAAGGGATAGCACTTCCTTTTCAAATGGAGTCAGGATTTCCATTTTTGGTATTCCACCGCTGGTATGGGATCACTCACGGGCATGGTGGGCTTGCTTCTCCCGAAAAGATTTGACACGGAGTTGGCGTCAACAATTTCAAACAGTCACATGTCACGCCTCAAGCATATTTTCAGATAAACGCATGCCTGACTGAAGCCTACGCTCAGGTGTCAGAAAGTTATCTTGCCAGCAAGCTGCCATTTAAACTGGTAACTGCTTGGAATGCACAATGGCATGGTTTAGGACAGCTGTGCACTTGTGGAAACATGCAACATTGGATGAGCAGATAATCTCAAATAACTAATCATTCAATTGCTAGACCTGTATCACACTGGACCAATATTGCTCACACTGATGCCATGCTCGCTGTTGCTGACCTCATGAGGTCATTGAATCTTTTCTGGCACCGTGACTAGCTTCTCCTCACCACGTCTACACTGCACACCTCCTTGGCCATCTCCTCCCACACAGCACCTGTCTGCCTCTTCCTCTTCCCACCACTCGGAATCAGCTGGTCATGTCTCCCCTTGACTGCATGGAGGAGGGCACCAAGGGCAGCCTCGCTGAACCTGAGGCAGCTTTGCCCCTTCTGCAGCCCCTCTCTCCTTGCTCCGAGTGTGCAAACATCTGTGCATGGAAATATACAATGAATGTACAACTACTCAATGTCTAAGGCTGGTAGAGTTGCTGATTTATTAAAATCTGAATAATTACGAGGCTTCGGATGGTTGACAGACATACGCACTAATTAATATTGACTTACCTGGATGGACTGCAAAATTCTACACTAGAAAACTTTCTGCTCCTCCAGGATCATGTGATGGCTCACCTGACTCTGTCCCATGTCAGGGGCCTCCTTAAAGGGCTGGCCATGTCCTGGTTCTAGGTCACGGCCTTCAGCCTCAGACTGGACATCCCGCTGTCCAGTACTCATTGTATGGGATGATGGTCTGTCACCCATCTTTGCCGCTAACGTGGCAGTTAGCATATTATCAGGCATACACCAACGGTGGGCCCAAAGGTCAGGACCGTCGACTTCTGGTTTTGGAACCGCCGTTAGCGTATGATTGTAATATTCAGCCAGATGTGTGGAATGTAAACCCATAGATGTAGGCCTTAGACAAAGTGGCACCCAAAAAGATCTGGGGATTCAAATTATGAAACTGGTTAAGGGTGAGAAAGAGAGAGGGCTTGTTTTGTCAAAATGGGGGAACTGGGTTGAGTGGATAAAATGCTGGATGGGGTAACTCAGGCTTGATGTTTGAACCATTATTGTTACTAATTTACGAAAGTGACTTGGATGTAGAAACATTATGTAAAGTAGTCAAATTTGCAGATGAAGGCCAACTAGCAGGACCATTAGGAATGAAAAAGGGTCAGCTCAGGAATTTAAGAATGAGTTAAACAAGATAAGTGGCTCAAACAATGGCAGGTGAAATTTAATGCAGCCAAGTGTAAAAAGTTAAGCATAGGAAGGAGAGATAGATGATGGAGCATACTCCATGAACGGTATGGCTCTGATGAAGGATGGTGCTGAAAGAGATCTAGAAATCTATATAAACTCATTAGCAAACATGTCGAACTAAAGCAGAGCAATAATCAACAAAGCCAATAAAATGTGAATAACAAAACCAAAGCACACAAATCTGAACTCGTGGTAGTAATGTTCAAATTTCATCATATTCTGATCAGACATGCCCTTGAGTAATACATCCAGTTCTGGTTGCCAAGAAAAAACTAACTAAGTGGATTAACTAAGATTGGCTAAATAATTTCTCTCAGTTCAGTTTATCTTGAGTCTTGATGAATGGAAACATCTCAATATTATTATAGTTGATTTAAAAGTTATCAGAAAATCCATATTTCAATTAGAACAATTGTATTACTTAAATCTAAACTTTGTACATGGTCACTAAACAGATTAGCCCTTGATAATTGAGTTAATTTGTTAAATATAGCCCAATATAACATAACCCATTCTTCAATTCATATCCTTTTCTGGTATGGAGATATTTCCATCACATTTTATGAGCTAATGAAAGTGTTTCATGAAATGTCTTCTTTATTGCACCGTTTTGCTTTAAACTTACATGTTGGGTCCATCTTCAGGGTAAAGAACAAATTATTTGGCATCAGCCCACTTATTAATGTAAATATTCTGAAGGATGAGCAAGAAGAACAAAATATTCCTTAATTGAATTTACGATGGCCTCTAGTTCAGGATATCATCCCTGAAGGCGCCAGTCATTTATGTATGTGTTTATTAAATTGTGAACCATGAACTCTCAACAAATTTCCCTGCTGAAGACAACTTAATGAAGTTTAGCAAGAGTTTAATTAAGCTGTGCATAGGTTTACGGACATGGGGATTTTTTTCGAATAAGTTAATATTGAATAAATAATGGACTTGATTAAATCTGCCTTTCTTCACTATCTGTGTCATGCTGAGCAGCTTCAAGGCTGCTGCATTTAAATTTTTTTCCACAATTAAGGAACTCTTCCACTAAAGATAATGCTCAAAGTAGGTACGAAATTTTAATTAATTAGTTGTTGTTGTTTTGGAGATTGTATATTAGATTCCTTCATTTAGTTGCCCGGCCAGAAAAATCAGTCTTTTGTATTATAGTAAGTATAACTTGAAAAATGAGCTCTTATTCCTTATTTTCTATTTGAGTTAGCAACTTTGCAAACATAGGGGACTAGGATTGATTCCCTTGAGAGGGGACAAGGGGGTTACAATCTGCGATTAAGCTGCCCTCATTGTTTGTGCCAGCTGCCTTCTTATTTTACTGATTTCAATATCGAACAACTGCTAACTGTACTGTTCACTGACTAGGTGCCAATATTGTGAATGTCCAAAACCACTTGAAGTTAGTCTGCGCTGATAAAGCTAACTTGAATCTCTTAAAGGCAGATGTGTATTGTGGCTGGAGCAGGGGCTGGCAGCTGTGCAGCAAATTACTCAAATCTGGGGATACAATGAAGAATGGCAAAACATGGTAAAGAATCTGCTCAATGCTTTTCACTAGAGGCCTTATTGGAGGACGGAAAATGAGGAGAAATGTCTGCAGGTGCACCAAGTTGTACTCAAGATGCAGACACAGAAGGCGGTATGAACAGTTAACCATGGAAGCCAATGCCAAGCCGTGGGGACATGGATGCAATGCTGCAAGGAGTTCAATGACACTGCATTTTCCCCCTAAACTGTGCAGGCAGGCTGTGATGCAATAGTCTAAAAGGTACTGCACAGTCCTAGTTCTGGGGTAAATAATGCATGTGCACAACACGCAGAAATAATTGAAGTGACCATGCATAGCACCTACATTTTAAAGGGAATATTGGTCATGCAAGTGGTCAAGGACAGTAAATGCAACTTCACATGCCATTTTCTACCAGCTGCAAAATTAACCTCAGACACCGCTCAATTCACCACACCCCCATCACTCACCCAGCAACAATTTCTCTCAGGACTCACACCCACATCTCACAGGTTTGCGCACAATGCCAGCTGTTCAACCATGATAGCCACACCACCCAAGCAGATGTTCACTGACACCTTCCCTCTCTTTGTAGGACAAGGTGCCACACAACCAGAGGCATCAGAAGCTAACCAGAGGGGAGATGCAAGCCTGCTTGTCCTAATCCTGAGGGAGGCAATGTCCCTTGTTATTAGTGGGGTGGCCTCTGCAAAGTCTGTGGTCAGTGGCAGGGCTCAAATCGTTGAAGATGATGGTATTTCTTCCGATTTACAAGGCGCAGGTGGTGTAACTAATCACCTCTTACTTCCCCATCTCCTTTTACAATAGGCAAAGAGAGAAAGAGAGAGAGAGTGAGAGAGGGATAGACAAGCGGACAGATAGACAGATAGGAAAATCGACAGATAGGTAGATAGACAGACAGGTAGATAGATAGACAGACAGTCAAACAGATAGAGAGATAGAGAGAGAGAGTTAATTGGATTATTGAGATATCATCATGGAGGCAGATGCCGAATTGTCATAATACAAATAAAGCAGGTAATCATAAGTCATGACATAGTCATAGACATTCATTAAAACAAAAATAAAAAAGGTAAAAAATAATTTTAAAAAATGATTGCACAATTATGATCATTTCAGCATATAAATTATTTCAATACATTGTAAAATGTAAATTTTTCAGAGTAGTAATGAAAGGTCTATTGCACTCTGCATTTTGTATTAAAGTCCATAGTTCATATGTTGTCAAGTTGAGTTCATTGAATTCCCAATCATTTATGTACCATTTATGAATTTTATAAAGAACAGGATTGGGATGTCTCGTAGTCAATTCATTCTATATCTTATTTGTAGAATGGTGTCTTTTCTCCTTAATTCCATAACCTTACTCTTGTACTTTTCATCTTTGAGGTACCCGATAGGTGATACTTGACAAGGCAGTGGAAGGACAAGAAAAGGATAGTGATGATGCAGATGCACCGCCACTCAAATTTGTGCATACAACCACCAGCGCAGATACTGGCACTGCCTGTGATTTAGAGAATAGAATAGAGGCAAGATATCCATATGGTGAGCCACTGGGTATAAGTGGCCTGAGTAGGAGACAAGCATTGTACAGGTGCCATTTTGCCAGAATGAAAGGTCACACTCAATTTCTGCTACAGAGGAACCAGAAAAGTGCTTTGCTGATGCAGCCTACAAAGAATTCTAATAATGGATATGTCCAACAAAAGCTTGGTGCTGTGGGAAGACTGCAAGAAATTAATTATTCAGTGTCAAGGATGATGGAGGAGTCATCCAGCACCAACTTGACATTGGGCTTTGCACAGAGTTTGGAGCTCATTCTTTCCAGCATGTAGGTAGTGGCTAAATCCCCTCACACTTGTGGACACAACCATGATACAGGGTATGATGGCCAATGTTGCATCTTCATCCTCATGCCCTAGCTGTTGCCTGTCTATAAGCCAGGCCAGCCTGGACTGTTGCTGCCCATGCCAAGATAGCGTAGTATGCAGCCAGTCCTCTTACACCCACAACTGCTCGAGATCAACCTCCAAGGCCATCTGCATTCTCCTCCACTGAATCACAGCAGTCTTCCACCAGCCATGCTGCACCCACTGATGGAACATTAGGACAGGGAAAAGCACATCGAAGAAGAAGGGAATGCATTTATTTTCCATTTGGCATGATTTCATTTAAAACTTTGAATTGGAATGTTTATTTTATGGTGGTTTTTATTTTGGCATTGTGGCCAAGTAGATGCTGCCAACAGATCAGCATGACGTCATGGGGCAGGATTTTCCCTTTGTTGGGCGAGTGCAGCGGGTAGACCTGGGAGCGGCCGCTCCCTGCGATCTGGCCCCAACCACGATTTCACGTTGGTTGGCCAATTAATGGCCAACCAGCATGAAAGGTGCACTGAAAGGCTCAGCACTGCTGGGGTCGAGGCGAGAGGAGGGATGAGCGCAGAAGGGTCTGGGGAGCGCTCGCTGACAGCTCCCTTAGGGCACAGAGCTGTCTCAGGGAGCTGAAGATTTGGACAAAGGAAAATAAAGATTTAAGAAATGGTATGAACATGTCCCCAGATGTGACTCAGTTATGTTTAAAATGAAGTGGAATTTTATTTTTTGTGTTTTCTATTTACCGTTGGAAACCTTATCCCGCCTGTGGATGAGACTTTGTAAAAAATGCAAAGGCCGCCTGCCCTATTCGAACCAAAAGTTTGAGCGGGCAGCAAATCTGCAACTTAATTAATCGCTTAAGGGCCTTAACAGGTCTCTTAATTGTTGGCAGGCGTGCTGCCGACTTTTGCATACGCCCGCTGACCGAAAGATCGTAAGAGTGCACAGTGATGTCTGAACGCTCGCCCAACGTCATTGCGCGTGATTTTACGCCTGATTGGGTTGGGCACGTGCCCATGCAATGAAAGTAAAGTCCTGACCATGATCTACCTGCTGTGCATACTTCCGGCAGACCTTCGATCCACGTGTGCAATAACACCCTTACCAAGATGGCGTCTGATGCGATTCACCGCACGAGTATGCACCATAGGTGCCATTTGGGAGCTCCAAGGCACTTTTAACACCAAATTTCTCACCCACAATATCTACAGAAATTAATTTTCCTAATTCTCATTTCACAAATCACCTCTCCCCTCCCATGTTCTGTACTATGATTACTAGGCAACCAGTGTTATTACTCCCAGTTTAATGGCACTTGATAACTTATTTCAAATTCAAAGCCAAAAGCAAATATGAAGGAATTTAATGGCTGAAAAATGTTCTATTTACAAAACAACTGGTAGAGTGCATACCCAATGCAAATTCACCACTCACGTGCAGTTATTTTGTGAACTTGTATGTTCATGGCAATAGAAAAGTATTTTTAGAAGGAGTGAACAACAAGCTTGATGAGCGTTCTTCAAGCTTCTGTAAGAAATGCTCACTTAGTTGTCCATCCAGGTGGCCAAGTCCAGATAGGACCCATCCATTAGGTGAGTCCTGGAGGAATTGTATGTTTCATGGACATATTCATTTTTAATTACTCTAAGCATTCATGTCACTTCCTTTAGAAACTTCTGCAATACAGCTGGTAATACCAAGCTCAGGGTCCAAAATGTTTTGCATTCCAGGCATGCACTACTCCACATATTGTGCCAGCACAGATTTGGAATATTAACAGTGACAGTCAGTTCAAAAAGAATAGTGAAAGGCTATTTGCTCCAATTCCCTAGGCATCTTAATTCATTGCCCAATACCAGTTTAATACAGGGTCTGTTTAAATCTATTGATCTCTTCATAACTGTTCTGACATAGCACAGTTAATTTGGTATCTCTCCAGGAAACTGAATATTAATCATGTTAAATTTCCCCAATTATTTATTGCTTTAACTCATTGCTTGTAATTCATAGTATGCGGTCCCAACTTATCATGCCTTGACTTGCATTTACTCTTGATTTAATCTTCTGTGTTTAAATTGACTTGCTGTAAAGTAACTTGACTATTTGTACCCACTGGCAATGTCAACACTGATGTGATTTCTGAGGAATCTGATATAACCCAGGATAGCTACAGTAGATGTATACTGCTCATATTTGAAAAGTTTATATCATTGGAAATGGCAGTTGTATCTGTCTAAATTACCTGACAAATACTGGCTCCATTGTCACCAAAAAGCTTGTCTCACTGCTACATACTGCTTTACTGGTGCATCTTAAAAATAAATGTTCTTGGGATCTGGATAATGCTTGCAAGGCCATATATACTGTCCAAACCCAGCTTTCCCAAGGAGGTGGTGGTGGATTTTCTACTATATATTGTGGCATTAGTTGTGATGATGCTTCCATGATATGTCTGGTAAGGAATTCCAGGATTCTGGCCAAGTGATGATCTTGAAATGGTAATGTATGTCCATGTCAGGATGGCCCATAATTTGGAGGGGAAATTGGAGGTTATGGTGTTCCCACTATGTGGCTGATCTCTTCTTGGTTGATGGTAGAGGTTATGGTTCAGGTAGATGTTAATAAAGTGACCTTGACAGGCTGCTGCAGTACATCTGTAGATTGTTGGTGTTGGAAGGAGTAAATAACGAGACCAGTGGTAAGGTCACCAATCAAACAGCTCCAACCTTTGATGCTGCTGAGCTCTTTCAATGGTGAATATTCCATCAGATCCTTAACTTGAGCCTTGTGGATACTTGAGAGGATTTGACGAATCAGGTGTTGAACCATTTATTTTAAATTAATTTTAGGGTAATGGTGACCTTCAGAATGTTAATGCTGAAGAACTCAAATAATAGTGTTGCCATTGAAGATCAAGGGGGACTTTCTCCTGTTCAAGATGAGTATACTAGGCTCTTGTGTGGCTGAATGTTACCCACTGTTTCTCAACACAAGTCTGGATGTTATTCAGATCCTGTAGAGGCTGGCACGGGTTGATTAATTATCAGAGCAATTGTGAATGGAACTAAGTGCTGTGGAATTATCATCAAACAGCCTTACCCTTGACATTATGACTAAGGACTGCTGATTAATGAAGTGGCTTAACATAGTTTGGCTGCAGACTCTTGCAAGGAACTCCTTCAGTCATATGCTAGTGCTGACTGGACTCCATTATCCACAACCATCTCCATCATCCACAACCATCTCCCTCTGCATCATTTACGATTCCAGACATTGATGTTGATCCCAATCAACTTGAATTTTGAGGGCCCCCCCCAATCCAAGGCACGCATTTGATTAGTTAGGCTGAAACTGTGTTCGAATATAAGTGAAATGTTCAACAGAAGAAAATCCGTTTAGCTTCCTGTGCCTGCTCAGTATTCTGAGTATTTCATCACTCCAGTCTCCCAAGCATGAACATTTCAGAAAATTATCATGCTACATGATCCCCAAATTCAATCATGCAAGAGCTCGAGAATGGCAATCTAAAATTGTCTTTGAATTATTCATCCCTCGTTGATTCTGTTCCACAGATGACATGGGGTTCCACCAGAGCTGAAGCCAAAGTGTGACAGAGTAATTGACCTTTGCTGTCTACATTTACCCATGTGATCCATTTTTAAAAAATGTTTTGACACAGTATTAAAATGTTGCTTTAATGGGAGTTTTTCTTCCAAAATGTTTATAACTGTGCACTCTGGTTAAATCTTCAAAGCTTGAGAAAACATCTCATGGGGCTTTGGTAATTTTGTGTTGGACCTCTGCTTGTGCTGATAATTTAAAAGCAATTGACAATGTTCCCCAAGAACTGTGCTCCAAAGAGAGTTATTTGGATGTGAGCTTATCGTGTTTTATCATTCTCTGCTATAAGATCATGAAAGACAATATTTTAAATGTGATGTACTCAATTACTTTTCTCAATTTGCAAAGTATTGTGCTTTTGCTAAAGATAAGGCCCTCTCGAGACACATGTTAACACTTGATTTAAGCTTCAATTCTTAAAATACATGGATACCTCGACTGGTTAATGACCACATTTTAAATCTTGCTCTCTACATGCAGTCCTTTGAGTTCATAGGTTTTGTGATCTTACTGCCAGCCTTGTTTTGGTCATGATGTTTCTATCCTTTCATTGAGGGACAGCTGATGACAATGATAGTACAGTTTTACTGTTGAGAAGTGGTTTGCTCTAAAATGAACAGCTGTTTATCCATTTGTCTTGTGTATATTTATCTACTGTATCTCTTCATAAATTGTTTGTTGATTTAAAAAAGGATACTTACGCTTCTTTTTGTGACCAGGGAAAACTGCATAGAGCACTTAAACTGAAACAGGCAATGAATTCTGAAGGGCTTTCTCTCAAATGTAATAAACTCTGCAGTAACTAGAGAGCTGGAGTGTATTTTTTCTCTCTTGTAAATCACAACTGCAACTGACTTAGGGGATGAAGAATGTCCTGTGAACATGGACAAATGATAGTGCTGCAGCTGAAACAAATACTTATCACCTTCTTGCAACCAGTTAGCATTTTGTAATTCCAATGCAAGAAACAAATATGAACCACCATTTGTTTCCGTTAATTACGTGATGGTTTGAGGCAAAACAACAGTTTGAGTCCTTCAAGAACTGGAAAATGTTCTCAATCTTTAAATGTCTGCTGACAAATTCCAAAATACTGTGTGCTTCCCATATTTCCCAGTCAAAAATGTTACTAATTACCAGTGTTGCACATAACACAGCAAAATTGCTTTGACATCCAGGAGTTTCAGTCCCAATAGCTATTGTAAAATTTAACTAGACTCAGCTGAATATCAAAACAATTACTGCTGTAATTGTTAAAAAAGAACAATAGAATGATTATTGGGGATAACATGGACCATCAAGTTTATAAGTCTTGTAACAGGAATGATTTAGCCACTATAATTATCTTACCGATGGATAAACTCATCTTTTCTCCTGATCAGTGTGTGTCCAGCTCATTTATGGAGTGAATAATTTCATAATCCATGCTACACAGCTACACTACTTGACTATTTTTCCTTTTCTTGTTATCTCCATGTCTCATCAATTCAACTATTTTCAAATTGGACAGCCAAACACTGGACAGCTCCTGTAGCCAATATAATGCGTTGTGATGATTGTGCCAAGAAACAATGCTAATTGACAATACTGAGCTTATATGCAGATCGCAACCATAACTAATAAGACATAATCAGCTTCAGGGTAAAACCCTCAGGCACTGGCTCAGCTCACATGTGCCCAGGATGTGGTGGTTGATTGAGTATGACCTTGAAATTGCCATTCAGTTTCCTATAGTTTACTAGATAGCAGAAACTGTAATGCTCTTGTCACGATCCAATTAGAGATCAGTAACTTTTTTTAAAAATTAAACAAAGTTTGAAATCCCAGTTACCCACTCAGAGAATAAAGACACAACAGAGCCTTACGTCTTTGGGCTTGATCTGTGCAATTGAGCACTTACTTCATACCAGGGCAAAATACATCTTTCCTCTAGAATTACAGATTAAAATTGTCTCTCCTTGTACAGCAGATTATTGGGGAACATTTTAATAACCAGGGGGCATAGATTTAAGGTAAGGGGCAGGAGATTTAGAGGGGCTGTGAGGAAGAATTTTTTCACCCAGAGGGTGGTGAGAATCTGGAACTCACTGCCTGAAAGTGTGGTAGAGGCAGAAATGCTCATACCATTTAAGAAGTATTTGGATGTGCACTTGCAATGCCATGGCATACAAGGCTATGGGCCTAGTGCTGGAAAATGGGATTAGAATAGTTAGGCGCTTGTTTGAGGGGTGCAGAGTTGATGGGCTGAAGGATCTTTTTCTGTGCTGTAGACCTCTATGACACTATGACACAAGTTTCCACAGTTTTAAACAAACAAAGTAAATTCTACAAAGTCAGAAAAGTAAATCACTGTACTATATCTATCTTATACTTTAACATTCAGAGTTAACATGAGGTAAATATGAATTCATGAGCAAACTGTGGTCGAACATGCCACACTACACATTAAATGTCAGATGCAACCAAGGCAAATCCCATGGGTTTCTCAGCAACCCATCCAGATGTCAGCGACCATTGTGAATCACAAATCTCTTTAAAACTGTCTCCTTCACAATGGATTTTAGCTCTTAACTTTCAAAGATCTAGCCTCTGAATTTCCTCAAAAGCCACTCCAACTTGGACTGCCTCAAGGACTGCCTACTTCCCAATCGTTCAATCTCTTCTCCTGAGACTGTGTTCTATGGGATTCACAAAGCTGCACTCCCATCTCTAATTACCAGCACACTCCCACTCTTTCACTGACCACTAGCTTCACTAAGCTGGTATTGCCCCTGGGTTTCTCTGAATTCCAGTCTCCTGGCTCGGTGTAGCTATATGTGTCCCCCAGGGCTTCTCCTGACACTAACTGCCTCCAGCATGGAACCCATGGTCATCTACCATTTTCTCAGCTTCTCAGGACTTTTCTAAGCCCTAACTGTCTAGAGTCTGCTAACAGCAGCACCTTTCCACTATTCTCTTCCCTTCTTGTAAAACACTCAGATAAATTGAAACCACAGAACCTTCTTAAGCTCCATCCATTTCCATGATGACATAGCGTTTCAGGATTCACTGAATGCTTTAGGTCTAATTTAGCTCTAACTCTAAAAATAAAACATCTCTCTGGACTGCACTTCTTTACCAGTGTGTAGACACCATGTCTCCATCTCTCCAGTGAAGTAAGCCCATCTGCTGTTTTAAGATCTTACCTTTCTAGCTGTTGACCCCTTAAGTCAACATGGTCCCAACATTTTAAGTGTAATAGACTGCAAGCTGCTTTAGATGCATTTATCCTATTTTTTATACTTAAATTTGAATCTTCCCAGAACTACACATTACCTCCAAAATATTAACATGAACCACGAACTAGATACTCGTCACACTCTAAATTTCTTACAGATTCAGTGTAACTTCTTTGCCGACTTAACTGCTTTGATGTGAGAACATTATTCTCCCCTCAGGAAGCCTTCATTGATTTCCTCAGCATTACTTCCTGAGCTTTCTTGGTAATTTGTTCTCTTAATGTTAACAAATCCTAGTGTATGCTTCATCCTTCCTACAACAATGCATGCTGTATTGAATCTTGTACACCCTCAGAAAGCAATATTAAGGGAAGATTTGAAGCTCCATTTATTAATAATTTCCTTATTAAAATACTATTATAATGCACTCATTGCACATCATTAGCATCTTGGAGCTTTTGTCAGTGACATCTGAAGATTGTTAGATTATTCAGTTTCCAATGACCATTCCATCATTGGGACTGACCTGCCATCTGCCCGAACATGGACTCTAGTTGCCATTTAATTTCCTTAGATAATGTTTTTACACAATTTCCCCTCTCATCCTTTTGATTGATAAAGGAAATTCCTGGATATCTGTCCATTTCCACCTCCACATCCTACCACCTCCATTATTCACTGCTGATAGACTGTGCAGTAATTCCTACCAGAATTTCTTGGTTGCATTCTGCTTTAGAAATAATATACATTTAAAATAGATGTGCATGATCCAAGCCAAACCTGGAACCACTGTTCAGGCCAATCACTTAAACGGGAATGCAAGCCTCAAGAATTTGCACACAAATAAAGGAAAATCCATTTCCATTCTGGCTTTTAATCTCCTGAGTAGAAATGTGTTCTCTGATCCTGTTATTAAGAATATCTATCCATTCCCACACCCTCTCATATCTGACCTTTGCTGCCTTTCTCCAATTAATATTTCTGGTGGTCTCTGTAGCACAGGATCCATTGTGTTCTACAGAATGCTTGAGCATTTTAGCCTATTCATTGCGAAGGAGATACTTTAAATTGCAGGAACTGTAGTTGAAAGTGTTGAGAGTGACATGTTAAAAGTAAAATTGAAAGAATAAAAAGTCATGTTGCACTGAGAACACATCCACAAATGTGATTTTATACATATATATCTGGAATAAATAGCTTCAATGGTGTGTTTGGCTGAGCTGAAGCCATGCTGCTAATATTTAAACAGTGCACTCTGGAAATTAATAAACTGTTTTGTATTTCCAGGAATCCTTAACCATCAAAGTTATCACAGGTTAGCTCTCCAAATGGTGATGTTATGAACCTTGGCAAAGGTCAGTCGGCAAAGAGTTGGCTCGCCCTCAAACAAGGAAGCAAAAATTGCATTGTAAAATAATTCAGGCAGTTCTTATGTGAATCATTATTGCTGGTTGCAGAACAATCTCAAATAAAGGGCAGAATTCTTACCTCGATGAGTGGGCGGGCAACCGAACCCCACCACCGAAACGGGACCCACCGCCATTTTGAGTGGGCGGGCCAATTAAGGCAAGCACACGAAAGAGCACACTGCTCCCTGAGGCAAAGTCCTGTCTCAGGGAGATTCGTGAGAGGTAAGTAAACTCTAAAAATAGAGAAATATTAAAATTATTAACATGTCCCCCTCATGTGACAATGTCACACGAAATGGGACATGCTAATAATAAACACATAAAATGTATTAAATTTTTAAAAAACAGACATGAAACTTCATCTCGCAGTATAATCTGCAGCCCGCTGGGGCTCCTGGCCTGCCCGCCAGCCTTAAGGTTGGCCAGGCAGGGTGTTTAATAATGTTAATTAGCCTCTCAATGGCCTTAATTGGCCATTGACAGGTTGGCGGGTGGACAGCTGATTTCGCTATCCGCCCGTCTTTGTGAATATTTAAATGGACCGGGATGATGTCGGGGGTTCCTCCTGACATCATCCTGTGTCATTTTCCCCTCAGCGAGTGGGCCCCGCCCTCAAATCGCCGAGGGGAAAATCTTGGCCAAAGCCTAGGAAGAGGTTACCTGAAAAGCCTTTAGTCAGAGTTAACGCATTGCTTGTAGTAATGGGGGTAAAGGAAAGTGTTAATAATAAGTATTAGAGTTTGAATGAGTACTGATTTAGCAGTAAATTATGATCAGCCATTTCCTCACGATTCTTCCTCCCTTTTGGTCCATTTGCAGCACCTTCTCAATTTAGGCCAAACCTCAGTAGGCTGTGCTGAAAGCAATTGTAAATTTAAGTTAATATGAAAAATATTCAAAATGCACAACAGCCAGTCAGCACCTACAAAGAGTAAAGAGGTAGGATATGATAGTATTTCCAGCACTTTCTATATTTTTTTAATGTATTAGCAGAGTTTATGCTTTACCTATTACTGTTGATATTGCATTTGATTAGAGTATGAAAGGGGCAAAATTTTGTCTCCTTTCCCACCATTTAAGATTAGAAGTTCTCCCTCGAGCAAACCACCTTTATATCAATTGAGTATATTGGATTCCAATAACATTCGTTTAGCTTTTTTTATTCATTCGTGGGATATGGGTGTTGCTATCAAGGTCAGAATTTATTGCCCATCCATAATTGCCTTTGAGAAGATGGTGGAGACTGACTTCCTTGAACACCTGCAGTCCATGTGGTGAAGGCAGTGCTGTTAGGGAGGGAGTTCCAGGATTTTTACCCAGCGATGATGAAGGAATTCTGTACACTTTAAAGTCATGATAAAACGTGACCTGAATGGTGGTGGTGGTGCTTTTTGTCCTTGTCTTTCTAGGTGGTAGAAGTCATAGGTTTCAAAGGCACTGCTGAAGACACCTTGCTAAGTCACTGCAGTGCATCTTGTAGATGATGCATACTGCAGCCATTGTTAGCCAGTGACTGAGTCAGGGAATGAATGTTTAAGGTTCTGGATTAAGTTCCAATAGAACAGGCTAATTTATCCTGCCAAGTGTTGATCTGCTTGCGTGTTTTTGGAGCTGTACTCAGCCAGGCAATTGGAAAAGATTCAGTCAACATTTCTAACTTCAACCTTGTAAGTGGTGAAAAGGCTCTGAGGAGTCAGGAGATGAGTCACATCTTGCAGCATGCCCAGCCTTTCAACTGCTTTTGTAGCCAATGTATTTATGTAGCTAGTCCACTTAAATTGCTAATCAGTAGTAATCCTTAGGATGCTGAATATCAAGAGGAGATGGTGATTGCTTGGAATTTGTGTGGTGAGAATGTACCATGTCATTTATCAACCCAAGTGCTAATGTTGTCCTGCATGCCACCTCAGATTGCTTCATTACCTGAAGAGTTGTGAATAGAATTGAATACTTGCAATCATCAGTGAACTTCCCCATATCCTCACCATATAATGGAAAGAAAACCATTGAGGCAGCAGCTTAAAATTGTTGGGCCAGAGTACTGCTGTGAGGAATTTCTGCAGTGGTCTCCCTGGGCTTAGATGCTTGGCCTTAAATAAACCATAATCATCTTCCTTTTTGCTAAACATTACTCCATCAATCAAGTAGACAATTTTCTCCTGACTTCCATTGACTTCAATTATAATGGAGCTTCCTGATGCCACACTTGGTCAAATATTGCCTTGATGTCAGGGACGGTCACCTCACCCCTGGAATACAACTCTTTTACCAAAGCAGTAAAGAGGTCTGGAGTCAAATGGCTCTGCTGGAATTGAAACTGAGCATTTCTGAGCAGATTATTGGTGAGGGAAGTACCATTTGATAACCCATTTTGTCATTTTGCTGATGATTTAAAGTAGATTGATAGGGTGCTAATCGACCAGATTGAATTTGGCCTGTTTTTTGTGGACAGGACGTACCTATGCTAGTTTTCATGTAAACTATTCAACCCTTTTTTCCAAAGCCTATAAAGAACTTTATCGAACAATTCATGGGAACAAGTGTATTTCCTTCTGAGAAAACAGAAACACAGCTCAGACTCTTTGGCAATACAATAAATGTAGTCATCCTAAGATGAATGAAGAACTCTTCTGTGTTTCATTTATCAGTTACTGATAAGGACTTCCCATTTAGTCACAAATTTCACCTTGCAAGTTTCAGAGTTCATTCAATGCTGTTAAATCTTTCTAAAATGTTGGTCAGTAATCAGATTTGCTTTTCTATTTGGTGACAAATACTTTGAGTAAAACTCATTCTTTCAAAATAAAAATGGGTAAGTGGTATCCTGTAATTAATGATGTGCTTTAGGAATTGGTTTCTTAATGAAAGTGACAAACCCAGTTGATCTGAAAGTTATAAATGGTCTTTGCTTCCTAATCATTCAAAAAGAGAGAATACCAGGCTGAATTCCAAAACTATAACTCTCTATCATACTCATCCCTCATGTCATCCTTGCAGCCAAAACTGTGATCCGTTCCTCAAGGCTTAACTATTGATCTATATCCTCTAATATGCCTGGAAAGAGTGGACATGGGGAAGATGTTTCCGTTAGTAGGAGAGACTAGGACCCGAGGGCACAGCCTCAGAGTAAAGGGAAGACCTTTTAGAACAGAGATGAGGAGAAACTTCTTTAGCCAGAGAGTGGTGAATCTATGGAATTCATTGCCACAGAAGGCTGTGGAGGCCAGGTCATTGAGTGTATTTAAGACCGAGATAGATAGGTTCTTGATTGGTAAGGGGATCAAAGGTTACGGGGAGAAGGCAGGAGAATGGGGTTGAGAAACGTATCAGCCATGATTGAATGGCGGAGCAGACTTGATGGGCCGAATGGCCTAATTTCTGCTCCTATGTCTTATGGTCTTATGGTCTTATATCATCTACTTTTGCATGTAAGTATAAACAATATGAATGATGGTTAATGCCTTTCAACCTCGCTCTCCTCCTCTAATATGCCCCTTAAAACTTACCTCTTTGACTCGGCTTTTTGGTCAACTGTTCTAATATCTCTGTATGTAGCTTGGATGTCAACTGGCCGTTGGAGGTTTGCCACGTACAGCAAGCAACATTTAACTAGAAAAAGATAAAAGCCTGTTTTTAATTTCATCGTGATAATCTGTTTCTGTAAGGGTGAACAGAAACACCAGAGGCCAAGAAATTGTGCTTGCCATGACTTTGCTTGAAAGATAAACAATACTTATAAAGTGCTTAGCCTCTCGCTATATAGCCACTGGACTTCAGCTTAAAATGACTAAGTTCCAAGCTACAAGTTCTCAATTTCAGAACTTGTAGCAGAGTGGAATGCCCCGAAATAATTTTTAATCCTTCTTCATCTAAGCCTCCCTGTATTGACTTATATTCCTCTCATGACCCTTATTTGCTGATAGAATCGATTTGTAAGCATCACCTTCCAACAGCCAGTTTGAAAGGGAAAACATAATGAAGCTTAATTCCCTCTGCACTATTCTTAATGCACTGGCTAATGGGTTTGTGTTTAACTTCCTGCCTAATGTTTTGACAGCTTTGTAGCTCCATTGAAATTTGGGTGGCATGTTACAATTTTAATGGAGTTGCAGGAACAGAGACCTAGAGGTACACTTCAATAAGTCTTTGAAGTAGTATGATAAGTTGAGAAGGTCGTTAAAAAGGCAGGATCCTTGGCATAAAAATAGAGGCACAAAGTAGAAATAAAGGAAGATATGCTAAAGCTTTACAAAACACTGGCTTCGTCTGAAGTATTGTGGGCAATTTTAGGCATCACACTTTAGGAAGGATGCCAGGTCTTTGTGGGCATGGGTATGGAAATTTATTCAACTACTTTCAGGGATTCAGGACTTAAGTTATCTAGGATTGTTCCTCTTAGAGCAGGAAAAATAGGGGAGATTTGAGAATGGTACTCAAATTGGTGAAGGGTTTTGATGAAATAAGGAGTAACAATGGAGAAAATGTCTCCAATAGCCAAAGGTTCCATAACTAGGGGCCACACAATTGAGTGAAAAGAATCAGAGGGGAGATTTTTTTTACACAGCGAGTTGTTATAATCTGGAATAAACTGCCTGAAAGAGTGGTGGAAGAAACCTGATAATATTCAAACAGGAGTTGGGTAAATGCTTGAAAGCAAAAAATTGCAGGGTTATGGAAAAGAGCAGCAGAGTGAGAATAACTGGGTAACTCTTTCAAGGAGCCCACAAAGGTACAATGGGACAAATGGCCTTCTGTGTGGTCTCATCCTGTGATTCTGGGATAGGAAGCCAATGCAAATGCATTAACTGGTATGCTTAAAACAAAATAACATAGAGTCAATTATCCTCCTGTGGATATGCAGCGAGAGTTCTTTCACCCTGTTGCACCTGCATCTGGTGCTTGGAAGGTGCACTAATAAGGTTTACAATATCTTGAATGTTCATTTGATGAAGTAACCTTCCTTGGTCATCTGCAAAATTATGCAGTGTAAACAAGTTACAATCAAAGTAATTCCAAAACTGATGTTATAAACAAGTCTAAAGAAGTACAGTTCCTTGTGTGCATTCTTACAATAGATTATTACATTAAATTATTATGTATTATTGGGACACAATATTAAAATTGGAGGTAGGCCATTCTAGAGTGAAATGCAAGAGTACTCTTTCTCACAAATCATAGTGGAAAAATTATGTTCTCTCCTGGATCAATTGATGTTGGGTCAGTTGAAATTTTCAAAAGTGAGTGACAGGTTTTTAGAAGTTAAGTTTATCCATGGATATAGATTAAAGCTGAGCAAACGATTTTGAGGTACAGATCAGTCATGATCTAACTGAATGGTGTAACAGGCTCAAGGGGATGAATGGCCTTTATCTGTTCCTCTTTGTAATTTGTCAACAGAATGAAAATGACTGATTTCTAGGTGGTTGTAATACCTTGCACGTTTTTCCTCTGTGCTTTATCCATGACATTTTCCAACAAGCACTCAATGGCCCTCCCCCATTAAAGCCTGCTGGACCATAAAATGCCTCACATTACAATAGTTGGACAGACATACACAAATTTAATAGTTGCTGCTCCCAATCTCGAAAGAAGTGAAAAAGACAGATTGTGTAGACACTAGGAGTTTGGAATATTCACACTTTTATTAAATTGCATCGAGTTTTGAATGACCTGGTGGCATCATGTGGCAATAGGTTAGAAAAATGTATGTGCATTTTCCCTGTGCAATGTTTTAGTATGAGCTGTGAAATAACCTGTTGAGTGGATTATTTATAGACTGAATTGAGAATAACCAGTTGCAACTGGACTGAAGAAGTAGGTCAGCCTTCAATTTGGAAGTTGTAAGCTGAGTTTGAGATAGAAGTTGTCTTGAAAATAAAATTGTACTAAACTTGTTTGTTCCTTTATTATTGAATGGTGAGTTATGAGGAACCCTATGTAATATAATCACAAGGATATAAACTGGTGAAACAACAGGAACTATTGAGCAGGTAGCTGCTTGCTCACAAGTGAGGTTTCAATCCAGACTGCGCACATAGACACATTCATCACATCTACCTCTCCTCTGAATCACAGAATTTTACAGCACAGAAGGAGGCCATTTGGCCCATCGTTTCTATGTCAGCTGTCTGAATAAGCAATTCACCTAATTTCACTCTGCCACCTTCTTGTAACCCTGCACATTCTTATTTTTTCAATTTTAATCCAATTCCCTCTTGAATGCCTTGATTGAACCTGCCTCTACCATACTTTCAGGCAGTATATTCCAGATCTTAACCACTTGCAACATGAACAGTTTTTCCTCATGTCTCCATTGCTTCTTTTGCCAACTACCTTAAGTCTGTTTCCTGTTGTTCTAGATCCAAATACAGTGCTGAGTCTGAACACTGCACATCGACATGAGCACTCAAGAAAGGGAAAATATTTATTTGAAATTAGGAAATTGAAAAATCGAATAAATGTTTTCTTTAGGTTAGAAATTGCAATCATTCGAGTTAATTGGACAAGATCGTTCCTTTCTAAATAAAAACTTATTTATCTTCAAATTCTTTGACTTATAACACAGATTTGGCACTTTATTTCCATGCAATGCAAAATAGCACACCAAGCATGGCCTTGAGGAATGCGGTATTGAAGCTGAGCTTTGCAATTTTGAATTTCTTTTTGGAACTGATTGGATAAGTTATAATATTCAGACCAAAACCACATTTTTAATTGAAAGTTAATCTTCATTTCATGGTATCAAAGACTTCCTTTGCTACTTTTTTCTAGCTTTAAATAACCTATTTTATTTATTTGTACAATCAGCTGAATAGTCCAGGCAGCTACCCTTGGGTATATTGTTTACAGTGTTTTCAATGTTATGACATATTGTGTGCTCATTAATCAGTGTCAGTGTTAATTTATTTTATTTTTGAGCCCACATATTGCGGAGACCACAAAGGCAAAATTAGCTGGTGCCCATTCAGCTGTGGCACTAGCACCCTGTGCACTAGCATCTTCCTACACAAAAGTGATCGCACCCTTTCCATCAAACCAAAGGCATTGCTCCATTTTGTGGGATTTTCATCAGTCCACTGGCCAACAACTTCTTGACTTGATTTATTCTTAAAAAAGTATTTTTTTTCCCCCTTCCTATCCTTCAACCATTCCTGTTGCTCTGCCAGTTTGTGCATTTGCTTTCGTATTTTCTCTCATTTCCCTCAGTCTCCTGCAGGCCCCAGCAAATACGATCAACACCTTTAGCAACTAAGTGTCACCGATTCCTCTTGGCCATTAGCTTTTACTTTGGGTTGTCCCCTTTTACTAAGTTCGAAACCGGACAGAGGGTAGTTTTAATAAATTAAGGCAAATCAGTTCAACTACTCTGGCTTCAATAGTTACTTGATATAGAGGGCTCATATACTTAAATCTTCTTTGTTTCTTTGTTACTTCTCCCCTCCTTTCCCCATCGCTCATCTTTTTCATTCTCACTCTCATTTTCTTTCTCCAGTTGGCTCTCCTCTCCATTCCCCTTCCCCTCCCCTCACCCCTCACCCCTCACCGTCAGCTACCAGCCGCCTCCCGCCCACCATTGTTACAGGATCTCAGGTCTCTGTTTGTCCACTTCATTTAGTTGCAGTACGTCTAGAAGCAGGTACTTGGTATATTTGCATTGTATTCTGTACCTTTAAGCATAAACACCAACTTAGACCACTTGGATTACATGGGCTGTTTCAGTGCTGTACCTGCTATGTAATTCTATGTAAATACTTCTAATTTAACTGGAAACCAGATGTGTGAAAGCATTCTCATGATTCCTGGGTATGGTCTATATATGTATATAATATATATAAAAGAGTTCTGACTTTTAAAGGTCAATATCTGCACTTTATTCAATTTTGTCATGGTTGCTCCTGACTCTGATTCTATTCAGGTGGAAGCAATGGCTGTTATACTTCATATTTTAGTTTACTATCTCTTCTGCTTATACGAAAGCAAAATACTGCAGATGCTGGAAACCTGAAATAAAATCAGAAAATGTTGGCAATACTGGCAGCATCTGTGGAAAGAGAAGCAGGCTTAACATTTCAGGTTGAATGCAACCGCTAGTGTTGTTCTCTCTGGCCTCATCTCTTCCTCCTGTTCCTTTTGCAGCAGGATACCCATGATCTTTCTCCCAGTGACTCCTGTATGGTAGTGTAGCACAGCACACACATACTTTAGGCAAAGCCCTCAGAGAATTTTGATGTAAATGCTGCTAGGGTGTTGAAGTCCTGACAAAATGTCCGAGAAAGTTTGCTGTTGCATGTCATAAGACTTCTTAAAAAGGACAGTAAAAGGTGATATTGTTTTTAAGTAGTGCTTAAAATCTTCAGCAATGACTTGCTAACTCTCAATCAGCTGATCACTGCTGGAGGGCGTTAGGTTAAATGTCTGGAAAATTACTGTACAGCTTCATTAAGATCACTAGCCAGTCGTTGCTAGCACAAGTTTTAACTCCTTTACCAATTGATGTCTTGCGCTAAATGTGATCGAAACTGACATTTCCGCTCAAAACCTTACATTGGCTGCCTCCAAGTTTCTTTAACACCCCTCAAAGAAGTTACACCTGATACCTTTACATAGGTTGGTTATACCAAGTAGTTGTATTTTGGTTTAGCTTTAATTAATTATCTTTCTCCCAGGTCCCCGTGTGCACTGATCATCCAGGTTTCCTGTCTAAGTCTCTGATGATGTTTTCAGTGACATTTCCAGGAGTGAATGGTCAGCTATTGCAGCCTGAGTGAACTAAAATGTTGTATTTCCAAAGAAAGGGGCCTTAAAGGAGAACACTCTGGATTCTAAAGAAAAGCCTTTTGAAAGAAGAACAGAGCTTTGTAAACCCACACATTTGTTGAAAGGGACAAAGTGGACCTGTTCAGTTATGCAGAGAACAGGAAGGCAAAGTGAAATGTAAACTAAATTAGAGCCACTCCAGGGATTGAGGACAAAAGTCAAGACTGGCACCAGTGACCAATGTAGTAAGCCATCTTTTGAATGAGACATTAAACTGTGGCCTATCTGCTTGCTTGAGTGGATGCGAAAGACCCCATGCAATTTCAAAGAAGTGCAGGGGAATTCTCCCTGCAGTGTCCTGCCCAATACCTACCCTTCAATCAATAACTCAAAAACAGATGAACTGGTCATTATCACATTGGTGTTTGTGGGAGTTTGCTGTGTGTATATTTACTGTCACTTTTCCTACATTACAACAGTGATTACACTTCAAAAAATATTTTATTTGCTCTAAAGTAGGTTGAAGCCTCTAGCGGTCACAAAAAGTGCTATATAATTGCAAGTCTTTCTATTTTTAATGGACAGAGAGATGAAATGGAGCTGGAAGGCACATAAGTAAAATGGAAGGGGAGCTTGAAAGCAAGGACATTAAATAGCACAGTTTGGTTAAGAAATATTTATATATGCAGATCATCTGTGGCTAGGTTGCCTCTTTAGAAACATTAACTGGTACACTTGCATGATTTCCAAGTATATGTAAATCAGGTGCCAATTACAAGCTTCCCATGTGCAGAATATCCAATGTTGGACACTAAAGAGGTGTTTTTCAGGACAATCTAGGCAGTTAGATACAAGTGATTTATGCAAATTAAGGGTTTAATTGCGTTGATAATTATTTCACTGCTAGAACCAAACCACAGTGGGAACTCTATGCCTTTGGCTGAGGTTTCTTTTGGAATAAACTCCCAGTGAGTATATGTATAAATATGCCTGTAAAATCCAGTTGGACACAGCAAATATTTATGTCTCTTGGAAGTGATTCTTGATTTACTGGAGTTGGGTTTCCTTCCTATCAATTGTGTGTCCATTACTAACAGGTACCTTTGCAATCCCTAACAGCTTGTAAAGTAAGCTCATAGGAACTGGTTTTGGATGTTTCTCAGTCGCATCTGAATCATCAAACAATGAAGCAAAAATTCTCCCCCCTCCTTTTGTTTGCCTTTGAAGAGTCTTGTCTGCAGCTCCAACAAGAGAGATGCAAGATCAACAGTGCTATGTTCTATGTGGTTTCTATCTGGTTCTTTGTGGTGACTTGCTTGGGAATGATGTCCTCTGGCAGCTGGAAATTACCATAATTATTCATTAATATGCAAATGCAGACAGATGTTCATTAGCGCAACAGGTGACTGATACTAAAGTATTTGCCAGAGGTGGGAGTAACTTAATGTGGAGTGACAGATTCCTTGACATGTCCACGGTGAAGAATCTATCTGGACTTGATTAGACGCTTATCTCAAAGCATTAACGAAGAAGAAACAACATTTGAACATCTGTGGTTTCTAAAATATTTGATATTTCTGACTATATTTAAATAGCTGTATTTGTTTGGTTCTGCGAATTTATGCAGAAAGTGGATCAGCAGAGTAAAATTACATCGCTTCAAAATTGTACATTAAAATTTCAAGCTAACTATATTCAACATGCAACAGCGTATGATAAATTCTTCTTGCGCACCAGAATAAATTACAACTTATTTCTCCGTTTCCTCCTTTCTCTTGCTCTTCTGAATATATTAACTCTTCCTGAGGAGAAGTTCCACAACCTTCTGGTATTTTGCTCAAGTGGCTGTACTCCATGTAGAAATCCAGTTAGTGAGTATCAACACTATATTCGACTGAACGGGAGTAATCTCACCAAACTTGGGCCTATCTATATTTAGGCATGCAGATTTAGCAGGGGAAGAAGGACTCACTGGGTATTGACCGGGAATTGGTGCCCAAGATGCCTTTTTTCTCCCCTTTACCCTCCTTTCTATGAACTTGCATTATAACCTGCCTGGTTTGATGTTTGCGAATAGTGATTTTTTTCCTCCAACTGCATAATATAGAGTTGTTTTCCTCAATCCACTTGCTTTCATCCCACCAGGTAAGTGAACGATGGCAAAGCAATGCCTCAAATTTTCCATCTATTTCATGAAAAGTGTAGCACTTTCCATTTTACTTAAATGTCATTGTGTTGTAACAAATAAGTGGACTACTTTTCTTTTTAGCTCAATAACTTCATGGGGAAAAGCTAAAATGCCTTAATTTTCTTCCTTCACCCACTTCCCTGATCTGTCGCTATCAGCCAAAACCATTGATGTCTTGGAATCGTTCCTCAGGTGCTGCTTGTTAACTTTGCAAAATGTGTGTTTTATCTTTCATAGTCCTCACCAGGCCACTTAACCTCTGTGATATGTGATGGAGCTTTAAATTGCCCATTACTCAGTGCTCATATGCACCTCAAAAAGGTGTTTTCAGACAGTATTTTAGAGAAATATGAACAGAAAATGCTGGTCTTTCAGCGTCTATGGAGAGAGGAAAAGAGTTAGCATGTCAGGTTAAGGATGTTTCTGCTTTTGATTTGGATTTCTGCAATATTTTACTTTTTTGCTTGTGTTTCCAAGAAGCTTGGCAAATCCTCTTCTCTATGTTTTAAAGAAATTAAGACCAAAATGTCCCTACCACTGTTCTAGCATCCTCTTTTGTGGGCTGTTGATAATTCCCTTTAACTAGTGTCGCTATCAGGAGTTTTTTTTAATATCAACGAGGCACTGAATAAATTAGTTCCTTTCTTTTTCAGCTATTTCCTGCTATCTCACGAAAGGGCCTTTATTTTTAGGTAATTCTGTAACAGATGGGGTTGTGCAGCCTTCAGAGTTAGTCCTTCCAGCATTGGAAGCACTCCTGGCAAAAGTTTGCATGGTCCTACTTGGTTATGGTATGCATAGTGAATGCAAGCCTGAAGCTTTTTACATCGAGTGCAGCCTGTAAATGAGCTGATATCCAAACCTTGAAGCAATCGCTTGCTCATTCTATCTCCCGCTTTTCCTGTCTCTATTCCAATACTTCTCCACTGTTGACATCTTTTGGTTGCTTGTTTTGATTTTCAGTGAGTTACTGAAAATAATCAAAGACCCTTCATATTCAGTGCTATCACTTAGTAAGTTTTGTGTCACAATTTCGTGGTTCATAAGACTGTTGTGGTTTAGGATTGTACCTTTTGGTTTATGATATTACTACATTGTGGGACTGTAGCTTTAAATGTAAAGTGAATGAAAGGGTCATATGACCAGTACTGGCATCTGCCTGACAGTAAGCCTGGATGCTTGAATTAGAGATCTGAGGGAGGCTCAGATTGTTTTATTGAGAGGTAAGTGCAAGGATATTTATTCTTGTGGACAATGACAGCAGTTTGTAAGTCTACAATGAGTGCTTCCCAACCTTTTTCTGCTGTGACCCCATTTTAATGCTTCACACTTGATGCAACCCCAGAGTGAAAATTGGGAGGCAAGAGTTGTTGAGGTGGTTCAAACAGCAGGGATGCAGGAACAAAAATCACTAAGGCACATACTCTTTTGCAGGCTCTGTTGGGTGTTGGTGATCAGGCCTCAGAACTCAGTGAATTAGGCCACACCTACAGGCAAAAAAATGGACACATTTAAAGGGGCCTTGCAGCCAATCCCCAGGACTGTCAAATCTGAGTCTCCACTCCACAACCACCGTTGCTACCTCAGAGCTCATGGCTCCGCTTGCTCATCCCGTGACCTGACTGAGGGTCACGACCCCAAGTTTGGGAACCCCTGGAGTAGATTCCGAGTCTTTAAAAGTTCCAGACAGGTGTTATAGATATTAAATTGTAAACAGTTGTGTAGTCAATTATCCATTTACTTCTAAGATGAAAGGAAGGCAGGATCTAGGATAACTGATTAGCTTATGCTAATGTGTTTCACCTGGCAATGGAAAAGAGAGTAGGGGAGCCATTTTGATAAGATTATAGGCTTCCCAATAAACCCAGGATTATCATAGACAGACAGCAGTTGCAGTTTTGTCTTGTGGGGTCTGTAGCCACCTGATAGGTAGAGAGAGCAAAAGATAGAAGCAGCCAGGTCTAGACCTTACGCTGAGAAAATGCTGACTCTATCATTCACCACACAGAACACAGGTGGGTTTGGACTCTGATTTGAGAGCAAGTTCATGAGGAGTTAAAGGAGGCTGGAAGATTTGCCTTGTTTGGAACTAGAGGAAGAACTTCACAATATAACCCTCACAGTGAGGTATAGTTCTGGGATTAGAATTTACCTGGCCAGGAAAGTTAAAAGGAAGCAATCTATTGGAAGCTGGGAGCACCATTGGACTGTTTGCAATAAAAGAGTAATTCCTCAGAGAGTGCAACGTGTGATCAGTAAAAAGGAACCATTTATTTCTGTAAAGTTTAAGTTGCCTACAAAAGAATAGTGTTTAGTCAAGAGTGTTTTTAGTCATTGGTACAGTAAAGATTTTAGAACATTAAATCTTGATGTGTGATTTTTTTTCAGCTGTTAACTTGTAAAGAGGAACTTAAACTCCCAGTTATCAGTCTCTATGGTGATTGTAACATTTTTCTGAAGACTCCCCTTTGGATTATGAGTGTTTTAATTGCAGATACCAGACAGTACATCCACCTATTGATGCAAAACTCTCCAAAATAACTATAAAAGCTGCATGGCCCCTTTTACTGAACCCATTTGACAAATGCATCCCCTATCACTAGGGCAAGATGGACATTGAATCCTATCAGAAGATGGAAATTTGGAGAACCTTCTTTACATTGGGAGTTGAGAGAGCCTGAAGTGTTGTGTCAAAGGGAATTGTTGAAACTGAAGATCCTTTATCCTATAAGAGGAAATTGGATAAATATTTGAGTCAGGAAAGTATGGGGGGGTGGCAGTGGTTTCTAATCTTTATCTATGCCTGCTCATGGAATTACTTCCTTCTACACAGTAAACTTCTCTGATTTTGCTTGGATTAAATTATACAACAAGGATTTTAGTCAGCCTAGTATAATATTGATGCCATATTGTTCTCCATATCCTCAATATATGGGTGAATAAAAAGGTGCTTCCTTTTTCATATCTGTTCTGGGAGTTGGGGGAAAATAAAACAGCCCAAGCTCAATTTCAGCCAACTGGTTTGAGGTTTAGAATTAATTTATACGTGGTTTGCAGTCATAGAAGCCAACAACATAATTCAAGTTCGACAGAACCATCACTTTCCCCTTTCCTGAGGCATCGTGTCCTCAGGAGGATATTAAAAATCTGAATGCAGTGGAGAGATTGTACATACTTAAGTGCTCTGATTTGTATGATGCGAAGGAGTGGAGAAATTTGATTACTAGAATTCATCAACTGTTAATCCATAGTTGTACAGTCTCCAACTACAGAAATATAACAAAAACATAATTGATTACATTAATCCTAAAAAACCCTTTAGCCCTTCAATCTTAATGTAATGGACAGGTGGCTCCTCAAAATTACGAATCAGAGGTTTTCCCTTTCTGCATTTGGGTTGATTAGATTACCAGACGTGGAGTGCATGCTGTTATAACCAAGTCCAGAGGGGTGAATTAATTTCTCTCTTTACTCCTGAGGTTGGTTATAACAGAGTTTCAATTTTTTAAAAAGTTGGTATTTTCAACTGAGTGTGTACTTGACAATATGTAAACCTATATGAAGAAATAGGCCAGCCAGATCTCTTGAGTTAGCAATTAAGGAGTTAGCTTTATTGTTAAAAACTCACTCAGGTAAAAATATAAAAGTTATGAAAAGGTAAAACCACATCCTGAATCCTATGACACATGCACACACGCACCAGCATGCAAAACAGAACAAGTTACAGGATGGAGGAGGTGGAATTGATAAAAGCTAAATTCTATAAGGAAAAAAAAATGAATGTTCCAACATTCCTTTGGCAGTCTTAAAATTTCAGGGGTGTTGCGGCCGATATAAGCTGGTTGTTTTTTCTAGAGGCAGTGGCCAGGATTTGTCGCAGATGGGATGGAAAATTTGGTGGACCAGTAAAACATCTATTGACTTTTGGAGGGAATTTCCGGTCTCATCACGGACGGGACTGGAATACCACAGCCTGTCTCTTTTAAACTATAATCCATCTTTTTCCAAAGTGGATGTTTTGGCACTTGAAGTTCCTTTTGATTAAAATTCCCTATCTTTGTGTTGTATTCCAAAATGTAACAGCGATGAGGGTTAGAAATTTCTATTCCAGAGACTAAGTCCAGTGGCAGGAGCGGAGATTGGAGTGACATCTGCTGGAGATTGAGGTGGCTGACCGCACATAATCTTGTGCTGTTCAACTCATTCATTACGCAGCAATGAGGGTGACGTGGTGGGCAGGAAGTGGCCCACCCTGCCATCCCCTCATAGGCTCCAATGTCCGGACACCATATTTCAGTGGCATCCTGACTCTGCTCCTTGACTCCCCCCTCCTCCCCAGTCCTGGCTTAGTCTCACCCCTCTCCAGAGTCCAGTCAGGGCGCAGCATACGTCACAGGAAACTGATATCTCTCAGTGACAGCATGAAAGGAAGGCAAAAGTAGCATCTACTGACCTGAAATTCCAGGAAGAGGTCTACTTCGCCAAGTGCACGCCAATTATGTACAGTCGTGAAACAGAACGTTCTAAATTCCTGCCGGTGGAGCGCTAGCTTTAGGGGGTGGGGGTGCAGTTGGGTTACAAGATTCCAGTGCGTTAGGCTTTTAATGAGCATACATGAGATGCAAATGGGGTTCCCCAACTAGATCAGCGGGAAACTCGACCCGCCTTTAACCCCCATGAAAGTCAGGACAACAAGAATCCAAACCAACTTCCCGACGTCAGGAAACTGATTGTTGGTCTCCCGCCAAATCTTGCTCCCTGTCTGCCACTGATAGCGGGAATGAAAAATTCTGCCAAGGGTCCTGAACTTGAGAGTAGCAGAGAGAGAGAGAGAGAGACAACGGCCTGAATTTTCCCCGCATTGGACAGGCTCGGCGGAGACGGTCGGGAAGTCGACCGCCGCCCGTGATCGGCTCCGCACCGCGATTTCATGTGGGTGGGCCAATTAAGGCCGGCCCTGCATGGATGATGAGCCGTAGCGCTGAGCGCTGCCTCTGCGAGCGGGGGGGAGGAGGGAGATTGGGCCTGGCGTGCAGTTTAAGGATGCACGTGAAAGAGCCCCTCAATCTCCCTGAAGCACGGAGCTGCCTTAGGGAAATTGAAGCGTCTTTTGAAAAAAATTGATCAATACAATAAAAACTCAATGAAACATCTCCCACCTTGTGTCACATGAGATGGGATATGTTTTTAATTTCAAAAGAAATTAATTTTAGTTAATTTGTAATAGCTTTAGGAAACCTCATCCCACTCGTGGATGAAGTTTCCTAAAAAAAATGTAAAGGCTGCTTGGCCTTTTCGCCTGCCCGCCAACCATAAGGTTGGACGTGCAGGGTAAAGTTCAATTTAATGGCCTTAATAGGCCTTTCAGTTATCGGCGGGCACGCGGCCGACTTTGGCACCCGCCCGCTGAACAAAATATTGCGACGGTGCGCGGTGACGTTGGAATGCACGCCCGACATCGTCGCGCGTCATTTTACATTCTGGCGTGTCGGGCATGCGCCCACACACTGAAGGTAAAATTCTGGCCATTGTTACATTCTGCCGTCTTCTTCTGGATACTCTTGGGGCCTCCTGCAGACTCCCCTTCTGTAGCAAACAAACAAGCCTATAGCTTTTCACAAATGGGGTTCCAAGTATGTGACAGCTGCTGTTGGCACATAATGGAGGGTAACTTATTGCAATGAAGGAGCCTTAATCTCCCAATTTCAAAGTTATAAAGATGCCATCAAAACAGATAGGGGGCCCTTGGCACCCTCCTTGCACAATAGATTTTGTTAGTCCTTCTTTGTTCCTGGCAGTTTCTTGGGTTATGAAGCCTGGTGGGCTATTGTCCTTATGTTTTGCAGAGAGATCTGGCAATGGCAGGTGTGAAGTGCATCAGGGAACAGCCTAGGCATATCCCTGGTAATCTGCCTTCAGAGGCTGCTAGAAACGTGGCCAATTTGCAGGTCAGGTGACTTCTGCAGCCATTTTAAATCACAGTGTCTTTGCAATTCTAGCTGTTCCTTTTCATTTTAAAAAAAACAATCCAATACATTACACCTTCTGATGAAACTGATGATTAGCATTCCACATTGCAGGCAACACATCGTTGTGACAATGCTTAGAATGGGAACTTCCTTATTTTTCCATCCATTTAAATTTATGTGCAGCTGGATGGATGAGCTCTGTTAGATTCATGACTCCAACTCACCTGATTGTCCTGTATTCACTGTGGCCAGGTGATCCAATAGCCCCAGTGCAGGAGCAGAGAAACCTGCCCCTGTATGTCAGAAATCGAGTCTGAAGGAGAAAATGGACTTTGTAGCTGTCATGAAATATATCTATTTGAAAGACAAACCCTATGGACTTGGTAGACTTGCATAGAATCTTGATTGCAATGACCCTTAACTGTTCAATTTGGCTGTAGGAACTTGAGTGAATATTCAAACTCTAAAATCCACTTGTCTGGTCATATTAAGTTGTTAGATGGTGTAGGTATTTAGCTGGTATCATCAACAATTGTGTACATCTGGTGATGAATAATGAATCACTGATAATGTTTTGCAGCATGGTTTGCTGCAATTAGCATCTGAGTATTCGAGAGGAAATATCATCTGCGCTTCCTGCTCCTATTTGTTAACCACTGATGCCTGCTGTGAAGTGCCCAGGTATTAGTAGAAGTTGAGAACAGGTTTGTGCTCAATAGTAGTGCTGCCACCACTCAATATCCTGCTAGGGCCAGGCTCTTATATAAACAGCTGCCACTTTGGGAGGGTAGTAAAGGATAGCAGCTGCTTTGAAGCTCAATCCAAAATGAGTTATTACCTACAGAAGAGGAAGTTGAAGGGCAGTGTTTTCAAAATGGTTTTCTAAGTTGCTTTTCCCTCCAGTTTGTTTGAACCTCCCACTCATTTTAGGGGTAAAAACTACTTTGAGAAAAATTGCAATTTGATTATCAAAAAATAAGCTATTTGGAACCTTTTTAAAATGTTCAAATGTTGGACCTATTCCTTTCATCAGAGAAAGGAGTAGCCAAACAAGTAACCTTGGTCCTGATGCAGTAAGGGCTGGGTGTGTGGCCTCCATTATCCATGTCCAAATGGTTTATTGGGAATGATAACTTGTTTTGTTGAATGTGATCCAAACAGGTGAGGAATCTGGGAAAGGGATATGCAGGGCAGTCATGGAATTGGGTTATTTGTCTTCCAATTGAGGTGGGAAGGAGCAGTGTTTGTTTCTATGATAGTTGTCCTCATGGCTCTTTGCCATCCTAAATTAAAGATGATACCCTGGGGTGTGATGAAAGAGATCCAGTTGTGTACACTGCCTGTACTTTTCCTGCTTGAGGAAGCTGCATATCATTTCTTGTGATTGTATCATTGATGCTCAGACTCAATTTGATGGAGGGGAGGTTCTCACCCAAGGAAGGGTTATCATATTCTTCTTGCAAGGGGGAGTTGTGGAAACTGCTGTTGGGTGGGAGCCACTCAATCCTCTGGCATTAGGCAGAGATAGTGATGCATGTGTTGAAGTGGAGTGGGCACGGTGGAGTGTTCAAGCATGCAACATCATCAAAAAATGTTTGATACCTAAACAGTCTGCCCAAAAGTAAATCTGAATAACTTAATTCCATCAGATGGCCAATGTCACCTCTGTACTTGGGGTGGGGTGGCTTGGTTCCTAATTAAATCTACAAGAAAAGCAAGTATATCCACGTATGGCAGCAAGTTTTCTTCACCTAACTATAATAAAAAAAGTTTAATTGTGTCATGTTTATCAATCATAAAACAGCATGTGGCTGATTGCTTCTTCATACTGACGCTTATTGTAAAAGATTCAGAGCTTGAGCCTCTTCAGCTATACCAGTGTAAGGTGTAATTTGTGCCAGGATTTCTAATATTTAGATTTTAACAATAAGCTTGTTCAGATTGAAAATGTTTATCACTTGTACGTCCTCTGTTGACCATCAATGTGTAGCTCCTATGGGCCCACTGGGAATGTGGGATTGGGAGGAAGTGGAAATTGATTCTTGTTGCACTTTAATAACTGGCATTTATAGTTTGACAATTCTGCAAAGGGAAAATTTGCAAGCATTATTTTTCTTGCCAGTATTTGTCTGAAAATCTATTCTTCCCCCTTCCCTTCTGAAGGCATTGCTAGGAATTAGTTTACTGGGTGTCACATACATTGTTCACACCTTATCCAAATGATTGTTCTGAATATGAATACCATGACAGTATTGACTAGCTAGGTGTTTAATTGTTTGGGAGGGGAGTGCTTCATAACAAGTTAATGCTTTTACTTAATATTCACTTATACTTCCAGTGGAAACTCCACTTCTGGCTTCTTGCGTATACCGGATTTCCTTTACAAAAACAGAAACAGAAATACCTGGAAAAACTCAGCAGGTCTGGCAGCGTCGGTGGAGAAGAGCACAATTGACGTTTCGAGTCCTCATGACTCTTCAACAGAACTTGTACATCCTCTGTTGACCCTCAATGTGACCCTCAATCAGTTCTGTTGAAGGGTCATGAGGACTTGAAACGTCAACTGTGCTCTTCTCCGCTGATGCTGCCAGACCTGCTGAGTTTTTCCAGGTATTTCTATTTCTGTTTTTGTTTTGGATTTCTAGCATCCGCAGTCTTTTGTTTTTATCTCCGGATTTCCTTTACTTCACCATTCATGGAAATGCCTTCAGCTGCTTAGGCTGAAATACTCTTCCTAAATCTCATTACCTTGCTACCCTCTCTCCTTCATTAAGCAGCTCATTAAAACCTACCAAGCTTTGAATGAACTAAACCTAAGATCTCTTCATGTGTCTTGGTGTCAAGTTTGGTCTGATACTGCTCCTGAGGAGTGCCTTGGGACACTTTAAGTTAAAGGTGCTTTATAAATTCAACTTGTTGCTGATTTGCTGGAAGAATGCATTTTTTAATCACCCCCTCCCTAATCCAGGGCACTAGGTCATATGGAATGCCGCTTCTGCCACCTTGACTGAAATCCAGTATCTCAACAAAGTAAGTTACCAACATGACATTTTCCTGTTCTGTGTGATTCAGCTTTTGACTGAAAAATGTCTTGAATCATAGGAAGGTCAAATAGTTGGTATAATCTACTTTCTGATATTCTGCCCATCTGCCTGGTATTACTTTTGTCACACTTACAAAATATATTAAAATTGTATTTTTTTTTAAATGGAGCATATAACAGGAGAGTAAAGTACTCTAGGTGATGGAAATCTGAAATATAAATAGAAAATACTGAAAATACTCAGCAGGTCAGGCAGCATCTGTGGAGAGGGAAACAGAGAACGCTCCAGGTCCAAGATCTGCACTTGTTCTGATGAAGGATCACTGGCTTCTTTCTCTCTGCACAGATGTCACCAGAAGTACTGGGCATTTCCAACACTCCCTGTTTCTACTGCAGCAAAAAAACCCTTTTTGCCTGCACCCTCCAAAAAGCAATCAGACTTCTTGTGAGCCTCTCAATCCCCTTCAGTAAGAAACCTAGCAGCAGCTACTTGAGATTTGATTTGCCACATCATTAAATATGGATTTCACAAAAAGGTTAAGGTATGAAGAAAACATGTCAAAGCAAAAAAAAACAATAAAAAATAAGCAATTGGTAAAAATAGCCATTGAAAAGTGCCTAGTAGCAGAGCTAACTAATAAAACCTTTCTTTTGCTGTTTCACATAAGAAGCAGAGCTAGAGAGACAAACTAGGCCCCAAGTTCTCTTTATCAGGGAATGGAGAGCCAAGCTAAAGAGTTGGGTTTATCTGATACTGGCCTTGAATATACAACTGGTGAGGCGCATTCCGAGCAGGCTTTAACAATTTCATATGAAAGTGGGGGTAGGAAGCTGGTTGCCTTTCGGCCTGGGTTTTCCTCCTCACCCAGCCCAGTGCGGATAGCTTTTTGGGGAGGAGAGGAGGGGTGTGTGTATGTGTGTGTGTGTGTGTCTGACTCATACCTAGTCGCACTCACTCACTCACACCCTCACACACACTCACTCCTTGCGCCTTGAATGAATGAAAAAGCCCAAATTTCTCTAGTTTCTCTTCCTAATTCTGCCTCCTCATCTTTCATATATCCTGATAACCTATAATGCCCCTATTCTATTACTTTGGTATCCTTTATATTTGAGGGTGCTCAAATTACGTGGAGGAGGTGGCATAGTCACTGACTAGATCCAAGGTAATTCTCTGGGGACCTGGGTTCAAATCCCATCATGTCAATTGGTGAACTTTGAATTCAATAAAAATCTGGAATTAAAAGTCTGATCATGACCATTGCCAATTGTTGTAAAGACCTGTCTGGTTCAATGATGTCCTTTAAGGAAGGAAATTTGCTGTCCTTACCTGGTTTGGCCTACATGTGACTCCAGATCCACTGCAGTGTGATTAATTCTTAAATGCCCTCTGAACAGGGGCAATAAATGCTAGCCTAGCCAGCAATGCCTACATCCAATGAATAAAAAAAAAAATTCTCCCTCCACCTCCTCCTCACTCTCTCTCACTCAAGTATTTCCTTGGATCATTTCCTTGCAGCCTGTCCACCTCCTGGGCCAGTCTGCATCTTATGTTAGGGCCGTTGGCTGCTTTTCTCTATATGTGAAAAGATCCTGCACTTCTCTGTGGGTAACAATGACTAAGATTGGGGTTCAGCCTGTCACCAATTGATGGACTGGGGTTCCCAATCCTCTCAGAATGATCCAGAGTAGCCCAGAATCAGGGCTTCTCCCTGTGCACTCTCTCGAATAGCCTAGAAGATCAGTGATATAATTTCTTGCCAAACTGCATCCCAAAATTCTAACCCCTGTCCAGTGATACCACCTGATTATCGCTGCAGGGAATGGGAACCACGTGGAGCGCAGTCAGGAAGGGGAGGAGAACAGGAATCGGGGCAACAAGACCTGGGAGGTGCACCTGTAAGGTGGATTTCCCTGGAGGCCGCAAGTTAGGATGCTGTGTCCAGGAGCTCCATTGAATCAGGAACCACGATGGCCAGGTTTCAGGTTCAGTGCAGCTGGTGATAGGCCATCCGTCACCTGTGTAGGGGGGGGCGGTGCTGCCGGTACAGTAAAAGCTGCAAGTTGAGCCCAGGGCCCCTCCAAGAGCACATGCAGGACTCACTCACTACCCTCCCGGGGCGTGAGGCGGTGGTTACTCGAGAGACGGGCAGTGCTGTCCAAGCATAGGACCCCGCATGCCCCCCCGCCCCCCTCCTCCCAATCTCAGCGATTAGCACTGTGTGTACCCACCTTTCCCGTGCCCTGCCAGTAATTAGACTTCACAGGCTTAAAGAGACCCTGCTTCATCTCAGCATTAGAATAATAATTTGTGCATTACATTGTCTAATAAGCTCATTATAGAGCAACATATTTGGTAAAGTTGAGATTATTAGGGCATTGACACCCATGATGGGCCAGGAGTGAGCTTTCAGTGAGATGGTCTTTCGCTAGTATCTTCATAATGTGCTTAACTAGAGCTCTGAAGGAGAGTTCAAACCAGGAAGAGAAAAAGGACAAGGGAACAAACTTTGAAAGACGAAGAAAGCTGCTTACAGATAAATGAAACACAGCGCTGGATTTTTGCTACCGAGTCTGGAAATTTCCTGACTCACCAGACCCACTTCAGTAAAAATTGCACGATGTGCACTCTGGTGGGGGTAGTGAGGATGTTGGGAGAGGGCTAGTGTTGTGGAATGTAGTCAGAACTGCTGACCTCAGAAGCAAAGCATAGGAGACCATGGAGGCAGGTGAGTTAGAAGCTGGTTAGAAGAACCGTCTTGATTCTCTAGGACTTTGTCCCCATTGTTTTAGAAGTAGTTTGTCCCTCTATTCCTCACCATCTCACATTTGTTCACCTCCCCAACCACTTCCTCATGGACCCACATACCCTCCCTGCCACATCCATGCCAACATATATGCCCCCACCCACCCCCAATGCCCCTCATACCCTCCTATAAACTCAAATCCCCTACCCAGCCCCATTACTCCTCTTACACTTCATGCCACCCACTTCATTACACTTCATAGCTACTCACACAGCATCCACCATGGGCAAACCTCAGGAGCCATGTGGAGATGAAAAAAATTAAACTTATAAAAATCTAATGCAGCTGTCACTCTGATACACTTGATAGTAAAAGAAAACTGCCATTCATATAACACATTCAATGCTTTTAAATCTCAAGTGGTCAATATCTTATAGAAATAAACTTCTGTTGAGAACCCACGTCATAGATAGAAAATCCTTAAGTAGCCTCTTTAAACTGTCAATCGCACTGTGGACTCAACACCCTGAGATAAGTGTAGCTTTTGAAACTCAGCTAAGCATTCATAACAGACTAATAATAGCCCTTGGTGAAATGTCAACAAATGCAACTGATTTCTCTAACCTGTAACAGTTGGCCAGTCAATCAAAGATGCCCAGTAGAGGTATTTTTAAAAACTCTTATTGACAGCTGCAGCCTTTTTCTAAAGTTTAAAGAGCAGGAGATTGTAAAAAAAATTCAAATCATGTTAGTTACACCGGCCTTATCAGTCCTTCAAGAGTGTTTATGTCTACTCTTTCAAATTGTGACTCCCATACCGCGGGTAAGGCCCTTTGAACAGCCAAAATGGAGTCTGTTTGAGCTCAGCACTGAGTTCAAATGGCCTGCTGACTTCGGGTTTCCTGTCTGCTTGAATCACATCTCACCTCCTTTCCCCTACTGGTAAAAGTTGGATTTGTCACAAAGGGGGCAAGACTTCTACATCCGGGTCCCATCTGCCTCTTTCAAAGATTCGCGGAGTCTTCCTGACTCCATGAAGATCCAGCCCACAGCCTTAAGAAGGTGATGCATTTTCCTACACTATTCATGAAATATGAATTTAAGGGCCCCCACACTTCTCCCTGTAACAGAAAAAAATTAACTGGCCTCAACTTCCTTGGAGTGGCAGACAGTGTTGTACTGCCACACCGTGCCCAATTACTTAGGTTAATTTTTTTCCCAGTCTATCTCATCCAATCTTCCAACTCAGGCCGGGCAATATCCAGGCAGTGCAGTGCATATCATCACCGACACCCAGCATCAAAGTGCTGGAGACTCGGAGAGAAGGAGGCCACGTAACCTTTTTTACAGCACGAGCAAGTTTAAAGGTCCATTGATGTTTAAAGGTCCTTGATAGGCCAGGGAGAAGGATAGTGTCTACGGTAAGTGGATAGGACTTGGGGGTGGGGAATATCGAAGAACGGTGGGGGGAGGTGCGGAAATCGGATGTCTTGGGGAAATTGGTGATCGGGGGGAATCGGAGGTCAGGGAGGAATCAGAATTTGGGGAGGAATCGGAGGTCAGGAGTATAGGGGATTGAGGGGTGATCAGGTTGGGGGTCAGGGGGATGGATCGGAGGCTTCGCAGGGAGATTGGAGGTTGGGTGGGGGGAATTCTGGGGTTGGGGGTTGTTGAGTCTGGTCGGGTTGGGCTGGGCCTGTTTTGGGGTGATCCTCAGGTGGATGGTTGGGGGTGGGGGGTGGCGGTGCGGGGGGAGTGTATTGGACGGGGTGATCGGGCCTCAGGTCAGGTTGGGTCTAGGGGTGTGTGGGGAGAGAGGATGTGTCAGGCTTCCGAGGTGAGCATAGCGGGCTTAGTTGGCGGGTGCAGTGGGGGGGGGCGGCACGAGGTGGGTTGGACATCGGATCAGGTTAGGTGTGGGAGGAAGGGTACCTAGCTTAATTTGGGGGTGTGGGAAGAGGGGTAGCCTTGGAGGACCTCAGAGGAGGTGATTGGACCTCCGGGAGTGGGTTGTCAGGCCTCAGGGGGTGGGGGAATAGCGGCTGGAGGGTGTTGGGCCTCGGGAGTAGGGGATCGGGCCTCGGGTTGGATCCAGTGTGGCCTTGGGGATGTGGGGCTGAGAGTCGGGCCCACTGTGTAGGAACTCCTATGGCAAGGGGGTAGTTGGAGACTCCTGGAGAGTTGGGGGTTGGGTGGGGAAAGATCCCTGGGGTATAGGTGCAGTGGGGGAGTCCCCTGGAGTTTCAGGGGGTTTGGAGGGAGTCCTGTGGGAGAGGTCTTCCTGGGTCTGTACAATAGTTATCCGGATGTTTGAAGTAGTTTCAGTTCTTATAACTTTTTCTGGGTAATCATTGGTGTAACCCAGTCGGAACCATCCAAAAATGCGATTTAAATTGCATTTAGAATGGTTCCCAATGCAGAGCAATTGCCCAAGGGACTTCTGGGCAATTGCCTTGCCCGCCCTACCTGTGAACATCCGAAGGGGATTCCCCAGCGTATCTTTGGGGTACCCCACCAATCAGACGCTGGGGAGTTTGGAAGTTAAAGCCCATTGATTAGGGACTAGATTAATCAATCTGGATCTGGTTCTGGTTATTTCCATTCAGAATAACACCAAGTACTGGAACTGCAAAGCACCTGTAACATGAAAGGAATTTCTTAAGGTACTTCAAGGAGATGTGAGTGTTGCTGGCAAGGCCAGAGTTTGTTGCCCATCCTTAATTGCTCATCAGGTTGGTGGTGAGCTAGCTTCTTGAAGCACTGCAGTCCATGTGGTACACCCACAGTGCTGTTCAGAAGGAATTCCAGGTTTTTGACCCAGCTACAGTGAAGGAACAGTGACATAGTTCCAAGTCAGGATAGTGTGTGGCTTGGAGGGGAACTTGCAGGAGGTAGTGTTCCCATGAATCTGCTGCCCTTTGCTTTCTAGGTGATAGAAGTTGCGGATTTGAGAGGTGCTGTCGAAGGATCCTTGCTAAGTTGCTTTTGTGGGAGTGTTGGGAGCACACATGGCCAATTGAGGTGTGATGCCTACACCTAGGCCATTGTGTTACACTGCAGTGTACCTTGTACCCAGTACTCATGCTTGAGATGCACCTGCTGCCCAGCTTCTCTTCATGGAGACTGATCATTGAGGCTCCCTTAAAGTCAAGTTTGGATGGACAATGAAGGATACAAGGAGCATCTCAGTGCTTGAGCCTTTGACCTCAGGATTCTTATATAATAAAGCAGAGAAAGAAGAAGCCCTCCAAAACATCACAAATCAGCCAACAACCTTGCTCCTGATGACAACGTATCAAGATGGACCTCAGCATGCCACCCTCATTATTATTGGTAAGAACCTGTTTCATAATTTTACCATAATTTTTGAAGCTCTGTAGTGTACAAACACACACTGAATCATGCACAAGTTTAAGTAAATATATTTACAAGTGTTTAAATGTTGAATTATGCAATGTGAAAAGTGTAACCACAATGAACCCATGAGTGCTCTAGGTGAGACTTTGCCCGGCGCTCTCACACACTTTTACGAAGTGCCCCTTCATGTTGCCTCGGATGAGCTGGAGGCAGGCTACTCACTTCCCTGTTTAAACGTTGATGAGGAGTATGGTGGACCGCCCACGATGGACCATCTGTTCCAGGGTCAGCTAATAGTTGGACAGCACTTACGTTGTTCACACTCACCTGACAAGGCAATGACATCTCTTCTGAGGCACAGGAAGTTAACCATCGATGACCAACCTCTCAAATGGGCCTTTCTGAGGGCCTGTTTTTTTATGGGTCCGAGTTGCCTAGCCCGCGCCCGGCCTGCCTCCAACCCTTCGCTGCTTCCAGGCTTGCTCAGCCCAATTCCTAATACAGCCTGCCACCCTAGACCGAAAATTTCACTTTTGGGAAGACATTTTTAAAGGTTGGGTTCGCAGAGCCAGGAATTCTTCCGACTGCGCACCCGACCCATGGACGACAATGCAGGCCATAGGTGGAATTCACATCTTAGTTATTGTGGATGCTTACCCTAAGGTCTCACTCCTCTGTGTTCACAGTTCTGTGATCATGAATTCAATGATATGATAATGGAAATGTTATCCAGGTTACCTTCTATTGTCATCAACGATGAAGTAATGCAAGAGGTCACTTGGTCAATTATACAAGAAGAAAAATTGTTCATCTGAGCAGAAGGATCAGCCATGAGGTCTTTTGCTGTTACAAAAGACCAGTTCATTCTAAAATGAGCAGAAGAGATCTTCCCTTGTTAAACACTGTTGCAAAATAAAAGCAGTTGAGAAACCTCAATGCAATTTCAAATTTATTGCTGTTTTCTAATATTGATCCAAACTAATGACACCCTTGTTTAAATCTTAAATAGGTTATAATTAAAAATAGGAAAACAAAATGTGGCGCAGCAGGGGCCAGCCTTCGGATGGCATCGTAGCACATTTGTTTTTGCCAAGGTAAGAGGAGTGCTGCATTGCATCAAATGTATTCCTTAAGTTTACTAGTAATGCCTACTGAGAGGCTCTGTAACCATATCTATTGGGTAGTAATAGTTGCTGATGAGTACAATGACATTGCAGGTAAGCATGTTTCAGTTCGGCATTCAGCCTGAGCCATCACAACTGCAGCACTGGCTGTGAAAAATGAATGATTACTAACTTGCAGTGTTTATTTTTCAAAACTTGAAAAAAAATTGAACAAGAGGTCTTAAAAATTGTGGCCTTACCATCCAGCTTATTTGATCCTGTTTGATGAACAAAAGATTGCTGGAAGGGAGGGACTGCTATTACCATGTGCTGTAGGTTGAATAACCTGTGTCTTAGACTAAATTACACTTAATTATAGATTTCATTATGAACGTTTAATGGTTTTACATTTAGGTGTATAGGAAGTGCGAAAGAAAGGGTGTGATTGAGAAAGGATTGACATTTGGATAGGAAAGATTACGTACTAAATATCACAACCATTTCATGCGTAACTTATGAAAATAATCCCTGCGGCTGAGTTCAGTTGGTCACCCTCTCACAGGGTTATGGATTCAATCCTTACTCCAGGAAATGAGCTGATAAGCTAGGTTGAAATTAATAAGATGAATTCTCAGACATGTCACCTTTAGATAAAAGAGGAGAACTTAACATGCTTCATTCAAATTGATACTAATCCCTTGCATTAATTCAGAGAAGCAGAAAGTTCTTCAGTACCTGAACCAATCTTTCAATCCACAGCTCCCACAAATATAAATTAACTTGCCATTTGTTGCAATGCTGTTTGTGAGACCCCCAGGAGAAAAAACACTTCAAAATTTTCAAATCCCAGTTAAAAAAAATCATTGATACTGGCACCAGTAACACTGGAGTTCCATTTGAAGGAATATAAGACCAGTTTCGATGAGTTTTACTGGCACCTTACATTTGCAAGTTTTGATTTTTTTTTCTCTTGGTGTCTGAACTCTCAAAAGTGATCCTCAGGTGGTCCAAGATGTTTCAACAATGTAATAAGACGCAAGAAAGTTGCAGCTGGTTCTCCAGCCATTCCTAATGAGGGAAGGTTGTCATCTGACCCATTCCGCCTCAGCTAATGAAAAATCTGGTGCTCCAGTGAAAATTGTGCTACTTACTGATGCTCCTTAATGTTGGCAAAATGTTATGGTAACCTTTTTAAAAGTTTCTAAATGGAACAGTGGAGTCAGAAACACCAACCTTTCCCTGCTTTGCGCAGGTTACCATCCCTGAGGCTTGAGCATACTTTTTGTATGTACCACTTACTGCATCAGTTTTACAAACAAAATATTGATGTAGTAACTTTGGCAAACGGACCACAGGAGTCTCATGTACAGGCCATGATCGTTTATTCGAGCAATTGCAAGGAGAGAGCCATCTCAATGCAGTTTGAGATAGCACTCTGCTAATTTACAAGTGTTCAGCATATTTATGCATTATTGGTCACGTACAAGAACAGTTTCCAGATTTCAATCTCGTCAACATATAAGTTTACATTAAACAGACATCCCTGGTAACAGGTACATGCATCGTGTGTCCCTATTTTCACCCAGGCAGAGACCTTCCCTCCTACCTAAACTAGGACCATCTGTTCTTTCCCTATCTGCTATAAACAGGCTCAATCTTAGTTGTTTCTTTTACAACCTAAGTCTCCAGTCTGACTCCTAGGACACCTAATCTATTGTATTTGCCTTCTTCTATGTCCAGCCTGGTTCCCAGGACCTTGCTGATGATTACATGCCCTGAGGGTGTACAATGTTCATGTGGTGCTTTTTAACTGTTAATATACTTGCAGGCACTGGCTGCTTGGAGATTCCAACAGTATCATTCCCTTACAAGAAATTCTTACTGTACCCCTATATTCCCCTTTTGGCCCTTGGCCTAGCCCAAGGTAGCCAACTACAGTGGTGCTGTCCGCCCCCTTTATGTACCGCCACCCATTGATACTGGCCAGGTATCCAGCTTTGGCACGTAAAGGGTACTGTTCAGACCATCTGTATCATCTGGTTCTTCAACTCAAACCTCTGACTTGCCAAATTCCTTCTCCACCTGTTAAAACTCCTCCAGCACCACCTTTTTTGTGACGTCTGGGTGTGATGAATCAAGTATGTTAGATAGATAATCAATATTAGCTGAAGTATGACTAGGGCATGGGAGCTAATCCAAATCTGTAAGTTTGAGCCCCAATTCCACAGGTCCCCCCACCATGTGGAAGAATCTATTTGCTCGATACCCTCCTCTAAGGCTCTAACGTGTTGCTGCAGTGTATAGTAAGTTCTGTATATCTGCTGAGCCTGTCTCCGAATCACGGTTAGGTGCTCAGGTAATAAGGGAATTTCACAGGAGAACTGGTGCAAATACTGCGACAGGTTATCCCTAAGGCCTTCCATGACTTGAATAGTAGTCATTCCTCTCTTGTATAGTTCGACCAGTTCCACCTTCCCCACCCTAGCTGGCACCTGTGGGTGTAGGCATGCTGAATGATTATGGATGGGGCATATCCGGTTGCTCCTGTGTTGGATCTTCTGCTGTCACGTGGTAATACAATATGTCCCATTCCTTGTATATGCAACATGGGTCGGTTCTTTTGCAGCCCATATAGTTTCCATTGTACAGTTTGCTGCTGCTTTAAATCCACACTTCCCTTCTTCAGTCTCATATAATGGATGTGCACATACTACTATGATGGCCTCTATACTACACCCTTCTAATGTGGTGCTAACTATATTTCCTTCTATGTCTACTGCATATAGTGGAATATCGTGGTACTTAATATAGTAATCCCCCTGTATAACCCCAATATTTTCTACTTTTTATAATGTCCTGCCAGGTGTTGACATAGGCATGACAGGTATTACTAATTACTAATACAATGCACATTATTATTTACTATACGTTCAACATTCATTCTATATACGTGTGTTAAACTCTGAGCTGGCATCTGGTCAAGTCATGATCCTTGTGTCGTGAAAGATTAAATAAATGTTCATTAGTTACTCATAAAGGAACTACCCCTTCATTAATCTGTCTTAAATTCTCTCGGACTTGTTCCAGTGCCCAGGATCCATAAGTGCTGCAAACATCACTTCTGCCCGCTTCGTCCGAAATATTTTTGCCTATTTCAATCAGTTTGTTGATAGTCACCGCATGACTTTCAAGCACAGTAGCCAGACTTTGGATTAACCGTGTCATGTCCTGGTCTGTATTTAATTAGGTGTTATGAATTCCCTGTCCCCTCTTTAAAATCTCAGTAAGCTTAAAGCTCATAGTACGGACCTTCTGATCACCAATTGCTAGGTCGATGGAATTAACTATTAATGTCCCTGTTTTGGATATCGTGGCAGCATCATTCATCAGGCTGCACTTATTTCAGTTTCCTTCTAGATCTAATCGTATCCCATCATTAAACTGAACTGCTTCAGTCATCACTTGGCGTGTCAGAGCCATATAGAGTGCTTGGATATGGGTTGAGCACCACCGGGGCAGGGCAACACTAGATATGTTCAAGACTACAAGTACCAGCTCATGGTGTACATTATCATACAAAATTTTATTTTGGTTGATCAATACCATACCAATTGTCAGCCCTGGATGCATGGCCGGACAAGGTGAGTCAGTTGGCATAGTTTGAGAGGCTTTGATTGCCTCTACTTGGATTGTGGGGGTAGTTGTGGGAGGTGGCTTCTCTTTTGGGCGGACCTTCCACGCCCACCTTCTGTCACTGTTTCCTTAGGTCGGTATATCATTATCATTTGGGCTACAAATGTTCCATTTAGAATCCCTAGCATGAGAATGAGTAACCATGGTCTCATACATTCTTAAACAAGTTACATAAATATGGCTCTCTAACTCACAAAGTCGAACTGCCCTACCCATTCCTTATGCTTAAAACACACAGTAGTTAGATTTGGGAATTTAACATAAGTGCCAACTTTCGCAAACAGCCCCCAACATCCTCTCACACGTGTCATGTCTCTGACACTCCCACGCCCGATTTGGAGCAAACCCTTACTACAACTCATGAGCACTTGTTCCCCTACTGTTACATTTATCATTCCCCTGTTGTGTGTCACATTCGGCACTGTCCATGCTGTACCAAAGTCCCTCCGGCGGTGCAGGATGAGCAATGATCACTCCCAACCTTGTTGCCAATATCGCCATGCCCACGAGCGTTGACATTATAATTAACATTATGTGAATTTAAGCAGATAACTGTCCCAGTCGTCACCGGTCGGTTGTTGAGGTTAGTTCTGTGGATAAAAATCAGTTAATAAAATGCTTCAATTGTGACCAGTGTTTTCAGCGCCCCTTTCCCCTCAAGTCCACGCATGCGCATGTATCGCTGGTCATGATTACCTCATACAGTCCCACCCACTTGGGTGCAAACCCAGGTTTCTCGGGGGCAATTTTGACCATAACTTTCTCCCATATACCAGGCACTTCAGCTTGATCCGATCTGACTCCCTTCCAAGTCCTGGAAAATCTGTTGATCCCTGGCCCCCTGCCTTAGTCCGTGAAGCTGTCTACACAGTTCCCGGACAAACTGCTTCACTCTCTCCCTCATCGGACCGACTTCCTCACTGTCAGTTATGATGTCTCCCGGCAACCTCATCACTCTCCCCGTCATCAACTCATATGGAGTTAACCCCATTGTTCTATTAGGTGTTGCCAAAGTCCCTTAAGAATGCTGGGCAATAAGTCAGCCCACTCTCGTCCTGTATCTTGGAAGGCCTTAGCCAATGCTTGCTTTAGGATCCTATTCATTTGTCCAGCCATGTCTGAGCTCTGTGGATGGTAAGGGACATGGAACTTTTGTTTAATTCCTAGCCACCTGCATATTCCTTTGTATACGCACCCTGTAAAATGTGTACTTTGGTCCATATTCTGATACCCGTCTGTAAGGGTATTCCCCAGCATGGAATTACTTCTTCTAATTATCTGGGCCACAGTTGTGGCTGAGCAATCCCATGTGGAGAAAGCCTCTACCCATCTTGTGAATTGATCGATAATAACCAAGCAGTAGTTTTTCCCTCAGCTTGTTGGGAGGGGTCCTGTAATATCTATTTGTATCTGTTCCCAGGGTCCCCTCGGTCGAGGTTGGTGTGACATGCGAATTTTGATGGGCCTACCTGAATTATGTTGGGTGCATTAGAATATCTTTAATGACTCTTCCTGTGAAATGAGTTCCTTGATCTGAATCCATTTGGGTAGGCACCCTCCATTCCTTCCAGTCTATTATCTCCTGCTGCTGTCCCACATTGGACCTCAATTCCTTAAGCTGCCGACACAACTCTACAAAGCACCTTCTTATCCTATCTTTCAATGGCTCAATATCTTCACTTCCAGTGGCAGTTCTCTCTGGGAGCCACTTAACTCTGCATGTGATCATAGTGTTAATCCTGTGGTCTTACTTTTTGTAGCTCACAAGCACATTAATACAATCAGTAATACATCTATTTAGCCTTTTTCCAGCTTTCCCTTTACCTATATCCATCTTGTGGTAAATTGTTGTTAAGCATTATTTCTCCTAACATTTCAATTGCCTGAACTACAGATTCCACGTAGTTTTACCTCTAAGTTTTTTATTCCCCTGACCATGATCATCCTAAGATTCTCTTGTGGTCAGTTTCTCTGTTGTCTTGATCATTTATAATGTTTCTTTGCTCTTTAGGCTGTATTAACTATTCCATGTCAACGAGGATCTCTGTCTCTACGTCCATGCTTATCTCCCCCTGTGCATTTCCAATGTCTCAGTTGATGGCCAGATTATCAAATTCACTTCCCTTAAAGCAGTTTGTATATTGTGTCCTCTTTCCCTAACTCTTTCTTCGACTTGCCTCATACCATTTTACACATACAACAGACCACAGTCTTATCTTGTTCAGGTGTCTGGAGAGAATTTAAAATCCAATAAAGTATTCTCATAATAGTTTTAAAACAGAAATCAGGCATTGACATGTTTTGCTTCCTTATCTTCTCAAACAACATCTTATTGTCTCAAAAGTAACCCACTAAATTGTGTCTGACCCGTTTCTTTTAGAATTATCCCAGATTAATTAACTCAGCCAAAAATTGGGTTTCTGCCAAACTTTGTCAAGGTCTTGAGTGTAACTTCACATTTTGGGAACAAACTTACAAATACAAAAACTTGCAGCATTTGAATTAGTGCCAATTGTTGTCAAAAACCCTTTAAAATGAAAATTCCCTTTTGAGAACTTTATCACGAACCAAGCCTCAAAATTTTAAACTTTGTAAGAAATGTAATTTACACTATCAAAATTAAAACAACCTCTTTTTTCATGTGCGATGATTTGTATCCAGATTAGAAGTCCCATATGTTTACTGACACATTCTTTACCTTTGGATAGCATCCTCGTTATTCAAAGTAACTTGTGAAATTAAACTGCATTTTACATCTCAAGATTGTCCCAAATTCAAATTACAGTGTTGTTGGGATGCAGATTTCCTTTAACATTTAATTCATCTCTTCAAAAGAAACCCCTTTTTATCCATTGGAACCACCTAGGCCGTGTGTTTATATCTTTTGGTTTTCCTAGAATCCTTTGAACTTCAGGTAATTTTTCCCCTCAGAATTTTAGAATACTAACTCTTATGAGTTAATGTAACTCGTATGTATCAATCCCAATCAGCTTGGAAGCTGGTGATACTAGTCTGCAAGGGGGTGGTACAAAGGTTGGTTCATCTAACCCTGTTTAGTTTCACCTTCAAATTACGATTTTTTTTTGCCAGAAATCTCAACTCAAACTTTATACTCAAAACTTTGGAATGTTTGAGTATACTTTTCCTTTAATCTAACATGGGGCTTTCAGCCCTAAAATGCTGAACTACACACACAAATCACAACTTAAAGAAGGAAACACATTAAAGCTCACATGCAAATGCTTCTTTGCACACAAACAAACATATATTTAGAGGTATGTATCTATATTCCTGTTTCTTAACTTAACGACTTAAAACTCTCATATTCTAAACAAAACTTCAAATAGCAGTGGGGGAAATAAAGGGATCTTGAAGGCTCCACCTATAGGGACCATCAAATTGATGAAAGCTCACATTTCCCCTGCTACTGCCTGTCAGTGCTTATTAACCCCCTAGGGATATTCCCGTTTTCTCTCTTTCTCTCTCTCTCTCTCTCTGTTCAGCACAAGCAGCTCTTGTAACTTAGATCAATTCATTTTTTTAAGGTACAGAAAATTCAGTAGCAGACCTTTCGGGTCCCAATCATCTTTCCACATTTTCAGGAAAATCTCGTCATCCCGCACGGGATGCGGTTGTCCTGAAAACTGTACGTCCATCTCCCACTTCCGCTCTGCATAGTCCATTACTCACCCTTCTTCTGTACTACGGACATTATACACCACCCTACCCCCCCCCCCCCCCCCCCCCCCATTCGTCTCTCCCTGCCCCAAAGCTTCCTTAACTGCCTCCTCAAAGTCCCTGTGCAGGGCTGTCGCCTTCTCCCGATCTGGGAGGTCTCCAGGTTTTGCCTAGTCTCCACTTCTAAATTGCAGGGATAATCTTCCCCAGATATCCCCTGGGCATTTGGCCTTCACCAGTATATGGGTATCAAGGGGTTGCATTGCATGGAAACCTTGCATTTCCTGCAGTTTGGTCCAAAATTCCGGCTTATTATGCTGAGTTTTAAGCCTCGGCAGTTCTTTAAGCAAAACCTGCTTCTCCTCCGGGCCGAATGGTACATGCTTAACTTTCTCCGTAACCCTCTCAATCCCCTCATCCTCTTCCCATTCCTCAGCCTCCTTACGTTTCCCTTCGGCTTTTAATCTGCCTTTTTTGACTTTACTTTTCCTGACAGTTACTGCTATAGGGACCATGGGATTCAACGAACACACTGGGGCAGTTGGTACAGTGTTGTATAAGGGCGATTTTGTCCCAGTTCTGTCATAGGTTTCACCTCTGGAGCTTTCCTCCTCCTGGTCAGTATCACTACAAACTGCCGCCACTGCTCTGATCTGTCCTGGATCTGTCTTTGTCTCTCCCTCTCTAATTGACTGGACCTTAGTATTAATCCGTCTACACAACTGCAGATACAAGGTAATAATAACTATCACCCCTTTCTTTTCCTTATCCTTTTTCTGTTCTCCGGGGGTCCCCTGTGGATTCCAACCCTCCTTCTGCATTTTTGTGATTAATCTTGACTGTTGTTACAGTCTGAACCTCGTTATGGAGTCCGCAGTTCCCCAGTCGAGTTCCATAGCTCTATTCTGTTTTCCTGATGGCCTTCTGTTCTTATATCCCCGTCTGTCTCTGTGAGGTAGGTTTGCGCAGCCCTAACAACTTAGTTATTTGCGGTGTATGTGGTCTATTTCTTTCGCTGGGGTCTGGCCTCTCTGCGCAGCTTTTGCTAAGGTTATGTTTCAAACCGTAGCCCACCAGCACGGCTCTGCCTTCTATTTTCGGTAGTGGTCTGGCCTTCCTGCGTGACCTTGGCCCCGCTAACCCGCCTACACGGCTCCACCTCCTACCCTGGCGCCTCCTAGCTCCTGTCCAGAGTCCTCCTCCTGATTCTTTTGATACTCGATTGGACCGTACTCAGGTAGGCTTACTGCACTAACTATGGGTGGTAAATAAAATATACTCACCCACTTTGCAGAGACGTCCCAAGTGTCCAAACCGAGTATCCTGCCGACTACGCCAAACTGATGTGGTAACTTTGACAAACGGACCACAGGAGTCTCAGGTACAGGTCACAATCGTTTATTCAAGCAATTGCAAGGAGAGAACCATCTCAGTGCAGCTTGAGATAGCATTCTGCTAAATTACAAGCGTTCAGCATATTTATACATTATTGGTCATGTACAAGAACAGTTTCCAGATTCTGATCTTGTCAACATATAGGTTTACATTAAACAGGCATCTCTGGTAACAGGTACATGTATCGTGTGTCCCTATTTTCACCCAGGCAGAGACCCTCCCTCCTACCTAAACTAGGACCATCTGTTCTTTCTCTATCTGCTGTAAACAGGCTCATTCTTTGTTGTTTTTTTCACAACCTAAGTCTCCAGTCTGACTCCTAGGACACCTAATCTATCGTATTTGCCTCCCTCTATGTCCAGCCTGGTTCCTAGGACCTTGCTGATGATCACAAGCCCTGAGGGTGTACAAGGTTCATGTGGTGCTCTTTAACTGTTTATATACTTGCAGGCACTGGCTGCTTGGAGATTCCAACAGTATAATTCCCTTACAATAAATTCTTACTGTACCCCGATACTCCCCCCCTAACAACGTCATTACGTATTGGAATCAGTGCTGCTCTGAATGCTTCTGATTATTTTTCCTAATTATGTCAAGATAAGGAAATAAATTTGTATTCTACTGGGGAGATGACTTACACCCCAGAGGTGCCATGGATAACACTCGGCCAATCTTCCAGTGGTTTGAGCTATGCAGCTAAGCATATATAATGGCTTGTAATTCATAAAATACAGTGGTGCGCAAACATTGTGCGTAACAAAGGAACAGCTTTCCTGCTTTCACCAGCTTTTTCCTTTCCTCAGGGTGCCTCCATTCTTCTCAGGTACTGGATTTCCTCAGTTCCAGCTCTTGGCCGGAATTTGATGGCCTTGTTGCAGTGGGGATGGGGCAGTAAAATGGAGCCAGCCATCCTAAACTCGGTTGACTTCGGCGGGAATGTAAAACCCCGCCCGTTATACATGAGACAGAGTCCCAATGCTGCTTCCGCTGTGGCCTCACATCCCAGCTCTTATTTTTTCCCTGCCTGGTTTGCTCCCTGGTCCAAGATGGCATTCGCCCTTGAGCTGTTTTTATGAATTGTTCTGCCTGAGCTTTGTTATTCTACCTCTACTTTCATCCTGCACCATGGCTACCCATGAGAAAGCAGCAAGGGCAACATTTTTCATCTGGTGGGTGGGCTCGGCGGGAGCAAGTGGGGGGTGGGGGCGGGCACAGAGCCAATCGCCGCATGCGATCGGCCCCGTGCTGCCATTTTACGCAGATGGACCAATTAATGCCCGCCCAGCATAAGAGACGTCTGGTAGTGCTGAGCGCTGCCTGTGCGGGCGAGGAGAGTACAGAGAATCGGGGCCACTGCTCTTTTGCACATGCACGCGAAAGGGCACCTCGATCTCCCTGGGGCCTGGATGGAGCTGCCTCAGGGAGATTGAATCAATATTAAAATTATTAAATGAAAGTTTTAAAAATTCATTTCAATACGTTCCGTCATTGGCGCATGTTTTTATATGCATGAAAATGTTTTTATTTATTTATTTAATAAAAGCTTTTGGAAACTTCATCCCGCCTCGTGGATGAGGTTTCCTAAAAAAACGCGAAGGCCGCTTGGGCTTTTCGCCTGCCCGTCAACCTTAAGGTTGGATGGCCGTTCACAATCACAATAATTGCTTTCTTAACCGCCTTAAATCGGCCCTTTACATTTCGGCGGGCGCGCAGCCGACTCCAGCGCCTGCCCGCCGAATGAAATATCGAGGGGCTGTGTGACGATGTTGGGAGGCTCGTCTGATGTCATCGCGCCTCATTTCACGCGTCGGCATGTTGGGCCTGCCCCCCGCACGCCAACTGTAAACTCCTGCCCCAAGGGAAGTCTTAAGGATTTGATGTTGCATTGTATTTGTGCTGATTCTGTGCCCCTATATTAGTGTAATTATTTCTATACACTTTGTGTCACACCAGCAGCATGTGATTGCCTTTTCAGATGGATTCTCAATCAATAGCGAGTTGCTGACTTCTCTGAACGTGCTGTAATGCTCAGTGGGTGCAGAATGTGCTGCACGGGTGCTGTGTATGAGATACAACTAGGGAATTAGAGATTCATGCTTACTGAGATAAATAAACAGTGCTCCTTAATGAGCAAAAACAAGAGAGTTTGCAAACTTAGTTTTAAAAAATGAAGCTGAATCATGTCTTTTTCACAGTGCAATGCAGGGAAACTAATTACTTTTTCACCAACATCAGCAAGTTTTCCAGGAAATAAGTGAGCCTTGACAGCTTGTAAGATGGGAGTAAACCACTAGCCAATGGGGGAATTAAAGGACAAGAAGAAAAGTAATTTAACCTGCTTAGACTTGGAAACAGGTGATTTTTGCCCATCTTTTATTGCATTAAGCATTGTTTTTCATCTCAGAGTTGTATTGGAGAAATCATGGAACTAATTGCCACAAAGAATATCTTATCCATTGCTTTCCACACTTGTGAAAAATGTAATTTGGTGATATCACCGGTGAGTGCAATCAAAAGAATTAGAGAGGGGGAAAATTGAGATTCCTTCCTCAGTTTGATGAGTGATGTGTACTGGATGCATAGCATAAAATAACTGAAGTTAAAATTTGCTCATACACAGACTGAAGTAATAAGTGTTTCAGTTGGTTACAGTGACTGCAGTAAATACAAACTTCTTGAAATGAGGAAAAGTGAATCATAAAGTTAAACTATTTGTTATCCATGACAATAGTGCAACCAAGATTAGTCTTGTGTTATTTTTTAGGTGTAAAAGTAATAGGTGCTGTGCAGAAAGAAGCTTTAAGAACATAAGATATAGAAACAGGAGTAGACCATTCGGCTCCTCGAGCATGCTCCGCCTTTCTATAAGGTCATGACTGATCTTCTTGTGTTTCGATTTCCACATTCCCTGATAATATTTGATTCCCTTGCCTAACAAGAATCTATCTACCTCTCCCCTAAAAATATTTAATGGTGGCCTCCACCACCTTCTGAGGCAGAGAGTTCCAAAGAAATTATAGCTCAGTGTTCCAAATGTGTTGAACGATTGACCTTGACACTAGCATTGGAACTTCTCTGTAGATACAATAAAATATCTCAAAATTACAAAACCTCAATCTGAGTATAAATTATTTTTTGCAACCAAATCACCACTTGCCTTTATCTTTCTGTGAAAGAAGTGCAGGCAACTTTTCCTTTCATTGCCACTAAGAAGCCTAGTTGATGAGCAAGATGAAAGATACATCAAGATTGAGAAATTTGGAGAGGTTGCTTAAATTGGGAACCAGCTATTTTTGTTTTGCTTTAAGAGCTAAGTTTCTGTAGTGATTGTAAGTAAAACCTTTTGCACTGTTTTGGGAGCCATGTGACTGTACAGACGAATCAGCCCTAAGCACGGGTAAACTTAGGGGTGCAGCTTTCTAGTCATGATCTTGGTCCAAGCATGTAGCTTCATCAGTAGCTCTGCAAATAAAGTTTACTGTTTCTAACAAGGAACCTGTCCAGTACACCAAGTTTATTACAGTTTTTTAACGTACAAATTCTTTATCGCACAACAACTGAAGATCTCAAATAGCTAGGTGTCTTTAGTTTAGCTAGTAGTGAATGAGTGGTTGTCCATGGCCTTTGTACATTCCATCCATGCCTGACTGCACCTGATCAGGAAAATGAGAACAGTATTTAATTACAAATGCCTTTGTTGCCTCAAGCACTACATCCCACTCATTTCATCGCAAGATAGATGAGGAAGACCATTCACCCCATCTAAATTCATCCATCCTGGAAAATCCTCAAGTCCCCAAATGGCAGCATGCAATTCTTTCTTCAATGTTGCCTCCACTAACCCATCTGGAGTTGATTCCATACATTGACCAACCTCTACGTGAAGAAGTTTCTAATGTTGTCCTAAATTTGCTTTTTTTTTATCAGTTTGATCCACATCTCCTTGTACAGCCCTTACAAATCTCATTGAATTTGATTTTAAATTATTTTGAATTTACCTTTTTTGCTCACATAATTATCTTACCACTATAACATCACATCTCAGGTAATCTTACTGGGCTGGAAGGCCAAAATTTATATCGCCATTGCTTATAACTCATGCTCTTTCCTGAACTGTCTCCAGTATGTTTGTTTGCTGCCTTTGTGTCTCAGAGATTACAAAATTCAAGGCGCAGTCTGATCTGAGCTTTGTTCCGTTTGATCTTGACTTCATCAAATGTATATTCTACTCTCTTTGCACATGAATTAGTCAAATGGTTGTGACATCCAGTTTTGACCAAATTTTCCACATACACGGTCAAAGACTCCTTCACATTTGCAAAGATCATACGGGAATGGAAATATTGATAGCAATGCTATGTCCATGTCCTCATTTGACATTGCCAGCTTATTCACCAATGTTCCACTTAAGGAAGCCATACTTAGTTGTGCTGCAGCACTGTATCATGGTGACCTATTGTGTGAATCAGTATTCATTGAACTTATTAACTTGGCAATTCACATAGTTGAGTTCAGTTTTAGTGACACCACAAATAGATAGTGTTGCCATGGGATCCCCTCTAGGCCCAGCTCTGCAAACATCTTTGTTGGGTTCCATGAGAAATGTGTATTCGATAGAATGACACCTAACCTTCTACCCCACCACATATTTCTGATATGTGGATGATACATTTGCAATATTTAAATCCACAGCTACATGTAACAATTTCCTTACATGCCTTAATGGGCTCAAATTCACCTATGAAATGGAGCAGTCAAATGAGCTCCCCTTCCTTGGTGTACTAGTTGAGAAATCTGCCAGGGGGTTCTCTACCATGGTCTACCACAAGCCTACATTCACTGGTCAATATATGCATTGGATTCTTACAGTTCCACATGCTATAAGATTGGTCAGTCAGCAACCTTGTAAATAGGGCCCAAACCATTTGCACACCATGCAAGCTTGATGCTGAAATAGGGCACATCAAAGCCCTCCTACAGGATAATAACTGCCCTGATCAGATCATTTCACGCTGTCTATCATGCAAACTTATGAGAGAGCCCAAGGCTGTCAATTTTGGCCCTGAAAACTGCCCAGTTTACCTCAGATTACCCTGGGAGGGCAAGGATTCTCAAAAATTTGAGCAACAGGTGAAGCTAGCTGCTTCACGCTGCTACCATGCAGTAGCAACAAGAGTGGTATTTGCCACTAACAATAGGATGCTGCCATCTAGCCAAAAAGATGTTCTGCGTATCACACAAATGAGTAATGTGAATTTCAGTACCAGTGTAATGTGAGATATAGAGGCTGTACATCCCAAAGACTGGCGGATTGTATCAACAGTGCCAGCCACTGTTCGCAATGCAGACCATACCGAACCAGCCCGTGCTTGCAAAATTCAAAACTCAGTGCCGAACATTAGATTTGATTCTGTGATTGGACAACATTTGCTAAATAATCCTCAGTGTGCTACGATTTACGCTGACAATCAATTTAGTGTTGTCAGTCAGGCTCGCAATGTGGTGCATTTGCGTGTACTGCAAGCTACATATATTAATACACATGGCCCTGTTCTTTGTGGACAGAAAGAACATGTACACACATTGCACCTGTTTCAGCTAAACAAAAGTCACAGCCATTCATTGACTCATTCCTCAGTGCAATGCTTTGACCAATCAGGGTCAAGCTCCTGGTTTAAATTTCAGACAAAGATTGGCAGTTAACTATCAGTCATCATCACTGGTGCATTCTCCATGGCAACACTACTTGCCAACCAATCAGCACTCTCTTCACATACAGTATAAAAAGTTGTTTACCCATTGTATTGGTATTCTTGCAAGTCTGATAAGTGCGAGACGAAAAGCTTAGATACGTCTCTTTTTTCGGTAGTGCTCTTTTTTTGGTCTTTGTCTCTCAATGTTATCCCGACTTTGTTGATTGTACTTCAACAATGTTGGGCTATAATTCATATGTAATTCAACCTGGTGCATTATAGCCTTTAGTACAATGTAGAAACATTGAATCAAAATATTTACTTTTAGTATTCCTTCTTTAATTAAAAACCTGGCTGAGATTAAGCTGAAAATTAAATTTCCTCAGGGCAAACTGATGTTTTTACACAAAATGAAAAAAAAAGAGTAAAAATACAGTGAGGGTTTTTGTTTTTGCCAAAATAGCATTTGTTAGAAATAACAGCAACTACTATCTTTGGAACACAGATCCCTTGGCAGCTCATTAAGCATAACCAAGTAAGGACTGAGAACAATGGCCAAAGTACTGAGAAATGGAAGAGAAAAGCAACTTAATGAATAGATTTGTTTAATGAAATTAATTGTCTTCTTTGAGTTTCTTAATGACTTTCATAAAAGCAATTAAACATTGAATATAATGGTGGATGAAATGGCAAAGATCCTGCACCATCTTAGATTGATACATTATCGGGAGTTAGAAGACTCATGGAAAGTAGGCCTAAAATTTTGGAAGCAGAATTTAAAAATTGTAAATTTTACTTAAAAAATTAGAATCCCAAGAGTGAGTTGAAGCCTGTTCACTTTCTAATAAATCTATTTTGTGTATTAGATATTTCAAACACTGTGTTCAAAATAAAACTCAATTATTTTGGTAAACATGCACCACAATAGTGGTGATCTTCATTCTTAATTCCGAAAGAACATTTATTTACCTAGGATTCTAATTTTTTAAGTAAACTTTACAATTTTCAAATTCTGCTTCCAAATTGTTAAGCCTACTTTCGATGAGTCTTCTAACTCCCAATAATTTATCAATCTAAGATAGTGCGGGATCTTTGCTATTTCTTCCACCATTATATTCCATGTTTAATTGTGTTTATGAAAGCCCGTAAGAAACTCAAACTAAAAATTAATTTCATCAAACAAATCTCTTCATTAAGTTGCTTTTCTCTTCCATTTCTCAGTACTTTGGTCATTATCTACCTAGGAGATAATACAGAGAATAATCATTTACCTATTATGATAATTCACTCAAAAAAACCATAGTAATGCTGCCAGATTTTTTTAGGCAGCCTACAGGAAAAGAATACAATGGTGGGCAGTGGAATATCAATTTTATCCTTTGAATCAGGGAGAGTTCATAGCTCACTAATGGAAGAGGGAATTAAAAAAATGAACTTGTGGAATCAAATGTAGAGGTTTCCCTATTGTACATTTCAATTATAAAATCAGTGTGAAGAAACCTGATTTAAATTAAATTGCATTTTTAATTCTCTGGTCATTAGAGAATTTGACAAGTATAAACAGTACAATACCACCCACACTGCCACCATCACACCACCACCCCCCGCCCCCCCCCCCACCCCCACCACCCCCCTGCAATCCTGCCTCCACCATCCCACCTGCTATTATATTGTGAGCTTCTCCACAAGACCAGCTCATCCTAACTTGACAGAATTCCAGTTGTAGACATGCATGTTTCATTGTGACAGTATTCCATTGTAATAATTTTTATTGTGAATTAACTCTTTGCCTTTCAAGGTGCTATGAGTAAATTGTTAACTGTGTAAACAAACAACATTGGGCAAATTATCTTCCTTGCAGACGGTGCTTATGAAAACAACCTACTCTTGATTGACAATCCAGTCCCACTTCAATGGGGTTGGCTCAGATTTCAAAAAACTGCAAATGTTAGTCACAATGGTACTTGGCAACTGTGCTGCAAGCAACTCATGGCAAAATGCACACAGCGATCAGTTTTATTGTTGGCTATAATTTACAAGTGGGAAAAACTGGATGCATCATAAATGGAAACAACCCCCATACATTACTTCACATTCGTGCTGTATAATTATTTATTTTTGGATAAAACTAATGAGCCTGTGAGAGGGTTATTAAAGATTTGTTGCATAAATTAGATTTTCAGTATATTCATTGTCGTGCTGAGGCTAATTCAATTAACACTTGTTCCCAAGGAGATTTTAATGTCTTCTTTTCTCAAAAATTGATAAAACATGACATTATTCAAATTGAATAACTTGTTTTATTACTTCACTCTTAATATTACTACAATGCTCTGAAGACATTGGCTCTGATCATGACTGGATACTTTAGGGATAAAATGAGCTGTAACTCACATTGCAAATAATTCTGTACTTTAATGTGAATCATTATTTCTATTCCCAGTGTGGCCATGTCGTCTTTGTCACATTAGCAAAGTAAGATCATCCTTAAACTAATTTTTTAGTTGCCTTTGTCAGTTCTGCCTCTCAACCATTCCTCCAAAAAATATGGGCGTAATGTTCTTTGGTTGCAGAGATGACTCTAGGTTTATTCAGAGTGACCAACCACCTGAGAGTCTATGGAACGGTCCCACATTTGAGGTGATTTTCCCATGTCCCGGGTTGTTTGCTATCAGATTGGCCTTTGTCCCATATTTTAGACCATAAGACTTAGGAGCAGAAGTAGGCCATTTGGCCCATTTGAGTCTGCTCTACCATGCAATGAGATCATGGGTGATCTGATAATCCTCAACTCCACTTTCCTGCCTTTTCCCCATAATCCTAGATTCCCTCACTGATTAAAAACTGCCTATCTCAGCCTTTAATATACTTGATAACGCAGGCTCGACAGCCCTCTGTGGTAAAGAATTCCACAGATTCACTACCTACCTCTGAAAGAAGAAATTCCTCCTTATCTCTTTCTTAAATGGGTGACCACTTGCCCTAAGATTATACTCTCTGGTAACAAAGAATAAAAAGTAAAAAATACCTGGAAAAACTCAGCAGGTCTGGCAGCATCGGCAGAGAAGAGTACAGTTGACGTTTTGAGTCCTTCAACAGAACTAAGTACAAATAGGAGAGGGGTGAAATATAAGCTGGTTTAAGGGGGGAAAGGTGGGGGTGGGGAGGAGGTTGTTGGAACAAGCAAGCAGTGATAGGAGGAGATAACCAAAAAATGTCACAGACAAAAGGACAAAGAGGTGTTGTAGGTGGTGATATTATCTAAAAGAATGTGCTAATTAAGAATGGATAGCAGGACAAGCAAGGTACAGATAGCTCTAGTGGGGGTGGGGTGAAATAAGACTAAAAGGGCATAAAAAGTATAGATTTAAAAATAATGGAAATAGGTGAGAAAAGAAAAATCTATATAAATTATTGGAAAAAACAAAAAGGAGGGTGAAGAAATGGAAAAGGGGTGGGGATAGAGGAGGGAGTTCAAGATCTGAACTTGTTGAACACAATATTTAGTCCGGAAGGCTGTAAAGTGCCTAGTCGGAAGGTGAGGTGCTGTTCCTCCAGTTTGCGTTGAGCTTCACTGGAACAATGCAGCAGGCCAAGGACGGACATGTGGGCAAGAGAGCAGGGTGGTGTGTTAAAATGGCAAGTGAAAGGGAGGTCTGGGTGATGCTTGCGGACAGACCAAAGGTGTTCTGCGAAGCGGTCACCCAGTCTGCGTTTGGTCTCTCCAATGTAGAGGAAACTGCATTGGGAGCAACGAATGCAGTAGACTAAGTTGAAGAAAGTGCAAGTGAAATGCTGCTTCACTTGAAAGGTGTATTTGGGTCCTTGGATGGTGAAGAGAGCGGAAGTGAAGGGGCAGGTGTTGCATATCTTGCGTTCGCATGGGGAGGTATCATAGGTGGGGGTTGAGGAGTAGGGGATGATGGAGGAGTGGACCAGGGTGTCCCGGAGGGAACGATCCCTATGAAATGCTGACGGGGGGGGTGAAGGGAAGATGTGTTTGGTGGTGGCATCATGCTGGAGTTGGTAGAAATGGCGGAGGATGATCCTTTGAATGTGGAGGCTGGTGGGGTGATAAGTGAGGACAAGGGGGACCCTATCATGTTTCTGGGAGGGAGGAGAAGGCGTGAGGGCGGATGCGCGGGAGATGGGCTGGACACAGTTGAGAGCCCTGTCTACCGTGGGTGGAAAACCTCGGTTAAGGAAGAAGGAGGACACGTCAGAGGAACTGTTTTTGAAGGTAGCATCAACAGAACAGATGCGACGCAGGCGAAGGAACTGAGAGAATGGGATAGAGTTCTTACAGGAAGCGGGGTGTGAGGAGCTGTAGTTGAGGTAGCTGTGGGAGTCGGTAGGCTTGTAATGGATATTGGTTTACAGTCTATCACCAGAAATTGAGACAGAGAGGTCAAGGAAGGGAAGTGTCAGAGATGGACCACGTGAAAATGATGGAGGGGTGGAAATTGGAAGCAAAATTAATAAATTTTTCCAGGTGCCGACGAGAGCATGAAGCAGCACCGAAGTAATCATCGATGTACCGGAGAAAGAGTTGTGGGAGGGGGCCAGAGTAGGACTGGAACAAGGATTGTTCCACATACCTGATAAAGAGACAGGCATAGCTGGGGTCCATGCGGGTACCCATAGCCACACCTTTTATCTGGAGGAAGTGAGAGGAGTTGAAGGAGAAATTATTCAGTGTGAGAACAAGTTCAGCCAGACAGAGGAGAGTAGTGGTGGATGGGGGTTGTTCGGGCCTCTGTTTGAGGAAGAAGCAGAGAGCCATCAGACCATCCCGGTGGGGGAATGGAGGTGGTTTTCCACCCATGGTCGTTGACAGGGCCCTCAACCGTGTCTGGCCCATCTCCCACGCATCTGCCCTCACGCCTTCTCCTCCCTCCCAGAAACATGATAGGGTCCCCCCGCTACCCCCCCCCCCACCCCCGTCTTCGCTTATCACCCCACCACCCTCCGCATTCAAAGGATCATCCTCCGCCATTTCCGCCAACTCCAGCATGATGCCACCACCAAACACATCTTCCCTTCACCCCCCCCCGGGGGCATTCCGTAGGGAACGTTCCCTCCGGGACACCCTGGTCCACTCCTCCATCACCCCTTACTCCTCAGCCCCTTCCTATGGCACCTCCCCATGTGAACGCAAGATATGCAACACCTGCTTCTTCACTTCCGCTCTCCTCACCATCCAAGGGCCCAAACACTCCTTTCAAGTGAAGCAGCATTTCACTTGCACTTCCTTCAACTTAGTCTACTGCATTCGTTGCTCCCAATGCAGTTTCCTCTACATTGGAGAGACCAAACGCAGACTGGGTGACCGCTTTGCAGAACACCTTTGGTCTGTCTGCAAGCATCACTCAGACCTCCCTGTCGTTTGCCATTTTAACATTCCACCCTGGTCTCTTGCCCACATGTCTGTCCTTGGCTTGCTGCATTATTCCAGTGAAGCTCAACGCAAACTGGAGGAACAGCACCTCACCTTCCGACTAGGCACTTTACAGCCTTCCGGATTGGATATTGAGTTCAACAAGTTTAGATCTTGAACTCCCTCCTCTATCCCCACCCCCTTTCTGTTTCTTCCCCCTCCTTTTTGTTTTTTTCCAATAATTTATATAGATTTTTCTTTTCTCACCTATTTCCATTATTTTTAAATCTATACTTTTTATGCCCTTTTAGTCTTATTTCACCCCACCCCCACTAGAGCTATCTGTACCTTGCTTGTCCTGCTATCCATTCTTAATTAGCACATTCCTTTAGATAATATCACCACCTACAACACCTCTTTGTTCTTTTGTCTGTGACATATTTTGGTTATCTCCACCTTTCACTGCTTGCTTGTCCCAACAACCACCTCCCCCCCTTCCTCCCCCTCTTAAACCAGCTTATATTTCACCCCTCTCCTATTTGTACTTAGTTCTGTTGAAGGACTCGAAATGTCAACTGTACTCTTCTCTGCCGATGCTGCCAGACCTGCTGAGTTTTTCCAGGTATTTTTTATTTTTTATTTTTTGTTTTGGATTTCCAGCATCCGCAATTTTTTGTTTTTATCTTTATACTCTCTGGTCCTAGACTCTCCCACAAGTGGAAACAGCCTCTCAGCATCTATCCTGTCAAGCCTCCTAAGAAGCTTACATGTTTCAATAAGGCCGCCTCTCATTCTTCTGAACTGCAGTGAGTACAGGCCCAGCCTACTCAGCCTCTCCTCATGAGAAAATCCCTCCATACCCAGTATCAACCTAGTGAACCTTCTCTGGACTGCCTCCAATGCCAGTATATCTTTCCTTAGATAAGAGGACCAAAACTGTTTACAGTATTCTAGATGTGGTCTAACCAGTGCCTGGTATAGTTTTAGCAAGACTTCCCTATTTTTACACTCCCTTCCCTTTGAAATAAAGGCCAACATTCAGTTTGCCTTCCCTATTACCTGCTGAACTTGTATTCTAACTTTCTGAGATTCATGCACAAGGACTCCCAAATCCCTCCGTGTTGCAGCTTTCTGCAGTCTTTCTCCATTTAAATAACATTCACCTCCTCTATTTTTCCAGCCAAAGTGCATAACCTCCCATATTATGTTCCATCTGCTAAGTTTTTGCCCACTTACTTAACCTGTCTATATCCCTCTGTGTCATCCTCACCCTTAACACTGGCACCGGACAGGCAACACAGTCTTCGGGACACACGCATACGGCTGCAGAGAACAGTACCTATCCCCCGAGTTATACTGTTCCCTGCCACTACTCTGTTCCTATTTCCTCCTCCCACTTGAATGGCTCCCTGTACCATGGTGCTGTGGTCAGTTCGCTCATCCTCCCTGCAGTCCCTGATGCTGCCCACACAGCTTGAAAGAACCTTGTAACTGTTGGGCAATTGCAGGGATGGAGGCTCCTCGAATGCTACCCACTGGGTCCCCATACCTGTGTAACCTGCAGTCACACTCTCCTGTCCCTGATCACAAACCAAAGTTGAATTACCTAATCTGAGGGGTCTTACCGCCTCCTGGAGCAAAGGGCAGAATTTTTCCCTTGTCGGGCGGGGGCGGACGGGAGTGGTTGGGATGCTGACCACCGCCCGCGATTGAGGCCAGACCCTGATTTCACGCTGGCGGGCCAATTAAAGGGCCGCCCAGCATGAAACACGCACTGCAGTGCTCAGCGCTGCCTGTGGGGGAGGGAGCGCAAGTGCACAAGTTCACACATGCGCACAAGGAAAGCTTCCTGAAGCAAAGAGCTGCCTCAGGAAGATGAAGGTATAAAAAAAATAAAGAATTTTCAGGTGCTAAAAAAAACATGTCCCCTCATGTGACTCTCACATGAGCAGGGACATGTTAGAAATGAGGTTGAATTTCTTTTTAATGCTTGATTGAAGCCTCATCCCGCCCATTCATGAGGTTTTGCAAAAAATGCAAAGGCCACTTTGTCTTCTTGCCTGCCCGCCAACCATAAGGTTGGACAGGCAGTGAAAAATTTCATTCAGTTACGTTGCTAATGGCCTTAATAGGCCTTTTAATTGCCGGCGGGCACGTTGCCGACTCCCACGTGTGCCCGCCATCCAAAATATCGCATGAGTGTTCGATGATGTTGGGACATTTGCCAGATGTCATCACGCGTCATTTTACGCACATTCAGGTTGGGCGCACACCCGCCCAATGAGCTAAAAATTCTGGCCAAGGTGTCCAGGTAACTTTCCCCCCTCCCTGATGCAGTGCAATGTCTGCAGCTCGGACTCCAGCTCCTCAACCTGGATCCGAAGTTCTTCGAGCTGCAAACGCTTAGTACAGATGTGTTCGCTCTGGATCACCTTGATGTCTAGCAGCTGCACATGCTGCATCAGAAACACATCACCCATCCCGCCATCACTATAGTACTTTATTTAATTTTTTAATGAATTCCTCTCATATCTCTGCTCTTTACACTTTATTGTAATGATTATTTTATATCATTACCAATCTTATACTTAACAAACTATTTTTAAGAAAAAGAGCAAAAAGAATAGACTGGAAACCTAAACACAAACTAAAGACTTTACTTTTACTTTAAAGACCAATACTGATCAATCCCACTCGCCAATCAGCTACTTACTCTGCACTCGCATCACATTGTAGTTTGTGACGCTGCTGGTCTCACATGAACTCTCCACTCTGCTCTTTTTAAAATGAAGTCTCCCTGCTCTCCCCTCCCTTTTAAAAAATTTTAGATCTTGATTCTTTGTAGGTGTGGTACAGACCCATGTATATGAACTGCACTCTGCTCCCAATTGCCTGATCCTTCAGTCAGGACTGTGCCCCTTCCCCGCTTGCACAGCCTGGACAGCTACCCACAACATCCCCACCCCCGCTCCAGCATCCCTCCACTGCCCCAGTTTCGGACAACATACCAGCACCCCCTACCTTGTCTAGACAGCGCCCCACTCTGACCCCCAAGTCCAGAGAGCACACCACCACCCCCCAATCTTGACAGCACCCTACCTACTCTGTTTACTCTTCTGAGTCCACACCCAAACTTAACCAATCAAGCACAGTGAACATAAATCATTTACCAGGTTCACATGGTCAAGTACAGAAGAATTGAATCAAACAATTGGCCTGCTTCCTGTTTGTCATCAAATGTCTTGTGGTAAATCTCTGTGCAGGAACTGGTGGTATAAGTCTCCACATTTTATCTCTCTTTTTGTGAGGCCCACATGCTGGGGTGGATCAAAATCCTACCACAATATTATGTATTTTGAAAGATGATGTTTAAAACCCATAAGCCTACCTTGTCTTAAAGCATCCTTTAACAAGGATGACATGCTTCTCTGACAGAAATGGCAATGCTCCCACGAGATTTCTTACCCCCCACAACGTAAGCTACAGACTTTGTTGAACTTCTTTAATGTCATTAAAAATCCCACATGTGCCTGAAGGCAAATTGTCAATTATGCCTCAATTTTTCTTGGCTTAATTTTTCAATCACACAGGCAATTTTGTGTTCCAAAACGTTTAGAATTGATATGTTAAATATCAGGAACACAGTAAAAATGTTCTATCTTCTGTTCCTCCTTCCCTACATGTTTGACTTTTCAAAGACCTTTTAATTTCATCAACTTCAAACTTGCCGTGTTTAAAAAGTGGTGTCTAATCATTTGTATCTCATCATCTTTCCCTTCCCTATAGAATATATAACTATGTATTATGTATATAAATATATTTGGTAAATTCAGTCATTTTCAAGTACAATTAGATGAAGAAAGTGATGACAAACATGTTTGTTCTTTGAATTTATGTCTTGTGGTGTTTAGTTATACTGGGTTGCTTGGACATCTTGGTGTCTATGATTTAAAAATAGTCACAGCTTTATAACTTAATGCAACAGATGGGCACAGAAGAACCAATACTGTCTTTGAAGTGCAAGTCATAAAAGCATCAACTGTATCTTCTATAAATATTAGTAATGGGTATAGGTAAAAAAAACACTTCAGATTATCCGGACAATCAAAGTAAAAGATAAGGCTCAACATCATCAAAAGGTGAATCAAACTAGCTTGGGGAAGATAAAGCATCTTCCTTCAGCATCATCAATGATTAAAGTGATGGGAAGCAGAACCTCAAAGTCTCTTTTTCTCATTTAGGATGCATGCTACAAACTGATTTTTCCTTCTTTTCCTTTTGATTTGCCCTGACCAATCTGTCCGTGATCTGATCGACTCCAGGCATGAGGTTTGTATTTAGCGGTTCAGGTGTGGAAGTGGCCAAGTTCCTCATCACCTGGTTTCACAACAAAGCGACAAGGTGGAAGTGCAGTTAAGAACAGGGATTCAGAATGGACTGAAATTACTGCTGCAAAAAAAATTGATCAGCACTCCCTCAAGCAAACCTGTCGCCGATAGTTTGGACATCTGTTGAGAAATGGAATGGGGTGTCATCAGTTTCTTAAGTTCATTTAAAAGTGCACATTTGTGACAGGATACCCACCACAAACATGGGGCTGAATTTTCTTCTTGAGGTGGCAAGCAGGAGCCAGGGCTGTTTTTGGGTGCCAAAAGAGGGGCAGACAGTCACTGTTTGGAATTTTGACTGGGGCACCCGCTTAATTGGCATGGAGTTGTTTTCCTGATTCAGTCAAGGGTGGTGGACAGGCTCAGCTGGAGGACCAATCAAAGGTCTTCCCAGCTTGAGAGGAGAACCCGGCTTCAGTAAAAGGTAACTGAGCAGGTGCTTCAACAGGAAGGTACTCTCAGCCACAGTTTTCAAAATTTAATTAAAAAATGCAAAAAAAAAAAGCAGCCAGGCCCCCACTGGGAGCAGACTTGGTGAAGTGGGGGAGGGTTGGAGAGAATGGGGAGGGAAGGGTGATACAATCCCTCTCCAGGGTCACCTTTGGCTGTACCCCCACAGAGAGGCCCTGGCACCTGTTGGGTGCCTGCATCCAGGCAGTTAACCTGCACAGGTTGAGAATCAGCCTGCTAATCCTTCCAGCACTTCCCCAGTATTCCCTGAAGGGAGAGAAAGTGTTTTTGAAGATACAAAACAAACCAGTGCTTTGCCATGATTGTACAGCTGAGTTGGAGCACCTGGACTCCAATTTTATGAGAATTTGTAGCTGTAAACTTGCATTTCCCACTCTGTCACCTTTTATAAGTGTTCCAATCCAATCAACAGAATTAGGCTCCCTAGTTAAAAACTGGATTGTATTTGCATAGCATATGTTGGTGCTAATACTATATATTGGTATGGATCCTTAGTGAGGTACTTTATTGGCCTAGTTTAGTGTCATTTAATTGTTTAGCTTGTATCCATTAAATCTACTTTTATATCATGGCATAAAACAGTGCTGAACTACTAGAGCGCAGCTACAACTAACCCTGGTTTTAATCAATAATTCCTCTTGCACACTTCCATCCTAAAACCAAATCAATAGCTTAAATATGTGAATGGAAAAGTCGGCTGCGCTGTCTTGGTTATTAAATGTATTTGAAACTTCAAACCAGAATTCTGTGGTGACTTGGCAGCAGCCATTATTCCTCTCTGAAGTGATGGAATCAACATGCAGAGGTATAAATAATTTCTAATTCTGTTGGCAAGAATTCAGCCGTTTTAATGAGGAGTTTCCATGCCAGGTCCCAATCTCTTGCCTCCAATCAGTAATTTATTGGATGTCATCATGTCATTAATGAAACATTACCATTCTGTTCAATGGTAGTAATGTTATTTTGAAATGCAACCCTAATCCGTTGTGCTGTTCTACATTAGCTATGATATCCTTTTTGTGTCATTTGCGATTACCCTTTCTTATTAGAAGTGCTATAGCTTTTTGACCAAATAATTTCCATAAATGGTGAACATAACAAAAGCTTTCACAAATGATTGCCAGAACTGGGCAATTCAAAAATGTTACATGCTTCAGATGAGAACAGTAAGGATATAATCTGCTATTCTTAATGAAGTGAGATTTTTTGAATAAAAGGGAAATATTTTGACAGCCTGTGCGTGTGATCTTACTTCCTACAAATCCAAAGTCCTCTCTTTGCGCAGATGCTTTACTAATCACTTCTGCTGTCCTCCTGAGATCAAGAGACTATCATGGGAATGATGTCAAAAAGTTGAGGGAAATAGAAATTAATATGTTACAGGATATCATGTCAGTGACTATGCATTCAAGCATGTCTCAAGAATTGAACATCTCAAAATTGAAATGATTTGGAACACAAAATTGGCAATACTGTGTTTTTTTTTGTGCAGTGTTCATTGCTGAGTTCTGGGTTTTATTGCCAACCACTTCCTTTGGCACCTTTCCCAAAGCTGCTTCTAATCCTTGGACAATTCCAGATTGCACCACAGCTGTGCAGAGTCCTCTTCGATCAGTTCCATGAGCTTTTTTTAAAATTCATTCACCGGATGTGGGTGTTGGTGACAAGGTCATTGCCCATCCCTAATTGCTCTTGAGAAAGTAATGGCCAGTCACCTTTCTGAATATAACATGTGGCTTGCTAGGCCATTTCAGAGGGCAGGTAAGAGTCAGCAACTTTGTTGTGGGTTTGGAGTCACATTTCGGCCGGACTGGTTAAGGACAGCATATTTTCTTCCCCGAAGGCCATTAGTGAACCAGATGGGTTTTACGACAATCCAGTAGTTTCATAATCACTATTACTGATACTAGTTTTTAATTCCAGAATTTTATTCAATTAATTGAATTTAAATTCCACAGCTGCTGTGGTGAAATTTGAAATTGTTTCTCTGGCTCATTAGCCCCATCTTTTAGAGTCCATATGAGTCACCAAATCAGGCAGAGACAGCCAAGGTTTAATGTCTCATCTGTAGAATGTAACCTGAAACAGTGTTATACTATAGTCTTTGCCTGTATCGCATGTTCAAGGCTTGGATCAGGGCTTCACACGACAACTTTTTGACTCGGGCAAGTGTGCAAGCAATTGAGCAAAATGAACAGCAAGACACAAAACTGCAGCAGAAAATACATTCTGAATTGTTCATGTTAACCACAATTGATTGGTTGGGCTTCTTAAACTTTAAAAAAAAATGTCTTTGAGTCTATGGAAATAGTCCTCATTTTTGTTTCTTTAAAGTTTGCAGATTGATACGTAGGAATAGGAGTATGTCATTCTGTCCCTGTGGCTATTTCATATAACCCAATCTTATCCATCCACCTGCCTTGTTTCCATATCCCTTCATATTGTTGGCGAGCAAAAAATAATTGACCTCTGATTTAGAATTGTTACTTGGATGAGAATCTACTGATTTTCATGGGGGGAGTTTCTCCCTATATTTCTCCCACTTGCTGCATAAAGAAGTGTTTTCTAACTTCTCAGCTGAATAGCCTGGTCCTGATTTTAAGGCAATGTCCCGTTTTCCTATACTGCCATCATCTTCAGCGGAGCATGCTTCTCTCTATCCACCCTTTTCCTTTCAAAATGCTAAAGCCTCAATCAAATTACCTTCACCTTAATACAAGCTTCATTTATGTAATCTCTCATCGCATTTGCTGCCTTGAGATCAAGAGGCTAGTTGAGGGAAATAGAAATCAATATGCTATAGGATATTGTGTCAAGGGAATTAAGGGATATTGGGATAATGCAAGAAGGTGACATTGAGAAGAACGTCAGCCATGATGTTATCAAATGCCATGCATGCTCCTGCATCTTTTTTATGTTTCATGATTTAATCCTTGGCATCCTGATACAGTAACATTCTCATGAATATGGCTGTATTCCTTCCTAGGTTAGTATATCGTCCAGCCCTGTACTCCAGATGTGGTCTCATGAGGGCTTTTACTAGCTGTAGCAAAATGTCCTCCCCTTTATATTCTAGCTCTTTAGATAGTGAGGTTAATATCCCATTAGCCTTTGGGATTTTTGTTTTGGAGCTAACCTCTGCATTTAAATCTGTGTACATGGATCCCTAAATCTCTATGGACATCCACAGTTCCTAGCATTTCACCATTTTAAAATGACTCTGATCTACCCTTTTATGGTCCAAAATGAATGACTTTGCATTGAATACCATCTGCCATGATGTTGCCATTCACGTAATCTATAAATGTTTCTTTGTAATATTTCCCCAAATCCATCTTTGTGTTGTGAATATATGGCTCTCTATTTTGTTATCTCACCATTAACAAATTCAGTGGACATTTGAGGACCCAGCACAGATCCTTGTAGACATCACTAGTCACTTCCTTCCAATTTGAGTACACACCCAATTTCCCTGCTGTCTAACCAGGTCAATAATTTATTTTCAGCTCTATGAGCTTTTATTTTACCTAAATCTTTCATCTTATTGAATGCCTTCTGCAAGTTCATTTAAGCTACTTCTATAGAGCTTCCCCTGTCTATTACTTTAGTTACTTCTTCACAAATTTCAGCAACATTCATTAGTCGTGACCCACCCTTTACAAATCCATGTTAACTATTGCTAATCAGCTCAAATTTTTCATAGTGCTCAGATGTTCTGTCTTAATAATAGATTCCAATTTCTTCCCTGCAACAGATGCAAGACTAACAGGTCTATAATTTTCTGGTTTGTTTCTCTCATTCACATTTCTCAAATAGTGGATTTATTTTTTCAATTTATAATCTAAAGGGACAATTCCTGAATCAAGTCAGCTTTGGAAGATCTGAGATTTCCTCACTACTTCCTTTAAAAGCCTGGGATCGAAACCAGCAGGTATTGGGGATTTTCCAATTGTTGATGCCATTACGTTTCCCAATAATGTTATCTTGCTTATGTTATTTTAGTAAGTTCCAGTGCTGAATGATGAAGCAATGTGTTAAACATCTATAGCATATACAACAAATCTCGGGAATAGAAGTTAGGAATAAGTTAAAGAAGTGCCGTTACTTCCAAGTGCTGGGATGCAATCAGAACATTTATGTTGAGGTAACACTAGGCTGTATGACTGCTGCCACAAGAAATGCAACTGTTCACTCTTGGTTTTGAATACTGAGAGTTTTACCTCAAAATGCTCGAGGGAATTAACTAATCACTCATAAGGGATTGGGTAAACATGTTGTGGGTTCATTTATTTAGACGAGGCACACGAGAACAGTTATACATAGGTAGAAAGCTTGAAGACATCAGCAGCAGAGCTGTGTGTTTGTGTGTGCTCTGCTGAAAAGCAAAAGTGAAACTAAGACCAGATCACAAGACACACCTCCCTTCCAGTGATGGCATACTGCTATCTGTTAAAAACATATTACAACATTTGATTCCATCCTGTTTGTAAATTTGTCCTCTGCCTATGCTGTAAGTGAATGATTGCAGTATCTCTGAAGTATAACCAGGCGAGAGTTTCAATTGGATTCAAATAGGATGACTTCTGTTTATTTACTCCAAGCTCCATTTCCAAACTTTTCACCATCTCTTCTGGAGTCTTGTTCAGCAATACCTCAGTTTTGAAATTGTTATCCTTTTGTCCAGACCTCCTCCAATCTTTCAATCATTTGAGAACTTTGCATTTCTCCAACTCTGGCTTCCTGTGCATCCCTCCAATTCCTTTGCCTTATCATCGTACCTTCAAATGTCTGGGGAGTAAGTCCTGAAATTCCCTCCCTGTATCGCTCCATCTCTTGCCTCCCTTAAAATGTTCCTTAAAAGCTGTTTCTTTGATGAAGCCTTCGGCCACATGTCGTAATTTACCCTTCTTTGGCAGTATTTCAGTTTCTGTCAGGTTGTGTTTCTGTGTAGCGCATTAATGGGATGTGTTCCCACAATAAGGTTGCTATATAATTACAAATTGTTTTTGTAGACAGTGTCTTTTATGTACATAGTTCCATAGCCCTCCAGTATTGTGCCCAAATGATCATTTTCCCTTGTGAACCTAGATGCTCTATTGAGTGGCTGTGTAACCATGGATGGCACTACACCTGACTTCCACATGTTTGCACACTTCCCCACAAGGATGATCAGGAACATTCATTCCCCTCCTGGACCAGAGGACCCAAGACCAACTTTTCACTTCGAATGTGGCTGGGATCGGCTGACTTGGACCTGCCTTGGAAATGAACTTGTGACCTTGCAGTCCATGCGGCTCTATTTGCTATTGGAGCTGGTGCTTATTTCTTCAATTAGATTTTATGACTGGCAGCATGCTTTAATTTAGAGAACACTTGATGATAATTTGCAAAAGATAACAAAAGTTTGTTTTCAGAAAAGCTTCATTTTCGACATTTGAAGCATGATGGGTATGCTCAGTGCCTTTTGGCTTGAGATTCAGCGAGTGCATCATGATTCAACAGGCTTGACTGGAGAAGCGATTAGGCGCTGTATGATGTTGCTTTCCTTTCCCATCCTTTGCTCAGTCTTTCAGCTCTTTTTCCATTTTTATTTTGAACTTGTATGTGTTCAATTTCCTGCACTCTTGTTCTCTGCACTGATAGACCATCCATCTCCCCAAGACTGATGCTTACTAAAGGGTAGACAGTCAGATGCGTCTGCTGCTTTGAAAGTTTGTCACCATGACAAATTGCTGTTCCAAGCTGATACTTTCTGATTTGACACTTAACACAGAAACATGGTCTGAATTGCACATACACACCACTTTAACAATCAAAGCATTGTATTCAAGATGCGCTTTGATCATGATCACATTCTTGTGAGGGAACAAAACCTGCAATTGCGAGTGACACTTTTGATGCTAAATGATTTGTTTTTTTTTATTTTTGTAAATCAACAACGACTACTACTTATATTTATAGAGCACCTTTTATGTAATAAAATGTCCCAAGGCACTTCACAGGGGTGTTTTAAACAAAATATGATACCAAGCCACATACAGAGATTGAACTTAACTCTTTATGTGGCTCAGTGTCATATTTGGGAGCAGAATTCTGCCAAGCTTTGCACTGAATTTAAAGTTTGTGTATTGTATATGTATGTGTACCCTCACGTGATTTAAAATCATGCAATAGCTTGATGTATTATTTTAATGTTTAGAATTACATGTTCCCAATATCATGTGTTGCTTTCCCTCCATTTTGTGTCTCCTGAGACTCAAGTAATGTCCCTCTGGATTTCTGGCAGTCCTGGTCTCAGCCAAATATAATGAGGTACTCTGTGAATCACAGAATGTTATGGTGCAGAAGGATGCCATTGGGCCCATCGTGTCTGCACTGTTCAACCTATTTTCTTCTCACCCTCTTTGGAAGGACAGTGCCCCTAGTTGCACTTCAGTTTGATTAGAATTTGAGAGACATGAAGGGTCATATATGTATGCTTCACCACTCCACATCACTGTGCATTGTTGCTACAATGTGCTTCACCCCAAGACCTTCTTTAAAGTACGTTATTCTTTTTCCTGAGTCCTGCACAACTCAGCCTGGAAAGCAGTCAAATGGTCTATGAGCAGGCCCAACCATTCATTGCCACAACTAACTGCTGCGATATAAAGAGAGATTCTCCTCATTTTCCCAACACATTGTCGTGGGCTATGCTCAGCATCTGCCTTTGTTAACATTGTTAAATCAACAACAATGCAGTAAGGTAGTTAAATTGGTAGCCCAACAATGGCTCTGCTGTCAAGTTATTAGATTTTAAATGTATTCATACCAGCTTTCAGTTTCCCATTCCCATTGGAATGAATAGAAACAAAGAGGCTGACAAATTGTACGGAGTGAATTCTCTCCTGAGCTCTTTGCAAGTAGAGTGTCAGATTTAACACAGATCAGTAGGTATTCTGCAATTCCCAGCGAGAGGAGATATAGGGCTGGAGTTTTCACCTCGAGGGTGGGAAGCAGGAGCTGGGACTGTTTCCAGGTCACACATCCACTCCTCCAGAGGGAAATGTAATTGATGTGGAATTCTGACTGGGGCGTCCCCTTAACTGGCATGGAGACAGGTTCTCTGGCCAATTAAGGGCAGTGGCGAATTCTCAAAGGGCAAGTCAGAGCCCTGGCTATAGTAAAAGGTAAATTACTGAGAGGGCAGTACCACAGTAAGATGCCCGCTTAGCCACTTTGTATAAAATTTAAATAAAAATGCAGAAAGCAGTCAGGCCACCACTGTGGGGCAAGGGTAGGAGGGCGTGGGGAGCTCCTTTACACTGTGGCCTTTGGCTGCATCCTCACTCAAGCAAGTAAGGAGGGCTTGTGGGCCTGCCTGGACTGGTAGCACCACATCCTGTCACTGAGTGCCTGCCTCTAGGAAATCACCCTGTTCCCCCCAGCTCTTGGCAAGTCTAATTGCTTGCCCACCTTGTGGGAGCAGCAACCTTGCTGGACCCTCAACCAGAGTCGGTCAAAATAGTCATTGCTGGAAACAAGATTGGGAAATTGGCATTCTGGTCAGCCTTGTAATTTTCAGGCTTTACCTGTTTCCATTCCTGACCTTGGCGGGGCCCAAGAATTCAGCCATAGTCTGTGCCTCAACTTTTAAAGCTGTCTTTGCATGAGAAGAATTGCAATAGCCAATTATTTGAATGGAACAATGGAATTGACGCAGCAAACTGGTAATTTAGTCTAAGAAAAATGAGCTTTCAGGTAAATTAATTTAGAGGAGTAGATTCTATTTTTTATTTTCTCTGATTTTGTCAATGTTGGTAACTTGCATGAGATACGATCCATAGATGCCGGCAGTTGTTGGCATGTTACCATAATTGTCTATGGCAGTGTGCATCAAGTGGTGGTTGGACACTGGAGGGCATCAGATCTGAACTGAATTCTGCCCTCACTGTTTTTAGCTCCGGATGACCATGTGCATGAGGCATATGTGTACACAGTCCCACGTTGATGCACTTTCAACAGACTCCTCATGATAGAGAGAGGGGGATGTTGTTGGTATCTTGTTTTCCTTGGATCCCTAAGCCCGCTTGTAGTGCCAAGCTGCTGCTGAGATTGGTTAACTCCATTCAGGTGGTCCATGTGATTTCATGTAGTGCCATGCAAGGCATTTCAATGAGTGGAGGCCTTCTAAAATGTAAACCTGAATACATTCATGAATTGAACAAAGTGTGTTGTGTGCACATGGAAATTCAAGTATGTGAGTTGCATTGCCTCCACCATCTGCCTCTGGGAACAAACTCTGATCCTTTCTTGAGGCCAGGTTTTACTGGAGGAGCTATGCAGTTGAATAAAACAAAAGCTGAAACACAAAAAAAAAATCGAGTTATTGATTGTACAGCTACACCATGGGCTTTTGTGGAAAATGATGCATGTCATTAGACCTGTTCGTCAGCCTGTAGTCTGCATACAGGTAAGTTCAAAATGCCAGTAATTCTTCGGATGCTGGAAAGCATAAATCTATGGCCAGAATTTTCATGTTAGCAAGCGGAGGCGGAAGTGGGGCTGGCATGCCGATGTGTAAAATGACGCGTGGTGATGTCGGGCTTGCGTCCCCACGTCACTGCGCGTCATTCAGATATATCGTTCAGCCAGCCTGCGCCGGTTGCAGCTGTGTGCCCGCTGAACTGTCAAACGCCTGTTAAGGCCAACAAAAAAATAATTCAGATAATTAACAGGGCTGCCCATCCGAACTTAAGGTTGGCAGACAGGCGAAGAGCCCAGGTGGCCTTCGTGTTTTTCAGGAAACCTCGTCCACAGGCCGATGAGGTTTCCTGAAGATTTTATGAAATAAGTCAATTTTTTTTTTTCACATTTCATAAACATCTCCCTGCTCATGTGACACTCACATAGAGGACACTTGTAAATAATTTTTATGTTTCTTTATTGAAAAACCTCCAATATGTACTTAATCTCCCTGAGGCAGTGAGCTGCCTCAGGGAGATTACTGCGCTCTTTCGTGCGCATGTGCAAAAGAGCATTGGCCCGCCCTCGTAAAATGGCTCCACCCCAGCCCCGCCCACACCCGACTTACAGGGAGAAAATTCTCCCCCGTGGTTTCATCTGGAGAGCAGTTACTTAAACTTGAAGTATAGGCTTGTCCCAGCTAAATTACAAGCACTGTATAAACATCAGTTAGTCAGGGAAATAGCCCAAAGTTTGCTGAGCAGGGAATAAACTGCACCCTCCAGTAGTAAGACTTGTCCATGCCGTTAACGTTGACAGTATTTTGCCCTGGAAGTTACTGTGCAGTAGAAATTTGTCTCAGGAGATATGGGATGGTTTTCACGGTGCCTTATATTTAATTCTATTGACTGCAACATAACTTAATGTCGGGTGCTGTGTGGAACAGGAGACCAATCTGATCCCACCTGTCTAGATCATCTCCTAAGTCAAATTTCTACCCCCTATAAGCGCCACTGTTGTAAAGGTTTTGAATGAGCAGCAGCTGCATATCTCAAGCAATCCGATTGAAAGATTATGAAAAGTCTGAAATTAAAGTGTACAATGGGGACTTCAAGATCAAATCAAATTCAGGCACAGGAGTTTATCAAGGGGAAAGAAAGTTTGGATTCAGAGAGAAATAAGGAGACATAGAAGAAGTGAATAAACATTCAAAATATCCAACAATTAAATCTGCAGGAATGAGACTCCACTTTTGTAATAGCTAATGTTTAGCGCCAGAGAGGCAATAATTAACACATATACGGTTAAAAGAGTGCTTAGATTTGAAACGGCTTTCTGTGGCAAATTTCCTTTGTTTCTACTGTGCAAGAGCAGGAATTTCAACTGGCCGATGCGTTTAAGTAGTGTGCTAGACAGTGAGGTGCCATGAGGCTAATGGTGGAGTGGTACATCTCAGCAACAACTTAATCTTCACATTTAATTGCACATCTGCCCTCACCAGAAGTTGCTGTGATATTTGTCCATAAATAACGATGAACACTATTAACTGTTAGTTTAACAGCAAATTTTGTACCATTATAGTTAGCATTTTGTTCCTGCAAATCAGATTGAATTTCTTAACCTTTGAATCACTCTCTTCTCCAAATATCTCCTGTTATCAGTAATGTCAATTGTCGAAACTCACCAGTGGTATATCCATGTCCAAATCTGGGCTCCCAAATATTTCAGTGCCTGAGATCAAGCAGAAACCTTTTGCAGTGTTCACTTTCACCAGATATATCAAGGCAGAGTAAAGACTGTGGGCGGAATGGTCCCAGAAATTGGCAAGATCCAATATTGGGTGTGAAATTCGGCATGTGACCCGCTAATAGCAATGGCGGCTTCATCTGCCTTATCGTGCGCCACATTGTTTAAAAAATTGAAAAGCATGGGTTTAATGTCCGATCGCTGGCAGGGCGGCCGCTGATTCCCACATCCCGCCGTGACCTCAGGCCTTCAGTAAACTGGACGCCATATTTAAAGGCCCATCCCTGCACAGAGCTAACCCACTTCAAGGGATACGAAGCTGTTGGGAACTGATTTCCTCAAAGGGAGGAAAGATGCTGCTGCTAAATTTAGCGACACCTGCCTTGAGAGCCTGCTGGACACAGTGGAGGCTCGCCACGATGCCCCCTGCCCCACTCTGGGCGAAGAGCCTCATCCTATGTGACAAATTCAGCATAGGGAGGCAGTGGCAGCGGTGAACAGCGCCATCGCTGCTGCGAAAGAGGACAGCCACCCAGAGCCAAAATAGGATGAATGATCTCCTCCATTCCACCAGGGTAAGTCACTCTTCTCATTAGTCTCAACACTCACACATTCACAATCCCATCAACCATCCACAGGGATATCACTCACTGCCAGCTCAAGGCTTGTGAGATCCCTCAAAGGTCCCCAGTAGAGCTTTGGTAGAAGCCACTGCCATAGAAATTGAGCGCAGCGGTAACTTTAGCTGCCACTGGTAGTCGAAGACCTCCAAGTCCCAATGATGCCAAATCCTGCAGAAGATGGCATACTTGTGTGACCAGTTCCCTTGACATGCGCAGGCGTTGGCGACACTGGTTCTTGATCATCTCCAGGTAGCACATGCGCCATCTGTAGACCCTGGGTCTGGTGATGCACCTTTGAACAACGGCTCTGTGGTGCTCATCCTCCATGTCCAGAGGAGGCTGTGCCATCCCTTGGTCTTAAGGGTTATGCTCCTCACTTTGTTGAGTCAGGTGCTTCCGTTGCATCTTCTCCTTCTCTCCTGCCTATAAGCAATGAGGCAGACAGTGAGATCACCAGGCTCCATGTTCCTGATGGTCTCCTCACTGCAGTATCAAAGAGAGAGACACAAAGGTCAGCAGTTATCTCCGAAGGACCACTCTTGGTCAAGTCATTGCCTGTGGCTGCCACTCAAGGGCCCTTAACTCATGCTGGAGAGTCCAAGCCACCACAAGGATACCCACTGTTTAGTGCACATGATACCTCACCATGCCTTCACCCAGCACCGCCCCACACCACATGACCAAGTGGCAGCAGCTTCGGCCACTCGACTGCATCCTGAGCTCTCATCTCAGGTGCAGGCATTGTCCTAACCTGCACCCAAGGCTTTGCGGTTTGCTTGGACCATGAGAGTGATTTTTCAATGTCTATTTAAATATAATGCAAGGGACTAGGATGCCCCCACCCCTGTCCCTGTCCGTCAATGTTTAATGGCCACCTTTCCCAAGAGGATCATCAAGCTTGCTCAGTTGGCCAATGGTTCTGCAGCACCATAGCACTCATTTGAGTTTGAAGTACGCAGATGAGGGTTTAACAATAGAGGAGCAATCATTGACACTGTCAGGAATTAGTGCTGCTTGAGTGGGCACAGTTGCTTGACCAGCCTGACTCCAAACATGTCAATTGAGCTGAAGCTAAAGGCTCTCAGCTACGGAAGAGTGCTCATCTTTGACATGTTTTGGCATTTTCCCAGCTGTTTCCTTTCCCTCCTCACACCGTCACTGCCCACCCGGCAGGTGTTTGTGTTCAAACTTCAATCTGCGCTGCCATGACCTCCCCTTGTACTGTTGCCCTTGCCCCAAGGTTCCCTTCTCCCCTTTTTCCCCGGCACTGTCGCCCTTGCCACAGCACCACAAGCCAGCCACAAAGAAGCCTGTGTGGAGACTTGCCTGAGACTCCCCCTGACTCTGCGGAGCCCCTTCCTTGCATTAGGATCATCGCAAGAGGTGTGCAAAGTTGTGGGCGCTCACCACCGAGATCCCCTTGAAATTCAGGTCGGCAGGCGCATGCCTTTTGACGGCAGTTGTAAATCACACCGTTGTAAAATCATGCCAATTCTGGCATATGGCCACAATAATGAGATGCAAATGCATTCAAATTAAGTTCTTGACGTTCGACGGTAAGAAACGCAGTCCGCCATTGATGTGGGGAGGGGCAATCACTTCCTGCATTCGCATCACTGGGAAATGCGCCGAGGGACTTGTGAGGTTCTCCAATCTCAGCACTGAGAACGCCCGTCACGGTCGGGTAAAGAAAACCCAGGCCTGCATTTGGCCATGGCTTGAGTTATAAACTTAGCAACTTGATTTATTGATCTGAGTGAGTAACAAATCAAACAGCAAGTTTTCAGTAATGTCCAGAATTTTCTCCTCAACAATGGAAAATAAGGTTCATGAAGTTTTTTGCTTCTCCCTCATATTTTCTTGACTTTTATGAAGCATTGTCTCCACTCTGGGTCCTCTCTCATAAAGGGCTTTCAAATGCGCATTATAGCAATTTGTAGTACAGCACCTTGATCCACAATTGACATGGATGTTTGTTAAACATGAATGCACTGGAATTATGTGAGAGTTGGACATGAAAGTCTTGGTGTTGAATCTGGAATGATTTCCATCCTACTGCTGATGAAAACAACGTCAGAAGCAATTGCAGCAGCTAATTGATTAGAATGCTCCAGTCTTTGATGAATGTAATCTTTAATTATCATCAATTTGTGCTGTTTACCCTATCAATTTTTAATTTGTGTTTCCTGAAAATATATACCTGCACTACTTTTACTGAAATACATTATTCATCTTGGTGGGGGGGGGGGGGTGAGGAGGAAAGAGACAGAAAAAATTGACTTAGGGTCAGTGTGGCCTTTTGCATGGATGGGGCAAGGGGGGTGGGTGAGAGGGGGTTGGGTGGTGAGGGAAATGTGAGGGGCCGGAGATTCTGACTTCCTTCCTGAGGTGAAGGGTATGGAAAACATTAGAAGCAAAGGATGGATCAGAAAACTTAAAACGCAGCTCATGGCTCCAGGAGCTGGCTGAATGATTGAACTGGACAGGGAGAAAATAATTCTCTCACCTCCCTGACATCTAGACCTCCATTCATGAAGCTTTGGCCAGCCACTGAGACAAAGCTGAGAGAAGTCGCGGGTCATATTGTGAGGTAGCATGATGCTGTGGATGAAGTGAGACAAGTTAAACAAGATCAGTTCTTTTGTTGGTAATGGGTGACATTCTTGCACTCTGGTTTCAGGCTTTTAGCCAGAAAGGAGGGTTTGGGGCAGGAATTGGGTGTTTGAGTGGGGGGGATGGTGGGGGTTGGGGGGTAACTGATATACAGAATTATAAGACCAAAATCTTGATAATGCATTTCTTTATTATTTTGAAGGCTTGGATATTAGCAGGTTTTTTTTTTTTGAATGCTTTTCCATTGCCTTCAAAGCACAGCAATGCTGTTGGACAAGCCGGCAGTTGTTATGGGAGCTGGTGTGGATGTTCCAGGTATTCTGCTTCTAATCATGTTTACAGCCACTCTGAGTAGAAACTCAGAAAATGCCAGCTAGGATATTTCTGACCACTTCCAGCACAATCCACGTGACACACATTGTACAGGTGCTAGCATAAGCATGCTATGCAAGCGCTGGAAGCTTATAGAGATCATAAAGTCAAACAGCTTCTAATCCTGATTTGGCACACAATTTCCCACTTTAGACCCTTCAGGTAATCACTTAATCACTTCAGAGTCCATGCTTTTAGCTGCATAGAGCACTCTCCACCAATTCTATTTAAAGGGATCACCTCGGGCCTTCCAGGTGAGGTGCTTTTGAGTTTCCTTTGCTGTTCCATAGTTGGTGAAAGTATTTTGTTTGGTGTTACAGGAGAAGTTTGGAAAAAATTGGGATTTACAAGGGAATGGAACGAGATCTTGACAAGATGGTCAGATGAGTTGAAAAGCCTGTTAGGACTTCCTTCAATAATGGGAGCTGTCATTGCAGTCCTTCTTGAGCAGCAGCATGACTTGGTGATGGTGCACAGGCAGCAGAGAGGGGAAGTTGTGTGTTGAGGAAGGAGGAGGATGCTCTCAACAGGAGGCCCTACCCATCAAGTGTCTTTACAGAGCTCTCCTGCTACCTCCACTTCAGCAAGGAGGAGTATCTGAGGAGCCTATATTTCACAATGCAGGTGGAGGGAGACATCATTTGAAGATGCGTTCACTGCCCCGATCACCCATGTGATGTCATTGAACGTTTTCCGGCACTGCAGACAGGCCCTCAGGATCAGAGGCCGGAAGCTGACCTTTCTGGCCACCTGCTGTCATTCCTTCTCAAGGTGTACTTTGGGGACTTCATGGAGAAAAATGGCATCTCTCCTCCTTTCAACATCCATCGTTTAGGCCTCCAGCACTACATTTAGAATCCTCTCTCTGTCTTATTGCTCTATTTACTGTCCTCTACTTTCCACCAAAGCCTTTCTGAGATTGCTAGCCACACACACACACACACACACACACACACACACACACACACACACACACCTAGGACACCTGCTGAGTGTGCAGTCAGCAGCATGCTTCTCACTGGGCTGCATGATTTTTTGGGCAGTAATTAAGCCTTAACACACTATTAAAAGTACACTTACATTTGAGTGAACAGACCCTCACTTTTTTTCTGCGTGTTTAGTGAGCATCTAATGGATAAATACTGCAAGTTTACACCCATCACGTATTTAATGGTGAATCTCCTGATGAGGTAGTGGTAAAGCAAAGTTTGTGGAGAATTATGGCAACTCTGCAGCTTGTTCAAGCCCACAGTTTACTGCAAATGCTCAGACACCATAAGAGTCTGATTTGGTAATGGTAAGCATTGATCAGCTCACCAGTATTCTTGCCAAATCCAGGCAGGATGGTGCACAAAGAAATGTTTCAAAAATTAATGTCTGCTTCAGGCATTGCACCTGAAGGAAGCGTCCAGAATGACAGAATAATTTCCATAGCAGTCAGAACTGAGGAGACAGTTGGCAACAACAGCATCACAGGAAATGGTGCCAGTGAGAAATCTGTGATTCATTATCAAACCCAGTGATGCAACACAGCTCCCATCCATTGTGTTGTTTTCAAGATTCATGCAGCCCCTTGGGATTCCTCTAAAGAAAGGCAGGGAGGGAGGAAGGGGCAGATGGTGAGTGATTCCATAAAGATTGTTATGAATGTATTTTTCTGTTGGCTACTTATGCTTCTTGGAGAAAAGTGAAGGGAACCAAAAAGCGACTCATTATTTGCATAGTCGTGAGCAACAATTTATTGTTGGAGAAGCAGTATAATGTAAATAATTTTGTTGGAGGACCGAAGTGGTTACCAGGTAAAATGAGTTCCGTGACCGGGCCATTGGCGTACCACGTGGAAGTGGAAGGCTGGATCACCCATAAGCATGTGGATCATTTAAGAAGAAGGGAGACACCCCAACAAAAATGATGTAACCATTGCTGAACCTGTGGTCCTGGTTGAAGTTGTTCAATCAAGGATAGACATGCCTGATGTCTCTGTCGGAGTGGAAGACACAACTGCTTGTACCTGAAGTTAATGCGGTTCCAGAGAATGTGTTTCCTGCCAAAGATTCGGAAGTCGTGAAGCTATGACATTCCACATGGATCAGGAAACCGCCTGAAAGACTGAACTTGTAATTTCATGACCTGTGTAAACATAGTAATGTGATGAGATAAATATCCTTGTAAATACAAAATGTACAGAAAAGTTAAAGGGGGAGGAATGTAGTAATTACGGTTCTGATAAACATAGGGCTGTAGCTTTAAGAATAACCCTATGTTGTAAGATCACATGGTATGTGTAAACCAATGAGTTAGCAGTGCGGGAAATCTTGAGGAGAGAGCCCTTCTTTAGCTATAGAGTTAGATGCTTGCATGTAGCTCCAGCTGCTGTTTTGGAAGTAAAGTTCCATGCTTCCATACATGCCCACTTTTGTGACAAAAATGACACACCACACTGCCATTTATTACGAGTATGATTGTTTCCATGTTGATAAAAATTTGTTTTCGAATTTGCTGCTAAGCCGCTTCCTCTAAATTTTCGGATAGCAGGGGCTGTTAACCGCTTTGCGGCATTGTCCAGCTTTTCATGCCACTTTCGGCTGACTGTTCCTACCCAACTAGGGAAATGGCGCCATTTTGCACACCTTGAATTGCTTGTGAATCTCTTACAGCGCTTTCCATCACAAGCGCCGTTTCTAAAGCTTTCTTAAAATCAAGATCCACTTCAGCCAACAATCATTGCTGAATAGCATCCTCTTGCACTCCATAGACCAAACGACCCCTGAGCATATCATTCAGGGTTTCACCAAAATCTCAATATTCCGTTAGTTGTTTTAATTTCGCCACATAAGTAGCAATGGTCTCCCCCAGGGCTCTATTCCGTGAATTGAACCAGAATCTCTGCATTGTGACAGAGGGCTTGGGTTGAAAATGTCCCTTAATGAGGTCTGCTAATTCACTGAAGGTCTTTGAATCTGGGGCACTGGGAACTGACAAGCTTTTGAATTAAACAGTAGGTCTAGCTCCCAAAAATACTCAGGGGAATCACTCAATTTTCCTCCCTCATGATTTTATTGGCTTGAAAGTAGAATGCAAGATGTTCTGTATATTGAAACAAAGTCATCTGTGGCAGGCTCGAAGGGATCGATTCTGCAAAATGTGGCATCTTGGATGAGTATATCTTCCTTTCCTTTTGATTATCTTAAGATACTCACAATCGCTGGGCGAGGGACAGCATCGTATCTGATTTATCCACATCGCCAGTTTGTTATAGAGTTGATTTTCCAGACAACTTTTCTTGGTGAAAACATTGAATTTTATTTACATGGCAGTAGCAGTAGCTACATGCATGCATCTAAATCTAGGGCCGGGATTCGCTGGCCCAGTTGTGGGTGGGACCCGCCACGGGTGAGGCATCGCCCCAGCCAGAAGTCCATTGACTTGCGGCGGGATCAGGAGATCGCGGCGACGGGTGGGTGCGGAAAATCCTGCCCTATGACTAAAGAAGAACTCTCTTCTCGAGATTCCCCATGCTGCTAACTCATTGGTTTACACAGATGATGTGATCTTACAATACAGGATTATTCTTAAAGCTACAGTCCTACATTTATCAGAGCTGTAATTACTACACTGATACAGTTGCCATTATCTAATCCTGGTGTCATTCATTTCAGTCACCGTAGAAAAGCCAATCTGTGACTTTAAATGACCTGTGCAATAATCAGCATAAAGTCTGTTGCAAAGTAATCCTGGGTTATCATGTCTTTGTAAATTTATGGCACTTTGTGTTTTATGGGACATGTGGTGGGAGAACGCTCGAGAAACAGAAGTTGACATTGTCCACATCCTCTTGTGATCCTTTGTGTGAAGGGAAATATGTGTGTTTTTCCTCTCTTACTTCAGTCAGTAATATTTTTTAAAGCAACTTTGTTTATTCACCATTTGATTTTTGAAAGAACTTTTCAGCATTATCCATCTGAATTCTTTTTTTGTTTTACCACATCTGAAGAAAGTTTCTGTAGATTTCGTATTGTGGTCTGTTGAATTCCAGATGCATGCAGTTTAAGAAATTAAGGTTTGTAACCTTGGGTGTAAGAAAAGGCACGTATTGAATTGGTGATATATTTCTTTGGTGGTGGAAAGAGAAGCTAATTGGGCAAGAAAGAATTATAGTTTACTGTCACCAGTATAACTGCGGCCAGTTGTTAAATAATGCGCAGGTCGTTAATAAATAATAATGTGCGTAAGAGTGTTTTGGATGGAGGTAGGTTGGGTTTAATCAAGAACAAAGGTTGCCTTGAGAGTTGAAACCAGGACTACATTTCAGTCAGGTATTTTGAATGATGTCAGAAGCATTGAGCAATTGTTGAGATTTATGAATGTGGACAGAGGCCTGAGTCTAGATTAAATGGTAGCCTTAAACTCACTTCAGGCTATCTGCTGAACACAGTGAAGGCAGTAGCGTGATATTAGTGAGACGGCACTGAAACTCATTAGCTGATGTTTGCCCTCAAGTTATATGACATCTTATAGCAAGTACTGTCGCATCAGCGAGTGTCTGCTTATCTTTTCTTCCCCAGAACATATTGAGATATCGTTAAAATTCTGTCTGTGTCCTAATCAGCAGGGAGGATTTTTGTTTTAAGTTTTATATTTGAATGCTTTATGTCTATTGTATTGCAAGTTATATGTGTATTACAAAAAAAAGCGGAATTGGAGGAATGCACAGAGGAAATACAGGCCAGGAAATTTCCTTCGTCGGGCGGGCTTGGAGGGGGCAGGCGGGAGCAGTCAGGAAGCCAACTGCCACCTGCGACCAAGGCTGGACCACGATTAAGGCCTGCCCAGCTTGAAACACGTACTTCAGCGCTGCCTATGTGGTGGGGGTGGGGTGGGGGTGAGGGCGAGCGCAAACATTGCGCATGCGCATGGGTGCGTGCTAAAGAAGGAGGCTCCCTGAGACGCAGAGCTCCTCAGGGAGATGAACAGTTTTGAAAATAAAAGATAAAAAATTTTAAGGTGTTAAAAAATATGTCCCCTCATGTGACTCTGTCATATGAGCAGGGACATGTTAGAAATTGGGATGAATTTTTTTTTATGACTGATGGAAACCTCATCCCGCCCACAATGCAAAGGCCACTTGGTCTTTTTGCCTGCCCGTCAACCGTAATTGTTAACGGGGGCGCTGCCAACTCCCACAGGCGCCCTCACCCGCCGACTGAAATATCACACGAGTGCACGATGACGTCGGGACACTCGCCCGACATCATTTTATGCTCGAGTGGGTTGGGTGTGCACCCACCCGCTCAGTGAAAACTCCTGCCCACAGATACACAAAAGTTTAATGGAAAAGACATTCAGTCATGTGATTTGTTTTTGACATCTTTCAAAATCCTGACTTAGCGTTTGAGCAGGATTTTGTGATTTTACGATCATCATTTTGGAAATATTTTCTGTGCTTTGGGTTCACACTCTCCTCTTCACCATGGTAAATCAAATGAAAACCTTGAGCTCAAAGCCAACGATAAGCTAACTTTAGATCTGCCTATAATCTAATTAGCCACTTCATGCTGCTAAGTGCAGCCCGAAAGGATATTTTGCAAGCTGTACCATGAACGAGTTTGTACAGAACAAATTTATTGGAACCGAGAAAGGGTTTCATTTTCCATTTGTTGCTTGTTGACCGCGAGCTATGAACATGCTCAGTCGAAAACTCTAGGCTACTGGACCGCACTCTCTTATCAAGTGCTTTAAAAGCTTCTCTTTAGCTGTTGCACAGTATTGCAGTCTATAATTAGCTTTGGTGTTCTGTCTCCAGACATGGAACTCCTCATTTTATTCTTCTTTGTGAGTACACCATGACAATTTATGTTAGTTGACTCCTCATTCACAATTTGTCCCTAATGAAGAAAGGATGTAAATTTCCTTGTCTGCATTGCATGAAATAATGAAGATAAAGTAGGTTTAATTATGTTAGTGTGGTGGGTGAGTGGGAACACTTTTATAGGAAACTCATATTCAATTAAAGAGCCACCCATAATTTTTATAGTAAGTCCCTGAGATATATATGTAAAGTGCAATGAACATGAACCTCTAGTCAGGCCAATTTGTCTGAGAGGTGTTACACCATGTGAGAATTATAATTAAACTGCAAATGCAAACTGCGTGGTAAGATTCCAGGCTGTATTTATTTTTTTAAAAATTTGGTCTCAGGATGTTGATGTTTCTGGCACAAGTTAGCATTTATTGCTCATCACCAATTGTCTGAGAGGGTCAACGTTCCTTGTAAGCCGTGTGGATGGGTGGTCGTACAGTAACCCGGAAGGTACCGCTCAGGCTGTTCACAAGTTGTCCTCCCCAAGTTATCCCAACTGTGTGGCTGCGCAAGAGAATGTAAAGGTGCTACACGTCCAAATGAACAATCTAGCACACACAGCAAAAAAAGATTTAGGATAGATTCATCCCAGGTTTATGCGAAGTGTGGTAACGGGTGGGACAAAATGTGTTTTGCTTGCAGGCCGCAATGGAGGGTTTTCGTGCCATATCATCCCATTCCCACCTCATTAATTATGCAGCCACAGGAAACACGCTGTCTCGCTGGTGAGTGGCTTCAGATTTTCCCACCACGCCATTACTTCACCGCTTCCTCACACAGGGCACCATATTTAAACTACAGCCGCGCACACACTTCTCAATGCTTGCAGCCCAGGAAGGCACCAATGGAGACCTGGCCCCAAAAGCCAAAAAGAGTGCAGCCTCCCCCCCACCTAATTCAGTGATGCATCCCTGGGACACCTTCTGGACACCATGGAGGCCCACCATGATGTTCTCCAGCCCTGCCCTGGCCACAGGAGTCCCCATCAGTCTCACCACTCCGTCTTAGGAGGTGATGGCGGAGGTGGCCAATGCTGCACACAAGAGGTCACCCATTCAGTGCAGAAAATGGATGAATGATCTCATCCATGCAGCCAGGGTAAGACAATCATCTCATCACTCTAAACTCTCAAACCCACAAGGCCAGCACACATCCACTGCCCGCTCAAGGGACATCACCACTCACTCTCTCACACACACCTTCACATCTCCATCCCGCCTCATCTCCTCTGGAGACTGCCTCCTGAGCCCTCATCATCTTGAGGCCACTTGCACAGATCAACATGTGCCCCCAAACACGCCTTGGAATACCGCCCCCCCTTCCCCAGTACAGCTCTCGCCCTGCAGCCTCTTCCCTTGCCTGAGGCCACTTCTCCGCCTTCCCCAAGCAAGACTTAGCCCTGCAGTTGTGGAAAAGCCACACCCACCTTACAGCTTATCTAGTAGATAAAGACCTGCCCATGAGCACCCTAAAATTGGTGTGGTGCTGCCTGCAAAGCCTGGCACTGATGACCGCGAGTGCTGCCCGAAGCAAGGTTGGCAAACAAACCTCAAAGTCCTGAGTGAAGTGCAGCTCACCAGGTGCACTTTGCTTCTGTACAGTTGTGAAACACATCGGTGTGCAATCACGCCAATGTGTCAGGATGGTCCAGCGTGAGGGGATAATTCTGGTGAGCAGGGCTTTTAATGAGATGCTAAAGTATTGAAGTTAGGTTCCCAACATGCAGTGGGAAATAGGTCTCGTCATTGATTGGTGGAGCAGACGATCGCAAACTGGTTTCATGACGTTGTAAAGCCGATATTTGGCTTTCTCACCATATTATCTGTTTATGCCTGCCATGACAATTCTGCCCTTAGATAGGACATTGGCAGTGGCCTGCTGCCTTCTTGAACTACTGCAGCATTTGTGATAACAGTGTCCCCATAATGGTGTTAAGTGGGGAATTTTTGGCTGTTGAGCCAGCAACAATAAAAGTATGGTGATATCTGTCCAAGTCAGGAAGCTGTGTATGACTTGAAGATAATAGAGTTCATGTGGCATTGCATTTATTGGTGATCATCATCTCAGAGAGGGAGGTGTTGTCAATGTAACTTTGGTGACTTGTTGCAGTGCATTATTGTAACTACCATGTTCAGTTGTTGGTGGGGTTGGATATTGAATTCAGCTCAAGGGGCACTGATCCAGAAAATTGCTCTGTCCTGGATGATATTGACTTTGAATGCTGTTCCAGCTGCAATTATGATTGGTGAGTATTTCATTATATTCCTGGCTTGAATCTTGTCATTTAGAGATCAGGAGGTGAGCCACTTATCAAAGAGTATCCAGCTGTAAGAGCAGGCAAATGTATGGGTACTCTTCCTGACCTCTCAACCATTTGACTGGTGCCTAGGATGTTAAACATCAGGAAGTTGGCAATTGTGGCATCACTGAAGCTCAAAGGGAGATGGCTTGGCTCTCATTTGTTATAGACAGTCATTACCTTCATTTATATGGCATAAATATTACTTGCTACTTGTCAGCCCAAATCTGAAGGATATCCAGATCCTGTTGCAGGCTGGCAGGGGCCCTTTTATTATTGGAGGAGTTGCAAATGGAACTCCGCACTGTGGATGATGGTTCCCTGAGGAATTCTTGCAACAAAGCCCTTGCGCTGCAAAGCCAGACAAATATATTTACTTTAAAACATAGTTTTGTTGGGGTCGCCATGTGCTGTATGTGGTTTAATGCTGCCTTGATTCTGAAGACAGCTGCTTTTATCTCTCCTCTGACATGTACCACAGATGTCCATAGCAGGATGCAGTTATTCCTTGCAGCTTCTTGCAATTCTTCATTCTCTTATGCTACAGTTATATTGCATCAGCCATTATTAGACCAGTACCTGTGGAACACAATATATAGTGGGCAGAACAACATTTATTATGATCAGGTGAGGAGGGGTTAAATAGCTCCCCTGTTTCCCCTTTCTTCATTTGACCGCAACTTTTTTTTTGTTCAAAAAGGATATACTTGCCAATTCCATGAGTGTTTAACTGTTTATGTGCCGTGACTATAAAAGACATGATCAGACAGGTTTTCTTGAGTTTTTAGAAAGTAAAGAGGGTAGTTTTCAGGCTTCAGGCTGTACTCAGTGGTTCTGATGCTTTCAATCAGTGATTCTGCAGCTTTCACCTGGTAGTCCTGCTGCTTTCCATTTCGAGGTGATTTAAAGTTGTAGACAGATGATTTGTCTGTTCTTCTGGAGACAATGCTGAGATGAGTTCTTCTTAAAGTCTCAGAATATCCGGCGGCTAACTTGCTCTTGTAACTACAGGTCTATGGCACCTGGATAGTCAAAATTAGCAGACAGGGTTCAAATACTTGCAAGTTGTATGAAGAGAGGGAGAAAAGGAACCCACTCAGGGTCTTGTTCCATCAGCATCTCAGCTACTTGCCCAGTTTTGCAGAGAAATAGCTGCTTAAGAAGGACTGGTTTACAACATGACCTACTGTCTCCAACTGCCAATGATCAAAATAAGGTCATGATTAGTGTATTCCAGTTGTAACTTGATTAGACTGGGAAATCCTGTCTCAACCAGGGCCCCAAGATTTAAGTGATTATGTCTAAATATCTGTCTCCATTCAGTTGAGTGCCCAGATGATTGTCTAGATGCTTTGCTAATGGGGCTAGGAGATGGCCTGCTTCATCCTTTTTCAAGGCCTTTGTTTCTGGTGCAGTTTTCCAGACAGGCTGTCTCCATTTCAATGGTTTTTGGAATGTAAAAGATACAGTGATGCAAATATGATCCCAAGTCACTGGAATTTGGCTTAAGTCTTTTAAAAATAGGGCTTCTAGCCAGTAAGTTCAAAAATTATTGTTTGATCAAAAGCATGGTTTCACAAAGCTCATTAGTAAAGATACACCAGACAAATGTGCTTGGATGATTGACCTTAGGGTGTCTCTTTCACGCTAAATTTGTATTGGCGGAATCTTCTCTCTGGTTATATGAGAATCACTTGGCCATTTAATCAACTTATTTACCTAAGAGAAAAACCTGTTTAAATGTAATTTTCTACTGGATTGAAGATACATTACAGCCAGTTTAAGACAGCTGTTTGGAGGAGGTGTTTCAGGACTTGAGATACGGGTCAGATGAACCTGAGTTCTGAGTTATACTGGTACTTTAATGGCCACACATTCAAAGTTCTTGACACAGCAGTCCTGGCATTGGCCTATCACCTCTTCTGACCTTCACTAGGGATGATGGAATGGATTCAAGAGAACTGACCCGCATTCATGCACAAAATAATCTGAAACAATCTACCATAGAATAAACAGAATCCACAAAACAGGTCACAGGATATTATCAAGACATTGAAACAGATGGGACAAAATAACAATGGTTTTTGTGCGTTTTTTAAAATTCATTTATTTGCGACAAAACTATTATTCATTGCCAATCACTAACTGCCCTTAAGAAGGTGATGCTGAGCTTCCTTCTTGAACTGCTGCAGTCCACAAGTGAAGTAACTCCCATTGTGCTGTTAGCTAGGAAGTCGCAGGATTTTGAAACAGAATTGATGAAGGAATGATATTTTACTTTCAACTTAGGATGGCATAGTTTTGAGGGATACTGGAGGTGCTGGTGTTTCAAAGGGCCTACTGCCTACATCCGACATGGAAGAAGTTGCAGGTTTTGGAGGTGCAGTTGAAGAAGCCTTGGTGAGATACTGAAAAGCACATTTTTTTATGGTACACACTGCAACCACATTGTGCCAGTGGTGGAAGGAGTGAATGCTTAAGATGGTGGATGGGATGCCAATCAAGCAGGCTGCTCTGTCCTAGATGGTGTTAAGCTTCTTGAGTGAGTGTTGGAGCTGTACTCATCCAAGGAAATGCAGTGTATTTCATTGCACTTCTGACTTTGCCTTGTAGATGGTGGAGAGGCTTTGGAGAGTTAAGAAGAGAGTTTCTTACTGCAGAATATCCAGCTCCTAACTTGCTCTTGTAATCACAGTATTTATATGGCATAGTTAAGTTTCTGGTCAATGGTGACCCCCCCTCCGCCCCCCAGGATGCTGATGGTAGAATCCATATTTGATGATGGTAAATGCCAAGAGGAAGTTGTTAGATCCTTGTCTGGCATTTGCCAAATGTTACTTTAAATGTAAATTTAAATGTAAATGTCACTTCCAACTTAACAGCCCAAGCCTGGATGTTGTCCAGGTTTTGCTGCATGTGGGTACAGATCCCTTCAAAATCTGAGGAATTGTAAGTGAGAATGAACACTGTGAAATCATCAGAAAACCTCCCCACTGTGGCCTTTTGATGGAGAAAATACTATTGTTGAAGCAGCTGAAGGCTGTTGGGCTGAGGACATAATCCTGAGGAATTCTTGCTACGATGTCCTGAGGCTATTAGGATTGGCTTCCAATGACAATTTACCACTGTTTCGAGGGTTTTTAACAGTGAGACTAACAAAATATGAGTGGAAGTTCATGTCAGCTCATAGATTTCTCATTGATTACAGTCTGGGGGACCATATCAGCACACCCTCTGGAGGAACACAGAATCACTGACAGCAGTTTCTGGATTTCTACTGTTTTCTCTGCTTGTGCAATGCTGCTGTCAGTTTCATTGGAGTAACAATGGTAAATGCTGACAGTTATGCCATCATTACCACTGCAAAAGCTAGCTATAGTTCTGAAGAAACTTAAATTCAAGTTGTTGGATAGTGTTGCTAAGTCTTGTAATTTGGTGTGGAGGGAGCATCAAAAGATTGAGTACGTACATTAATGATGACTCTAAGCAGCAGAATATGAGCTAGAAAGATAAAATCTAATGCAAATAAAGCAGTTGTCCAATAGAAACATGAAGAGTGAGGACTTATTCAATGCTATAATGACATGTTTACACTGAAAAAACACTGAAGATGACAGTGAATATTTACCTCGTGGTTGCTTCCAGCAAAGAAGCTGATATACATTAATAACTCCAGCGAAGCAGACGTGTAAATGATAATTTCAACATAGCACAGTGCGCAGATTTGCACTTCTTAAATTCTTTGATGGGATGTAAGCATTGCTGGCAAGATCAGCATTTGTTGCCCATCCCTAATTGCCCTTGAACTGAGTGGCTTGCTGGACCAATTCCAAAGACTGTTAAGAGTCAATCACATTGCTTTGGCTCTTGAGTAACATGTAGGCCGGACCAGGTTAGGGTGACAAATCTCCTTCCCTAAAGGATATTAGTGAACCAGATGGGTTTTTATGACAATCGACAATAGTTGTCGTGGATACCATCACTGAGACTAGCTTTATATTCTGAGATTTTTTTATTCTTAATTGAATTTAAATTCCAACAGCTTCTATGGTTGGATTTGAACCTGTGTCCCCAGAGCGTTATCCTGGAGCCTTTTGATTACTAGTCCAGTGACATTGCCACTGCACCACAGCCTCCACTCTAAATTCAATCTGACCACTGTGGCACATGAGCCTTGGAGTGGGTCTTGATCCCAGGTCTTTGCTGGGCCTGAGTGCCATCAACTGAGCTTCTCAGCTTCGAGCAATTCGGAAAAAGGATGCAGCACACTCCTTGAGAAATAAGAATCTAAGTTGGGGTGGAAGAGCAACAGGATCCAGATGTACAAATAATATGAACAAACAATTAAAAGTAGCAACAAAGCTCAAAGCGATACACTGGGGTTTATTTCTAGAGGGATAACAGTGGAAAACAGAGGTTATGTCAAACTTTGTGCAAGCACATAGAGTACCTTGCATAGTTCTGGTCCCCACATTAGTAAAATGGAAGAGATAGTAGAGAAATTGCAACAAGGATAGAACCAGAACTGAGCGATTATTATTATTATCAGAATTATTGAATAAACTGGAACTCTTTCTTCTAGAAAAGGGAGGGATAAGGGGTGACCTATTGTTATGACACAGCAGTTGGTAAAGGCTGAGTTGTTTAAATCTTAGAGGGAAACTTGAACAACTGTCATAACCTATATTTTCAATTGGTATGTTTGAGATGTAGCTCTGAATTCAGAAATCAAATCACTAAGCCGCAAGAGGTTTTTGTAATATAAAATTAAATCAAACTTTTATTAATTTAGCAAGAAATTAAACACATACACGTGTCTACAAATTGCCACCATAATAACTTTTAAACAAATCCCCAAATTAATCACTCCCAGGTAAATTTCCACCAAGGAAACAGTAACCCATAGACTTTAAACAGATACCAGGCAAAGCACGTTTGACCTACCTAACAAATTCAAAATGAGGTTCCTTGAAATTTGATTCCTCTGCAGACACAGCTGGATAGCTTACAGGCTGTTTAGATCTTACATGCTTTTGCCTCACACACACAAACTCCTCTCAATTTATACCTAGCTTTCCCTTTGAATGTAAATGTTCTATTGTATTGCTAGTTATTTTTTTTAAATTTTACCTCTCCTAACAATACTCTTTTCATTCCACCAATTTTATTTGTAATATAAACACTTTGCTTGGTGTCTCCTAGCTAGGTGCAAGATTTTACCCAATCTTTCGAATGGTTTATTCAACAAATGCAAATGTACTCTTTACCTTCTAGCCTTACATTTATCTAATTAACATCTCAAACTACTGTACATCAAAGCGCCCAGACCAGCTGGCTTTAATCCAATTAAGCCACACACAGACACACACATAGACATACACATAGACACAGGCCCTACTACAAGTACAATTTAAAAATAATTTCCAATAGCATTATAAACATTAAGGTCTCTTCGTGACATCTAATAGAGATCTTTAAAATTATAAAGGGATTTTCAAGACGGAGCATCAAAACCAGAGAACACAACTACAAAATAGCCATTAATAAATCCAATAAACTTCTTATCTCAGAGTAGTTAGAATGTGGAAGTTGCAACCATATGGAGTGGTTGAGATAAATAACCGAGATGCATTTAAGAAAACGCCAGCTAAGTACATGAGGGAGAAAAGAATAGCAGGATATGCTGATAGGGTTGGAAGAAATAAGACTTATATGTACCACTAGGACTGGCACAGTCCAGTTGGGCTGAAGGACCTGTTTTGTGCTGTAAATTCTAGGTAATTCTATGAATTGTAGTGAAATGAAATATTATAATTATAGTGTAAAAATTATAGTATAATGAAATATATTATACTCTGAAATTTAGACAACATTCTAACACAAATGTCCATTCCTGATATGCTTGATCTTTCAGTGAAAATAAATATATTGATTATGCTCTATCCTGGGAAATAGAAGTAAACTTTATACTATTAGACCATAGTTTAATAAGTTTAGTGCTGTACTTGTGACACAGTCATACTTTGGGTGGATGCCTAATAGAAACTGGATTGAGACCTCCCAAAGCCATTTAAAATAGGAACCTTGCAAACAACAGACCAAGCAGACCTTACCCTATCCACCTAATGGGAGTAGAACCCAAGTACTAGAGATATACAGTCAATGCGTAACCCACAGGAACATCCAGATGCTGGCTGTCCTAATTTTTAAGGGTAATGTATGTCAAAACAGATTTTATTATGAATAAAATGAATGATAAATTCCAATTTGCAAATAGTGAGTACTTTATTACAGTCTGACAGTAGGACCAGGGTTGATTTGTGTCATAATGAAGATGCAAAGTCACTTTGTAAGAAAGGAATAAAATGAGATTTTTCTTAATACTTTTGAGAACAGATAGGCTAGAAGCAAAAGACAAATTTAATTTTACGGATATTGCACAATAAAGTTCAGAAACTCATAAAGAAGATTCATAACTCCAATAGTTAATCACCAAAGCAGTAATTAAGCTTTAAAACTTTTAAGTATCTCATTCACCTTAATTTAAAATATATTTTATGGGTAATACCACTGAAGTACTTGTAGGCAATTGTATTCTATAGAACTCAAAATAGACCTGTCATAGAAATTACTTTGTTTTTCACTTGCCCTGTGCACCTATTTGTTGAGCAACATGTCACGACTAAAGTACGTGACGATTTTTGGTCTATAATTGGAAAGCTAATGAGCCAAGCTAAAAACCGTCTTAAAAATTACATTACAGTTTTAAAATTGGTTACCCTCCCAATTGATTAATGAACTTGCTCAACTTGATGAGTGAAGGTTCGATTCCTCTTAACAGTTTGTCAATCTCAAAAAAGAATTTCAGCAACAGAGACTCACTCCAACATGTCGCAGTTTTCAATACAGAAACACTGAAGTTGAGTTGTGTTGAAAGCAAAACAATCTAATGCAGATCTTGATTTGAGTAAGCAATGGTAGGTATTGCTAAATGTTGATTGTAACTCCCCCTAAATGGACAACATAACCATGGGGAAAATTTTCCCCCCATCGGGGGCGCAGGGCGGGGTGCAAGTGCAGGAACTGGCACGGGCAAGTGTGCCTCTGATCGGCGCTGCTGCCATTTTACGTGGGCGAGCCAGTTAAGGCTCGCCCAGAGTGACATCCGCCAGGAAGCTAGGTGATGCCTCAGGGAGATCGGCTCCAAATTTAAAAATGTTAAGCAAGTGATAGCAACATTTCCCTGACATGTCCCCACATGTGACACCGTCATGAGTTGGGACATGTCCATCGCTTTTACTGAAACTTTTATTAAATATTTAAAAACTCTCATGAAACCTCATCCCGCCGATGGACAGGTCCATTAATGAGGTTAATTACTTTCCCCTGCTAACCTGAAAATGGAAATGATGCGGGGGTGACGTCGGGAGTTCCACCCAACGTCACCCCGCACCATTTTACGTGTCAGTGAGTGGGCTCTGCCCCCTCTCGCCAACTGGAAGACCCTCCCCCATGTCACTGGGGTAACAAATGCTTTGTTAATGAACCATATGTTATTAAGTTGTGACTGTTGCACAACTGGCTTGCCATTTCCTTTTGAATGTATTGCTATTCCCAGTATGTAATTTAAATACTTTGTGGGTTGAGTTTCTGCTCAGTTGTGCTGCTTTTTTTTTTCCAGCACATTTTGCCATGAATTCTCCAAACCAACACAAAGGATGGATCTTAAAAGCCAGTTACATCCAGCGCAAAGAGTTTCTGTGATCTTCTGCGTTAGTTATAGAAGAACCGCGCTAAAGGTCATCTCTGCCCACAGAACAAGCTGCGATCCAGATCAAATTAATCACCATGGCAAGTTTCTGCTAAAGGCGGTTATTTACAGGCCTTTTGAACAAACTCTTAAAATTGAGGCTTTTTTTTAGGCGCTGGGGACACTAAGAGGCAGCTTTGAAAAGCTTTTAATTTCTTCTTGGCTTTTACAAAGTTTTCGTCCACCAATGTAACAAGTGAGTAGTTTGGAATAGGGCAGAATTTTTCCGCCGGCGAGCTGGGGGCACCCGACGTCATCCCACCCCATTTAAATATTCAGGAAGGTGGGCGGACAGTGCAATCAGCTGTCCACCCGCCAACCTGTCAATGGCCAATTAAAGGACCTGCCCGTCCAATCTTAAGGCTGGCGGGCAGGCCAGGAGCCCCGGCGGGCTTCTGAAAAAACATGAAACCTCATCCACCAGCGGGATAAGGTTTCATGTCTGTTTTTAAAAAAGTTTAATGAAGTTTTTTTCATATTTATTAACATGTCCCATCTCGTGTGACATTGTCACATGAGGGGGACAGGCTAATAATTTTTTTATTATTCTGTTTTTGATATTTGAAACACTGTCAGCGCTCTCCCTGAGACAGCACTTAGTCTCAGGGAGATGTACGCTGTGCGACAGAGCGCACTCTGACTGTTGAGGAATCCCGCCCCCCACCTCCCGCACAGGAAGTACATAGCGCTTCCTGTCGGGCAGCCCGCTGGGTGGGCCTTAATTGGCCCGTCCACTCAAAATGGCAGCGGGGCCCATTTCGGCGGCGGCGATCGGCTGCCCGCCCACCGCCGAGCCGGTGGGACCCACCCACCCATCGAAGGCAAAATTCTGCCCATAGTTTCTAAAATGCCATTTTCAGTTATTTAAAATCAGACTGCTCGTAGGTGCTGAACTAGAGACTGATTAAAATTATTTTTTTTGTGATAAATCAATCTCCAACTCTATTAATAAAACTTCCATAAGTTACTACTCTTAAATATATCGAGGAATGGGTTTAATGGCAGGATTTTCCACCGTCAGGGATGAAAATGAAGTCCGGGCGTGTATAGGTGGGCCTCCGATCGGGGGCGCGGCGCCATTTTACGTGGGCGGTTCAATTGAGGCCCGCCCTGCGCGATGTCTACACAGAATCGTTATGCACTCCCTGTGCTGGGGGGGTGGGGGAGCGGTGGGATCCCTAAACCTGAGAGTGCCCTCTTCCACACATTCGCACGAAAGAGCGCACTTACCTCCCTGAGGCTCAGTGCTGCCTCAGGGTGATCGCCTTTACTGTCAAAAATATTAAAAATAGGAAAAAAAAAATTCCCTGACATGTCCCCTCGTGTGACAATGTCACATGTGTTGGGACATGTCCATAATTCTTTTTAAAAACTTTAATTAAATTTTTAAAAACCTACATGAAGCCTCATCCCGCTAGTGGATGAGGTTTGATGCTTTTTCTAATTCCCGCTGGGGCTCCTGGCCTGTCGCCAACCTTAAGGTTGGACGGGCAGGTCCATTAATTACTTTCATGACCCCGTCAATGGCCTCAATTGGCCATTGACAGGTCGGTGGTTGCACAGCTGATTTTGCTGCCCCCCCCGCCTTCCTGAAAATTTAAATGGGACGGGGTGATGTTGGGAGTTCTGCCCGATGTCACCGCGTGTCATTTTACACGTCAGCGAGTGGGCCCCGCCTGGCGCCCCCCCGCTTGCCGAAGGGAAAATCCTGCCCAATGTGAAATTTAAAAAAAAATAACATTAGCTGATTCACAAATGGTTTTGCATTTGGTGAAATGCAAATGAGTTTACATTAAAATTTAAGCAGAAAAATCTTCTTCAAACAAGCACAATTCCGAGTGCAATTTGCAACTCAATCACCAATTTCACACAAAGCAGAAACTATAGGCCACTGTATTTGTTACACATATAAAGTCGGTGAATATAGGGCTACCATTCCCTTTTTCTCTCATTTCCTCTCTTTTTCTTTCTGTGGGTTGGATTTAATCATCGCAGCATCATCCAGCCAACACTTCCGAAAGTCGGGGTAGGGGCATGGGTGGGGGCCAGCCCTGCTTCGGTGGTCCACGGCACCCAGAGTCACATCTCACCGGTGGCAGCTAATTGGTTGCCGCTGAGGCGGCCACCCCTATTAAGGATGGCTGCACGACCCCGAGAACTACTGGCCAATCAGAGGACTGGCAGCTCAGCAGCCACAATAGCGCCACCAGGAGCGGTGGCCACTGCTGGGACTGCCGTGTGGAAGAAGAGGATGCCACCCTCTCAACCAGGTAAGTTAGGTCTGGGTACTGTCTAGCCAGTCAATCAGGTCCTGGCAAGGGGACCGGAGGAGGGATTGGTGTGGACAAGTGACCCTATTGCTACACTGGTAGTTGTTACCACTGGAATGGCACCCTGCCGTATATTTTGTTCGTCTGAAGCATGTACGCACATTGTGCCTGTTTCAGCTCAACAAAATAAGTGACAGCCATTCGCTGACTTAATCCTCAGGGCAATACATTAACCAAGGAGGGGCAAGCTGCCTGGTTTAAATTTCAAATAATCTTTGGCAGTTAACTGTCAGTCACCATCACTGGTGCATTCTCCTTGGCAACACCTCTGCCAATCAGAGTCCACTTGCCAACCAATTGGTACTCTCTTCTCAAAAATAACTTATTTGGCTGTAGAGTGCTTTGCCACATCCAGAAGCTGTGCAAGTTGGTGCAGATCTCTATTTCTTTGGACATGCATTGGTTGCATTGGGAAAGGGATGAGAATTGAACCATAAAGGACAAATGCAAGGAGGAGTGGCACTGAACTAAAATTATACTCCATATAGTGTTAAACACAAGTTGATGTGCAACTGTCTCTGCTGTTGTTTCAGTTCTTCCTTTGTTGTAGTAATGTGCTCTGTGGAAATTTGGCAAAAGGTAGAACAAGGCAAGAGGGAATGAACTATGATATATTTTAAGTCACTGGTTTGGATTTTGTAGTCAGTGGTGGAGCAAAGATGCCCACCGCTGAGTTTGATGTGCCTGTGGCATATATTTCCCCTTTCTCAACACCAGTTTGAATCTGGAACTAAGATAAGGGCATCTCCTGACATCCAGCAACAGCTAATTTCATCAAGTAAGGTAAGCAGCCAATCACAGACAGCAAACCAGGAAGTAAAAGCTCTTGACTTTCTCTGCATTTTAATTTTTAAAATATTACAGATAGCCCTAATATCATAAGCAAATTTTAAAAATAAATATTTTAAAAACATTCAGTTTCTGTGCATAATTGAGAAATTTGTCTATCAACAAATATAAATTATTCTTTTAGGGCCAAAGAGGCTGTTCATGAGTAACTACAAGCTTAGGGCACCATTAGAAAATTCAGTTATATCTCAAACAGCAAGGCAAAGTTTTTTTTAAAGAGTTTTTATAGCAAGGCTAAGCTTTAGAGTAGACGTTCTTGTCAGTTTAATGATTTCTAATTGAATACATCTGGAGATACCTCAACAGCCCTCATTCTGGAAAAGCGAGAAATACTGAAATCAAATTCTAGGTTTCCCCATTTAATACTCATGTGTGGACTCCAGGAATTACTGTCAGTTTCAGAGGAGTTATAATGGTGAATATAAAATCTGGGCCATTAAAAATAGGCATTGATTTATTAAGCCAGCTTCACAGCATTTAGCAGGTTGTCATAATTTATTCTACAGAACTCGCTTTCGTTTTTGTCATCGGTTCTGCAGATAGATTAGGATATTGGAAATGGAATGAAGGCAGAAAATATGATTCTCAGCCACTGCTGTGTGCACTTCTATTGCTTAATAATAGGAATGTGAGATGGTGATGAAATTGGTTTCAGATGGGTGGGCTAATTTTAACACGGACAGTCTTACACTGTCGTTTTCAGTAAGAATAGAAAGGGATGGGTTTCATCCTCTTCCACTTCATCATATAAATGAGTTCTGTATTTGACATGGCCTATGTCACTTGATGTGAAATGAAATTGTAGTCTGTATAAAACAAATATGATGTGCCACAGAGCTGTAGAAGATAAGTTTGTGTTAATAGTTCCCTACAGCACCAATTTGCAGTTTCAGTAAGGCCAGAGACTGCTACATAGCAAGGCAGGAAATAAAGTGCAAAGGCTCACTGTGCCACTCCTGTACACTTTCTAATGACAGGGTCAAATATTGCATCGATGGATCAGATGAATCTATTGCCCTACAGGGTCAGCATAAAGCACGAAATAGGGTCAGATCGAAAGAGAGAAAAATAACAAAAACATCTTATTGTATGGCAGAGCAGGCTCGGGGCTGAATGGCCTACATTTGCACCTGTTTCTCATGCTCTTGCATTTTTAAAATTAAATAAGGCCGAAGATCCAACCATCAATAACAAATATGAAAGGAGGTGGAAATGCCTCCGAAGTGTGCACCAAGCTGAATGTGACCCTTGCCGATAAAGAGGAATTGCAGCATTTTTCAATATATTGACAAAACTGTTCCATTGATTTTCATTTAAGTCCAGGTATACGTACATTTTATTTCTTCCACTGCTTCTAAATCCAAACTTAAGCAAGTCAGTCAGCACTTCTTATCCAAGAGCACAGGCAAGATTGGAAAATGTGCACATGTACCATTTGGTCTACCTCTGCACTTCCGTATTTATTAAGAGATTTTTTTTATGAGAAGATAAAAAGCACCAACCAAGAGTGCAGCTGAGGCATTATTTGGGATGAGACTCTGGGAAGTACACTGAAGATTTTTCATAATAGAAGCAGATCCTCTTCATGAAGTAGCTCACTGTCAGCTAACGGCTATTTTATTTAGCCAACCCCATGCCCACATTAAATCATTTCCCTGGAGCAGATCACTCTGTGGCGTATATGCGAATGAAGTAAAAACTTCCTCTGGTACTTAGTGCTCCATTTGTGCAGTATAATCAGCTAAAGTAGAAGGTGCCTCCCTCCAGCTGATATTGTTGCCCATATTGTTGTGAAATTGTTACTTGGAAAGCTAAGTGTCTCTTCAGGATTTGAGCTCAGCAAGATTTTTTTATTTGCTAAGGCATTGCTTGAATTCTTGTACAGCATTGTTCATTGAACAATTGAATGGAAACTAATTCACCAAGAGGAACAATTGCTTGGAGGAAGGACCTGGGGGAGGAATGTAGCAGGCAAGTTATGATTTCAGAGAGATGTGGTTGTCAGGCGATCAGGTGTCATGAGCTGCAGAGCCCAACAATTATTCAAATAAAGATAAGGAACTGGAAAATTAGAAATAGTTGTAACAGCAATCTAATGGCTAAAAATGAACCAGTTGTGTCAGCTAAAGTAAGATACCAGGATTAAAGCCTAGGTTGGCAATGAGTAAAGCTGGGCAGCCTCTAAAGAGTTCAGCATGAAGGGGTTACCCTGGTTCTTAGGTTAAAAAAGCTGGATTCAAATTGGGAATTAATAGGAAAATGCACTTGAAAATCAGATGAAAGACAAGTTAGCGAATGACAACCTAAGCCACAGCATCACCTTGTGGTGGAAACCTGCAACTACCATGTGATGGCAGAAAGGGGTTGCCTTTCTAACATGTTGACATTAAAGCATAAAACAAGGCTTACGTTTATGCAAAAAGAAAGTGTGATTAATATATTAGTTTATTGTCTATGTTTTGCCTGCAGTCAGTGAATTAAATAATTCTTGTGTTTTTACCTATAATATAAAACCACATATGATGGTTTGAGGGAAACTTGAGAAATGTGCTCCATTGAGGGTGAAACTGCATTACAACACAGGACGTAGTGAAACTGAGTGGAAGATGTTGGTCATATTAATGTTACAGCCTATACATGATAATGAACTATTCATAGATTTTCTGTAAGTACATTTTATTGTTTATTTGTCACAGCAAATTTGTACAATGCTTGATTGAAAGAGCCATGCAGCATAATATCTATGTTAATACTGACATTCATCCATTTATAGAATAGAATGTCTGCTTCATCACAAACTGTATAAAAGTTTCACAATATAGAATCATTAAGAAGATCCATCCATCAGATCATTATTGCAAATAAAGTGGGTTATGGGTGAAATATCTTTTGTCTATTTACAGGAAGTTGTGAACAAGTTACTTATTGGGTAGCACATCACTCCATAATAATAATTTGAATTAATACTTCATGTTATGCGTTCATCAGAGCAGAGCTTTATGTCCAAATGTGGACTAGCTCTATATGACCCTGAACCACTTTAACATTTAGTACTCAAAAACAAGCACAACACCAGTCTTAAGACTACAAGTTCCAGTTTTTAAAAATTCAATCATGAGATATGGGTACATCTGGCTAGGCCAGCATTTATTGCCCATCCCTATTTGCCCTTGAGAAGGTGGTGGTGAGCCACCTTCTTGAACCACTGCAGTCCATATGGTGTAGGTATACCCACAGTGCTGTTAGGGAGGGAATTCCAGGATTTTGACCCAGTGACAGTGAAGGAACAGCAATTAATGGTGAAAGTCTCAAGTTCAGGATGGTGAATAGCTTAGAGGGGAACTTCTGGGTGGTGGTCTTCCCATCTGTCTGCTGCCCTTGTCCTTTTATATGGTAGTGGTCATGGGTTTGGAAGGTGCTGTTGGAGGAGGCTTGGTGACTTCCTGCTTGTTTAGTTTGATTTGGACATTTTATAGCAGAATCCTTTGGTGAAGATGAATATAGCTTTCATTTTTTTAAAAAAACTGAGAGGAACAAAGAATTTGCATTGATATAACTTGCAATTATATAATGTTCCTTTCATTTATCATATTGTTGGAATATCCCAAACCATTCACCACCAATAAATTAGTTGGAAATGTGGTCTTTTTTTTAGGTAAACATAGCAGCCAATTTTCTGCATAGTGTCTTTTTGCTGTGTTGGTCCAGAGAAAATTGTTAGGCGTAATGCGGGGAGAATTCCACTGCTCCTTTTCAAGTAGTGCCATGAGATCGTTTTATGTTTACCTGTGAAGACTGATGGGGCATCAGTCTCAATCTCATTCACAAAAATGGTACTACTGACAAAGGAACATACTCACCCTACTCCCACTATGTTGAAGAATCGTCTTAAATCACGTGGCCATGTCTCTGGAATGGAATTGATAACTCAGCCCTTGAGCTGAGAAATGTGTGTGTGACCACTTCAAGAAGCCTTAATTGTGTGGTCCACCCGTTCTGTTTTTTTCTGCATTCTCACTGTATTGAGAATATAGAACTGTCATGAATCCACAGAAACTCGAGAGTACAATTTCCTATTTTCCTCAATCTTCCCTTTTTTCCACAAAGGCGCTTCAAAAGTTCAGTCACCAAATTTTTTTTTCTTAATATATCCAGTACGTTCTCCTACTCTTTATTCACAAACCTTGGTGATGGGCCTTGCCCTTGACCTGGGTTTCAACAATACCATGCAACACAATGGCCTCTGACTGCAGGTAGATAGATGAATATTGACCTGACTGTTTTTGGATTCTACAATGGGTTCACCACTTGAACAGAAATCAATACTACAGCAGAAGGAAATTGAAGAACTCACCTCAGCAGCCAGTTGGATCCCTCAGTGATGAACAGAAAAGTAGTTTGGTTTTAAATTACTGATGTTAAACCCAAGGACATTGATCTGCTAATCTACTTTATTTGGACGTAAGAACCTAAAATTATTAAGAGTTGAACTGATGGAGGGAGGAATATGCTGCAAGTGGTTTCATGCACTTAAATGATGTCAAGACAAGAAGGTAGGATGGGGACAAGGATCTGTAACTGCGTTCTGGTGGGTAGCAGTGCTATTGTAGGGTGAGTTAATCACAGCCCAGCAACTGAGCAACAATCCTTGCCGATTTTAATTTGATTGCTGCGATGATGATAAATAGAAACAGCAATACAAGTGGCAGAAGCGATTTGGAAGTCTTAATCCCACAATAATTAAAAGATTACCTTTATTATTGATCACACTGTAGCAGTTGAGAAAGTAAGAGGATCTCCAAATCACATTCAACTTAAACACCTGAATCGGTGAATCAAAAAGATTTTATTTGTGGTGATTTTGCTGGTTTTTTCTCCTTTTTCAGCCAGCCATCCTCTGCCTTGATCTCCAGTTACAGATGATAGAAAACATAACCGTGAAAATCAAAACTTATGTTTTCTAAATCTGAAGTTACAAGTGACTCAACTAAATAAATTGATTGGAAAATACTTAATGGGCAAAAGTAAAATGGAAAAAGCTATAAAATTCAATTTTACTGAAATGTACTTACCCAAACTGAATTCTTGCTGAATGTTGCCAGCATTGCTGGTTTCAAATTTTGTTTCTCTTTGCAGGACTTCATTGTTTTTTTTTCAGTAATTGTTTTTAAAAATTACAAAATTCCTAAATTTGCAGCTTTCGTTTTGTTTCATGATTTAATATGTATCCTAAATGATATAAGTGTACATACTGAGCTGTTTAAAGGCTCAAAAGGTATATGTTGTTCAATTCATATTATGTGAAATGGGAATTTGTATTCAATGTGTAGAATGTCATGTTGGTACAAGCCTCACCAACTAGGAAAATGCATTAATAATTGTCTTATCTAGGGAAGTGAGTTGAAGCCAGTCAGGACAGTGTTTGGGATACTGCAACCGACCCTATGCCTTAAAGAGGCAAAAACTATGTTTGAGTCACATTCCTGTTTGCTGCTCACTGATTGTTGCTGGGAAGTGCATGTGGAGATAAGGATTAGTCTGATGCCCTCTCTCCAACCTGGAATTATTCTATCTTGAATCACACCTGAAGATTTGGCACTTTAACAAGATATTGAAGCTGGGCAGAAGCCCATAGAACTGTACTTGCATGAGAGAAGGAAAGATGATAAGATTGAATGGTGACTGCTATGATATTGTTGGTGGGGGGTTTAGTGATGGTAATGCCAGGGAATGTCAAGGGTAAATGGTTAGACTGTCTCATGTTGGGGATGGTCATTGCCTGGCACTTATGTGACACATATGTTACCCGTCACTTAACAGCCCATGCTTAAATGTTGTCCAGGCCTTGGTACACGCAATTACTGACTGTGGGGTTGTGAATGGAACTGAACAATGTGATTAGTGAACACCCCCTTGGCTGACTGTATGATGGAGGCATGGTCATTGATGAGATTGTCACCGGTAAGAAATATGCCATGTAGTTTTAAAAATTTGGTTGCCCTTTTGAGCAGATCCTGTCCACATCCAAAAACACCATCAAGATGTCAATAAAATTCCCTTTGCCACAAAGCAATGCTCAAAGATAATCTGAAAAATAACGCCCATCGAGTCCTCAATGGTCAGGCACCACAAGTTCACTTGTACCGAGTATAGATTACTGCAATAACTACATGTTAGTGGCAGTTATCACAGTTTGAAAGACCAGAATTTAATATGTGCTGGACTCAGTCTTACTTGAGGATATTCATCAAACCATTCATGAAAACCATTTCTGTGCCTGGATTTCCACTACATTGCAAAATGCAAACTCGACTGTTTAGTTGTTGACATCTGTAGTGCAAATACCTTATTTAAAAGCCAAAGGAGAACTTGTGTCATGTAACTGGGAGAGAAAAAAAAGAAGTTTGTTTTTGTGTCCTTTCCTCTGACCTGACTGGGCACTTGCTATCAAAATGTCTCTTCACAACATGATTTTTACCATGGCAACCTTTTCCCATTAATCAAAAGGGAACACTTCTGAATGTTTTAAAAAAAATGAAAGAACAAGTAGCACTCTGTTCAAGAGTGTTAACTGCTGCCAGTTTACATCATCACAGTCCTAAAAAAAACAGGAAACCATCAGCAGCAACATTGTTCTATGCGCTGAAAGAAAAGGATCTTTGAAACTTCACTTACCCCTCGATCATCTACCTTAAATATAAATTACAATTAAACTCAAATACAGCTGGACTAAATTGAATATTTACTCAGTGCAACATTTACCTGTTCTTAACCTTGCACTCTGTGTTTGACAAATGTACAAATTTCCATTTGATAGCTTACCTAAAAAATTTAATTTACCCAGGAAATATCTTTGAAATGGATTAAAGCATCATTTAGGGAGACATTATGCAACTTGAATTATTGAAGAACTAATTTTTGTTTGTCCCTCATGGTTTGAGTTTTTGTCAAGCTTATTTTTTATAAAGCAGTATTTTAGAAAGCATTTGTCCTGGGAATTTTAATACAGATCATTCTTGGGATGGGAATGTCACTGGCAGGACCAACATTTTTGTCCATAGCTGGTTGTCATTGGTGGCAGTGAACGTTCCTCATGAACTATGAAGGTACACCCTCTATGTTGTTAGGTAAGGTGTTCCAGGAGTGTGTCTGACCCAACAAAAATGAAGGAATGATGACGTGCAAATCAGGATGGTGCGTGACTCAGTGGCGAGCATGCAGATGGTGTTCTCATGCATCTACAGGCCTTGTGATTCTAGGTGGTCGAGGTCACATATTTGGGAGGTGATACTGAAGGAGCCTTGTCCATTTGCTGCAGTGATTCCCGTAGACAATACATTCAACAGCTATGATGCACAGGCCGTAGAAAAAATTGATGTTTAAGTTTGGAGTACTGGTCAAGTGAAGTGTTTTGTTCTGGATGATAGTGAGCTTCAAGTGCTGTTGCAGCTGCACACACCAAGGCAAGTGGAGAATATTCCATTCTGTTGTGTCCTGTAGGTCATGCAGAGGTTTTGGAGAGTCAGAACATGAGATCTCACTGCAGAATTCCAACCTCTGAACTGTGTTAGTAACTATGGCATTTATGTGGCTGATCCAGTTGAGTTTCTGGTCAATGGTGACCCCCAAAATGTTGATGGTGGAAAATCTCCAATGGCAATGCTATTGAGTGTATAGAGGAGACAGTTAAGCCAATGTTTGTAGAATACAGTTATTGCCTTGCACTTGTGTGAAGCAGCTATTACTTGCCACTTATCACTCCAAGCCTGAATGTTGTCCAGAGCTTCCTGCATGCAGTCATGGCTGCTTCATTACTTGTAAGATTGCAAATGGAGCTGAACACATCAATGGGTTGAAATTTGTGATGCAGAAGTTGTATCAACTGAAATTTTTCTTGCAGACTTTTTAATTAAACTGAAGTAGATATGGCTGTTTATTGACCTACTAGCTAACTAAAACAAGTATGACTAAGGCTAAAGATGTCACAGGGGAACAAGAAGACTCTTCTAACCTAGAGGACTCAAAATATGTTTATCAGCTATAACTGCAGTTAATAGTTACTAATTCTTATTTGCCTATTCATTGTCCTGAACTCTATTTAATATTGAAAGTTTGAATTACATGATGCACAATGTGCTCTGTTCATTTCTTTCACTGGCACTGGATAATGCACAAATAAGTAGACAATCCATTTTTCACACCTTAATTTGAGTCCAGCACATATTAAATTCTGGTCTTTCAAATATAATAACTGCCACTAACTTGTAGTTATTGCAGTAATCTATACTCGGTACAAGTGAACTTGTGGTGCCTCACCGTTGAGGACTCGATGGGCATTATTTTTCAGATTATCTTTGAGCATTACTTTGTGGCAAAGGGAATTTTATTGACATCTTGATGGTGTTTTTGGATGTGGACAGGATCTGCTCAAAAGGGCAACCAAATTTTTAAAACTACATGGCATTTTTCTTACCGGTGACAATCTCATCAATGACCTTGCCTCCATCATACAGTCAACCAAGGGGGTGTTCACTAATCACATTGTTCAGTTCCATTCACAACACCGCAGTCAGCGATTGCGTGTACCAAGGCCTGGACAACATGTAAATGTGGGCTGTTAAGTGATGAGTAACATATGTATCACACAAGTGCCAGGTAATGACCATCACCAACATGAGAGAATCTAACCATTTACTCTTGACATTCCCTGGCATTACCATCACTGAATACCCCAACATCAATATCATGGCAGTCACCATTAATGAGAAACTTAGCTGGATCAATCATAAATACTGTGGCTACAAAAGCATGTCAGAGGCTGAGAATTATGTGGTGAGTAACTCACTTAACTGGCTTCCAAAGTCCTTCCATCATCTAATAGATATAATTCAGGAATGTGGTAAAGTACTCCCCACTTGCCTGGATGAATGTGTCTCCAACAATGCTCAAGAAGTTTGACACCATGCAGGACAATCAGCCCACTTGATTGGCACCCATTCACCACATTAAACAATCACTTCCTCCACCAACAGTGCACTGTGGCAGCAGTGTGTACCATTTATAAGAGGCACTACAGCAATCCAACAAGGCTCCTTCAACAACTTCCACAGTATCACAGTATTCTTACACTGCAGAAGGAGGCCATTCGGCACATTGTGTCTGCACTGGCTCTCTGAAAGAGCATTCCACCTAATCCCATTCCCCTGTCTTATCCCCATAACCTTGCATAGTGTCTCTTTTCAGGTAGCAATCCAATTCCCTTTTGAATACCTCGATCAAACCTATCTCCACCACCCTTTCAGGAAGTTTGTTCCAGACTCCAACCAGCATCTGGGTGAAAAAAATGTTTTCCTCACATCACATTTACTCCTTTTGCCAATTATTTTGAATCTGTGCCCTCTAGTTCTTGATGAGTGGGGACAGTTTCTCACTATTTATCCGGTCCACACCCCTCAGGAGCTTGAATACCTTTATCAAATCTCCTTTCCATCTTCTTTTCTTCAAGGAAAAGAGTCCCAAGCTCTCCATTCTATCCTCATAGCTACAGTCCTTTATCCCTGGAATCATTCTTTTGAATCTTCTATGTACTCTCTCCAATGCCTTTGCATCCTTCCTCAAGTATGGTGCCCAGAATTGGATGCATTACTCCAGATAAGGCCTAACTAGTGTCTTATACAACATCACCTCCTTACTCCTTACTCTCAACGCCCTTTTTAAAAAAACCTAAGATACTATATGCTTTATTAACTGCTTTGTCAACATGCTCTGCCACTTTCAATGACCTATGGATGTATACACCGAGGTCTCTCTGTTCCTGCTCCTTTTATTTTATACTGTCTCACCATATCTTTCCTGCCAAAATAAATCACCTCATACTTCTTGCATTAAACTACACCTGTCACTTGTCTGCCCAATCCACCAACATGTCTATGTTCTTTTGAAGTTCAAGACTATCCCTATCACAGTTAACAACATTTCCAAAATTCGTATCATCTGCAAATTTTGAAATCATGCCCTGCACACCACAATCTAGATAATTAATATAAATCAAAAGAGCAAGGGTCCCAACACTGACCTCTGAGGAACTCCATTACAAACCTTCCTCCAATCTGAAAATCAACCATTTATCATTACTCTCTGTTTCCTGTAACTCAGCCAATTTCTTATCCAAGTGCCTACTTTCCCTTTTATTCCACGACCTAGAATCTTGCTCACAAGTCTGTGTGTGACACTGTATCAAATGCCTTTTCAAAATCCGTATACACTACATCAACAATGTTTCCTTTATCAACCTTCTCTGTTACCACCTCAAAAAGCTCTAGCAAGTTAGGTAAACATGATTTTTCCTTGATGAACCCATGCTGGTTTTCCTTAATTATCCTGCACTTATCTAAGTGACTATTGATTTTATCCCATGCTACAAAGTTCCAAAAGTTTTCCTACCTCTGAGGGCAGGCTGACTGGCCTGTAGTTGCCAGCTTTATCCTTGCACCCCTTTTTGAACAAGGGTGTAACTTTCACAGTTCTCTGGTCTTCTGACACCTCCCCTGTGCCTAAGGAAGACTGGAAGATTATCACTAGTGCTTCTGCAATTTCCACTCTCACTTCCCTCACTACACTTGGATATATCTCATCCAGAACTGGTACCCTATCTAGCTGTGACATTTACCACCTAAAAGAATAAGGAGAGCAAGCAAGTGGGAACACTGCCCCTCCAGGTTTCCCTGTAAGTTGCACACCATCATGGCTTGGAAATATATCATTGTTGCTGAATCATCACTGGGTCAAAATCCTGAACTCCCTCCCTAACAGCATTGTTGGTGTACTACTTACACCAGCTGAATTGCAGAGGCTCAAGAAGGCAGCTCAAGAGTATCTTTCCAAGGGCAGTTGGGGATTAGGTAAAAATGTTGCTGTTGCCAGTGCTGCCCACATCCCATTAAAAAATGAATAAAACAAATATACCTCTGTAGGGGTGATACCTCAGCGATCCAGAATAGAAGGGAGGTGACTCATTGTCATGCCAATTTGAATTAACGCCTCCTTTGTGCAGAAATGAAATCTTCAGGTTTGGGAAGGATTGAAGATTTCACTAAGTGGCATTTTCTAGCCAAGTCAACTGGACAGAGCCAAAACAAAAACAGAATTACCTGGAAAAACTCAGCAGGTCTGGCAGCATCGGCGGAGAAGAAAAGAGTTGAGGTTTCGAGTCCTCATGACCCTTCGACAGAACTTGAGTGAGTCCAAGAGGTGAAATATATTTCACCTCTTGGACTCACTCAAGTTCTTTTGAAGGGTCATGAGGACTCGAAACGTCAACTCTTTTCTTCTCTGCCGATGCTGCCAGACCTGCTGAGTTTTTCCAGGTAATTCTGTTTTTGTTTTAGATTTCCAGCATCCACAGTTTTTTTGTTTTTATTTTGTTTTTATCATTGGACAGAGCCAAGTCTTTTGTGAACAGTTATTTTAGTTTGATTTGAAGAATCTGCTTTTGCATAACATGACATGGCTGAACGGGTGAAATAAGCAACAAAAATAGGCATTGAATGTTGAAGTCTAGATTTTTTTTTAGAAAGCCTTCTCACCTTTCCAGAGAATACTGAGGATGTAATGCCAATAGTCTGGAATGACGATTTTTTTTTGGTTGGTGCTGTGATGAAGCACCTCGATTTGTTTTCATGTTAACTGAAAGGAACCTTTCAGTTCCTTAAATCATTAGATTGGTCCAATGCTGTTTAGAAAGATCTAGAATTCCTGAAATTCAAGATGGATTGCAAGCTTGATAGTTTCTTCCTTTTCAGTGGTGTTGTCAGTTAGTCTGAACTATCAAGACAATGTCCAGATTTCTAAACTGGTCTTGTAGAAACTCATTTTAGACTAAAAATATTATTTTTTTTCATGCCAGATTTCTTCTCCCAAATGTTCCTATTGGCATGACCATTGTTAAGATGAATGCATGGTACAGATTTGTTAATCCCAAGCCTCTGCCAATTCAGCTCAGTAACCAAACTGCAGGATGGTGTTGAATAAATCACTGGGAGTGAATTGTACCGGTCATGTAGAAAGAAAATGTCTCACCAGAGCTTGTCACATCTGCTGACAGTGTGGCTGAGATTATGAGATGACTGTTTAGACAAACCTGGCTCCTGTTTATTCGATGTTAATGCTCAGTCCTCAACTTTTTATAGTTATGTACCAGATTTGATCATATTCAAGAAAGTCCCTTTCATGAAAAAGTATATGGCAAAGCTTTGCAAATGCACCATACAAAGATTTGACTCATATTAAGAGTTACACTGGTTTCCAAATAAAACAGTTGTTCAAGGCTTTTATTTTTGCCACTACATTTCCAGTATTCATCCCAATTAATTTATATTTGTTTCTACATTTTATTTCATAAATTCTGATGGTGGCTGATTGGAGCACAATGCCCAGGTCTTTTTTAGACCTGAAGTTCACTGAATTGCAAATGCAGGAAATTATTATCTATTTTATTTTTAAAAAACTCTTTTTCCTTAATTGTCACTCATGGAGTTTCCATTTTATGCCACTGTCTGGCAAGCTGCTGTAAAGGGACAGCTTGGAATTTCTCTATTTCCAGTTTGCCTCTTCATGCTGTCTTTTGAAATGTTTCTACCCTTTTCCAATTGTCTTCTTTCTGACTCCCAGGCACTACACCAAACTTGCTTTAACTGGACATCACTTCGGAGACCTGTTGGCTTAAGGATTTTTGCATATATTGGGAACACAGACATATTTGGGATATATGCTTGAGGGCATGGTCATGTCAGGTACATTAGAACTACAATAGTTATCACTAAAGTTACTGCAAGCTTCTACACTAAGATTGATAGCTTGCTACAGGGATAAATCAATAGTATAAGGCCATGAAATGTTTTATAAACTACAAGTATTTTTTTCTGTGGTTGAAGAACCAAGAGAGTATTGACAGCACTGTGTCAACGAGTTAAAGGCAGGTGGGGCTTATGGCATGACTTAAAGCAAACTGAGTCTATTGTTACACTGGTTCCTGAATGAAACAATTATTCAAGGCTTTTATTTTTGTCACTGCATCTCTGGTATTCATTCCAATTAATTGATATTTGTTTCTAAAGGTTGATGGTGGTTGATTGGAGCATGATGCCCAGGTCTTTTTTTAGATCTGAAGATTGCAGAATTGCAAATGCAGGAAATTATAATCTATTTTCTTCTTTTTTAAACTGAACATTTTTTTCCTAATTATCACTCATGGAGTTTCCATTTTTATGCCAGTGTCTGGCGAGCTGCTATGAAGGGGCAAAATGGGGGATAAAGACTCTACAAACCACAGTAAACAGAGCTCACGAATGAAAACTGCAACAAATTTGCCCCACAAAAGCAGTTATTTCTCCAGAAAAATGCATTGAGCGGGGGGGGGGGGGAGAGTACATAGTGGGCAGCATCTTCTGGTTGGCGAGTGGGGGCAGGGCCTGCTCGCCAATCCATAAAATGAAACGGGGATACATTGAACGTGCATCCCGATGTCACCCTGAGTCATTTAGATTCTCAGTTCAGTGGGCACACAGCCAAATCGACTGCGTGCCTGCCGACCTGTCAACAGCCTATTAAGGCCATTAAAAAACTAATTAAGATGATTAATGGACCTGCCCTTCCAACCTTAAGGCTGGTGGGCAGGCTGGGAGCCCTGGCGGGCTTCAGAAAAAACATGAAAGCTCATCCACAGGCGGGATGAGGTTTCATGAGGATATTTAAATTTTTATGAAATGTTCCAGTAAAAGTTATGGACATGTCCCAACTCATGTGGCACTCTGCCTCAGGGAGATCTGTGCACTCTTTTGTGTGCATGCGTGAAAAAGCATACTCCCAGCTGAGGGAATCCCCCCCACCCCACTCGCCTGCTCAGGGAGCCCACAGCACTTCTTGGTAGATGTCACGCTGGGCGGGCCTTAACTGCCCACCCATGTAAAGTGGCAGCGCCCCATCCCCAACTGAGGAGGGCCGATCGGAAGGCCACCCACCCGCTCCAGGCGCTTCCCCCTCCCTCCCCACCCCCACCAACGGGGGGAAAATGTTGTCCAGTAAAAAATATACGTAGAAAATCAATCCCAGTTGCAGCAATGTGGCCTCCAGTCATGATTGTCAATGGAGAATGATCCAATCTTCTCCATTCGAGCTGGGGCTATTGGCATCACTATACACGTTGTTAAAGGAAGTGAATTATTTGATATGCTAGTTTTTGTATATGGTACTGCACTTTTTGTTGAAATGCAATGACCCACTACAATGATTGAAACTCCACATATTTGCTGCCCCTCTCTCAAGACTTTCATTTGCGTTATTTTGCAAATGAATGCATAATTAACCCAGAGTGTTCTCACTGCAGAAAGCTTTTTTAGTAGTATGCACCAACAAAAATAATTGGGTAGCAAGTTAAGAAAAACAGAAATCTGATGGACAGTAATCTGTTCAAAGTGTAGATGTGCTGGGATTTTCTAGTGGACGGTATTACAAGCCAGATAATGTCTTTCTAAATGCCATTTATGTTCATTTCTGTGACTTCTCTGAATAAGGCATGTTTTGTTCATTTTTTTTTTGCTGCAAAGAGAGTGACCAACAGGACTTGTTTGAACTCATCTGCTGTATTCCCAAGTAGAGGAAAGTAATACAGAATTATAATCAGAGAGCACAGAGAGAGAACATTTGGTTATTGTGCCCACTCCAGCTCTCTGAAATTAGTCCTACTCTTCTGATCTTTCCCCATGGTCATGCATTATTTTTCCCTTTTTAAGCATCTATCCAACTCCCTTTTGAAAGTTACTATTGCATTTTCTCCCACCACTCTTTCAATGGAATAGACAGATGGGGCTTTGGTTCAATGTCTATCTGAAGCACAGAACCTTTGATATTTCTGTGCATTTTCAGTAACACACTGAAATGTCAATCTAGTTTGTCTGCTAAAGCCCTGGAGTGAATTATGAATCCACAGCCTTCTGAGACATTAGTTAGACCTCAGCTGGAGTATTATGTACAGTTCCCAGTCCTGGGAAAGATGTGATCATATTGGAGAGAGTGCAGAAGAAGTTTACAAGAATGGTTCCAAGGATAAAGAACTTGAGTTATGAAGAGCAATTGGAGAGGTTGGAACTAATCTCCTTGGAGATGAGAAGGCTAAGAGGAGATTTGATATTGTGTTCAAAACCATGAGGGGGCTGGATAGAGTAGATAGGGAGAAACTGTTTCTGCTTGTCAAGGGATCGAGAACAAGACGGCACAGATTTAAGGGGATTTGCAAAAGAAGCAAATGTGATTTGAGAAAAAACTTGCCCACACAGCGAGTGGTTCGAGTCTGGAATGCGCTACCTGAAAGTGTGGTGGAGGCAGGTTCAATCGAGGCATTCAAGAGGGCAATAGATGATTATTTGAATGGAAGCAATGTGCAAGGGTACAAGGAAAAAGCAGGAGAATGGCACTAAGTTATGATACTCATTTGAGAGCTGGTGCAGACATGGTGAACTGAATGGCCTCCCTCTGCACCGTAACAATTCTGTGATAACAGGGAGTCAAGGGTGCCACCAAGTGTACCAAGCTGACACTTTCTTATTGTAATGTGGTGGGAAAGCTTAGTGAATTATCTGCTCATCTGAAGCAGTTGTGTTGAGGTTTCAAAGATGTTCCTGCTGATTGTGTTGTGGGACCTGGAAACTCTCCACTCGCTCTGATGGTACATAATTCTTCAGAAAGTCTCACAGAATGAATTTCTTTTCTGCTAGCATGCTTGAGAAGAGTCAACTAAAATTCACATCCTACTGCACTGATGCAGCAGAGTACAACACCTTCCCATCTGTAAAAATCTCCTATCTTTCCAGATAATCTACTTTTTTTTGCTTATGAGAGTGTTGATTTTGACACTTCATACAACTTTTCTTGAAATTACAGCTTGTTAACGGCACAATACACAACTCAGAACAATGGGGAGAATATTGATTGTAGTTTTTGTTTAAAAATCATTACACAGATAATTATTCATCGACCTGCTTAACTATTAATAGGATAGACAAGTACACCATCACAAACTTGTATTGGCAAATTGAAAGTGACAACAACAGAAAATTGGAAAATGCTTGATCACATAATCTACTTAATACTGAAACTGTCTAAACTAAATACTTCTGAATCTAAAATCTTGCTGTTTCTTCCCATCTTCTCAACAGAAACACATGCAGATCAGTTCAACTTTTTTGTGCATTAACATTCGGCCTGCACTCATCCATTTGCATATTTCATATAATTTTATCCTGCTGTCGAATTAAAACAATGGAAATATTTCTTGTTGCAAATAGGAGGGCAGCAAGGTAACTCATTATGTGAACTAAAATGTCAGAACGCTAATAAATCTAGATAAAGGTAGAATACTTCACTATTTCAGTATAATTTGCTGGCTGCTTAATGTTCCTTAGAGAAAATTCACAACACTGAATGTAATTGCTTATATAAGAGGGTTGCAGCATGACATTGATCTCCCATTCATTTCAGTGGAGGCTCTTGAAGTGCATAAGTCCCCAACAGTATATAATGATGGTTAAGTACTCTACATTTATGTATGCGCATGCAATAGCTTTTCAGAGCTCTTCCTCACTTCAGTCACTTTGAAGATCAAATTGTCTGGGTTCCTTTTCAAATTTTAAGAGAACCTCGTTAATCTGCACTTTTTATTTATTTTAGCATTGCTTTTTGTGTCTATGGACATTACTTGACTCAATAATATAGGTGTTGCACATCTATTGTCAAGGCTACTGATCTTGCTACTTACTTTACTTGCTTATGACCCATACTGTTCCATTCTCTTCGATTCTGATTCATTTGACTGAGCCTGATAGCTGACTTGTGATAAGGGTAAATTAGAGCAGAAGACTTGGAGGAAGTGCAAGGTGCCTTAATATATTATGATCAGATCTCCAATAGTATTGGTGAGTCAGATGGTAAACAATTGAGATATAATGGCATACAATGGACAATATATTACCAATGCCACTGATGTGATGAAACGCATGAAATTTAATCTGAATTCCTGGGACCTGGGAATTAAAGCAGCATTTTAGAGATAAAATTTAACAGCTCTGGGCATTTTCATATGAAACTGTAAATAATTGGTCATGATTATTGCGTGCTCTTTACCTTTTACATTTAATGTACATGCCTTAATGTTTTAAGGCCTAGGACAATTAAAAGATATTTGTGTTTTTACATGGGCAGCACACATATCTATGGGAGAAGTACAGTGAGTCCATGGCCAGGATGTTGAAGAGCAGGTGCGCAAGGGTGTGCCATTTTATGGGGGCGGGCCAATTAAGGCCCGCCCAGCGTGACATCTGCACAGAAGCACTATGCGCATGAAAGTGCGCACTCATCTCCCTGAGGCTAAGTGCTGCCTCAGGGAAATCGGCTCAACTGTAAAAACTATTAGAAATAGGGAAAAAAAATTCCCTGACATGTCCCCTCATGTGACACTGTCACATGATTTGGGACATGTCCATAACTTTTAAATAAAACTTTAATTAAATTTTTAAAAACCTATATGAAACCTCATCCCACCCGTGGATGAGGTTTCATGCTTTTTCTAATTCTCGCCAGGGCTCCTGGCCTACCCCCCCAACCTTAAGGTTGGCTGGGGAGGTCCATTAATTAGTTAAATGACTCTGTCAATGGCCTCAATTGGCAAGAGCACAGCTGATTTTGCTGCGCCCTCCCCTACTTGAAAATTTAAATGGGGCGCAGTGAGGTCGGGAGTTCCGCCCGGCGTCACCTCGCGTCATTTTACGCGTCGGCAAGTGGGCCTCGCTCACCGACGCGGGATGACCTCGGGCGGAACTCCCGATGTCACCCCACGTCATTTCAATTTTCAGGTCGGTTGGGGCGCAGCCGAATCAGCTGTGCACCTGCCGACCTGTCAACGGCCAATCGAGGCTATTTAAAAAGTAATTGAGATACTTAATGGACAGGTTGGGAGCCCTGGCGGGCTTCAGAAAAAGCATGAAACCTCATTCATGGGCAGGATGAGGTTTCATGGAGGTTTTAAAAATCTTAATGAATGTATGCTTTAAAGTGATGGACCTGTCCCAACTCATGTGACAGTGTCACATGAGGGGACATATCAGGGAAATGTTATTTTTGTCCCTTCACCATTTTTAAATTTGGCGCCGCTCTCCCTGAGGCAGCACTTAGCCTCAGGGAGATCAGTGTGCTCTTTCGTGCGCATGCGCAATAGAGCGCACTCCCAGCTGAGGGAACCCCCCCCCTCCCCCCCACCTGCACAAAGAGCGCATAGCACTTCCTGGCAGATGTCACGCTGGGCGGGCCTTAATTGGCCTGCCCACGTAACATGGCGGCGCACCCCCAATTGGGGGCGCCGATCGGATGCATGCCTGCCCGCACTCGCTCTTGCACTCCCCTACCCCCGAAGGGGGGGTATATTCTTCCCTTGGTCTTCCTTCTACTTTATGAATTCCTTAATCTTTCAATCGGTTTAACTCATCATCTCTGTTCCCCCTTTCCCAGGAGTGAGACTACAGCAGAAAACCAGAAATATCCACTTAGCAAATGCCTTTGCATTGCTCATAACTCACCATATTTTAGGGTTGAACAAAGAGTATTCATTTCCTTCCAAAAGCTTTTAATGAATTGCGGGAGACAAGGCAACAGTCGAAACGTTGAGTTAAAGTCATTGAGGTAATTGCATTTCAGCACGGTGCAAAAACTGATTGAAGTTTCTTGGTGACTTGATTTTGCCTGAAATTAGCGGGTAATAAGAAATTGCAAAAAGCTTACTGAGCTGACCAAAGCAGTACATGGTGTTATAATACAATGTAAGCAACTCCTTGGTAATCGGCCCCTATAGTGATAAGATGTTTTTTAATCATTCATGGGATGTGACCATTCCTGGCTAGGCCAGCATTTATTGCCCATCCTTGATTGTCCCTGATAAGCTGGTGATGAGCCACCTTCTTAAACCACTACAGTCCATCTGCTGCAGGTCTCCCTTCTCTGAGAGGATATTGTTGTATAGTGGTAATGTCACTGGGCTAGTAATCTAGAAGCCCAGGCTAATGCTCTGCATACTTGGGTTCAAAACCCATCAGGGCAGCTGGTGGAATTTAAATTTAGTTAGTCCACCAAGGCTCCTTCGACAGCACCTCCCAAACCCACGACCACTACCACCTAGTGGGACAAGGGCAGATAGATGGCAATACCACCTGGAAGGTCCCCTCAAAGTCACTCACCATACTGACTTGGAAATATATCGCCGTTCCTTCACTGTCACTGGGCCAAAATCCTGGAAATCCTGGCCTTACCAGCGAAGCCCACATCCCATGAAAGAATATTTTTTTTAAAAAGTTACATCCACAGTGTTGTTAAGGAGGGAGTTAGAGGGTTTTGACCAAACAACAGTGAAGGAACAGCTATATAATTCCAAGTCAGGACATTAGTGCTATTTGATCGATAAAGACGTGTGACTGTGATAAATGATGCTGCTCAAATGTCTCCCCTGTACCGCTGTGAACAATTAATCAACTTGGCTTCCAGTACTTTAAACTCCAGCCCCTTGAGTTGCCTTCTTACCAGAGTGTTGCCTCCTATGATTTTTTTTACTCACCAGTGAAGTGTGCTTCAGGCCAAGCTCTCTGGACTGGTTTTTCTCAAGCTAGTAGGCCATCTAAATTAACAGGAAGGACTCTGATGTTAAAAATTGGTGCAGTCTACCTGGTAGCTGCAGGCATAGATTAACTTGTGCTCATTTTTGCCAGCAAATCACAGCTTCATTGTTGCCTTGGAACAGATGATCTACAGTTGATGTAAGAGGGAAGTCAATAATAGATTAATTATACAGAGATATTTGGAAGGGATAGACTTGCTAAGCTGAATGGCCTTGTACCCTTCTGGATTCCCTTGTGCTCTGGTATTTGCTGGCATTTCTGTTTGCTGCCCTGCTGTGTTTCAACATAATGGAAACAAGTTGAACAGTGAATGTAATGCTTTCAGAGTCCAGCATATCCAACCCAAGTGAATTGTCTGACTCTGCCAAATTGAAATTACATTAGAAACAAGTTAAATGCAAGTAAGCCAGTGCAATATGCGCTCCCAGCTGCCATTGCAGCACTCTGTAATACTGTACTACCGCAACAATAAGTGAACCTGGCAGCAGCAGAACCTTTCTCTTAGATTTGAAGTATCCCATCTGACAATTGGATTCTCAGTTCTAACCATTATATTAGATTGCGTCTCCTGTTAAATGTCGAAATTGTGACATCCGCTGCCAGGTAGATTAACTTATTGTTGTGTTTCATTTATTTAGTACACTGCTGCCATTTACAAGTAGTCAAAAAAGGCATTTCATTAACTTAATCAGTTAAATGGGTCCTCATATTTTATGCCTATCAAGGTAAGAAATGTGAGCATTGGAAACAGAAGATGAATTGTTGATATTAGCAAACAATATCCACATCAATCACTACCATTAATGCAAGGAATTTTACTTTGTTTCGTGCCAACAATGTGCCTTTACCCCAAATTTGAAAGTGTATCTCCTATTTTACAGATGTAACTTTTTTCCAGTATTCATACCGGTTCTCCTGTGGTTTCTCTGAGCTCTCACTGAAAACTAGCTTGAGACTGCTAAACTCAATTGATAAGGGATTATTACAGTTGATGGAGAGATGATTGTTGCTTTTGGTGTCCGCAGACAGGGAAATAAGCAATGGTTGCTGTCAGGAAAATTACGGTTGCATTCAATGTAGAACCTGTGTGCTACAAAAGCTTTTTTTGCTAAACACTTAGAAAAGACATCTTAAATGGTCACTTGGTAACTTGGTAGTACAGAACTTGCTGAAAAGAGAGACATGCTGTCGAAGTTTTTCATCTTGCACTCATCAGGGCAATTGCAAGAATGCCAAATTTCAAAGGGATCAACAATTTTTATTGCACGTGAAATGGGTGCTGATTAGTTGGCAAGTTGACCTTGATTGAGGCATTGTCATGGAGAATGCACCAGGGGACTATTGCCTCCATGCTCTTGTTTAATTCAAAAAAAGGCATAATGCCTGGACGTGTTCCTTTTGCCTGCAGAGAACAAGTCCCTGTATATGAATATATATAGTTTCTATCAAGCAGAAGTGAACCACATAGCAAGCAGGACTGATAATTTTAAATTGGTTGTTATTGTAATTAGGACACTTGGGATTGTTCAGAAAGTGCTGTCTAATCATAGAAGCACATCTAACTTTAGACATTATTTTCTGAGTTTCACAAGCATGGGCTGGTTGAGTACAATCAGTACTCTGCCTATTGTGAACAGCTAAAGGGCTGTGCTGTTTGATATGATCTGCCAGTCATTGGAATGTATGGCTTACGTACCTGGCATTGCACCAGCACTGTTCCCCGTGCATCCTCCATGGTAATGCCTTGTCCAATCACAGTCGACTTGCCAACCAATCAGCACTCTTTTCTCATATGGTATAATTTGTTGCTCAGTTTGAAATTTGGCATTCTTGCATCTGTCCTGATGAGTGCAAGATGAAAAACTTAGACGAGCATGTTTCATTTTACAGCAAAAAGGTGTTTTGTTGCCTTTGGAGTCATTCAAAATGAACCTCAATGATTCTCATAACTTTCACTAATGCATTCGCCATATTACATGTTCAGAGGCAGGATATGTTTATGAATATGGAAAGAGCAGACAAAATAGAGTAACTCACAAAGCCCTCAGTTGTTAGAATGCTACATAAGTGGATCAGCTTAACCACGGATAGTGTATTTGTTATGGCTGAAACTACCACAGTATCTAGATAATTCTGAATTCGAATGACTCACAACAGCAAAGAGAAAGAGTGCAAAATCACAGCTTAAAAAAAAATTACCTTGATATTGTGCCTTTTTAGATCACTCAGGATGTCTCATTACTTCTAGCCGATTAATTAATTTTATAGCTGTTATGACAGTTACATAAACAAATGCAACAGGTATTTTGCACATCACAAAGTCCTGCCAGCAACTATGAGACTAAACACTAATTAATCTGCTTTGCAGTTTGCTTCAGGAATTATTCTTGGCCGAGACAAAAGGGCAGAATTTTTCCGCCAGCGAGCTGGGGGTGGGCCCCATTCACCGACGCAAAAATGACGTGGGATGACATTGGCGGGAAACCCCCGACATCATCCCGCCCCATTTAAATATTCAGGAAGGCGGGCAGACAGCGAAATCAGCTGTCCGCCCGCCGACCTGTCGGTGGCCAATTGAGGCCTTTGACAGGATAATTAAGCCAATTAAAGGCCCTGCCCGTCCAACCTTAAGGTTAGCGGGCAGGCCAGGAGCCCCAGCGGGCTTCTGATAAAACATGAAACCTCATCCACTGGCGGGATGAGGTTTCATGTCTGTTTTCAAAAACTTTAATAAAGTTTATGTGATATTTATTAACATGTCCCATCTCGTGTGACATTGTCACATGAGGGGGACATGTTAATAATTTTTTAATTTTTCTATTTTTGAGCTTTATAAAACTTTCAGCACTCTCCCTGAGACAGCACTTAGCCTCAGGCAGATGTGTGCTCTTTCAGGTGTATGCACGAAAGAGCACACTCTGACAATTGGGGAATCCCTCCCCCCTGCACAGGAAGCACATAGCACTTCCCATAGATGGCCCGCTGGGTGGGCCTTGATTGGCCTGCCCAGTCAAAATGGTGGCGGGGCCCGTTTCGGCGGTGGCGATCATCAAGGGCAAAATTCTGCCCATAAGGAGAACTTCCTGCTTTTGGATTGTGCCATGTAGTTATGTCAACCTCAGCTATCAGACCAAGCAGATAGAGACCAGGTTCAGTGTTCTATCCAATGTCAAGTGCCATTGATAATGCAATAATGCATCCATTTATTGCCCTGGATAATATGTTCAGTTCCAGGAGAGCCCTGTGCCTCAGAGATGAAAGAGTGATGAACTGGGCAAAGCTGACACCAGAAACTTTCAAAACAAAATATTTCAGTTGTCTTTGCACATCAGCAAACATATTTAGATCAGAGCTTTCATCTAGCTCAGCGCACAAGAACACCGTGTTAACTTAGCTCATATGCTGGAGGAGAATCGAGCTCTGAAGCTACATTTATGATCAACACTTGGAATGTCGAGCCATTTATTAAACTCTTATTTAGGAGTTGAACTTGCTTTTGAATGAGGTGATGACAATTTGAACCGTGCAATTTCTGCATTTAGCACTGTTGGTTCACCATCGCATGTTTCTTCGGCTAAACTGAGGTTTAACACTTTGTACTTTTTGGCTTAGAAGCAGTTTGACAAGCTGAGTAACTGTGCTTTGCATGGTAACAACTTTAGACCATCCCAAATGTACCAATTCCATCCCATGTAGATTGATGAATAGGGGAGCAGAGTGTAGCTCCTTGTGCTTGTCCCTATTTGGACAGCAACCACAACAGAAATTTAGCTTTCAGTCTGTTGTTGCTTTTGGCACTTTATGAATCAGATGTCTGACAATCTCTCCTGAAGCTGTCTACAAAGGCAAATTCTCTGGAGTGACACTCATACTTTCACCAGTGTGGTCACTGACAGCTGAAAATAAAGAACATTTTGAGATACCAGTAAATATTAAAATCTTCTGGGCCTCATTGCTAATATGTGTGCTACGTTGGTGTGGTCCTTATAGCATGCAGAACAGGTGAAAAACTGTAATCCAAAATACTGTGGATGCTGGAAATCTGAAATAAAAACAGAAAATTGATAGAAATACTCAGCAGGTCTCATAGCATCTGTGGAAAGAGAAACAGAATTAATGGTTCACGTAGATGACTTTTCGTCAGAGCCGTGACCAGAAATATTAACGCTGTTTCTCTCCACAGATGCTGTCAGATCTGTTAAGTATTTTTCGCGATTTTCTGTTTTTAGAATGAGAAACAGTGTTGCTTCACAGCAATCTTCTCTGTTTATTAACAGGCATCCAGTTTTTGGAACAAATCTGACTTGCCTCTCCCTTCTCTCTTTGGATTGCTTTTGCTTCGAATCACCAGCTTTAGTTGGGTTTGTGCTTCATGATTCATTGTTGATCAAGGTTCCTTCAGTCAAGGGGTATGAGCACATTCTGTATTAAGTTCTTGTTCAGAGCAATGGAACACTGAAATGAAAGTGCAAGGTCACAAATATCGTTGGTGGCTAGTGCACTCTTCCCGTGAGTGCATGTGTTGTTGCTGTGGAATCCTTTGAAAAACAACAGTAGCCATCACCCAAGTAATTGTTCTTCGTTCATGAACTTTGACAAATTTTGACAGGTTATCCAACCACAGGAAGCATTGCAGCTGAGTCCAATTCCATTTGCACATAGCAATCCAGCAACTGCTCATGGATGTGTATCAGAAGGGACCTGCGACCAGCTTGTTCTGCGTAGCCTATTGACTTGCTGGATAAATTGCCTGAGCCAATTGGGAAGCCAAAAATCCAAGACATGTGGGTACTTTAAGTAAAAAGTAAAGTTCGGTTAATTTACCCAGACAACGTCAAGAGCAAGGATCACCAGAATACACAACAGATTTCTGTTTCCTGCTTCGTGCTCAAAGGAAAATCTGTGACAATAGATTTAGATTGGGATATTACATTGCCAAGGACCTAGTTGTGATAACTCATCATTAAAATGTTTTTCAATAGTTGCACATAGGGTAAAGGACTAACATTTAGTTGTGGTATTTTTGAACGGTTCACAAATCATTCCAGACTTGGAGCATTGCCTTCCACCCCAATAATATGAAGAAAGAAGGTATTTTCATACTCTAGCTTAATTGCAGTTATGTATTTTTTTAAATCAATTTGTAAGTTAATATCAGCTAATCTAGCAAAAGGCTTAAGCAATTCAAAATCAAATGAAGGGGCTAGCAATAAAGGAATTATAGTCTGCTGAAGTGTACATTTGTATCTGTGTATATGTGACTATGTACATTTGTGTAGAATGGTGTAATTTTTAAAACTACACCTTCATTACTCCCTCAAAAGCTAGCCCAGACCTTGCCTCAGTTCTTCCCCTTCTGTGCCTCTCAAAATATCCAAATTGAAAACCTCTGCTGGAGACATCAAAAGAATGAGTCTGTGTGTTCCATGGCAGATTCAAGCACATATGTTGTTTACACGTGGAAGGTAATTGTGGACAAATACAAGATCTGTCCCTTGTAATTTGATCTTATCCCACCACCCCTTTCAAAGGCAGGGGGACTTCAGAAAGTGACAGCTGTATGGCTTTGTTTATATCATTCATGACAGTAAATGGAGTTGGGATGCACTAAGATGCCCTTTATTTTGGTTAATCAATACAAAAGGCTTTTAGATGAATACCATTACCCTTGGAATTTGGAGTGTGTGGAAATCTTTGTTGGGAGTGACTGCAAAATGCCTGATGTAACAGCATAGATTGTGTTCCGCATGGTGTCAGCCCTCACACCTGGAATGATACAACAGGGCTGAGACAGCTATTGTTCTATGGGAATAAACAAAAAAACAAAATAGCAGTAAATAACCTCAACAAAAACAGAATTACCTGGAAAAACTCAGCAGGTCTGGCAGCATCGGCGGAGAAGAAAAGAGTTGACGTTTCGAGTCCTCATGACCCTTCGACAGACCTGCTGAGTTTTTCCAGGTAATTCTGTTTTTGTTTTGGATTTCCAGCATCCACAGTTTTTTGTTTTTATTAATAAATAACCTCAAGTCAGGACCTTGGATCAATGAAAGCTAAGTAAATGGGGCACAGGGCTAGTCCTTCATAGTAGCACACATTGAAGTGTGTGCACTCATGTAGAATTTATATCTCTCCTGCACCTATGATGGTTCTCTCTCTTGACTCATACTCTTCACCCCTTCCTCCAGCCTGTGGAAAGATGGCACCAAGCCTGTTGGTCTGTAGCAGGATTATTGTTCATCACTCTTCTCCTCTGCACTAAACATTGATGGTTGTGGCTTTTACAGACCTCTTGAGTGCAATTCATCTCTGTGATGGCAAGATCTTCTGTGTGTGTGGTAAAACTTGAAGCATAAACTGTAGGCTGCTTGCTACTTGGCGGGTCTATCCCTTTGATGCATTGTATATATGACTGTTTCTCTCATCCCTAACTTCAAGCTAACATTCAACTTTGAGGATTTCTTTTCCGCCTCTGTCAAGCTGTTTGGAGGATGTGGAAAAGACTCAGAACATGATTAATTGATAGAAAATCCAATACAGGTGATTACTTTTGAAATGAAGTGCACCTTTACATTTACAGAAGCTGGTGAGGATTAGCAGCTGGTCCCAATTGTGTTTTTGTGAAAAAAAATCTTTTGCAAATAATTTAATTTATTAATGTGAATTAACATTATATATTTATGAGTAGATGAGGTTTGAATTTTTCTTGTTCTAGGACTTTAACTGTAACCATTGACTGTTTGCAACCATGAGTGGGTGGGGAACCTAACTTAACTTTGATCGAAAGCGTTGCCTATAAATTTAAAAGGGCACGATCAGAGTTTCAAGGTGTTCTACAGTGTTGCGAGTGTTATTCGTCATCAGTAGATGATTTGCCATAGTCCATGAGGGACCATAGACATCTCTGTCTATTAGAGTGAGACAGTTGGGTATATAGCTTGAGGGACAACATTTTGCATCAAGCATGGGGCAGGCAAGGAGGCAGGTCCCAATTTTCCTTAACCATGTTATTGGTCTTATTCTCAACCACATGCTAGCCATCCAGCCAACTGAGCTAACTGGCATGGATGTCTGCAACAGGAACATCATCAAGCTGTTTTTTTTATTCTGAAGAGCATTATCAGAAGTGGTTCCCAGCTTTCCCAATTAATGCATTTGTGTAAACCTTCTCCATTGCCAATTTCATCTCAACTCTCCTGTTTTATAAGTTTTCCTGTAATGTAGTTATATTAGTGCCAGCAACTCCATCAGCAGCCCATCTTTGTTAATGCAAATAGCTGGTCTATATAGTGAGGTGTCAGCAAACTCGGTGTCTCTGGAGACCACCACAGCCAAGCTGAGGATCCATTTTCTAGAAACAGTGACTGGAAAGCTAGTGGGATTAGAAAGTTTGTGTTTGAAGTTTTCTCTCTCTCCCTCCCTTTTGGCTCATGGCAGTCTGAGCAATTATCGTGCCCAACTACTTCTTTCACTTAGATCAGCTCAGTCAGCACAGGGTAAAAATTGAGCATATAGCCTTCTGGTCTGAATCACTTGGTGCTACATCAGACTGTGCTTTTATCTACTTTGCCATCAGAATCATCAAAGGAAGCCACATAGCTGTGTTGAATTTCCCCTGTGGCTCTTATTAGGTTTTATGTTCTAAAATTGATGCATACTGGCTTTGGAAGGGAAACAAGACACTTGTTTTTCACATAAAGGAAAGGGAATTTTGAAAAGTTCTTGTTTTCGGCATGGGGCTTCGTAGCTAAAATAGGATGGCAGCATTGTAGGTCCAATCTTCCAATTGCTAGACAGGCTCCATAATAGGAACAGACCTTGCGGACTAACAAAATAAAGCTTTCAAATGGATAAATTAGATGAAAGTTCTGTTTGACCTGTTTACAAACGTACAAATTAGGAACAGGAATATACCACCTGACCCCTTGGGCCTGCTTTGCCATTTCGATAAAATCATGGCTGATCTGATTGTGACCTCAACTCCACTTTCCCGTCTCTCCCTATAACCTTTCACTCCCTTGTCAATCAAGATTCTACCTAGCTCAGCCTTAAACATATTCAATAACCCTGCCTCCACTGCTCTTTTGGGGAGAGAATTAACAGACTAACATCCCTCTGAAAGAAAAAAAACTCATCTCCATGTTAAAAGGGAGACTCCTTATTTTTTAAATTTGTCCCCTAGTTCTATTCTCTTCCATAAAGGGAAATGTCCCCTCAGCCTGTCAGGTTCCCTCAGGGTCTTATATATTTTAGTAGGATCAACTTTCATTCTTCTAAACTCCAATGGATACAGGCCAACATGTCTAACTTTTCTTCATAAGATAACCCCTTCATCCCAGGAATAAGTTGAGTGAACCTGCTCTGAACTGCCTTCGAATGCAGTTATATCCTTGCTTAAGTAAGAAGACTAAAACTGTACAGTACACCAGATGAGGTCTTACTATACGGCTGTAGCAACACTTCCATATTTTTATGCTTCATTCTCCTTGCAATAAACACCAATATTCTATTTGCCTTCCTATAATCACTTGCTGTACCTGCAACTCATTTCTTGTGAACCATGTACCATGATACCCAGAACCCTCTGTACCATAGATTTCTGCAGTCTCTGTTTACATAATATACTGTATTTCTACTCTTCCTGCCAAAATGGACAAGTTCACTTTTTCCCACATTATACTCCATCTGCCAAATTTTCGCCCACTCACTTCACCTATCTATATCCCTTTGCAGACTCTTTATAATCTCTTCACAACTTACTCTCATATCCATCTTGGTATCATCAGCAACCATACAGCCTGACCCTTCATTTGAGTCATTGATATAGATTGTAAATAATTAAGGTCCCGGCACTGATCCCAGTGGCACTCCATTAGTTACAGCTTGCAACCTGATAATGACCCATTTATCCCCATTTTCTGCTTCCCATTTCAACCTGCCTAGATACTAACCTCAGGAGACCACTGCAACTACTCCCATGTGACACTGCAGTTTGCCACACCAGTCATTCCCATATCCTGAATGAGTCTGTCAATTATCACTGTATTTATTATAGGGTGCCTGTGAGGAGCTAGGTTCACTCCGAGCCAACACCGAGTAAGGTCTTGTCCCATTTCAATTATATTCATTTTTGACCATCTTATACGCAAACTGTAAAATATTTTCCTGATGAGCAGCTGCAAAAGAAAAGGCTCCTATGCCACATTTCTTTCCTTATATCATAAGTGAAGCTTCCTTAACTATTTTGTTTGCCTCAGTCCATTTGCCAATGTGTCTCACAACAATATTAACTGACCTATGATCTTGATAACAGGATTAGTTTTCAATTAACACATTTTGCTTTTCATGAATGCAATTTCATCTGCTTTGAAAGTAATATACATGAAGTTTCAGTTTCATGTTTCTGAGCAACAAGAACATCTGGTGTAATTTTATTTCAATGTAGAAACCTTAGATGATGATTTTTGAGTACAAATGCATTTTTTTTTCAATATTTCATTACTGCTACTGTAAATACATTGACTTAGCTTCCGTTTTCTACACGTCAATTGTTGAGCCCCATTTGATGTTACATAGGTCACAAACTAAGCTTTATATTGCCCTGTTCACCATTTAATTTATTTCCCAAACTAGGTGCTTTTAACTTGTTTTTAGTCTACTGAAAACCCCATCATGCCTTCAAAGCCTGCCGAGAGGAAAGTGGTGCTTGGGCCTTAGCTTAATCTTTGGAACCCTGGTAATATCTCCTTCTTCCTAGGCATGTATGCTGTTTGTGCAAAGATCACAAGGGGCTTCAAAGAAGATGCTTAATTAGACAGCCTTTCCAGATTACAGAAGTTCAGGGATGTGTTAGCGCTCTGTAACATTTTCATATTCCATTCAACGTTTTATTGATTGATGTGCAGATCAGTAGTATTTGCTTTTTTTTTAAAAAAAAGAAGCAGCTGCATTGAGGGAAATGCTTCTATGGATCAAAGTTGAACAGAAACTTTTCATGACCAGGGTTACTCCAGTTTTCCCCTGGAAATGGAACCTATACAGGGTCATAAATTCATACAGCTCAGGAGGAGGCTGCTTGGCCCATCATGTCTATGCTATCTGCGGAGAGGAAGACTGTTAATATTTCGAGTCCGATTGACTCTTCATCAGTTCTGATGCTGTCAGACCTGCTGAGTTTTTCCAGCTATTTTTGTTTTTGTTTCAGATTTCCAGCATCTGCAGTATTTTGCTTTTATATTTATGCCTATGCTATCTCTTTGGTAAGCCTGGGTTTTATTTCTAGAGGGATAGAATAGAAAAGTAAGGAAGTAAAGAAAAGCCCATATCAAATCTTGATTAGACCACACTTAGAGCGGAAGTTAATGTCTTCCCCTGAGGCGGCTTTAGAGGCAGGGAGCATTAAATCAGGTGGGAGAGTGGCGGGTGGACTCTGTTTTGTTGAATTGTCGCTACCCGTGGCGTACACTACTTAGACAACATTAAGCAGTCTTGTAGGAAATACCAAGACGTCTTTATTAATATTACTGAACTGTGTACATATTTACAGTAGAGGGTACAGGCATGGAGAGGACTCTTTAGCACGTCCTTACATGCTGCTACCTAGCTCCGCACTGCTAACCAAGGTTCTAGGTCAGGTGCCTTCTTACATCAACCTACTCTTTCCCAGGTTAACCCTTAATGTGCCAGATGCTTCTACTACACCTCCCCCAAAATCTTTATTCTCTGGATATAGACTGACAATAGTTACTTACAGGTTAATTCAAGTCTTGTATTGTCATAAGGCTTGTGTACTTAACTTTGATGTTGCAAATGTACCACTCTAACTTTAAACTGCTTTGTGATTTAACATCGCTACATTAACAGCATACATTTACAAAGTTCATCTACCCTGTCTTCCCCCCTTCAAGTCTTTTAAATCAGGGTTTGAGGTGGTCTGGAGGTCTTGTACCCCTCATTTGTCTCATTTGCCATCTGGTCGTGAGAGTGGTAGGATCTAGGAGCTGTTGATTTTGGTGGTGGATCGTTGGTCGGAGCCGGGTACAGGTATGACTTCATGGGCGGAATTTTCCGGTCAGCCTGCGGGGGCGGGCCCAACACATTGACACGTAAAATGATGCGCGATGACATCAGGCATGCGTCCCGACATCATTGCGCGCCATTGTGATGTTTCATTTGGCAGGTGCATGCCAGAGTCGGCTGTGCACCCGCCAAATGTAAATGGCCTATTAAGGCCATTAAGAAATTAATTGAACCACTTGTGAACGCTGCCCATCCAACCTTAATGTTGGCGGGCAGGCGGGAAGCCCAAGCGGCCTTCAGGTTTTTCAGGAAAATCATCCATGAGCGGGATCAGGTTTCCTGAAGCTTTCATCAAATAAATAAATAAATTTTCATAAATATAAAAACATGTCCCCACTCATGTGATACAGTGGGGACATGTTTAAATAAATTTTAAAATCATTTCTTTAATTATTTTAATATCCATTCAATCTCCCTGAGGCAGCTCTGAGCCTCAGGGAGATTGTTGCACTCTCGTTGCCACATGTGCGAAAGAGCGCTGGGCCCAACTCTCCCTCCTTCCCCCTGCCCGCACAGGTAGTGCTGAGCACTACCGGCCACGCATTACGCGGGGTGACCCTTAATTGCCCCCCCCCCGTGTAAAATGGGGGAGTGGAACCGATTGCCGCTCCCGCCCACTCCCACCCAGCCCACCCGCCTTAGGAAAAGTCCTGCCCCATGTGTTTTGTCCATTGGTGAGTGTTGTACCACGTCTGGCCAGTTGGGTTGCTGCAATGGTGATTTGGTATTGTGAGTAGTGGCTGTTTCTTTCTGAGTGGTCGGGTGTGGTATCCGCCCAGCTGTCGATTACATCCATTCTTCTTCTTCCACCTTCTCCAGCATTTGGAAGCCTTCCGGGTTGAGGGGGAGCTATCCTGTGGATGAAAGAAGAGTGTATTGGCTACTCACCTTTGTTGAATAGCGCTTGCATCGGGCCGCTACCTGGTTCCCGTGGACTCTGTGGTTTCATCACACTGGCTGGTAGTTGCTGGGGTCCTGTGTAGGTCGTCATCTCAACTGATTGCACCAAGGTCGCTGGTGGAGGCAGGGGCTCCTCTGGAAGTCGTTCTGGCTCTGGCTCTAGCACCACCTCCACTGTGGGGGCGCTGTGGTAACCTCCTGCCCTTGGTTCAGTTCGGGGACCTGAAAGAGAAGATCAGACCTGCTTCACGAACAGGGAAGTGAGGTTATAAACAAAGTCAACATTGGGCTGCTGCTTTGTAGTTGGACCTTCAGGAGGATGAGTTTCTGGCTCTGTGGGGACTGTGGCTGTCTTTGTGTCCTCTGCCAGTCGAAGCAGGTCCAGAGCCACGCAGACGTCTTTACTGGGGAGTGAAAAGGACTGATTTTGCACGACATATATAACGGTCAATCCAGCCCCGGAATCTTACTTGAAATCGGTTAGGTGTCCACATTCCAAAAAGAGGAGCTGCATTGTTAGATCTCGCTCAGGAAAAGGGCTTTGTGTTGTCTTGGTTGGTGGCCTCGACTCCACGGATGGCTCTTGATTGTCTTTGCAGTGTGAAGGGCATGGTTGGCATAACCTACTGAAGTGCCCCTGTTTGTGACAGTGGAAGGATTTAGCAGCACTGGCTGGACATTGGACTTCTCTCCGCAGCACTAGCATGGTCACTCAGCAGAGTGGTTGGGGGTTGGCTTACCCTGGCTTGAACAGTCTCTGTGCTTCTCGGTCCACCACATCCTGCCACAGGTGTGGCTTCTGCCCTACTAAGTGCTCTCACCTTTAAGATTGGCCCGATGTTGGTCTCGCGACTCGGACAGCCTGATTAGCTGGACAGCCTCGTCCAGAGTGAGATTATCCTTGGCTCGGGGAAGGTCAGAGTGTGAATTGTCACAACAACCACCACAATTCTGTCTCGAATGTGTTCTGATTTCCGACCCACGTATTCACGTCCTTCTGTCATATGGTAACGGTCGTTAATAAAGGCATCGCCAGGCTGTTGGACTCTCCTGTGAAATTTGGAGCATTTCAAGTTCTTGTTGGATTACAAATTGAAAGAGTGGTCAAAAAATTTTAAAACATCTTCAAACTTAGCAGATGATTCACCTGTGACTTGCTTGGCAATGACACCATCTGCAATTAGCCCAATTGAATAAAGTAACATGCTAACTTACTCTGCCTCTGACTTTTTGTGTAATCCCGCAGCTGTGGCATAACTGAGAAACCTTTTTCTCAATAACTCCAATTGTGAGAATGGTCCAGGCCATAGGTAAGGCACATTGGGGAATGGCACTGAAACAATGTGATCCATGGATGAAAAATTGTAAAGTGTGGGCGTCCTTTTAAGAGATTGGAGGATTTTAAAATGGCGCCACCGGTATTGCCGAGGAGATGTTCTTCACGCTCTTTGGGTTTCTGGCGTGACTTTTAAAATGGCAGCGATGGGCTGGGAGGAGGAAGAAGCTGAGAAATGGCCACAGTTCGGGGGGGGGGGGTGTTGAGTCAGGCTAGTCATGAATGTGCAACTGAGTTTTCTGCCTGACTTTTTTTTTGAAGGAAATAGTTCACAGGACTGGCTTCCCTGAAGCTTTAAAAATGTTGTATCTCACTCTGCAAGCTGCTGCCTGCTAGCTCGGCTTTGTTGAAGCTGCTCCCACAGGGATCCAATGGAGACTTCAGCTTGAGCTTAACTTCTGCCTTTTTTGATGCTGTCAGGATCTTCTGTCTCTGGAGCCTTTCAGGTAAGTTTTCTCAGTTTCTTGCTTCTTGGGTGAGCAGAAATTCATTGCTGGTGTCCTTTTCTTGATTTCTTCAGTCTTTTTACAGACGATATGGATTTAGATCTTCAGCTGCCGTCATGTTTTGTTTGGCTGCCATTATTCATGGTGTACTGCTTAGACACCATGAAGCAGCTTTGTATAAGTTACTAAGAAGTCTTTCTAATATTACTGAATTATATACATATTTACAGCAGAGGGTACAGATATGCAGTGGACTCCTTGCAATGTTGCTACCTAGCTCTGCACTGCTGACCTAAGCTTGAGGTCAGGTGCCTTCTTACATCACTGGTGGGCAGTACTGTAATCAGTCCCAGATTAACCCTTAATGTACTGGATCGTTCTACTACAACCTCTGCCCAATTAAGTCCGGCACAGGAAGGCTCGTGACTGACCTTTCCACTCTGCCACCAACTGAGGCACTTAAGTAGCAATTTATGTTCACTTAAGGGCCTAATTTTGCAGGGTGGGCAGGATCTCACCACACAGGAAGCCCAGCAAGCAAACCCTGTCGAGTTTGTCGGTGGGCTCCTGGGGATCCTTCATTCAAACCCACTCTTTGCTTGATCGAAGTGCAGTTCTAGTTGCTAAATTATAAAAAGGATATAGAGGCACTGAAGAGGGTGCAGAGAAGATTTTCAAGGATGATACCAGAAATGTGCAGATAAAGACCTCAGGGTAGTCTGGGTCTCTTTTCTCTTGAAAGAAGAAAGCTAAGAGTTGACCTAATAGAGGTGTTTGAAATTATGAAAGGTTTTGATAGAATGGATACAGAGAGAATGGCCCAGACCTTCCATGAAGCGGTAATCATCGTCGGCTGGCCACTCCACTCAAACTCTTTAACACTTCGGCGATACTCCACTTTTCTGGCCTGGTCTCGCCAGCCCAGCTCCTTCAGAAATGCAGAGCGTACAGTCCCACAAAGAATTCTATTGTATTGCTGTTATGTCGAGAGGAAGACAAAGCAAGTCCCCTTTTTATGGCACTAGCTGCCATAGGGTACGTTTAAATGTCCAGTGTGAATGTTAGTGAATGGGTGACTGGGTGAGTAGATGAATGAGTGAATGGGCAGGGTATTTTGGGTGAGTAGGTGGGTGGGGAAAGTGGTAGGGTGAGTGGATAGAGTGGATGGGGTTAGGGTGGTAGGTGGATAGGGTGGCAGGTGGCCAAGGAGGCAGATGGCTGAGGAGGCAGGTTGGTAGGATGGCAGGTAGGTGAGGTGGAAAGTGGGGAGGGTGGCAGGTGGGTAGGATGGGTGAGTGGCTGGATCGGTGGGAGGGAGGTAGTTGAGTCCGGAGGGTTTGTCAGATCAGGTGCTAGTCAGGTCGGGTCAAGGGATATTTGCGCGGTTGGAGGTTAGTGTGGTTGGGAGGGGTAGTCGGGTGCATGAGGGGTTTCTTAAAAGGTCTGGAGAGTAATTGGGTTGGGTCCAGTGGAGGGTTAGTCAGTGGTCAAGGACGGGAAGTCAGTGGATCAATGTGAGTGATTAGGGGAGTCAGTTCTGTAGTTACCCAGGAGTTAGACTAGGATTTTTCTGCCTGACATTTCCTGGGTAAGTCCCATGGAACTGTCTGAAGTCTTTGACTCTAACTTGGATTCAGAGACTTTCACTCAGGGTCCCGAGGAGCAGGGGAATTGCCCATCGGAAGCTCAAACTTCCTGGGCAGTTCCCTTGGAGGTCAGCGCGTCGGGACTTTCACAGGGTCCTGATGTGCATCTTGAGTCATATGTTTGTTCCCCAACGATCTGGGGACCGGTAGATCTGGGACAGTGTTTCCTCTTGTTGAGAAATAACCAGAGTCCGTCAATGTAAAATAGTCGCCAAGACTATTAAAAAATTGGAAGAAATTTCTTTACCAAGAATGGTGAGAATGTGGGACTCGCTATCACAGGGAATGGTTGAAGCACAGGGTATGGATGCATTTAGGGGGAAGTTAGACAAGCATATAAGGGGGAAGAGAACACGATTAAGATGATAGATTTAGATGATGAAATATGGGATGAGCTTGAGTGGAGTATAAACACCAGCATGGAATGGTTGGGCTGAATGGCCTGTTTCTGTGTCATATATTCTATGTAATTCTATCCAGAAATCTATTGTACCAACCTTAACTGCTCTATTACTGCAAAAGGGATGCAATATACAGCTAAAACTCTAAACTGCAGCATTTTAAGTCATGGGTGATAAACTACATAGACCAAGCAGGGTGGATTAACTTAGAATTACACAACTGTGCCACAATTTCTTGGCACAGTCTAGTGCATCTGTCCCTTTTTCCCAAGCATCATGTACACAATTAAATGTTTGCATCTCATTAGTAAGATGCAGTGATGAGCTGCTTCTCAATATTTTGTACATTCAGTTGGACTTTTAAACCTAAACCCATGACTTTTAATCAAAGAACTCATTTAAAAACTGTAATTTCTGGAAAGAAAACAGGCCCCACATTTTAGAATGGCAGCTGTCATGTGATTTCTTTAATAAAAATACTTCAATTGCATGCATTGGAGAATGGCTGGCGCAGGAGAAACAACAGTTTTTTTTCACATGATGTAAAACATTTTGCAAATATCATGATGAATATTGATATCGAGTTGTTTCACCGCTGTGTTTATTCCTTAAGTGAATTTCAATTGATATTCTTCAATTTGCATTGTTGAACGATTTCATAGCTATTATTTTATTTATATGATGCACATAGAGTATATGATAACTGTGTGGTTCATTAAAATGGCCTGCACATTGTTGGATGAATTTTGCCATAATGAGCAATCTTTCCTATTGTGCAGTGCTGAGTAATGTGTCGAATTAATGCTGGATTATTTTTTGCTTTGGGAAATTGTCTTGGAGGTGCTAAAACTTTGCAGAGACACTGATATCTTTTGCTATTGCCACATAGATCATTGTTTCAATGAATTGCTTCTTTTGTTTATTCTTTCATGGGATGTGGACATCATTGGCGGGCCAACATTTATTGCCCTTCTTTAATTGCCTTTGAGAAGGTGCAATGTCATTGAATATTTTTGTGTATTACTCGAACCTCTGCTATGCACTTTGAATCTTTGGAAGGGATTGTTCACACATAACTTAAAATGATCATATTGTGGATTTCAAGAACGGTTTCATGACGTTATTATGTTAACTAACTTTATTTGATATGTATCTGGCAGCTGTGCCTTCAAATGTCTAGGTTCTAATGCCTGGAATTCCCTACTGTTAATGACGCCATAGAGACTGATAAAATTTAGAAAGATATTCAAGTTTCCAGTGAATGACTGGAAGGATCACACAATAAGATTTCAAGTTGTAAGACTTTTACTGTAACAAACAAACTAAAAGCAACATTGACTAAATGCTATTCCAGTCAGCAACTTATATCCTAAGACACAGAAATGTTTCTCCATCTAACCTTTAAAATAACCAAAAAATCCCCCTCCACATTATACTTGACTCTATCCCTTAAGTGGACACTTTATTCTCCAGGAATCAGTCCAAAGCTATTCTCAGCTCCTGATGGCTTGCTTCCTTTTACCTTCCCCAGTCGATAATTTCTAATCACTGAACTGACTTCCATGTTAAGGGTTATCTTGGAGATTCCTACCTTTAGACAAAGTTAGGTGAACCTTCCATCCTTATTTAAATCCTCATGAAAATGGTTTCTTCAATCTGAGCATGAGCTCCCACTTGCATTCGGTGTGGTGAACAATAGACACTGGTTGCTTCTCTCTGTCCTCTCCCTCTCTCCCTCTCTCATTCTCAGATTCTTGCAAACTGATTTTTCTTTGAGGTTGAGGGATATCTTTAAAAAAAAAACTTGTAAGCCTATTCATATTTCCCTCTCAAAGGCCATTTGCATTGCAACATGAATCACATGGGCCTTGTATCCAGGTAGAAATGCTGATTAACTCAATTCAATCTTGGAATTAAATAGACAACTTAAAATATAACTGTCTATAAAATCTGACATCCCTAACATTTCCATATGAGAGTTGGAGGCTAAGTCTACCCACAGTCATCACAGATGCCCTTGCCATTGTTCACAAGTATGAAAGTCTTGTACCTTCTTCCCTGTAAAACAGCCTGTTCCCCATGCTCCTCCCCTCCCCTGCCCTTAACCTTTAACAACTAAGCCACATAAGCTTAAACAAAAACAAAAATACCTGGAAAAACTCAGCAGGTCTGACAGCATCTGCGGAGAGGAATACAGTTAACGTTTCGAGTCCGTTTGACTCTTTCAACAGAACTGTTCTGCTGAAGAGTCATACGGATTCGAAACGTTAACTGTATTTCTCTCCGCAGATGCTGTCAGACCTGCTGAGTTTTTCCAGCTATTTTTGGTTTTGTCTTGGATTTCCAGCATCTGTAGTTTTTTGCTTTTAAGCCACATAGGCTTGTTGTCGGGCAGAATTCAGAACAGGTCACATGGCCCCCTTTATTCTCCCAATTGACCCTAAATTAAAGAGATAATCCCAGAACATAACAATCATATAAACTTCATATTTTTAAAACTCCCTAAAATTCACTACCCTTAAAACCTAATTCTAGGCAATTTCTTGGTCACCTGTTGTATTATCTTCTATTTGTCTTCACCTCAAACATAGTTTAAAAATGCCTTCAGTGAAGTGTTTTGGGATGTTTTGCCATGTTAAAGATTATATAGAAATGCATTATAATGCTGTAGATATAACCTTGTACTCCCAGTGACAAAATAATTGCGACCAGTGAGGAAGGATCACAGAGTCACTTATGTGAAGCTATTTATTTTAAATGATTTGAATAAGAGGTTAACTACCTTCCTCATAGTTTTGACTCGGATCGCCATAAATACCTACCTGACTAATTACTTGCCACAAAGTGGAAGAATTCTACAGGCGGGATTTTCCAGCCTCACCATGATCAGCCAGCCCTGCCGAAAGCCAATGGACTTTTGGCTGGGCCACCAAATCTCCCACAATGGGTCCCGTCACAATGGAGCCGGAAAGTCCCAGCCTATGTTCCTGAATCTGGGAGAAAAAGACAAGTCCTAGTAAAATGCATAAGTAACTATTTCTTTTAAAATTTCACATTTTTGACTAGGTTTTTACAAATTCAACATGCCTTTGATCCTCTATCTTTCCCCTGCTCCTCAGAGTTGATCATAATACACCAGTATCTGTGCAATCTCTTCTGTTCACCTGTTTAAAGTAACAATGTGGGCCAGAATTGAACAAGTCCACGCTGGTTCAAATATTAAAGTGACAATGCCAGACTACATTGTGTTAAATCAATAGTGGGACCCTGTGCTGGAAGGCTCGACTCAATAGAAGGAGCTGGACTTCAAAAAATTTCAACTGATGCCTGCACTTAAAGGAAAATTGATGTTCCGACTTAATCCCTTGGACAGGTAACTATATGGAGCTGGAGATAGACAAATGCATGATGAACAGAAAATACTGGTGGAATAGTTGAAGCTTCCTAATCAGACTCGCGGAATACAGGTGGATAGGGAAGAAGCTTCTGTCTACAAAATTTCTTGGGCAAATGAATATGTAAACTCTAACATTTCAGTGAATTAAACTAGTGGTCCTCAACGTTTTTTTTGTTGAAGGACCTGTTTCAGATGGACTTATAATCATATATCCTGAAGTAAATTATAATAATAATACTCATAATTGCTACATCTCGAGTGTCTTAATAAAGCTAAGAAAACATGTGTATACCTATAGATATCAGTGCTTGACACTGCAGAGTCTGTCTATCCTTGAAGCGATGTTTGACAATGACACTCAAATTATTCTTGACTACTTTATCTAATCAATGACTGGTGTAATGTATGTGTGTGTATATTATACTATATTCAAATAATTAAAAAAAAACAGTTGATTCCGTGGGTTAAAACCTTTAAAGTACAACTTTATTTATTCCTCTCCATAAAGTAGATGTTTATGTATCTTATGATTGATATGTTAAGGAAACCAATGAATGTTGAATCTCTGTTCCTAACTGGAATTTTCCAACCAGCCATGCAAGGAAGGCAATGCAAATCGAGGTTGTTGGGAGGTAAAAGTTATTAATTAGTATTAATAACATGTAGTTTACCATTACTGAAGTGGTCTCCGGTTCAAAACCTTTATATTTCACGATGTTTCTTTGAAACTTGTGGTGTGGCTTAGTTCATGGACCCCTCTGGAAATTCTTTATGAACCCCAGAAAGTCACAGAACCCACCATTTGAGACCACCGAGTTAAAATTCCAGGCTCCATTTCATATCCAGTGCTGCTCTTAGAATTTTTCTTGCTAACATTGTGCTATGCCTCCAAATCTGGTGATTTTTCAGTGACTCAAACATAGAATTATGGACCTTAATATTAGCCTCCTCACAATCAGGGCAGACAGTCATGTAACGGTTATGTTGTTGGACTAGTGACCCAGAGCTCCAGGCTAATGGTCTAATGGCATGGGTTCAAATCCCACCAGAACAGCTGGTGGAGTTTAAATTCAATTAATAAACCTGGAATTGAAAACTAGTCTCAATACTGTGACCATTAAACTATCATCGATTGTTGTAAAAACCCACCTTGTTTACTAATGACCTTTTTAAGACAGGAAACGTGCCATCTTTACTTGGCCTACAACTTCAGTTTGACAGCAATGTGGTCAACTCTAAACTTTCCTCCGAAGTGCCCTACGCATTTCAACGGCAGTTGGGAAGGGTAACAAATGCTGGCCTTGCCAGTGAATTCCACATCCTATGAAAGAATAAATTTTGAAAAAAAGGTGGTTGAAGGTTGGGGGGTTAAAAATGAAAATAATGGAAAAAGAAAAGACCTGTGTGACCATGACTATTTTTTACGGCGTCAAGTTTCAAGGCATTTGCATCACCTTGTGGAGAGGTGGGCACTTCATTAGCATGTTTAAACAAACTCCACGGTGCAACTTGGGCCCTGTTTTAAATTTTACTGTTGCTGCCCGTGTTTCCCATGGGTCAGGAAACACAGCAGTGCCAAGAACCATCAGCTCCACAAGGAAAGTGCCTTTAATGGCATACCTTGAAGACCAGGAAAAGCAAGAGTGCTTAGCCCCCTATACTCTCCCAATGAATCGCCCTCAGCTCCTTAAAAAAAGCCTTCAGTTCCCCTTTGGCAACCATGGCCACTCTCTCTGCCTTGTCTTAATTGCCAACCTTTGCTCCCCTCCAGCCCACCCAGCTCGAATGATGCCTCCTCTCCAAGTCACAAGCACAGTCAACCTCCATGTTGTTTTCAGCCTCCCTCCACTCCCTCCTTTCCCCCTCATAAATACTGCAGCCATAGTGCCTGATCTAAATTACGTCCAGCAGTTTTCCAGTGGAATTTTTCACTTCTGCAAAGAATAATATTAATTCATTACTTCATTAAAACTGTGGAGAATGGAGATGGAGAATGTTCATAAATAAACTGTAAGTGGAAAATTGCATATTCATGCATGAGGATTTCAGTTATTTTATATGGATAGTCAGTTAAATAATGTGGGACTGGAATATGTTTTGAAGTTTGCTTTTCTTTGTGTGTATGTATGTTGTCTCAGTCATGTATAATTTGATTTAGTGATCTGTCAGGTGGAAAAATCAATAATTTCTTCATTTAAGATGATATTGAAAAACAGTCTATTATTCAGTTAGTATCCATTATTCACAACATTTTCACATTTTATTCAAGGAATCAAGATAAAATATTCAAGTTTTAATATTAATGACATATTTCACAATTTTTAAAATTATTTTACATTATAAGGAAAATAAATGCCAAAAGCCATAATGCAGGCAGATAATTGTTTAATTAGGCAAAAAAAAGCCATGAATTCTCCTGATTGCAAACTAATATAATGAACATTTGTTGGTCCCAGTTAAAGCAGCTCAAGGTTCGGTAGAGATAATAAAACCCAATAAAACAAATGCATGATGAGCAGAAATACATTGATACCACCAATAACAGGACAACCATACTCAACATCTGAATCATCAAAAATGTTTTCAGTCTGATGTTTGTCTGCTGATGCCATGGGCAAAATTGTCTACTTTGCAGATAAACTTCTTGGGTTTTGTCACTTCTAAACATATTACTGGATCAGTTAGTCAATAAAGTCAAATATTAGAGTAAAATAAATAAAATACCTTTGATTTTTACATCATGTTTTTCAATATGTGCCCGCCTGCAAAATAGACAGAGGAACCAGGTGGTGGAGTAATAGGTTATGTAAGCAGGGTTTTTTTTTCCATTTAAGTGTTGGATAATTCCTTCCTCATCCTTTCAACAGCTTGGTACAATCAAAGACAGTAATATGTTTGTTAATTCACTTCATTTGTTACTGGCAAATGAATCTTCCACATGCTAACCATATAGAATAACACACACTAGCCCTGCATCCAAAACTCACTGTAGTAGGTTTAATGTGAAATCAGAAACATGGCTTCTTCAAGCTGGTTCACAACTTGGCCTTGATGCAGCCTTTCTTCTTTCTTTCCAGCCAAGTAAAATATGACATCTATCTTAAACCTTTTTGCTTTATGGTTCTCTTCCTGTTGATTGTAATTCTTACTTCATGGTTTACAAATACGCATTGGTTTTAAATGGTTTACCGAACAGAGATGAGGCTTCACAGCCTTTTCATATGAAGCTGTTACTTATTTATTCCTTCCCACCAAAACCATTGGCTAGTGTAAATCACCCCGTCTTCTGATCTATGCACTCACAACGCCATGATGATAACCAGCATTTCAAAAGGTTTTATTTTGTTAGCAGTGTTGAGAAGGTCACATGATTTCAAGAAATCTTCTCTGTATTTTAGTTATTCTATCAGAGACAAAAACATTGTAAAACTGCACGTTGGTGAGGTTTTCTGCTTTGAATGTGTGAGAACAGAAATAATGTAGCCAAAATCTGATGAGTGTATCTACTTTTTCACATTGATACTCTTACCATAAGGGCAGAAAAGATTACCTGGAATGATATCAGACATGAGGGACTTCAGTTACATGGAGCTGCCAGGGAAGCACTGATTGGAGCTCCTTGGAGCTGAGAAAGTAAGAGGAGATTTAGTAGAAACATTCAAAATTATGAACGAGTTTTTATAGACTTAATAGGAAGAAGCTATTTCCGCTGGCATGGGCAGATACCAGAGGCAACATATTTAAGATAGTTGGAAAAGATTGTTTTTTTTTTACACAGAGAGCTGCTATGACCTGTACTTGGTCTGAAAGGGTGGTGAAGGAGATTCAAAGTTGGAAATGTACTTGGAAAGGAGAAAAAATGTAGAGCTTATGCGGAAATTGGGCTAATTAGATAACTTTCAGGTTGGGCAGAATGAATTCATTCTGTGCTGTATCATTATGATTCTATAATTCATGTAATAGGATATATAAATTGGAAATAAAGCTGGAAACTGAGAGGAGAGAATGGGAAAGAGGACAAATTATTTCAGACAATGTGAAATAATACAAGCTGAAGTGAGGCGTTCAGTATTTTATTTGAAATTGTTTAAGGGTAATATTGCATTTTTCCTGGCATCTTTATCATTTTATAGTGCTTCAGTGTTGATTGATATGCAAAATAAGAACTTGTAAAGTTTAGGGAGGCAGAATTGGGTGGACCAGGTTGCCTGAAATTTCTCGGAACTGTTGATGGGAATTTCTGCTTTGAATTTGTATAATATAAATAGAATGCCACCAAAAATGATTGGCATATTTGCTTTCTTATTCCATATCAAAAACATTGCAAGTCTTGGGTACCTCAGAATGATAGATGGCAGGCTGGAGCCTGAGATTCCCTTCATACAAAGTGAAATCTAGTAATTCTTCAGTATCAGGTAATCCAAGAAACCAATCCTGCATGTCATTTTTAGAATGACATTGACGGAGGTCTGTGTTGCTAGCCTTCCAACAAGGGATGGTGTAGCATAGTGATACTTAATGCTCTCTCAAGCAGCCTGTGGCTCTATAGTTGTACACACTTCTTCGAGAAAATAGTAATGGACAATAGGTGCAGCCTTGCCTTCAGCAACAACAGGGAACAATCCAGAAAATGGACTGCATAATTTACAAGCCAATTTTCCACAACTTTTAGCCCAGCTATTCCCCATATTGAGTCATCTATAGAAAATATTGTTCTGACTACACAACATTTCATTTGTAGGTGGGAAGTTTTCACCTACATGGAGGCTGAGAGTATCTAATATAAGTGTTGTTTGACAAGACAGATGGACGTAATTATCTCTTGTACAAGGAGAGTCACTGTTTGAAAAATGATGAAACACTATGAGACTCAAAGGGTTATATTGTAATAATGTTGCAGAAGGCAGTGCTATGGGGACTGCAAGACAAGATTATAGCTGGTAATTTCAAGACCATAAGTTTAATTGTGATTTAATTGACCTCACCAATTGAAGATAAAGATGGTGGTTTCCACTGTGGTCACATGGCAGGGAGAGAGAGAAAACACACGTGAAAGTGAAGACAAACTGATTCACGAAGAAAATGAAACTTAAGAGCACCACTATCAGTGCCTCTTGGTTTTGTATTATTTCAAGATGGGAGGTTTGTACCAGAGTTTAGGACATTTATTTGCTTCACATTGTGCATGTAGTGTTAGTGTCACATATTTGGCACATCTTAGAATTAGAATTAAAGTCTCTGTACTTTACTCCAAGTTTAATTATAGAGAGCACATTTAGAGGTTAAGGATAATATGCTGACTCTTTGGTTCATTCATTAACAACTTTTTAAAAGCCAAGTCCAAGTGTGATAAACATGTTTTTCTTTTCTCTCTTGTCCTTTTGAAGATGCCAAGAGTGAATGCTGATGAGCTCAGTGGACTTGGTGGGGGAATTAGAGGGCTACACAGGAATATGAAAGAAGTATGAATATGTTCATAATGCTGATGATTCAAAGATAATTTTATTTGGATTTAAATTTCAATATCCCATACCTGAAAAGGAATCGCTCTCTGGAAGGTTGTTTTTAAACATAAAAGAAATAATGCAAAACAAAAATCACTACCAAAGAAATTCTAGTACTGGACCATAGATTTGAAAATGAATCCTGACAACCTCCAGCAAATCACAAAAATAAAAATAATTTTTTTTGGCTGTATAATTTTAAATATTTTATTTGAACAGTGTGCTGAGATGTTATTTTCTTATTTTCCCATTCTTCATAGAATCGAACATAAAAATAGAGTGAAAACCTGAGATGATTTATAACACTGGTGCATTGTGTGAACTCAAAGCAGTTCACAGGCAGACAGGAGAGGTGCAGATAACTAGGGTGTCAAACAGCAAAAATACAAAGCTTCATCAACTCATCAATTTCACAAAGAATCAATAGTGCTTCAAAAAATGAGCAACTTTTTGGACTTTTGTGGCTTAAATCCATTTAGCATCAAAGGAATATAAGAAAGTCTGAATTGCCAACTTGCATTGAATAAATGAAATCCTCAAAGTGACTCCAAAGGATTGTGGATTTACGCTGCCTTGTTTCAAACTAGATTGAAATATTGATCTAAAAAGATCATTTCCTCAGGTTTTCTAATACATTTAATATCTGAAATAAAGGAGCAGAATAAATATTAGCTAAGGAAGTATTTTATGAAAATAATTATTGCAAAATGAAATATCAATAGGGGCACATGAATTGCCTGATTAAAAAAAGTCAATTTATTTTACTTTCCACCATCCTGATGGATGAAAATAGAATTGTTGACTAATACCAATCAATCTATACAAATTAGTCAATATGATGAGAGGTGGAGATTTTAGGAATATATGTCCAAATTCAGCTCTTCCTCACAAGTATGCTACGCTTACCACATGACAGTTTGAAATAAGGAATTGTGGGGGAAAAAATCAGGAGCATGTTTTGAAAAAAATACAATTTTTTATTTTCACTCCAATCATTTCAATGGTTTATTCATATTGCAAAAGGTAGCATGTCAGCTCAAAAAGCATCACCTGTCAGTAACCCCAGAACAGGACATCCCGTTTGAATTTTTGTGCAATTCCCAGTGCCGCCTTTGGTCACTTTTGTGCTCACCAGCCCTCTGCTTTTCACTATTGCACTGTCGCTAACCTAAGTGCAAGTGGAGGCTTCCATTTCACAGTAAATGAAGCAACGATATAAGCACTCAAGTTGTCATGCAACCTTGCCTCAGCAGCCAAAGAAGCAGAATTTTAAGAGAGAGATATTGCAGCAGCTGAGTCTGGTCAATTAATTTTAACTATGTTGAAACTACACCTTAAAATCAGTGCCTGATTTTTGTCAATAAAAAATATATTTATATATCCTATGTCAAGGAAAGTGGCTTTTAGTAGAATTATTCACTTAAATCTGTGATAGCAAGTTGGAAGTGCATGTTGCTTTGTCCCACCTTGATCCTGCCTCGCCTGACTTGCTGCAGTTACAAGCCGAACACTGGGGCAGGTCGCAAATACAATTGTTTATACATAATTTTTGTTCTTATTGTAAACACACATGACATCGATTCACAAGAGGAAAAAGTGCTAAACCTCGTGCACTGTGACTGCTCCATTCTGGCTATCTTTAGAAGCACTGTGAACTGCAATTCTTTCATTGCATTTGAATCCACAGCCAAAGGACCAGGAGCTGTGTAATTAGAGGAATTGGTGTCTAGGTTTGTTCAGTTGTGCAGAAATAATTATTCTCAGAAGCTGAGTATTTGGGTCTGAGCCACAAGTGTTGGTGCAATGCTCTCTGCAGTTGCTCCAAACATCATTCTGGTGACAGAAATAATTTGAATGGCACTGGTATGGTTTTCATCATCACTACAATATTTTTCAACCATTCATAATCCTGATTTACAGATTAAACTGTCCCTTTGATCCTGGAATTTGTAGATATCAGAGAGAGGAGCATGTTTTCATCAATGAAAATCAAAGCGTAGGATCAGAATGAAAGCACTTAATAAATCTCACATTATCTGATGAACTGTAACAGGGTTTCAATTATACAGTGTACTTACTGCAGTTGAACTGTGTATGCTACATGTATGTCTGCAATAAATTTCTGCAATAAATCCTTCCAGTGCATTCAATTGCAAATGTGACAGAAGGCTTTATGCCACTGAATAGCTGTAGATCCTTCTTTGATTGTCCAAATAGGTCTATTATAGTTTGTAAAATCAAATCTAAATCATTCCCTCAAGTGCATTTCCAGATCCCAGTACCATCACCAAACCTTTGATTTATTCTGTACTGTAAATCAATAAGGAGCTAATGGAAATAGAGAAGTGTTTAACTCCCTGACTGTCAGAATTGCCCTTGTAGGTGGCTCAACATGAGTGTTATAAGAGAATGTTGCACAAGTGAAAGTTTTCTTATTGAAGCACCTTTCACAAATGTAACATAACTTCAAACTTGTCTTCTCCAGGTTTGGTCAAATTACAGTGCCTTTTTTACTTTCTGCAGCGAGCCCACTCTGAGAACAATGTGAATGAGTTACCCTGTAGTGGTTACCCAAACTTCCATCCTTTTGAACAGAAGCAAGTATCAGTAAAGTGTTTGCTTATTACCCAAATCTCCATCTCCTCCTAAAAAACAGCAAACTAGAAAAAATTAGCCATTCTTCATGCTGCAATCACATGCTTTAATTAGCATAGGTCTTCAGCCCTGGCTTCAAACCTAGGCCACTCATGCCCTGTGGGACTAACACTGTTCTATATGGGATCTGAGGTACAGAGGAATCTGGGTGTCCGGGTGCATGAATCACCAAAGGTTGGTATGCAGGTACAGCAGGTGATTAGGAAGGCAAATGGAATGTTGTCATCTATTGCAAGGGAATGGAATATAAAAGTAGGGATGTTCTGCTATAGTTTTATAGGGTGTTGGTGAGACCACACCTGGAGTACTATGTACAGTCTTGATCTCATTTAAGGAAGGATATAAAAGTGTAAGCAGTTCAGAGAAGGTTCACTCGACTGATAACTGGGATGCGTGGGGTTATTTTATGAGGAAAGATTGGACAGGCTGGGCCTGTATCCTTTGGACTTCAGAAGAATAAGAGGCAATATTATTGAAACATATTAGATTTTGAGGGGACTTGACAGGTTGGATGTTGATAGGGTGTTTCCCCTTGTGGGAAGGCATAGAACTAGGAGACAGAGTTTAAAAATAAGGGGTCACCCATTTAACACAGGAATGAGGAGAAATTATTTCTCTCAGAGGGTCAGGAGTCTTTGGAACATGGTGGAGGCAGGGTCACAATATTTTTAAGGCAGAGGCAGTTAGATTTTTGCCTAACAAGGGAGTCAAATATTACTGGGGGTAGGGCAGGAATGTGGATTTGAGGCCACAATCAGACCACCCATGACCTTACTGAATGGTGGAGCAGGCTCAAGGGGCTAAATAGCCTACCCGTGCTGCTCCTAATTCATATGTTTGTATGTATCCTGCGCCACCGTCACCAGATGATGAAACTTGGTTCAATGAAGAGTGCAGAAGAGCATACTGGGAGCAGCACCAGGTGTACCTGCTAACCCAGTGAAGCTACAACACATGAATAAATGTTTGTTAAAGAGTGAAAGTGGTGCAGTAACCATAGCTATGGTTTCCTCTGCAATTTCTGCTCTGTCTTCTGTAACATCTCTTGCAATAGTGCAAAGGAATTGCACTGTCCACAGTGGAACTGGAAGGTCCTGAACACCCCATGGGGCTGGACTTGTCTGACATAAAATTTTTGACGCCTACCTTGTGGACACCAACGGAGATGGAAAGGATGGGCTGTAAGAGGAACACAAACGGTACTATTAAGCAAGAGGTCACCCATTGAGAAAAGAGCTTCCGATGGAGAATTGAATGGTAGCTATGTAGGATTCTGTGATTTGGAAGATCATTTGCTTTCAAGTGTTGACTCAGAATTCCAAACAGTGCAGACAATAGCCAAGTGGTTATGGTACTGGGTTTGTAACCCCAAGATCAAGAGTTCAAATCTCACAATGGCAAACAATGTAACTTCATCTGAAACAGATGGAAATGGGTTTGTACTCGAAAGAGTTACATTTAAAAGCTTGGCCTAAATAGCCAAGTGGTTATGGTACTGGGTTTATAACCCCAAGATCAAAAGTTCAAATCTCACAATGGCAAACTATGAAACAATGTAACTTCATCTGAAACAGATGGAAATGGGTTTGTACTCGAAAGAGTTCCACTGCCTTCCTTCTGTAGCCCTGCAATTTTAGCTTGGCCTAAATAGCCAAGTGGTTATGGTGCTGGGTTTGTAACCCCAAGATCAAGAGTTCAAATCTCACAATGGAAAAAAAACAATGAAAAAAAAACATAACTTCATCTGAAGCAGATGGAAATGGGTTTGTACACGAAAGAGTTACATCTTTGCTTGGCCTAAATAGCCAAGTGGTTATGGTACTGGGTTTGTAACCCTAAGATCAAGAGTTCAAATCTCACAATGGCAAAACTATGAAACAATGTAACTTCATCTGAAACAGATGGAAACAGGTTTACTCAAAAGAGTATCAAGAGTTCAAATCTCACAATGGCAAACTATGAAACAATGTAACTTCATCTGAAACAGATGGAAACAGGTTTACTCAAAAAGAGTATCAAGAGTTCAAATCTCACAATGGCAAACTATGAAACAATGTAACTTCATGTGGAAACAGATGGGAACGTGTTTGTACTCGAAAGAGTTACAGCAACATGTGGAAAAAGGAGGCAAATCATCCATAATTAGTAATTACATAAGACCCAATGACATGGGCAAAATATAGATGGGGATCTTATGGCATTTTAAGGGGTTTGTTTCTTATTTAAGTGCAAGTCCCTGAAGTATATTCAAGGCTGAGTTGGACAGATTTTGATCGACAGGAAGTCCACGTTATGGGGGGGGGGCAGACAAAAAAGTGTCAGTTCAGAACCAGATCAGCGGTGATCATGTTGAATGGCAGAGCTGGCTCAATGGGCTGAGTGGCCAACTCCTGCTCCTATTTCTTGTGATCTGATTAAAGTAGTAATTTCCTGATATCATCTAATAAATGAGTTATGGAGACACAGGTGAAAAGATTCTTGGGTCATAAGAACACGCTAAGGGGCCTGCGTGTAGGGGAGTGGGATTAGGAAGTGGGGGGTGAACTCCTCGGACAGATGTCTCAAAGGGGTTCAGTAGAATAGTGGGGAAGATTCAAATATCTAAAGGAAGATTCAAATCTCAGAACATTTGGAGAAGCAATTAAGAACAAGGATTGAGAAGTGGACAAGCAGCAATAAATTGATAAAGTGGGAATGGGCTGAGAGAGAAATGTAGCTTACACACAGATCAGAGTTTAAGGAGATGAATTGAATCGTGAAAAGAGGAATGTAGAACAAATGAGAAACTTAAAGAGTAAGAACGGATTATGATGTGTTCAATGTGCTGAGTATTAAAAGTAGGAAACCAGAGATATGCATTAGAAGTGTCAGAATATTGAGAGTTTGAAAATTTCAGTAGATTGAGGCAGTATTACAATATCAGAAGTGTTACCTTTAGGATAAGACATTAAACCATTTCAGGTGGACAGGAAAGATCTCATAGCCTTAGTCAAAGGAATGTATTAATTGTATTAAATGTACTAATTGACAACTAACTTCAAATCTGCCATCATCACTCCTCTCCTCAAATCAACCCTTAACCCTGCCATCTTTGAAATCTACCACACCATTTCTGACCTACCATTTCTCTTCAAGGTCCTGAATATGTTGTTGCCTCTCAAATCCATCTTGCCTGGAACTCGATGTTCAAATGCCTCCCATCAGATTCCTGCCTCTGCCACTGTACTGAAATGGCTGGTTATCACAAATGACATCCTGTGTGACTGTGGCGAAGATAAACGATTCATCCTTATCCTGCAAACTTTGAAAGATACTAACCTCCTCCAGTGCCTCTCCACTGTCTGCCGCTGAGTGGGACTGATCTCACCTGGTTCTGTTTTTAGCTATCTAATTGTAGCCAGAATATCATTTGCAATGGTTCTCTCCCCACTCTTGCGTTGTTTCCTCTAGTGTGTCGACTTTTGGCTCCCCACTATTTCTCATCTACATGCTGTCCCTCGGCGACATCATCCAAAAGCATAGGGCAGAATTTTGCCATCGGTAAGCAAGGAGCGGGGCCCACTTGCCGACTCGTAAAATGACGCAGGATGATGTAGGGCGGAACCCCCGATGTCAACCCACCCCATTTAAATTTTCAGGAAGGCGGGGACACAGCAAAATCAGCTGTGCTCCTGCCAACCTGTCAATGGCCAATTGAGGCCATTGACAGGATAATTTAAAACAACTAAAGGACCTGCCTGTCCAACCTTAAGGTTAGCGGGCAGGCCAGGAGCCCCAGCGGGCAATAGAAAAAACATGAAACCTCAACCACTGGTGGGATGAAGTTTCATGCAGGGTTTTAAAGAGTTTAATAAAGTTTTACTGTAATTTATGAACATGTCTCATCTCATGTCACATGACGGGGACATGTTAAGGATTTTCTTTTATTTCTATTTTTAATCTTTTTAAAAGTGTCAGCGATCTCCCTGAGGCAGCACTTAGCCTCAGGGAGATGTGCAATCTTTCATGCGCCTGCACGAAAGAGTGCACTCTCGCTTTTGGGGAATCCCCCCCCCACTGCCCGCACAGGGAGCGCATAGCGCTTCCTGCCAGAGGTCACGCTGGGTGGGCCTTAATTGGCCCACCCACATAAAATGGCAGCGAGGCCCGCTTCTCCGGCAGGGATCTGCTTCTTGCCCACCGGAGATTGGGTCAGGCCCACCCACCCGACAGACAGAAAATTCTGCCCATGTTGTTAATTTTCACATAAGTACAGAGAATGCTGGAAATACTCAGTGGATCAGGCAGCATCTGTGGAGAGAAACAGAGTGTGAACCTTCACCATTTTGTAAAGCATACTGAAGGTTGGATAAACAGTCTGATAATATAGAGACGGTGGAGATGTCACGAGAGAAGTGTTGGTGAGATACAGATGGGCGTGAGCGTACTTGTGAAAATGAACACTATGCTTTCAGGTGGTGAATATTCAAAGGAAACTAATGAAACAATGAATTGGACAGAAAGTAACTGAGTAGTTATCCAACTTACTTAATACACTCCAGAAAACTTGGGGTGTGGGGAGGGAATAGCAGAAGCAGCAACAGACATGACAAATGCTGTAAATAATAAAAACAGAATATGCTGGAAACACCCAGTCCAGGTAGCATCTGTGGCAAGGAAGAACAGTATTTCACTTTTGTAGCAGTGTGACAAATGCTACACTCTGTTCAAGAAAAGGAAAAGAGATAAGTCCAATAGTTAGTTGTTGGAAATGTTTCAGTATATGTATCCCTGATGAAGTTAGTTAACGTTGGAGAAATATGGGCTGAACGGGAGTGGGCAAAGGATTTGTAAGGGAAAGATCATGCTTTACTGATTTAAGTAATTTGGGGCAGGATTGGGGTGGGACGGGGGTGGGGGGGGAGCGTGCAGTGCAGAGAGCAATAGCTAGTGAACAGAAAACAGAGAGTAGCAGTAGTTAATGTGTTTTTTTGATTCTGTAGTGGACCCTGCTTTGATCTCTGTTACTATAAATGATTTGTGTGGAGGAATAAGATCGATGGTACTAAAGTTTGCTAATGATATCAGATTAGTAGCATGGCAAACTGTAAATGGGGAATAAGGAGGATGTAGACAGTTTGGCAGAATGTTTGTATAGATAACAATGCAGTCCAATGCAGAAACTAGTGAAGTCACACATTTTGGGAAAAGAAGATGGAAAATATTTACTGGGGCGTGGAGAAAATTGACAGGAGTCCAACTGAAGAGCTAAATTTGGCAGTTCAAATGGCCTCCTTCTGTCCAATAATTTCTATGGCTCAATGATAATTTGGTGACAATGTTTGAGTTATACCTCAGAACTAAAGCCTTGACCTTTTGCTGTAGACCTATGTAATCCTTATAGGTCGAATTTTCCCATTGGCGGGGGTCGGGGGGGGGGGCGCCAGGATCTGCATGCCGACGTGTAACATGACGGGCGGTGATGTCAGGCGAGCATCCCCGTGCATCATGCTATTTCATTGGGCAGGCGGGCGATGATATCCGATGTGCACCCACCATTAATTAACAAGTCATTTAAGGCCTTGAGGCGCCAATCGATGCCGATTTTTCGGTGCCCATGCAATCTTCAGGTCGGCACATGGGCGCAACGGGCAGGCGGGTAGGACATTTGTATAAACCTCATCTACAGGCAGGATAAGAGGGCTCAGTGGGGTCGCGAATGTGTTCTGTCAAATATTGATTTTTCAAAGTTACTGATACTTGCCTGTGTGATCTACAATACTTCAAAATGCACATCAGCTGTGTGGACTGGACTCTCAACCTTCAGGTCAGCACTCTACAGCGAGGAATCTTTTTTGGGCCTGCAGGTTTCATGAAGCCTTCCCTTAGCCTGGGAATGAGAGCTGAACTCTCCACTGGGCGCACCTTCTCTGAGGAGGAAGGGAGGTCTAGAAGAGGGAGGTGACCAGGAGTGCACATTCAGCCTCCAGGGGAGCCACCTTTGGGAGGACAGGCGCAGGCTCAAGAGCTGCAGGGGCAAGAGGTGGTCTAAGGCTGAAGGGGTCGCAGAAGATGCTACTATCCTGCTGCCAGGGCCTACAGGCTGCAAAGCAGCTACCTCAATATGACTGCGGTGCAGTGCTGAAGGAGGCTCCATCTCTCAAGGGAGACAGTCAACTATATCTGTCAGATGATTGGGTCTGAGATCTCCCCTAACTGTGTGGGTGGACACCCCATGCTCCCCAGTGGCTCTGAAGGTCACAGCTACCTCAGTTTCTATGGCTGTAGCTCCTTCTAGGGGTTGGTGGGTGATCTTTGCGATGTCTCCCAATCAGCTGTCCACACTTGTGTCAAGCAGGTCACAGACGCTCTGTTCGGATGGACATTGACCTTCATCCACTTCCGCTGCGACCAGGCAAGTCAGACACAGTGAGCCAGAGGCTTCACGGCCACTGCTGGCTTCCCCCATGTCCAGGGTGCTATAGACTGTACACATGTGGCCATCAAGGCGCCAGCAGGTGAGCCCGGTGCCTTCGTCAACGGGAAGGGCTTCCACTCCTTGAACGTGCAGATAGTGTGTGACCTGATTCTACAAGTCTGTGCAAGGCACCCAGGCAGCTCCCACAACACCTACATCCTCAGACACCCCCCAGATCGTGTGTCGGTGATAGTGGTTGCATGCTGCACTCTGCACAATCTTGCACAACAGGTTGTTGAAACACTTGTGACACTGGATCCAGGTGCGCTGCACCACATCCTGGCAGCTCACGATCTCTGCCCCCTCCTCCCAGGCAGGTTTGGTCAAGGGTGGGAGGGTGGGGGGGTGCATCCTCTTCCCATCCTGGGCTACAAGCACTGAAGCACCGCCACCACCCCCCAACCCCCCACGCTGTGTTGCCACCTCCCCGAGGAGGGCAGCAAGGCAAATGTCAGAAAAACGAGGGGCGCAGTGTCCCCCCCTGCCTTACCCTCTGGCCTGGCCTGCTCACCAGCAGCTCTCTGGGGAGCCCTTCCACTGACCATGATTCACAGCCTTGGAAAGGCTGCAGTGGTTTTTTAAAAACAGGCCACTGGGTCACCCGGTGGTCATTGCAGTCCCGCCACTGCCCGTCTATCCCGCTGTCCACGGGAGCCACGATTCACGCTGGGTGGGCCTCAATTGGCCCGCCCACTTAAAATGGCGCAGACCCGATCGCGGGTGGTGATCGGGTCTGCGCCCACTCCCGCACTGCCCACCCGACAGGCAGAAAATTCTGCCTGTATATGTAATCCTTACCTGTATATATTGGACTAACCACTCACTTTGATTTTTGAGAAAAATCCTTTGGATCTTTTCAAAACAGACTATAGCAGGCCAACAAATTGAAAGGTTTGAAACCCACATTCTGTATGATTACACCAACATTTTGAAATTATTGCATTCCCATGTTATGATAAAATTGTTTTCCAACATTCATGTTGCCGTGAAAAAAAACATTTTTGTGGTGATGTGGTTTGTCCTCCAGCTCACTACATACTGTCATGACGCACACTGTGTAATCACTGATTGTTGGCTGCAGAACCAATCCTTTATTTTAAGCATAATAACTTGGGCACAAGACAATTCTTGATGCAAGGTGGATATTGTAGTAGACAGAGATTATGATGCTTTCCTTTCTTCTCTCCCTTCTCTTCTTCCTTTGATATAGTGAGAGGGAGAATTAATATTTTCTTACTTCTTAATCTCAACAGACTTCTTCATCACCATCCCTGGTTATGTCCTCTCCCACAGCCAGGGCAGACACACCAGAGGTGGGGGCATGATAGTACACTATTGGGTGGGAGAGAGTTCTCAATATTGACTCTGGACTAACAGGTCAAACAGGGGGCAAACCTCCTAGAGCTTAGAATATACTGTCCTCCTGACGAAACAATACTCTTCCAAGTTGAACACCACTGGGGGAAGCATTAAGTAGCAAGGGCACAGAATGAACTCTGGTCCATCGCTGACTGTGCTGGCCAAGTTCAGGCTAACTTGCTCTGTAAAATTTTTAGATATAGTCATGGCGATGCCTGCTGGACATTGTCATCTGCTACCTTCCTCCAGGCCGAAACAAGTGAAATCTCTGGAAAGCTTCCTGCACTCGAGCTTCAGGCTCATGAGAAGGAAAAACCTTCAATGAAGGCTGTTAATGCACAACTTCAGTCATTTTGTTTTGTGTTACAAACATTATTCTCAGTGGGCACTTCTGCAGCTTAGTAAAGAAAACAAGGTGGTAGCTGAGAGGCCTTTCAAAAAAGGTACATTGGTTATCTTTCTATGATATTGTTGAACTTTACTGATAATGGATGCTTGACCCATTGTTTTAATTTATCAGTTTATCTCCAGTGGCTGTTTTTCTAATTCCATCCTTTACGTTGTATTTTCAAATTCCCAACCTTACCAATTATGATTTTCTCTTTATGAATCTGTAAGCGAAGGCAATGAGGTTTGGATGTAACACAGAAATTTGTAAATGTGCAGATAGGATATCAAAGTGTGACCAACAAAACCCTTTCTACCCCCATCAACCTCCCCCACCTGCTGACACCTTTAAAGGGTGCAGAGAGGGGAGGGTATCAGGAGGGAGGAAGGGGTGTGGAGAGGAGTGGGTGTCCTGGGTGGTTTGGCGGGGGGGGGGCACAGAAAGGGGTGTGGAGGTAGGGGAAGAGTTGCGGATGTAGGGGAGAAGGGGTGCGGAGGGGTGGGGACGTACAGGTGAAATTGCATTGGAGAGGTCGGATAGGTCCATGTCTGCCTCCTGGGGAGCAAACTGAAGGTGGGTGTGGTATGGAGGAAGGGTGAGAATGACCAAGGGTAGGGTGAGGCAATAGGGTGGGAGGGTGAGGGTTCGATAATAGCAATGGGAGCGTTGGCAAGGATGGTTAGTAGGGACCCGGAGGCAGACACGGAATCCTCAGGGTGAGAAGGAAGAGATTGGGGAGGTGAATGTGGATGGGGTTGGGATTTTTGGGAAGGAAGGGAACGTGCATATTCACCTGGACAACCCCGAAGGAAAAGGGTTGGGGCTTGTAGGTAATGGAGGGGAGGAGGAATGTGATGTCAGGGGGCGTGGGGAAGATCCACTGTGATGGAGGATAGAACAGGTGAGCACAAGTAAAACCATTTTAGCACCAAGCTGTCCAAACTGAAAGTAAAACAAGATTCATGTTGGGCAAGAACATGAGCTGCGTGGGAGTGTGATCAATGGGTGGGTGGAGGTGCAGGTCATCTCAGATGGTCAACTGAAAGTGAACCCCAGCAGATAGCATTCAAAATGCTCAGAACATTGAGCTAAGTGTGAAATGTGAAGGACCCATGTATGTGGGAGAGTGCTTGCACGAGGCTTCAAAAGGCCCTGCCACACATACACTTCTCCCTCCAGAATCACCCATTGGCCGGCTGCTCCCTCCACAGTGACGGGTCTTCTGGGCTGCTTATTTCCACTTCTTCACTGGTTGCAGATGAGGATGTGGATGGAGCTAAGGGACTGGCTGCCTGAGGGTGTGGGTCCCTTGACAGGGCTCCCTGTGAGCCAAGGTAAAGATAATTAGTGCATGGTAGCACAGTCAAAAGAGGGGGGGGGAGAGCTCACAACTGAATTGAGGGAGGGATGATGTGGTGCAAGATCCTCAGGTGGGTGTTCGCCACTGTCACCACAGGCAGGGTCCACATCCTCACCAGTCAGCACGATGGCACGCTCCTCAAAGTGAGTGAGGGCTTAATGTGGGACACTCAACCCCCTGTCTGGGTTGTGCGAAGGCTTCCCCTGCATGGAAAAAGATAGATAGAGTGTGAGCAGGACACATGGCACTGTGTGGGATGTTTGTGTGGTGAGTGGAGTCATGGACGGGTTGAGGACACGAGCTCGAGAGGGTATCAGTCTGATAGAGAATGTGAGGATGTGTGTGTGAGAGTTAGTGGTGTTGCCCCTTGAGGTGTGAGATCCCTATGAGTATGTGATGGTTTGAGAGTGTGTGAGTTGAAAGTGATGAGAAGAGTGAGTACCCCTGGCGGAATGGATGAGCGCATTCACCCTGTAGTGACACTGGGTGGCTGTCCACTTTTGCAGGGCACTGGCGCTGACCAGCACTGCCACCTTCTGCCATGCTGGATTGGTGATACCGTTGCCCATCCTGCAGCCAGAGTGGGGTTAGAGGGCATCACGGCGGGCCTCCAGGGCATCCAAATGGCATTCCGGTGACACATCACTGAACTTGGGGTTGCCATCTTTTTGCCTTTTGTGGACATCTTTCCTGCAGCAGTCGTGGGCTGGAAGCACTGAGATGTGTGCTTGTGGCTGGACTTTAAATATGGCGCCCGGCATGCTGAAGCGGTGAGTTGATGGGCACTGCAAGCGAATGAGAACCCGCTTGCCATGGAAACGACGTGTTTCCTGGGAATGTATAATTAATGCGGCGGGTTTGGGGCGATACAGCGTGAAAACCCGTATCGCGGCCAGCGGGTAAAACTTGGAGCAAATCTGGGACAATTCTGCCCTGGGCGTTATTATTTAAAGAGGGTGTTCATAATTGATCTCATGTACAGAGCTCACCAAGGTATGTATAAGTTAAATAGTGAGGCATCGCTTCCACTAGTAAATTAGAGGCAACCAGTTTGAGAAATACAAAAAGAATTAAACAGTGGTAATAGAAATTTCCTAACATTTAGGAGCCTCTATTGCTGCTTAAGGAGAATCTGTAATTTAAAAATAACAAACAGAAAATGCTCAGCAGGTCAGACAACATCTATTGAGATTGAGAGAGAGACAGAGACAGAGACAGAGGTTTTTCCAGTCAGCAAGCAGAGGCAGGGCCAGCTCACCGATGTGTCAAATCACGTGGGGATACGTTGGACGTGTCCTGATGTCACCCCGCGTCATCTCGATTTTAAGTTCTGCGGGCGCGCAGCCGAACCAGCTGCACGCCGGAACTGTCAAAGGCCTGTTAAGCCCATTAAAAAACATATTAACTTGATTGATGGACCTGCCCGTCTAGCCTTAAGGTTGGTGGGCAGGCCAGGAGCCCAGGTGGGCCTCCGTAAAAGCATGAAACTTCACCCACGGGCAGTATGAGGTTTATTGAGGGCTTTTAAATGTTTATCAAATGTTTAAATAAAAGTTGAGGACATGTCCCAACGCATGTGACAGTGTCACATGACGGGACATGTCAGGGCAATTTTTTAATTACCTTTATGTCAACCTTTTATTCGGAGCTGATCTCCCTAAGACAGCACTTTGCCTCGGAGATCTATGCACTTTTTTGCGCAGTGTGTGTAAAAGAGTGCACTCCTGGCTGAGGGAATCCCCCGCCCACGCAGGGAGCGCATAGCGCTTCCTGGCAGACGTCATGCTGGGCGGGCCTTAATTGGCCGACCCACGTAAAATGGTGGTGCTCCCCTGACAGGGGCGCCGATCGGAAGGCCAGCCACCGGCGCCCGCTCCTGCACCTCCCCCCACAAAATGGGGGGAAAATATTCCCCAAAGTTGACGTTTCAGGTCACTGAGTTTTCATCGGAATGAATTTAAAATGCTAACTCTGTTTCTCTCTCCATAAATGATCTACTTGAGTGTTTTCTAGCATTATCTGTTTTTATTTCAGACTTTCAGCATCCACAAGTATTATTTTTGTTGTTGTTTTAAAAATGCAGAATAAGTAAAGGAGAATAAAATTGCATTAAGGGGCTCCTGGAGAAAAGACTGGCACTGAATTTAATAGACCAAATCCCTGTCTTATGGTGTAACGTTGAAAGATCTTATAAAATGATGGAGCCTGTCTGATTCCTTCAGTCCTTTCTGCTGTGTAAACAATGTTGAGCTGATTACTGAGGAAATGCTGTGGAAGGGAAGCCATGTCAAACATCCTGACTGTAGAAAGCAACCACATTCGATTCATTGAGAAAGATCCCACTGCCTACCTCATCCTGTTTTAATTTATGTTTTGAAGGAGTGAGGATACCTGATTTCTAAACCAACCTACTTCCAGTAGTTCAGAATATAATATTTCCAACATCTCCTATTGCTCTTCAGTTTGTTCTTTCACTGCTAACTGTCTTACAACCTTCAGAGCCGCAGAGTATGTTTTTGGGATGATTGTGTCAGTCTTGTTTTAAAATAGAACAGGCTTAGTCTCTGGGTTTAAAAACCATGACTTACAACTGGGATTTATTTTTTCATGTAATATTTTCCATAATCCATTGTTAAATGTATCATCTCCTTTGCATCTTAAGAGTTTTTGTGAGGCACTGTAACAATTCACGAGCTACTGATCTAAATCAGAAAATGCATTGCAGGTATCATGTTTTAAGCAATTTTTTTTTTGCAGTGTAGGATTCAAGCAGGCTCCATAGAAAGATATGAAATTTGGAAAGTAGTCTGACAGTAAAATTATCTTATAAAGTTGAAAAAAAGCTTTTGGACAGATTACGAGGAGCCTGTGCAACATGTTCTCCAACATGTTAATTGTATTAAAATTGAGTGTTCAATTGCATTCCAGTAGCAGACATTAACTGGGGATTCACTTGTGCTCTTGTATATATAGGAGCTGACTGTAACTGTAGTTGGTGGGTTTGGAGGTGCATGTTTGCAATGTGTGCCCCTATTAAATAGAAGCTTTTCAGTGTAAGAATTAGTCTCCTGTTCTATCCTTCACTGCAAGACCAAACGGAATAGAACAGAGATTTTATGTTGCTAGTGGGTGGACAAGCAAACAAAGTCCCCCAGAGTGAACATGCTGACTTTGCTGAGCACAAACCTCAAAAAAAAGTAGATTTTACTTAATCCATTTGAATTTTTGCAGAATGCTTTTCCAAGATAGGTTGGTCTTCAGAGAAAAGGTTGTCTATCAATAAATATCCTTCCACTGCCATGTATTTTCTTTTTATTCTGTTCTACTCCTTACCTTAATTGGGCTCCTGCCCATCACACGAACCAAGCCAAGAGATAAAGAATGACAGCCAGCATTACATGTCCACAAACTGGGCATTTGTGAGTTTGATGTCCACCGCACAAACCCGAGTGTCTCACAATGAACAGCAAGAATACAAGATAATAGGTCATTTCCTTCAGTTCTACAAATTCTAAAGAAAGAATCTAGTAAGGAGCAACTAAGGACACTGCTGGTCTTAACACACCAAAGCAAAGCTCATGCCTTTGTGTAACTTAATTAGGTACAGCCAGTGAGAAATGTAGGTAATTCAAAATTACACATTTTACCAGAAAATGTTTTTTTGGAAAATGTGGCCCCCTGAGCAGAATGCTGAAATATACAAAATGCCTAGCTGCTTGTCCTTTTTTATGTCTAAATGAAGGTGTCAGCTTGTGTTACAGCTCTGGTAACTGGGCACTCGAGCAGACTAATTACATATGCCAGTGGAATCAAGCAGAATGTTTTGCAAAGCTCTGAAAGTGACCTTCATCCCGTAGTTTCAGATGGGCTATCTGGGGAAATGTTAATTCTCTCTTTCCTCCTATCTTCCATCCCTCTCATCCCCACAACCTGATCAGCTGTGATCTTATTGAATGGCAGAGCAGGCTTGAGGGGGCCGAATGGCCTACTCTTGCTCCTAATTCTTGTGTTCAACTCCCCACCCTGAAACCCTCCCTCTTCCCTTCTCTACCCCAGGGATGCATCATTCTTTACATTTAAGAGAATTCTGAAAGTGAAAGTGCAACTTGAGGCAGGAACATGTGTGATCTGTTGTTGAATAGGAGTGGCTTGAGCAGTGAAATTTTTCTGAATGATAATTCTAACCAAGTTACTGTGGAAACAAAGCTCTGAGCATATTTTTTCCTCTCTGACCCTGTATCATAGATGAAATTCTATTAACCCAGCTTATCCAGAGATTTATGATTTAAACCTTGCTCCTGTAGTTTGTATTAATTTTTCTTGTATCTCCAACATTTTTACCTTCCTGTTTTAAAAAGCTAGTTGTTGATGAGTTCTGTAAGGACCAGCTGCTGTCTGGTTACTTGGGTGAGGTATTGCTCTTCATCTCGTAATTCAGTCCTTCAGCTGAGACTAATCCTGTTTACGTGTGAGCATTTTCAAAACAAGGGGTTGCCATCAGGAAAAGGATCCCTGCTCCATTTTTGTTTGCAGTCCAACCTCTTGACTGGAGCACTCCACTGTTAGTGCCTCAACACAGGCCAGACATTTAATCTTTATTGTCTGTTCATCTCAATATTGCATCATACACTACATTTATTCACTTTGGCACCTGGATGTCAAATTAATTCAGCATAATGAAAAGTCCATCACTGATATTAGTAAGAGGTAGCATTAAATGCTATAGAAACTGTAGAGTATCACTGTTATCATAAAATACTATACCTGCACTCTGGGCTATTGGACTCATCTCCTACAATTCAAACCACTCAAAACCAAATAGTGGCATTATAGTTTACAGTAGTGTTCTCTTGAATCCATCCCAAACAGAAGTGTACAGCAGGAGTATCCACTGTATCACATAATAGAAGTTGCATGTTGCTAGGCTATTCAAACCCAATAAAGCAAACTACCACTGAGCATTTTCTGAGAATAGTTTGGTCAAATTGCATGTACATTGGTGACTGTGTCATGCCGTCCTCATTGCCTATGACCTCTATGTGTCTTTCAATATAGCTAACCAATCTATTTATCTCTGTCAGCTCAAACATTTAACCATCTCCTGGTTCTATTTCAACTTGTTCTTTTTGCAACCAGGCAATCTTCTTAAATGTTTATAAGAACATAAGAACTAGGAACAGGAGTAGGCAATTCAGCCCCTTGATCCTGCTCCACCATTCAATACGATCATGGCTGATCTCATTTTGGCCTCAACTCCAATTTCCCATCCTCTCCCCATAAACTTTCAACCCGTTACTAATTAAAAATCTCTCTATCTCCCCCTTAAATTTATTCAGTGTCACAGCATCCACTGCACTGTGAGGTAGTGAATTCCACAGATTCACGACCCTTTGAGAAAAGTAATTCCTCCTCATCTCTACCACCCCTTAGCCTAAAACTATGGCCTCTCATTCTAGAATGCCCCACAAGGGGAAACGTCCACTGCATGTCTACTTTGTCTATCCCTTTTAGCATCTTATATACCTCAATTAGATCTTCTCCCATCCTTCTAAAATCTAGCGAGTATATGCCTAAACTGCTCAATTTCTCCTCATAAGACAAGCCCCGCATCTTTGGAATCAATCTAGTGAACCTCCTCTGAACCATCTCCAATGCAACTACATCCTTCCTCAAGTAAAGGGACCAAAACTGTGCACAGTACTCCAGGTGCAGTCTCACTTTTATACTCTATTCCTTTAGCAATAAATGCCAAAATTCCATTTGCCTTCCTTATTACCTGCTGTACCTGCATACTAGCTTTCAGCGATTCATGCACAAGGACACCCAGATCCCTCTGCACTGAAGCATTCTGAAGTTTCTCTCCATTTAAATAATAAGTTGTCTTTTTATTCTTCCGACCAAAATGGATAACCTCACACTTATCCATATTAAACTCCATCTGCCAAATTTTGGCCCATTCACCTAACCTGTCCATATCCATTTGTAAATTTCTTATTTCTTCATTGCAACTTACTTACCCACCTATTTTGGTGGCATCTGCAAATTTAGCTGTAGTACCTTCTAACCCTGAATCCAATTCATTAATATAGATTGTAAAAAGTTGGGGCCTAAGGACCGAACCCTGTGGCACCCCAGCAGTTACAGTTTGCCATCCAGAAAAAGACCCATTTATCCCGACTCTCTGCTTTCTGTTGGCTAGTCAATCTCCTATCCAAGCTAATACATTATCCCTAACTCCGTGTGATCTTATCTTGTGTATTAATCTTTTGTGTGTCACCTTATCAAAGGCCTTCTGGAAGTCCAGATATACTACATTTACAGGATCCTCATTATCCACTTTGCTTGTCACATCTTCAAAGAACCCTAGCAAATTAGTCAAACACGATTTAATCTTCATAAAACCATGCTGACTCTGATGGATTGCATTTTGACTTTCCAAATGCCCCATTACTACTTCCTTAATAATGGATTCCAACAATTTCCCAATGACAGACGTTAAACTAACTGGCCTATAGTTTCCTAATTTCTGCCTCCCCCCCTTTTTGAATAAGGGCATTATATTAACATTTCTCCAATCCACTGGAACCTTTCCAGAATCCAGGGAATTTTGGAATATTATAGCCAATGCATCCACTATCTCTGCTGCCACTTCCTTTAAGACCTTGGGATGTAGGCCATCAGGTCCTGGGGACTTGTCACCCTTTAATCCCAATAATTTGCTCTGTACTTTTTCCTCTAGTGATGGTGATTGTTCTAAGTTCCTCCTTCTCCATACCCTCTGCACTACCTGTTACTTTTGGGGTGGTACTAGAGTCCTCCACCGTGAAAACTGAGGCAAAATATTGATTAAGTGTCTCTGCCATTTCTGCGTTCCCCATTATTAACTCCCCAGCCTCATCCTCCATGGGACCAACATTCACTTTAGCTACTCTCTTTTTACATACTTGTAGAAGCTTTTGCGATCAGTTTTTACATTTTGCGTTAGTTTTTTTTCATAATTTAACTTTGCTCTTTTTATTATTTTTTTAGTAACCCTTTGTTGATCATTAAAAGTTTCCCAATCTTCCAGCCTGCCACGGACCTTGCAATTTGTTATGCCTTAGTTTTTGCCTTTATGCTTTCTTTAACTTCCTTGCTTAGCCATGGATGCTTCCACAACCCCCCACCCGCCCCGCACCACACACCCCGCCCCCCACCCCCCCCCCCTCCACCCCCCTCCGCCCCCCCTTATCATCTTTCTTCCACATTGGGATATATTTTACTTGAGAGGAATTGAATATCTCCTTAAATATCATATTTATGCTCCTATTCCCATGCAGTCACTTTTGGTGTGCCTTCACCTAAACCAGAGAGGCACCTGTGCCCTTGTAGAAAGGGTAATTCAGGTAATGGGAAAGATTTAAATTAGTTGGGGGTCTAGAAGGGGAAAATCCACCCATAAGGTCAAAGTATGAGTAAAAAGCCTAGCAGGGCAAATGGATATTGTGGGGACAGATACCCACATGAATATTCCATGCATAAATGCACATCGCATAAGAACCAAAAGAAAAGAACTAGAAGCACAAATTCAACTTGAAGTGCTGGATACAAGCTGGGCATGATTTGAAGCAAAATATCCCCATTTGCATTATCTATCGGAAAGGGCAGAACGTTTTGGGCATTGGAGGCATTGCAATATTGATAAAATACTAATTTCAGAAACCGAAATAAGGAAGTTTGGTGTGTATGATAAGGCAATGGAAGCATTATGGGCAATAGGGAGAGACTGGTGGCATAGTGGTAATGTCCAGGCTAATGCCCTAGGGACTTAGATTCAAATCCTACCACGGCAGATGGTGGAATTTAAAATTCAACTGATTAATTCAAGATATTCTGGAATTGAAAGCTAGGGCAGAATTTTTACCTCAGCGCACGCCCGACCCGCTCGAGTGTAAAACAATGCACCTTGACATCGGGCAAGCGTGGGAATCGGTGGCGTGCCCGCCAACAATTAAAAGGCCCATTAAAGGCCATTAAAAAGGGTAATTAACTTAAATTTTTCACTGCTTGTCCAACCTTACGGTTGGCGGGCAGGCATAAGGGCCAAGCGTCCTTTGCACTTTTTAGGAAACCTCATCCACGGGCGGGATGAGGTTTCCAACAGCAAATAAAAATAAAATAAAAATATTTTACATTTCATTTATAACATGTCCCCCTGCTCATGTGACAGAGTCACATGAGGGGACATGTTTTATCACGGTTTTAAAACCTTCATTATTTTTTTGATAACGGCTCATCTCCCTGAGGCAGCTCTGTGCCTCAGGGAGATTTTCAAGCGTGCGTTCGCAAAAACGTGCAAAGTTTGCGCTCACCCTCCTCCCCGCCTGCATGGGCAAGCTGCTCACGTTTCATGCTGGGCGGGCCTTAATTTGCCTGCCAGTGTGAAATCGCAGCCTAGCCCCGATCGTGGGTGATGGTTGGCTTCCCGACCACCTCCGCTTCATTAATGCCCTTTAGGGAAGGAAATCATAAGATAAGCCCCGCATCTTTGGAATCAAGTCCTCACCAGCTCTGGCCTACATGCAACTGCAGAGCCACAGCAATGTATTTGACTTTAAATTGCCCTCTGAAAGGGGGAGCAAGCCACTCAGTTGTACCAACCCACTTGGAAGCAGCTTGGAAAAAGAATCAAATCAGACAGATCACTTGACATCAACTTAGACCTCAAAAATGACAACAACACACCTAGCCACATCTACCTTGCAGTGTCCTCCTTACTAACATCTTGGGACTAGTGCCAAAATTGGGAGAGTTGTCCCATAGTCAAGCAACAGTCTGACATAGTCAGTCAATACTCCAGAAACCACCATCACCATCCCTGGGTATACTCTGTCCCATCGGCAGGACAGACCCAGCAGAGGCAGGGGCACAGTGGTATACAGCTGGTAGAGAGTTTCCCTGGGAATCCTCAACATTGCCATGAGACTTCATGGTTCCAGAGTCATTGGGTCAAACATGGCCAAGGAAACCTCCCACTGATTACCACTTCCTGCCCTCCATTAGTAAATGAATCAGTACTCCTCCATGTTGAACATCACTTGGAGGAAGCACTGAGGATGACAAGGGCACAAAATGTACCCTGGGTTGGGGACTTCAATGTCCATCATCAAGAGTGGTTCAGCAGCACCACTACTGGCTGCTACAGGAAGAGGCAGCTCTTCCAATTTCATCATCCTTAATGATGGGGGAGCCAAGCACAACAGTGTAAAAGAAAAGGCTGAAGCATTTGCAGCTATCTTCAGTTCAACACTGCCCAGGACAAAGCAGCCCACTCAATCGGCACTTCATCCGCCACCGCTACACTGCAATCTCTCCACCACCGATACACTGTGGGAACAGTGCACACTATATACAAGATACAGACATGCAAACTAGGAGGAGTAGGCCATTCAATAAGGTCATGGCTGATCTGATTGAAACCTCAACTCCACATTCCTGTCTACCCCTGATAACCTTTCACCCCCTTTAATTATTAAGAATCTACCTAGCTTGCCTTAGAAATATTCAAAGACTTCCTTCCTCAAAAGGCAGTGAAAGCAGAGTTCCAAAGACGCATAAAAAATTCTCAACTGCCTTAAAAGAGCAACCACTTATTTTTAAACTGTGACCCCGAGTCCTAGATTCTCGTACAAGAAGGAACATCCTCTCCACATCTACCCTGTCATGATCCCTCAGGGCCTTAAAGGTTTCAATCAAGTTGCCTCTTACTCCTCCAAACTCCAGCGGATACAAGCCCAGCCTGTCCAACCTTTCCTCGTAAGACAACCGGCCCATTCTTGGTATTAGCCGAGTAAACCTTCTCTGAACTGCTTCTAAAACATTTACATCCCTCCTTAAATAAGGAGACCAGTACTGTACACAATACTCCACATGTGGTTTCGCAACTGCCCTGCACAACGGAAGCATAACCTCCCTACTTTTGTAATCAATTCTCCTCACAATAAGCGGATAACATTCTTTAAGCTTTCCTAATTACTTGCTGTGTCTTCATTGTAGTCTTCTGCGATTCATGCTCTAGAACACCCAGATCCCTCTGAATATTGGAGCTTTACAATCTCTCACCATTTAGATAATATGCTTCTTTTTATCCTCCTGCCAAAATGGACAATTACACATTTGACTCCATTTGCCAGATCTTCACTCACTCACTTAATCCATTTATGCCCCTTTGTAGCCTCCTGACACCCTCTTCACAACTTACTTTCCTACCTATCTTCGTGCCATCAGCAAATTTAGCAACCATACCTTTGGCCCCTTCATTCAAGTCATTTATATAAATTGTAAAAAGTTGAGGCCCTAGCACAGACCCCTACGGGACTCCACTCATCACATCTTGCCAACCAGAAAAGGACCCATCTATGTCTACTCTGTGTTTCATGTTAGCTAGCCAATCTTCTATCCGTGCCAATATGTTGCCCCCTACACCATGAGCTTTTATTTTCCACAATAACCTTTGATGTGGCACCTTATCAAATACTTTCTGGAAATCTAAGTACAGTATATCCACTGGTTCCCCTTTATCTACAGCACATGTGACTCCTTCAAAAAACTCCAGTAAATTGGTTAAACATGATTTCCCTTTAACAAAACCATGTTGACTCTGCATGATTGTCTTGAATTTTTCTAGTCCTGCTACAACAAATTTAATAATAGCTTCTAACATTTTCCCTATGACAGATGTTAAGCTAATTGGCCTGTAGTTTCCTGCTTTCTGTCTCCCTCTTTATTTAAATAAAGGAGTTACATTTGCTATTTTCCAATCTAATGGCACCTTCCCGAATCTAGGGAATTTTAGAAAACTAAAATCAACGCATCAATTATCTCACTAGCCACTTCTTTTAAGATGCTAGGATTTCGTCCATCAGGGCCTGAGGATTTGTCAGCCCACAGTTCCAACAATTTGCTCAATACCACTTCCCTGGTGATTGTAATTTTCCGGAATGCCTCCATCCCTCCCTTCCATTTTGTCATTTATAGTTATTTCTGGGATATTATTTGTATCCTCCATGGTGAAGACCGATGCAAAATATCTGTTCAATTCATCTGCCTTCTCCTTAATTTCCATTACTAGTTCCCCAGACACACTTTCTATAGGACAAATGCTCACTTTGTTAACTGTTTTCCTATTTAAATATCTGTAGGAACTCTTACTATCCGTCATTATATTTCTAGCTAGCTTTCTAATTTTTTTCATCCTTATTAATCTTTTTGTCATTCTTTGCTGTTCTTTATATTCTGTGCAATCTTCTGACCTGCCACCCATCTTTGTGTAATTATATGTTTTTTTCTTAAGATTTGATGCTGTCTTGAACTTTTTTAGTTAACCACGGATAGCGGGTCCTCCCCTTTAGAATTATTCTTTCTCATTGGAAAGCATCTATTCTGTGTATTCTGAAATATTCCTTTAAATGTCTGCCACTGCATCTCTGATGACCTATTTCTGAACCTCATTTGCATCTTTGATTTAGCTAGCTCTGCTTTTGTGTACTCAAAATTGCCTTTATTTATGTTTAAAATACTAGACTTGGGCCAATTCGTCTCTCCTTCAAACTGAATGTAAAATTCAATCATATTATAATTGCTGCTACCTAGGGGTGCCTTCACTATGAGGTTATCAGTTAATCCTATCTCGTAGCACTATACCATGTCTAGTAAAGCCTGCTCTCTGGTTGGCTGCAGAACGTGCTATTCTAAGAAACTATCCCAAAAACATTCTTCACTATCTTTGCCCATCTGGTTTTTTTCAGTCTTTACTTAGATTAAAATTCCACATGAATATCACTGTACCTTTCTAACAAGCTCCCATTATCTCTTCCTTTATACTCTATCCTACTGTGTAGTTAAAATTAGGGGGCCTGTATATCACTCCCACAAATGCCTTCTTGTCTTTACCATTTCTCATCTTAACCCAAATCACTTCTACATCCTGGTTTCCTGAACTTAAGACATCCCTCTGTAATGTGCTAATACCATCATTAATTAACAGAGCCAACCCTCCAATTTTTCCTAACTTCCTAATCTTCCTAAATATCACTCAATATCCAGGTCCCATGTCACTGTATAGCCATGTCTCCAATGATTATCAGACCATACATATTTATTTCTACTTGCATTATCTTTTATCTGTTTTGTTTTGAATGCTACATGTATTCAGATACTGAGCCTTTAGTTTTGTCCATTTATTATTTTTGTAATGTCTAGCCTTATTTGCTGTTTTACTCTTAGATTTGTACACTCTGATCCTTCCTGCCATGGTTTGTTTATCATGTCCCATATTTCTCTCTTGCCTCATATCTACCCTTTGGTTTACCACATCTGCCCAAATTTGATCCTTTGCCCCCATTTTAAGTCCTTTCTATTTCCTCAGCTATACAGCTGTCTAGAACACCAGCCCCAGCACAGTTCAGGTGTAGACTGTCCCAACAGTACAACCCCCACTTTCCCCAATACTGGTACCAGTGCCTCACAAACTGGAACCCACATCTCCCACATCAGTCTTTGAGCCACACATTCATTTCTCTAATCTTATTTGCCCTATGCCAATTTGCATGTGACTCAGGTAATAATGCAGAGGTTTTTAACCTTTGAGGTTTTGCTTCTTAATTTGGTGCCTAGCTCCTCATACTGACTATTCAGAACCTTCTTCCTTGTCCTGCCTATGTCGCTGGCACCTACATGAACCACAACAACTAGATCCTCCCCTTCAATGGGTAGAACCTTCGGCTCGGCGAGTGGGGGCGGGGCCCACTCACCAAAGCTATAAAATGACATGGCGACGTCCGATGTCACCGCGCGTCATTTAAATTGCATGCCCGCCGAACTGTCAAAGGCCTATTAAGGCCATTTAAAAAGCCAATAGAGCAATTAGGTGAGCTGCCCATCCAACTTTAAGGTTGACGGGCAGGCGAAGAGCCCAGGCGGCCTTCACATTTTTCACCAAACCTCATCCATGGGCGGGATGAGGTTTCAGGAACGTTTTTAAAGTGTTTGAAAAATTTTTAATAAAATTAATGGACATGTCGCAGCTCATGTGACAGTTTCATGAGAGGGGATATGCCCTTTTTTTTACCCTTAATTAATGTGTTATAAGTGAAAGTAATCTCCCTTTTCTGCGCTCTTTCGCATGCATGCATGTTCGAAAGGGCGCACTCCGCAACTCAGGCAACCTGCTCCCCGCCCGCATAGGGAGCACTCAGCGCTTCCAGGCATGCGTCACGCTGGGTGGGCCAATTAAGGCCCACCCACGTAAAATGGCAGTGCCAAGCCGATCAGGGGCACCGATCATCCGCCCGTCCACCCCCGCACAACCCCCTGGAAAGAGAGAAAGCTCTCCCCTATGTTTCTCTCCAGCGCTGAGCAAATGTCCCCAAACCCTGGCACCGGGTAGGCAACATAGCCACCAGGACCCTTGCTCTTTGCTACAGAGGACAGTGTTAATCCCCTCCCTATATTGTCCCCTACTGCCACTACATTCCTTTTTGCTCCCCCCACATGGTACTACAGTGCCATGGTCAGTCATGTCATCCACCCTGCAGCCCCCACTCTCATGCAATCAAGCTGAAAGAAGCTCAACCTGTTGGATAATTGCAGAGGCTGACACTCCTGCCCTCTGGGTGCCCTTGCCTGCCTCAGCTGCGGTCACTCCTAGCTATCCCTGACCACCTTCCAAATCAGAAGACCCAATCCTAAGGGGTGTGACTGCCTCCTGGTACAAAACTTCCCCCTACCTGATGTGTCGCACATAAAAAAAAAGTAAGGGATATCAACAGTTAACAGCAAACGTTTTGATAAACATAAAGAAAAAGAGAGTGGCAAAAGGGAATGTGGGTCTATTAAAGATGGAACTTTAGTAGAAAAGGAAATGGCAGACCTGTTAAATGAATACTTCATATCCATTTGCACAATGGATGATCAGAACAAAATACCAGGAGCACAAGAGGCTCTAAAAATAAGATGTAGGGAAGAACTAGGTCGATTTAGTATAAGTTTTTTTAAAAATGGCAATGGAGAGAATAATGGATCATATAAGATAGGAAAATCCACAGGATATAATGGCCTCTGCTGTCGAATATTAAAAGTAGGTGGTAAGAAAATTGTAGTTGCATTAGTCATCATTTTTCAAAGCTCTCTGTGTTCAGAAATTTTGCATTTGGATTGGAAAATGTCTTTGCTATTACAGAAGGGATGGTTAGAAAAAAGATGAGTGATCTAATTAAGGTATTTAAAATGATAAAAGGCTTCAATATGTTAGATACCAAGAAACTGTTCCCTCTGGTGGGGGAAATCCAGAACAAGGAGGCATAAAATTAGAACTAAGCCATTCAGGAATGAAATCAGAAAACACTTTTTCACACAAAGGAAATTGGAAATCCAGAACCTTTTTCCCTGAGAAATTTTCAAAACTGATCTTGACTGAATTTTTTGAAGATAGAGGGATATGAAACAAAGGTGGGTAAAAGCAGTTGAGATACAGATCTAATTAGATGATAGAACTGCCTCAAGGGCTGAGTGACTTACCTTGGTTCTTACGTTCCCATGTTGGAAGTCTTCCCATCCTTGGTCCTAGAACTGTCAATCTACAGCAGCATGTGGATATGAGATTGTCCACAAACATGGAATCAGCTTCCATACATAGAATGCAAGGCATTAGTCTACCTCTCTGTCACTATCTTTGATCCCTTTGTCATTTTCATGCTGACCAGAGAGAAGTAACTTGTTGTCCAACATTGATAATAATCTGAGCTTTCTCCTATCACATACTATGAAGCAAAGGGTACAGTTTTTCTGTGAAAGAAACACTGACATTGAATGTAATATTATAGGAACATGGGAGAGGCCATTCAGCCCATCGAGCCTGCTCTGCCATTCAATGTGATCATGGCTGATCGAGCACTTCAATGCCTTTTACCCACACTGTCCCCATAACCCTTTACATTATTGTTAATCAGAAATCTATCAATTTCTACCTTAAACATACTCAATGACTGAGCTTCCACAGCCCTCTGGGGTAGAGAATTCCAAAGATTCACAACCCTCTGAGTAAAGAAATTTCTCCTCACCTCAGTCCTAAGTCCTAAGTGGCTTCCCCCTTCTTTTGAAATTGTGTCCCCTGGTTCTAGACTCCCCAACCAGGGGAAACATCTTACCTACGCCTACCCTGTCTATACCTTTAAGTATTTTGTAGGTTTCAGTGAGATCACCTCTCATTCTTCGAAACTCTAGAAAATACAGGCTCAGTTTGCCCAACCTCTCTTCATAAGACAGTCCAGCCATCCCCGGAACAAATCTGGTGAACCCTTGTTGCACTCCCTCTATGGCAATCGTATCCTTTCTGAGGTGAGGGACCAAAACTGCAGACGGTACTCCAGGTGCAGTCTAACTAAGCTTCTATACATTTGAAGCAAAACTTCACTACCCCTGTACTCAAATCCTCTTGTGATAAAGGCTAACATTCCATTAGCATCCCTAATAGCTTGCTGCATCTGCATGTTAGCCTTCAGTGACTTATGGACAAGGACATGTAGGTCCCTTTGTACATTTACACTTTCTAATCTCTTACCATTTCAGCATTTGCTCCTTCTACCAAAGTGGGTAACCTTACATTTTTCCACATTATTTTCCTTCTGTCATGCTCTTGCCCACTCACTAAGTCTGTCCAAATCCTCCTGCAGCCAATTTACATCTTCCTTACAATAAACATTCCCGCCTAGCTTTGTATCGTCCGTGAACTTAGAAATATTACGTTTGGTCCCCACATCCAAATCATTGATATGTATTGTGAACAGCTGTGACCCACTCGTCAGAGCCTGCGAATGCGAGAATGACCCGTTTATTCCTACTCTCTGTTTCCTGCCTGTTAGGCAATCCTTAATCCATGCCAGTGTAATGCCTCTTATCCCATGTGCTTTTATTTTGCTAATCAACCTCCTGTGGGGGACTTTATTAGAAGCCTTCTGAAAATCCAAGTATACTATGCCCATCAACTCTATCAATTTTGTTGGTAACATCCTCAAAAAGCTTCAACAAGTTTGTCAAACGTGATTTCCCTTTCTCAAATCCATGCTGACCATGCACAACCAGATCATGATTATCCAAGTATCCATTTATCACACCCTTTATAATAGATTCTAGCATTCTCGCTATCACTGATGTAAGGCTAACAGGTCTGTACTTCCCTGTTTTCTCTCTCACTTTCTTCTTAAATAGTGGGTGACATTTGCTGCCTTCCAATCTTCAGGAAACATTCCTGAATCTATAGAATTTTGGAAAATTATCACCAATGCTTCCAATAGCTCCATAGCAACCCTTTTCAACACTCTGGGATGCAGAATTTCAGGTCCTGAGGACTTATCAACTTTCAGTCCCGTTAATTTCTCCAGTACAACCTTCTTACTTATACTAATTTCTTTCAACTCTTCATTCTCCCTAACCCCTTGGATCTGTAAACCTTGGAGATTTCTTGTATCTTCCTCAGTGAAAACAGACACAAAGTAATCATTTAGCTTCTCTGCCATTTCTCTTGACTTTGAATTCTCCTGACTCTGCCTGCAATGGCCACACATTTCTTTTGGCCATACGCTTCCTTTTTACATACCTATTGACTAAACTTGAGTGTGTGTGTTTGCAAAATAAGAGAATAATAAAATGGAGCAAATGTGTAGCTGTGCATGGGTGTGTATGGTATTTCCTCATTGGGAATGTTTGTCAACAGTAGTGCACTGAGATTTCAGATAACATTTGGAAACCACTCTAACTTTGCTTGTAGTTCTCTGTAAGGTAAATGAAGTCAGTGCTCAAGCTTCAAGATGATTTTTGCATCAATAGTTCACATCAACCAATCTGGGATCAATAAAATATATTGTCTCTTTCTCTCTCTCCCAACATTTTAACTGGCTCCTTCCCACTGTACTGTTTTTTTTTATTTTCTCTACAAGCTATACTCATGGTCTTTTGGACATTACATTTTCATTAAATTAGCAATCAGGCAGTTTTGAGCCGCTGGCTGGTGCCCATGAGAAACAGGATTAAGATTATCCAAACTCATTTCAGAATGAGCTCTTACAGCTGGAAAAAATAAATAATTTCAGGATCTTAAATCTGGGATGCATTTAAATCTAAGTGTGCTGTGCCTACCAATTGTCACCACTGTATTGTCACCTAATATTGTTCAATGAGTTATAACTGTGCAAAATTAATACTAAGCATACTGACTTGATCATACCTTGAGTGTGAGAAACGCTACATCAGGCAACAAACTTAGATAAATCTTAACACACACACTTTCATACACACTCTTACATACACATGGGGGATACCTTCCCCAGACAGTTGAAGGAGGGAGCTGGTAAAATCAGAAAAAGAGTTATCCAGCCAATATCCCAATGTCTTCCCATCTCCTTCTGTCTCCCCCAAATGTGGGTTAGAAATCTTGTACCAGTAACAGGAAAGGCAACTAAAGTATTTAAGGAGGCAACTGAGAGAAATTTTGCACTTGCAATAGCTATTTGCCAACAGTGGATGTGGTGACGCATAGCGTCTGGAACATGGCAGCTTAGGAGAGGCGAGTGCACAGCATGAACTTATTGGGAAGAATTTTGCCATCGACGACCGGGGGCAGGGCCGGCTCTCCAGTGCATAAAATGTGATGTCAGACGGGCGTCCCGATGTCACCGCGCGTCATTTAGATTTTCAGTTCGGCAGGTGCACAGCCCAATTGGTAGGTGCGCAGCCGACTCAGCCGCATGCCTGCCGAACTGTCAAAGGCCTATTAAGGCCATTTGAAACCTAATTAATTCAATTCAATGAGCTGCCCGTCCAACCTTAAGGTTGGCGGGTGGCAGGCAAAGAGCCCAGGTGGCCTTCACGTTTTTCATGAAACTTCATACACGGGCGGGATGAGGTTTCATGAAATGTTTCAAAATCTAATAAAAATTTATACTTTTATTCTTTGACATGTCCCAGCTCATGTGATAGTGTCACATGAGAGGACATGTTTTAAAACTGTTAAAAAACCTTTATTTAAAACTTTAGCCTCAGGGAGATCTCTGCGCTCTTTCATGCACTTGCGCAAAAGACCGCAGGGAACCTCACAGGGAATGCCCCCTCGCCCGCACAGGGAGCGCTCAGCGCTTCCTGGCGAGGGTCACGCTAGGCGGCCCACCCACATAAAATGGTGGCGTGTCCCCAATCGGGTTGACGCCCGCCCCCGCACAACCCCCCTGACGGGGGGAGACTTCTGGCTGTTGAAGCCTGCAACTGGCAGGCACTCAGTCCTATAAAGGTGAAAATCAGCAACCTGATATCAACCATACGCACGGGCTTGTGCTGATTGCAGCAGTTCATTGAGGCTGATATTAATGATAGTGGTCTTATTAAGGAAATTGCTGCCATTTCCTGCAGTAGACTTTTGCAACTCAACAGGGCTACAGACTTTCCCCATCTCCACTCCATTTCATTCAAAGGAAGCTCCAATCTCTGAACCCGTTGTGAAGCCTTTAAATCCTTTGCGCTGAATCATGATCCCGACTTGTCCTCATGCCCGCCATCCCTAATTGGATGGCGATCTCAGAGACGGATTCCTAACTGGACATCTCCCAGAAAGCTCAACTGAAAGGCCCATTATTCCCAACCAGGAAATCACCCATCGTTTGTGCAAAAAGGTGGCAAGTTTTTACCAATGTTCATGTGTGCACTCACATGCTATCTCACATGCATACTCTTAAACACACCCACACCCTCTTTATGTGCACTCATTTCATACTCCTTCCCCATCACTTGGTACAATTCTAGTAAAGCTCTGCTCTGTTCTCTGTGCTGTCTCCTGTTTAACCTTGTGGACAAGCCTGATTCTGCACTTGCAACTTTGAAATTCATCTGTCAAAAGCTTCAGTGAAAGGTACAACGGGCTTATCGTTGAATCCTATGGCCTGAAAATAAATGTTAGGCAATTGGTTTTAATCATGACAAATGGTGAAACGCTTTCAAAAACTCTGGAAATTACAAAGTGATTTGTTTATCTCTTGTTTATGCCTCAAAGTTAGAATCAATAATTTCAGACTTGTGTGAAGAGGAATATATTCTTTGGGGTATGCAAAACAGTAACAAATGTAACATGGCCTGATCAGACAATAAAATTATGTGTTTATAAAATTTGAAGCAATGGGGATATTTGGCCTTTCTTGGTGCCAGAATCCATTTTAAAACTGGCTATTTAAATTCATTGAATAATTTCACTGGGAACTTAATTACTTTTGTCTAAATGAAAATTTTATGAAATAACTCTGGTTAAAAAATGCTTCAGTAAGCTAAACGAAAGTATACAACAAACAACTTGCTTCGTAGTTTTGCTATCATATGAATGACCTTATTTAAAACTATTTTTCTTTTCCTCAATGATCTCTGTGATTAACGTGGTTTAATTATGGTTCTATTATCATAGATCTTTACACATCAGGAAGTGTTGGCATGTTATGACACTTATGATATGTGAACTATATAAATTTAAACACAAACCAGGTGAGGGAACAAAAGAACATAATTTAGTTGTCAATCTTTAAGAAGGTTTTGCAATTATTAGAAAATTGACTCAAATGAATTCAAAGAGAACAAATCAATTCTCATAAATTTGAATAGACTGACTTTATAATTGAGTTGAAATGTTTCACAGGCTTGTTCAAATCCCTTAGTCAAGTTCAGGATGTTTGCAGTGATTTCAATCTCTCTGGCCCAGGAAATGGCTGCCAGCTTGATTTAATATGTCCCACACTGAAAACTTATATTTTGAGAATGTATGGTTGGTCTGTCTTGTCACTTGGGGAACTAAGATAAGCATTTGTGTCAACATTTAAGGGAAGAAGCAAAGGCTGCTGGAGACCTAGAAGAAACTCTTTTACGGGCATGTTTAAAAATAAGCAGCTTAATTTTCTTGTCTTTTGTCTCCCATGGAATGCTCATTCCCAGGAGTGAAGGCCAGTGAATAGGAGGTGGAGATATGCTCCACTCGGCTGATTTTTGTCAAGTTAAGTTGCACTGCTGTAACCGAAAGCGGGAGCTGACCCTGTGCCAATAGCAGTGGGACCCAGGGATGGCATTTTGCTAGTGGCATCCAATTGACAGCCCATTGGGATCACCGTCTGATTGAGGGCAGTGGGTTTACCAGCCCTCCCACCTCCTAGTCCATGGCAATAGGGCTGGTAAAATTCAGCCCAGTGAGCCTCAGCTCGGTTTTGTCGTACCCTCTACCTGGTCTAAAGTGCCATCTGCCTTGACTCTGGATATCAATGACACACAACAATTTGGATGAGGTTGCTCCAGAGTGATACACCTTTATCAAACCACCAAGCAATAGTACGTACTTACAATAATACCGTTGCTTAGCTTCTCTGCGAGCTGGAGTCCATCTCGGTGGTCAACTTGCTGACAAATTCTCCGTGTGCGACTTCAGACTGACTGGCCAAATTACTCTAACCTGCTGCAGCAAAGACGTTTCTGTGGACTCTTTCTTTATACCTTTCTTTGCTGTGGCCCTGTGCCTTAGGTAGTAAAGCCTGCTTTTAGCTCATTTAATTGGTTTTCAATTACATCAGTGCCTTTTCCCTTGTTCTTATGTCCTGGGCCTCTCACAAGGCCATGCTTGAAGGAATAGAGCCAGCCTGACTGCTTTGTTATCTCTTATACTGTTATTAATCCCGAGGCCAGAGCAGCCAGATGTCTTTATCATCTCTAATGAGCACAAAAGGGGTCTATCTTTCTCCCAGTTTGAGGCTAGTTCTCCAGCACAGTTTAATTTATTTTGCAGACCTTTGCTAATTCTGGCAAGCCTGTGACTTGACTAAATTAACCATCATGCTTTGCACTTTGAGCCCACAGTGCAGTTCAGTACAATCCTTCAGATATCTTCAGTCTGGGTTCTTCTTTCACCTCTATGTTCCATGGTACCACCATAAGACAGACTCCCCACACAGGGTTACACCACAACTGGTCTATATTGGTTAATATAAAAGAAATAAAGGAACAGTTGCATAGTTAAAAGTAATTGTACATGAAAAAGATAAATAATATGTTGATTTACAATTTATGTTGACCCAGGGTTGTTGCTAAAGCTGGGTGAAAAGTAGATGGAGGAATCAGTGACAGGTTAACTAGGCAGGAGGAAGAATTCCCAGTCTCCCACTTTCTTTTTCCTGTTCCAGCATTTGAATGTCTAGATAATTGGGATCCCCCCCAAAAAAAAACAGGTGGGAGTGCATGTTCTGGGATTCATCCATGTCAAACCAGTAGTACCCAACAGCAAGCAAGAGAACTCCTAAAGGTAAGTCAAAGTGACTGAGTGGAAATAGCTCCTGAGCACCTGCTAGCTGCTGCTAGAAAACCTGGCCTACAGCTTGTCGGCCTAAAGTCTACATCAGCATTGTCTGCTTTCCTGTCCAGTTCTCTAGTCCTGGACCCTGTAATTGTGGTAAAGCAAGTGCTGGGGCAATCCATGGTCCAAATGGCCTGGGACACCAATCGGCTTGGACATGTAGACAGGCTGAGGCATTGGTGAATCTAATGGAGCTTCAAAGGGTGGAATTTCCCCTGCACCAAGTGCATGTTTTCAAAACAATTCTCTGTTTCTTTATTATAATGTATAAAACGTTCCATACCTAAGCAAAGAGTCTCGTCAGATTCCTAGAAAATAACATTTGGATTTGGAACTGAACCAGGTTCTAAACTGGGATACAATTCTGCACATCTGGATGTTAGGCAAAAACCTTTAGGATGTGATCAGGTCAGTTTTACTATTTTTTAAAAAATCTTCCCATCCCCCCTTTTTTTAGCCTCCTGTCACTCCTACTTCTCTAAACTTTGTAACAGGATCATCAATAATTGGCTGCAGAGGATAGCATTTCCTCTCTTGAGGAATGGAGCTTGCTCGATTTCCCATACGGAGACAAACAATTCCTCAGATACTTGAAATGTTCTCAATATCTGTCTGTCTGATGTTTGTACATCATCTCAAAAGGGACATTGGGCACTTGATCACAGTTAGCAGTGCCCATTGTGCCAGCTTGGCCTGCACTTCTATCACCTCTTGGTACTCTGAGCGTCAATTCAGCCTCGTCAGCGAATGGCAGTTCAGCAATCCTGCGATCATGAGAAACCCCACCCCCGACCCAATTATCTGCTGTCAATTGGCGACACACAATCACTCTGAAAAACTCCTCCTACTAACTGACTTCCCACCGGTCCCCGGCTTCAGCCTCCTGCCCCCTGTTCCCCACTGCTGCCTCTTGTCAGGGTAGTGAATCTGGACTGATGTTGGGAGGCAGTCCTCAACGTTTTACTTAAATGACCTCCACATCCCCGAACTCTCCTGATGCACCACCAGGCCCCCAGCTCCCACACACCCGTAGAAATCGGGTTCTGTAACTCCCTTGCTTGTTTATTTAACAATGAATGTGTGATGACTTATTGGGATCTTAACTTAATAATACCATGCAGTCCCCACACTCCTAGTGCCCACAACAGCAATAGATCTACACATCCTCACATTTACTGACAAGACAGGAAGATTTTTATTGGTTTTGTGATGAGGAAATTAACTATGACATGTCAATGAATTTAATTGCAACATTTTCTTCACTAGCTACAAGAAGGGAATCATGTCATATTCACACTCATGTTACAGAAGTAAACCATACTTTTCCTTGAATTTGTATATGCATATAAGCACTACTATAAATTAGAACTGCCAAGTTAGATTTGTGTATGCAGATGATGTGTACGTTATACAAAAGCAAAGTTTCACTGCCAATATTGGTTTATTGGTTTATTATGAAGGATCTTTGTTTTCCACTGTCTTTCAGAGAACGTTATGTTTCCAACCTATGAATAATGTTTCCAATTCTACATAAAACACTATCATTTCAATCAATATCTATACACTGTCAAATAACCTGCCTTATATTTAAATATTGACTGAATTACCTGTGTAGGACAGTGACCACTGATAGTATGTTGTTGATAACCTCAGTGAATTAACGTTCCTTGTAGACTGTGTGAGGGATTAATTTGATATGCATTGATTTATATCTTATTACATACGCAAGTCTCGAGGGAGCAGGAGTTTTGATGTATAATTGAATTGTACATCTTGAGAGCATTTAATTATATGCCAAAGGTTATTTTAATCATAGAATTCATTGGCAGGGTGGAGCATTGTGTAAAATGTCATGCCACCCTGCTTTCTGAAAATGTTGATTCATCAGAGAGAGTTCAGGGGTCAGACAAGGATAACTCTAAGTTATGAACCGAGGTGCCCAAAGTTGAACTTTCTCTTACTGATGGAAGACCAAGATTCATGTGCAAACGAATGCATAACTGAGATGTGGAGATGAAAGCGGGTTATTAAATCTGAATTGCTGTTACAGAGTAAAACAAAATATTAACAGATCTCGATTGAATTGTGTTAATTGTTTTTTTACTTCACAAGGAGTAGGGGATATCAATCGTAGATTGAACTACAGCAATTCAGTCTTCAAAAAGAAGCTGCCTGAATATTTATTTGAGACTGGATTGATGGAGGCAAAAAATAATCATGGAAGCAGATGATCAAATGCCAGGATGTCAGTTCCTGAACATTTGGGAAAGTCTAGTTGTGCAATGGAATTGGTCAGGATTCAATCATGAATGCACTGGAATGTTTTCCCTGGGATTGGGAGGTCATTTTGTCTTGTTTATTGATTTCTCTCAGGAGATTGAATTGGGCAGAGTTCAGTTTGATCAGATTTATGTTCTGTTGGAAGTGGTGGCCTGAATGGCTGCCTCCTCAAGATGTACATCATACTCAAGTCACTAGTTGAGAGATAACATGATGTAGCTTTGCTTATATTAGCTAGAAATTTCTACCTGAGGTCAATTTTGATTCCTGATTAGGTCCATTAATGTTCATTATAAATAAATGAAGCATGTTTTCGCCATTGGAATGCTGGCATCTCCATCAGGGAGCTAGTTTTTCATTGCTTGTGCAGACACCATTCTAATATGAAAGGATAAATATGGCATCAAACTGACCCACTCATTGGCTGTTACCCCATGCACTGAACAAGATAAACTACAGCTTTGCAGTGATCCATTCAACCAGCCCCCTAATCATATCATCGCTCACTGTTCAAACAGACCCATTCAAAATCTTACAAATAGGCAGAACAAGATAAAAGGATGTGAAACAGTCCAATTTTTAAAAAAACAACATCATGTGATTCCTTTCATAAATGCAAAAGCAAAACTGTAAGCTAAAGAATAAATTGTATAAGAGGAGCTTTGGAATATTCAGGACAAGTGCAGACTTTGGTCATTATTTCTCTTCTGGAACCTTCCTTGTGATACAGTTTTATTGTTGAGGCAAATGAGCAATTGAAAGTGACGTGCAATTGGATGAAAAAGAAAAGGAACAGCGACTGCAGAATTGAGTTCACTCAATGTGCGGAAGATAATTGCTTTTACTTATCACTGGAATATTAGCAATAACATGCCAATAAGAGGGACATTCAAGCAAAATAATACAAGAACAATAACTTGCATATTTTAACAGCTTGAACATAGAATAAACTTTCCAAGGTGCTTCACAAGAACATTATCAAACAAACTGAGCCACGTGTGGGTTTATTAAGGCAGGTGATCAAAAGCTTAGTCCAAAAGGCAGGTTTTAAGGAGTGCCTTAGCGGAGGAGAGAGAGAGTGAGATAGGGCTGGATATTTGCCGAGTTGGGGATGACTCAGGGGTCCATTAGAAATGTTAGGCAGGTCCCAGTTCCTGTTAGGCTAGTTTGGGTTGCGTGCGTGTATCCTGCACTCCCAACCTCCAATGCAGGAATAGGCATCTCCTAGTTCCCCATAGTTGTCATGGGGTCAGGCCAGCTTTTCAAAGAGTTGTGGTTCACGACACCTCAGATGTGTTGTCAATCATTGTCTGCATGAGGGAATCTTTTGAAAGCTAAGTTTGGAAGGTCATTGTCATGGCCCCATGCCAGCCTATGACCCCCATCTACCCCCTGTGGCCCTAACCATGCATCCCCCCATGCCAAGATATGCCCCCCCAAACAACTTCTATGGCCCCTCATTATGTATCCTTGGCTGAGAGCCAGGAAATATCAGCCAATGGTAGTGCGATTGAAATTGGGCATGCACAAGAGCCCAGAATAGCAGGATGATTGGGATCATGGCACGTTGTCAAAATGTTAATAACGTATACAGTAGCAACAAGACACTAAGAATGTGTTAAAAAACAAAAACAGAATTACCTGGAAAAACTCAGCAGGTCTGGCAGCAACCTGGTTTTTCCAGGTAATTCTGTTTTTGTTTTGGATTTCCAGCATCCGCAGTTTTTTTGTTTTTAACTAAGAATGTGTTAATTGTGGCAGAGTTTCCTGTTGAGTAGAACATATGAATTCCACAAAGCAGCAGTATTTAAATCAGAATTTTATTGAAAGCTGATGGACAGGAGTTTCTGCTAGTTTGTGCTGTTTTTTCAATGTATCTCACCCAAAATCAGCCCAACCAGTAGAACGGATTGCAGGAAACATTGGGTTGAATTCTCCATGCCCCTGTCGGTGGGATCAATGGCAGCTGAAGTGGGGGATGGGGTGGGTGGAAAACAGAATTCAGCAGGAGGTCCAAAAATCAGTTTCACGATAGTGTGAAATGACAGTGAGGTCTTCCGATGCTGCCTGCCACGGCCGATCGGGATTCCCGCCAGAGGCTGGCCTGAAACCAACTTGCAACCCGCTAATGGGATGCAGATGAAGGCCCAACCAGAATCTTCTCCCCACACCTGAATCTTCACAACAGGAACATACGTCAGGCCAGAACACATCCAGGCCAACATAGCATGCAAAAGTCAGGATTTACCTTAACGGCCTTGGTCAACTTGCGGACAATCAACAAGAAGGTGCAGGCCTCCAACTACCAGACCCTGGAGCACCACATGCAGCACAGGGTGATGAAGCTTCATCCACATGGCTCCTCCATGAAGCAGCTTCCAGAAGGTTGGAGTTCTCCACATAGCAACATCGCTCAAGCTTTGAACCTTCTTCCAGGAACTTCGCTCAGGCTTCTGACCATCTTCCAGGGACATCACTATGGGATCTGGCCCTCGAGCTGCAGGATGGAAAGCAGCAGGAGGTATAGTTGGGTGGTGTGTGACTGTAAGGGTTGCAGGGGATGTTATGTTCAGGCGTGTTGTGGGGGGGTGGTGGCTTATGTCTTGGTGTGTGAGGGGGAGCGGTTATCTTCAGGATTGTGAAGTTGGGGGTGGGGGTGCATGGGTTATGTGAGGGTGCTCAAGGAGGGGTCGGTGAAGTCTGCTCTGGACTCCTGGGGCTCAAACTCATGCTGGGCGTGATACAAGGGTTGGTCAGGGTTACAGAGCGCAAGGGGAGGGGTGCGGGTGTGGTGCGGAAGGGTAAGGGTGCAACGGTGCAGCACGAAGGGGCAGTGAGGGTCATTAGTGGGGCTCATAAGTATACACGGACTCATGGAGTGGGCAAGAGGAGTTCAGTCAGGTCAACGTGTATGGGGATGGGATTCTCAGGGAGGAAGGGAATGTGCATGTTTACCTGGACCATTCGCAAAGGAAAAGAGTTCGAGTTGGAGAGTGACAATGGGGTGGTCGAAGGTATTGCCGGGGGTGTCAGTGGTAATGGGGCAAAGGGGGTGGGGGAAGATGCCAGAGCGCAGAAAGCAGCTACAACCACCATGTTGAGAGTTTCGTGTTGTTTGGCCCAAAATACTGCAAGGGATTTGGGTCAGTGGGTGGGCAGCGATGCAGGTCATCCCAGCTAGACAACTGAAAGGGAACCCCAATAGGCAGTATTGACAATGCTAGGGACCTGGGATATGAGGCTTTGCTGGATGACGGCTCAGCACGCGCTACAGAGTGCTTGTACATGGCTGCCACATGCCCTCCTCCCTGCAGACTCCTTCGGGGGGTTGGATGTGCGCAGGAGAGTTGCTGGAGTTGGGGGGGCGGAGGCGGGGGCGGAGAGAGGGGACAGGGACATTCACTAAGCCTTAAGAACCATGCTGAAAAAAGATAGTAGGCATTATAGCAATTAAAGTGATTATATTTGCAGATGTTAGAATTGTGCCAATCATGTGATCACCTGTGCAACTAGTTGTGATCAAAATGTCTTTATTTTCCTTGGTCTACCACTTCTTCTAGGTGCTCCCTGACATTCACAGCAGGGGTGGAGGTAGCCTGCTGACTAGCTAGTCCTGGTGTTTTGGATGATTTGGCGGCTGTCCCCTAGAGAGCTGAGGCCTGGAGGGCCCCTGCTTCCTTTGGCTGTCCTCCTGTGGGCCAGCTTCCCCCTCTGTGGTCACAGAGGATGAGGCGGAATAGGTCACAGGCATGGCGGATTTGGAAGATGCGGACAATCTCTGAGTTTCCTGGGTGGATGACTCAAGGATGTTCAGCTGCTGATCCTCCTCCTTTAGGGTGCCTGAAGGTCCTGGCCTGACTCCATGAGGGGAAGGAACACCTGGAGGGAGGTTGAGGTGCCCCATCCCCCTCTCGTGTTGTCACTACAAAAACTCGCTCATGGCTACAGCAATGGAGTGCAGGTGTGTGTGCATCCTCTGCAGAAAGTGGGCGCTCTGCTGGATCAGGTTCTCCATAGCATCTGCCACCCTTCGCATGGTGACCTCAATGCATGCACATGTGGGCACCACTTCATTAGAGAACAGGCAGATATACTTTCATGCCACTCTGTTGAGGGCCTCCAACATCTCTGCCTGATGTTGCTCAGCCTCTTGCTGACTTTCCACCATTAGTTGGAAGGCTGATCCCAGAGGTTTGTTATTGGACTTGGACCCCCCCCCCACCCCTCCCAGAAGCCTCTTCTCCAGCAGTCCTCCCAGTGCCACCGAGCTTGGATGACCCTGCCTCCTCCTGTTGCAGGCACATGTCTGTGCAGTCACCACCAGATTGTGAGGCCCTTCCTACGCTAGAACTAATACCCACTGAGGTGTGCATCCCTGGGCTGGTGGAGGTGTGCGTCCTTGGGCAGATGTCTGCTGTGCTGCCTCGACAGGTGAACATCTCTCCTCGTTTCTTCTCTCCTGGCTCCTCTCTGGGCTAGGGCTTCTGCTGAGGCCTGACAGGGAATCCTCATCCTCGGGCCTTGGCCTCTTCCTGGTGGCACCTGTAAGTGAGAGAAGAGAGAGCAAGTGACAGCATGAGCTGCCTCCAACATGGCGGCACATTTATACTCAGGTCCTTATACCATGGATGGATTCTTACTGTGTGGACGCCCAAGTCCAAGCTCCCCATTGCCAACTGTCCAGCCCCTCTCCATGCCTACCAGCTGAGCTGCCCTCTCTTCAAACTCCATGAGAGGCCACAGATGTGGGCATCCCCCTCCCATCTTCTCCCATTCTCAACGGTTATGCCTCATGTTCTGCTGCTCAAAGACAAGCCGAAAGTTGGGTTTCAGGGGAGTTGTATATGGCATCCATTTGTACATTGCAATTGGATGTTCAGTTCTCATTCTTCCAATCTTAGGTAGCCCACTGTTATGTGGCAGGGCTTTACTGCGCTGCAAGTTGTTCAGAAGGGTTGGGGGCCAGCTCCCTCCAGAGTGCTGAGCCCATCCACATGCAAGGAGAAGACTCAAACAGACATTTGATTTGTAGAGGTTGCTGGTGCACTCTGTGCCTGAGCCCATTCCCTGCACCCCCCCCGCAACCCCAACCCTGCTTCCGTATAGTGTTCTCGGTATGTGAAGGGTGAAGGAGGCACAGTAATCAGTCCACCACAGAATGCATGCACTGCTGTGGGGCTCTGAGGCACGACAACGCTGTTGCCACGGAGGTCCATGTACGCAGACAAATTGGTCTCATTGTGGTTTATGTGACCAGCTGAGGTTTTACTTACCCTGGCGGAGTGAATGAGGTAATTCCTCCTTTTGCGGCATTGTATTGATGGCCTGCTCTGGACTGCCTGGGCATTGATGGCATCACCCATTGGCACCCATGCTGGGCTAGTTTCCCTGCTTGGCCTCCTCCCCCCATCAACTGGGTACAGTATATAGCTCCGGATCTCAGCACGGTCCAGGAGGAGGCACAGGGAGGTGTTGATGAGCTTCGGTGCCGGACATTCACCTCCCCTTCCATACATCTCCTTAGTTTGTATTAACAGTGAGGATCTCTGGGTGCCTTTTAAATATGGCACCTGGATATGATGGTGGGGTGCTCAAAAACAGACCATGCCCCAGCCCTAGATGCACTAGATGTCGGGAAACCCTCGACTGCATAATGAATGACACCGGGGCCGCAAGATACCGCGGGATTTCCCGCCGGCCTCTGCAGTGGGAAACGCTCCCCGTTCCCAGCCCAGCAAGGGATTTAGTCCCGGAATGGAGAATTCCACCTATCATGTTAGAACCCCACCCCGCCCAGAAAACTCACTGTGACCCAGGTTGAATTATTCAACATGGCGAGATTTTGCTAATTGCGCTCGTAATGAGTTTGAGTGGAAACTTGGAAAAAGAAACACATCTCAAAAGAGGCATAATTTTGAATGCAATTTGTTCCCAGATTGCCAAGTGTGCCCAAAACACAACCTTTTATTCAATTTAACTAAAAAGCATCTTAAGCTGTAATAGTTTTGAAATGGAAAGTTTTTTTTTAATTCTTTCATGGATTTGAGCACCACTGGAAAGGCCAACATTTATTGCTCATCCCTAATTGGCCTGGAAAAGTCGGTATGAGCCACCTTCTTGAACTGCTACCTTCCATCTGGTGCAGGTGCACCCACAGTGCCCGTTGGGAAAGGAGTTCCTTGTGCTGATTTAGTACAGATGTGACAAGAAGTCACACTGTGCAAACACCATTACCAGAAGTATTGGGCAGAATTTAATGCCCCCTTGGGATGCAAGTTCGGCAGTGCAGGAGGGTGTTGGTTGGAGATCCTTCTACCTTCTCACCTCCATCCCCCCTGATTAATTCCAGGCCAGGAAAGCTTGCAAGCAGACTTCCTGTCAGGAGGCCATTCAGGCCCATAAGCAGCCAGTTAAGGGCCTCATCTCGTTGCTGGTCTTCAACCAGCAGCAAGCAGGGTACTTGCCAGAAAACTTTGTTGGGTCTGCCTGTGGCCTTCTAAGAGGAGATCCTCGTTCAAAGGCACTCTGTACCCGATCGAGGGACCCAGCATCAGGAAGGGTGGGCTGCACAAAGCCACCCCCTGCCCTCATTGTTGATCCCCATCCCTGCCCTTAGTTGACACCCCAGCTCCCTGGGAACCCCACTTACTTGTCCTGGGAGAATCCATCAGTGATCCTCTCTGTCGGCCCTAGTGCAATACCGACAGTGGTCACCAGTGGCGCTGCCTTCACTGCAGATCTGCCAGCCTCTTATTGGCCAGAGATCTCAGCGGCGGGGTATCCACCCCACATTAGGAAGTGCCATCACTTAATGACCCTTGGGGGGTAAGAACTTTATTCGGTCGGGGCACCCAGAGATCGGAAAGGCTGGGGTGCCACCAGACTTCACTGTGGATGATGGACCCCCAGTCACCCACATTTAATTCCGCTCATTAATTCTCTAAGCATTAAAACACACTTTCACCATTTTGTTTGAATTGACAGAGGAAAAAACCAATTAAAATTACTGTGTGAAAAGCATTTAGTCTCAGCAATGTTCAGATAAATTCATATATTCCCAGATCTCTAAGCATCATCAACTGTTAAAACTATCCTTGTTACAGAATGGGGCATAACTGTAAATATAAAACTGAGTCATTTTCTGTATGTATCGAGTCCAAATTTGCGGTGGAAGTGTTGGTGAAGCTAAGCGCTCACCTTTATTAACATATAAAGTGAGCAGCAACTTCCAGTGTTGGCACATGTGCAGTTAAATATGGACATTTGGGAGTTGCTGTCCAAGATGCCCTGCTTCTGCAAACAATGTGTGTGAATGATATCTGACAGAGACATATTATTGAAGTAAGTGGAATGACATGAAGTTGCTGTACTTACCTGATATGCATGCACTAAACTCGGATCAAGTAAGAGTTTGGCCATTCTAGTGGAAATACTCTTTTAATGGTGTAATAAGTCTTAACTAATGCCAAACAGCATCTCTGGTACTGCAAATTAACTATAACAAATGTCTCATACATACAGATTTTAATTACTGTTGGAGATTTTTAAAAAGTAAATATATTTGTATTTTTTCATTTCTCTCTCTTAATTACACCTTTCCTTTTTCCTCTCTTTATTTAACTTTCTGTACCTGTTGTTACATTGTATTAAATATTCTGACAATCCCTGGTTCAGACTCTGAATAACGTTTCCTGAGTGTGATTGGTGAAGGAGGTTCACAGTTGCTTGCCCTGTTCACAGAGGTCACAGATGCTCTGAAGAGGGAAATGCACCTTTTGGATAATTGGCTGTCTGGAACTTCCAGTGCAAAAGCCCATCGAACGTCTATGGGAATCTGCCAGTGCGACAAACTGCTGGGGCCATAATTTAACCACCGTGAATAAAATCTTACCCAATTAGTTACAAATTGCACACCACGTACTTAGGTACTGAGCCACTATGTACTTAAAAGTAAGTCATCCATGAATTGTCAGAAATTATACCTTCCATTCATAAATAATGCCAAATGTTTATTTACTTGTGCAGGTCAGACATTCAAAGATGATAATTGCACCTCAAAACAAAATGAAGAGATTTGTTGCATTGGATAGTTATGAATATCAGTACACATTATTTATGTTGTAATTATTTTAAGCCTAAAATCACATTTGGCCCAATTTCTATTTCCCATAATAAATTCCTATATCTAAATATAGACTTCTACTTACAAGTGGTGGCTTTAGTGTAAAGGGTTAACAGTTCCGGTATGCTAATGTATGATGTAGATGATGAAAATCCACTAACACGAGAGAGAGAGAGAGAGGTTGGAATCATGCCTAAGAGCTACATGCCTACTCTGTAACCTGTTTAGAAGTAGTACTAATGCAGAAGTGTTAAGCAGACACCAGAGTATGTCAACAGCCTGTCTAAGAGCCAAGTACCATGTCTGGAGTCCAAGACAGAATGACCCAATCTCAGAACATGGTGGCAGCTGTGGAAACACTGATGTAAAAGAGATATTGGTGTTATCGAAGGAAACATGAAGCAAGCTTAGAAAGCAGCTTGAAGACATTTCGGTGCTAGAAGAAGGCACACTGGAGAGAGGTAATGATGTCCGTACCTAGTGAGCAGTCCCTGCCCTTGACCTGTCTGTTTTACAGCCTCGAGGGCCAGCAAGGTGGGAAATATGGAATCACCATTTTTTCCAGTACCAAGCAGCGTCAGATCTTCACGAAAAACAGTCAAAGCTCCAAGTTAGTTCCCCAATTGGGCTATAATTCGTGGCGACTCCAGGGCTTCACATGATTCCATAGATTGGGTGGCCCCATGGACAGTGACCCCACCCACAAGTAGGCTTGCCAAACCATGTAAAAAGGTGCAAAAGTGTGGTGGTATGAAAAAGTAAGCATAGACGTCAGGTCTGCCCAGCAGGGGGTGCAGAATGCTTTCAATGTGGCAAAAGTGGAAATTTCCAACATTTCTGTAAATCCAGTAATTTAAATCGAAGTCACAGACTTGCAAATATTTACAAAACGCATTCCTCCCAAGAAATGGAAAGTCCAGAAAACAACAACATTACAGAGTTCCTGGGAAAAGTAGATAGTCTTAATCCAGATTGTTGGTCAGTTAGAGTCCAAGTTCAAGGCACGAGTAAGGCCAGATATGGTGGATACAGGCGGCAGTGCAGCAGATAGTCATCATCCCCATGAAGACCTGCTTGACCTGAATTGGCTCTTCTTAGATAGTGATGAGGAACAATCCCTTGTAGCATTCAGTGATGTCTTGGAGATTGAGGTCCCAAAGAATGATTCACCTTTCTAACTTTTTGGATGCACCTTAATCTCTGTTGTCCCTTTAGAAGAATCAGCTGTGCTTTTAGTGGCTGAGCAGCATTCAGATCTTAGTTCCACTGAATCTAACAATGTATTGCTTACTTTATCTCCTGTTTCCATGAAGTGTCTTCCTGAGAGAATGTTTGGCCTGAATCAAGTTAGAGTCCATAGAGGACTGGTACCTTCCCAGGGTGAAAGACAGTTGGCACCCATACTTCAGTCTCAGCTGAAAGTCTTCTTCCGTTCAGAGCTGAAGATCAGCACAGAAGCTGCGGCAGAATGTTTAGCACCTCTTAAGCTTTACAGTCCTGAACAGCAAAACTTGTCTTCAAGATATTCATCTACAGGAAATGTGTCTTCATTTTGTTGTTGAAATTGGTCCCAGTGCAGCAGATGGTGCTGTCTTGCCTCTATACACCCAACAATTCTTCCTATTGTCTAGAGTGGAGCAGCTTCACATAGAGAAAAGTGTGGCTGTCATACCACTGCCTACAGGAAGTGGATTTCTTTTTGAAATATCATTGGAAAAATCATCTCTTATTCTTTTCCTGAAAGGCTTACTGGAATTTTGTCATTTTTTTCATTTGCCATCTAAGCTAATTCAAATCTGACCTTTAATGCGTTTTCAGTCTTTGACCCAATAGTTGATGATGCAGCTGTGCCAGTCTTCCCAAGTGTTGAAGATCATTCCTCTTCAGGAGCTTCTTCCCAGAGTTCTTGGAGGGAGAAACAAGTTCTTCAGAGTGTCCTGAGTTCTTCTCTCCTAGTCCCAGAGGATCCAAAGGCCCATTCTCTTTGGTCTTCTCTTTTGGATCAGTCTTTCATTGAAAAGTCTTCATCATCCTTGCAGTTCAGTCATTCTGCAGCCAACACTCTGCTTCCTAGCAATGATGCTGACAGCGATGTTGATGAAGTGTTGTCCTGTTCTGCAGATGACGATGTCCTACCAGATTCAGAAAAAACCCTAAGGTCTCCAAGCCATCTTCCCTAACAGTTGAGAACACTGAGGGAGATTGACACAGGGACTGTGAGATGGGAGGGGAAGAGTGGGAGTTGGAGTTGAGTAGAGTCCGTAATTGTAAAAAGACACTTCAGAAGAGGAATCTGCTGAAACCCCAATTGAGGACCCATCACAGCGCTCACCCACACCCTCCACCAGTGCAGGGACACATACCTCAGTGGGACTTGTTATTGAGTATGCTTGGGGTCACAATCTGGTCAGCACATTTCACTGTCTGATCCACAGCAGGTGGCAGCAGTGACTTCCCAGGCGTCTGGCACTCAGAGGACTGCTGGAGGCTTCTGGGTCCAAGTCAGATGAGGAGCCTCTGGACTCAGTCATACCTCAGTTGCTAGAGCTGCGAAGGCAAGCTTGGGAATATCAGGAACGGATGTCCACTGCACTCCTCAGATTACAAGGTACGATGGAGGAATCCATCCACCTTCAGTCAGAGGTGATAGCGCTAGCATGCCAATGCTCTGAGATCAACACTGGTAGGGTGGCAGCCCCCATGAAGACCTTGCTCCAGGACATCGTTCCTGCACTGCTATGCGGGCTGAACTCCATCACTGACACCATAGTTGGCCTCCAGAAGTGTCAACGCGAGTGGGTTGCGAGGCAGCTGGATCTCACTCCAGCTTCCCCTTCTCCTCAAGGAGCTGGCCAGGGGCCCTTGAGCACCCAAAGGGAGGAGAATCAGCAGGTGAACACTCTGGGGGCCATCCACCCAGGTGACTCCAGGAGTGTGCAGCCTATCTGAAACCCTACTTCCTCTGACCCCCGCAGCTTCAACTCCATAGGCCGAGGAGGGTGCCACTGCCACACAGCAGGACCCCAAAAGCAGGCTGGGGCCCGCCAGATATGCCTGTCAAAGTCATCACAGACAGGGCGTCACAGTCAGCAGGCTGCCTCCACCGCTGCTGTGGATGTCAGGGGAGCACCAAGATGTAACAGCAGGGTTAGGAAGGTTAAAAAGACGTATTTGCACAACCTGGGCACAGGTGTTAATCACATGTACATAATGTTCACTATTGCAAATAAGCTTCCAAGAATGTGTCCTTGCTTTGATGAGCAGTGTTCATGTCACTCAGATAAGAAACCTTGGTTCCTGCACAACAGAAAGGCAGGTGTCTCAGTCCAGGGCCTCTTCCCTGTGCATTGTGTAACCTTCAGGCCAAATTGATGGTCCAGCTTCACACTCACTGGACAAATTAGCGATGCCTGCACCTTGATGGTGCTTGTCATTGCTGCTAGAATGTCGTGGGTAGGTGGCAGAGTTCCGTCATTCTCTCTGTGTGATCTCAGCACCTTTAAGGTGGGGCTGGCTCCCATCTCCTCAGCATCTGTGACCAGTGACGCTGCGCTCCTGAAGGGGTTGGATGCTGAAGGCTGACAAAGGATCAGGTGCATTTAAGGTTTCACGACTGTGTCTCTATGAAATGACCCTGATCACAGAGCGCAAGCGAGCTTCCCTCAGTTAGACAGGAGTCAGACATTCACAGAGGCTATTTGAGGACTTTGTGGAGCATCCTCACTGCATGTCGTCATCATCCTCCTGGAAGCTATCGACTATTAGGGCCTCCACTGCATCTGCATTACAGGAGCCTTATCACAGAGGGTAAGTATGCTGCCATGAGCCAGACTGGAGTCAAATGTTCACAGATGCAATATGAGGATCTACGGTGTCTCCTCACTGCATGTCATCATCATCCTCCAAGAATCTAGCAGCTATGAAGTTCTCCTAAGCATGCCTGCCTTGTCAGGCCATTGCAATGGCCTCATTGCCGTCATTGTCACCTTTGAGACCTCCTCGCCCTCATCCTGTCGAAGCCCTCCTCATCGGAGGAGACGTCCAACTCCTCGGTCTCCCCCTCAGCCAGCTCGTCTCTCAGTTGCAGTGCCAGACTGTAAAGAGTGCAGCAGGTGGTGACAATACATGACACCCTCTGTGGCCTACATTGCAGGGCTCCGCCAGACTGGTCCAGGTAAAGGAACCTCATTTTCAGCAACCCGATCATTTGCTCCATTGAGTTGCGAGTAGCAGCATGGGCCTTGTTGTACCTTCACTCTGCTGTGGTCTGAGGCCACCACACGGGTGTCATCAGCCACGGCGTCTGCAGATAGCCCTTGTCGTCAGAGCCAACAATGCAGCCTCTGTGGACCCTGGAAGACGTTGGGGATCTGAGACCTGCTAAGGATGAATGGTCCTGGGAATTGTGCACAGACCTGCAGGATGTGCTTGCGGTGGTTGCACACCAGCTGAACATTCAGCGAGGTGCAGCCCTTGTGTTTGATATAGTTGATCACTTGTTGCCACGGAAATCTGAGCGCCATGTGAGCACAGTCGATGGCAAACTGCACCTGTGGGAAACCTGAGATCTGTGCAAATCCCAGCGCTCTTGCTTCCTGGCTTTCCTGGTTCCCGGAGAAATGCACAAAGTTGTGTGCCCTCGCAAAGATGCAGTCCATGACCTCATGGATGTATTTGTGGATGGGGGCTTACAATATCCCACAGAGGTCACCTGCGAAGCTTTGAGAGGAGCCACTGGTGTAAAAATTGAGCGGCGTGGTCACTTTCATGGCCACTGGCAGTGGATGCCCTCCATGTCCCTGTGGCGCCAAATCCTGCAGCAGTTGGCAGATGTGACTGACCAGTTCCCTGGACATGCACGGTCTTCAGTAATACTCGGTGTTCTTGGTCTTCTGCAGGAATGGAAAGCGGTGTCTATAGATGCTGGGTCTAGCTAGGCGCCTAACAGTGCTGGCTCTCTGTGGCTCTTCAGCAGCCTGTGCGGGAGCCCCTGCTGCCCCTTCTTCCTAAGGGTGCAACTCTTCCCTCTGCCCAGCCAGGTGCTTCAGTCTGTCTCTTCTCCATCGCCTCCAGCCACGAGGCATGCAGCTAGGTCACCAGGCTCCATGCTCCTAATGTACGCTTCCCACAGGATGAAAGAGAGAGACGCGTGGGTTAGCTTGGGTGTTCTAAAGAACCTCTTTTGGTTAAGTCTGAAGGCCTATTAACACACCCTGGAGAGTGTTGGCCACCACTTGGATGGCCAGGGATAAGTGCGCTGCATGGCTGCCCAAAACCCCACTCTCCTCTGCCCCACTCCACCGACCGATTGGCAGCAGCTTTGCCCATTGGACTGCATGCTGTGCTCTCAGCTCAGGCACAGGCATTCTCCTAACCCACGTCGTAAGGCTGGATTGTTAGCTTGAACCATGGGGGAGACTGGTCCAAACCTGAATGCTGACATTACAAGCCTCCGTGAGCACCTCCAACAGTGACTGCTCCACGGCCAGCTTTTGCAAGGAGATCGTACAACTTGTGCAGTCGTCCAGTTGTTCTGCAGTCCACAAAATGTTCATTCGTTTGCAGACTATGCCTGAGGGGTGAGAAGCTTTTGAGAACTGGTGGCAAGCCATTGTGTTGCTTGAGCGGGCAGATAAGTTAAAGGCTGACTCCATGCATGTCAATGTGGCTGTGAGTGAACTGCCTCAGCTGCAGAGGAATGGTCACTCTATGCAAGGTTTCCCTAATGCGTGGCTGCTTCCCTCTGTCCCCACCACGCATGTGTTTGTGGGCTACCATCAACCAGAGCGCAGCCCTTGCCCCCACCCCAACTCACGTCAATGACAGGGCAGCCCTTGCCCCCCCCTCCCCATCCCCAAACTCACCTCAACCCGAGTACTGCCCTTGCCCCATTACCCCCAACTTGCCTCAACTGCAGGGCAGCTGTAATAACTTGATGGAGCAGCAGGTTTGGTGAAGAAAAGGCTAAGCTTTATTAAGGAGATGTGTAGAGGTGCTTGCACACTTGATACGATCTCTCCATCAGAAGCCCCACCCACAGGATTACCTGCAAAATAAGCTTATTGGTTGAAGCCCCCCATAATTACATCACATGATAAGTGATTGACAGGAGGGATGGACAATACATCAAGTTACTAAAGCAGCCCTTGCCTCAGCACCACACTTTTAGCCAGCCACGAAAAAGCATGTGCCCTTGCCTGAATGTGCAGTTCCCAAACCTTGAAGTCCAACAGGTAACCCTCGTGAGCGCTGCATAATGTTACTGCGCACTCACCTCCGAGTTCCCCTCAAAATGCAGCTCGCCAAGTGCATGCCTTATATATGCTGTTGTGAAACATGTCAATGTGCAATCACACTTACGTGCTTGGATGATCCAGCAAGGAGGGGTGATTCCAGCAAGCTGGGCTTATAATGATATGCAGATGTATTACAATGAAGTTCCCGACGTCCAGCAGCGGGCAAATTGATGAGCGGAGCAGACAATCGCAAACGTGTTTCACGAGGATGTGAAACCGATTTTTTGGCCTTCCTGCTATATTGTCCACTCACACCCGTCATGATGGCTTGACGCTAACGGAAGTCGATGATTCTGCGCAGTTTCATGTTGTTGTTAAAAAGTAGGATGGCATACTTGACGGGAGGTGCAGTGTAAAGTGTTAACAGATGGTATATGCTAATGTGTGACAAAGATGATGATATACCACTGACACCAGTCAGTCACGTATTAGATTCTGGAGAGAAAGAATGGAATCAAGCCGACTCTATATCCTGTTTAGAAGTAGTACTAATAAACAATTATTAAGCATACACTAGCGTGTGTCCACAGTCTGACTAAGAACCAAGTACCACAACAGAAGGACCCATTCTCAGAACAGTGGCATTGTAGTGTCATAGTTTTGTAACTCAATTATTCCGGCTGGTCTGCGATGAAACTCCCATCCACTAAACGACTTTTTTTTATTTGTTCATGGGATAAAGATGTTACTGGCTAGGCCAGCATTTACTGTCCATCCCTAATTGCTTTTGAGAAGGTAGTAGTCAACTGCATTTTTGAACCATGTGGTGTAGATACACCTACAGTGTTGTTAGTTAGGGAGATATAGGATTTTGATCCAGCGACAGTGAAGGAACAGTGATATATTTCCAAGTCAGGATGGTGTGTGGCTTGGAGGAGAACTTGCACTTGGTGCTGTTCCCATGCGTCTGCTGCCCTTGTTCTTCTTCATGGTAAAGGTCTCAGGTTTAGAAGGTGCTATCAAAGGAATCTTGGCAGGTTGCTGCAGTGCTTCTTATAGATGCTAGGCACTGTAACCACTGTATTCCTATCATGGAGGTTGTGGAAATCATTAGGCTGCTTTATCCTGGATGATGCTAAATGTTTTGACTGTTGTTAGTGTTGCACTCATCTGAGCAAGTGGGGAGTATTCCCTCTCTCTCCTAACTTGCACCTTGCAGATGGCGCGGACAGGACTTTGGGAGTTAGGACACAAGTTACTCGCTACATAATACTCAGCATCTGCCCTGCTCTTGTAGCCATACTTTTTATGTGGCAAGTCTAGTTACGTTTTTGGTCAATGGTAACACCCCCAGGATATTGATAATGGAGGACTTCAGTGATGGCAGTGCCATTGAATGTCAAGGGGAAATGTTTAGATTCTCTCTCTTGTTGGAAATGGCATTTGATTGCGTCATGTTTCAGTATATTACAGAACTTCTGTCAACACTTAATATTTTTTTAAAAAACACAAAAGCTGACAAAAATATGGTTGCCTGAGGTTCAACTGACTTTACTTGCGGATTAAAACAGCCACTGTCTCAAGAGGAATTTTTCAGGCTGATGTTGACTCAATGCCTTTTCCTGAAACTAATTCAAAAGGGTAATTTCAAATTGAATGGGTCACCCAGATACAAAGACAGTGGCTGTATCAAATTCTTAAGTCATCACACAGGATGTATATCTGACTTGCCACCCACTCTAATTTCAAAAGGACTTTGGACTTTTAGCAGGCCATAAGGTGAGCCAGTCACATTTGTTGCCTGCTGTTCTGCAGACAGATCCCACTGAAAGCCATCAACCAGTTGAAATCCATCAACCATCCGAAAGGCATCAAGCAGCCAAAGTAATAAACCACAATACCTCGAAAGCAAAGATTCCTAACAAAGAGAAGGGCTTTCTCCAACCTGTTCCAACTTTGAGTTCATCTAAGATCCAGCATCCTGGAAATTCAGCAAGAAACCTTGTAGCTTTCTGGAAATCCTATGCTTTACAAGACATTCACTTCAACCAAAGTATCAACTCATCTAAAAAGAATCTACAGACCTGCCACAAAAGAGACTAAGGCAATCATAAATTGTAATTACATTGTTATTTTTCCTCATCTGTATCAAATTTTTGTGTGAGTGATTGTGTGGGTGACTCAAGTAAGTGACACATCACTTTTTAAACCTCTGGTGCAAGTGTGTGATAATAAATAACCTTCCTTATTTTTAAATTCACAAAAAGCTTATCGCTGGAAATATGTAAATTGGGACAATCTCTGAGGGTAAGAAAACACACACACCTCCCATACAAAACACACTGATTACTGGCAGTAAGAAATCTGCCTGTGGCAATTGGCATGAATGTTACTTGCCACTTACCAGCTCAAGCCTGAATTTGTCCAGTCTTGCTGCACAGACTGCTTCAGTATCTGAGGAGTTGTAAATGGAACTAAACACAGTGCACCTCCCCTCTTATGACCTTATGATGGAGATTAAATCATTGATGAAGCAGTTGAAGATGGTTGGGCCAAGGACATCTTATAGGAATTCCTGGAGATGAGTGATCTCCAATAATCACAACCATCTTCCTTTGCATTGGGTATAACTCCAATCAGTGGAGAGCCGTTCCACTGATTCCCATTGACTTCACTTTACCAGGGGATCCTTGATGCCATAGTTATTCAAATGTTGTCTTGATGTCAAGGGCAATCACTCTCACTTCACATCTAGAATTTAGCTCTTTGTCCACAAAAGCTGTAAATGAGATCTGGAGCCGCTAGGCCCTGGCAGAACCCAGAATGAGCCTTGATGAGCAGTTTATTGGTGAGTACATGCCACTTGATAGCACTGTCGGGCGATACCTTCCACCATTTTGCTGATGATTGAGAGTAGACTGAAGCAGTGGTAATCAGCTGGATTGTATTTGTCCTGTTTTTTGTGAACAGGATATACCTGGGAAGTTTTCCATTTGTCAGGTAGATGCCAATGTTGTAACTGTATTGGAATAGCATGGCTAGAGGTTCCTCCAAAATTACTGAAGATTTTGCAATTTGACTACCTGTTAAATTTGGTATGTGAGGTACACATTTGATTGACAACTCACTGTAAATAGCTGCTTGTCCTGTTTATGGTGATTGATTCTTTAATTGCTAAAAGTGTCATTCTGAGTGACATATCACAGCTGCTATTTTCTAGCGAGAGTGGACATATTGAGGACTTCATCCTCTCCAAAAGCCACAGCTCGGATTTGATATCTTCGTCCACAGCTGTAACTCTGGGCACTGAATTTGGATTCATGTCATGTCAACATGTGCCGTGTATCTAATTTCCCTGGATGCATCAGTATCATTCAGCCAGCGAAACTGACTGGATAATGTTCCTCAGTTGTCAATAGTTCTGTGCAGTAACTTTTCTTCAAATCATGTTGAACAGCAGGATAAATTTCAAATGCATTACTAAGGTAAAATTGATGGCATCTTTGTTTCAATAATAGCAGTGAGACAATGTGTTCGTGTGTGGGTGTAAAAATGTTCTTATGGCTCATCTGTTTTTCTTCATCTCTGTTGTTGACAGAAAAGGTCACTGTTAATTGCAAGCAGCTGTAAGCTAGAGGGTCCAATTTCTGTTAGCTCTGAGACAGAAGGTTTCATTTTGACTGTCAGGTGATCAACTGCTGTGTCAATAACTTACCAAACTACAAAGAGACGCATCAATCACCAAATGCATGATACAACTAGTTTCAATCCAAAATGGCAGGTAAGCTCAAAATGGCACTGGCGACATTATCAAAGTCAATAGAACTATCGACCACATTGTGAGGTTGCCAATGCCTGGTTACCATCAGGTGCAACAAGTTAAAATCACCTAGTGATAGAGAAAGAAAGAGAGATCCTTTCTTCATTCTAATTTGATTTTTTTTTTTAAGTTTTACCCTGAGAGGTTATATGTGGGAGTAGGAGAACAGAGCAGAAATAAGCGTCAGGTAGAGCTGGGCTGGGGGAGAATGGTTCAAAGGGCATGAGGTCAGACAACTGAGAGAGTCAGCGGGGGTAGTAGAAAAAGGATCGGGTCATGAGAATACAAAATAGTCGGATCCACTGAGAGTTAGGGGCAGGAGAAAGCACAAGTAAGTGGATGTGGGAAGGAAGCTGTGGTGGTCCACACATTCTCCACATCCCCCATCCCAATTGGCCAATGAAATTCCTTTTCCTGTCATAACACCCACCCAACTGAAGAAGGAAGAAGATGAAAATGAAACTGCAATGACACAAAGAAAAGCAAAGCAAAGTTGGAGGGAAAAAAATATCATGGAAAGGAAGGACAAGAGGAAAAGGGGAGAGTTAGAAGGCGGAACACAAAAAACTAGGGCAACTAAGAGTGCTACTTACTGTGTGCAATGGTACAGAAGTTTGACTAGTAGACAACAGAATGTAGGACTCTCAAAGGGGAACTGAATTAACTATGTGCATATAGGTTCATTTACCTTTCGCTCTAACCCTGCTTCAGCTGAAGATTACATTTGGTTTTGGCTACCCATTTGAGTTTGATTAGTATTTTTCTAAATATATGGATGTTGAAATCCCATAGAAAAATCTCACTTTGTTATTGAATCTGTGGGTATTAAAGTGACAGATAATCAAGATAATCTGCAGACAAACTGAAGAACCACTAACGAACGCAAAGTTGATTTAGGAGGTCAGCAACCAGCTTATTGTTATTTATTTGAGTTTATTATCCAATTTTGGGAACGAACCTTTCTGAATTTCCACATATCTGACTTTGAATTAAATAGCAAGTCAGAAGAATTACACTCAAAGCTGGGTTTGCATTATGGAGATGTATTGAAATGTTCCAGAAAAACATTTTGAGTGTTATTTGTTTTTGAAGAAAATCCCTCCCCCGGGTGAATGCATGTTTCACCTGGCACTGGATTGGTTGACGAGAGGGTGCAAATATTAATGAGGGTTATATGACATTTGGTACACCTCAACTTCAATGCTGCAGTAATTCAGTAGACCTGAGATGATGGGTTTTGGAAAGCAAGGGTCTCAGGTGGAGGTCACGAAGTTAACCATGTGATGGCCCTTAAATCTGCCCTGAATGGACTGAAAGTTTGTGAGAGCATAGAAGTTGAATTAAAATGTTGTTACATGCAAAAGTATATAGCTAGCCATAATTCAAATGCTGATTCTGTGTACAGTACACCAAAAAGTGTCGTTGACTAAGTTTTTCCCAATATCCCTGCCGAAGACCCTGGGCACAGCTGATATCACAGCTGCTAGACCCAAGCTCATTTAGTACATGCAGAATACTCTCTATTGAGCTTAATAACTCTTGCTCAGCAGGTAATAAAAGGATTCTTCAAGGAATGGCCCACAGGCATCACTGTGCTCTAGGCAGGCATCCTCCGCATGACACTTCAGAAAATAGTTGTGTGGGAGTATTAGAATCCACCATATCCAGCAATTTGCATGTTTAAATGGCACTATTAATTCTTCTACAATAATATTTCTGCGCTTCTGCAAATCAAGGGACTGTTAGGATTGACATAAATGGGGCACTGGATGGTTAATACCAGCTTTCAATATGGGAACATTAACTATCAATGTTAAATGTGCATTAAAAAGAAAATTGAGATTTACTTCATGCAAAATATCACCCAAATAGTCCTCCAAAAGGTAACTATTGAATTGTTTGTCACTTACTGTGTATTTCTTAAAAATAGCATATGCTGCAGGATATTGCTAGATGCCATTTTATGCATTTGAAAAGGAAACAGGAAGTGATAACCATTAATTTCCCTATTTCTCCTTCCGATAAAAACTTGGGCCATGCTATCAAATCTCCTAGACATAAATGTTATTTGAATAGAAAGTTACATCTGAGCAAGTGAATGTTGATATTGTGTCCTTTTGTATAGACCTACCAATTGGCCAAATTGTAATGGGCTCTTTTGTCAATTGACATGCCCTGAACACCAATACACATCTGCCTCTTCCAAGAAGCTACACAGACTCAACATCTGCTCAGTTGTTGCTGAATGCCATGGAACCTACCACTGACTGGAACAGCGGCCTACCTCAGTTATGGAACTATTTCCATTCAAGGATTCTGACATTGAGTACACATCGATTGTGTGCTCGTTGCTGATGATGGGTTTAGAGTACACAGAATCATAACTAATGCATTTGTTGAATTTTGCTTGAATGCAAATTTGCTTCTACAGTAAAGCAGTGAAGACCACTTCATGCAAATTGGATTGAAGCAAATTGGATGGTCAAATTGCTCCCTGGGTCTTGAAGTGCTTGGTTATCACCTCAAATATGCAAATTATATTGACTATGTAGGTCTAAAATTACAAATAGCAGTTAATTCCTGCCTTGGGGCTGTTTATATTTGTTAAATTAGCCAAGGGTTGTAGGTAATATGCTTCTCTTCATGCTATTGTCATCTTAAGAATCATGAAGTGTCTTTTTAGATCCCCCCCTATCTTTATTTGCTTTAAACAAAATGTGAAATGATAGTGCCTGAGTGAGGTACAGGAGGCTTCACATTGACACCACATTGCCACCCACCTGCATTTCCTGCTTCAAGTTGTGTGCCCCATCAATTACAACGCAGATGCAACAGTCCTTTTCAAGCTCAGTTTGCTTTCATCACAGTAATCTTTATTAATGCACTTTCTCATCTGTCTCAATCGTGCTGCTGGGTTGCTCATTTCTGCTCTTGTCTGTTGTGTTATCACTACTTGTCTGTTTTCTGGCCTGCTGTCAGTCTTGGCTCGATTTCAGGCTTTGATAAATTTCAAACCTTCCTGTGCCCTTGGCGTGTGGAAGTTCTACAATAGCGTGGCATTGGTGCTCTTTTCCAGTATCAATGTGATGCACATTTTTGAGGTACTTCACTTCAAAGTATTTTCTTTCTTTTTTGCTTTCATGCCTCATGCTGCTTTCGCTGTTGAATACGTGGGCGATTGGCTCCTTGTGCATTAACAATGTATGTCTATAAACTTAACATGCTGTGGGAAAGCAACCTGGAGATGATTGAATGTGTGAGGCAGCAAGCTCCATGTATCCAAATAGTCTTATTGGCATGTACTGTTTTCTTAGTTATCTCAAAAGCTCCATGTAAGACATGACAGAGGCACAATAATTCCCAGTAATCAACTACCTGGCCTCAAACTCCTGAGGACAAATAAACCTATATCACATTAGTGCACCTTCTAACATGGTAATTCTACATTTTGATAGCAGGGACTTCATCGCTACCTGACATTTCAAGTTGGAAGAGCAGAAATTAGGAACTGTGTAAGGAACAGAAAATCAAGAACAAAGTCCTTGCTGTCTGTATTTGTTGCATTGAACTCGGTGACCAGCAAATCCATCACCAGTTTTTTTTTTAAAAAACAGAACCAGCGGTGGCATGAGAGAAAACTGTTACAACCTGGAATGCGCTATCTTAAAGTGTGGTGGAGACAGATTCAACCCTGGCTTTCAAGAAGGAATTGGATAAGCAACTGGGGGGAAAAATTGCATGGAAATGGGGAAAGACTGGGAGAATGGGATTGAGAGCAGCCACAAACACAACAGGGCATGGCCTCCTTCAGCACTGTAACCATTCTGTGACCCAGGGAAAGCGAAATGATTTTGTATTCATTCATATGTAGGATCCTCTTCCACTGTGCAGCCTTTACTGATAGCAGCTCTACTGTTAATGAAAGGGCTATTAAGTAAATGAGGCAGAACTTCAACCTCTGGAGTGCTGACTGATCGAAAAAGGCGGTCTTTGCCAGTGCCTTCAGAGGCAATATCAAATGTTGTTACCAGAGGAAGGAGTCAGTCTTTTTGGGTGCATGTGGGCTGAGATTCACTCTGTTTCTATGGGCTAGCATTGCATCTTTTTCCCCCTCTCACCCCTCCCTGTCTTGTACACACTTTCCATCTAAAAGCCAGAATTTAAAGTCTGAAGCTTTAAAACAACCGTCCACGCACAATCTATCTTCTGCTTTAATGCTGTGGGACCTTCCCCACAATTTAAAAAGGTTCAGGGCAGCTGCAGACTTTGGCAGCCATGCAAGAAAACTCCTTTTTACAGCTCTATGATGTCAAAGGAACGATTACGCGAAAAGTGATGAGCTCTGCATGAGGAAAATTCTCCACTCATCCAGACGCTCCTCTTCAGCAAATAGCATTGACCGTACGGAGAATGAATCAGCACCTTACAGGGTTGCCAAACCCCCCAGATTAGCTGAGAGTCTACTGGAATCATCATCAATCTCCCAGTGACTGCTGAAAGTCTCTAAAATCTCCGGGAGATTTTAACAAGGTATTTTAAGAAAATACATTATTGCAGTATTTATATAGCCGAGTAGCCATCAGTTTCCCCTGCCCCTCACTGGGCAGCCACCATGTTGAGCGTCGGCGGTTGCTTGGACGTTTAGAGTCAGCTGGAGGGTGTGCATGCAGTCCGGACTGCGCAGCCTGAGACACTGGGCGGAATCGATCGGTCCCGTTGGAGTCAGGCAACATGGCGGGTGATTGGGGGGGGGGGAGGGTGGGGAGCAGTTTGGAGTGAGGGGCAGAAATCAGTTTCACGCTGGTGTAAAAGCACAGAGGGATCACCCGACGATGTCTGCCAAGGCCGAGTGTCAATCCAGCTGGAGGCCAGCATGAACGCGATTTGCATCAAAGTAAAGTAAGATCCGACCAGAATTGTTCCCCGCCCCCACCATGCCAGATTTACCGGTGGGAAAACACGGTGGCCCAGAACACGTCTGGACAAATGTGACGTGCAGAAGTTGGGACTTACCATTCGGGCCTTGCTCAGATCACAGACATTCGAAGAGAGGATGATGCTGGAGCCCGACAGCTACTGGAACATGTGCGTCACCACGAAGCAGCTCAGGGAAGGTGGGAGGCCTCCACTGATGTCTCGGGTCTGCTTCAGTACATCACGGCCCTGGCCATGGGCTGCTACAGATGATCGGCGAGGGTGGGGGTGGGAGATCAAGGTCTAGGTTTGACTGGGGAGGAAGGTGAACCTAGCGGGGGTGGGGAGGGTGGGAGGGAGGGGACAAAAGGGTCGGGGGGCTGAGGTTGGGATGGGGGACAAAGGTGTCAAGAGGGGTGAGGTTGGGAGTGGGGAGGTTGGTGAGAACTTAGAGGCAGGCACAGACCCTGAGGTTGGAAAGGAGGAGGTCGGGGAGGTCAATGTGGGTGGAGATGGGATTCTCAGGCAGGAAGGGAACGCATGTGTTCACCTGGATATCCCGGAAAGACAAGGGTTCGGGTTGGAAGGCGATGGTGGGGAGGTGGAAAGTGATGCTGGGGTGGGGTCAACAGTAATGGAGGAAATGAAATGTGTGACTGGGGGAGGGGAAAGGACGGGGAAGCTCACCAGAAGCTTAACGACTACCCTGGTTGTCAAAATTGAAAGTGAGAGGAGCCTCGTGATGGACGGGCACAGTTGCTGCATGGGAGTGTGATCAGTGGGTGGACGGAGCTGCAGATCAGCTCAGATGGCCAAAGGAAAGAGAAGCCCATCAGGCAGCATTGAAAATTCTCCAGACAGTGAGATGAGTGTGATGGACGAAGGCTCTGCATGTGTGGGAGAGAGCTTGCACGAGGCTCCAAAAGGCCCTGCCACACACATACTTCTCCCTCCAGGATCACTTGTGGTCCAGCCGAACCGCTAGTGGTGGGGGTTGCAGGGGGAGGACTCGTGAAGCCTGTCAGTGAAGCTCAAAAACATTACACGTCATTCAGTGAAAGTGAATATATTTTCAGATCATAAAGTGACAAAATGTGTTCCCCCATGCAACCAATCTGTATTTCTTAACTTTTATAGGCCTACCACTTTTTTTAGGTGCTGCCCTGACATCTGCAGCAGGGCTGGAGACAGCCTGTGCAATGGTTGGCCCTGTTGCCTCTGATGAATTTGGTGTGTGACCTCTGGAGAACCAAGGCCTTGGCTTGCTTTGGCTGTTCCTCTGTGGGCCAGCTGCTCCCTCTGCGATGACAGAGGACAAGGTTGAGAGGGTCACAGGCAATGAGGGAAAGGACAGCCTCAGATTCCTGAGTGGATGTCCCAGGGGTCCATCTCCTCCTCCCTTCAGGTGTCTGGGGGCCCTAGCCTGGTTCCTTCAGGGGATGGAGCACCTGGAGGGACATTGAGGTGCCCAGTTTCCCTCTCACGTTGCCACTGCAGGAACTCACCCATGGCTACCCTGTTGGAGTGCAGGTCTGCGCACATCTCTGCATTCTGCTGGCTCAGGGTCTCCATGGCATCTGCCATCATACCCACAGAGACCTCCCTGCACACACATATGGGCACCACTTCATCACACAGCATGCGGACGTACACCCCCAACTCGCGTGCCACTCTGTTAAGGCTTCCAACAGCTCTGTATGATGTTCTTCCTCCTTCTGCTGAATCTCTACGATAAAGTTAGAAGGCCGAATCTAGCGTCTTGTCATCTGACCCAGACCTCATAGATGCCTCTTCCCCAGCAGTCCTCCAATTGCTGGAGCTTGGTTGAACCTACCTCCTCCCACTGTGGACACATGTCCGAGCGGTGACCACTATATTGTGAATCAGTTTGCTCTAGATCTAGGTCTCACCGAGGTGTGTATCTCTGCGCTGGTGGAGGGTGGGGGTAAGCACTGTGATGGGTCTTCCAGGCTGCTTATTTCCGTCCCTTCAATGGAGAAGGTGTCCTCTAGGCTGGAGGTCAGGAACTGGATGGAGCTGAGGGACTGGCTGGCTGAGGGCGTTGGTCACATGGCAGAGCTCCCTGTGAACCAAAGTAGAGATAATTAGTGCATGGCAGCAGAGTCAAAAACAGGAGAGAGAGCACTTACAGTTGTATTGAGAGAGCGATGATGTAGTGCAGAATCCTCACATGGGTGTTTGCCGCCGACCTCACCGTCACCTCAGGCACGATCCACGTCCTCACCAGTCAGCTCATTGGCACGCTCCTCAAAGTGAGTGAGGGGCCTAATGTGGGCCACTCTACCCCCTGGTCTAAGACCTCTTCCTGCTGCTGTGAGCCAGCTTCTCCTGCATGAAAACAGATGGAGAGAGTGTGAGCGGGACACATGGTGCTGCACGGAATGATTGTGTGGTGAGCGGAGCCATGGACAGGATAGGGGTGTGAGCTCCGGAGGATCTGAGCCTGATGGAGATGTGAGGGTGTGTGTGAAAGTTATTGGTGTTGTCCCTTGAGGTGCGAGATCCCTGTGGGTATATGATGGGTTTGGGAGTGTGTGAGTTAAGAGCGATGAGGTGGTTGACTTACCCTGGCGCTATAGATGAGAGCATTTATCCTCTTCCTGCACTGGATGACTGACCTCCTCTGTGCCCCAATGATGCTGACAGCCACTGCCACTGCCTCTTAGGCTGGATCGGTGACTCTGGTGGACCTCCTGCCGACATCATAGAGGACATGGCGACGGCCTTCCACTGCATCCAGCAGGCACCCCAGAGGGGCATCACTCAATTTGGGGCTGCCATCACCTTTGCTTTTGGGGCCACCTGTTGCCTGGAGCAGTCCTGGTTTGATTATATGAAGTAGGCATGAGCACTGATATGCCTTAAATATGGCGCCTGGAGTGAGGAAACATTGAGGTCATGGTGTGGCAGGCAAATCCGAGTCTGCTCACCAGCAATCTGCGGAGTTTCCCATGATTATTAATGAGGCAACATGCATCGAGAATGGGACAATACGGCGTGAAAATCCGCCATTGTAGCTGGTGGGTTAAATGACATTTTTCACACCCGCCACCTCACTTAGCGCAAATCTGGGATGAGTCTCTCGGAATGGTGACAGGAGGAGGGGCAGCAAGGAACTGGCCTCCTGACCAGCAACAATATGTCAGGGTTTGTGCGATTTAATGAGAGTTACAGACAGGAGGGCGTTTAATTTAAAACAGCCCTGATTTCTCCCTTCAGTACCCATCCGTAAACAGGAAGGTGTTTTTGATTTTTGATTTCCCCCTTTATAAGTGGTGGCATATGTTCCCCAACCCTTTGGTTTGGAGTGATCCAATCCTCTATTAATAACCCCACAGCAAACTTGAGATAGGGCAAAATCAGAGAGTTAGTTTATTTTGCGCAGTCAAAACGCAGAAAGGGAGGTGTCACTATGTAACCCCAGTACATTCACACAATAAAAGAAGGATAAGGAAAAGAAAGAGGTCTAGGGCTGGGAACACAGGCAAAAGGGTTTTTGTGCATTTCCTTGGAATTTGATTTCTGCAGTTACAGGGGGCATTAGCACCTCTTTAGTGTTAACAAGTTCCCTGCTATTTTCTGGAGAGTAGAAATTCCTTTTGTGCAGTCATAGCTGGTCAAGCTTCTGTCAGTGTAAAGCCTTTGTCCATTTAAAAAAATAATTTTATAAAGTAGCCAGGATGATGCATATATATATATATATATATATATATATATAAACATTTCTTCATGTCTTCTGGGCACGACTTGAGTAATCCATCTGTTCCCAGCTGCAGGTGCTTTGGGTGGATAATTTTGTGCAATATTTCTGGAGATAATCACATTTTTCTGGCTGTACATATCCTTAGAGATTAACCTGCTTCCTGATTTCTGCCTGTACCATGCTGAGGGAACCAGGTGCTGTCCAGGGAGGGATTGTCTTTATTTTCTCCTTCCTCCTGGGCTTCCGTGACACTATTGCTACAGTTAAAGCCCATTGTCTCCAAATGCCAAGTCCCAGCAGGGTGTGGTGGCAGGTTCCTTACTAAAATGTGGAATTAAGGCTTGGGGATGAGATCAGATTTTTAGCCTCCGGGGGTTCTGGAGAGTTGCTTTTCTCTGCCACTGCCAAATTCCTAGGAAACTGGGAACACATTGAAAAGCCTTGGGAAGACAGGGCTCCGTGATGATGCACATGCTGGGTGACCAATGTCAGGAATCTTGGGGCGGGGCAGTTAGGAGGTAAGAGGTCATGTGATGGCATCATCTGGAATATGCCAAAATTAGAATTGGCAAATTTAAACACACTCCATTTCAAATGCCCATTAATTGGTCGAAGAAATTTATCCATTGTTTGGGGGGTGGGGGGGTGCGGTGGTTAAACATCTTTTTGATTCCTTGCAGTGAGGGAGGAGTTAAACAAATTAAAAATGTGCTTTGCGTAAAACTCATGCTTTTAGTCAAACCCTTGATGCATGCAGTTTTACTTACATTGGAAAAGATACAACAAATTGAATGCTGAATGGACCCATTGGAAGTACTTAATGTTTGTGAAAATGTACTTAACTTTTCTAAATGGCCTGGTACTAGTGCTTAACTTTATCAAAATATCTAACGGAGGCACTGCTTAGCAACTGGGTACTTCATATTACACAAGTGGTTCTTTTTTCCCTCTAAAGCCGGCACTTGGTTTTTGCAGAATAATAACGGAAACATTGATACTCAGGTTCATTCAAATTCCAATTTATTGCATAATTGCAGTTATTAAATCAGCAGTCATGGCCTTAGAATAACATTGTGGCTTATTATCTATTTACTTGTAGGAATTCAGAAAATATAAAGCATAAATTGTAAAGGAAATTTATTGCTGCGTGAGTGCAATATCAAAAGATTGCAAGATGCTGGAGTTGTCGTCGTCCATTAGCAATCCTGTCCTGTCCTTGTTACAAACCTATGTATAATGAATTATTTGCTTCTCACTGGCATGTTAATGTTGTTTCTGTTTTCATTCCTTATTAATCTCTGTGTGGGAGTGCTCTCAGCAGTAACTGGCCTCAACACATAGCTGGCTTCATTAATAATCATTCCTCTTGATTTCTTCCTCAAGAGGGTTCCAGCTCCCAATCTGTCCCAATCTATCATGGCATTGACTTCAATTCCCATGAGTCTACTTGGCCATAACCAGCATACATCAAACACTGGTTTAATGTCATTTATCCTTGTTTATGTTCAGACAGGCAAGGTTAAAGACAGTGCACAAAGTGACAGGCTTTTGCTTCATTTTTGGTCAGGCATTGATGTGGGATCACTATTGTAGGTGAATCACTTTGAACCATTGACAGTTCTCTTTCCCAAAGGCTGTTAAATCATTAAAAATGAATGTTATCTGGCTCTGTGTTCATGTATCTGACCGGATTGAAAATGTAGATGTGATTGTCTTTTTGCTTTCCTAACCTATGTTAATTAGTTGAAAAAGCCCGAATGACTAACAAAAAATTGTAATGTTGCAGCATATTACTCCAGATGATAGTTACTGCATGCAGGGTTTTGCTGCAGCCTACAAATTACCCTGGGGAAACTTGTTTTAAAAAAATAGTACATATTTTTCAGTGAATGCATGGTAATGCTGAACTGAGATGTGAAATTCTTGCAACAAAAGCTAAAAATTTTAATGGCTTAAAATGAAAGTGGATAATAATGTAATGTCTATAATTTATGTAAGTTTAATACCAATGTTCCTTCTTGTTTGGATTGAAGCTCCAGACGACAGTGGAGTTTAAAGAGCAAGGCCTGGCCACTGAGCTCAGCATCAGGTGTAGTGACAGTGCCTTCCAAGCAGTGGGTAGTGTGTTGTGGCTGGGGGAGCACTGGCAGAAATTTCTGGAACTTTCCATAATTGCCTTTGCATCTGCTCAATAAGATTAATATTCAGCACACTGGCAGGTAACAAAATCCTAAGCAGCAAGTTCAAAGCTGTAACTGACCCTTGGGATTGTTGTGTTATTTATAAATTGGTTCAGCATTGCTTTACTGATTTAAGAGGTGGAATTTTTCAACTGATTTGTAACACAATAAGGAAAAACAGCAAGCACCATGCTAACTGAATTCCTTGCTAAGTAATTAGCATTCTTCACAGGACGTTGGAGATAAACCATTTTATAAGAATGGAAGCAAGTAACACAAATATTCCCCTGCTAGAGTGCTGGGGTATGTCAATTATTGTCTCTTTAAAGCTACATAATCAAATCGTTGTACCTTCCTGAGGTCATTTGGAAGCAAATTGTTGTTAAGCAGGTTCTGAGATCAGAAGAAACCAACAGATTTTTAAGAAATATGACACCTCAAGTCAATTAAAATGATTTTCTGTTTCTGAGTAACTTTTTCTGTAGACTGAAAATGTTTGGCTTTCTTTCTCCAAGCATAGTAGCCAAAATTGCCTATATGACAATTAATCTTAAATCTGAGATTGATGGATATAGCCAAAGCTATTGAGGAATATGGGGCAAAGGCAGGTATATGGAGTTAGGTTGCGCATCAGCCATGATCTCATTGAATGGCGAAATAGGTCCAAGGAGGATAAGTGGCTGACTCCTGTTCCTGTGTCACCTGATTGATACACTTTGGAAGGCTTCAGTTGCAATATTATTCTCTTCTTTATTCTACCAGTTACTGTGGGTTGCGTACTATCACAAACATGGTTTGCTTTGAGCATTTAGTTATTCGACAGGGATTTTGTGAGAAAGATGCATTTTAATATTTTAAGATGACTTTCATCTGAAGATTTACTATAATAAGTTTGTATCTGGCAGGAAATTTTAATTCCAAATGACTTTAAATTTGTCATCGACCCTTTATTGTAAACCTATTTACTACAAGATTCTCTTTGAGGGAGAATACTGGAAATATGTTTATTTTAAATATTAAGTCAAGGTTTTGATTTGATGTTATTCAATTTTACTTCAAGCCCTTTAAGGTTCATATACAATAACTTTTAATGTAACAACAACAACTTGTATTTGTATAGCATCTTTTGACATCATGCTACATAAGGTGTTAATAGGACAGATTTCCAAAAGTGTGGTCAAAGGGAAAGGTTTTAATGAGTGTCTTAAGGAGGAGAGGGAGGTGGTGAGGCAGAAAGTTTTTAGGGAGCGTTTCCTGACATTGGGGCTTCAGCAGCTGGAGAAATGGGCACAGATGGTGGGGCAATTGAAATTTGGGATGTTCAAAAGGCTAGAATTAGAGGAGCGCAAATATTTTGGAGGCATGTAGGGCTGCAGGAGATTACTGAGATGGGGAGGGATGAAGCCATGATGGAATTTGAAAGCAAGAGTGGGAGTTTTAAAACCGATATGTTGCTTACCACAGAGCTAATGTAGGTCAGTGAGATCAGGGGTGATGGCAAATGGGAGTTGGTGAGAGTTAGGAAATGGAAAGTGGAGTCTTGGGTGACCTCAAGATAAACTATGGGAGTCAGCCAGGAGTGCATTCGAGTAGCTACATATAAGTAAGGCATGAATGTGGGTTTCACCAGCAGATGAGCCAAGGCAGTGACGAGATCAGATGATGTTACAGAGCTGGGAGTAGGAAGGCTTAGTCATTGCGTAGATATATGGTCGGAAGCTCATCTCGGATTAAGTATAACACCACGGTTGGATCAGACTCGGAGAGTTGCCAGAAAGAACAATGGTGTCAGTGATGGCCTTACCTGTGATGAGATGGGTATCATGAAGCAATGTGAGATGCAAGATCTAGGGGCTGGCCATGATTATGGGTTGGCGAGTTTACATGAAAATGAAGGGCAGTAAAATCTGAAATGAGAGCATGAAGAATTGAGATGGAGATTGAAATCACAAAGGTTGATATGTCACTTGATGCAGAGGCTGAAGGTAGAAAGCAATGAATTTATCTTGGTGAAAATTTCGTAACGGTATTTGTTTATGCAGTGGAGAATGAGAATTTTAATGCAAGGTGAGAGGGAGTGAACAAGGAACAAGGAGGAGAAAGTGTCAGAGAAGTAAGGAGGCAGATAAAGATGTGATTCGGTGAGAAGAGCCAAATCACCACCACCACTACCATCATGGTGTGTGTGTGAGGCAATTCATGGGAGGTATCGCCATGTGGGGAGGTTTCACTCACAGGATAGGTGTCATCACCCCTTAGCTAGGTTTCCTTCAACCAAATTCCCACAGTAAGGTCATGGATGACAAGGATCTTGTTCACAAGTGAACGGAAATTCTGGAAAGAAATGGAGAGAGGGCCAGTGAGAGCTGATCTACTGACAGCGCCCACAAGGGCCAGTGCTGGGAGAAGTAACCAGAGATAATATTGAACATTCTTTATAAAATATGTCCTTAACAATTTGTATTACATTTGACTGCACTGGTTGTCCTTTGATTGCAATAAAAGTGACAACATAAATCTCTGGTTGAATTAGTGTTTATGATCTGCTCCATGTAAATGTGCAGATGACTCTTGTACCTGTTTGATAAGCACAGCCACATTTGAATCTTCAAACACAGACTGCAACTGAATTTTAAATTGTGTTACTCTTTGCAAACACTGATACAGCAGCCCAATTGGTCCATGGCAGCGCACTCCATTCTTCCATTAGCATGAACATTGATCTTATTTTTGCTCAAGTGTGTCCCTGAAACATTTATGTTGACCAACTTTCACTTAGGCTCTCATGTACATTGCTTGTAGTGTACTTATTAATGAGGAAACCATATGAAAAACACTCAGCAATACATCCAACACTATATTATGCTAACAGATGCAAAATGATAGAGTGAGCCCAGTAAACATTAATCATATGTATGCCCCAGATAAGTGTGCATTAAGCACGTAGTGGGGAAGAATATGAATTACATACTTACCAGGATTACAGATGTACACCATCAGACAAATAATTTTTTGTAAAGGTTATCGTAACTGGAAGCATTTATCAAGAGCACAGTTAGGGGACAGCAAGATTGCTTCTACCCACACAGGTCAGCAGGTTTCAGCACTCATTATACCAGTGCACAGTCACTCGACTTGAAATGTCCTAATCTAAGTGAATAATTAACTTCAATGGGACACTTGCAGTGTAATTGACTGACTGATTCACCAACATTTAAATAAAGTTGTTAATTTGAAATAATCTCTTGGTACCACGTCTGCATTCTTTTCCCTGGATCTGTTCACATTTCAGTTAACATTTTCTGTCAGTTTCATTGGGGGAATAGAAGAAAATCATTTCTCGGTGATATTCTGCCCTCCTACATTTATTCAACGTGAAAGGTTGAAAGTTTCTGTATTTCATTACTGGGCCATGCAATATTCATAACATTGATATTTGCAATGCTTGTAAAATGATGCAAAGATAGTTTGTGAATTTAAATGATCCTTGATTCCAGGTTTACCTGTGACTTTTGTACCAAGGTTAGAATCCTTGCTGCCCTCGAATTATGGGAAGGTTTACTTGACAAACCCCTAATCTGATTTCAAACCCTGCCAGTGAGGTAATCAGCAGCTTGCAGGTTATATAAGCATATAAAAGAACAGAAGATACCATTCTAGGTGAAAAAATACAATGGTCGGGATTTTCTGGCCCCACATGGCGGCACCCACTGTGTAGGATGCAGCGAGCCAGCCAAAAACCCATTGAATTTTGGCAGGACCGGCAGATCCCGGTGGTGGGTGGGGCCTGAAAATTCCAGCCAGTGTCTCTCATATGCTGTCTCACATACAACCAGATGAAATAGGGGAAAGGTTAGGCTATACAACAGGCATTCAATGAGATTATGGATGGTCTTCTGTATCAACTCCACTTTCCTGCCTCCCCATATCACTCCTTTAGTGCCCAAAAATCTGTTGACCTCAGCCTTAAATATACTCAATGATTGAGCATCCATAGCCTTTTGGGGTAGAAATTTATATAGGTTAACCATCCTCAGGGTGAGAAAATTTCTCATCTTAGTCCTAAATGATAGACCCCTTATTATGTGACTATGACCCCTAGTTCTAGACTTTATCCAGGGGAAGCAGCCTCTGTCAATCTGCCCTGTCAAGATCTCTAAGAATTTTATATGTTTCACATACCCCTCAAAACATTTTCTCTTGTTAAATATCTATCCAGTTTCTCCATCAATACGCCAATGGTTTCTATGTGCACTGATATCCTGGACTATATGTCCCATACATTCAATATTGTAGGCATTGATTGGTTAAAACTAAATTATCTATTCAAATTCCCTCTTCAAAGGCTGAAGTTCAATAATTTGCACTTAAATTGCACGTTTTAATGTGTTAAAACATCCCAAGGTACTTCAAAGGAACATTATAAGGCAAACATTTGACATTGGGCCACATAAGGAAATGTTTGGGTGGATGACCAATAGATTGGTTGAAGCGGTAGGTTGTAGATAGAGTGGTAGTTTGCAAAGTTGGAGGGTCAGAATTGTTTTTATTTGAGGCAGTGCCTAATGTTGGCAGATTTGAAGGAGAGGTAACTGAGGAGAAAGAACTATTAACAATATCAGCCAAGAAGGGAAGCTGTGGAAAGACCAAGGTGCAATTTGGTGATAAGAGCCACAATGCCTTAGGGGTGGGGCATATAATGGAAGATTTAATTAGATGCGGAGGCTTCTTTTAGGGAGACGATGTCATCACCCCTCAGCCAGGTTTTCATCAATGCAATGATGCCGATACAATTATCCACGATAGGCTCATGGATGTGAGCAAGTGAACAGACGTGCTGGAGGGAGGTGCAGAGAGGGGCAGAAACATAATCTGCAGGCAGAATTCACAAGGTCAGCACTGGAAGGGGTTACTTGGATGGGGAAGAGATTGGCAGTTAGAGTTGCACTTTCTTCGCCAGGCATGGAAATTGATGGCAAGCATTTTGCTGCGCTCCACCAGGAACTTTCTGATGACAATTACGCTAGTGCCATTGGAAATCCAGTTATTTTAAAGAGGGAAGAATTGAGAATTATTGAGGTACTGTGCACAAAAACCTTTAGGCCCCACCTTCACACTCCGTTCCTCCTCGCCTGCATTACTAATGAAGCAAATCCTATCGCACTATGCTACTCTTAAATGGAACGGCTTAATTTTGGCCCCTACACACAAATAAATTAAAAAGACTATTTTGCTTTATGAGAATGGTGACCAAATTTGCTTGTGATTTAAAGCATTAGAACTAGTGTAAATGTCTTGCTCTTGTTAAATTCTATATCACAGTTACTCCGAACAACACATGTTGTTTTAATATTCTCTTCACTGACATTTTGTGCTTTTATTACTTGATGTAGCATTGGGATCCATTCATCATCACTGATAAAACTTACAGTGTTGTATGGTGTATTTCTAATTAACTGCAAGATCCTGACCTCAGGAAATGTACCTTTTAGATTGGAAAATTGCAACAGTAACTTTATTATTTAAGAAAGGTGAACAAGAGAAACCAGGAAATTATAGACCTGTTAGTCTAACGTCTGTTGTGGAGAAGTTAATGGAATCTATAATTAAGGACAGAGTGACTGAGCACTTGGAGAATATTGAGCTGATTAGAGGGAGCTGATATGTATTTGTAAAGGCTAGGTTATGTCTAATGAACTTAATTGATTTTTTTTGAGGAAGTAACTGAAGTAGTAGACAGGGGAATGTACATGGATGTAGTTCATATGTAAGGTAAATTATTGACCAGGTTAAGTGTGAGGTCATCTGGGTTGGACCAAAAATGGATAGATCTGAGTATTTCAGAAATGATGTAAAGCCAGGAACAATGGAAGTTCAAAGAGATTGAGGAATCTATTTACACAAATCACTAAAATGCAGTAGTCAGGTACAAAAGATAATCAAAATGGTGAATGGAATATTATTACTAGAAGGTTAGAATAAATAGGGAAGGAAGTTTTGCTGTAGTGATATAAATCCATGATTAGACATATCTGGTGTGTGGTGTACAGTCCTGGGCACCATACTTTAGAAAGGTCTTAGGTTCACCAGAACATTACCAGGCTCCAAGGGTTAAATTATAATGAGAGATTACATAAACGAGGCTTGTATTCCCTAGAGTATAGGAGCTGAAGGGGTAATTTGATTGAAGGCTATAGGATTTTTAAAGGAATTTGTCAGGGAGTTAAAATCTTTCTATTCTAGTGGGATGTCTAGGACGAGAGGGCCAAACTGTTCAAAGTATATAACTGTCTCCTACAAAAAGCAGAAGATGCTTGATCAATTAGTAATTTTAATTCTGAGATCCATAAATTTTTGCTAGCTAAGGGTGCGAAGCAATGTGCACCAAGGTGGGTGGATGGCATTAGGATACAGATCAGCCAGTAAGCTCATTGAATGGTGGAACTAACTCAAGATCTGAATGGATTAATCCTGTTCCTACATTCCTTATTTGCCTCTTTCTATGCAGTTTAGTGATGCCACTGATGATCTTGCACTGGTGAAAGCCTCAAACATTTTCTTCGATCATCTTTCCATCTGCCACAGCTCCTGGGTGACAGGTCTATCAATAAATCCCCTCCTTCACCAGGTTAGGGAGTTCCAACACTCAATTTATAGTCAGCGTTTGCCAGAATTAATCCAGCAGCGCAGTTTAACTGAACAGCCCTTCAGGGGGATTGTGCTCATGGGGACACTTGAGCGGGGGCAATTTAATCGGGAAGGAGGGTGGTGGATGGGAACTCCACTTCCTTCCCATCTCTACCCCAATAAATTGTGGTGTGGGAAGACTCATTGATGGCCTTCCTGCTCCACTGCCAATGTTGCTGCAGTCTCCTGGGTCATTGCTCATTCAAAGGCACTCAGTCATCAGGAAGAGGCCGGGGTGGGGGGGAGAGGGGCACTCAGAGCCATCCCTCTGTCTTTGCTGCCAATTCTCCTCTCTTCCTCCACCCCTGCAGCACCCATCCCACCATCATTCACCATGGCCAGGGTCTATTGCTGATCCTAGGGCTCTATTTGAGTGAATTGCTGACAGCTGCTATCATTCCCATAGTGGCATTGCCTACTGTGATATTTCTGACCTCTTATTGGCTGGCAGCTCTCAGAAGGTGGGGTTTTCCCAGGATCCTTGATTCCAGGGAAAGCCTGCCACTGCCCAGTTAAGTGCCCTGAAGGGAGGCAACACAGGGCTCTCGCCGCCTCCCCAGCCAGTGGGCAAGACCCTGTCACATCCATTAAATGCTGCCCCTTGAATGAGTCTCTTATATGGCCAGAGGTTCTGGGCTTGTGCCTTGTAGCGAGCCCCTTAGTGCAGCCCTGATATTAACTGAGACATTGTCAGTGTTAAAATCTGGTCTTCCATTTCAAATAAACTGCAAGTTGAATTTTACACTCTATCCCCATTTCTGACATTATGATGGAAGGAAGGTCATTGATGAAGCAGCCGAGGATGGTTGGGCCTATCATACTATCCTGAGAAACTCCTGTGCCCTGGGACTGAGATAATTGATCTCTAACAACCACAACCATCTTCCTTTGTGTTAGGTATGACCCCAGCCAGCAGAAAGATTTCCCCCTTATTTCCATTGACTTCAGTTTTACTAGGGCTCCTTGGTACCACATACGGTCAGATGCGGCCTTGATGTCGAGGGCAGTCACTTTCACCTCACCTCTTGAGTTCAGCTGTTTTGTCCATGTTTGGACTAAGGCTGTAATGAGATCAGGAGCTGAGTGGGCCTGATGGAACCCAAACTGAGCGTCAGTGAGTAGGTTATTGCTGAGTAAGTATTGCTTGATAGCACTGTCGATGACACTTTCCATTGCTTCGCTGATGATTGAATGGAGATTGATGGGGCAGTAATTGGCCAGGTTGGATTTGACTGCCTTTTGTGGACAGGACGTACCTGAACCCAGCTTTTCACATTGCTGGGTGATGCCAGTATTGTAGCTGTAGTGGAGCAGCTTGGCTAAGGGTGCAGCTAGTTCTGGAGCACGAGTCTTCAATGTTATTGCTGGAATGTTGTCAGGGCCCATAGCCTTTGCTGTCTCCAGTGTCTTCTTCTGTTTCTTGATATCACGTGGATTGAATCATATTGGCTCAAGACTGGCATCTGTGATGCTGGGGACCTCAGGAGGAGGCCTTAGGCTTGCTACTAAGTAACTGGAAATGGCAGAACTAATGGTTACTATGAAGAAGACTGCAGTCCCCCTCAGCCTAATGTGTGGACCTCAGAAGGCAAATGCTAAATTACAGTTTCTTGTAAAACAAATCAAACAATATTGCACATCATTTTTGGAACCGAAAGTATAACTTCACTGATGGTTATAATTCCTTTATTGAATGTAGCAAGACCATACATAGATAAATCTGTAATCTAAGTGGGCTGGCCATATTTAACAGCAATTTTACCACAACTGTAATTGTACTTTTAAACTAGCCATGAGTATAATTATGCTTTGCATAGCATTTCTACTTGAATAATCATCTGATCTGAAATCCATTTGTTAAACAAAGAAATTTGACATTCCAAATGATAAATTTTTATGATTTTTTTGGGGTATGTTCTATTGACAATTCCATTGTAGATGCAATGTATCACTAAAATGCTGGTAACTTTGACCTGGTAGTTGAGAATGACCCAGGAAATTGCACGATTATGAGCAGATTCAACCAGAGCTATCTTTATTAGGTCAGTGCATGTTTGGTTTTGAACACCTCCACCAGTTCTTTGCAATACTCAGTAAATGTCAGCTTTTAATGAGATTTTAAATCTTGACAAAGAGCATATCATTTAGACAGTGTATTTCCACTAAGAGCTCTGACATTTAATTAGAGGATGTACAGCCAATGATTTTAATGCTGAATTTGGTAGGTCTTTAATTAGTTGCCAAGTCAATGATACAGAAAAATGCTGAGACTGGAGGAGTTATCTACATATTGAATGGAAAATTTATTAATTAAACCAAAGATACTCAGCGTTTAAAGATTAATATTTCTTTGTGCACAAAACTGTATTTCTGTTAGTCAACACGTGCTGCCTGAATAACCAGAGAAAATGTTTTTTTGAAGTTTGAGCTGAGAATCGAATATGTCTTGCACCTCCCCCCACCCCACCTCTTTTCTCCTTATAGAATTGGCAAACTCAGAGGGAAGAATTTTCTCCCCATCGGGGGTAAGTGCAGGAGTGGGTAGGGGCGGGCCCCACCGAGCCCCACCACCCCCCCCCCCCCCCCCCCCCCAATCCCCCCCCACCCTGCCCCCACCCCCCCCGCTTGCCAACCTAAAGATCCCGCCCAGAATCTTTTGTGAGAACATTAATAGATACCCAGTCCGTTAATATAACACGTAGTGCCGAATTTTCTGCCTGTCGGGCGGGCGGGCCCAGCCCAATCTCCGGCGGGCGGGGAGATGATATCCGCTGGAGAAGCGGGCCCCGCCGCCATTTTATGTGGGTGGGCCAATTAAGGGCAGATTTTGCTGTGCCCCCGTCTTCTTGAAAATTTAAATGGGGCGGGATGACGTCAGGGGTTCCGCCCGACATGATCCTGTGTCATTTTACGCATCGAGGAGCGGGTCCCGCCCCCTGCTCGCCGACGGCAAAATTCTGCCCATAAACTGAATGACTAGAGAATCAACAAGAGAGATCTCCTTTTCAGTGCTCGGTGTGACTGACTCCTGCAACATAGCAGATCAAGAAAGAAAATTTATTATTTTCGTTGGAGCAGAGAAGACTGAGAGGTGACCTGATCGAGGTGTACAAGATTATGAGAGGCAAGGACAGGTGGATAGGGAGCAGCTGTTCCCCTTAGTTGAAGGGTCAGTCACAAGGGGACATCAGTTCAAGGTGAGAGGCAGGAGGTTTAGTGGGATGTGAGGAAAAACTTTTTTACCCAGCGGGTGGTGATGGTCTGGAATGCGCTGCCTGGGAGGGTGGTGGAGGCAGGTTGCCTCACATCCTTTAAAAAGTACCTGGATGAGCACTTGGCACGTCATAACATTCAAGGCTATGGGCCAAGTGCTGGTAAATGGCGTTAGGTAGGTAGGTCAGGTGTTTCTCACGTGTCGGTGCAGACTCAATGGGCCAAAGGGCCTCTTCTGCACTGTGATTCTGTGATTGTTCAGGCCACATTTGAAAAGGGTCAAGAATGAAACGTATTAACTATCTCTTTGTTTCTGGATATCTACTGATAAAACTGTTTTAGCATTATGGTAGGCAGCTTAAATTTGGTCACTACCTGTAATGGGAAGGAAAAACAAGTGGGGTAATTAACAGATATGACAATGTAAATTCACAAGAATTAGCCATAAATAAACACCACAAGCTAGTTTAAAAAGACAGTTTAGTTTAAAATAGTTATTGATATTTTGATTTGAATTGTAATTTCTCTTCGTTGCTCACATTTCAGTTATTGAAAAGTCTGTTAGCGTTAGGTTTTGAGCTAAAGGATGGCGCATCACTCTTGTGAGACAGCGCGTAAGTGCCATATGAAAGAAGAACTGAATGACGACCTACACTCCATTCATCTGCTAGAAATTGGATATAATTGCAAAGTGATTTATTTGGGGAGGCGCACGACGTGCTTATGAAGAAGCATGTCCCTTTAAAAGCATTTCTTTAAAAAAAAAACTGGACCATGCTTCAGGTTGACAAGATATCAGATCAAGTCAAACCTTGTAGTGCCCTGGAAGCCTAGACATTGTCAGCGCATAAAAACATATATCTAATTAGCATTAATATTTTAACTTCAAATGAATTTTTTTTTTCACTGAATAAATAAACTGGTGCCTCCTGGTATAGCAAGGGTTCATGTGGGGCTGGGAAACAGTGCAACCCACAGTGTGATGTAAAGAGACACACAACCTGAGACTAGGGTTAGTTGTGGGCTGGACAGAGACTTATTTAGAAGCAAGCATGGAGTTAGCTCATAGCTTGGGCTATACATTGTATGTACATAGTTATGTGTTATCAATAAACACCTGCTCACTGATGCCCAGCTTGGGTTCTGCCAGGGCCACTCAGCTCCTGACCTCATTACAGCCTTGGTTCAAATATAGACAAAAGAGCTGAACTCCTGAGGTGAGGCGAGAGTGACTACCCTTGACATCAAGGCAGCATTTGACTGAGTGTGGCATCAAGGAGCCCAAGCAAAACTGGAGTCAATGGGAATCAGGGGGACAACTCTCCGCTGGTTGGAGACATACCTAGCACAAAGGAAAATGGTTGTGGTTGTTGGAGGTCAGTCATCTCAGTTCCAGGGCATCACTGCAGGAGTTCCTCAGGATAGTGTCCTAGGCCCAACCATCTTCAGCTGCTTCATCAATTACCTTCTTTCCATCATAAGGTCAGAAGTGCAGATATTCGCTGACGATTGTACAATGTTCAGCACCATTTGCGACTCCTCAGATACTGAAGCAATCCATGTCCAAATGCAGCAAGACCTGGACAATATCCAGGCTTGGGCTGACAAGTGACAAGTAACATTCGCGCCACACACGTGCCAGGCAATGACCATTTCCAGCAAAAGAGAGTCCAACCATCGCCCCTTGATGTTCAATGGCATTGCCACCACTGAATCCCCCACTATCAACATCCTGGGGGTTACCATTGAGCAGAAACTGAACTGGACTAGCCATATAAATACTGTGGCTACAAGAGGAGGTCAGAGGCTAGGAATTGTGCGATGAGTAACTCGCCTCCTGACTCCCTAAAGCCTGTCCACTATCTACAAGGCACAAATCAGGACTGTGATGGAATAATCCCCACCTGCCTAGATGAGTGCAGCTTCCACAACACTGAAGAAGCTGGACACCATCCAGGACAAAGCAGCCCGCTTGATTGGCACTACATCCACAAACATTCATTCCCTCTACCAGCAGTGCACAATAGCAGCAGTGTGTGCCGTCTACAAGAAGCACTGCAGGAATTCACCAAGGCTTCTTAGACAGCACCTTCCAAACCCATATCTACTACCACCTAGAAGGACAAGTGCAGCAGATAGATGGGAACACCACCACCTAGAAGTTCCCCTCCAAGTCATTTACCATCCTGACTTGGAAATGTATCACCGTTCCTTCAGTGTTGCTGGGTCAAAATCCTGGAACTTCCTTTTGACACCACTGTGGGTGTGCCTACACCACACAGACACAATTGTTCAAGAAGGCAGCTGACCACCACCTTCTCAAGGGCAATTAGGGATGGCCCAGCCAGCGAAGCCCACATTCCGTGAATGAACAAAAAAAACTTGGGGCAGAATCTTCTGTTCAGTGTGCGGGGCCTGCCCCTGCACGCTGACTTGTAAAATGACACGTAGTGACATTGTGTGTGCATCCCGACTTCACCGTGCATCATTCCAATCTTCCGATCGGCGGGTGCGCACTGGTGCCCACTGAACTGCCAAAGGTCTGTTAAGGCCATTTAACAACCAATTAAACAAATTGTCAGGGCTGCCCATCCAACTTTAAGGTTGGCGGGGGGCAGGTGAAGAGCCCAGGCGGCCTTTGCATTTTTCATGAAACCTCATCCACGGCCGGGATGAGGCTTCATGAAGGGTTTATTAATTAAATAAAAATTTTCATGAAAATTCATAAACATGGCACTGTCACATGAGGGAACATGTCTGAATTATTTTTTTTTCTTCAAATTTTCATTTTGATCTTAATCTCCCTGAGGCAGCTCTTTTGCGCACATGCCTCCTTCCCCTGACTGCACAGGTAATGCTGCGCTACCGGGCATGCATCACGCTGGGTGGGCCTTAATTGGCCCGCCCATGTAAAATCTCCCCTTAATGTTCAACCATTCAAGACTCAGAACCTTTGTGAGACCTACTGACCATATAACATCTCCAAATTGGTTTTAAGAAAGAATGTACTTTTATATAGTGACTTAACAGTCTCTTAGCAATGTCCCAGTTGCTCAATCAATTATTCTGACAATGCGGCACTCTGAAAGAAGTGTAGCATGGTGTCAATCTAGATTATGTGCTCAAGTCCTAGAATGGAGTTTGAACCCGTGACTCTTAAAGTCTGAAGTTTGAGTGCGACAGCCAAAGCCAAGCTGACACCAAATACAAAATGTACCAAGATCATTAATCTCAACATCAGCCTGGTTCAGAATGTAGAGCAAAGTTTTAGGGACGTCAGTTGTGTGGATGCAGCAGGTATAATAAATATTAAAGTTAAAGCAGAAATACATGTATTATCTGAAGAAGATTAGGAAATCCCCTAATCTCCCAACATAACTGCAGCAGGGTACCTGGAGAAGCCAAACTGTTCTTCTTCAATCTTTTGCCAAATGTACTGCAATCAGAAGTTGTAATACTGTTAACACAAAAGAGATTTAAAGATTCAGAAATCTATACTGATATGAAAGTGAATTGTGCCTCACTCCAAAAATGAAGCTCAGTGAAGCTGCTAGTTCAGTGCTGTTGAATAAAACTGAATCTAAATTGCTTTTCTATTTCTGCACTTACTGCTCAGATTTTTTTTTAAAGCAAAATGATAGCAACATTAGAGAATATAAAAAGATAAATCAGTAGTGCCAAGATGTACACCAAGATTAAATAATTGGTACCCATAAATATGCACCCCTCATGAACAGTTGAGACAAATCTTTGACAGTTTGAGACAAATTCCAGCATCTGCAGTTTTTTGTTTTTATCTCTGAGACAAATCTTTATCCTGAGTTATTGTAAAAGGTCATTAATCATTATACATCAGATGACAGAGGAGAAGGTTAAGGTTTAGTGGTGAAGTGTCTTTGGATTGGTCTCTAGAAAAGTAAACAAGCACAAAAATCAGAACGGATTTTCTTTTGCTGTGGGTACATGTAAATTATGACGTATAGTGCAGGTCTCCTGTGGTTTTACTCATGATGAATCAAATGATGCAGGATAGGAATCTTGTGTAATGAACAATGTACTATTCTGCTGAGGTGGAGCTATGTAGAAACACAGGTGCAAATCACTCATGTTCAACTGTTTGATAAATGAATTTGAATCGACAAGTGCTTGATAGTTTTAAGTCCAGCTTAGGAGTCCACATGTCTCACTTTTTTTAAACAGATGGTTTTCCATGTGCTTTAAAGTGTGATATCTGGCAAGTGCTGACATAAAATTTTTACTCTATTTTAGTTAGAAGGTAAAGCCACATGCAAGACAACATTCCAGTTTGAAATATTGAGAAAGAAGCTGAGATATATCAAAAAGTATTGTGGTGGCTCAGGTGCTGTTTTGGGAAAATTTGTGTTGGGATGATGGCCCTTTAAGAAATAGGTTTCTCTCAGATCTGATTTCTGGTAAAACATTTGGTTCCCAGTAAATGATCGTGTAACCAGATTGCCTGGGAGATAAACAATGGAAGGAAAAAAAGTCAGTGCAAGTTAATTATACGGGTGTGATTCTTTGTTTGGGGGAGGTGGTAGCATAGTGGTATTGTCATTAACTAGTATTCTAGAGACCTAGAGTATTGCTTTGGGGATCTGGGTTCACATCCCACCATGCAGATGGCAAAATTTGAATTCAGCAAATATCTGAAATTAAAAGTCTGATGATGAAACCATTGCTGATTGTTGTAAAAAACCCACCTGGTTCACTAATGTCCGTTAGGGAAGAAAATCTGCTGTCCTTACCTGGTCAGGCCTAAATGTGACTCCAGACCCACAGCAATGTGGTTGACTTTTAAATGCTCTCTGAACAAGGGCAGTTAGGCACGGGCAATAAATGCTGGCCTGGCCAGTGATGCCCACATCCCATGAATGAATATTTTTTAAACTCTCTGTTCAAGCAGTTTAGTTTTAGGGTGGAGAACAAGCTGGCTGCAAAAGGGAAACTCTCTATCAAAGTTCAGTTGAAATTTTGTGTTTTGGCTAAGAGCTAAAATCTTATTCCTAATAGCAAGTTGAACTTGTGGGATAGCCAAGCTGAGAGAAAGGCCTAGATTTTCATTCTCGATGCATCTAGTGGGAGTCAAGAAAATTCCCGGCTCGACCCACCTGCCTCGGGAGAAAGTGCATGAAAGGACAAGTCTTCATTGTGGGAGGGTGGATCTGGGCTGGAATCGGGCCAGAAGACCTGGGAAAATGTTTGGAAACAACCATAGGCGCTGTTGGGTGCCAAGGTGGGCTGTTTAAAAGGCCCAGCTCAGTGTTGTGGGACTTGTTCCCAGTTAAAATAAAAACAGAATGGCCCTCCAGTCCTCACTCCCCATGCCGCATCCATGCCATCTCATTCTTTCCACCCACCTTCCTTTTGCCCTTCATGTCTGCCATGCCAAGATATAAGACCATAAGACATAGGAGCAGAAATTAGGCCATTCTATGGCCTAATATATAATAATAATATTAATATATATAAAATAATAATATAATATAATAAATATGGCTCCCCGAAACAGAACTTATGGCCCCTCATGCTCCTCAGATCTTTTAGCATTCTAATGGATGCCTGGACTCTCAGCCAGCAATGCATAGTGGAATATAATGAACATAAAATCCACTAGTATGTTGAAACACCTGAAGCTTAGAGAAAACATTGCTTAATTGACAACTTTGGCTCTCTTATCTCTGCTGTCAATTGCACAATGTTTATTTACAGTAAGTTGAGAGGTTTCAAGTGCTTGCAGTTTCAATTGTTGTTAAACTTTAAACGTTCTGGATAATTAACAAATTTATTTTCCTGTAGTAAAAGGACTGTTATTTGCATTGTGGAAAGTTGTGAATGAATGTTTTTTTAAAGCTTTTTGTTTACACATCCTATTGTCACTATAGGGTGCATTGACTTTGCACATCAAAGGGCATGGAAGTGTCACAGCTTGGCAGCGGGGGCATGAGGGGTCAAAGTGGTTGGTTGGAGGTGCACAGCTTGGAATAGGGGTCATAAGGGGCTATTGGGGGTGGGTGGACGAGCATAGCATGGCATACAGGGCGTGGGGGCCATGGGTAAAGAGGCATACCTTGACAAGGAGGCATGAAGGACCATAGGGTTTGTTGGGGGCCATACCTTTGCATGTGGGTGGGGGCGGGGCGGTGGGGGGGTGGGGGGCGGGGGGGGGGGTTTGGTGGGGTGGGGGGGTGCGGGGGGGGTGTCATGAGGAGGACTTTTTGAACTTACCTTTTTAAAAGTCCCTTATTCAGACAGTGGTTCACAACACCTCTGCGGTGCCGTGAACCATGACCCATTAAAAACCTGGCCCAGCTCTATGGAAATTATGGACTAGGCCATGCCTATCCTTGCAATGGAGCTAGCCAGGCTGGGAGTGCAGGGTGCAGGCTTTTGACCCGAACCAGCGCACACGCTTAAAAAGCATTACCAAAAATCGGAAACCCAGGGACTCCTGGGGTCACCCAGGATCATAACAATATTGATTGATGTGTTGGCAAATTTGGGGTTTGTAAATGATATAAACCAGGGAAGACCAAGATTTTAAGCAGCTGGGAAAGAAATAGCTGAAGTGGGAAACCGTGGCCATGATTTTACAGCTAAACTGTAGCATCTCTCCCCTGGTGGGATGTGGTGAACCATTTAAATCTCCATTTAGCTCGACAAGACCATAATACCCTGGCCAGCGAAGAGCTTATCTGAAACTCAGGTGAAATAAGGTTGGCGGGTTGAGGGAGTGGTGGCACATTTGACACTTAGCAACAATAGAAGGATAAATGAGAGCTGCAGTGTCAATACTTCTTCCTAAACAGACAAGATTAAGATCTAAAAACAAAAAAACTGCGGATGCTGGAAGATCTATTTTAATAAACAGGTGTTTAACTTTAGAAATTTATTGTGGTCATACGTTTTAACTAGAAGCCAAGAATTTCATTGAATTTCACTTATTTTGGGGCATATTTGTTAAAACTGCCGCTGACCTTTAGAATGACATTCAATTGCTTGATTTTTATAATGGTTAAAATCTGGTTGCTGGTCTGAATTAGGGAAATTGAACGATAGTGACAATGTAATTCACTGCAATTTACAAGTATCTAGCATGCCCTCAGTATAATGTTCCAAAGGTCACTGCTTTTAAGGTGCACATATCTCATTTTGTGCATATAATTAAACATGCTCCATGTAATGTTGAAGATTTGTATGTCTACCAGTCTTATAATTTAGGATTAAAAGATAAAATCAAATGACAGTATCTCCCTCTATGACCCAATGTGTAAATACCCTTATAAAAAGTATCTTTAAGCCATGGGCACCAAGATAATTTCCCAAATGGCACCAAATTAGCTGTGTAAATATTGGATAAGGATAAGAATAAGATTAGGCTGCACTTCATAGGAGTAGTTCAACATTTAGCAGTTGACCTCCCCCTTTCAAATGGCCATTTTTCCAATTCCCCACAAGGGAATTGAATACAAAAGTAGGGAGGTTATGCTTCAGCTATATAGGGCATTGGTGAGACCACATCTGGAGTACTGTGTACGCTGGTGGTCTCCTTATTTAAGGAAGGATGTAAATGTGTTGGAAGCAGTTCAGAGAATGTTTACTAAACTAATTCCTGGATTGGGCGGGTTGACTTATGAGGAAAGATTGGCCAGGTTAAACTTGAATCGGCTGGAGTTTAGAAGAGTAAAAGGCAACTTGATTGAAACATATAGGATCCTGAGGGGTCGATAGAATCAATGTGGAGAGGATATTTTCTGTTGTGGGACAATTGAGGTCACTGTTTAAAATAAAGGGCCATCCATTTGGGACAGAGATGAGGATTCTTTTTTCTCAGACAGTTGTGAGTCTCTGGAACTCTATTCCTCAAAAGCAGAGTCTTTAAATATTTTTAAGGCAGAGGTTGGTAGATGCTTGATAAACAAGGGGGTGAAAGGTTATCGGGGTAGGGAAGAATGTGGAGTTGAGGTTACAGTCAGATCAGCCATGATCTCACTGAATGATGGAGCAGGCTCGAGGGGCCGAGTGGCCTACTCCTGCTGCTAATTCATATGTTCGCATGTTCACTTGGGCGAGACAGCTCTTTGCAGTTCATGGAAGAGTTATCTAAGCAACGGTTTTATATATTCAGGGGATGGGACAAACTGCTCAATACTATGGAAAATCTTCTCATCTATCTGAGAGGGTGAATGTTCAAATCATTGTTCTTTGTAATATTATTGATTGCATTTTTAATTTCTCTTCATGTTGCCAGAACAGGGAGCAAGGCTATTGAATATTAAATGTATGCTGTTAAGCATGACAAATCAATCCAGACTATGGTGCATTTATTTTCACACCTCACATAACTAATTCAAGGGGTGAAGGGCTTTGCTTTTCTCACTTTTCTCTATAATGGTACATTCTCTTGGCTGTATGCATTATTTAAGCACATCAGGAGTGTGCCTGTGATCTAGTTTATTATGTGTGGCATGAAACATTTTCTAAACACTGCAAAGTCAATAGCAAGTGCAATTCCTCTTTATTTTGAGGGCTTTGTGACAACTGAAGATGAATCACATAACAGCTTCCATGCACTCAGTTGTAATCCTCTGCTTTGACCATCAATTCAGCGATGCCATTTATAATCCTCCGCATTTCATGTGCAAGTTAAAGGGGAAATCACAAAAGATGCTTGGCCCTTGGACCTTTGCACAACTCAGAAGTGCTGCTTCCCTTTACTGCTTCAATTACACCAACAACTTGCTTTTATATGGTGCCTTTAACATAGCAAAAGAGTTTATAAAAGTGTTTCACGGGAACATTATCAAACAAAATCTGACACCGAGCCAAATAAGGCATATCATGACAGGTGACCAAATGCTTGGTGAAAGAGGTAAGTTTTAAGGAGCTTCATAAATAAAAAGAGAGGGACAAAGCGATTTAGGAAGGAATTTCCAGAGCTAAGGGCCTCAGCAGCTGTATGGTGGAACGATGAAAATCGGGAATGAACTAGAGGTCAGAATTGGAGAGCACAGGGATTTCGGAGAGTTGTAAGGCTGGATGTCTTTACAGCACATTGACAAAATTATTTGTAAGACGTAGAATTGGAGGAATGCCAAGACCTCAGAGGGCTAGATAGGACTGGAGGAGATTACAAACATGGGGAGGAGCGAGGTCATGGAGATATTTAAAAATAAGGAAGTGCATTTTAAGACTGGAAGCCAATTTAGGTCAATGAGCACAGGGGTGAATGGTGAAGTTTAAGACATGAGCAGCAGAGGTTTGGATGAGCTCAAGTTTCTTGAAGGCGCACGATGGGAAGCTGGCCACCTTAGAATTAGAGCTGAGTCTAGGATAACAAAGGCATAATTTTCAGCAGTAGATGATCTGTGACAGGGGTGAAGATGGACAATGGTACAAAGGTAGGTACTCTCAGTGATGGGGAGGGGGTGGGATTGGTGACATTTTATCTGTTTTTAATAGTCACACTAAATGTAACAAATGTTGCACACATGGTGTGGATTTGTTGTGCTCCAGTCAGAAATGACATGCAATATTTTCACAAATCTGTGAAAAAAATAACATAACACATGATGATGGCAATAGCTTGTGAACCAAATGAAGAAGAAATCTAACCCTGGGAATGTAAGGAGGGCAATTTTAGTGGGTGGGAATGGGAGACGGGTGGGGAAGACTCAGAATAATTCCTCTCAGAATGCCTCTGTAAATGACCTTTATATATAGATGCTGAAGTATTGGATGTGATTCAGCGATTTCACTTATTACTTCAGTTGCTGCTGGCTGGCACAACATTACGCATGAGTAGGGTTTTTAATTTGAAAAATGACTTTCCTGTGGAAACCAGTAATTTGATTGAAAAAGTGCATATGGAGAAATTATTTGACCTGGCTCATCCTATTGTGAGACATCTGTTACATGATTTCTTCTGAAAAAGAGGCTAATGGAAGTTAAAAGAGAACTGCCATCAAAACCTGCCTTACAAGACAGGAGTGTTGTTCTAAAGGAAGGCTAAATCTGAGGACTTCACGACTTTTTTTCAGTTGCTCCTGGAATTTTGTGATTTGAAGGATAAGACCCCAGATATTATTTGCTCAAGGTTAATAATCGCTCAATGATAAGCAATAGATGTGCTATTGTTTTTAATGAATTGTCATTCATATAGGATTGTATTCTGAATGCGAATGGCCTAATATGCTGGATTTCTGGCTAGGAAATTGAAGTTTGAGCTTCATTTTTGATTAATTGCAGTTAAATTTTACATGCAAGAGCAGGTTTTAGTCATCAATTTGATATAGTTGGAACAATTTTTTTTAAAAATGGGACTTAAAGTTTTCAGCTGAAGAGGCAACAACTGTCAGTACCTGTTGGAAACTTTGACTCATTACTTGCAAACAACAAGGATTATGCAAGCACGAGGAGGCTATGCTTTGGTTTTTCCTCAGAATGGAGAAGCAGATAGACGTAGAACTGGTTTATAAGTCTTTTATTCAGTTTATTTATTCAGTTGTCTTTCCTTTTACAAATCACCTTGATTGAATGCCATTGTTGTGACAGGTCAGACTCTTCATTAGTGTTTTAAAGTTTAACAATGAATTTCAACCTGACTATAGAGACAGTCTCCATGCAAATACTTTGGCACAATTATGAAGATATGTCTGCCACAGTGATAACATATTTCATACAGCTCATACATGAAGAATCAATACACCACAGCACAAGGTAAGCTTTATCTGGTGAAGGATTTTGGCTATGAGTAAACAGTTGAAAATTATTGTCCTTAAATCCAGCAAAGGTGACCATTGATCAGACAATTTGATAATTACTTACCTCCCTGATCTCTTAAGCTGTCCTTGGCAATGTTAATGTTTAAATATTTTAAGTAGGCTGTGATTCCTCCTTGATTTACAAGTTAAATAATACTGAAGCTGCTTTTAATTAACTATTGTTCTCTGGCGGTCCTTCAAAAATTACCTTCAGATGGCATGACACCACCATTTCAAACACAATGAGTTAAATTTTACGAGGGAAGTGGGGACCCCGATGTCGGGGCAAAACGTGGGCTCTGAGCCCTCAGTGCCAGCAGTGGCACCTCCATGGCAATTTTACCACAGGTGGCCTATGGGCCCATGTCCAAGTAAGGACAGTGGGCAAGATATTGATGGTATCAGCCAGCTCTGCAGCCTCAGCAGGAATGTTAGAGCCTGGAGCTTGCAGCAACAACTAAAGACAAATCATGGGGCTTAGTTCAGAGAGAAAAGCTCTCCTGGGAAATCGCGGAGACTGCCTTCCTAAACTGTGACTCCCTCTTTGTTCAGTTAAACATTCCCTCTAGGCGGCTACTGGGCAGCAGTGTCTATTTAGATACTGGCCTCTCCACCCAGCGAAGGGGGAGGGGTGGTCATCTCACCATCTGCAAAATGCCAACGGCACCATAAAATGCCCTGATTGTGCCACCATGTCAGGGAGCCCATGCGACCTGGCTCCCTGTGATTTTACGAGCCCCTTTCCCAGCTTGACTCCCAAAGGCTGGTAAAATCCTGGTCAATGTTTCCCTCTGAGATGCTGCACTGGAAACTAAAATTCTAATTGATAGTGCTTTTCATGCGAGAAAAAATTGGTTGATTGCTCGTGATGCTATTCAAAGAACAAAGCAAATGGCTGTTCAACATTCCACTCTTTGAGAAAGTTCTCTGTGCTCTGCCATAGCCAGAGGATATAATACATTTGGTTTAAAAAATTAGTAACTAATTTCCCTTATTACAACGGGAAAGGAGGTTTGCCATCTTGGAAGGCATTATTAGAGATTGCGAATGCTGCTTCTTTTCCAATTTTGGCTCTGAATGACAGTTGGAACTTGTGTCAAAGGCAAAACAATAGTTTTGGATCACATTTACCATGGATGAAAGCATACGCCCGCTCTGTGCCCTCAGTGAGTGGAAATGCCATTGGGCAACCATCTGAGTCTTATTTGGTCAGTCACTTTCAAGACCATGTGGGCATCAACTTCAAAAGGCAAATTGGTTTGTTCAGGCTAATTAATAGTCAGATTTGTTCCAAAGGATTTAAGAAAACTGAACATTTATCAGTCCACAAAGGGTTAAATTATCATCTGCTGAAGCTATTGTAACACTGTCAAATGATTCATAACTCCTGCCACTTCCCCACTGTTAAAGCAGTACCCTTACACACTGCATGAATGCCAAATGTCAATTACTGATACTGAGCTGAACACTAAATGTTAATTTGATTTGAGCAATTGTAGCTGAGCCTTTATGTCAAAATAAGCCTTTCATATCACTAGTATTAAAGTTGGCCTATTAATTATCTTCCTCTTAATATATCCCCTTATGGATCAGATACTAGAAATTATGAATTTACTTACTCCCCTCATCCCCCAAAAACTTGCAGACATTAACACTTCAAAGGAAGAACCTCCCAGCCACCAATAAACTTAACCTAATTAGATTCTGAATACATCCATTGTCATCACAAAGCAAAGCTAGTTAACACATTGAAAATGTTCTGATCAGCACAGTTTCCTATATTAGCCATTCCCCTGATGCAGAAACAAAGGAACTAATATGAAACTACTGATTTTCTGAAGCTAGCTTTTGGTACATATTTACTTTGTGTGAAATCATATGTACTTTTTCTTGTTGAATAGCATTTCCAACAACAAGGAGATTAGAGACTAAATGTTTGAGGACTTCAATAAAAAATGCTGAGTTTCTTCTGTTAACACAGGTGTTATTCTGATCTTAAATAATGCATGTTCTGTAGGTTAATATCCATGTTAAAAAAAATGCACTGGAAAGTTGAGTACAAATGTGTTAAGAGGTCATATGAGAAGTAAACTTATTGGAAGGTTTACTCCATTGTGTTTTCTATGATGATACCCAAGTCATCAAATTTCTGTTATTTAGAGAACTGAGTAACAAAGATCAAATGTTCGTCAATATCAGTGACAAAAAAATGATTCTGATTTGATATTTAATGGTACACTTCTATTTTTCACTTTTTCAACACGTAGCATGTTTTTCAGTTGACACATCACACCATATTCAGAAGCAGTCTTCTGCCTTATTGTGGAATCACTGAATGGACAACATCATGTTCTCTTGTTGTATTCTCTTAGGGACGCTAGCCAGAATTTTCCAGCACCCCACAGGGAGGCTGACAAGCCAAGGACATCTCCGTTCATATCGGGACCGATGACCGGAAGATCCTGCTGGCGTGTGGGGCTGGAAAATTCTGGCCGCTGAGTTTATGTTTAAAATTGAAGAATAGAGAGACTGGAGCTGGTATTTCTCTTCCAATCATTCAGTATAAATTTATTGAGATTTTCAGCTTCACAGTGATTTATAGTTGCAATATAGATCTTCTACCATATTAACAGTTTATTACTTCCTTGCTCTAAGTAAGTTATCAGCAAGTTACTCATGAGATGTGATGCTGTATTTTATGCAATCTGAGCCGTTCTGCACTTTGATTGTTCAATTCTGAATCAGGCTTTGTTTACCCGAACAATGATATCAGTCACAGCCATTAAGTGGAAAACAATTTCAAGAATCAATCTTGTGCTTCTATTATGGAAACAAGTAAAGAAAATAGTATGTAAATAGTCATTTGTTAGTACAGTATTGAGTATTGCTGAAAAAAGAGACCTTGTTGTCAAAGCTTATCATCTTGCACTCATCAGGACAATTCCAAAGAATAACAAATGCAAAGGGAGCAACAGTTTAAACAGCATGAGAAGGACTGATGATTGGCTGACAAGTGAGCTCTCAGTGCCAGAGGTGCTGCCACGAAGAATGCATCAGTTGGTGGCTGATATTTAACTGCCAAGCATTATTTGAAATTTAAACCAGGCAACTTGACTCTGATTGGACATGGCATTGCCCTGAGGAATGAACCAGCAAATGGCTGTCACTTTTTTTTCAGCTGAAACAGGCGCAATGTGTGTACATGTTCTTTCTGTCTGAATGAACAGGGCCCTGTCTGTTAATATATGTAGCTTCCAGTACACTAAAGTGTGCTACACTGCGAGCCTGTGTCAGAGATTAATCACACCAAGGCATCATTTCGTACGTAGAAACCCCATTTATTACTTGTGCACAAGGGGGAACAGTACAGCGAGAGCTATTGTACCGTCTCAAAGCAGAATACGCAAACACTTGCTTAAAAGCATTTTACAGCCAATCGGTAAATTTTGCACATCTCAATCCGCTTATTTGCATATGTTAACTGACCAATCCATGTTTTAGTTAATTTCCATTCCTACACAACAGATGTGGTATCTACATACTTGGTTATCACAACTTTGATTACATTTGGCCCGAGAGAGAGAGAGACATGGAATATCTCAGGGCTCATCCTACTATAGTGGTCAGACAAGATGCTATTGTTCTTCAAGGTTGCAGTGTTTTTCTCTTAGGCCTAAGCATTTAATTCAATTTCTCCATTAACCCTTTCAATACTGAGTGGGCTCCCTATAGTTGTCTAGGCCACCACACCTGACTGACAATCTTAAATTGGTTGTCAGCGTAATTCTTAGCACACTGAGGATTATTTAGCAAGTGTTGTCCCACTACAGAATCACATCTAATGTTGGACACTGTGTTTTGAATTTTGCAAGCATGGGCTGGTTGGGTTGTCCATTGCAAACAGCGGAAGGGACATAGTGTTCGATACGATCCACCAGTCTTTGGGTCGCACAGCCTATATACCGAGCATCACACTGACACTGAAATTCATATACCACATTACTCATTTGTGTGATAGGCAGGATCTCTTTTAAAAACAAAAAAACTGCGGATGCTGGAAATCCAAAACAAAAACAGAATTACCTGGAAAAACTCAGCAGGTCTGGCAGCATCGGCGGAGAAGAAAAGAGTTGACGTTTCGAGTCCTCATGACCCTTCGACAGAACTTGAGTTCGAGTCCAGGAAAGAGCTGAAATATAAGCTGGTTTAAGGTGTGTGTGTGGGGGGCAGAGAGATAGAGAGACAGAGAGGTGGAGGGGGTTGGTGTGGTTGTAGGGACAAACAAGCAGTGATAGAAGCAGATCATCAATAGTACAATAGAACACATAGGTGTTAAAGTTAAAGTTGGTGATATTATCTAAACGAATGTGCTAATTAAGAATGGATGGTAGGGCACTCAAGGTATAGCTTTAGTGGGTTTTTTTTTTAATTTTTTTATTTTTTTTTTAATTTTTTTTTATATAATGGAAATAGGTGGGAAAAGGAAAATCTTTATAATTTATTGGGAAAAGAAAAAAAGAGGAAGGGGGAAACAGAAAGGGGGTGGGGATGGGGGAGGGAGCTCACGACCTAAAGTTGTTGAATTCAATATTCAGTCCGGAAGGCTGTAAAGTCCCTAGTCAGAAGATGAGGTGTTGTTCCTCCAGTTTGCGTTGGGCTTCACTGGAACAATGCAGCAAGCCAAGGACAGACATGTGGGCAAGAGAGCAGGGTGGAGTGTTAAAATGGCAAGCGACAGGGAGGTTTGGGTCATTCTTGCGGACAGACCGCAGGTGTTCTGCAAAGCGGTCGCCCAGTTTACGTTTGGTCTCTCCAATGTAGAGGAGACCACATTGGGAGCAACGAATGCAGTAGACTAAGTTGGGGGAAATGCAAGTGAAATGCTGCTTCACTTGAAAGGAGTGTTTGGGTCCTTGGACGGTGAGGAGAGAGGAAGTGAAGGGGCAGGTGTTGCATCTTTTGCGTGGGCAAGGGGTTGTGCCATAGGAGGGGGTTGAGGAGTAGGGGATGATGGAGGAGTGGACCAGGGTGTCCCGGAGGGAGCGATCCCTACGGAATGCCGATAAGGGGGGGTGAAGGGAAGATGTGTTTGGTAGTGGCATCATGCTGACAGCAGTATCCTGTTAGTGGCAAATACCATTTGTGTTGCTACTGCATATTAGCAGCATGAAACAGCTAGATCCACCTTTTCCTCAAATTTTTGCATGCCTATATCAACAAAATGCACGCCATTCTTCATGACGGGTCTAAATTTGACTCCATTGGATCTGCCACTCAACATGATCAGACTCTCCTGCTTGAAAGTAAGCTAAAAAAAAGTTTGCTGGACTTTTGTAAGAGCGATGAGCTACTGCATGATATATATGATAGGTTATGACCTCATGGCTCTCTGTGTTTGCTTATGTAGGCGCTGCCCAAGACATACAAAAGTGAGGTCCTTTTATGCCCTATCTTATCCATGACCGGTTCTGTGCAACATGAATTGGCCAAATGGTTGGGCGAGTTGTTGCAACCACTTTTGAGCAAGCTCCCCACATTCACAGTGAAGAATTCCTTCACATTTACAAAGACCAAACAGGACCTAAATATCTATATATATATATAAAAACAAAAAACAAAAAAACTGCGGATGCTGGAAATCCAAAACAAAAACAGAATTACCTGGAAAAACTCAGCAGGTCTGGCAGTATCGGCGGAGAAGAAAAGAGTTGACGTTTCGAGTCCTCATGACCCTTTGACAGAACTTGAGTTCGAGTCCAGGAAAGAGCTGAAATATAAGCTGGTTTAAGGTGTGTGTGTGGGGGGGGCGGAGAGATAGAGAGACAGAGAGGTTGGGGGGGGGGTGGTGTGGTTGTAGGGACAAACAAGCAGTGATAGAAGCAGATCATCAAAAGATGTCAACGACAATAGTACAATAGAACACATAGGTGTTAAAGTTAAAGTTGGTGATATGATCTAAACGAATGTGCTAATTAAGAATGGATGGTAGGGCACTCAAGGTATAGCTCTAGTGGGGGGTTTTTTTATAATGGAAATAGGAGGGAAAAGGAAAATCTTTATAATTTATTGGGAAAAAAAAAAGAAGGGGGAAACAGAAAGGGGGTGGGGATGGGGGAGGAAGCTCACGACCTAAAGTTGTTGAATTCAATATTTAGTCCGGAAGGCTTAAATATCGATAGCAATGCTACGTCCATGAGCTCTTTTGGCATTGCTAATCTATTCACCAATGTTCTACTTAAAGAAACCATAGACATTTGTGCTGAAGCACTATATCGTGGCGATCTAGACCCGCCACCATTGCGTGAATCAGTATTCATTGAACTTATGAACTTGGCAACTCACGCAGTTGAGTTCAGTTTTAACAACACCATGTTTACCCAAATAGATGGTGTTGCCATGGGATCTCACAAACATCTGGATCCATGAGAAATGTGTCTTTGATGGAATGACACCTAACCTCCTATCCCTCGCTTATTTCCAATATGCGGAGGATACATTCGCTGTCTTAAAATCTGCGCTGCATGTAATCATGCCTTAATGAGCTCCATCCTGCGCTCAAATTCACCTTTGAAATGGAGCAGTCAAATGAACTCCCTTTCCTTGACGTACTGGTTGAGAAATCTGCCAGGGGGTTCTCTACCACGGTCTACCACATGCTTGTCTTCACGGGTCAGTAGACGTGTTGAGATTCTTACAGTTCCACATGCTATGAGATTGGCCTTATCGGCAACCTCATAAATAGGGCCCAAGCCATTACAAGCTTGATGCTGAAATAATGCGCATCAAAGACACCCTGTGGGATAATGGCTATCCTCAACAGATCATTTTGCATTGTATATCATGCAAACTCATGAATGGGCCTCAGTCTGTCACTTGTGGCACTGAAAGTGCTAAGTCTACCCGGAAGGGCAAGGTAACTCAAAAATTTGAGCATCAGGTAAAGCTTGCTGTTTCATGCTGCTACGATGCAGTAGCAACATAAGTGGTATTTGTCACTAACAGGATGCTGCTGTCAAGCAAAAAAGACATTCTGCCTATCATACAAGTGAATAGTGTGGTACATGAATTTCAGTGCCATTGTAATGCTCGGTATGTAGGCCATATGTCGCAAAGACCAGCGGATCGTATCAAACAGCTTGTCCCTTCCACTGTTTGCAATGGCAAGGTACTGACCCAACAAGCCCGTGCTTGCAAAACTCAAAACACAGTGTCCAACATTAGATGTGATTCCGCGATTGGACACCAGTTGCTAAATAATCCTCAGTGTGCTAAGAATGATGCTGACAACCAATTTCAAATTGTCAGTCGGGCCTGCAATGTGGCGCATTTGTTTGTGCTGGAAGCTACATATATTAATACAAAGGGCCCTGTTCGTTGAAGACAGATATTGCACCTGTTTCATCTAAGCAAAATAAGGGGCAGCCATTCGCTGGTTCATTCTTCAGGGCAATCAGAGTCAAGCTGTCTAGTTTAAATTTCAAACAATGTTTCACATTTAACTGTCAGTCACCATCAACTGATGCATTCTCCATGGGCTGAATCTTACCTATGCTGGGCAGACTGGACAGGAGCAGGCTGAGGCGGGCGTGGAGCCAATTGCCATCAGCGATCAGCTGTGCACCACCATTTTACGCGACAGAGCGCAGCAATCTCCCTGAGGCACGGAGATGAAGTTGATAGTAAAAGTTTTTAATAAAGGAGGAAAAAAATGATTTAAACATGTCCTGTCATGTGACATTGAGCTGGGACATGTTTGTGAATTTTGCAAAATTTAATTAATTATTTTTATAAAACCTTCAGGAAACCTCACCCCGCCCGTGGATGAGGTTTCCTGAAAAACACAAAGGCCGCTTGGGCTCTTCACCTGCCCCCCGCCAACCTTAAGGCTCGATGGGCAGCATTGCTAACAACTTTAATTGGTTTTTTAATGGCCTTAATAGGCCGCTGACAGTTTGGCAGGCGCGCAGCCACCTCTGGCGCATGCCCGCTGAACAAAATATCTAAGTGACACGCGATAACTTTGGGACACACACCTGACTTCATCGCACGTTATTTTGTACGCCGACTGCAATATTCTGGCCCATGGCAACAATCAGTGTCCACTTGGCAGTCAATCAGCACTCTCTTCTCTTGAGGCATAAATTGCCGTTCCCTTTGCATTTGGTTTTCTTGTGAATCGTCCTGATGGGTGCAAGATGAAAAGCTTTGACCGAAAAAGTCCCTTTTTTCAGCAAAACTCAAAATGAACACATAACACAGTGTTCATTAAATCGAAACGCTGTGAAACTTAAAAGTACTTTTTTTTAATAAACTGAAAGCTTAGGTAAGTAGCTTGGCTTCTGAAGTGTAATCACCCTCATGATCATGCACACCCTGCAAGGATTTCTCTTATCCTCAGATAACCAGGTTGGAATAGGGTGGGCGCTTGATTATCTGAATGACGTTCATATCAAAATGCTATTTATTAGGAAGCTAAGTTATATTGTATTAAATGTACCCTGGACTATATATAATTACCAATAATCATTCTCACCTCAAACATGTAATAATTTCCAGGCAACTATTGTGTATTTCAATTATAAACTCTCAGTATGAAACTATCCTCTCTGTGCAGTACCAGTTTGTTCTAACCTAGCATTATCAACATGTTGACATTTACCACAATTGGCATCCCAGCTCATTGGCTTATTTGCAAGATTTAGCATGTGAAAGGTATTATTGGGAAACTGACCTTCCCACTGTGAGACAAGAAATAGGCCTGGGTCTGTTTTCTTCTGACTGATGTCCAGAATGGATAAACTGGCATCATCCCATTTCTAAAGTACAAAACAAAAGGGTAGGAGAAGCATTGAAACATTCTAGTCATCAACCTTACACAACTGTGCAATTCTCCCATTTTCTTTGAACAGAATGAGAAACAAAAAAAAACGCCTGCTTGCAAGTAAAACCCAGAGATTTTGCCATAATCTCAGATTGTTCCTTTTCATATCCTTCTGTCTTAATTCTTTAAGAGTATTTTAGATCCTCAGTTTCCACTTGATGACTTGTTTGGGCCAAGTGAAACTATACCATTGCAATTACTTTGACCCAGATGGTGGTGTAGTGGTAATGTTGTTGGACTAGTAATCCAGAGACCCAGGTAAATACTCTGGGGATGTGAGTTCAGATCCCACCATTGATAGTTTATTAATTAGAGGAAGGAAATGTGCTATCCTTACCTGGCATGCCCTACATGTGACTCCAGACCCACAGCAATGGAGCTGCTTCTTAGCTGCCCTCTGAAATGACCTAGCAAGGGCAGTTAGGGATAGCCAACAAATGCTGGCCTTGCCCACATCCCATGAAAGAAAAAAAAAACACCAGCTTTTCATAGCTGAAGAATAACTTGGCTGATATTTCCTTCTATTTATCTGGAAGGGTGTCATGTCTTTCAATTGCGTGCAGCATTCTTATCACTACCTGACCATTTAATAACTGTCAAATGGAGGAGCTATTTCAATCAGCATGTGTCAGGTATATGTGCATTTGTGTTCACGCTCTCACTTGTTTTGTTAAGAGGTTTTTGCCCGAGATTAATTTTGCTGAATTATGAGTTAGGATATTTTTATTTTATAATTCATGCTACTTTGCTCCTGGCCTTGACTCAATAATCTCAAGCTGCAAATGAATCCTTTTTCAACTCATATTGTAGGCAAGATTTTTGAGTATTTCTCTGGAAACTTAAAATATATTATAACCGAAGTCAGCGTTATACAAGTAGTGAAGGATTGAATTTAGTTCAAATTCATATTAATTATCACCAATGGAGCACTCGGGCTGTTAAATATTTCATCCCATTTTAATGCATTATCTCACTTTGGTAACTCAAGTTCAACACGCTCACTCTTGCTTTCTCCATCCTCAGTATTACCCTCATGCTTGCATTATTAAAATTTTGTCTTTAGTCCTATCTCAGGGACTATCTGGGTCATGAAATATTTCCCAATTAAAAGTGCCTTATCTCTCCTCTCCTACCACAATACCAAAAAATAGGTTATCTGGTTATTAATCATCTTGCTGTGTGAAAATTGGCTCCCTTGCATTTCAACAGTAACTACACTTCAAAAGTACTTCATTGTCTGTGAAGAGCTTTGTGACACCCAAAGATTTTATATGGTACTGTACAATACAAGCCCCTTGCTTCCATCCAAATGGAATTGTAGTTAAGTTTCATTTCTAATAGAAAGCCTCAGATACCTTTAATTACATAACTATTTTTAGTCTATGTGAATGTACAGAACCAGTGCGTCAAGATGACTGGCTGAATATTTAACTATTAGAACTATCACAGTTGAACCCAATCCAACCCTTTCTTGACATCCCCATCAACATTCCCTCCAAGCTGCATATATGTGTAACCACAATCTTAAAAGGGTCATGCAGTGCAACAGAAGGGCCGCACACAGCAAAGGGAAATTAAAGGGATCATTGACCCCCACCATTGCCATTTCCGGCAGAGTCATTGGATAACAGTTAGAAGTGGGACGTGTAGCTATTCCCTTCCCATAACACCGAGCATAATTCACTAGCCACATTGACACTTTATCGAGGTGACTGACTCTTCACAGAACAGGCAGAATAAAACATAGACGTCTTCATCTGTTGCAGTTACTACAACACTACATGATGTAGTTTGCCAACTGGATGGTTGGAATTGAGCAATAACATTTTTGGGGAAGGAAATAGAATTGGGGTTGAATTAGCTCTATTCAAATAAAAATCAGCATTTTAATTGCTAAACCAAGCTTACCTCCAACAGCTGACATATATAGGCCCTCTGACTACCTGGCTAGTTGAGAATGGTGTGCATTTTAGCATCAAACACTGAGGAACCTCCAAGAATTGAGTCTCATTAGGTGGCAGCAGTATAAGAAATGAAAAGCTCCTTCTACGTTTTCCATGCACCTAGTAATGTTTGTAATTTCTGATTTTAGAGTCCGCTTAAAGATTCCTCCATATGGTCTGCCTTCTGCCTAATGACTAGCATTCTACCTGAAGCCAGATGGTTGACTCGATAGCATTTGTCTAAAGACCACATGACTTGAGGCCTGATTCCAATTACACCTGTGAATTCTTGAGGATTTCATCCTCTTGGGTAGCTGTTGATTTGAAACTGAACTCAGCAAGCTGTTGAAGTGTTCACTGTGGGGCATAGCACGATAGTGATTAAGTAAGTCAGCAAGATGATAGCACGTCACCTTCCAATGACCTTTGAGGCTTGTACCTCCATCAACACTTCAAGTAACAACAGTTGGGCTCGCTCATCATAGAGAGAAAAATATACTTCAGTTTTCAAGAGCCTTCTGGATTTTAAAAATGTAATGCTCCTGGCTGTCAGCCCTGGCTGAGTGACGGCATTATCGCCCTTCAGTCAACAGGTTCAAGCCCCACTCCAGAACTTATGCACAAAATCAAAGCTGGTAGCTCTGTGCAGTACTGAGTGAGTGAAGTACTGCTAGGAGTGTGGTCTTTCAGATCTGCCCTCTCAAGTGAATGTAAAAGATCCCACAGCAGTATTTACAGATAAGCATGGGAATTCTTCTGGAGTCCTGATCAATATAATCAACAATGAAAGCAGATAATATGATAATTTAATTCAACTCTATTTGTGAGAGCAAATTGGCTGCCATGTTTCTGATATTACAACTGTCGCTACATTTCACAACTACATTTTTTCAGTTGTTTCTTGGATATGATCATCACTGACAAGACCATCATTTATTGTCAATCCCTAATTGGCCTTGAGGACCTGGCAGTGAGCCGCCTTCTTGAATTGCTATCCCACACTATGCCCCTCAGTGCTGTTAGGAAGGGAGATCCAGAGAGGTCAGGACGATCCATGGCTTGGAGGGGAAATTGCAGGTGGTAATGTTCAAAGGCATTTGCTTCCCTTGTTCTTCTAGAGGCCCCTGGGTTTGGGCGGTGCTGTCAAAGGAGCCTTGGCAAATTGCTGCAGCGTGTCTTGGAGACGGTACACACTGCAGCCACTGTGCACGGGAAGTGGGGTGAATGAATGTTTAATGTGATGGATGTTGTGCCGATCAGGTGAGACACTTTGACCTGGATGATGTTGAGTTTCTTGAGTGTTGTTGGAGCTGCACTCATCCAGGCAGATGGACAGTATTCCATTACACTACTGACTTGTGCCTTGTAGGTATTGGACAGGTTTTGGGAAATCAAGAGGTAAATCACTTGCCACAGAATTCCCAGCCTCTGACCTGTTCTTGTAGCCATTGTACTTACAAGGCTTGTTCAGTAAAGTCAATGGTCACCCCAGGCTGTTCGTGGTGGGGGATTCAGCAATGGTAATGCTGTTGAACATCAAGGGAGATGGTTAGATTATCTCTTTCTTAGAGATGGTCATTGCTTGGCTGGTGTTGAATGCAAATTATCAGTCCAAGCCTGAATATTGTCCAGGTCTTGCTGCCTGTGGACACAGACTGCATCAGTACCTGAGGAATCGCATAGTCATTGTGGAGACAATGTACCACCTTCACACTGCGGATACCCTCCATTGTGTTATGGACAGGTAGAGTGATGAGGTCAAGTACATTTGTTCTTTCTTGTTGGTTCTTTCACTATCTATTACAGACCCAGATTGGCAGATATGTCCTTCAGGACTGAGTCAGCTTGGTCAGTAGTGGTGCTACTGAGCTATTAAAAATGATGCAGAATGAAGCCTTCCAACAATGGTACATTCTATGTCCTCAGTGCTTCTTCCAAATGGTGTTCAACATGAAGGAGTACTGATTCATCAGCTAAGGAATGGTGCTAGATAGTGATCAATAGAAACAATACTTCATAAAAAGTACTTAATTGACTGCAAGGTACTTTGGGGCATCTTGGAAAAGTACTATATAAATTCAAAGTTTTTTTTTCCTTTTTTTCCCCCTCTCTCTCTTTCTGCTTGTATTCTCCTTTCATCTTTTTCCCTTTTTCCTTCCCTCCCAAAGAGGAGACAGTATCGGTCAGAATCTGTATCATTGATGCCCTCTGCTGGAAAAGAAGCTAAGGGCAGGAACTGGCTTAGTTGTGTTTCCATTAATGTTATAATGGCCGCAACAAACACTAACTTAGTTATTTATTTGTAAAGCAGTAAACAAGGTGAGCAAAGCATCAGATGGGAGATAATTTGAAGGTTTGTAGTGGAGTTCCCCAGGGGTCAGTGTTGGGACTTTACTTTTCCTGATATATAAATTAGTGCCCTAGACCTTGGGGTACAGGGCACAATTTCAAAATTTGCAGACTATGCAAAACTTGAAAGCATTGTGAGGAGGATAGTGTAGAACTTCAAAAGGACATAGACAAGTTGGTGGAGTGGGCAGACAGGTGGCAGATGAAGTTCAATGTTGAGAAATGTGAAGTGATTTATTTTGGTAGGAAGAGTATGGAGAGGCAATAGAAAAAGAGTACAACTCAAAAGGGGTTGCAGGAGCAGAGGGGCCTGGGTGTACATGTGCATTAGTCTTTGAAGGTGGCAGGACAGGTTAGGGAGCACTTAATAAAGCATACTGTGTCCTAGGCTTTATTAATAGGGGCATAGAGGCGGTTATATTAAACTTGTATAAGACATTAGTTCAGCCTCAGCTGTGTCCAAACTTTACGAAGGATGTGAAGGCTTTGGATGGATTTGCAGAAAAGATTCATGAGAATGTTTCAAGGGGTAAGGAACTTATGATAATAGATTGGAGTAGTTAGGACAGTTTCTCTTGGAGAAAAGAAGGCTGAGAGGAGATTTGACGGAGGTAATCCAAATCGTGAGGTGTCTGGACAGAGTAGATAGGGAGAAACTGCTCCCACTTGTAAGGATCAAAAATGAGAGAGCACAGATTTAAAATAATTGGCAAAAGAAGCAAAAGCATTAAGAGAAAAAAATGTTTTCTCTCAGTGAGTGGCTAAGGTCTGGAATACACTGCCTGAGAGTGTGGTGGAGGCAGGTTCAATCAAAGCATTCAAAATGGAATTAAACTGTTATCTGAAAAGGAAGATTTTGCAGGGTTACAGGGAGAAGGCAGGAGAATGGCACAAAGTGAATTGCTCGTTTGGAGAGCTGGTGCAGACACGATGGGCCGAATGGCTGCCTTCAACACTGTAATAATTCTGTGATTCTGTGAATTCAGGGCAAAATGCCTTGTGTGTTTCTTGGATCTCTCCAGAATTCATGACATGGGACTCTAAGGCATGATTTAATGCCAAAATAGTCTTAATTTGATAACTTCTCAATGATGAAGAAGTGAATTTGTTTTAATTCTAGTCAGTGTCATGATTGAGAGGTAAATTATGTACCTTGCTCCTTCTGCCAATGGCTCCTAATAATAACATATTTGAGGATTTAGTAGTTACATGTAAATTTTAAATTGAAATATGAGTTAAGTTAATCAGGTCCAGAGATATTCCATTGGGGCCATTAGTAAACTATTTTCTGTACAGCTATTGGCTTTCAATTTTGATGATATTTCTGTGCAAGGTATATTTTAAGGTGTCATTGCACTTGATTTAAATATTCATAATTCACATGTGAAACTTTGTATAAGAAGAAACCTGTGCACACTTCGAAACTGAAATTAGGGGCAGAACTTTGCCCTTGTCGGGTGGGGTTGGCGGGCGGGAAGCGGACTACCGCCTGCGAACAGGGCCGGACCGCGATTTCATTCTGGTGGGCGAGTTAAGGCCCACCCAGCGTGAAATGCGCGCTGCAGCGCTGCTCATGGGCAGAATTTTCTGCCTGTCAGCCGGGCGGGCCCGACCCAATCTCCAGTGGGCGAGGAATTCCCGCCCGAGAAGTGGGCCTTGCCGCCATTTTAAGTGGGCGGGCCAATTAAGGCCCGCCCAGCGTGACGCCCGGCGGGAAGCGCTATGCCTCCCTGTGCAGGCCGGGGGGGGGGATTCCCCAAAAGCGAGAGTGCGCTCTTTCGTGCATGCGTACAAAAGAGTGCATATCTCCCTGCGGCTAAGTGCTGCCTCAGGGAGATCGCTGACACTTGTTCAAACATTAAAAATATAAAAATTTAAAAATCCTTAACATGTCCCCCTCATGTGACAATGTCACATTAGATGGGACAGGTTAATAAATATTAAATAAAGTTCATTAAATTTTTTAAAAACAGACATGAAACCTCATCCTGCCGGTGGATGAGGTTTCATGGTTTTTCTATTGCCCTCTGGGGCTCCTGGCCTGCCCGCTAACCTTAAGGCTTGACAGGCAGGTCCTTTAATTGTTTAATTATCCTGTCAATAGCCTCAATTGGCCATTGACAGGTCGGGGGGCCTGCAGCTGATTTTGCTGTTCCCCCGCCTACCTGAAAATTTAAATGGGGTGGGATGACCTCGGGGGTTCCGCCCAACATCATCCCACATCATTTTATGCGTCGGCGAGTGGGCCCCGCCCCCTCTTCACCGATGGCAAAATCCAGCCTGTGTGTGGTGGGGGGGGTGGGTGGAGGATGGTGAGTGCACAGATTCGCACATGTGCGCGCTGGAAAAGCTCCCGAAGGCACAGAGCTGCCTCACGGAGATGAAGAGTTCTGAAAAACAAAAATAAAGAATTGTAAAATGTTAAAAAAAAACATGTCCCCTCATGTGACTCTGTCGCTTGTAAAGGGACCTGTTATTAATGAAATGTTGGCATTTTTATTTTATTTTCAATAGCTGTTGGAAACCTCATCCTCAAAAGTGCAAAGGCCGCTCAGCCTTCTTGCCTGCCCGCCAACCGTAAGATTGGACGGGCAGTGAAAAATTTGATTTTGTTAGATTGTTAATGGCCTTACTGGGCCTTTTAACTGTCGGCGGGCGCGCTGCCAACTCCCGCGAGTGCGTGTTGACATCGGGGCACTTGCCCGAGGTTATCCCGCATCATTTTACGGCCGTTTGATGAGCAGAAAACTCCTCCCTGGGTGTGAAAAGAGGTATGCAATTTTAACGCTTTTAGACAGGCTAAGGGCAGAATTTCCTGCCCATCGGGCGGATGTGCGCCCGACCTGAATGAGTGTAAAATGACGTGAGATGATGTCGGGCGAGTGTCCTGACATTATCGTGCACTGGCGCAATATTTCAGTTGATGGGCGCGCACGGGAGTTGGCAGTGCGCCCGCCGACAATTCTTTTACAATCCTTTATTTTTCATTTTCAAAACTCTTCATCTCTCTGAGGCAACTCTGTGCCTCTGGGAGCTTGCACGCTCGGCCTCCTTCCCTCTCCCGCAACGCAAGCAGTGCTGAGCACTGCAGCATGCGTTTCACGTCTTAATTGGCCCACCAGCGACACGACCCCGGGCGGCTTCCCGACCGTACCTGCCCACCCACGCTGAGCCCTGCCCACCCACGCTGAGCCCCGCCCACCCACGCCGAGCCCCGCCCACCCACGACGAGCCTACCCGACAAGGGAAAAATTCTTCCCTCGGGGAATTTTTTGTGACATGTTAGCTTTTCTGCTCTGAGCCTCCCTGAACCACATGTCAAGCAACTGCTTTCAATGTGGTAGCGAAATGGCCGAACCAATCCTCCTATTGCTTGTCCACAAATACTTGTGACCAGCTAAGTGAACTTCACACTGTTCCCTTGGAAACACATGGAAGAAATTGGAATTCCAAGTATGAGACTTTATAGATTCCTCTCACCCCAGCACTCCCATGTTGCCACAGGCTAATCCTTTGGCACTGGGCGCAATTGATTGCCCACCACTCCCCACCCAGGTCTGGGCAGGGAGGCAGGGCTGCCATTTATTTGGGCAGGAAAGCGTAGGCTGGAGAGCTCATTGCCCTCCTGACTCATCCTGATTAAGTCAGGTGCAGGGAAGATCTAGGTTGGCCTTATGCCCGTTGACCAGTTGAGGCACTGAGGAGCCTCATCTTGCCATGACTTGTATTTTACCAATGGCGAGATGCCCATGCCATGATGCAGGCTGTCAGGTGTGCCCTGGTAGCTTGTCTGCAGGTTTTGGGTGCCCCTTCTATTCAGGCACCCTTTACTTAATGGGAGACCAAACTGTTGGCAGGGCAGGCCCTCATGAGAAGACTCTTACATTCCACCCCCCCACGCCATACCAAGCACCCACCCCACCCCAACCCCTCTTCACTTGGCCTGCTTGACTGATCTGTGCAAGGCCGCCCCATTTACCTCTCCTCAGGGCCTCCAGCACTTCTCCTCATACCAGGACTCCTGCAATCCCAGCAGTGGCCACAATTCCTGGTGGCACTGCAGGACCTGAAGAGGTGTTGGCTCTCTGATTGAAGACAGCTCTTGGAGGTGGGATCTTCATCCCGAACGGCCCTAGGAACTCCTATGACAAACAAGTAGTGTCTGATTGGGATTTAATCTCATTGGGGCTCCTGGAAATGATCGCAGCTTCAAGTCTTGAAAGTGATGAAAATGCCCACATGGCAATACTAGGTTTCTCAAAAGCCTTTGACAAGTCTCCTCATGAAAAGTTTGTGTTCAAATTTCACTACAATGGGGTATGAGGGACATTATTAAATTGGATCTGACATTTCCTTACCAACAGAAGAAGATTGTTGTTTGGCAGCATCGGCAGAGAAGAAAAGAGTTGACATTCCGAGTCCTGTTGAAGGGTCATGAGGACTCGAAACGTCAACTCTTTTCTTCTCCGCCGATGCTGCCAGACCTGCTGAGTTTTTCCAGGTAATTCTGTTTTTGTTTTAGATTTCCAGCACCCGCAGTTTTTTGTTTTTATATTTAGGATTGTTGTTTGATGGGGAAACATGGTCTCCTAGAGGTTTACCTCAACCACCCTCCCCCAACCCCTTCCTCAACACAAGGATGCTCCAGGGAACAATGTTAGGACCTTTACTCTTCTTGACATGCATAAAGAACCTTCCCAACAAGTTAAAAAAAAAGGCTACGCTTATTTGGAGATGACCGCATGGTTAACACATCAGGGAAAATGCATGATCATATCAATTCACTGCGAGATGTTCTTCTGGAATTGCAAAAATGGCAGGGCCAATGGGAGATGGCATTCAATGCAAAAAATGCGATATCATATGCATCACCAACAAAAAGGATTGCCCAACAGAGTGTTCTGTAATCAAATCCCCCCCATAGGTAGATACACAACCATTCCTGGGGGTTCAACTTAAAAAAAAAATCTTCATTAGGGATTCCACATTCAGCAGATTACATCCAACAGGGTACTAGAATTTCTGAGGAGGAATTTAACAAAAAAAATCAGAATTACGGCTTACTAGGCATTTGTTTGTCCAGTCCAAGGGTGTGCAAATTATATGTGTGATCCTTATATGTCAAGAGATGAAAAATAAGATTGAAGCAATCCAAAGGTGTGCTGCATGAATCAGTATGGGAATTACGCCAGTGTCATATCCTTCATCAAAGATTCGGAATGGGGATCACTACAGCAAAGGAAGGGAAAAGAGAAATTCCTCTCCAAGTCACTCACCATTCTGATTTGGAAATATATCGCCATTCCTTCACTGTCACTGGGTCAAAATCCCTGGAACTCTCTCCCTAACAGCACTGTGTGTGTACCTACACCACATGGACTGCAGTGGTTCAAGAAGGCAGCTCACCTACACCACATGGGACTGCAGTGGTTCAAGAAGGCAGCTCTCAAGGTCAACTAGTTTTGGGCGATAAATGCTGGCCCAGCCAGCAATGCTCATAGCACATGAATGAATAAAAAAAAAATAGACTGACCATATCCTATAGAATATGGAACGGACTGGTGGAAATTAACAGAAACAAGTACCTTGTGCCCTCCAGCAATGACAAAACACTAGGTAGCCATCCACACAAACTACAACAACCATTTGTTTCTAAGACAATGGCCGGAACAGATTTTGTAGCAGGGACCGAAAACAGTGTTGTTGGACAGGTGGGTGGAAGGACAGGGGAGAGGGGTGTAAGAAGAGTGCCTGCTTTAGAGATAAAATTCCAGTGTAGAAGTTGTTTGGGAGCCGGGGGTGGAGGTGGGGGAGGGGGGCATGGGTGGTGGTGGTATGGTGTGGGAGTTATCTTCACATTTTGGAATGATCTCGGAAAAGTGAGCACTTTTGGCACATGAGCAGGGCATGATGGTGCTTCATGTGGTCCAGGCTAACCAAATGGTAAATGGCTAACCGAGGTGTCCACCATATATCTTCGAGTCTACACCCTTTGAACTCAATAGAGCGGTGATGAGAATTGTATTGGTAATATAACTAGGGTTTAAGAGAATGATGGTGTTATTGGGGTCTAGGACGTCAAAGGTAAAAGTGAAGGTGTGTTTGAGTAGATTGGTAGCTGCAGAAATGTCACAGTGAATAATCGGCCAAAGGCAAGGCAGCGGTATTTTGAAAGTGCAGTTGTAAGTGAATTTTGCCGAGGTTTATTTTCAGGGGTGAACACAGCAGAAAGTAGGGTTGGGGTTAAAGGGGATGTAACATCAAACCAAATGTGCATTCATTATGTGACATCCTGTTCCACTTTCAATTTAATTCATTCAGCTCTGAGTACTGTACATATTTTGAGAAAAATTAATACAAATGACATTTCCTTTTAACATTTTATCATAAAGATTTGCCATGACAGCTGTTTGCACAGAATGAACAGACTGCACCATCTGTTTATCATCTGACTTATCTAGTGGACATGAAGAAAAATAAGATTGAAGAGATTAAATGCATTTCCTTTCTTTACCAAATCAAACTTCAATAGTTTTTGGTGTAATTACAAAAGTTCACTTTTGTTTACAAATAAACATGTCAAACGTCAGTGCACATATTGAGGAGCTGCTTTCCACTCCTGGTTTTTGAAGATACCCTGATATAAAATAATGTGGCCATTTCTAGTCATTGTGATACCGTACAAACTAAATAAACATCAAACTTAGCAATAGTTCACTTGTCACGCAGGCACAGATGCCTGAAAAATGTCAAGAGTGAACCAAAATAAAGCAGGCTGCTGAAAAGGGGGAGCATAATAGATATAGACTCCTGAGAGAGAGAGAGAGAGGGGCAGCTCTCTTAGGGAAATCACTGATCCATATTTCCTGGATGAGATGTTATGGATATTGGTGACCTGGTGTCTTGATTATTTGGCTCATGAACAATCTGTACATAAATTAGAATCATTTAAAAATATGCTTATATCCAAGTTTATTCTTCTGCAGCCACAATATAGGTTGTGTATTTACCTCAGAAAAAACTGAACAAAAATAACGTGGAAAATTTAAGTTATTCTGCATGATGTAGCATCTCACTGAGTTTGAATGACTTGTTGGGACATTTGCATTGAATATGTAGGAGCAGATGAGCTGTAATTGCAAAGTGTTCTCATGGTGTTGCTTGGGTTAATCTGGGTCCAGTGGTGGCAGGTGGTAGGTTGTTATTTTAAGCCCTGTACCAGATGGGTAGGTGCTCTGACGACACATCCAGATTGATCTCTCCAGTACTGGAAGCATCATTTTCCTTCCCTGCGGTTTTCAATATTACGTTTGCTGATTTTCATGCTATCTCAGAAGTGTTTTTTTCACAGGTATGATTGTAGCTGCCAACACACATCCGTCTGTGCCTTTTCTGCTAATTCCCATTGTGAAAGCCAGAGCCTCACAAACCAGCAAACAGCTACACCAGTAAATCCTGTTAACTACTTGTTTTGGACAATAAGAGAGAAACTATGGCACAGCAATTAAAATGTTAATGGGATCCCTCTTAAAACATTAACCAGCAATTCTGATTAATGTGATATGGCATCTTGGCTCAGTTGTTAACACCCTATTTGCCTATGAGTTCATTGTGGGTTCAAACCACCCTCCAGCACTTCAGTACTATGCACATAACTGAGGGAATGCTACATTGTTAGAGATGCTGTCTTTAGATTATATGTTCCTGTCAGTTTGATTCCGTGGTTTAGTGTGATACAACCCATAATACTTCTGGAGAGAGTTCCAGTAGTGTCCTGGCAAGTCCCTCCCCTGTCTGGGCTGACGCTTTACATTAATCTGAATTGCTGCTAACAGTTTTAGAAATGTGCTGTAGTTTATCTCTTATTGTGCAAAATAAGCAATTAACAGGCCTTAGTCTTGTGGCTGCTTATTTGTTTCTGAGACTGACTTTTAGAAAGGGATTCGATGCAAAAGGTGCAGACGGAAGAGTGTTGGCAGGCGCAATGGTCCCTGTGATAAAAGCACTTCTGAGATGTATGAAAATTAGAAAAATGTAATATTGAACACCACAGGGAAGGAAAATCAGTAATCTGTGTGCAAACTGGCTACGGAACAAATGGAACTGCACTCGAGAATAATTTGTTCTGGAATTGATATGTATCCGTGAGAGGTGATGAGGTGCAAGTAATTGCGAGTATTTTTCTCATTATTCTTAAGGTTGAAATTAATTTTCTGATTGCAAACTTCAGCTTGGAGGTGCACTGCCATCTTATTAACACACCCCGCAAGTTGCTGCAACAGGGGTATGTATCAGAGCAAAGCAGAATTTGAATATCAGAGAGGTCCACGATTTGAACAGTAGCACAAATGTTGGTATCATGACCGTGTTTTGAAAGGGAAGCTAATCACTTCCTATTTGTAAATTTATTGCCGCAAAGGTCCCTTTCAAGCCATATACTATCCTGATATAAACTTATGCTGTTCCTTAATCATTTCCAGGTCAATTTCCTGGAATTTCCTACCTAATGCTACTGTGGGAGAATCAGCGCTACAACTACTGTAGTAGATTAAGGATGATCACCCTAGGGCAATGAGGGATAGGCAATACATGCGGCCATGACAACATTGCTTGCAGACTGCGAGTGAGTAAAAACAACAAGGGGAGGAGAAAACCAACATCTTACAGAATCACATTACAGCACTGAAGGGACCTGCACCAAAACAAATGCATCATAGCTGCTGACTATAGGTACAGCTATTTGAAGCAGAGTTTAGCACAGCAGACCACCTTTCTTCTGTGCAGATAAAATGAGTTATGCTGTATGACTTTGCAACCTTTTATGCAAAAATATAGAGGTGGCACCTTACTGTTAGGTTGCTGTTGCTGAGTTTGCTTTCACGCTGTAAAAAGCCTTTGTTCAGGAGCACTGCAAGAGAGGGTGGATCCTATTTAATTCAGCATGGTGACAGAAAATCCAGTAGTTCACCAGTGCTGAAGTAGTGATTTTATTATTTTTTTTAGAAGGATAGATAATAATACAGCCAGTAGTTAGTAACTTTGTACTACGCAGGGAAATAATCTGAAATCTTTTTCATCTCATCCTTACTCTTGCAAAGGAATTAACTCTCCATTGAAGCTACAATTCCATAAATACTTGCAGATCCTGTTGTCTCTTGATAGATTTCTATTGTGTGGAAACCTAGACAAAGGAATTGTAATCAGGAGTGCTATCCTTGATTGCATCTCAAAGCCTCAGATGGGAAGTTAACTCTATCACCACCCACACTGCCTTCCTGGTGGAGATTGGCCAACTTCATAAAGCCTAGATATGAAAACTAAGACCCTCCCTGGTTTCTATGCCTTCTTAGCGCACTGCAGTGTGTTCATTGATTGACGAAGTGGGAGCTCAGACAGTGTTACAGTTTAATGTTCTTTTTAATTGACTAATTCTGAGCTTTTAAATCTCTTCTGTTGGTTTTCCTTTGATCTTTTGTATGTCCATAGAGAAGGATCATCAGGTTTTGAATGCTCAAAATGTGATACGGAGAAGTGGAATAAAACTTCAAATATAAGTCTCCATGTGGACTGACACAGGCCCAGCTTGTTAGCTGTGCTTGTGAATGAAAATTGATTCCATTCCTGCTGAGCTTGTGTGCCTTTCAACAAAAACAACTCTGTGTCCTGAGTCCAAATTACTGAGTTACTGGTCTTTAAATAATCCAGGCCTGCTCAGTAAATGAAACTGTACTTTTCAAAATTGGGAAGAAGGGGCAGAGATTGTTTTTTCTGCTCGTCTGAAAGGAAGATCGATCTGTTCTCTTTTGCTTCAAGAGGTTGTGTCAATGGAGATTTAATCCCCAGCATAACTAGATTACCTGAGAATGTATATGAAGCAGCCAACTCCAACTGAGTTATGAAAGATTCTCCACCACTAGCTAAACCCCGAGGAAATTAACGCATACAGAACAACTGGACTCTCAATGTCTTCGCCACCAGCACAACCCAAGATCAGTTTGAAAATGAAAATATAGCTTCATAAAATGGCCGAACAAACAGTTCTTCACCACCATAAAGTCAGCACAATGTAGCATACTGTCAACATACCAACATTGCTGTTCCCCTTCCCTGTTCTTATCTGACTTGGTCCAGAAAACTTGAATCCTCAAAAGCAGATTTTCTTCATCCGTACTGCATTTCTGCCCATCAGCCCATCAGCCCCCAGCTGTGAATTCCTGCCAATGCCTTCCTTCAGGAACTTTTTAATGTGTACTGGCTACTTAATTCTCTGTTACCATAGTGATTTCTTCTTTTCCAAATCCCGTCCTCCTGTGGATCTTCTATCTTAACCTACCCATTAAGATATCTGTGTTGTTTCATCTGTTCATTCTGAGTGACTTCCACACCTGTCCACTACAGGTCACAGTCATTCATAAATTCACTTGACACATTCAATACTTCCTTTAAACTGGACACTGCACCGTCAGAATAACTAAAGTTCGTCACAAACACCAGTCACCATTTACATCTAATTACTTAAGTCGTCTAATTCCAGCAGCTTTTGTATTTTGTGCCTAATAATAACAATTAGCTTTGCAGATATAAAAATGAAGCAGCTTTCTCAGTCTGGTCACATTCATGTAGACATGGTCATGCTATGTCTTCCACACATCATGTTTACAATTCTAAACCTTCGGGATTTAACAAGACACATTAAGCCTCAACTTAACACTTCAGACGCTGGTCAAAATCCTGGAACATGCTCCCTAACAGCACTGTGGGTGTACCTGCCCCACATGAACTGCAGCGGTTCAAGAAGTCAGCTCACCACCATCTACTTGAGGGCAATTAGGGATGGGCAATGAATGCTGGCCCAGCCAGTGACACCCACATCCCATGAATGAATAAAAAAAGACATGACCGAAACTTTGCATTTTTAAAAATGTCTCACCTGCATCAGCCCATTTCATCTCTGATCTGGATTAACATGTGGGGAAAATTTCATGATCAACCTCTTCTCATCCACAACCCTTCATTCCATTCTCCCCAGTTAATAACTAGCCTGTATATTAACAAAGTTTACCATACCCATCGACCCATACTAAACTCTTATTGGGGGATTGACAGGGTAGATGCTAAGAGAATGTTTCTCCTCGTGGAGGAATCTAGAACTGGAGTACAGTTTCAGTATAAGGACTCTCCTAATTAAGAGAGAGCAGTGGAGGCTGAATCATTGAATATATTGAATGTTCAGTTAGACAGATTTTTGACCTACAAGAAAGTCCAGGGTCAAGGAGGCAAGCAGGATAGTGGAGCTAAGATCACAACCAGATCAGTCCCCTACTTCTTATGTTCCTATGTTCTGTCTGAATTGATTTGTTTATTTTTGTAAAAGGTTAACCACCTGACAAGATTTAAAACATTTGGATGGGTTTTATGATGGGAGATTTTTTATTATCAAGTGTGTATGACTGAGAGCTGTATCAGGTTGTTAGAAGTTCTTTTCATCACCTTATGGCTCCCGAGGTCTGTCCTGATGGATACCAGGTAAATGGCTATGGAAGTGGCATGGAGGATATTAGGACGCCATGAGGGTGGGTGTGGGGCATGAGTTGGTTTTGAGTTTGCATGGAGGATTTCAGGGGCCATGGGGATTGGGTGCAGGGCATGAGTTGACATTGAGTTGTCACGGGGGCCATGAGGGGCTATTGGGAGTGGGTGCGTGTGAGGAGGTGTGAAAGCTGGAGGGCCTAACAGGTTCTGAAACAACTGGGACAAAGTCTTTTAATCAGCCGCCCTCAGCACTCACCCCACCCCTCCCGCTCCCTCCTGTTCTGCTTCTATGGTCGATGGGCCTGACTCCATTCTGTAGCCGACCCCTCCCACCCAAAGTGAGAATTGTGTGATTCGGGGTACTTTTTACCAAGACGGATCTGGCGAGTCAGAAAATTTCCTGGCTCAAACTATTCAAAAGCAAAAGTCCGGCCCAAGTCATTCTAACTTAATAAATATCCTACACACAGTTCATTCAACAATTTCTGGAATATTGTGCTCTGTATAATGTGGCAAACCAACCTGAAGCATTTTCATTATGAAGAAGAAATCAGCAAACCTCTTTAGAAATAAAGAAAATGACTGGTAGACTAATGGGATGCAATGAAAAAGAAAAGGCACACTATGATAGCTGGCTAATATGTTAAAGATATGACAGATGATCAAAGCAGCGATAGGTGGCTGAATGAACTGCAATCCCATTGGATGTAGATAGAAGATGGGCTGACTCAGTATTCTTTTATCAACATATCCGATAAGAAAAGAAAGCATTCGATGATGTGTCTATAAGCAAAAATAAACTGCAAATGAAGGTAATAAACCCTTTCTCCATAATAAATAGAATCCCTGTCAATTTAACAGAGCTGATGCTGAGAAAGGTTTTGCAATTGGGAGCCATTGTCATTAGCATAATGACATAGCTATAATATACCTAAAAATAACATTAAATAAAGTTATATGTTTTAAATTCAATTAGGAAACATTAGAAAAGCATATCAGGCATAATTTGGTATTAAACCTTTGGTTTGAATGCTCAAAATGAAATAATGGGTGACTTAAACATAGTTTGTGCTCAATTGCTCAATTCATTGAAGGTAATAGAAAATTAAGTTTTTTTTATAAAACACATGGAAGGTTCATAATTTTTCAGCAGCAGAGCCTCCAAGGAAGAAAGAGAAATATAAATGATGGTGATACTTCAATAAATGCATTCTGACGCAGGCTAACTGCCTGGAACTCAAACTGTGGTCCTATCAATGTTGCAAGGAAATCAGTGCAAGAACACAAGAAATAGGAGCAAGTGTGGATCATATGGTCTGTCAAGCCTGCCCTGCCATTCAGTATGATCATCGCTGATTTTGGGCTTCAACTCCATTTTTCCGCCTGCTCCCCATAGCTCTTAATTCCCCGAGAGACCAAAAATCTGTCTATCCCAACCTTAAATATATTCAATGAAAGATTCACTCCCCTTTGAGTGAAGTAATTTCTCCTAATCTCAGCTCTAAATGATTGGCCCTTTACCCTGAGACTATGCTCCCATATTTTAGACTCCTCAACTAGCAGAGATGATCTCTCAGCATCCACCCTATCAAGCCCCTTCAGAATTTTGTAGGTTTCGATGAGATCACCTCTCATGCTTCTAAACTGCAGAGATTATAAACCCAGTTTATTTAGCCTCTCGTTATAGGACAATCCCCTCATCCCAAGAACGAATTTAGTGAGTGTTCACTGTACTGTCTCCACTGTGAGTACATTCTTTCTTACATGGGGAGGGCAAAATACCACACAGTGTTCCCGGTGTGGTCTCACCAAAACCTCGTATAATTGTTACAAGATTTATTTATTTTTGTACTCCAATCCCCTTGCAGTAAAGGCCAACATGCTTTTTGCCAAATTGCTTGCTGCACCTGCATGCTAACTCTCTTGTACAAGCACACCCAAGTCTCTTTGAACATCAAGATAAAAGCAAAAAACTGCGGATGCTGGAAATCCAAAACCAAAACAAAAATACCTGGAAAAACTCAGCAGCTCTGACAGCATCTGCAGAGAGGAACACAGTTCACATTTCAAGTCCATATGACTCTTCAACAGACTGTTCTGTTTGACTCTTCTGTTGAAGAGTCATACGGACTCGAAATGTTCAGTGTTCCTCTCTGCAGATGCTGTCAGACCTGTTGAGTTTTTCCAGGTATTTTTGTTTTCTCTTTGAACATCAACACTTACAAGTTTCACACTTTTTAAAAAATATTGTGCTTTTCTATTCCTATGACCAAAGTGAATAATTTCACAGTTCCCTACGTTATACTGAGTTTGCCATATTATTGTGCACTCATTTTAAGCTATGTGTGTCTCATTGCAGCCTGTATCCTCCCCACAGCTTACTTCCCCACCTAACATGGTATCAGCAAACCTTGATACATTACCCTAGTTCCCTTCATCTAAGTCATTAATATAGACTGTAAATAGCTGAGGTCCCAGCACTGATCTGTGCGGCACTCCATTATTCACTGTCATCTTGAAAAAGCCCCATTTATGGTCAATCCATGTTTTCTATCCATTAATCAATCTTCTATCCATGCTAAAAGATTACCCCCAACTCCATGAGCCCTTATCTTGACCAATAACCTTTTATGTGGCACCTTATCAAATGCCTTTTGAAAATCCAGATATTCTGCATCTACTGGTTCTCCTTCATCTACCCTATTAGCTATATCCTCAAAAAAGTCTAATAAATTTGTCAAAGATTTCCCTTTAGTAAAACCATATTGACTTGTTCTAATCATACTATGCTTTTCTAAGTGCATTATTAAGATTTCCTTAATAATAGATTCCAGCATTTTCCAAACAACTGATGTTAGGCTAACTGGCCTGTGGTTAGCTGTTTTTTTTCTCTCTCTCTCCTTTCTTGAATAGCATAACATTTGAAAACTTCAAATCTAATGGGACCATTCCCAAATTAAGGAATTTTTGGAATCACAGCCAGCACATCCACTACCTCTGCAATGTATTTTAGAACCCTGGGGTATAGGCCATTATTATCTAAGACAGGTATTGTCAGATTTTAGTCCCTTAAGTTTCTCCAATACTTTTTCTCTGCTGATTTAATTTACTCAATTTCCTCACTTTTTAGCCCATAGGTTGCCATCTATTTCTGGTATGAAACTTATGTCTTCTACTGTGAAGACAGACACAAAATATTTGCTCAATGCCTCTGCCATTTCCTCATTTCCCATGATAATTTCTCCTGTCTCTGCTTCTAAGGAACTAATGTTTACTTTAGCTGCTTTTTTCCTTTTTATATACTTATAAAAGCTCTTACAACCTGCTTTTATATTTCTGGCTGGTTTACTCTCATTTTCTATTTTTTCCCTTTTAATCAACTTTTTGCTGTCCCTCTGCTGTGTCTAACACTCCCAATCCTCAGACTTGCTACAGTTTTTTTTTGCAACATTGTAAGCCTCTTTTAATCTAAAACTATCCTTAACTTCCTGAGTGAGCCACAGGTGGGTGTTGTTTGCTGATTTTTTTTGTATTTTTGTTGAACATATTGAATTGTTTCTTTAAATGAGTCCCACTGTTCCTTTATATACCAGAAATAGATGGTAACCTAGAGGCTAAAAAGAGTTCAGGAAATTAATTAAATTAATATCAGCAGAGAAGTTTCATTTACTGTCATACCTTTTAGCCTATTTATCCAATTAGCTCAGCCAGTTCTTCCCTCATACCTACGTAATTGGCTTTGTTTAAGTTTAGATTTTTGTTTGTGATTGGAGTATGTCACTTTCAAACTTAACATGGAATTCAGTGGTGTTATGATTACTATTTCCAGTGGATCTTTTACAACAACATTACTAATTAACCCTGTTTCATTATGCAACACTAGATCTAAGACAGTATTATCCTTAGTCAGTTCCACAATGTATTGCTCCAAGAGACTGTCACAAAAACATTCTACAAACTCATTTTCTAGACCACTCTTGGCAATTTGATTGCTCCAATCTATATGAAAATTAAATTCCCCCACAATTATTTCATTTCCTTTGTTACAAACTCCAATAACTTTTTGTTTAATACTCTGTCTAATGTTATTGCTACTGTTAGGGGCCTATAAATTACACCCACCTTTGTTTTCTGACTCTTGCTATTCCTAATATCCACCCATACTAATTCTACTTCATGATCTTCTGAGGTCAGATCCTTTCTCCATAATGTCCTAATGTTACTGTTTACCACCAGCACTACCCCTCCACCTTTGCCATTCTTTCCAAAATATTGTGTGCCCTGGAATTTTTATTTCTCAACCTTGGTCACCTTGTAACCATGTCTCTGTAATGGCTATTAGATCTAAACCATTTACCTCTATTTGTGCCATTCATTCATCTATCTTATTGCAGATGCTTTGTACAGTCAGATGAAGAACCTTTAGTTTCATTTTTATTACTTCTATTCCCTGCAATGATGTTATTCGCCGATGTACAATTTTTGTTAAACTCTCTGTCCCTTCACGTCCCATCCTGCTTGTCTTTACCCCCATTGCTTTACTGTTCGACCCTTCTCTTTGGATTTCTAAATCTCTCTTCACCTGTACCCTTCCGCCCTCTGTTAATTTAAAGCCCTAGTTATACGATTGGCCAAGATACTAGTCCTAGTCTAGTTCAAGTGGAGCCCATCCCAACAGAGTAGATCACTCTACCTTGGGTACTGATGCCAGTGCCCCATGGATTGAAAGCCCCTCTTCTCACACCACTCTTTGAGCCACGCATTTAATTCTCTAATCTGCTTGACCTATGCCAACTATTGGTTGGCTCATATAGCAATTCAGAGATGATTACCTTTGAAGTTCTACTTTTTAACTTAGACCCTAACTCCTTGAATTTTTTAGTTAGAGCCAGGAATGATGTTCTGTTGTGTCATTGGTTCAAAATGGACAGCAACAACTAGATCCTTCCCTCCCACTCCAAGTTCCTCTCCAGCGATGAGGAGGTGTTCTTAACCCTGGCACCGGGCAAGGCTATCACTATCACTAACACATTATTCCTTGCTGCCCTCACTTGAATGGCATCCTCCACCATGGTTCTATGGCCAGTCCACTCATCCACCTTGCAATCCTTCTCCTCATCCATACAGTTAGCAAGCACCTCGTACCTATTTGACAAAGTCAGGGGCTGAGGCTCCTCCATCACTAATTGCTGATTCCCTCATACCTGCCTGACTTGAAGTCGCACCCTCCTGCCCCTGACCATTGACCAACTAACTCTAGGGGAGGATTCTGCCTAACCTACGAGGTGTGACTGCCTCCTGGAACAAAGTGTCCAGGTAACTGTCCCCCTTGCTGATTACCCACAATGTCCATAACTCTGATTCCAGCTCAGCAACTCTGAGCCCAAGTGGCCTAAGCTGCTGACACTTACTGCAGATCTGGTTGTCAAGGACTGCAGTGCATTCCACAGATTCCCACATGCTGCAGTCACAACTCACCAGTAGCTTTGCCATTTCCATCCAGCCTTATTTATGTAATTAGTCAATTTGTTAATAATTTACGCAGATAAACTAAAGAAAGTTGCAGTCACCCAGGTTGGAGACAGAGGGAAAAAACTCACCAAATACTGGAAGCTAACCAGAAGTAGAAAAAGAAGCAGCTCTTTGCCTTTTTGCACGGAACTCCCACCTGAACCAAATTCTCAACTACACACTCTGTCTACATCACATTCTAGTGTAGTTTCCTCTCCATACACCTCCTTACTCCTTAAAATTGTTTTCTTTAAAAGCTTCTACCATAAGCTGAAGGATGGAGAAAAACAACGGGAAGTCAACCATTAGAAACATATGTACTCGTGCATAATTATATGGCAGCTAACTCTTTGAGCTCATAGCTGACTTGCTGGCTCAAGGTGAACTTGAAAAGAAAAGTGGATGGAATAAAGATTAAACCAAGCTAAAACATAATACATGAGCAACTTACTCTCACGTGTGCTTGATTGCTTCTAAACTGTGTACTGCTGTGGTAAGAAGACCCCCAGAAGATAGCACAGCATCCTGTTTTGCAATACATTCTAAGTGGGACATTATCACAGTGGAACGAGGCTTCTTTCAGAAATCATGATGGATGGTCACAGTCAACTGTTGACGATCATCTTATGAATAACACCTTAGAATTTTGATTCTTATGACAATTTATAACAACAGATCAATCTTAAGCATAACTGTTAATGGTATGTTACTTGTATTATTAAGGTTAAAGGTACACAGGTGATTGATTAAGTACTTTTAGCAGATATAAAGAAAGACTTCTGTGACACTGGGTGTTGGTGGGATGCAGGCATGGCATATGTAATGCTGTATTGTGTAAATAAACCTATTAGCAAGAAAAGGATTTATGTTTAGTTTCATACTTTACCATCTGGCTTGGGATCTATTTAACCATAATGACTTTGCTTAGATTAATGTAACCTATTTGCCAAAATACTGATTAGCCTTTGAAATAAGTAGGAACTTTCGTTAGTAAGTAAAAATTGATCAACACCCATCTTAACCATTTATTTTAAATTTACAATATGTAAATGACTTGATCTATTCCATGTTTTGCATGTGACACCATTGCAATCTGACCATTAGAGATGGGAGTATGCATTTTCCAATTAGTAAATGCTGCACAGTGCGAGCCTTATCTCCCTGCACAGGCATCAAGCAGAATGGGAGTTAAAAAAAGCAGTGCATTGGGTGTTAATTTCCTTCCCTACCCTCAAATTAACGCTATTGTTTTCTTGTGTGGTTCAGGTAGGTGCCTAACAAATAACTGAAAATTAGCGTCTGATGATGTTTGGTCTACAATGCAATTTTAACTGCCCATGGACAGAAATGTCATGGCAGCTACTCAACTCATTATAACCTTGAAGAGGTGCTGCCAAAAAAATGTAATCGTGTCTTTGTAGGACCAGGTGAAGGAGGAGTGTGCCTCCAGATCCTGCAAAGAAATTATGAGCCATTTGACAGTACAGGCTCCCCTCTGCTCTTCTTTGTAAAACCATGCTGAAGCATTTCCCTCTCCCCAGCACCCCAACACCCCGCACCTCACTGTATGCTTATCTGACTGCTAGCCTGGTGGGGCCCACAAGGTTTATCCTGAATTCCCCCCGATTTGATTTATTAGTAACTGCCTTATATTTATGACCCCGAGGTATTGATCTCGCCCATAAGTGAAAATGTCTTTTTTTACCCCGTACTCTGTCAAATCCTTTCATTGTTTGAAATACTTCTATTCATCTGCCCCTCAGTCTTCTCTTTGCAAGTGAAAAGGGCCTCAGCCTTCTTAATTTTTTCTTCAGATAATTTTAACCTCTATTTCAGAAGCAGTGCTGTAAAAATTGGGCACTTTTTTTACGAAGCTAAACAAGGGATTCCATGCCATGAAACTGAATAGTAACGTACAGGGAAACTTGTCACAAGGTGGTGTGTTTTATAAAAGCAATCCTGTGTGCATAGTTTTACGCAATTTAAATTTTTATTGCATTTTCTAGAACCTGTATAATACAGAGCCAACAGAATAGAAGTGCAAACGATACATCACGGGATCACTGTGAGTAGGTTTATAAGCTACCAACGAAATGAAGGTTGATAGGGATAGTTATATAATCAACATTTCCCAGCAGCCTGCATGTAGCAGCAAATTGGATTTTTGATTTTACAAATTAACAGCAAAGATCGTGCAACAAATCGAGCCAATGGAAATGTCAACTTCTTTCTTTTTGTTTCAAATTTTAGGAAAGCGATGCTGTCTTCCATTATTTTGAATCAGAGAGCTTTCATAATAAAACTGGGTCACTGGAATTGGGTGCAGTATCTTCTGACAAATTGGTGGTGGATGTGGAGGGGGGAGAGGTGAGCAGAAATGCACTTGAGGAAAAGGAGAAAAAAAATGGGTGTTGATGGAGGAATAACTACAATCTCTGATATTTTCCAACCTTATTTTATTCCAAGGGTATCAGAAATCATCTTCGCTGTCTGTCAGAGCTATCCAGACTGGAATAAGATTACAAGCCTCTTTCAAAGGGCTAACATAGGCTTGATGGGCTGAATGGTCTCCTACATGAACTATAAGATTCTTGTGATTTTGTAGTAATCACATTGAATTACATGGAATATATTGCACTGAAGCAGGCAGCCAACCCAAGTCCATGCTGGTTTTTATGCTTCACTCAAGCCTCCTCCCTTGCTTCCTCATCTAACTCTATCAGCATAACCTTCTATTCCCTGTCCCCTCTCCCTTTTCTTTGAGTGCAATTATACCATTCACCCCAACTGCATCCTGTGGTGGCAAGATCCACATTCTCACCACTCGGAGTAAAACATATTTCTTCCTGAATTCCCTTTTTGATTTCTTGGTGACTAGCTTGCACTGATTATCTTTAGTTTTGCTTTACCCAAAAAGTGGAAGCACTTTCTCTTTATCAAAATCTTTCATATTTTGTAAACCTCTGTTTAGGTCATCCCTCAGTCTCCTCCTTTAAAAAGAAAAAAAGATCAGACTGTTCATCCATTCCTGATGGGTGTAACCTCATAGTTCTGGTATCATTCTTGTAAATCTTTTTTGCACTCTCTCCAATGCCTCTTGGTGGCAGCCTGCCATCTCATAAGATAATGGTTTGTACCTAGGTGGTTAACTCTGTGTTAAGCATCACCTGGTGTGGCTCAGGAGCCTCACTCTGACATGGCAGTCTCTGCTATATTTGCTGCAGAGGAAGACAGTGGACTGAGAAGCTGCACTATTCACTGGCCTCTATTTTCTCTGGGCCCTCTTCTTGGCCAGCTGAGCTTTTCATTTCTGCTCCTGTCTTCCAATTCCCTTCCAAACAGTCAGCTTCCAGAGGTCACAGCTGTCAGCAACCACCTCACAGGTGTTAGTGTCAATGATTGCTATTTTCATATCTCGCTTGCTGATGTCCTTGTAGCGAAGGAACGGACGTTCAGGAGGTCGTGATGCAGTGACCAGTGCAATGTACAGAAAGTTTTTGCCTATATGGCCAAAATTAATGCAATGAATGTGGCTGAGCCAGCGCAGAAGTTGTTGGCTTAGCAATGAGTGTACGCTGATGGAATTAGCATGCTTCAGGACCTCTGAGTTGGTGACCTTGTTCTGCCAAGAGATGTGTCTGAGACAGCAAAGATGCAAACTGTTCACCCTTTTAGCTTATATTGTCCAGATCTCACCAGTGTAGAGGAATACACTGAGGATGCAGGCTTGGTAGACCAGCAGTTTGGCATTCTCAGTCAGGTTGCTGTTGTTCCACACTCTCTTACTCAGCTTGGACACAACAGTTGCAGCTTTCGCAATGTGTGTGTTGATTTCAGGTTCAAGTGACAGATTGTTGGTGATTATGGAGCCTAGATATGTGAAACCATCAATGCCCTCCAGTGTCACATTCTCAATGCTGTTGGATATTGTATGGCAATATCCTGGACCATGACATTTTGCTGATGATCAAACCTCGCTCTTTACTTGTGTGAGAAAGTCTGTTCATTTGCCGATGAAGGTGTTTCTCAGGATGGATGCTAAAGTGGCATTGTCGGTGTAAAGCAACTCTCTATTATATTTATATCCTTTATATAATATGACAACCAGAATTTAATACAATACTCTTAAAAGTGGTCTAAGTAAGTTTCAATACAAGTTTAGCATAATTTCTTTACTTTCAGATTTATTACTCTAGAAATAATCCTTGCTGCTTGGTTCGCTTTGGCAATTGCCCTATTGACCTGCATCACAACTTTGAGTGATTTGTACTGCCAGATTCTTTTTTTCCTCTCCCCCGTTTAGATTCCTATTTTCCAAGTAATATGTAACCTCCTTATTTTTCAAGCATTCTGTTATATTCGTGAATAATCCATTTTGTTTGGTCTGTATTGGTTATGTTTGAAGGTCTCTGAAAGGGCAAACACTACTTAATTTCTATTTTGTACAGAATAAATTACCGTTGAAGTTTATTACTTGTGATGCAATGCCCCATTGGAAATGAAATGATCCCATTTATCGGTTCTCTTCATGACAACAAACCCTCATCAGGTCTGATTTAACATATTGGGAATCAATTGTTGCCTGTGACAATGTCCCCTATAGAATAATATTTTCAATTGCTGATTCAATTGCCATGGTTATTGGATTAGATGGGTAGTCTGTTTACATATATTTTTTAATTGCTGCAACAATCAAGTTTAGTTTTGATGAATTATAATGAATTTTCTATAAAGACAAGCAGTATCTTAAAAGCTATAGATCCTCAGGGCTATCAACTGGTTTAGTGGTTGTGGTAATTTTGAATGTATCAACAGAGTTTAATTCTCAAGTCTCTTAAGAATCTTGAAACTGTCACCATTAAGTCCAATAGGGTATTCAGGAGAAGCTTCTTACCCAAAGAGTGGTAGGAATGTGGACCACAACAGCATTAGGAATGGCTAAGGCAACAGCAAGTGTGCATTTAATGGGAAACAGGATGAGGACAAGGAAGAAATGAATAGAAGGATATATGATAGGGTTAGATGAAGATGAGACACTTGTTGATCATAAACAGCGGTATAGACCAATAAGACTGATTGACCTGTTTGTGTTCTCTAACTTTGATTTAATTCTAGATAATGAATGATCAATACTGTGAGGCTCCTTTTTTTGAGCAATGAACAAACAATCTCAGGCTCTCAAACTCTCAGAGCTGAGGTGCATTAAGCTAGGTGTTAGCTGGGTTTCCTTTCCAGTATTGCTGCCAATGCCGGGATATCTTTGCTGTTATACAACAACCATAAATGTACACAGGATCCAGGGTGTGACCCAACCAGTACCTTGTAAATTGTCATTATCAACCTCGTTGATTTGTGCTATATCTGTTGACTCAACAGCCATTCCATCAGTTTTCTTTATTGCTGCTGGTTTCATTGACCTGCCCATCAATATCCCAGATCTTCTCTCTGTGTTGTGTCTCTGCTTATAAAACATAACTTACTTGGGTTTATTTTGCTTCCCACCCATTGGTTAAAGTCCCTTATTTTCTTTTATTTTTTAATGGGATATGGGCATCGCTGGAAAGTCCCCATCCCTAACTGCCCTTCAAATGGTGATAGTGAGCCTCCTTCTTGAACCATTACAGTCCATCTTACTGAATATAAGAGAGAACCTAGATGCCTGATATTAACTTAGCAACAAATGTCTCACAAGGAGCAAAGATGCAGGTCAGAATACGTTAAAGATGAGGAGATTGGCATTAAGCTCCTGCCCCATACTTATGTTTGTCCTTTCTGTTTTGATTTTCTAAATTTGACAGTCAAAATTGTCATAAATTTGGTATTCCACTATGACACTCAATACCTGCACAACTCTACCTTGTCACATCCTGTTTGAGAAGTTAGCCAAATCTCATTACTATAAATATTGCTTAACGAATGAGTTCATAGAGCTTAAGAAAATTCAAATGTCAGAGCCAGGTCATTAACAATGTATTTGTGTAGCAGAGTATTTAGATCTAATATTAATGTTATGGCACTTTGAGGGATTGTTCAGTAAATGTCAGGCCTTTGTAAAAAAAAACACGAAATGCTAGTAATTATTAGTTGTTGTGTTGTGGTTAAAGCTTTGTGCTGGTGACTTCAGATATCAATGTCTTTATCCAAGGACTGTATATTCCTTGATGCTAATGCCTAGTGGGATACAGATGGGGTAGGAGGAATGGAGATTCATGCCAACCTGGAAAGACAGAACAGCTTTAAACTGCTTTGTGAAGAAAGTCTTATTGCTTTTACCAGTAGAATGATAGTTGATCCAGAGAAAGATGAGATCAGCTACAAATGAAGAGACTTGGCCTGCATTGATATGAGGACATGTCAAATCTCAGGTTGTCAGTTACTGTAGTAATTACTGACCTGAAAAATTCCTTCTGAGCAGAAAGATTTTTCTTTCCTCTGAGCCCTTGGCTTTCTGACTGAACTATGTTCAAATGTGGCCCAATTGTTAGGATTCAGAAAGTGTTCAGCAATAAGAATACAGTAGATGTGTGCCCTAGAACGTCTATGTGATGCATAATACCACCTGTAGGCATTGTAAAGGTAACCTGTCATGAATAATTTATTGAACTATTATAGGAAATGGTGTGATGTTAGACTGGAAGAGGAACAATAGTCAATGACTGACTACAGAGAATTCAGATCAGAAAAATTTTAGACTGTGTTAAAGATTATGTTTAATGAGTCACTCCATTGAAGATGTCATTTGCAGAATGGATCAAAAGCTACATAGTACATGTTGAGGCTTCATCACATTGGAGTATTGGAATTGACATCAGACCAAGAGTAGGATAAGGGGGAGAACTGAGGAGATGAAAGTTTATTAACTTGATTCCAATGTTACAAAAATCAGACAGAAGAAAATAATTTGCAGAAAAATTGATTTTAGTGTTGAAAAGGAAACTTCTTTCTCTTGTGCCAAATGCAGTTTCAATCCAACCTTGTTCAAATGAGCTCCGGAAAGCCGAACTAATACACTTTTTTATTATAGAGTTTGATTATGTGGCTAAATCTTAGTACAATTACTAACTTGAACCTTTTGTGCATTGGCCAAGAAGATAAATAATGTAATCCTCAGACATACATACCAGGAGATCCCTAGTCTAATTTCAAGCCTTTTATGATCACAGTGACAGTATTAGCATTTTGGGGAATGCATGGCTAAGGAAAGGGAACATTGGGTATAGTCCTGCTTTGGATTGCCATCAACTACTGGATGCAAGTGGAGACAGATGACCTTGTTTCTCTCTAACTCTATTTTTCACTCATTTTCTCCCTCTTTTAATAAACCTGATCCTGTTTTCATCTTTTCATCCAAATATTTGTTTCTCACAATCTCCCTGGGCATTTTGCTTGTTCCTTTATTGGCTTACTCTATTCTGCGGTGAGCCTAGCAGCAAAGAGACTGCCAGCAGGGTAAATCTTCAGATGGGAGCAGAGAGGAACCAAAGATGGAACTGGGAGGAAGTGGAACTTGAAGCTGAGAGTGGGGAGAGAGCTATCCATAAGTTTGGAGAAGAGAGACTCGGAGATAAGAGTGGAGTGATACCCATATGCATGATAACAGAGTCATTGATGGTGAAATAACATTTCATAATTACACTTCATTGGCTGCTGGTAAGAATATAGCTGACACATAAATTGTTACTAAATGCAAATGAGATGTCTCCAAACACACCCCTAAACAGATGCAACCCAGCTTTTAATCTAACTATAACTGGTATAAGTAATATTTTTGACTTAGTTATTTGTTAGCTGGTCAACATACTTTTGACACTTTAACAAACATTCTTTTATATTATGAGTACATTGGCAGTGCAGGATTCATCTCTGATTACCTTGAATGCATTAAGAGTCAATGGCACATTGCGGACTGGAGTCAAATCTAGGCCAGACCGGGTAGTGGTGGCAAGTTCTCTTTCCTGAAGAACGTTAAATTTTTATAACAATCTGATGCTCACACACAATTACCAGATTTACTGAATTCAGTTTCACATAGCATGGTAGGATTTGAACTCCGGGGCTCTGGGCAGATCTAGGACCATGATCCATAAGGCAACCATCGGTTAAAGCTAAGACAGAAAAATTCTAAATACTGATTTACAGGATTTTTAACCTTAAAATTCAGTCTCACAGACCTTTTCTGCATTAATTCTAGGATATGAATGCCTCTCTTGTATGGCTGTATTTCCTCACATGGTATGTATGTTGAACAGAATTTGCTCATCTAAATAAAATAATTGCATCATTAGTTTCTAGTCCTTCTGAAATTCAACATAACATGGGAACAGGAGGAGGCCACTGAGCACCTCAAACTTGTCCTGCCATTCATGGCTTATCTGTTTCTTAAATTCATCGATCCGACTTGGTTCCTTAACTCTTAGATTTTTGTTAGGCAAAAGTATTATCAACCTTGGGTGTGAAATTTTCAATTGACCTAAGGTTAGCAGCTTTCTAGAGGAGAGAATTGCAGCATTGTATTTTCCTTTGTACGAAGAAATGCACCCTGACATCACCCCTGAACAGCCCTTCACTAATCCCTCTTGTCCTGGTCTTTGCTACCAGATGAATTAGTTTCATTCAATCTATCCCCTCCTTGAATCATCTGAAGATCATAAAATCATAAGAAATAGAAGCAGAAGTAGAACATTCAGTCCTTGGGGCCACCACCACTCATTAAGATTATGGCCGATCTAATACAAACTTACAAATTAGGAACAGGGGTAGGCCATTCTGCCCCTCGAGCCTGCTCCATCATTCAACAAAATCATGGTTGATCTCATTTTAATCTCAACTCCACATTCCTGCCTACCCCCAATAACCTTTCACCCCCTTGCTTATCAAGAATCTACCTACCTCAGCCTTAAAGTTATTCAAAATCTCTGCCTCAGCTCACCTTTTGAGGAAGAGGATTCCAAAGTCTCACAATCCTTTGAGAGAAAAATAATTTCCTCAACTCTGTCTTAAATCGTCAACCCATTATTTTTAAACAGCGACTCCTAGTTCTAGATTCTCCCACAAGGAAACATCCTTTCTACATTCAGCCTGCCAAGTCCCCTTAGGATCTTATATGTTTCAATCAAGTTGCCTCTGACTCTTCTAAACTCCAGCGGATACAAGCTTAGCCTATCCAGCCTTTCCTCATAAGACCATTCCAGGTATTAATATAGTAAACCTTCTCTGAACTACTTCCAGTGCATTTACATCTTTCTTTAAATTAGGAGACCGATACTGTACACAGTAACTCATATGTGGCCTCACCAATGCCATGAACAACTGAAGCATAGCCTCCCTATTCTTGTATTCAATTCCCCTCACAATAAATTATAACATTTTATTAGCTTTGCCAATTACTCACTGCACCTGTATACTAACCTTTTGCGACTCATACACTAGGAGATCCAGATCCCTCTGCATCTCAGAACTCTGCAATCTCCCACCATTTAGATAAATAGCTTCTTTTTCATTCACCCTGTCAAAATGGAAGTCCTCCATGTTCCTACATTATACTTCATTTTCCAAAAATTTTACCCACTCACCTAAGTTATATTCTTCAGTAGCTTCCTTATGTCCTCTTCACAACTTGCTTTCCTACCTATCTTTGTGTCATCAGCAAATTTAGCAATCATACCATTGGTCCCTTTCACCCAAATAATTTATATAAATTGTAAAGAATTGAGGCCCCAGCACTGATCCCTGTGGCACACCACTCATCACATCCTGTCAACCAGAAAAAGACTCATTTATGCCTACTCTCTGCTTCTTGTTAGCTTTACAATCTTCTATCCATGCCAGTATGTTACCTCATACACCATGAGCTTTAAGCTTCCGCAATAACCTTTGATGTGGCACCTTATCAAATGCCTTCTGAAAATCTAAGTACAGTACATCCACAGGTTCCCCTTTATCCACAGCACATGTTACTTCTTCAAAGAACTCTAATACATTGGTTAAACATGATTTCCCTTTCACAAAACCATATTGACTCTGCCTGATTACCTTGGATTTAGCTAAGTGCCCTGCTATAATGCCTTTATAATAGCTTCTAAGATTTTCCCTTTGACAGATGTTAAGCTAACTGATCATAGCCTTCCTTACTGCCCGGCCCCCATAACCCTTAACTCCATTGTTGATCAAAAATCCATCTAACTCAGCCTTTAGTATATTCAAACGCCATTTAAATATCTCAATTACAGCACTTCTTTATGTTCTAGATTCATGGGAATACAAGCTTAGTTAATAGCACAAGTTTCAGCCACCAAAGGCAATTTTAGGCCTGATACTCAGATGTTCTTCAAGCAGAAGCTGATCAGAACTTGGAATGGACTTCCAGTTGGGTAGCTTCAGCAAAAACCCTGCAAGCATTTAAGAAACAATTGGATGCTGTAAGGTGGGAACTATATGGAGATATTTTTTTTCCTGGATGGTTAAATTGGAATCCATGTCTATTTTCTGGTCATGTGACAACAATCAGAAGTAGAACCCTGACTCTTTCTCATTAGACAAGCCCATGAGGCCCAATTGTTGCATTTTTTCCATCAGTCCAGATGAGATTAGTCAGTCCAACACCGACCTGGAATGAAACTTGGATCTTCCCATTCTGCATATCTCTGTTCAACATAGGGGAGTGCAATTAACCAACTGAACAACGAAGTAGGGAGGGGAGAGTTTACTTTTGTGGAGGTAGATAATTTTATTGTCGGTTACCATGGTGACCAGTCTCTGTACTCCTGGATGAGACTTCACTAGACCTCTTGGCTCTTGTCATGCTGCAAATTCCCCAAACTCACCCTAATTTAGTTAGTGCAGAGTTTGTTACATAGGTCAGCTTGGTAGCCTCAATGGGGAAATAAGGATTACAAGCAGTAAGAATGACCTCGTAAAGAATAAAATGCAGTTAGGGGATATTCAGCTATTCACCTTACCTTTCTTTAAAAACCTACAATCCTCCATCACATTATCACAGTATATTTTTCAAGTGACACTTGTCAAAGTTTGTTAAATTTTTATCACAGAATAATCATCTTTCTGTAAGGAGTAACCAAAGGAGTGAGATCTGAGAGGCCTGCCCAATGTAGGTCCTTAAAGTGCATTCATTGATATGTCCACATTCAATAATTTGCATTTGGATTCTATTTGTTTTATCCCTCCTATCCTACCAACTTTCCTAGGCTGAAGGATATATGTGGACTACTTTGCATCTTTACCATTACTTTTCATCTAATTTGTCAAATTTCATTTTATGAATTTTTAAACCCAATATAAATTTGCAATAATTACAGAGGTTGCACAGTTTCAAACACATTCTGTCCAGTTATCAGAAAACAGAGTTTTGTTTGTTAATAATCTGTCATAGAAGCACTGAAGAGTGAATGTTCCTGTGTTCTTCCCAATTAAGGAAAAGTGGCCTGATCCATTCCTGATTCTGACACGCAATCAAAACACAAGATATGTTGGCCTGGATTTTGTGGTGGTAATGATGGCAAAACTGTCAGCATTCACAGACATTACTGCACTGAAACTGACAGTAATTCCTGGAGTTTGAACATGTGCAGAATGACACAGAGGGCAGAAGTTTCAGCTCAGTGGGTGGATGCGCGCCCGACCCGCTCGAGCGTTAAATAAAGTGCGTTGATGCCGGCCGAGCGTGCCAACATCAACGTGCACTCTGTGATATTTCACTAGGCGGGTGCACGATGGAGATGGAGGTGCGCCCACCAATAATTAAGCGGCCAGCTAAGGCCCTTGGGACACCAATTATCTTTGACTTTATGTACACGGGAAAAACGGGCAGGCCACAATTTGCAAAACCTCATCCACGGGCGGGTTACGAGGAGTCAGTGGCCTGGTCAAAGTGATTAGTGAGGAGTTTTGGATAACTCTTGCTGCTGATTGCTTCTGTGAACAGGACGGCTTCATCTTGCTTCAGAGCTGCAATCAGAGAATTTAGAGGTTTCAGTTCAGGACTCAGTGTTGTTTTCCAGGCCCCCGCAGGACTCACACCGCATGGGGCCTTACAAGTATCAGACGGCCTTCCCTTACCCTGGTAATGGTGATTGTGGCCTCTGCTGGAGGCACCTCAGAGAAGGAAGAGGAGAGGGCCAGAAGGGGGAGGAGGCCAGGTGTCCCAGTGCAGCTTCCAGGGGGGCGGGGGCGACCTGTGGGAGGAGAGGTGCGGGCACAAGGCCGGGGGGGAAGGGCCAACAGGAAGGCCAAAACAGAAGGGGCCACAGAAGACGCCATTATCCTGCTGCCAGGGTTTACAGGTGGCAATGCAGCTACCTCAATATGTCTGAGGTGCAATCCCGAAGGAGGTTCTGCCTGTCAAGGGAGCCAGTGACCTCCATCTGTCAGAGGATCAGACCTGAGACCAGCTCTGACTGTGTGGGTGGACACTCCATGCCAGTGGCTCTGAAAGTCACAGTGGCCTTCAACTTCTATGCCTCCGGCTCTTTCCAGGGCTCAGTGGGGGATCTTAATGGAGTCTCCCAATCAGCTGTCCACAGTTGCATCAAACTGGTGACAGAAGCTCTGTTCAGGCGTGCATTGACTTTCATTCATTACTGTATGGATGAGGCCAGCCAGGCAGAGCGAGCCAGAGACTTTGCAGTGATTGCTGGTTTCCCCACGTCCAGGGTGCAATCAATTGCACACATGTGGCCATCAAGTTGCCAGTGAGTGAGCCCGGTGCCTTCATCAACAGGAAGGGATTTCACTCCTTGAACGTGCAGATAGTGTGTAATCACAAGATGCAGATTCTGCAAGTCTGTGCTTACATCTTGAGGCACTCCCAGGTGCTGAGGCCCTTCAGTGCTCCAGCCTGGCTGAATGGATGGCTGCTGGGTAACAAGGGCTATGCCCTCAAAAGGTAGCTCGTGACTCCTCTCCAGTATCCAAGAACATAGGCCGAGCAGCGGTACAACAGGAGCCACGTCTCCACAAGGGCTGTGTTAGAGAGAACCATAGGTCTTTTCAAGATGCGCTTCTGATACCTGGACCGTTCAGCAGGCACACTGCAATATCCCCCAGATTGTGTGTCACTGATAGTGGTTACATGCTGTGTTCACCACAATCTGACACTGGAAAGGGGGGACGCAGTGGAGGAAGAAGATCTTGACGCAGCTCCACAGGCAACACATGATGAGTCCAGTTGTGAGTCTAAGGACAAGCACACTCAGGAAAATGCTGAGGGGATAGATGCTGACCCGAGACACCTGAGATGCCTTGATCCAACGCTCCTTCAGCTAGACTACCAATTAAGAACCACCACCACATACTAGGGCTGCAGGCTCTATACTCGATCCCTGACAGGACCTGTTCCTTAGCCAAGGACATATACTATATGCTATTGCAATAAAGTTTCAGGAGACACACGTCCATCATTATCATCATGGCCTACCCTGCACCTACAGAACAAATGAAGCATATGAGGCCAGTTGCACAAAATAACATCTCATTTACTTGGGAATGTGAAACATTGCAGAACTTAACATTAACCGGTGTTTTCCGTCAAACCATTAAAAAAAGAAAAGAGAAAGGGGAAACAAATATCACCCGTGATAAGGCCATGTTGTGCAGTTTTCACTTGGAGGCGCTACGTCTAGGTATTCCCCCCTCGCTGGCACTGGCATTGAAGACAGCCTGCTCTCTCTGCTGTCTTGATGGCCATGATGACCTTGGTGGTCGTCCTCTGGCCCATGGAGCCTGTGCTGGCCCTGCCTGGGAGGGAGCGGCCAGTGGCACTGCTGGTAATCCCCAGTCGCCGCAGCCTCATCAGATGCCAAGGTCACTGGCAGAGGGGTGGAGGAGCTGCTGCCATCATCCGGAGTGCCCTGAGAGGAGCCCACAGAGATGACAAGCAGCTTGTGCACCAACATCAGGCTGCTTTGGACCTCTTTACTCACCACTGATCGACGGGCACCTAGCTGGGATACTGGGTGCCCAATCCATCACCCACACTGACACTGACCAGCTGAGGTCATTGCTGGTGTGAGGGCTTGCAGCCCCGAGTGCATCCCCAGGAACCCCTGATTGAGTCCCCGGAGGAGCCTCTCCATGAGAGTCACCACTCTATCCATGGAGGAGGCAGTGCGCTTGGCCATGAGAGTCAATGCAGTGCTTATGCTTCGCAGGAACTCATCCACAATGGACACCATGACACGCATTCCCTCAAGTATCTCCATCAGATCCTCCCTCACACTCTGCTGGGCAATCAGCATCTGCTGCCTCATGGATGACTCCAGAGGCCCATCATCAACCATTGATTGAGCCTTGTCCTGGGCCCCAGCAGTACATTGACTGCCGACACCTGGGCAGTCTCTGCCTCCGCCTGCACCTCAAGCAAGTGCGAAGTGTCCTCACCAGTGTGCACCGATAGACTACACAGGGATGTTATGCCCACCGAGGTGCTGGTATCTGTGCTGGTGCCCACTTGACAGAGAGGGTGTGATGCAGGTGTGTAGCGAGCATTGTGGTCCTCAAGGATCAGGGGTGGGCCTTCAGGGTCCTCACAACGAACAGCTGCTGGTGAGCCAAGAGGGGAGAAGAAGGACATTTCATTTGTTTAAGTCATGACACTGTCACTGTGCATGTCAGGTGCCTGGTGAGACAGAGATCTGCATCATGGTGCCCTCATCTTTCAATTATCAATGGGGTCTCCAGGTTCGAGGCTTACATCAAAATAGAGACTACACTGGAATGGTTGCAATAACCGACATTCTCACCTCAGTGCACTGCACTCTTGCCTTCCTCTGGCACCCCAGCCTCACCATGGCCACTTGACTGAGGTGCATGATGGTGCTTCTCCAGTTCCAGGGCCCCCTGCTCATATCATATGAGGATGAGGCTGTGTGTGGTCCCCTGTCAGTCCGTGACCTTTCAGCATTGCTATGGGATGTTTTCTCCTGAAAGGGCAGAAGAGAATTGATTAGTCCACTCTCTACCTGCAGCACCATTACAGCCTGGACAATCCCACCTGAGGAACACCTCGCAGGGCACAGCCAATTTGTGACCCTGGAGCCACAAGGCACTCAGTCCAGGCATGCCAGGGTTCATCCCCTTAGCCAGCTCCTGCCTCATTGACATTTGCCACTCACACTCTGAGGCCCAAGGGGGATGAGCAGCTCTTAACTGTTCTGCAAAGTGACCCATACCAGCACGGTACTCATCCTTCCCGGATTGCAGCAGATCGTTGAAGTGCTTCCGGCGCTGCACACATGTGCGCCTCACCACATCATGGCTGCTGACCCTGGATGCCACCTCCACCCGGGCCTTTTTGGTGAGGTGTGGGGACCTCCTCCTCCCGTCCCCGGGGACAAGGGTTTCTCTCCTCACTGCCACCTCCTCCAGGAGGGCTGTGAGGCACTCGCCCGAAAAACACGCGGCCAACTGCCCCACCGACCTGCCCTCCCGCCTGCCGTGTCCACCGCTACAATTTCCATTCACAAGACTTCCAGGGGCTGCCGAGGCTGCATTTGTATTGGCCACCGGGTCGCCATTGGACCTGGCGGACATCATGCCCCCGCCCCCGCCCTACACTTGGCGCTCATTCCCAAGCTGCGTATCATGCTGGGCGGGCTTTAATTGACCCACCCGTGTAAAATTGCGGAGCCCTGTTGATCGCCGTCGGCTTCCTGACCACCCTTGCCGATCCCGCACGCCAAGGGCAAAACTCTGCCCAGAGATACAGAAGTTGCTATCAGTGACTCTACGCTGCTCCAGAGGGTGCGCTGCTGAGGCATTCCAAGACTTAGGTCAATGGGAAATCTATGAATTGACAATAACTTGATTATGTTAGTCTTGTTGCAAAATCCCTTTAAAAAAATTACACCTTGTAAACTGAGGTGTAACTTGATTTTTAATGGCGTACTAACTTCATAATTACAGCTAAACACCCTCACTAGCCTTGAGAAGCTAATTTATATTTGTAGAATGTCAAATTTCTCTATTTTTAAAAAAAGGGAAAAAACATTATGTTGTTTGTCTTTATTTTATCTTCCATCTTAATCCAATCATAATCGTTTTCTTTCTACCTGAACATTTAACTTAAAAGCTAAGGATGTTAAGTGCTTTTGACTTCCTAGTTTTCTGTCTGTGAGACTTAGTCCACGCAATTGCTGCTTCCCTGCTTGTTGGCATCATTCGCTGCTGCATGCCAAGCACTCCCCTTAACTTGGTGCCACATTTAAACTGCTGTCGGGAAAGGGGAAGCCTGAGCACCAGAAATCTTTGTGGACAGCTTTCTTCGAGGTCAGCAGCGAGCTCTGTCTCATCAATAACAACAAAATCTAGTCAAGGACAATTTTTTTTTCATTACATTTGGTTCAGTTAATACAGATTCACCTTCTCCTTCACCCCTCCCCTTCAGACATACTTGAAGGTGTTAGCTGCTGTATTGTTCTGTATTGCTCACTCAATATCTATTCTCCACATCTGAACCTAAATAGTTATTGTTGGCTGGCTATTATAGCACAGGCAGCATTACAGTTGAGTAGGATACAACCCTTAACCAGTGGTCACACTAAATATTGAACAGGTTTGGGAGCCTGTGGGATTTCTCCAGCACCCACCCCCACCACCTCCGTCCTCTGTATTACAGGGACGCTGAAACAACTTCTAACACCATTACAGCTCTCCAGACTGAGATCCATGAACTTAACACAGAATTTGAGCCTAGGGCTTTCCTGCTGTTCAGGCATTAGTAAATTTACCAAGTGAATCAATTTTTTCAGGTTTAAATATAGTATTTGTATCTTATGCAAATATGAAGTAAGGTTCTGTAAGCTTTGTAAACTTAAGCTCATCTGACAACTTGGCTACTCTGTATCCTAACTTGCACAACATTCTATTCACCTATTACTCATGTGCTTGCTGAACTGCATTAGCTTCTGGTCCAGCAACAACACCTCAGCTTTAAAATTCTCATTCTTGTTTTAAAATCCCTCCTTGGTCTTGTCACTTTTCCAGCTCTATAACCCTCCAAGGTCCCTGCTCTCTACTAATTCTGGTCTTTTGCACTCCCACAGCTTTCATTGCTCCACCATTAGCGATCGTGCCTTTACTGCCTAAACTCTGTGCCCTTGGATTCCTAATCACAGACTCCCTAACCCTCCCTGTCTCTTTATCTCTCCTCCTTGAAACCTACTTCTTTGACCAAGCTGGTCACCTAATGTCTTCTTATACAATTAAGTGACAAATTTTGTTTTATAATCACTCCTGTATAGCACCTTTGGATATTTAACTATGTTAAAGGTGCTATATAAATGAAAGTTGCTGTTGTCCTGGTTTACATTAGTCCATGTTTCCAAAGCCAGTTCATATTGAGTGCCCCTATCTCACCTAGGTTCAGTATACCACTCTGGACTAGTCCCTTCCTTATCCAGAACGCATAGGGATTCTGCCATGAATTTCAGTCATTATCCTGCAGGATATACGAGTAACAGTTAGCAATTCAGCCCTTCGAGCCTGATCCAACGACATTCAATTAGATCATTGATTTGAATCTTAAAATCTGTAATCCTTAATATCCTTGCCTAAAAAATCTATTGATCTCAATTTTTAAATTTTCAGTTGGCCCCTAGTGTTAACAACTGTTTTTTGGAAGAGAGTTCACATTTTTATGCATGAAGAAATCCTTAACTGAATGGCCTAGCACTTATTCTGGACTAGCCCACCATAATTCAACTCTATTGAAAATAGCAACTCCTTGAATCATCCTAACAACCTCAATGAGATCACCCTTTAGTCTTCTATACTCAAATGAAAAGATGCCTAGCCTGTGTGCAATCTATTCTCGTAACTAAACTGTTTCAGCCCCGATATCATTCTGTCACACCTGCGCTGCACACCATCCTTCCTGAGGTGCTGGTGCTTAGAACTGAATGCAGAATGAAGAGAACTTAAGGAAAAGAAACTTTGAAGTAAATAAACTTTTCTAATGTTTTAGAGTAGAATTAAATGTATTTAAAAAAGCAAAGTAAAGGGAAGAAAAAGATTACTTTTTCAGGCTGTACACTTTTGTAGGAATGTTTTTGACCTTGGAATGAATAGGTCAGACAGATAAATCCCTTTCCTCATTTTAAACCACTCAACTACGATGCACTGTAGCTTAGCATAAGCCATTATAAATTGATAGGATGTGACTTTGTAGTGAATGCTCTGTGACCATATAGAAATGAATAGCCTCATTTAATCTACTCATTATTCCCACAGCATAACTGAAAACTATTAATACTTATTAACATCCATCTGCGCTCAAAAGTGGAAAATAGATATTTAGGGACGGTACTTGATCATCATCAGAATGGGGTAAAATCGTATTGGCTCACTGGCTTGGGAATTCTCATTGAGATTATTAAGAGATTTGTAGCATCATAAATTCATATAACAACTTGTTAATTTTGATTTAGCCAAGTCATACAGGATAAATGGACAATGTAAGGGGGAAAGTGAATATTTTCATTAACTGGTAGACTTATATTGACATAGAGGGTTTGCTAATGTATGGTATTACCATATGCCATGCTGAAATGGCATGTTTTACAGCATATGAAGGCAATAACGTTCAGTGAATGGGTTTAACTGGATGCCATGGTCAACTTCATCTGAACTGTAAGATTTGAGTTAAATTAAGCAGGGCCTTCATCTCAGTGCATTTAATTGAAGATTGAAAAGAAAATCACTACACTTCCATGTTGTGCATGATGAGGTGCTGACATGTTCACTTGATTATTATGGACTACCACTGTTATCCCACAAGTCAGATAAATGGTGTGATGCGTGAATATTAATAGAAATGAGTTAAAAATGCTTTTCTCATGGGTCAGATAAAATCCATTGTTAGGTGGAAATGAATAGAAAACTCTGACTGCTGGAAATATGAATGAAGAAAGCTAACTGAAAGGATATTGTATCTTTCTCACTCTGATGTTGGCTTTTCTGCTATGTATTTTATTGGAACTATAAGTTTAAAAAAGTGGAGTAATTTTAAACAGGAATTTAAACTGTCTCTCCTAGGAGTTGACTAATTATGCCTTTGATTGAATGCAGTGTTTCCAAATTTTATGAATGTTGTGCTGAGTTTAAATAGACCATATTTTGGCTGTTCCAAGGGCTCTAACCTGTAGTGCGGGAGTCACGAATTGATGAAGTAGACAGAAACACCCTTGAAGGGCAGATAAGGTCAGTATAACTATCACAGCCTGAAGATTTTCAAATCAAAATAGGCTAGATCCATCAGTTTTACAGTTAAAATAAAAAGCAGTGTCTGCCAGACCATGATCATTTGTTCCTGAGGTTTCAATAGAGTTTTTGTTTACATTTCCCAAAGGCTGCAGCTGCAGCTGGGGTAATTATGAATGCTTGGCTGAGTTTTAAAAGCTACAGTAGCACTTATCTTAGCAAGGGGCTGAGTTCACATTTTTATGGATAGTTTAAAGAGGCCATTAAAGGATTAGCTGTCTTTAGAGTGGTTTTGAAGTTTATGTTTTATAACAAATTGAATACTTAATAGGATTTAAAATCTTTTTATGGGTTTCATGAATGGGAGGTTTTTTTCAATGTCAAGTGTGAGTGAGAGCTATATTAGATTGTTATCAGTTTATTTTTTCCACATCTGTATGATTCCTGAGGTGTGCCCATGGTGGTTACTGGATGAGTAGCTATGGAGGTGGCATGGAAGTATTAGGTGGCATGGGGGTAACATGGAGGGGGTGTGTAGGGTGAGGGGTAGAGGGCCTAACAACTTTAAAACAGCTGGTACAAAGTCTCAGAGAATGAGACAGGCCTTCTAACCAGCATGCCCTGGCACTCACCCACCCTGTGACTACCTACAATCTGCTTCTGGGGTTGGCGGGCCTACCTCTACCCTGCTCCCACCTCCTCCGAGTGAAAATTGGGTGTAAGGGTGCGTTTTAAACCAAGGTGTGTCTGCTGAGATGGCAAATTTCCTGACATGAGCTACCTGCCTCAGTATGGAAAATTCAGCCCTATGCTTTCATGACTCTGTGACCAAAACCTTATACACTCTTTCCCTTGCAAAGATTTTATGGACTTTATTTTATGTGGTGCTTTTCCTAATTTGGGGTAGTTTATCATCATCTATAACATCAAAAATTGGAAATGAAATATTCAAATTATACTTGTAAATATTTGTCATACCTTAGTTGCAAAAGTAAAACATCTCTGTCTGTTTCTAATGGCCTGTTTCTATTTACAAGAAGGTTTAACATTTGGAGCGCAAGTGCCAAAATTGATTTCACCCAAATCCCCACAGCTAGTAAGAGCTGTAGGGATCGAGGAGGAATGATAGAACAGCTAAGATATGTTAACTACAAAATAACACTTTTTATTAAATGCAATTAATTAAATTTACATCATGATCAAAAACTCAGCACATTTTTGAAGGTTGCACTGCTCATAGTTGGGTAAACATTCACAATTAATTAGTGAAAAAGACCTTCATATCTTTAAAGATGCCTGTTGTATTCCCATGAAATTTCCATTGCATATTCTGAACACGGGAGTGCAGCACTTGTTAAAGTCTACATGAACTTTATTGTTTTTGTGGTAAATATTTGGAATATTGTTTTCAAAATAGAAGGTTGCTTTAACTTGGGTCGTGATTTCTGAAGAAAAATAGTGAGCATGGGTCTATGGACCTTTGTCTCAAAAGCCTCATTGGCTAAACTTCTCTTGATTCGCAAGATATTCTTTGGCAACTGAACATATCAAGGACAAAAGAAAAATCACAAACAAACCCTGCAGGCAGAATTTTAAATTTTGCATGCGGGCGCGTGACCGACAAGCCGGAAAGTTAAATTACGCACGATATTCCGATCAGCGGGCACGTGCCAGAGTCGGCTGTACACCTGCTAATAATTGAAAGGTCGATTAAGGCCATTAACTAGATAATTAACGGTTGACGGGCAGGCGAAAAGGCCAAGCGACCTTTACGTTTTTTAGGAAAACCCATCCACGCACGGGATGAGGTTTCCTAAAGCTAACAATGATGAAATAAAAGCTTTATTTTGAAAATAAAAACATGTCCCATCTCATGTGGCACAGTCACATGAGGGGACATGTTTCGTTAAATTTTTATTGTCCTCATATATTCTTTTAAAAAGCGCTTTAATCTCCCTGAAGCAGCTCCGTGCCTCAGGGAGATTGAAGCGCTCTTTTGTGTGCATGCGCTGGACCCAACTCTCCCTCCTCCCCCTGCCGTTACAGGTAGTGCTCAGCGCTACTGCTCGCAATCCACATAGGGCAGACCTTAATTGGTCAGCTCCGCGACCGCCCCCCCACCCCCCCCTCCTGCCCAGACCCCCTGACAACTGGAAAATCCTGGTCTGCAGTTCAGGAAATAATTCATATTAGAATCATATGGAACAAAAAGAGACTATTTGGTCCATTGTGTCTGTGAAAGAGCTTTCAATTTTTTTTCTTTTCCAAGTGTACATCCAATTCCCTTTTGAAAGTTACTATTAAATCTGCTTTCACCAGCTTTTCAGGCAGTGCATTCCAGATCATCATAGAACACTGCATACAACAATTTCCACTCATCTCCACTCTGTTGCTGTTGTTGTCAATTTTCTAGTTAGTGGAAATAATTTCCTCTTATTTAATATATCAAAACTTAGTAGTGACTATATTTTTCAACAAAGCCCAATTTTATATAGGATTGGATGGAACACAATTCCTCAGAAAGTGGATGGTATGAACCCAAACTTTACAACGTACATAAGCATGAAATAGGAGATAGTTGCTCATTGATACCAACAAATTCATCTTGTTGGGATATAGTGCTGCGCATATTAACAAGTTTCTAGTATCTCTGATAGGAACCTGTTCTGATTTGAGCCTGGAGAATGAGTTTCAGCAAGCTATTTGTCTTTCAAGGTTGTTAAAGCAAATTTTCACCCTTTTAGCATTCAGTGGACCTACCAGCACACCTTCCAGTATGAATAGTGGGATAGAAATCAAAAGGAGAAACCTACTTGTTTTTCTTGCCCTTTCCTTCCCCAGGTGGTGCTGAGGCCAATTGCAACACTCTACCAGCTTCTCTTGTTGAGACCAACTAGTGTAGCACATCTGTGATCTTCTGATCTCTACGTTAATTAGTTCTGTTTGTCCACTAGAGCACTTGGGAAACTGATTTCTTGTGTGGGCTTCACTTTGGTCAAAAATAGCTGGCTCAATTTCAGTTATTGAACTGTAGGAACAGAACTAGTCCATTTAGTCCCATGAGTCTGTCCTGTCATTCAGTGAGATCATGGCTGGCCTTTTTTCTGCACACTAGTTAAGCAATTACAGCTTGAATAGAACAAAGCAGAAACGTCATAACTCTTCATGGCTGTGATTTAGTTAGCACTGAGTTGAGCAAACTGAAGTCTATCAAAGGTGTCAAGTGATGGCTGTAGAACTAACCCCCTCCAGACAGTCAACATTTTTGAAAGAGGTAACAAAGGGGGAGAACATTTTTAAAACAAAATAATGGCTGTGTCCTTGTACAGTAAAACAAAATTGTCCCTCTATGGTTGCGCTTGGCTACTTGCCAAAGCTCATCATTGATGTTCACATGTGAAGAGATACTTTATCAAAGCACATTCTTGATTATGAGCGTCTGCTCAGATCTCCCTTCACACCTTGCATGAAGCTACTGCAGAAATATTTCCTTCAAACGTAAAATTCAGAAGAAGACCCACACGTTCTGCAGTTTCCTGCCTCTCATTTTTAGGTCTTTCATTAATATACACTGTACACAATTTGATTCCTAATCCTGTATACAAGGCTGTAATGCAGCAACATGTTGGATAATGAGATGAGCAAGTAGTGAATTGAAATGTAATCCCGGTACAGAATTTCCCATTAAATTGTAGTAATCACGGATGTAGGGTTTGGAGGCTGTACTTGTCTATTTCTGGTGCATTTACTGAGGGACCAATAGGCACGAAATGACCAATGTAATAGCAATTACAATTTAAAATAGTTCATTATCTATCATTTATCACCAGACAAATTCAAGTGACAATGGTGCTCAGCGGACAGCAGATGGCAAAGGTGAATGCTGGTCCCTCACAGCCATTAGCATAGTTTGCAGTTTTAATGCTGAACACAGGTAGATGTGTTACACATTAGTAAATTCCTCAAAGCACTCCTGTTAAAGAACATCATCACTCAGTAATCCTGCTATATTCTTAATGTCTTCCCAGAGAGCAAATACCTTCCAAAATCAAGCTTGGGAATGATAGATAGTTCTATTGCTTTTGTTCTCACCTCTTCTCCTTGGCACAGCTCATTGTCCCTCTATGTCTTTTGGCCAGGATTCCAGTTAATATAAAATGTGAAGTAATGGACTGGGATCTTGACTTGGACTGCAGATGGGAAGAGCTGGAATACACCTAGCCAGAACTGAAGTATGTAACATAATTGAAACTGGCTTGACGTGCAGGGATGTGCATCAAATCCATTCCAATACTAGTGCAGCAATATGGTGCACTTAAGAAAGATTAATTTGCAGTTCCCAGTGGCCAATCTTTATCTCTGAGACATTGCATTGAGTCTCCCGAAGATGTTTACAAGAATGGTTCCAGGGTTCCAGGGATGAGACACTTCAGTTATGAGGAAAGGTTGGAGAAGTTGGGACTGTTTCCTTGGAGAGGAGAAAGCTAAGAGGAGACTTGATAGAAGTTTTCAAAATCATGAGCGGTCTGGACAGAGTAGATAGGGAGAAACTGTTCCCGCTCGTAAATGGATCGAAAACCAAAGGGCACAGTTTTAAAGTGTTTTACAAAAGAAGTAAATGTGAGGTGAGGAAAGACTTTTCACACAGCAAGTAGTTAGCATTTGAAATGCACTGCCTGGAAGTGTGGTGGAGGCAGGTTCAATTGGAGCATTCAAGACGGCATTGGATGGTTATTTAAATAGAAACAATGTACAGGGTTACGGGGAAAAGGCAGGAAATTGGCACAAAGTTAAAATGCCTAGAGAGCCGGTGCAGACACGATGGGCTGAATGGTCTCCTTCTACACCATAACAATTTTGTGATATCAATGAGCGCACTATTCCCGTTTCCTGACCACCCCAAATCCATTTCTTTTCCAACCCAGAGATAAGGGTGTTTCAAATCACAAACAGTTTGAGTGGTTAAGTAAAGAAAAATTGTTTCCAGTGGCAGAAGGGTGGGAACCAGAAGGCACAGATTTAACACGATTGGCAAAAGAACCCAAGGTGAAATGTGGAGAAAAAATGTTCACACAGCGAGTTCTAGAAGCACTATCTGAAAGAATAATGGAAGCAGATTCAGTACTAGCTTTGAAAGATGAATTGAATAGATACTTGTAGGGAAAAAACTTATTATGGGGAAAGAGCAGGGGAGTATGATTAATTGGATTGCCCGACCAAAGAGTCAGCATAGACACAATGGGCCAAATGACCTCCTTCTGTGCTGCATCATTCTATGACTCAATGAGTTGTAATACCTCTTCAAGTTCTATCCCAGCACAAGCTATCAAATTAACCTGGAATTTAGCTGTCCTGTTGACTAAATATGACACATCCTCACCAAAATGTCAGACATGCATTGAAGTGCTGAATAACATATTGATATCCTTGAATTCTGTTATGTTTGCATTATAATTGAAAATTAGGATGATTGGGTAATATGGAGAACATATAAAGAACCGAGTAATGCTGCCTGAATTAGTACATTAATGGGCTTCAGATAATTTTGTTACCCTCTCACTAGTAGAGGGATAAAGGAATAAAAACTACCAAAATCAGCATTGCTTGATGTAGGTGTTAGACATGAGGTAAAATGGCCTAAATATTAGAATATATTTTGTATTTACATGAATCAGTCTGCATTTGGAACATCACAATGGAGACCTGTAGAAAGATGTTAAAATGTAAGGTATTAAATTGCAGAGCAGAGGAGAAAACCCAAGAGAAAGCCTGAGGGAAAAAATCTATCTGTTGCAGGCGGATATATATTTATGGATATTTGCAAATCGGTTGCTCTTTTTTAGTGGGCCACAAGCTATTTCCTGGGCAGCTTCTGCCAATGCAGCTCTAGGGATTTCTTTCATTCATTCTTGGGATGAGTGTCACTGGCAAGGCCAGCATTTATTGCCCAACCCCAATTCCCCTTGCGCAGGTGACAGCAAGCCATTCTGTCTGTGACTGGAAGGTGCACAGGATAACTGGGCCTTTGAACTGTTGTAATATGCATTTTAGGACAAGCAGCATGCCATCGCTAGAAGGGAAGCATGTCATGCGATCCAGCCTCAGTCTCACTTTGGCCTGTGAACAAAGCATAGCACACCCTGCTCCGCATGCTGATGTCTTCAAACTTCCTACCTTTGTATGTTCTCATGTGCCTATTCTCAATGAATGAACCTACAACATTTTTACCCAATCCCTTATGAGTGCCTTTATATCATTATAAAAACATAACAACCCCTCCAAACACCCCTCTTCCTTGTGCTTAAGTACCAGCTCTTCAATCAGTGTTTACTGTCCAAATACATTTGAGGTCAGGAGCTTGCTCGCCAGGGAATCCAGATGTTGTCTGTCCCATTTGAACACAATAAATCACCTTATTTTTTTGCTACACTTTCGAAAGGATGCTATTTAAGAGAGCAAGAGTAAGCGTTCTTGAGCTGCAAGGAAATCAAGTAGAGTGTACACAGAATGCTAACTAGCGCTGCAGGCTAGATTTTAAAGGTGAAGAAAATGATGAGTGTGAGATCAGTGGAGAATGCAGTGAAATAGAAAGTGCAGCTGGCAGGCTGGCTGCTGTTAGCAGGTTGATTGGTTTTAAATCTAAAATAGTTCACAGGCAGAACAATGAAGTGGATGCATGTGCAAATTTGGGAACATTTTGTTTCAAACTAATTTCGGTGCAAGAACAGGTAGACTCAGCTAAGCCAACATTACAATGACTTAGTAAGTAGTACCCTGGTACATTGCAGTGCCTATAACTGTATTTTTCTTCGTACTCAAGTTAGAAATCTCAGTTAATTGGCCTTGATTGACTCAAGTTTTTTTAAGTATTATCCAAGTGTTAAAATTCCTCCTGTGTTAATGAACCCTGACCATTCACCATACCATTGAACATTTCTCTTCCCCGAGCAAGTACCTATTTCCCTTTCTTTTTTAAAGATATTTATGGATTCTGCTTCAAGGTTGATCTTGTTAGCTTATCTATGTTCTCTTACAATCTTCCAAAGACTTCATCGCACTTTGTCATACCCCTGTCAATTTGTCATCAACAGATTTCGATATGGTCCAGTTTAAATCCAGATCATTTTTGTTTATAGTAATTATAGCAGCTCTAATATGGAGCTCCACCTATTTATTCTCCTTACTCTCATATGTACTCCTTACTCTTCAACCAGAACCCTACCCATACGATAGTTTCCCTCTTAATTTTATCTGTCAATGCCTTTCTCATAAATCCTTTATCTGGTACCTTCCCAGATGTTTTCCTTCCATGAGAATCCTTAAAAAACCATATCCACTGAATTTCCTTTATCAACCCCCTTCTCATTTCTGCAAAGAATTCTATAAAGTTGGCCCAGCATGATCTGCCTTTCAGAAATCTATACTAGTTGGCTTCTGATTAACTGAGGCTTCTCCAAGTGTTTAGTAATTTTATTGCATATTGTGGATTGCGGAGGGCAGATGTTCTGCTTTGCTATCGGCAGAAGTCTTAGCCTACTCATCACACAAACTGGAGATCATGGGGCATTCATTAAATTGACGGGTGTAAAATCCTGGACAGGGAGCCTGCAATTTTCCACATTGCATGATTATTGAGCAAAGTTTCCACCTACAGCCCATGTGGAAAATTGGTCCTCAGCAGTAAATCAACTGCTAACATGATCATCAGAGAAAATGTATAAAGAAAACTAATGGGATTATAGGCTGACCCGATGGCTTGCATCCCAGGGTATTAAAGGAAATGTCTGCAGAGATAGTGGATGCATTGGTTATCTTTCAAAATGTCCTAGGTTTTGGAGAGGTGCCAATGGATTGAAAAGGCACCAATGTAACACCTCTATTAAGAAATAAGGAGACAACAAGCAGGAAACTCTAGGCCATTTAGCCTAACATGCCATTGGGAAAATTGCTAGAATCCATTATTAAGGAGGTAGTACCAGGACAGTTAGAAAATCATCATACAATCAGGAAGAGTCACTATGGTTTTGCAAGCTGAGCAAGGGTGGAACACGAATATTGAAAGATATTTGACATTTTGAAAAGATAGGAAACTAGGAAAAGGTGGTGGGGTAGCTCTATTAATTAAGGATGGCATTATTACTGGAGTGAGAGATTACCGTAACTGAAAATAGCAAAATGTAGAGTCAGTTTGGGTGGAGATAAGACATAGGAAAGTAAGAGGTCACTTGGTAATCTGCAATGACACAGGATTAATCAATAACATCATAGTAAAGAAGCCCCTGGGTGACAGCAATCATAACATGATAGAATCTCACATTTACTTTGAAGGCGAGAATTGTGGGCCTAAGACTAGTGTCTTAAACCTAAGTAAAGGTCATTATAAGGGTCTGAAGGCAGAGCTAGCTAAAGTGATCTGGAATACTAGTTTAAAATGTGGGACAGTAGAGATTGAGTGGCAGACTTTTAACTCTCAGCAAAAATTTATCCCAGAAAGAAGAAAAAGACTTTGAGAAGGATGCATCATCCGTGACTAAATAAGGATGTTAACGATAGTATCATATTGAAAAAAAACTGTAAAGAAAACTGCAAAGGTTAGTGGTAAGTCAGAAGATTGGTCAAGTTTTAAGAACCAACAAAGAATGACCAAAAAATATAATTAAAGGGGGTGAAAGTAGAGTATGAGAGAAAGATAACTAGTAATATAAAAGCAGATAGTAAGAGTTTCTCTCTTAAACTAAAGCTACTGTTGGTCTTCTAGAGAGTAAGTCTGGGGAATTGATAATGGAAAACAAGGAAATGACAGAGGTGTTGAACAAGTGTTTTCTTTCTGTCTTCATTTTGGATGACTAGGAAGGCTGCCCGAAGATACTTGAAAATCAAGAAGTGAAAAGGAGGGAGGAACTTAAAACAATCACCTTCACTAGGGAAAAGGTGTTTGAAAAGATATTATAACTAAATGTTGACAAGTCCCCAGGCCCAGACAGCCTGCATCTCAGGATCTTAAAAGAGTGGCTGCAGAGATCGTAGAGAAATTGGTTATAATCTTTCAAAATTATTTATATTCTAGAAGGGTCACAGCAGATTGGAAAATAGCAAATGTAGCACCCTTATTCAAGAAAGGAGAAAGTCAAAAAGCAGGAAACTATAGGCCAGTTAGCCTAACGTCCGTCAGGGAAATTGCTAGATTCCATTATTAAGGATGTTATAGCAGGATACTTAGAAAACCATCAAAGGCTCCGGCAGAGTCAGCATGGCTTTGTGAAAAGGAAAATCATCTTTAACTAATTCTTGAGAGTTCTTTGAGAAAATAACAAGATGGATAAAGGGGAACCTGTAGATGCGGGTGATAGAGATTAGCTAACTGACAGGAAACAGAGAATCGGGACAAAAGGGTCATTTTCAAGATGGCAAACTGTAATTAGTGGAGTACCGCAGTAATCAGTGCTGAGGCCTCAACTATTTACAACCTATATTAATGATTTGTTTGAAGGGACAAACTGAATTGTAGCGAAATTTGCTGATAATACAAGATAGGTAGAGAACCAAGTTGTGAGGAGGATAAAAAGGGTGGAATTATCCCAGATTTGCACTATGTTTAGTAGCAGGTGGGTAAAATGATGCTTTACCCGCTGGCTACAATGGCAGCTTCTCATGCCATATTGTCCCAAACCCACCGCATTAATTGTGCATTCCCAGGAAACATGCCATTTCCATGGAGGGCGGGCTCTCATTCACCTGCCACACCATAACCTTGCCACTTCAACATGCTGGACGTCATATTTAAAGTCCAGCTGCATGCACACCTCTCAGTGCTTCCAGCCCACGATTGCTGCAAAGAAGACACAGCCCTGAAAGGCAAGAAGACTGCAGTCCCCAGGTTCAATAACGCGCCACTTGAGCGTCTTTTGGATGCAGTAGAGGTTCACTGTGATGTCCTCTACCCCGGCTCTGGCTACAGGATGGGCAGCAACCTCACTCATCCGGCTTGGGAGGCTTTGGCATTGGTGGTCAACGCCAATGCCCTGCAATTGAGGATAGCCATCCAGTGCTGCTACAGGATGAATGGTCTCATCTGTTCCGCCAAGGTAATTCACATGAGATGGCATTGAGTTGGCATGGGTGCACAGAGATGCCATGGAGATGGGGGGGTGGGGGGGGGGGTGGTGATGGGCATGAGGGGTGAGGGCTTGTGTGCCTAAAATATAACTGGGCCTTTTAACCAGCCTGCCTTAGCACTCAACTGCCTTCTGGCCACCTCTGATCGGCATCCGGGGGCAGCTGGCCCAACTCCATCCTGTATCTCCCCTCCCTGACCAAAGATAGTATGTAAAGGGGTACTTTATACCAAGGTGGGTCTCCAGAGTTGGGAAATTTACTGACTTGAACTACTTGCCTCCGTCGCAAAAATCTGGCCTTATAGTTCAAGAGTGCTTCATTGGCTCAAAAGCATTTTGGGATGTCTGGTTTTGGAAAACACTATAGAAATACAAATCTTTCTTTTTTATGGGCAGATGCTCACCAAAGATTTTATAGGATGACCTTTGAACTGTGCATAGGCCCAATCCCATAAATTTCATTGGGACCATCCAAACTTATTTCACCCTTTTATAACAATCAGAATGGAATACTTTAACTCCTGTGATCTAAACTGAATTTGAACTGAATTCCGGAATTGAAAATGTGTGTGCTCCAATTCATTTCCTCACTCTGCATCTCTAGTTAGTAAAAGATTGGTGGTAAAATTTACTTTGGATGCATTTCTCTCAGGTTGCATATTTGCAATTTGCTAGTCTAGTGCAAACTAAAAGGATAAACACATTTAAAAGAAAATGCAGTTCTGCGGTTTTTTTAATGCAGTCAACTGAAAACCTAATCCAACCATAACATTTGAAATAGAAGCAGACTTCTATTCTGTTTCACGTATTTATTTTTAGCTTCATAATATACATTATTGAACTAAAATAATATGTGATTTATCATTCTTTATTACTGTGTGAGAGAAGATAAATGTGTAACCAATGAATTAACACCCACATCCTCAATATTTGACATAAGTATGGCATGATGGAAAGTGAATGTAAAAATAATTCAGGATGTGTTAGCTTTATTTCTAATACAGGCATTCAGTTTCCCTTTTGAATATTTTTGAAGTCTGATGTTTTCAATAAATATTCCATAGACTTGTTTGAACGCAAGGTGTTAATTTAAACCATAAATGTTCAATGGGTACACTATGAAGACATACTCAATACCAACCAGTTAAAATAGAATTTGCATATTGCTTTTACAGTTATATCCTGGATATTTTACATAAAGCACTGAAAGTGGGCTGAAGATCTGTTCAAATTGCAGCTCTATAATATCCCACCACGAAGACATATTCCACATTCTTCTACTCTTTCAGTTAATGTGTATCTACCCAAAAGTGCTTCAAAGGTGGCATGATGGACAAAATCAAGCCTCCCACATCTCATGTTTAGACATTGCTGTTCATTCAGGTTTGGAAGCTAGAGAATGCAATATAATGTAGAGACCAATGTGGAAGTTAAGTGTTCTTGGATAATGAGAGGATTGTTTACCACTCCAAAGGTAACCCAATAAAGGTCGTACCGTTTAAAACAAAAAAACTATAATTAAGAAGCTGGAAAAGGAATCAGTGCAGTGAGAAGTGGTTTGAACAAAATGCCTCAGCATTACAATTGCATGACAATGAAACTGTGTTTGAACATGGTCTAACTTGTTCGGGCTGTATCTGATTTCCTTCTTCAGGACACTACTGGCTTTTACAGTATTAATATTAGAGTTTTTCATCAATGGTTTGATTACATAAGGCCTTACCAATGTCTCCTCACAACTGGGTAGCTATGATTGCAATTTCGCCAAGCGGGTTATGAGCATTTGACACATCACTCCATGGTATTCCAAAATCTGGTCTCTCCAGTTTCGCCATGATAAAACTCCCATTCTGCCACTCATATCCTGTCCCCTATTTATTGCCCTGCATCCATCACCACTGTCCTTTCTAAATTCTATTTATGTCAGCCATGAGTCAATGGTAGAACTCATGTCTCTAAGTCAGAAAGTTGTGGATTCAAGTTGCACTCCAAATATTTAAGCACATAAGCTCGGGCTGACATTCCAGTGCAATACTTTTGTGACATTTGTCTTTGGATGCCTAATCAAAGTTTAATTTCTCAGTCACCTACTGTAAGAGCCCCACCATTTCTGGCAGCCTTCCAATTACCTGTAAAACATCTCCAGGCATTGTGTCCATGAAAGATAGCAGGCAAGTTTGAGATGTTGAAGGTGTAGTTGAAACATTATGTAGCACAGACCACTTGGGGCCTGTTATAAAGTTTTACATGTCAGTTTTTGTACCACAAGATGAATGTGAAGAGATATAAACTGGGGAGAAACAACCCTTCTGTCCTTTGCTACAAGCTTTGCATTGTGAATGTTCTTTCAGTTTTTGTAATTTGAATAGGCTACATAATTGATTCAGATTCTTTGCAAAACAGGCCAACGTGTACCAAACCTCAATTGCCTTCCAGCCTCTTCGTGTTTGTGGCAAAATCAGTGGGAATAAAGTTGCTGGCTTTTTTCTGTACATTAGTTTGCACCTTATTATTGTGTTCTAGGCTTGCTAATGTCTGTCCTTAAATAGTCTAATATTGGCAGATGTGGGCAATGTCTTTGGGGGAGAAAACAGAACTCTGCACGACCTGAGTTTAGAATTTTTTTTATATAAGTAAATTGAAACTCCTACTTTCTCCTGGGGCCACCTGATTTCATCAGCCCAAATACCTCCAGAAATTGAAAGTAAACATCTTGCTGTTTCAAGCATCAGTTTAGTGCAGGATGACACTTGTTGTCATTTGTCATCTGTCACCTACACAATATCTCCTGACAACAGGATGGCTCTGACTGCTATTTAGTCAAGCAGGTTATGAGCATGTGGTCCCATCGCTCCATGGTATTCGAACAACATAGGTCACAGCACCAAGTGGCATACATCACTGTGCTGCTTCATCAGCATGCTTTGTAATCAACAGCCTTGCAAATTGTGTATTGATGTGGCAATATATTCAATCATTATGTGCCAGTTTGAGTTGCATAGTGTCATGGTTAGTTTTTGTCTTAAACAAGGAGTCATTTTGAGACAATTTTCCAAGCCCTGGCAATAAATTTACATAAATTATACTGCGCTTGATAAAAGAATTCAACCATAATTTGCAACCTTCTGGATCTGGAGATGTTTATATATGTCATCAAAATAAAATGAAGGTAAAAAGGATGTAGAATGAACAATTAATGAAGAGCCTGATAAAAAAAGTTACTGTGAGACACTGAAACAGATCAAATAAGTGAAAAAAAAGGGCAAGAGGCAAGATATTGAAGATGTCTCAGCCAAAACTAATTAAGTTCAGGAGTATCAGGGGGTTAGATTTTACCTGACCCTGCCTGGTGTGTTTTCGGCAGGGGGCAGAGAGGCACATAAACCAGGATGGTTGCCCATGCCATCACTTCCCACCCACTCCTGAGCTTATCCCCATAACATGGAAGGCGGATAGCCTAGCTGCCATAGTTAGATAAATAATCAAGGGTAAATTGAGCTTGTTAGCAAGCCAATTGACTCCAATAATATGCTGTCCATGCCAAAATATGGTTGGTGTGGGCCGTCAGTTGGGAGTAGGAAGGCCATTTTATTGAAAAAGTTTTTAAAAGGGCAGGAAGGAAAGGGGGTCTACTACCTTTGGGGAGTGCCCATTGCGCATCCAGGAGCAGTCTCCTTAAGAGAGTACCCCCCGCCCTTTTCTCTCTATCCACCTGCTCACACAAACCCACCGCCCCCAACCCCCTCCCTAAACTGGCCGAACCCTTCCCGCCCAATACCCCGGACTTACCTTACTCTGGGATCCATTGGGCCTTCTCCTTGGGGCTGGTTGCAGTCTCGGTAGCGCCCACTCATCAGATCTTGGTGCTGCTGGAGCTGCCAGGCAATCAGATTGGCCGGCAGCTCTCGAGGGTGGGACTTCCTCCACAGAGAGGGGCGGAAGTCCCCCTGTCAGGCAATTTGGATCCAGTCGGCTTTCCACCAACTTTGATTCTTGGGGGTGGGTGGGGGGAGGGGGTGGTGGTGGGAGGGGGGTTGGCGGGTGAGGTGGGGGGCCATTGAGTTGGGTTGGGGGGGGGGGGGTGTGGGGGGGGGGTGGTGGGGGGGGCGTTGCCAAGCCATCTTGAGGTCAGGAAAGGAACTGCTATTCAGATTGTTTGGAAGGGAGAGGTTTACAAAAATTACCTCACGTTCTTTACCTTGAAGCTTTGAGTAGTTCAGGTGACCTGATTTCATATTAATAAACAGTAAGGTGCCACCCTCTTTCCTCTTCCCTCAGAATTTTTTTATATTTTCCTGAAGCACATTTTTAATAAATAGAGATTACAAAGCACTCCTTGTCAAAGTGGAGTGTCAGTTTATTTTTGGAGACAGTTGGTTTTATTCCCTCACAATGCCTCAATATATGAAAGATAACCGATTGACAGACTTCTTATGCACATTGAAAGCAATTAAAATGCCTGTCCTTGATGGTTTGTTCCCCTCTGCTAGTCAAAAAAAACATTTGCTAGTTTTACAGGGGCAGCTGGAAGGCTCACCATGTCCGGGCAGAGTCAGCAATTAAGTTTCTGCAGTTGGGTATGTTCTGCATTAGAGGTCAGTGATACTGATTGTAACTTTGGATGACCTCACTCAGAAGGCAGGAGAGATGGAAGATGGTTAGTTAAGGCTGCGCTGCACTAAAATGTCACCTTGCTTTTAGTCTGCCAGTCAGATTCTGCTGAAATCTCTAGGCAGTGAGTCAGGATGCCTCGGGGATCTGCACATATGACTGCAGCGGGAAAAAATGTCAGAAATCCAATTAATCAAAATCATGAACAAGTCACAGTACACAAGGAACCTCCCTCCTAAATCTTGACAAAACCACATTTTCTAATTTCACCCATCATAATATTGCAAAGGTGAATTTTCATTGGAAGTACTATTCTCATTGTAGAAACATATTCTGGGAGGCTTCCTAATCAAACAAAACAAACTTTATTTACACAAGAGCTTCTGTTGCTGCTTGTATCCAGCCAGTTTCTCACGCTGCCATCTTTTTCCTAGGAAACCCCTCTCTAGAATTTATTCCCCACACTAGCCACACATTGGTTGAACAAATCACGTGACCACTACTCAGTTGAACTGATCTTAAACCATCATCACACTCATCCTGCCATCGTTTAACTGCATCTTATCCATTGAGAAATGTGTTATCACTGTACATCTTTGTTGCTTCTAAACTTCGACAGGTCATTCCATCATCTGTTGGAGCACATGCCCATCCTTGTCAAGGAAAAGATAGAAGAGATTCACACACTCTTTATTTCAGAACTGTTTACGACCTCTGAGAAAGTTTGGATGTGACAAACTGAAATGGCCTCCTAAAAGTATAGGGATAAATTGTCTATGATTGTATGCAACGTATAACATAGACCTGGATGATATCTAATTGCTCCTTAAAACCTCTGACTTCTCCAACATCTCAGTGGTAGCTTCCAGATCCCTTCTCTCCCCTCTGTTCTCGTTCCATCTCAATTACTTCTTCACCTTGTCCAACCATATACACTCTTTGATAGGTACCCAATAAACTTTTTTATATTGAGTTTTTCAAGCCATCTCTTGCTATCAACAACTTCTGGACAATATAAAAGAGGAAAGTCATTAAGTGGGTATTTTTTTTTCTTTCATTTTCCCTATCCAGACAGTTTCACCATGATAACCTTTGTCTCTCTCAATTCCACAAGAAGGGAATCCAACATTTTCTACTTGACTATATGTACTCAGAGAGAGAATTTGAATCCTACATGTAAAGCGTTCTGCTTAGCATCCATTTGATTTTTCAGAATTTTGTGACTCTTGGAAAATACCACGAAAAGATAGTGACACCTGCTGGGTCACTAGTTTTTTTTATTATTGGGGACAAATTCGTGCTGGCTTAACACTGGTAGCGGTAGCGCTATTAACGAATAGGGAGATGATGGCATAATGTTATTGCCACTGTAATCCAGAGGCCCAGGCTAATACTTTGGAACATGGGTTCAAATCCCACTAGAGCAAGTGGTGGAATTTAAATTCAAATTAATAAAAATCTGGAAATAGTTTCAGTCATGGCGCCTGAGTCATACAAAGTTGAAATATTAATTCTGTTTCTCTCTCCACTGATGCTGCCAGACCTGCTGAGATTTTCTGGCTTTATTTCAGATCTTCCAGTATCTGCAGTATTTTAGTTTTATGAAAAACCATCATTGATTGTTGTAGAAACCCACCTGGTTCACTAATGTCCTTTAGGGAAGGAAACCTGCTGTCCTTACCCAGTTTGGCCTACATGTGTCTTAGACCCACTGCAATGGGGTTGGCTCTTAACTGCCCTCTGAAATGGCCTATAAAGCCTCTCAGCTGAAGGGCAGGTAGGGGTAGAAACAAATGTTGACCTTGTCAGCGACATCCACATCCCATGAAAGAATATAGGAAAAAAATTTGCTTCCACAATGGTTATGTACTTCAATTTGTCTTCTTAACAATTCCAGCCTCAGTAATTTGTAGTCATCTTATTGGAAAATGCTGATGCTCATGGTCTGTTTTTAAGTGGCTTTGAAAATTTCTGAAGTGTCAACCCAATATCATAAAATGGTGGTTTTAAGCTGGATTTCCTCTGTGTCCCGTGGTGTGGGGACATTTTTAAACTTTGAGAGGATCTTTGGTCACCAGGAACTAAGATTCTGGAAGTTAGGCCACGCCACACCAACTGCATTACTTCAGTTGTGTTCTGGACATGAGGAACAGATAGGAACTCAATCTTCAAATACTGAATTGAAATAAATACAATAAAATAGAGGCATTGATAGAGGGATTATTCTTGTTAATTCTTTTGCAAGATTCTCTTTTCAATATGCACTGAGCTAAAACAAAGGGGAAAAATGCAGTCAGTTTCACAAGGAAATGGCACTTGTTTTCACTTCACCAGATGTGAGATACTACAACAATAACTTGTATTTATATAGCACTTTTAATGTAATAAAACTCACAGGAACATTAGGAAACAAATGTGACACTAAGCCACAAAAAGAGATGACCCAAAGTCTGGCCAAACAGATGGGTTTTAAGGATTGCCTTAAAGCAAGGCAGAGAGGTGGAGAGGTGTAGAGAGGGAATTTCAGATCTTAGACCCTTTGCAACAGCCAACAATGGTGGACTGATTAAAATTGGAAATGCTCAAGAAGCCAGAATTAGATGAGCACAGATATTTCAGAGTGGAACTAGAGGAGATTACAGAGGTAGGAAGGGTTGAGGCCATGGAGGAATTTTAAAATGAGGATGAAACTTTTAAAATCAAGGTGTTGCTTGACCAAGAACCAATATAGATCAGCAAGCACAGGGGTTAGTGTTGAATGGGACTTGGTGCGAGTTAGGACATGGACAGCAAGCTTTGGATGACCTTAAGTTTATGAAAGGTAGAAAATGGGAGACCAGCCAGGGGTTCAATAGAGTAGTCACATCTAGAGGCAGCAAAGATTTGAATGAGGGTTTCAGTAGCAGATGAGTTAAGGCAGGGGAGAAAGTCAGGTGCTGTTATGCAAGCAGGAATAGACAGACTTAGTGAAGGTGTGAATATGTAGTTGGATTTTCATCAAATATAACACCAATGTTATGAACAATCTGATTTAGCCTTGGACAGTTGCCAATGGTTTTTGGTCTTATCAATATTTCATTGATGGAAATTTCTGCTTATCCAGTACTGGATGTTGGAAAAGCAGCCTAAAAATTTAGCAGCAATGGAGGAATCAAGAGAGATGAGGATGAGGTAGAACTGAATGTCATCAGCATACATGTGAGAACTAACGCTGTAGTTTGATGTCACTCAGGAGCAGCATGTTTTTTTTCATGGGACGTGGGTGTCGCTGGCAAGGCCAGCATTTATTGCCCATCCCTAATTGCCCTTGTTCAGAGGGCATTTAAGAGTCAACCACATTGCTGTGAGTCTGGAATCACATGTAGGCCAGACCAGGTAAGGACAGCAGATTTCCTTCCCCAAAGGACATTAGTGAACCAGATGGGTTTTTACAACAACAATCAGCAATGGTCATCGTTAGACTCTTGATTCCAGAGTTTTTTATTGAATTCAAATTCTATCATCTACCGTGGTGGGATTCGAACCAAGGTCTCCAGAGTATTATAACTAAAACAAAAAATGCTGGAAAAACTCAGCAGGTCTGACAGCATCTATGGAGAGAAAGACAAAGTTAACATTGTGAGTCCGTATGAATCTTCTTCAGAGTTCGCATTCCTGGAAGAGAAGTGGCAGTGAATTAAACACTAAGATGAAGGCAAAATATTGCAGATGCTGGAAATCTGCCTTTATATCCAGTGTATTACCCTGGGTCTACTGGATTACTAGTCCAGCGACAATACCACTAGGCCATCACCTCCTTGGAGGACATTAGAGGTAATGGTGCAGAACAGGAAAAGAAGCCATTTTGAGTGATTAGGTAGATAAGATTGCAACTAAGTGAGAGCAATCCCACTCAGCTGGATGACAGTGGAGAGGCCTTGGAGGAGGATGGTGTAGTCAACCATGTCAAAGGCTGCAGACAGGTGGAGAAGAATCAGAAGGGATAGTTTATCATTGCCACAGTCACAAACTTATTTCTGAATTTGATATAAGCTATTTCACTGCCTTGGCAGAGGTGGAAACCTAATTGGAGGGATTCAATTACGCAGTTCCAGGATATACAGGCACAGATTGGGGGATGAGAGAAAGGGGAGATGAAGCAGTAATTTTATGAGGATAATGGGATCAATAGTTAGCTTTTTGAGGAGAGGAGTGATGACGTCAGATTTAAGGACCAACACCTGAAAATAGCAAACAATTACCAATTTTGGCTAACGTGGAGACCAGGAAGGTAAGCTGGTTGGTCAACAATTTAATAGGAATAAGGTCGAGGGGGCCGAAGTTACAGGATGAGCTCGGAGAGAGCATGAGGAGAAATAGGAGAGAATCTAGAGTAAGATGCAAGTTCCACACTAGATATGGGGCAGTGGCAGTGGGGTGTAGCTTTAGAAGAAGCTTGGGCAGGTAGGCTAGTGGAAGAGAAGAGCACAGCAGAGGCAGCTATACAGATACTTTCAGTCATAATGACAAAGAGCTCTTTGCACTTATTTTTGGAAATGAGGGTGAAGGAGACAGGGGAGACGGATTTAAGAAGATGGTTTACAATACAGAAAATAAGTCATAGCTTATATTTGCATTCCAGGATGATCCTGGAATTGTGAGCAGTTCTAGCAAATGAAACGAGGACTCAATAATGCTTTATGTGGTCCAGCTAGATCCGGCATTGGATGGTTATACCAGTTGTCTGCCATATCATTTCAAGCCTGCATCTCTTGGACTGAAGAGAGTGGGGGTGAGGGCGATATCAGTGGAAATGGCCGGGGTGAGAGACTAATGGTTTAATTGGGGACAAGAACATTAAAAGTGGAGGAGAGGGTGTAGTTCAGCAAATCAATAGCTGCAGAAATGATGTGACCATTGAGAGCCAAAGGCACAGTTGGGATTTTGAAAGCTTGGTTGTAAGTGAATTGGGGCATAGTTTTTTTTCCCTCAGATGCAGATACTGAAGGAGGTAGGATTTGGGTATAAATGTGGGTGGAGTGATTTAAGGAAATCATCAAAGATGGCCTTTCCTGTGATTGATACGATGGGACCAGCAAGACCACACGAGATGGCAGGGTCAAGGGGGTATCCATGAATGTGGCTTGGAGACTTTACATAGCAGGAGAAATTTAATGAAGGTAAGAGGGCAGTGAACTCAGAGGAGCAAGAGCATGATGACTTCAGATGGGGGTTGAAGTCACCGACGATGGGAAGTCGCTCAGTACAGCGAGGCTGGGTGGGGGGGGGAAGCAGTGAAGATATCTCAGTGGAAAAAATGTCATACTTCAGAGAACAATGATTTTTGAATGAGCGGTGAGAGAGGTTGAACAAGGTGAGATTATGCAGGCAAATTTTCCTCGAAAGTGAGATTCTGTAACGTTTACAAAAGTCCACGTTTGGATTTGTGGCTTATTTTGGTTTCCATTGACATATTCTGAATAGTTCCAGTATATTCAGAAATGTAAAGGCAATAATAGGTGTTTACCTTAAACAGTTTTACGTTAATGGCCTTTCTGTTAGGGAGCAGGAAACCGTTAACAAACCCATGGAGGTGAGGATGTCACAAGCGATGATTTGATATTTATGTTCCATATGGCATGTTGGTCTTTCTGCAGTCTGAGTTGTTGCCCGACACTGTTAGCAGATGCTGTTCTTTTCAGCTTAGTGAGCTGTGAAAATGTAATCACTGCCACTGAACAGTAAATAAAGAGGATTGTTTCAGCTGTACGTTTAGTTCCTCAGTGCCTTGCTAAAAAGCAACACTTTGAATTCTACAATCTTATCATACTGAAAATATATTTATTATTGAAAAGGAAAATTTTTAAATTGATCAGTCTAACAATTTTACCAAACATTGAATTGTTCTATATTCCCATCTATCAGTTAGTTAGAAATTTTCCTCATGGTTTTGTTTTGAATTTAGGCCATTTGGGGGTCAAAATTTTAGGTGTATCCTCATTCAGTTACCTGTCAACTATCATGGTGGACAAAAACCTTCATTTTACACCACCTTTTACCACCTCAGAATGTCTTAAATTGTTTTACAGCCAGTAAAGTACTTCATTGAAGTGTAGTCATTGTCATAATGTAGGAAAGCAGCCAACTTGCTTACAAATGTCCATCTGTCAAAGCAATCTTTCTGAGTGATTGGTGGCGGGGTAAATGTTGGCCAGGACACAGAGGGAGAGGTTGCCTACCTTTTTTCGAAATGGTGACATAGGCAGCGGGTGGGAGGGGTTTGGGGAAAGGGTGTTTAAAATTAGGTGCTTTGGAGCAGGGCTGTGTCTATCGCCTGCCCACCTATACGGATATTTTACCCACAGCGGAGAAGGGAGCAGCTGGCCTGCTTGCCAATTGAGGCCCTTAAGGGCCTCCCCCCAGCACCTCTGGGATTTTCCCATGGTGGGGGGAGGCCAACACCAAGTGTCCAGGAGGTGTGCCTACTGTTTAGTGCCCATCAGGTTCCCCTCCTAAGGTTTCTCCTCACCTGTGTTTCCCCTTCCCCCTCCACCCTGTCCACCCTGGGCCTCCCAAACCTCTCGCCTGGGCCTTCCAGCCTAGCCCCGGTGAGAGCCCAGACTGTCCTTTCTCCAGGCTCCTGGCTCCCCTACTTCAGTGGACTCTGTGCAGTCCTACCAATGGCACTGGTCCCACTGACCCTGCTGGGATAAGATAGATGCTGGCCATTTAATTCACCACCAGCTGTCTGAGGCAAGACTTCCTCTTGGATGGGGGTGGAATTCCCACCTCAAGCCGGTTAAAGGAGGTCCGTGCCCTCCATGTAAAATCCAGCCCCTCATGAATACACTGGAGTGTTAGGTTTGATTTTCTGCTCTGACCCTAAGAGTGCTGTCATTGTAAAGAATATTGGGATTGAATCCCATGTTGCCTACTTTCCAGAAGGCTCGCAGATAATTAGTGCCAATTGACACTTAACTGGGCAGCGGCAGGCCTTCTCCAGAATCAAGGGCCTTGAGGATGGAAATCCACCAACCCCCTCCTGCCCCCCAACCCACCCCAACATCTGCTGGCCGATCAGAGGCTGGCAGCCGTGCCCAGCTTGGCAGCACCACCAGGGAGGTGGTAGATCCTGCCAGTAATGCACCTACTTGGGGCCCAGGATTGCTCAGGGACCCAGGCCACAGGTGAGTTATGGGAAGAGAGGGAGTCATGGATCTGGGGTGTCAGCAGCAAGTCCTGACGACGAGGAAGCCTGTAAGCCACCCCAATTCTCCTGTTCTTCATCAAAATAGTGCTATGGCATCTTTTACATCTGCTTGAGAGGGCAGTTATGGGTCAGCTTGAACTCTCACCTGAAAGACGTCTCCTTTGACACTGCAGCACACTCCCTTAGTACTGTACTGAAGTATCAGCCTAGATTGTGTGCTTATGTCACTTGGGTGGAGTTTCAACTCTGAAAATTCTGAGTCTAAGGTGAACACAGAAAAAAAATGGATGCATTTATGACTTGTGTGTGCAAACTCTTAAGGAGACACCCAGTGTAAATGCCTGGAGAGTGAAGGCTCCATCTCATATTTGATAGAGTTGATATGGATTCATGGTTAATTAAAAGCATATTGTTACCATTTGCAATGTTCATTCTTACCCTATTAATTTGGATTTGATCTTTTTCTCATAAAAAATATTTTAGTCTGGTACGTTGATATGCAAAATAATCAACCACATCAAACTACAAATGTAAAACCAAATGGACTTAAATTAACATTTGAAAGGAATAAAATGCTTGGGCTGCAATGCTCAGTCATAATATATTTTGACTCTGATCAGCAACTTCCAATATTTATGCCCTTTGGGCTTACTTCATACGGCTTTAAAGACTTTGGGATTTTATTTGCAAAACGAGAATGTTTTCAATGTACAGGATCATTGTACTTCAAAAGAAAGCAACAGGAAAGGGGATGGATGGCCAACAACATTGCATGGACTGTTGATTGATCATTATCACTTATTCTTTGAACACCGATGAATAGTTCTTCAAAACATTTGATTTAGTTAGTACCTCAAACCATTGCCAGGTTAATGCATGTGTTGCATATAAAGAAGAGATATGTCCTCTCAATGCTACTGACCACTGGAGATGGCAAATTAAATGGTTTTTCACCCTGTCTTCCAATGCTCCTGGCAAAGGCATTGCTCATATCTTTGTATGTAACTTGAATACTAGATAATCATTGCATTATTAATAAGGATTCCTTGCAGATTTATTCCAGTTATTTTAAAATTCTGAATAAAGTGCTGTTGGCATGCAATCAAATCTGACGGAGTTTTAAGAGTCAGCAATCCCTTAACCTTAACCTTCTACCACAGCAGGCTGTCAGAGATGGGAACTGACATTGACGCTGTTGATATCAGTCAGAGAACCTTAAAGGGATGCGATCAACAACATTAGATGGCAATTCATTGACTCTATGGGTGTTTTTAGTTGGGTTGTGAATGATGTAAGTTCAAAACCAATGTCGTGACATTTATAGCAGCGCTAAGACTTTGCTGTAGCATAATGTCTTACGTTGTGCTGTCTGATTTAGTGCAGCAGGTTGAATTTTGGTGAAGTTCTTTGACAAGAGTACTGACATGCTCTTCAGGGGGATTCTGTATGCACACTGAGAATTAGAGGCACCTATGCAATGTGCACAGCTGACGGGAGCCAAAAATAGACCAAAAGGCATAGGGTAGATGTTTCCTGTGGCTATATATTAATGAGGTGTGTAATGGGATGATACAGCACAAAACCCGCCATTGCAGCCAGTGGGTAAACCCGATCAGGCATAAAATCGTGTGAAATGATGTCATGCAAGCGAATTGACGCCATTGCACACTCATGTGATATTTCGCTTGGCGGGCGTGCATGAAAGCCTGAAGCGCACTCCGATTTTTCGTGGCCCGTCCGGCGTTATAGTAAGCGGACGGGCAAATCATCTTTACATTTTTTTTGCCAAACCTTGTCCAAGGGCGGGGATGAGATCTCCGTTATGAAAGAAAATAAAACTAAATGTCCGTGAACAACACTTTTATGAGGTATATTTTTAGGTGCCTGATGGTGATGCATGGACATTTTTTTGCCGCTTTTTAAACTTTTATTTCATCCTCTCAATGTCTTCAGGGAGCTCTCTCGCAGCATGATGACATCATCGCCCACCCTAATCCTGCCCGTTTCACGCTGGTTGCCCGTTAATTGCCAGCCAGTATGAAATCGCGGTCAGGGACCGATCGCTGTCGGTGGTCCATTTCCCAGCCACTCCCAGGCTCGCCAACCACGCATGTCTGCCAAAGGTAAAATTCAGGCCATAGATATTTAGAACTGATGGTTAATTTATGATATTAAAAAAACTGATACTCCATAGGACAGTGTTCGCTCTTTCTCAAATAAGTTAAAATTGGGACGGTTGAAGCCATTGTTTTCAGGCCCCACTCCAGCCTTCGTTCCTAGCTACTGACTCCATCCCTCTCCCTGGCAGCAGTCTGAGATTAAAACTAATCTGTCCGCAACCTTGGTGTCATATTTGACCCCGAGATGAGCCTTCGACGGCATATTTGCGTCTTCGCTAAGGCCGCCTATACTTGTGTAACATGGCCTGGCTTCTCCCCGTCTCAGCTTATCTGCTGCTGAAACCCTGGGTGGAATCGTCCTAGATTTGCACAAAGTTGGGTTGCGGGTGGGAAAAAAAGTTGGCTTACCCGCCGGCCGCCATGGTGGGTTTTGTGCCCTATCATCCCATTGCGCATCTCATTAACATAGAGCCGGGGAAACACGCTGGTGCACAGCCTCCAATTCACCCACCACGCCGTTACCTCGCCGCTTCCCTCACTCAGGGCGCCATATTTAAACTGCGGCTGCACGCATGCTTCTCAATGCCTGTAGCTCAGGACTGCTCTGGTGAAGACATGGCCCCAAAAGCTGAGAAGACTGCAGCTTCCCGAATCAGCGAAGCATCCCTGGGATGTCTTCTGGATACTGTGGACGCCCATCGCGATGCCCTCTACTCCCGCTCTGGCTGCAGGAGGCCCATCAGCCTCACCACTCTGGCTTGGGAGGCGGTGGCAGAGGTGGTCAGTGCCAATGCTGCACACAAGAGGTCGGCCAACCAGTGTAGAAAACAGATGAATGATCTCATCTGTGCTGTCAGGGTAAGGTAACCACCTTATCACACTAAACTCATACTCTCACAAGGCCACACATTCACTAGCACCTCACTCACTGCCAGCTGAAGGGACATCACCACTTACTCTCTCACACACACCCTCACGTCTCCATCAGACCTATCTCCTCTGGAGACTGCCTCCTCAGCCATCACCATCTTGAGGCCACTTGCGAAGCTCAACATGGTACCCCACACACACCCAGAGATACCCCCCTTCCCCAGTACAATCCTCGCCCTACTGCCTCTTCCCTTGCCTGAGGCCAAACCTCCCCCTTCACCAAGCAAGCCCTAGCCCTGCAGCCGTTGAAAATTCACCACCGCCTTGCGGCTGGTCTGGTAGGTACAGGCCTGCCCATGAGCCCCCCTAAAAGTGATTTGGTGCTGCCCGCGAAGCCTGGCGCTGATGACCATGAATGCTGCCCGCAGCAAGGTGGGCAAACAAACCTCAAAGTCCCGAGTGAAGTGCAGCTGGCCAGGTGTGCGTTGCTTATGTGTTGTTGTGAAACACATTGGTGTGTAATCACTCCAACATGCCCAGATGATCCAGCTTGGGAGGATGATAAGCAAGCAGGGCTTATCATGAGATACTAAAGTATTGAAATTAGGTTCCCGATATGCAGCGGCAGGAAACGAGGCCCACCATTTAAGAGTGGAGCAGATAATTGCAAACTGGTTTCATGATGGCTAGAAACTGATTCTGGCCTTCCCGCCATATTGTTCCTCCCATCACCCCCACCCATCATGACACCCGACGCCAATAGGGCCAGAAAATTCCGGCCCCTCATTCATACATTTGTTACCTCTAGACTTAACTATTCCAATGCATTCCTGGCTGGTCTCCCACATTCTGCCCTCTATAAAGTTGACATCATCCAAAATTCTGCTTCCAGTGACTTAACCCGCAGCAAGTTCCATTCTCCTATCATCGCTCTGCTCGCTGACCTACATTGGGTCCTGGTCAAGCAATGTCTTGATTTAAAATTCTCATCCTGTTTTCAAATCTCTCATTCCTCTCATATCTCTGTAATCTCCTCCAATCCCACAACCCTTCCAGAAGGAAAAACCAGTAAAACTTGGAATTGACTGGCTCTGGTCCAAGCTGGAGTTCCATTTTAAAATATACAAGGCCAGTTCAGACCAGTACCACGCATTTCCCAAGTTTTACTTGTTTTTCCTTCTGGGTCAGATATGTTCACTCATTTAATTCTGGATCCTTGAGTATCCCCAATTTTAATCATTCCAACCTTCAGTTGTCAAGACCTTAATGTATGGAAATGCTTCCCCACACCTCCCTGACTGTCTATCTCACTTTCCGGCTCTAAGACACTCCTTAAAACCTCCCTCTTTGACCAAGCTTTTACTCATCTGACCTAATATCTCCTTATGTGGCTTTGTGTCATGTTTTGATTTATAATGCCCATGTGAAGTACCTTGGGACATTTCTTTTTACATTAAAAGCACTACATAAATATAATTTGCTGATGTTGTCAAGTTGCATTTGTCTGTTAGGATATTAAACTAAAATCTTTCCAAGAGGCAAATTAGTTGAGGAACTCAGATTCGAAAATGATGCAGTACCTTCCCTTTGAGAATCTCAGGTAATATTTTAAATAATTAATGCAACTGTTTCATTAATCAGTTGCAAATTTCAGGTAACACCTGAGGAGAAGTTTTAAACAGACATGTTGAAGTTTTAGTCTTCTATTTATATGTTCCTTTGCATTCTCCCTACTCAAAAATTATTCATGTCTTTGTGTGGCAATCTAAGATATTTTTGCGGCTTTTTTAATAATCGACTCTCAATCTTAAAACTGCCTTGATTTATGTAATACCTCCTCACTTCCATCAGATGCCTCTTAGAGCATTTTACACACAATTAGTTCTTTTTTGAATTGTCATGATTACAACTGATGTAGCAGTCTTTCATGCCAAGAAATCCTACAAGTCATGAGATGAATGAATGATTGGTTAATCTGATTTGCTGTTGATTGAAGGGCTAATATCGGCTTGGACCATGATAAGTATTTGAATCTCTTCAAGTGGTGCTGCATGATATTCAGTATTAACCTGAATGGGCTGATGAACCGCAGCTTAAAGCTTTATTTCCACGAAATGATTCCATATACACAGCATTCCCTCAGTACGCACACAAATCCTGAATGGAGGCTTGACCTCAGATCTTCTGACTGAGAAAAGACCACCATCAACTGAACCAAGGAGAAAAATATAACCTAATTGAATGAAATATCTTTTTCCTGCCTTCTGTCTTGGTGTGTGGCATCAGTTTTGTACTTAGTGACCAAATCAAGCAGTTCTCACATCTCTGGCTGCAGGATTTCCCTATTGAGTATTAGGGAAGCCAAAGACATGAAGTTGTCACTGAAATGTGACAAATCTATGTGTTTTTAACTCTTCTGAAGGGATTGGCAAGTCCGTGATTTTTTTTACTGCTAGTAGACTATTGAGGAACTTCTAATTAGTTCATGGTGAGGCCAGACATGTTTCAGAACCATTTAGGGAGCAGTGGGAAAGAACTGACAGGTAAGATGTAAGCCCTGAATCCATAACGTCAGCTCATAAATATTTGGAGGGAACAATCCAAAGGCCATTTTCTTCATTAGCATTTGGTTCACAGGCAAATTGCAGCTAGAGCCATCAAATCTTCCAGCTTGTATTCCATGACTAACGGTAATCTTGCTTTTAAATTCATGTTCAGTGTCAGTCAGTAATCTTTTCAAAGTAAAATGCTGTCACCTGTCTCCATCTATAACCTGATATAAAAATACAGTGGAAGCATAACTGCAGCAAGCAGGTTAAAGTGACATTGTGCAGTGCTGGGATCAAACTCTGACTGAATGTTTCTTGTTATGTGACTGGACTGATTAGTTAACACCTTGTAAATACTAACATGACTGAGCATTTAATTATAATGGAAGGGTTTTTTTTAATTTAACAGCTCCCTTTGTTGGTTTTTCTGAGAATAACAGACAGAGGAAAGGACTGTGCACAGATTGGAGAAAGTGAAATGGGCAAGAAGTTAAGATGTAGAACCAATTATATATCTTGCTTCTTAAGAGTGAAACTAACAATAATATCCGGTTCCATATCTATTATCAATGTGCATTGACTTTTAATTTAACAAACAAAATGAAGACTTTGTCCTGTTGAAACATTGAGGATAAGTCATTTTCTGGTGCAGACTTTAGATGGTTAGATTGCAAAGGGTGCCCATCTGCCACCCAATAGTCCCAGTTGGAGCCCTGGTCTATTATGAAGGGTGGACCCTGGAAGTATTGAGCCAGAACACCTCAGGAAGGCCTGCTAGCTCCGGGCTATCATGTGTTCCGATGGGGAAGCATGCCAGAAGAAAGTTAGTTCATTATGGGAGTGCTGGGATGAGGATGGGAGTTGGCCGGGTTGGAGACCTAGGGCCTGGATGGTATTGTGGAGCCTAGAGGAGCATTTCAGGTCCACTGGCCCCATGTAAACACAGTAGAAGTCTTTGGCAGGAATGTCAGCTAATGCTGGCAGGGTGTACACTGTGTCCAGTATTGTACTAAAATGCTAACTATGGGTTCTTATGTACTTCAAAAGACCAGGTTTCGTATATTTGAAGTGTCTATCACCTAGTGGAGGCAGGCATTCCAGCTACAGCAGCAATACGCCCACTTGATGGTAGCAATGTCCATTCTGATGGTGAAAGCAAGACGTTGTGGCATTTCTCCACCATTCTTGCCTGCTAATTCCCTATTTCTGCCAGGCAAGAAGCCTCAAGACATCTCCCCATTGTTTTGTTCATTTATCTGATACTCCAAGTATGCTGAGGAAGGCTATCTTGCAGGTGTTTGACGATTTGATAAGCAGAGTTAGTAGAAAAAGAGATGGAAACTGTCTCTTTAACAGAGCATTCCTTGGAGATTGGTAAGCAAGGCATGAAATTACAGCCTGTCAGCACTCAGCAGTAGACAGAATTGGTAAACATTTTCAATGGAACTTAGCAGTGTCACTTGAAAGCCTTCGAATGAAACTGAGGCATCCAATCATTGAACCGGTCTTGAGTAAATGATCAGATATTCGACTGAGTTTCAGTCACATTTACTCAATTGTCTAAAGGCAAGACACAGTGAATGAAATGAATGAAACTATTGTGTCTGAAAACATTGCTGCACCAAATCTAATAAATTGTAGGAGGCAAGTGTCATTCACATCTATGTTCTTTACTAATCTCTAATAATCACTGAGCAAGTGTTCATTGCATTGGCCTCGCATTTTTATGACTGGGTTTCGTGTTGTGTGATTCCATGTATTAGCGGAAGAGACACAACAATCCTTGTCTTATTGATAAACATTTATATATTTAAACATGTAGGAGTCTCAGTACTGTATAATTAATCAGAAGCTTCAAAAGATGTAAATATATTCAGTTCAACAAAAAAAAACTGCAATAAACTTGTAGAGAAAATGTCTGTCATGCCCAGGTGACTTTAGAGTAAGAGTACCCAAGTCATATTGGCTGTAAATATGGCACCAGGTGTCATTATGTAAATAAGGCAGACCATGGAACCTCAGTAGTATAAGCAAAGACAACATGCCTCCCAACCAGATGCTCACAAGTTTGAGTCCCAGTGATTTTGCCTACCTACTGTTACTGTAAAGCAGGTTTCATGTGAGTTGGCAATAGGGAATGTTGGCTAGATTGTTAGATAGATTACAAATTATTCATCTCCGGGGGAGGAGGATTTGGTATTTAGTTGTCAATTAGTGCCACTGGAGACATACCTATTATTGGCTCATGATTTGAGAACTAACAGTAAGTAACAGTTAGGGAAGGTAAGGCTGCGAAAATGTTAGTTGATCCTAAAAACTCATGTATTTAGTATATTAATTCTGTCGCCTTGGCACTTAATTATATTTTGAATAGTTCCAATATTTTCTGCTGCTGTTAGCTCAGTAGATTATTCCAAACATTTATCACCTTTGAGTAAACAACATTTTCCTCATGCCTGTTTTAATTTACTTCTCATTAATTTCCATTTCTGTCCCTGGTCCTATAATCCTGAGGGACTTTGATATTGTGGTTGTTCAAGAGAAGTTCACAACAACGCTGTTGCTTTCTTCATAGATAGATGTTACTTCAATATGAGTTGGCCTGGTGGGGAACAAAGAGATACTATTAAGGGCTAGATTACACAAAAAATTGCGGCAACTTTTCATTATTCTAGTCTTTGGCATTGAAATTATTATGATAGAAATGCTGAAACGTAGTATATGCTGTCTTCATTTTTGAATTGGGTTTATGTTGTCACATTTCCCGATAAGAGCAAGTGGTAGTATAATTAAATGAAGCTACTGGTTCTTCCAATGATTTTATACTAAATTATTCAGTTGAGAATATCAAATTTGAAGTGTTCTACATCATATTTTTCTTCACGTACTATGTCTAAAAACAATCTTCTTTGGGGGCATCCCAATGTGTGCTGTTATCAGAATAATAAGCTTATATCTGACTACACTGTTGCAAATGTTACTTGACCCAGTAATTGTCTACCATTGGACATCTTACATTCATTGTTGAGTAGTTGCGAAGTGTTGCATTGCAGCAAAATCAAATGAACCGACCAAGAAGAGTTAACTTCATTTGCAACACTTTCAGTAATGAAGTGGCCCAGGCCAGCCTCCAACACAATTTGGATAACATCCATACTTTGAGCTGACAGGTGGCAGTAACATTTGCACCACATTCGTGCCAGATAGTAATCATCTCAAATGAAAGAAAGGATAGACCTCTAACCTTATTTTCAAGTTGTTTGTTGCACAAATGTAAATGATTGGCTGTGAGTTGGTTGCTGAGGAATCCTTTTTAATGATGGACTGATTAATACTCACACACATGAATGTAGCTTATAAGTTTCTGTTTAGAGTTTGCAGGTTATGTGGCTTTTATGCTAATCAGACATGTAATGCTACTCTGACAGCACTACTTGACAAATCGGATTTGAATTTGGTTGTCAGACATCATTTTCTTGGTATAATGGATGCGTTTTTAAAAATTGTTTCACTGGATGTCAGTGTCACTAGCTAGGCCAACGTTTATTGCCCATCCCTAATTGCCCTTGAGAACATGGTGGTGAGCCACTTTCTTGAACTACTGTAGCCCACATGGTGTAGGTACAACCACAGTGCTCTTAGGGAGGGAATTCCAGAATTTTGAGCCAGCAACAATGAAGAAACGGCAATATATTTCCAAGTCAAGATGGTGTGTAGCTTGGAGGGAATCTTGCAGGTGATGGTGGTGTTCCCATGCATCTGCTGCCCTTGTCCTTGTAATTGATTAAGTTATAGCCTTTGACTCGTGGGCACTGTCTTATGGACCATCGCACAGACTGTTTCTTTTAAATTAACAAGAGTTCACCTATAGATTCCCCCTTTGATAATGCTACTTACTTAGAATATATTTTGTAGCCTACTATCTCTCACAAGATTTATCTTCATCTGTTTTAGGCCATTATGTTTAGCCCAGGCCTCAACAGTGCCTGTTTCTCCTATGCCAGTCTAAATATTTTCATTTCCTATGTTGGCTATAATTGTAGCATCTCAAGATTGCCAGTATAACTCAGGAGTTGGGTCCAGAACTGACTACAGCATAGTGATCTGAGACTCCCTTAAGATGTACATCTTGCACCACTTGAGTTCAATTCTGATTTTCATATACTGTAACTCCAAAGTGTTGTCAAACTGGGTTCAAAAAGTGAACTGAAGCAGAGGTTTTTTTTTTACATTGAGGATGCTTGCCTACACTCCAAATGCAACCAAAATGTATCGGGTGGAAATAGTGCTTGTGAAGAGTATAAAACTTCAGTGCTGCCAGTTGGTAATTGCTCTCTGTAACCATTGGAATCACATTGATAATGCTATATAACTAGAGTCTGAGTGAGACAAACTTTCCTTCTGTTTCACTTGCACTTTGTGCAATGTTCTCAAATTAGAAAGTCAAAGGTCACAGAAAAATTATCCCCATGCGATGAGGCCAGTGGAATTGATTTTGAATATCTTGTTATCACTTCATATTTTTTATCTTTGAGCATTAATGTAGACTTTTTTTTCATTCTTTATTGTAGGTAAGTGAAAATCATTCTTCCACCCTGCGCAGAGGAGATGATGGATGGCTTTTGAGATGCTGGTTTATTGTGGTAAGATAAGAGGAAAAGTCAAAAGAGATGAAGGCAGCTAAAAACATAACAATTGCTCCACACTTCTGATACACTTGTTTGGACAGCAGGTTTACTCTAATGAAGCTTGAGACTTTTGCATTATATTGGTGTCGGAGTGGGATGATCAGTTCATTATGTTATAGCCTTTGAAATGAAGAGGCACTATCTTATGGACCATCGCAAAGGCTGTTTTTTTTAAATTAATATGGGTTCATCTATAGATTATGCCCTTTAACAATGTTACTTAGAATATATTTTGTAGATTCATATCTCACATAAAATTTGGCTTTTTATCTCAGGGTTCCCTGTTGATGTACATCATTATAGTGCTACTGGTAAGCTCTAATACCTCACAATGGATGAGTAATTAATTACAATTAAGGGCACTTTTCATTTTCCTGTGCTGCACTTGTAAGCATAAGTCAGTCTTATCAGCTGTTGTTATATCCAGAATTGCTCATTGATCCAAAATGAGCTAAGTAGCAATAAATTAGTCTTTAGTTGCTGTATTTTTAAATAGTAATGTATAAATTGCATTACAGTGTGCTCTATCTTTTAAAATCACAATGTAATGATCTTGATGTTGCGGGAGTTCAAAGGGCATTTATTTATTAGGCTAAGTAACTGACCGGTTCACTGATTCCTAGTGACAAAAAGACAGAGATAAAGCTGCTGTAGAGTTCTGTAGCCAAATAATGAAACACAGTCACTATGTAAGGGCCCTTACAAAGCTGAGTAGCATTATGTTTTTGTACCTAGGAATGGAAAAAGGTCATTCAGCTGCTCAATCCTGTTCAAACATTCCGTGAGATCGTGGCTGATCTGTGCCTTTACTGCATCCAATTGCCTTGGTTCCACATCCCTTAATGATTTTGTGTGCCGAAAATTTAACAATCTCAGATTCCAAATGACTAATTTATTAGGTAACTGAAACATTACAGTAATTAAATAATTGGCAGAAAATGCTAGAATCACAGAAATCACAACACAGAAGGAAGACATTTTGTACTGCGCCTCATTACTGGTGACTTGAGAGCTAAAGCCAGCTATTGTCACCCCATTTCCTCCGTGACCTTAATCACAGTTACAGCAGAATACCATTTGCAAATTTTGAGGTATATATGGTTTTATGTGGATTGTATTGATATTTAATAATGCCAGTTACAGGGCATAAAGGCATGTGGCTTCAATCGCTAGAATTCAAAACAGCTGGAACTAAGTTTAAAAATTTAAACCTAATGGAGTTTTAGTGCCGTGAATATTGTGATGTTAAATATTTTGCCAACATGATAGTATTTTTTATTGTCAAGCCTTCTTTTATTTTTATTTAAGTTATGAATCTTGCAGTACCCATTCCACCTACCCACCTTCCCTGCTTTTCTGAAGACCTTTATTTTTCACTAGATCACCAACTACCCTTTAATGTCTGAAAAAGTGGCTATGATTCATCTGATAGTCTTGCCACTGAGTGCCAGAGAAATCCATCCATGAGAAGTACCACTGATGAGCCAATATTAATTTTACCCATCGTCCATGCATGTGCGAGAGTAGGTGAACAATCATGTGTAGGAATGCTTAGCGATATATCCTTGTGAAAACTATCAGGCCTGAGGCCAATTTTAGCATTTTATGGTTGCCCTCTCTCAGTCCATCATAGAGTTAAGTCTATGATTTTCTGCTGCACCTGGGTCACCGATGTATACAATAAAAGGCTTGTGCTGTTGAAGAAGCATGGAAGTCAGTTTTCTTCCCAGGCCACCTCGAGCTTTGAGGGAAAGCAGTTTGCTTGCAGCTTTCGGTCAATTGCACAGAGAGGTGCCCAACAATAGGAGTTCCACAGTATCTCTGTTTTTGTTAAGAGTTCTCTGATCCATGCCTGATGTGCTAAATAGCAGTTCAGCAACATAAGGGATGAATCTGTGTCTCCACTCCCAAGACACTGTATGTGCACTCAGGCTGTGTGCTGGCAATCAAACATGTTCTACTCCGGATGGAACTTACTGTCTTACAGCAAATAAAGATGTCTGCAGGATGCAAGCTGGATTCCAGGAATTTCTCAAGCCAATGTATTGTCAGTTTGACTAGTTAGTTTTGGTAAGAGGGGTGATGGACCATTGACACTTCTTTATGGCAGGATTTTTCAGTTAGAAGTGAATGAACATCACTTTGTCTGCTTTTGTACAATTATTAACAGACATCCAATAAAATGCAGCACCCTCCAGAGTGGACCTTGGACCTGTGTGAACAAGGAAAGCAGCAGTGTGTCTCTTCAGCCAAGCAGATTAAAGAATCCTCATTGAAACTTGCAGGATCTGAACCAGGGAGTGGAAATGAGAATATTGAATTCAATGTAAAATTAATGGAAGTGAAATAAAGAGAGGGAAAGAAACACAGGATTAAGAGAGAAAGGGGCAAGAGACAGAAAAAAAAGTTTTTAAAAAAATCTCCAGCAATTTTTGATATCTGGAAGAAGGAGATTCCACATTTGTACAAGTGCATTTTCAGTGCCAGGGAGGTTTTTTGACATTAATTAAGACTTGTAATACAGTTCAAAAAATTACTTATTTGAATGGACAAGCCCTAACTTTCTCTGCCACGTTTAGTGGGTATCTAATGGAGTACTGCAACTTCATTCTTTTCACGTGTTTGATTGCTGAAATATGAATGGTAAGGTACTGATGTGACAGAGCTTGTCGAGAAGCAGGAGAACTGGGCAGCAATGTCCTAATTTCCATGTTTAGCAACACATGAGAAATTACTGTCCAATTTACCCTTTAATAATGATGAGCATGGACATGATTCACCATTCCTCCAATCAAAAAGCTGGTGGACCTTTTTTATTCCCCTTCGCTTTTATGTCTGTGTGTATTTTTTTTACATTTCTTCCTTTCCTTTTTTTTTATCCCATGCCTCGTACTTCCACTCCACCCCTTTCACTTCCTTCATTTTTGTTCAAATGTACAGGTCTGCACTGATGTTGCAAAATTTCCTGTGAGCTAATAGAGTCTGATGCAATTCACAGACGGTTTTTTGCAGTGATGTCTCTATATAGCCACTGCAGTAGAATTGAGCTGAGAATAATGTGGTAAAAATAGATTATTCCAAAATTACCATTTAAAAGCCATTGACTCAGGATGGTTATTAAGCTTTTAACTCTTAAAATAGAGATGGTATTTAAAGGTCCTGCAAAAATGAAGCTTCATTTATATTTTAACATCCAAACTTACTTCAATTTTTTCACATTTTTTTATTCATTCAGGGGATATGGCTTCGCTGGCTGGGCCAGAATTTATTGCCCATCCCTAGTTGCCCTTAAGAAAGTGGTGGTGAGCTGCCTCCTTGAATTGTTGTGTCAATGTGGTGTAGATACATGCACAGAGCTGATAGGAAGGGAGTTCCAGGATTTTGACCCAGCGACACTGAAGGGACGGCAATATATTTTCAAATCAGGATGGTGAGTGCCTTGGAGAGGAACTTCAAGGTGGCAGTGTTTCCATCTATCTGCTGCCCTTGTCCTTCTAGATGGTAATGGTCGTGGGTTTAGATGCTGCTGTGGAAGGAGCCTTGGTGAATTCCTGCAGCGCATCTTGTAGATGGTACACACTGCTGCTACTATGCATCGGTGGTGGATGTGGTCCCAATCAAGTGAGCTGCTTTGCCCTGGATAGTGTCAAGCTTCTTGAGTGTTGTGGGAGCTGCACTCATCAGGGCAAGTATAGAGAGTATTTCATCACACTCCTGACTTGTGCTTTGTAGGTGGTGGACAGGCTTTGGGGAGTCGGGAGGTGACTTATGCATCACAGGATTCCTAGTTTCTGACCTGCTCTTGTAGCCACAGTATTCATATGGCTAGTCCAGTTCAATTTCTGGTCCAAAGTAACCCCCGGGATGTTGACAGTGCAGGATTCAGTGATGGTAATGCCACTAAATGTCAAGGGACAATGGTTAGATTCTCTCTTATTGGAGACAGTCATTGCTTGGCGCTTGTGTGGCGTTAATGTTACATGCCACTTGTCAGCCCAAGCCTGAATATTGTCCAGGTCTTGCTGCATTTGGACATGGACTGCTTCAGTATCTGAGGAGCTGTGAATACAAAGAACAAAGAACAAAGAAAAGTACAGCACAGGAATAGGCCCTTCGGCCCTCCAAGCCTGTGCCGATCATATTGCCCGTCAATAAAACATTTTGCACTTCCAGGGTCTGTATCCCTCTATTCCCATCCTATTCATGTATTTGTCAAGCTGCCTCTTAAACACCACTATTGTACCTGCTTCCACCACCTCCTCTGGCAGCGAATTCCAAACACTCACTACCCTCTGCGTAAAAAAACTTGCCCCGCACATCTCCTCTATAGTTTTCTCCTCTCACCTTAAATCTATATCCCCTAGTAATTGACTCTTTCACCCTGGGAAAAAGCTTCTGACTATCTACTCTGTCCATGCCACTCATAATTTTGTAAACTTCTATCAAGTCGCCCCTCAATCTCCGTTGCTCTAGTGAGAACAATCCGAGTTTCTCCAACCTCTCCTCATAGCTAATAACCTCCAGACCAGGCAGCATCCTGGTAAACCTCCTCTGCACCCTCTCCAATGCCTTCATATCCTTCTGGTAATGTGGTGACCAGAATTGCACACAATATTCCAAGTGTGGCCTAACCAAGGCTCTATACAGCTGCGGCATGACTTCCCAGCTTTTATACTCAATACCCCTGCCAATGAAGGCAAGCGTGCCATATACCTTCCTGACTACCTTATCCACCTGCGTTGCCACTTTCAGTGACCTGTGGACCTGTACACCAAGATCCCTCTGCCCGTCAATGCACTTAAGGGTTCTGCCATTTACTGTACAATTCCTGCCTGTATTAGACATTCCAAAATGCACATAAGGAAATGTTTTTTTCACTAAGAAAGTCATTGTGAATGGTACTGAACATCAGCGAACATCCACACTTTTGAACTTATGATGGAAGAAAGTGGCTGAAGATGGTTGGGCCGAGGACACTACCCTGAGGAACTCCTGCAATGATGTCCTGGAGCTGAGATGACTGACCTCCAACAACCACAACACCTTCCTTTGTACTAGATATGACTCCAACCAGTGGAGAGTTTTCCCCTTGATTCTCATTGACTCCAGTTTTGCTGGAGCTCTTTGATGCCACACTCGGTCAAATGCTTGATGTCAAGGGCATTCACTTTCACCTCACCTCGGGAGTTCAGCTCTTTTGTCCACGTTTGAACCAAGGCTGTAATGAGGTCAGGAGCTGAGTGGCCCTGGCAGAATTCAAACTGGGCAACAATGAGCAGGTTATTGCTCATATTGCTTGATAGCACTGTTAATGATCCCTTCCATTATTTTACTGATGATCAAGAGTAGGCTGATGGGGTGGTAATTGGCTGGATTGGACTTGTCCTGCTTTTTGTGTACAGGACATACCTGGGCAATTTCCCACATAGCCGGGTAGATGCCAGTATTGTAGCTGTACTGGAACAGCTTGGCTAGAGGTGCGGCAAGTTCTGGAGCACAAGACTTCAGTATTATTGCCAGAATATTGTCAGGGTCCAAAAAAACTTCTCTACTTATTCCCAATTAAATACTGACCTTTGCAGTGCTATGCTTTCTCATGTAGCCGTGAAGGCACAAGGGGTCTTTTCCTTAGAAGGGAGAGGTTATGGGGCGATTTATCAGGTGTAGTCAAGATCATGAATGATTTTGACAGGGTAAATAAGGAGAATTTTTTTTCCCAACAGCAGAAGGATCGGCAACTGCAGGAGTCATATCTGAGGTGATTAGCTAAAGCATCAGAGGCGACATAAGGAAATGCTTTTTTCACAAAGAAAGTCATTGTGACCTGGATTGCACTGCTGAAAGGATGGTGAAGACATTCAAGAAAGGATTGGATAAATACTTGGGAAAAATACAGAACTATGGGGATAGAGCAGGGGAGTGCAATGAATTGAATAGCTCCACCAAAGAGCTGACACAGGCACAGTGTGGTAAATGGTCTATGAATCCATGATTTTTGATATCAAAGCAGTTACCTGATAGCTCAGTTGTATATCAAAAAAAGAAACACCACCCGAGGCCATTCTGAAAGGCTTCTGACTAAAGAATGCCATCTATATATTCTTTGCTGATCATTTACATTTTCCATGATGTTTAAAGCATCTCATTTTGGGGAAACTCATAAAATGCCCTGACATTTTAGCTATAGCTATACTTGTGTCCATTAGTATGTATGAGTGTGCACAGATGGAGTTGACATACTATAAAAGTAGCATTGCTAAATCTAGAGGTATGGCAAAGCTCATTAACTGTATCATAGTGCTGTCAGCTCTGGTAGTAACTTTAGGATTGTAAACCTCTTTCCCTCCTGGACAATTTTATGATTTGGTTACAATATATCCAGATAATTGTTGTTGTTCCCAGAGCAAGCACATATATCCAGTCTTTCTTGTAAAGATGGAAGAGTTAACATGCCCCAGAACAATAACTCAATTACCATCAACATATACGTTGGAAACAGTTAATCTTTGATCTGAACAAGAAGCACTATAACTGTTCATATATTTCATATCACAACTGCAAATCGGGTTTATTAGGAAATACCAACAACAGCTTGCAGTTATGTTGTGCCTTTATTGTAGTCAAACATTCCAAGGATGACAATTAGACAAAAATTGACACTGAGCCCAAACAGAAACTATTAGTTCAGATTTTGAGGTAGGAAAGACAACAACCTTCACGGTCATCACATGAAACTAACAGCAAATTCAAGAGTCTGCTCATGTACAGAATAACATGGAGATTCAAGAGTTGTTGTCAGTGATCTACATTTTTTCAGAGGGTGCAATGTTGGCACTCAATTAGAATTTTTAAAATTTATTCATTCTTGGGATGTGGGCATCTACTGGCTAGGCCAGCATTTATTGTCCATCCCATTGTCATTGAGAGCATTTAAGAGTCAACCACATTGGTGTGGGTCTGGAGTCACATGTAGGCCGGACCAGATAAGGATGGCAGATTTCCTTCCCTAAAGGACATTAGTGAACCAGATCGGTTTTTACAACAATCAACAATGGTTTCATGGTCATCATTAGACTTTTGATTCCAGATTATTTATTGAATTCAAATTCTACTATCTGCCATGATAAGATTTGAACCCGGGCCCCCAAAGCGTTGCCCTGGGTATCTAGATTACCAAAATACCAGTACACCACCACCTCCCTGAACTGACAAGAACCTTCACACTTACACTGATAGTTAGTCCTGCTGCAAACTCTCTTGAAAAAGTTACATTTTGTTGAATGAGATGTAGAAATAGCACAGTTGAAGGAGTGTGTACCATCTGCAAGATGCACTTTAGGAATTCACCAAGGCTCCTTTGACAGCACCTTCCAAACCCATGACCACTACTATCTAGAAGGACAAGGGCAGCAGATAGATGGGAACACCACCACCTGGAAGTTCCCCTCCAAGTCACTCATGAACCTGACTTGGAAATATATCGCTGTTCCTTCACTATCGCCCAGTCAAAATCATGGAAATCCCTCCCTAACACCACATGGACTACAGCGGCTCAAGAAGGCAGCTCACCACCACCTTCTCAAGAACAACTAAGGATGGGCAATAAATGCTGGTCCAGCCAGTGATGCCCACATCCCATGAATGAATTTTTTATAAAGCTGGGTTGTTAACACCATACCACATTCATAATTTCTGCTCAACATCCTCACTGGCTCTGAAAAGTAAATTTTATATTTGTCGCAAGTCAGGTTTCAACATTAAGATAAATTCCACATATTTTTAATGATGTTTTAGAGAAGAATCTTATCATGAATTGATTAATCATCATGAATATCAGATATCCGAACTGAAATCACTGCTGCAATAAGCTCTCAGCTCATGTTGGGCCCCCCTGTGCAGGGACCAATTTAAAAAAGAGGACCAAACACAATCTTTCTAACAAATAGTTAAACATCCAGAGCCTTTGGAGGTTTAAAAGCCAAACCTCCTATTTTTTAGATGAAAATTATGGCCTGCATTATACGCTGAGGGCTGGCTTTCCACATCCCAGTGTAAATGTTGGGGGTGGGACCGGCTCCCCTTGGCTAGCTTGCCCCAGCTCAATTTTTCAGGCAATGATGCTTTAATTAGAATGAGGCAGGACTTCAGTCCATCTCTAGGAGGAAGACCTGCCTCATAGAGTTGGAGGCCAATCAGCGGCCAGGAGTTCTGTGCCACACCAGGATTGCTAGCCACTGCCAGGACTTCAGAAGGCCCGGGAAGAAGAGGAAACAATAATGCCCCCAAACCCAATTAAGTCCAGAATCTCATCAGGGACAGGTTGGTAAGGCCCCAGCGAGGGGGTTGGGGGGGGGGGGGGCGGCGGCGGCATGTTAGACAGTGCGGTGGGGAGTGGTGGTGCAGGGGGTAGTCGCGAGATGACAAAACTGTAAGGGGACCTTAGATTAGCAGCTGGGATTCAAGAAGGAGAGACCCTTCTCCTCTTCACTGACCAGCATGGTTAATCCTACCAGGCTACAATTTGGACACTGGCCTCTCCTGCCACCTATAAGATCAGAGCAGTGTGATGAGGCCCTTAATTGTCAATTCAGGGGCTCAGTTGGTACAAGGGTGGACAGATCATCCCACAATTCCCTCGCCACCCATGAAATCGTGGCATGTTGAGGGTGGGTGGGCCAACGATGGGCATGCCACTGATGGCACGGCAACCTAATTTATGGGTCCACCTGACAGTTTTCCAGCCTGTGGGTAGACTGTAAAATTCAGCTGATGCCAGGTTAGAGTTCAAAGCTTGACAGAATGTTGTGGACATCTGCCATCAAGGTGAATGGCTAGAGCCATTCCTTTGCCACTGATTGCATAACATGAGCCATAATGTTTCTTTCTCAAGCATAAATTTCTGACTCCAAGAGATAAGACCATAAGACGTAGGAGCAGAAGTAGGCCAATGGGCCCATCAAGTCTGCTCCCCCATCCAATGAGATCATGGTTGATCTAATAATCCTCAACTCCACTTTGCTGCCTTTTCCCCATAACCCATGATTCCCTTACTGATTAAAACTCTATCTCAGCCTTGAATATACTTAACGACCCAACCTCTACAGCCCTCTGTGGTAAAGAATTCCACAGATTGACTACCCTCTGAGAGAAGATATTTCTCCTCATCTCTGTTTTAAGTGGGCGCCCCTTACTCTGAGATTATGCCCTCTGGTCCTAGACTCTCTTACAAAGGGAAACAACCTCTCAGCATCTACCCTGTCAAGCCTCCTAAGAATCTTATATGTTTCAACAAAGTCGCCTCTCATTCTTCTGAACTCCAGTGAGTACAGGCCCAACCTACTCAACCTCTCCTCATAAGAAAATCCCTCCATCCCTGGGATCAACCTAGTGAACCTTCTCTGGACTGCCTCCAATGCCAGTATATCTTTCCTTAGATAAGAGGACCAAAACTGTTAAGTAAGTTTATTTCATTATTATTTAATATCAATCTTCAATGACAACAGAGTAACAGCAACACAAAGTTGTGTATTTTCATTCAAAGGGACAAAGTTCAGCAACACCATTTCCAAAATCCAAAGCTATATCTTAAAGTTTGGAATGTTTCTCCAAGGATTCAAAAACTGTTAAAAAAAATGAAGGTATAAGCAAAGGGCATAATTTATAGATAATGTATTTTAAATTGTTAAGCTCTTCAAAAGCCTGGTCCTGCTGATAGTTTCTCTTACAAATGCAAGTCGAAGTCATGAGTCAGATGATCTCTGCTACACTGTTTATTGCATTTATAGACAGATCTTCGGTAAGCACCTTGATTGCTTTGTGATTTGAGTTGGTTGGATATGGACCTCTGAGTAAGTTGTTGCTATACTAAATGACCTGTACTCTGGACTATTCCTGCCACACTTTGATTAAGGAGAATATTCCCTGTGCGCGCTTTTGAACAGCACAAACTATTTGGCAAACTTTGGTGATAGGCACTCATTTTTAATAATATCTCTCAATGACCAATAACGGTGGTGAAAACTCCTGTGGTATAAGAGCAGAAATTTTCGTTGTTCGAAGATGAAAGTAGTGGGCCATCTTGTAAATGGGTATAAAACATAAAGAAACATTTGAGAATGAAGAATAAACATTAAGTTTTTAACATTTTAGAATGTATTGTCACTGCAGTTGGGACTTTACTGGGTGTCCCATTCAGTGTAAAAGCTGTCTTCAGTCCTTGTGGTGCTACAGTTCAGCTGTATCTTCAACCATGCTTCCTTTCATCTTAACTGAACAGGATATGAACTTCTTATACCTGGCAAAATATTTCCTCTGCAAATTAGCTCCTGAGCCAATGAGTATAAATACATACTTATTGGCTCAGGAGCTAATTTGCAGAGGAAATATTTTGCCAGGTATAAGAAGTTCATATCCTGTTCAGTTAAGATGAAAGGAAGCATGCAAGTGAGTACAAATACATACTTAATTGCATCCACAGTTGTAATTGTCCCCTATACATTGTATGGACCTGTTCTCTGCGCTGGAATGTATGGATTCCATTGACTATTGGTGCTGCTGCATTGAATGTTGGATATTTGAATCTCTTCATGTTTCAAGGTAGAGTGTTTCTGGCACTGAAATCAATATTTAAAAGTAATAGTACTAAATTGGCTGGAAAAAAGTAGTGTTCCTTTGTGTGTGGGTTCCCTTATATATATTTCATTTGGCTCTAACTTATGTCACAGGAAATGCTTTTTGGATAACTAACTAAATAAAACATTCCTTGTTCCCAGATATTTTATGTATTGTTTCCTGTTAACACCAATGGCCGTTTCTTTAAATATCTAAATATCTTAATGCGTGGGTAAAAATCTGAATCTGTGGGTAGACCCTATTGTTGCAAACTTTGGGGTTGGTGATGATCAGAATTATGACTCAACCGAGATCTGCAATGTTCAGCCATGACAACGTGCATTTTACCTAAGCCATCTTGTAGATGCTTGTTTGTGAGGTTTGTATGTGATCTGCCTGCCAGCCTAAGTTGCCACCACTGGGAGCAAGTTCTGTCTGTTCTCAGCTGGTTAGGTATCTCATTTTGCGGAAAGGCAAAGACCACTGTTACTGATTTATCTGCAAGGTTACCTGATCAAACCATGAGTTACTCACGGATTTTTGTTTCAGTGAGGTGCGTGTTCCTTTCATTGCTTGGTTTAAGAAATACCTTGAAGGTCTTTAATAATTCTCTGGTATGTCCAGCTGTAGCTGGAGTCACCTTCTCTGTGAGCCATGACTAAATGCAGCTTTACTGCAGCTCTACATTTTTAATAATTCCATTCTTCATGAATTTCAATGAAAGGATTATTACCACTACAGTAACGTGAAGTGGGTTAATAACATTTCATGGGAAATGTTGATAATGATGGAGGCAAAATCATCTCTGAGGCTCTTCAAAATATATCAGCGATTCATGCCAAATCATTCTTATAAAGGCCACTGGGAGTTATAAATATTTAAATAGAAACTCCATCTAATTTTTCAAAAATCCTAAATTTTGATGGTTACTTCAAGATTCCCTTTTAAGTACTTAGCCTGAATCATTGATTACTTTCCAGCAAACTACAATATTTCATTGTAACGAGAATGTACTACATGAACGAGGACTGCCCAGATTCTTTGTTAAGGGCTGAATTTCTCCACAGCTCAGTGCAGTTGAGAGGACATGGGTCTGTGAGTGACCTACAGAAAGCAAAGACCTTTCATGCATCAATACTGAATCTATGAGGTCTGACTGCTATCACCTGGTTCCCTTAGCAACCAGGATGTCTGTGTATGCTAAGAATCTGTAAATGTTGGAATGAGTGATGTGGCAGAAGAAATTATTCCAAAGCTGATGGGCTGAAATAATGTGTCCCGGGCAGTGAAAACATTGTGTCATGAGAAGGTTGCTCAGCAACATTCCTCCTATCAGTTTAAAGAAGCTAAACTGAGACCAGCCTTCCAAACTGCAAACTGTTTACCTAAAAACCTCCTTGTTGCTCCTTTGTGTGTTCTTCATTTAGTTATAGATCAGAAATATTAAAGTAGTCTGTGTTATAAGCAGTTTTATGTTCAATTTGGAGCTATATTAATATACATATCATAAGAACTAACAGCAGGAGTAGGCCATTCGACCCCTTGAGTCTGCTACACCATTCAATAAGACCATAGATGACCTGATTATGGCCTTAACTTCACTTCCCCTGCCTTCCCACCATAACATGTGATTACCTTGTAGATCAAAATTCTGTCTAACTCAGCCTTGAATATATCCAATGACTCAACCTCCACTGCTCCCTGGGAAAGTGGATGCCAAAGACTAACAGCCTTCTGAGCAAAGAAATTCCTTCCCATCTCGGTCTTAAGTGAGAGACCTATTATGTTTAAACTATTCTAGATATCCTCACGAGGAGAAACATCCTCTCAAATCTAACCGACTGGAAAAGACCATTCCCATCCACCCAGTCACTATACGTAGAAGAATGCGAGCTGTTCTGATTAATAATGTTGTTGGAGTTCAGCAAACTTGAAAAGGCTACACTTACAGGGAAAATCGACAAGAATCAGCAGTGTTTTGTGACATTGGAGGAGCCTGAAACAGGCCTGCACCATTTCAAACATGGCAGGGCATTGGCACCATAATACAATGTTTGAGCAACCAAAGAAGCTAGCCCCAGAATTATTACTTATGAGCTGCAGCCAAGTAAATTGAATGGACAGAGAGTCGTGCCAGGCAAGCAGCAAATTCCCAACTCTTGTCATCAATTTTTATTTTAAAGGCCAGACTGGAGGATCAAACTAACAATTCATACTTCCATGGCACTTGAATGTGGGAGAAATGTATTGTCAGAATATTTCATTTTAATTTGGCCCAGCACATTCTCATAGGCTCACAGCAGAAGCAGAGTACATTTTTCAGATTAATCTGACTACGTAGTTAAATGGAGATATATGAGCAGAACAGGTTTGGAAACCTATTGGCTTATTTCATGGTCAAGTACAGCATTTACCTGGTAAGGGGAGGTGCTTATTCATACTGTGAGTAAGTATCTTGAGTTGTGGGTGCCATAGGCGAGGGAATGTTTATTGCTTATCCTAATTGAAACCAAACTATACATTGGACTGGGAAAAGCAGTTTATTGATATCCCCATTGGATAGAGTACGGAAAGTAGATAAAACTAGAAAATAGGGTGATTAAAAGTATATATTAGAACTGGTTGCAAAGGAGTACACAACAATGAGCAATTTTTGTAATCATTCCTTCCACTTTAGGTGATGCTATTTTCCAATTGCTGCCTCCCCACAGGAGTGCAACTGAGTCTGGTACTAACTCATAATAGATGTCAAATGCCCTCTGGTAACTCACCCAAATAGCTGGTCTATCTGTGTAAGCCTTGGCACTAAGTGTCAGAAGGCTACCTGGCTACAGAGAGAATCACAACTGATCACAAATTGTGTCTTCATTTAGCATTCATACCTGAACATATTCCAGAAGGAGTCATTAACAATCCAGAATGACAAGCCAGGCTTTATTTTTCCCTCTCTATTCCAGAGAGATTTAGGGCAACTGTAATCAATACCCTGCTGCCCAGGTTAAACTTAGCCAACAAAGCAGATTTTGTTGGTTTGTATGACTTAGCATCACATCACACTATCAATCTGACATTCTCAAATGAAATTTGAGTGGAGTGTTTTTTTTTAAATTGGACTATGTTGCTATTCATCATCGGTGAAGGTGCCAGGGATCGTTTCACCCAAGCACACAAAAGAAAATTGGGTTTCAGAGATCTGTAGCTAAATTTTCCACACTGTGATCTTCATCTTTTGTGATGAACTCAGTTAAAGTGAAAAAGGACGTTCAGATGGCCTTAATGTCTAGAATTTTGAAAGCAACTTATTGAGCTTGGAAAAAACAACCCATCTTTTGAAACAGTCATTAGTTAACTGTGCTTGAGTGGTTGATGACTGTTATTGACTAGTTAGTCCTTGAGATGCCAAAACAGAGAATTTTAAACATTAATCATTCGTTATTTTGGAATCTATTTATTGATTGCCTTTGTTGTGGTTCTTAGCTTTGGATACAGACAAAAGTGATTTTTTCCCTTTAAATGGTTATGTCTTGATAGCTTAAATTTGAAATTAAAGGCAATAGTCTTTTTGTTTCATTATTGGTGTTGCTAGTACTTCCTAATGTATGCAGACCAGATAATTTTCCTGGAATGATCTTTAAATGACTTTTTAATGAATTTAATGAATGGCAGCAACAATGATATCATTATTAATTCATCTGCAAAAATGCGAGGACAAACGAATGACATGTAGCATATTTGCAGCCCATATGTACAAATACAGCCAATAGAGTCACAAGGGTGTACTTAATACAAAAGCACTCTGCCACACTTTCTGCCCCCCTTCTAGCATAAAAGCTCTTTGATTATGTGGCAACCTTCTGATCTTACATGACCCAACAGATATGAGCATGGCATAATTAGAAACTTGGTTTTATGCTCCTTAATTAACATTATCTAGCTGAAACATCAGTTATATATTCCAGTTTTAACTGGAGAAGGACATTTATCTTCAATTTAATTTGACTCAGCTAGCTAGAGATGCAAAATACCCCAGTTCAGATAGGGTGACGGTTGGGCAAAAATCAAGCTTATCCATTGATTATCCAGGTGGATTTCTGGCCAGTTATAGACATGTTAGGTTTTGATATACATATCTACTGGAGGAAGATATCACAGTATTTATAATGTCAACAGAGCAATTGATAATAAAATTACCAAAGAAGAAATTACAATTCTAACCTTTCAAGATTTTGAAACTATTGTTACAATTATGAGGCTTATAAAATGGTAATGTTTTGGGACTGTGCCTTTAAATTTAAGGTAAAATGAAGGGGGTCACGTGACCTGTTCTGAAGTCTGCCTGACAGTAAGTCTGGGTGATTTGATCGTTAGAGATCAAAGGAGGCTTAGATTACTGGGAAGAAGGTCCAAAGTATTTACTTTTGGAGACAGTGGCAGAAGCCAATGTGTGTTAACAGTGGAGACTGTGAGTCACCAAAGTCCCAGATGATGAAATATGTTGGATTAGAAATATAGGAACATAGGAAATAGGAGCAGGAGTAGGCTATTCAGCCCCTCAAGCTCTGCCATTCAACTAGATCATGGCTGATCTTCTACCTTAACACCATTTTTCCGCACTATTCTTAAATTCCTTGATATCTTTGATATCTAGAAATATATCACTCTTTGCCTTGAATATGCTCAATGACTAAGCCTCTACAGCCCTCTGGGGTGGAGAATTCCAAAGACTGTAAATAGTTGAGCTTTAAACTGTCCATTTAGTTCAAAGATAAAAGAGAGTTGGGCTCTCAAGCATAGCTAATTAGCATTTCTGCCTAAATACAAAGCCCATGTGATTCATGTTGCCATGGGGAAGGATGCAGAGGAAACCATTATAAAGAACAGGTTACAGGTTTACCAAGAATATCACTGAATATCACACACACTGTTTTAAACCTCCTTGAATCTGGCGAGAGGGAGGTGCTGTGGGCCAAAAAAATCTCTATGGTTCACTGTGCAGGAATGCAGGTGGGAGCCTGCGTGCTCATATTGAAAAGACCAAATTCATGGGGAGTTAAAACAAGGTTGCAAGAGTCACCTAGCTTGGCTAGAGAGAGAGTCTCTGGGAAAAGGAAACCTGACTATGAAAGGTAGCTCTAAGATTGCAAGTTAACAAGCTGAGAAAAAAGAAAAGGAATAAAGCCTTGGGAGCTAAGAATCACTTTGATCCTAGAAAAATGAAAGGCTACATAATGGACAGTATAAACTATACCTGTGACGTGTATATTTTTGGTTTGGGTAAGAATAAGAAGATTCTCAAATTTCTCTCCATGATGGTAGTCCCTTATGCTGATTAATTTCTGAGTGAATCAGCACTGCATCTTACCAATAATAAAAACAGAGAATGTTGGAAATACTCAGTAGATCTGTGGAGAGAGAAATGCAGTTAACATCTCAGGTTGATGATATTTCATCTTATTGTTACTTTTATACTCTCTCTATGTTGGGATGGCCAGAACTGCACATGATACTCTGTCACCTAGAATCAACATTAACTCCTTGCTTTTCTTTAAATTTCATGCCTCTGGATACAAAACCAAGGATTGTATTTGTCTTTTTATGGCTTTATCTCTTTGTGTTGCCACTTACGGTAATCTGTATTGCTGCACACCAAGGTTTCTCTCTGCTGCAGGTGGACTTTTGACATGGATAGTTAAAGAAATGGCTCAGAAAATCATTCCCATTGCCAGTATCTTTGGGAATCGTTAGAAACATGAATAGTGCCCAAGAAATTAAAGATGAGCAAGATAATGTAAATTGTCGGAAGGATTTTCGGGACACCACATGCAACTGCAGGCAAATGATCCTATGGTCCAGTTTAGGTAATGTATCAGAAGGCAATCTGAAAGATTGATAATGAAACCTTGATAGTTAAGAGGTGTTGACATGGATTTGTGACATATGAACGTAGGAAGAGGAGTAGGCCATTTGGCCCATTGAGACTGCTCTGCCATTCAATTTGATCATGGCTCATCATCTACCTCAACAGCACCTTCCTGCGCTATCTCTATATCCGTTCATGTCATTGGTCTCCATAAATCTATCGATTTTTGTTTTGAACATACTCAATGACTGATCCTCCACAGCCCTCTGATGTAGAGAATTCCAAAGATTCACCACCCTCTGAATAAAGAAATTTCCTCATCTCAGTCTTAAATGGCCCTTATTCTGAGACTTGTCCCCTATTCCTAGACTCACCAGCTAGGGTCAACTTTTGTATCCATATCCACCCTGTCACGCCTGTAAGAATTTTGCAAGTTTCAATGAGGTCACCCTTCATTCTTTGGAACTCTAGGGAGTACAGACCCAGTCTCCTCCATCTCTCCTCGTAAGATAATCCCGCTATCCATAGGATTAATCTGGTGAACCTATGTTGCAAGGTGGACCTCATGCTTTGATAAGAATATCTCCCCTTACATAAGGGGACCAAAACTGTACACAGTGCTCCAGGCGAGGTCTCACCAAGGCACTGTATAGTTGCAGCAAGACATCCTTACTTTGTACTCAAATCTCCTTGTGATGAAGGCCAAATACCATTTGCCTTCCCACATGCATGCTAGCTTTTAGTGACTCATGAACAAGGACACCCAAGTCCCTTTGGACACCCACACTTCCCAACCTATCACCATTTAGAAAATACACTGCATTCTTGTTTTTCTACCAAAGTGAATAACTTCACACTTCTTTACATTATATTTCATCTGCCATGTTCTAGCCCATTCACTTAGCCTGTCCACATCCTCTGGGCCCCCTTGCATCCTCCTCACAATGTATGGAGTTTGGAGTCATCAGCAAATTTGGAAATATTACAATTGGTCCCCACATCCAAATCATTTATATAGATTGTGAACAGCTGTAGACCTAGGATGGATCCTTGCAGTACCCCACTAGTAACAGCCTGCCATCCTGAGAATGACCTATTTATTACTACTCTCTGCTTTCTGTCTGATAAACAATTCTTGATCCATACTAACATATTTTTTCCCAAACCCATGTGCTGTAATTTTATTTACTAACCTGTGTGGTACCTTATCAAAAGCCTCCTGAAAAATCCAAATACGCCACTGATTCTCCTTTATCAATGCTACAAGTAATATCCTCAAAAAACTCCAACAAGTTTGTCAAACATTATTTCTCTTTCATAAATCCATGTTGACTCTGCCCAATTGTACTATTCTTTTCTAAAGATCCAATTATCACATCCTTTATAATAGATTCTAACATTTTAACATCTAACTACTGTCATCGGGCTAACAGGTCTGTAATTCTCCATCCAAATGCAACAAGAACTGGACAATATTCAGTCTTGGGCTAACAAGTGACAAGTAACATTCATGCCACACAAGTGCCAGGCAATGATTATCTCCAACAAGAGAGAATCTAACCTTCACCCCTTGACATTCAATGGCATTACCATCGCTGAATCCCTCAATATCAACTTCCTGGGGGGTTACCATTGACCAGCAACTGAACTAAACAAGCTATATAAATAAGGTAGCTACATTAGCAGGACAGAGGCTAGGAATTCTGTGGCACGTAACCCATCTCCTGACTCTCCAAAGCCTGTTGTCCATCTACAAGGTACAAGTCAGGAGAGTGATAGAATATGCTCCACTTGCCCGGGTGGGTGCAGCTCCCACAGCATTTAAAAAGTTTGACACCGTCCAGGACAAAGCAGCTCACTTGATTAGAACCCCATCTACAAGCATTCACCCCCTCCATCAGCAATGAACAGTGGCAGCAGTGTGTACCATCTACAAGATGCACTGCAGGAACTCACCAGGTGTCCTTGGATAGCGCCTTCAAAACCCATGACCACCGCCATCTAGAAGGACAAGGGCAGCAGATACATGGGAATACCATGACCTGCAAGTTCCCCTTCAAGCCACTCACCATCCTGACTTGGAAATATATCGCTGCTCCTTCACTGTCGCTGAGTCAAATCCTGGAACTCCCTCCCTAACAGCACAGAATCTATTGAATTTTGAAACCACCAATGCATCCACTGTCTTTGTAGCCACCACCTTCAACCCACCTCCTTCAACACTCTGGGATGTAACTCATCTGGTTCAGGGGATTTATCAACCTTTAATCCAGTTAACTTTTCAAGTACGATCTCTTTACTAATACCAATTTATTTTAGTTCCTCAGTTTCACAAGTCCCTTGGCCACCTAGTATTTCTGGGAGATTTTCTGTATCTTCTTCCATGAAGACTGACACAAAGCAACTGTTAGTTTCTCTGCCATTTCTCTGTTCTCCACTATAATTCCCCTGTCTCTGCCTGTAATGGGCCCACATTTGTCCTAGCTAATCTTTTCTTTTCACATAACTAAAGAAGCTTTTACAGTCTGCCTTTATGTTCCTCAGTCCCACCACTTTTTCTAGTACCCTTATAAGCCACTTCCACTGATTTAATGCAAACTCCCTTTGTTAACCATGGTTGATTTATCTTTCCCTTTGTGTGTTTGTGCCTTAGAGGAATGTATATCTGTTGTAGATTGTATAGTATTACTTGAAATACTAGCCATTTGCCATACTGTCGAATTTTTTAGTTTATTATCCCAATCCACCATAGCCAACTTGTCCTTCATGCCTTCATAATTCAATTTCCTCAGATTTAAGACCCTAGTTTCAGAATGAATTATGTTGCATTCAAACTTAATGCAAAATTCTTTCATGTTATGGTCACTATTTCCCAAAGGCTCCTTTACAGCAAGGTTATTAATTTGTCCTTTCTCATTACACAAAACTAAATCCAAAATAGCCCAATCCCTAGTTGGCCCATCAACGTACTGCTCCAGAAACCCATCTTGTACAGGCTCCAGGAATTCATCCTCCACAACATTAATGCTGATTTGGTTAATCTAGTCTATGTGCAAATTGAAGTCACTCATTATTACTGGATTACCCACATACATGCACCTCTAATCCCCTGATTTATACTGTGCCCAATATTACTACTACAGTTTGGTGACCTGTAAACAACTCCTACCAATGTCTGCTGCCCCTTGCTGTTTCTTAGCTCCACCCAAACTGATTCTACATCTTGATCCTCTCTTACCAATGTGCTGATCTTGTCCCTTATTAAGAGTGCTACTCCATCTCCTCTTCTATTTGCCTATCCCTCTTAAATGCCGAATAGCCTTGGATATTCAATTCCCAATCTCGGTCACCCTGTAGCCACATCTCCGTAATGGCAATTAAATCACACCCATTTGCCTCAATTTGAGCATTCAAATCATCAAACTTTTTGCAAATGTTACGTGCATTCAGATAGGAAGCTTTTAACTATGCTTTTTTAAGTTTATCTCTATTCTGACTGTATTTGATGCTTGCCTATACTTTGTCTTCTATTTCTGCTTTCTACTTTTCTACTTGCCTTTACCAATTTTGCTTCCCTTGAATCTGAGCTCCCTCTAAGGCTCCTATCTCCCTGCCAATCTAGTTTAAACCCTTCCCAACAGTCTTCCTTCACAAATTTATTGAAATTCTCCAAGCAAATTATATTGACAACGGAATTCTAGTTAGACTCCAGTAAGGCTTTTGATGCCATACCCTTCAAGCCTGTGCAATTGGTCCATAGGTAGGAAGTTGTGCAATAGGAGACAAGCTTCTCACTGGAGACTAGTTTGAAAATTTGCTCCGCTGGGTAAAACAATGTGTGATTGTGAATAAAATTATATTAATGTGACAAAGGGACACTAATTGAGTCCAGTGCTGGAACCGCAGTAAGTTTGTTAGGAAACACTTCTCTTTCATAAGTTTACACTGCCTGCTGCTTGCCATGCCACATCTATCTAGGTGCCATATGGATCAATGATGAGGCAATTGAAGTTTACAGTGCATATAAATAATATGGAGCTAGGGCCAGAAACATGGAGTTAGGTTGCAGATCAGCGATGATCTTATTTAATAGCATAACTTGAGGGCTTCCAGAACTAAGGTGTAGAAATTACCCTGTTCACCTAGGAATTGCTTATGTTTAAGAATACCCAAGGGTAAGATTTAATTTCTTTCTCGTTCATCTCATCTTCCATGTTTAGAAGAGGTAGTCCAGTATCTAGCCATGGTTTGATCCGCCCATGATTGTCCACATACTTTGAATATAAAGCACAGTAGCTCTTGGGCCTTGTGGTGCATACTGTGTCTTTTATTTATTCTTTCATGGGACATTAGCTTTGCTGGCTGGGCCAGCATTTATTGCCCATCCCCAGTTGCCCTTGAGAAGGTGGTGGTGAGCTGCCTTCTTGAACTGCTGCCGTCCATGTGCTGTAAGTACACCCACAGTGCTGTTAGGGAGGGAGTTCCAGGATTTTGACCCAGCGACAGTGAAGGGATGGCAATATATTTCCAAGCCTTGCCAATGCCATTATATGAATCTGGAATGGGTGATAAAGCAATCCCTGCTGTTGTGTCAAGCAGTTTGCAGTGAATAAGAAGGAGCAGGTAATACAAGCCACATAATTAGTGAATGGACTTAGGGTTCTGAAGAAAAGCTAATCTGGAATGACTATTTAAAAATGACAAACCTGGCAATCAGTATTGCTGTGGCTGCATTCTATTTGTAATATTTGCAGGGGATTAAAGGAAAAAAGATCTTTGATGTCATGCTTCTTTGCCACTCTGATCTCTTCCACACAATACAGAGAATTTGCAACTGTAATTTTTTTGTGTATTCCTATTCAATCCACTGGTAAGACAAAAAGAAACAAAGGATTTATTTTCAGTCAGTGTTTGTCGGAGTTTGTAGCTGAAGTACGGCAACTGTATAATGCGGCTTTGCTTGTGTTCAGGACAGGCACCCACTAGTTTAATCAGAATCTATAACTTATGCAGGAGGAGCAACTGATGTCTGCTCGTGAGTCATAACAAAAAGACAGGCGTTTGAATTTCTTTTTCACTTTCAGTCAATGTATCGAACCCGCTACAAAAACCATCAGGATGGTTTGCAGATTAACTTAATGGGACGGCGTCATTGGAAATTCCTGACAAGCCAGAAAATTTCCTCACATGAACAGCAGATACATTACAGAAGGGGTAAATATGTGCACAAGTGCACGTCCATGGGAGGAAATTAGGAAGCCCGACCAAGAACTTGTTCAGTGATAAGATGGGCTTTGAGGCTTTTAAAGGAGGAGAAAGAATTTGGGAGGCAGAAGGATTCATGGAGAGAGTTCCAGTGAGCGCTACTGAGGTTCTGCCAACAATGATAGGTTGAAGAAGGTGTGAGGACGGAGAAGGCAGAAAAGGCCAGAGTTGGGGGATCAATTTATGTCAGAGGTTTTTTGAGGCTGAGGCATGTCGCAGATATTGAGTGAAGTGAAGCATTGATGGAATTTGGTAATGATAATGAGACTTTTAAATTCAATTCACCAGGAGTTAGGGAACCAATGCCAGTCAGCAAGGATAAGGATGATGGACAAGCAGACCATATTGCAGGGCAGCATACAAGGCTGCTAGGCTTTGGAACTTGGAGTTGCTCAAGGGTAAATGATGAGAGGCCAAGATTAGACAGTTAAAGACATTGATGGTTGAGGTGACAAAGGTATGGTTAATTCTTTCAGAAACAATAGGACTGGGGTGTATAAGTGTGCTGTCTGGGTAATGAGTACATTGTTCGTTTTGAAGCTTGGGGCTGATAGAACTGAAATCAGATGGGATCAGTCCCCTATATTGTGAGGCTGAGAAGCAGAAGGGATCACAGGCACAAAAAATGAATTTCTGAGACTGCCCAGTGCAGTGTTAACATTGTGAAGAAACTGGAATTCTGACTGAAGGGAATTAAAGGGGAACTTTGGAAGTGTTTGGGTATGAAAATGAATGACATTACAGGGCTTTAAGGAGGGTTTTCATTAGAGTGGCTTGAACTTGAGCTCTTTGAAGGAATGGATTAAGATGAGAATAATTTTGCAAAGGAGGGGATTGGTACCTAGGTAGGGGGCACCATTACCCAGTTCAGCAAGCATGGGGCCAGCAGAAGTAATTGAATGGTCAGAGCTAACTAGAGAAGGGATCGGGAAAACAAGAGTTGGATCTCAGCAAGGAAATCAGCTTGGAGAGAATACTGATTGATTTTCTTCCATCTATGTTGTAGGAGATTGGGGCTGAGTGAGCAAGAAACTGAGGGGGGGTCAAAAACAAAGGGCGAGGGAAGGGAGATGGAGTTGAGGCAATTGGATGGATTTCCTCAACCTTGGAAACAAGTCCTTGAGGTTTATGCATGTGACATGAGAGATGAGGAATTGGAATTCGAAGAGGATGTGATTAGTCATAGAATAAAGAATCCTTGGTTTCCCCTTGCCCCTCTAGAGTCGAAGGAAAATTTGGCTAAGGAGCCAGGAGTGCACATTCAGCCTCCAGGGGAGCCACCTTTGGGAGTACAGGTGCAGGCACTAGGGGTGCAGGGCCAAGAGGTAGCCCAAGGTGGAAGGGGCCCAGAAGACGCCACTATCCTGCTGCCAGGGTTTACAGGCGGCGAAGCAGCTACCTCAATATGTCTGAGGTGCAGTGCCGAAAGAGGCTCCAGCCGTCAAGGGAGACAGTCAACTATGTCTGTCAGATGATTGGTCCTGAGCTCTCCCCTAACTGTGTGGGTGGACACCCCATGCCAGTGGCTCTGAAGGTCACAGCTTCCCTCAACTTCTATGCCTCTGGCTCCTTCCAGGGCTCGGTGGGTGATCTTTGCTGTGTTTCCCAATCAGCTGTCCACACTTGTGTGAAGCAGGTTACAGGCGCACTGTTCAGATGGGCATTGACCTTCACCCACTTCTGCTGTGACCAGGCAAGTCAGACACAGCGAGCCAGTGGCTTCGCGGCCATTGCTGGCTTCCCCTGCATCCAGGGTGCTATAGACTGTACACATGTGGCCATCAAGGCGCCAGTAAGTGAGCCCAGTGCCTTCATCAACAGGAAGGGCTTCCACTCCATGAATGTGCAGATAGTGTGTGATCACAGGATGCTGTTTCTACACGTCTGTGCGAGGTACCCTGGCAGCTCCCACGATGCCTACATCCTCAGACACTCCCAGGTTCTGGGGCTCTTCAGTGCTCTGGCTCGGCTGGATAGTTGGCTGCTGGGCGACAGGAGCTATCCTCTGCCAAGATGGCTCATGACGCCTCTCCACTGTCCAATATCAGAAGCTGAGCAGCACTACAATAGGAGCCAGGGCTCCACAAGGGCTGTGGTGGAGAGAACCATCAGTCTTCTCAAGATGCGCTTCCGATGCCAAGACTGCTCAGGGGCGCACACCAGTACCCCCCAGGTCGTGTCTCTATGATAGTGGTTGCATGCTGCACTCTCCACAATCTTGCACTGGAAAGGGGGGTTGCATTGGACGATGAAGACTTTGATGCATTGTCTGTGGCTGCACACGATGAGTCCAGCACTGATTCTGATGATGATCATGCACAGGGAATGCTGAGGGGGTAGACACTGACCTGGGACTACACCAAGGAGACAGGGAAACCTGGGAGGCTTTAATCCAAAGAACCTTTAGCTAGCTCCACACAAATGGATCAGCAGGACGAGCCTTGCCTGGCGCTTCTATACTCGACACCTAAGTGCAAAACCTGCCAGGTCATCAGCAGGAACTAAGGGCCTTGTACATAAATTTGAATGTCCAAACAAACACTCATGACACTTCTCTTAAACATACACATGCAGAACAAATGAGCCACCCTCAGCCATGGTCACACATCTGAACTTTCATTTTCAAATCAGATGTTCTCACAATTATTAAACAACACTTTTAGCAAGCAAAAAGAAATTGCAAGGACCTAATCTCGGGCCAACACAAAAGCACCAGTGAGAAACCGGCGGTATGCCTAATGTGCCTTACGTTTCTGTTTCTGGGTGCTACGTCTTGGTGCTGCCCTATCGCTCTGAGTGGGATCTGAGCCAGCCTACTGACTCTGCTGTCCTGTTGGCCTCGATGACCTTGGCGGTCGTCCCCTTGCCCGTGGAGCCTGTGCTGGCCCCACCTGGGAGAGATCTGCCAGTTCCACCGCTGGCATCTCCCCAGTCGTCACAGTCTCACCAGATGCTACGGTCACTGGGAGAGGAGCGGAGGAGCTGGTGCCCTCATTTGGAGTGCCCTGAGAGGAGCCCACAGAGATGATAGGCAGCTGCTGCACCGATGTGAGGTTGCCTTGGATCTCCCTGCTCACCGTGGATGGATGGGCATCGAGCTGGGAAGCTTGAAGCCCACACCATCTCCCACACTGGCACTGACCAGCTGTGGCCCTTGGCGCTGTGAGGGCTTGCAGGTCAGAGCTCAACCCAAGGAGGACCTGATAGTTCTTCTGGAGGTGCCTCTCCACAAGAGTCGCCACTCTCTCCATGGAGGAAGCATGGCGCTCTGCCATGAGGCTCATTGCATCAGTGATGCTCCGCGTGGACTTCTCCACCACAGACACCAAGCCAAGCATAGCCTCAGATGCTCCCGCACACCCGGCTGCTTTTCCTGCAGCTGCTGTGATGTGGATGACTCCAGAGGCACATCATCAGGCACCGACTGACCATGTGCCTGGTCCCCTGCAGTCCTCCGACTGCTGGCACGATCGGCATTCTGTCTCTGCCAGCTCCTCTAGCTAATGTGAAGTACCCTCAGCACTGTGCCCCAGGACACTAGCCGATGTTCCAATGCCCACCGAGGTGCCTGTATCTGCTCTGGTGCCCACCTTGCAGAAATGGTGTGATGCTGGTGAGACTTGAGGGCCCTCAGGTGTGAGAGGGGGCATCTGCAGTTCCTCCTGCCGGCCATGCTCTGATAATGCTGAAATGAACAACATGGACAGTGGATCAGTTAGCATGCACACACTGACACACTTCTTCCCTGTCCCCCTGACTCATTATGCGCTCAACCTTCCAGAACCAATGGACACGGACATTGGTGGGGTAGTAAATAGTGAGGAGGAGCCTTACAATACAGGAGGATATAGACGGGCTGGTCAGGTGGGCTGTTGAGTGCCAAAAAGAATTTAATGTGGATAAGTGTGAGGTGATTCACCTAGGCAGGACAAACAAGGCATGGGAATACATAATGAATGGTAGGACCATGGGAAGTAACGAGGATCAGAGGGATCTTGGTTGCATGTCGACTGGTCCCTTAAGATAGCGGGACAGGTACATAATGTGTTTAAGAAGGCATATGGTGTACTTGCCTTTATTAGCCAAGGCATAGGATATAGGAGCAGGGAGGTAATGGTCAAACTGAAGAAAACGCTGCTTAGGCCACAGCTTCAGTATTGCGTGCGGTTCTGAAATGCGCTTTATGGGAGGGATGTGATTGCAATGGAGAGTGTGACATTCCTTAGGAGACATTCACTGTATGGGCAGTAATTTGGAAAGTTATCCTTCAAAACCCTATGCATTATGCATCCAGCTGTGAATATTCAAGCAGGAATAGCATTGTTGCAAAGGTACAAATAAGTGTCCTTAAATGAACATTTGCTTCAGATGGCCTCTTTCGATTATGTGAACATTTGTGGTTCTGTTTTGGACTCCTGCTGTTCCACATATCCCAGTGCTACAGTGACTTTCGTAGTCCTGCCTGACACTAGTTTCTTTTTAAGAGAAGTTGATTGTGGTGAATGTTTGCGGATTAATAATTTAGGAATGGAGATGTAATAATATGAAAAAGTAAAATACAGAAAAAAAGTAGTCAACATGAAAAGCAAATGCATTAATTTAGATCAAAGTCTTTGTGCCTTTTAGATGTTAACTGACCTGCTGTTCATGAAGAGCACTTACTGCATTTGTAAAAAAAAATGTTGTAATTTACAGCGGTGTCTCTGATAGTTTTGACATGTTGCATATCTATTTGTGACTTTGTCAATGATACCCAATCTGGCCCCATGTCAGCCTGGCAAAGTGCTCAACGTTAATTTTTACCGACCAGCTGTTTGATACTTTAATCTGTTTTTACCTTTGTCATTAAAAAAGGAACAAGCATTCATTTAATTACATTCAGACAATTGCAATTAGTTTAAAATATTTATCATATTCTGTTATCTCTGTAATTATTTCCTGCAAATAATTAATTAGTGAAGATAATTGCCAAGTCTGACAATGAAGCACTTTAATTAGCAATGCTAGCTGCTATTATTTTTTTCTACAAAAGTGAGAAGTGATAGTGCATTATAAATTACTGACGTGGTCAGAGGTCAGTGTGAGTAATTGCTTTTTCTAATTAGAAATGTTGAAGGTAAAGAGAGTATATATTATATTTGGATCTCCTGGCACAAGGTACATTGGGTATTGACACACATATCCTGTGTGGCCAGCAGATGCAAAGCTTTGGATGATGAGGCAAACAGTTCAGATCTCAACAGGGTCATACTTAGTTCAATATGTTCTGAAAATTCAGTTGAAGAACTTCTATTTTGGCCAGTTGGGAATAATGTTCCCCATATTTGTTTCATTTCTGCAATCCTCCCTGTGGGGGCAACTTCTACAGTCCTTGTCCCCAACAGTGTGACCGAGCTTGAAAACCTGTCATGTTGGGAATCATTAGTGTCAGCCACTTTATATTGCACCACATTTTAGGACAACCCATTCAGCTTGAAGTTAAAAACAGAGATGTATAAATCTTCAATAATGTCCAACCGGAGGACGGTTAAAAAGAGCAGTTAGATGGTCTATTAATATTGGCTTGGGAAGATATCACAGCCTGGCAGGTTTGGAAGAGTCTGCAAAATTGCTGTAGCAAATAGAAAATGTCCAATCTGTCCCAGTAAAAATTTACTTTAAGGGTGAAAAGAAAATAAAGAGTTGAGCTAAAGTCATGCAAACTAATCAACTGAAATGATACATTTTGTGCTTTTTTGGGGATAAATTTCCAATACCAATTAATATTCAAATGTAATTTATTTTATCTCAAAATTATTTCTGGCAATCTGCAATATGAGTCAATGAAAGGGATGGAAGATATTGATGAAGGAAGTGTACGTTATTACAAGGGCAGTACTGCCCCTGTTAAACCATTACTCTTCCATTAGTCATTATCACTTCAGATAGACTCCTACCTTTCAGAATAGTCCATTGGAGAGGAGGAGAGATTCTTCAGTATCATTTAGCAGACTGAGGGTTTATGGAAATTCATTCTGGATGTGAAGGGTCTCATGGCCTACTTTCCACAGCTTCAGTGGAAGCTTCTTTGTCAGTCTGCTCAATAGGCTAATCACTAGTTACTTTGACATTGATAATCTATTTTTTCTCCTGTTGTCACTGGTCTCCAAATGCATCATATCAGTTGTAAGGCAACCAGCTCACAGGTCACCACTGAATCCACTTTGAAACTCGCTGCCAGTCCTTACCTGGTCTGGCCAACATGTGACTCCATACGCACTACAATGTGGTTGACTCTTAAATGCTCTCTGAAATGGCCTAGCAAGCCACTCAGTTATATAAAACCACTATAAAGGACTACTTACGTGCCAAATAGCATAAGCAGCAAGCGCTATCCAGAGCTAAGCAATCCCACAGCTGAGTCAGAGCTGTCACGAAAATATAATAATATAAAGTTATTGTAAAGTTAGGTTAATAGTGTGGTTTGGATTAGTTTCTCTGTGTGGATGTGTGAGGGTGGGGATTTAATTGAATTGGAGGCAGCAGGTCTGAAGCTTTTGAGTTATTATAGGGAAGCTAGGCTTGAAATGCTAACTAGGTAAACATGGCTGAAGTTTTAGAATGTGAGGTGTGAGGAACATTTGCATTTTTGGATAAATTAGGTTAGTTTGAATTTCAAAGAGATGGTAAGATGTTACACCTAGCCATAAGAAGCTAAGCCAAACAGTGTGGTTATTCTTCCCAAAGGTTACTGGTAATATGAATACTATGAAAACTTTATATTATGAGAAAAGTAAAGTTGCAAAGACATATTGGAACAATGGAATTTACATTAAAAAGGGAGAAACATAAATAAAGGAGATGAGGTTATGTGTAAGAGGGAAGGAATCCTATGATCTAACAAGTGTAAAAAGCCTCCAGCCTCAATGCATCAAGCTGCTGCCCACAGAAACCGAAGCTAAGAAAACTCACTTTGAATATCACTATCCAGGATATTATGTACTTTGCATGGGCCAGTTTAACTCTATTTGTTTTACTGGTGCCTTAACGGAGGTATAACTGGGAGTCAGATTAATTAGGGGAATTAGGAGTAGGGAATTGTAGATGTAATTTGTCAACCTATGTATGTGCTTAAAATCTTTCCTTTTATTAATAAATGTTTAGTTTTGTAAAAAAAACCTCTAAGTCTCAGTGGCCTTACCACTACTGAATTCAAGACATGCATCTCAAAATAAAATACAAATTGCAAAACAATTGTGGCAGCTGTTTCAAGTTTCCCTCTGGGATTTAAGCAGCTCAGCATTTACCATCCACGGTGCCATAACAAAATTGGACGCTGTTTGCAGGATATATTTGAAATTCCTTAATTGGTTTGGAGTTGGTATATCTTAAGATTACAAGTACGACAAGTACTTTGAGTTCAGTAATTGGTGTGAGGTTTTTTTTTAAGTGGCGAGACTACAACGTGGTTTTGGCAGTTGCTAAGGCTTGTCTGGGAGTTGAAATTATAACTTTGGTTGGTTTAAAAAAGGTAAATAAAGCTAAGTTAATGGAATTGGCAGATAAGTTACAATTAAGATTACCTGCAGGGTTAAGGAAAACAGACATAGTTGAACTTATAGCACAGTATTTGAAATTGGAAGGAATACTCAAGAGACCAAGTTCTCCAAGGGGTGGATCATCGGAATGGGCTCAAATTCAGTTGCAAATGAAAAAAAAATGGAACTAGAGGCAGCAGAGAAAGAAAAGGCAGAGAAAGAAAAAAGGAAAGGAAAGAGGAAGGGCATTCTCCAAAGGAACAGGCAGAAAGGCAGGAGAATGAAAGAAAACAGGAAAGGGAGTTAGAATTGGTGAGGCTAGAAAAGGAGGAAAGACAAAAAGGGAGAGACAGAGAGTTCCAGATTAAAATGCTGGCAGTTAAAAAAGAGACACCAAAAGGTGATGAAGGACTTATTTCCAGATCAGAACCAGTAGAGAGATGTTTAAATTTATACAAGCTCTTCCAAAGTTTGAAGAAATAGATGTTGAAGCATTCTTTATTTCCTTTGAGAAGATAGCTAAACAGATGAAATAGCCACAGGAAAACTAGACATTGTTGTTACAATCCAGGTTGGTTGGTAGAGCACATGAGGTTAATGCTTCATTGTCAGGAGAGGTATCGGTAAATTATGATGTTGTAAAAAAGGTTATTTTGAGTGCAAAAGAGTTGGTTCCTGAGACAGACATGCAGAAATTTAGGAATATGAGAAAACAGCCTGGGCAAACTTATATTGAGTTTGATAGAGTAAAACAAAGTAATTTTGAGTGGTGGATATTGGCATTAAAGATAGATATGACATATGCAGCTCTTCGAGAGGTAATTCTTTTCGAAGAATTTAAAAGTTCAATCCCTTCATTAGTGAGAACTCAGGTGGAGGAACATAGCTGATGATTATGAGTTAGTTTCACAGAACTAAACCTTCTTTTCATCACCCTTTTAAATCTGAGAAGGATAGAAAGTTAGAAGGTAAAAGGAAGGTGGGTAGTCAGGGAAGAGAAGGAGTAGATGGAAATTCCCGGGAAGTTTTTCCTCAGGATAAAAGGTGCTGAGGGTAGAAGTGACACTCGAAAATTGAGGCGTTTTCATTAGAATAAAGTTGGACACATGAAGTCAGTGTGTTGGAAATTATTAGGAAAATCCGTTGGGATTATTGGGGTGCAGAAAAGCTCTGGAAGTAAAAGTACTGTGGGTTCTGAGGTTCAGGCTGGAAAAACCAGCGGCTTGTGTGCGGGTAAAACAGGAAGAATCAATGATAGGTAAAGAGGTGGGAATATGTTCACAATTTACCCGAGGGAGTTCTGAGGAGCAGGTTGCAGAAATGTTTATACAATGTAAATGTTTACCTATTCAACATGTACACATGGAAAGATTTAAAGATGTTAAAACCTTAAGAGACACAGGGGCTAGCCAACCCTTAATGCTGTGGCATAGTGATATTTATTGCCAAGAGGGAGTATTGCAGGAACAGTAGATAATAAGTAGGGTTCATGGAGATACTATACCTATTACATTGTGGAAGGTAAATTTAAAGAGTAAGTGGAAAATGCGTGAAGTGGTTGTTTGAGTAGTGGCAAAATTGCCCATTGCAAGGGTTCAATTTATTTTAGGTAATAATACAGCTGGGCCACAGATGTGAGTGATGCCTTTGGTAGTTGAGCAGCCTGTAGAGGTGTCTTCAACAGAAGTGTTGCTGAGAGAGCATCCTGGATTGTTTCCAGATTATGTGGTAACAAGATCACAGACTCACAAGTTGAAACAAGAAGAACAGGAAGTTCAAAGGCATGGAGAAGTGTGGAAATCCAATTAGCGGCCACTGTTTTTGATAAGATTGTTCAGAAAGAAAGAATAGAGGATCACACAGCTGCGGCATTTAGCTTAAGTCATTTGGAAGAGCTACAGAAAAAGGATATGCAAATGAGACAGTTATATCAAGCATCTTACTCAGAAACAGAGGTGGAATGTATTCCAGAATATTATTACCTTAAGGGTAATGTTTTAATGAAAAAATGGTGGTCTCATCAAATCTCAGCAAATTAAAGCTGGAAGGAAGTGCATCAGATTGTTATACCATTTAGATATAGAAATGAGATTCTGAGAATTGCTCATGAAATTCCAATAGGGGAACATTTAGGATTTAGAAAGACACAGGCAAAAACACAAAAATATTTTTATTGGCCTGGATTGCATTGCAATGTAGTCAAAATCTGTAGACCATGTCACACATGTCAGGTGATAGGGAAACCACAAGCAGAGATTAAGTTGGCACCTTTAATTACAATTCCAGCGTTTGAAGAACCTTTTACTAGGGTTCTGATTGATTGTGTAGGAACCCTCCCTAAGACTAAAAGTGGAAATCAGTACTTACTGACAATAATGGATATATCTACAGGGTTTCCTGAAGCAATGCCTTTGAGAAATTTTACAGCAAAGAGAATTGAGGAATTGTGGAAGAGTTGACTAAATATTTTACAAGATATTTTTTACCTAACGAAATACAATCAGATTAGGGTTCAATTGTTATGGCACAGCTGTTTAAGAAAGTAATGAACAGTTTGGGGATAAAACAGTTTAAGTCAACAGCTTACCATTTTGAGTCACAAGGGACTTTGGAAAGATGGCGTCAAATTTTAAAAGCTATGATGTGGGCGTATAGTCAGGTCTATCCACAGGATTGGGATAGGGTAATTACATTCTTGTTATTTGCTATTAGGATGGTCCTAATGCATCAACTGGTTTTAGTCCTTTCGAACTAGTTAATGGTATGAGGTAAGGGGACCACTGAAATTGATTCATGAGAAATTGGTGGGTCAAAATTCAGAAACTACTCTCCTGGATTATGTATCCAACTTCAGAGAAAGATTGGAGAGAGCACGTGAGTTGGCTAGGCAACATTTAAAGATATCACAGCAAGTGACTAAAGTGAAGGCAGACAGGAAAGCTGCAGCTCATAGTTTTTTTTTGCTGGGAAAAAATTGCTAATGCGTTTACCAGTACTGGGTGACTCGTTAAAGGCAAGGTTTAATGGGCCTTACAGGATTGAAAAGAAACTGAGTGAAGTAAATTATTTAATAGCTACTCCAGATGGAAGAAAGAAGCAGGGGTGTGTCATGTAGATATGCTTAAAAGGCACTTTGATAGGGAAGAAGACCAAAAGGTGGTATTAGAGGTGAAAGATAAAGAGAAAGTGGTAGAAATGAAGGATTCTGAAATTGATTTTCCTCTCATCAAATTTGATAATGAAAGGATAATTGACAATTTAAATAATATTGAGTTACCTTCCAGACAAGTGTCAAAGTGATTTGGAGAAGCTATTGCAGTCACACAAAGCTTTTTGTGGGAATAAGCTGGGAAAACAAATTCAGCTACACATGGGGCAACATTTTCCCCCCATCAGGTTGGGGGGGGGTGGGGGGGGGAAATGTGCAGGAGTGGGCGTGGGCAGCAGGTTCAGGATCAGCGCCCCTGGTTGGGGCCGCACCGCCATTTTACGTGGGTGGGTCAACTAAGGCCCACCCAGCATGACGTGTGCCAGGAAAGACTATGCGCTCCCTGTGTGGGTGGGGGGGGGGAGATTCCCTGAGCTGGGAGTGCGCTCTTTCACGTGCATGGCAAAGTGCTGCCTCACGGAGATCAGCTCAGATTTGAAACATTAAATAGAGAATTTGAAACATTAAATAAAGATGAGAAAAAAAAAAATTGCTGCCATGTCCCCTCATATGACACTGTCACGAGTTGGGACATGTCCATAACTTTTATTTTAAAAAAGTCCGAAATTTTTAAATCCCTCATGAAACCTCATTCCGCCTGTGGATGAAGTTTCATGTTTTGGGCTCCCAGCCTGCCAGCCAACCGAAAGGTTGGATGGGGCAGGTCCATTAGTGATTTCAATTACTTTTTAAGTGGCCTTAATAGGCCGTTGACAGGTTGGTGGGCGTGCAGCCGATTCGGGTGTGCGCTTGCCAACCTGAAAATGTAAATGATGTGGGCTGACATCGGGACACCCACCCGACGTCACCCCGCGTCACTTTACGCATCAGCGAGTCGGCCCCGCCCCTCACTCACCAACCGGAAGATGCAGCCCATGATCTATGTGTTGAAGTTTGATCTTTGATAAGGCAAAATTCTTGTAGATTAAATCCGGCGAAGTTATCACAAGTACAGAAAGAAATTGAACTCATGCTTCAAAATCATATCGTTGAGTCTCGTTGAGTCTAGTTGCAGTAACTGGAGTTTGCCAATTATGCTGCTACCGAAACCGGTTGGCACTAAAACTGTCGGCGGGATTTTCTGCACCCACCTGCTGCTGCAATCTTCTGGTCCCGCTGCAAGTCAGTGGACTTCTGGCTGGGGCACCGCCCGTGGCGGGTTCCACCCGCGATGGGGCCGGAAAATCCTGGCCTGCGAGTGGACTATCGAAAGGTGAATGCAGTGACCAAAGTGGATTCATATTGTATACCATGGTTGGAAGATTGCATTGAGAAAGTCGGACAATCAAAATTTATCACAAAAAATTGACGAATTAAGAGAATATTGGCAAGTAAGTTTTCAGAGAGAGAAAAGGGGATATCGGCTTTTGTGACGCTAAATGGACTATATCAGTTTCATGCCATTTGATATGAAAAATGCATCTACAACACTTCAAAGACTAACAAACAAAGTAATTACAGGACTGAGCAACTGTGCTGTTTATATTGACGACTTGATAGTTTTCAGTCAAACATGGGAGAAGCATTTACAAAATGTGGAAGAATTATTTAATCGATTACAAGAAGCTACTTTGGTAATGAACTTGGCTAAAAGTGAATTTGCAAAAGCGCAAGTTATATATCTAGGCCATACCATTGGAAATGGCAAGGTGGCTCTGAGAGATGTGAATGTCAAGGTTATTGTGGACTTATCTGTGCCTACCACAAAACGAGAAGTTTTGAGATTTCTGGGTATTAGTGGGTTTTGTTGGAAATTTGTACCAAATTTTAGCCAAGTGGTTGCTCCATTGACTAAACAATTAAAAAAGAACAAGAAGTTTCAATGGACACAGGAGTGTCAGAAGGCATTTGATAGTTTGAAAACTTTATTGACAATGCCACTAGTTTTGACAGTACCCAACTATGCCGAGCAATCTAAGTTGGTTGTTTACGCAAGCAATATAGGCATTGGGGCCATATTGTTAGAAGAAGATGACACTGGAATTGAGAGACCAATAAGGTGTTATTCATGGAAGTTGAATATACAACAGAGGAGATATTCAATGGTTGAAAAGGAGACTCTGGGTCTGGTGTTAGCATTGCAGCATTTTGAGATTTATGTTGCAAATAATTAATCAGGAACAGTTGTCTATATGGACCACAATTCTTTAAAGTTTCTGGACAAATTTTGGGACAGAAGTGCAAAGCTATTAAGATGGAGTTTATAACTGAAACCATTTAACCCACAAATTTTACATGTGACGGGATGAGAAAATCTAATTGCAGATGAATTGTTAAGAGTTTGACGCTCAAAAGGGAAAATTGGACATTTAAAAAACCTGGACCCTGGGCTGGAATGATTTCTGTTGATACGAAGAATTTGCACATATATTGTTATATTAATACGTGCATCTTTAATGTAACGGTGTGAGTATATCGATAAGTATAGGAGGTAGTGTAAGATAGTTTAAGAAAATGAAGCCACCTTTTTAAATTGTGACAGTTCATTTTCTGGGAAGGAATTGGGGGGGGGGGGTGGTGTCATGAAAATATAATAATTCTCAAAATGTTATTGTGATTTATTGTAAAGGTAGGTTAATAGTGTGGTTTGGATTAGTTTCTCTGTATGGATGTGTGAGGGGGGGGGATTTAATTGAATTGGAGGCAGTTGGTCTGAAGCTGTTGAGTTATCAAAGGGAAGCTCAGTTTGAAATGCTAAATAGGTAAACATGACTGAGGTTTTAGAATGTGAGGTGTGAGGAACATTTGCATTTTTAGATAAATTAGGTTAGTTTAAATTTCAAAGAGATAATAAGATGTTACACCTGGACATAAGAAGCTAAGCCAAACAGTGTGGTTATTTTTCCTGAAGGTTACTGATAATATGACTACTATGAAAGATTTATATTATGAGAAAAGTAAAGTTGCAAAGATGTATTGGAACAATGTAATTTATGTTACAAAGGGATAAACATGTATCAAGGAAATGAGGTTAGGTGTAAGGAGGAAGGTGTTATAAGATCTAACAAGTGTGAAAAGCCTCCAGCCTCTATGCATCAAGTTGCTGCTTACAAGAATCAAAGCTAAGAAAACCCATTTCGAATATCACTGTCCACTGCTTTTCTTGGGTCTGTTTAAGTCTTTTTGTTTTACTTAACAGAGGTGTAATTAGGAGCCAGATTAATTAGGGGATTTCGGAGTTATTAAAGTAGTAAGTTGTAGACCTATGTATGTGCTTAAAATTTTTTCTATTAATAAATGTTTAAGTAGTTTTGTAATAAACCTCTAAGACTCAGTGGCCTTATTACTGCTGAGTTCAAGGCATGCATCTCAAAATAAAATACAAATTGCAAAACAATTATGGCAGCTATTTAAAGTTTCCCTCTGCGAGTTGAACAGCTTGGCATTTACCATCTGCTGTGCCATAACAGATCGAAGCTCTGCAGTCCTGCCACATCCCGTTGTGAATGGTGGTGGACAATTAAAGCACTAACAGCAGGAGAAGGGTCCACAAATATCCTCATCCGTAATGATGGGAGAGCCCAGTACATCGTTGCAAAAAACAAGGCTGAAGCATCTGCAACAATATTGAGCCAAAATTGCCAAGTAGATGATCCATCTCAATCTCTAAGGCCACAGCATCACAGATACTACTCTTCAGATAATGTGATCCACTCCACATGATATCAAGAAACAGCTGAAGGTCCTGGATACTGCAAAGGCAATTGGCCCCAACAACATTCCAGCAATAGTACTGAAGACTTGACCTCCAGAACTAGTGGCAACATTAGCCAAGCTGTTCAAGTACAACTACAAGACTGCCATCTGCCTGACAACATGGAAAACTGCCCAGGTACATTCTGTCCACAAAAAACACAACAAATCCAACCCGGCCAAAACTACCCCATTAGTCTGCTCTTGATCATCAGCAAAGTGATACCAGGGGTCATCGACTGTGCTACCGAGCGGCACTTATTCAGGAACAACCTGCTCACTGACGTTCAGCTTGGGTTCTACCAGGGCCACTCAGCTCCTGACTTTGTTACAGCCCTAGTCCAAACATGGACAAAAAGGCTGAACTCAAGAGGTGAGGCGGAAGTGACTGCCCTTAACATCAAGGCTGCATTTGACCGAGTATGGCATCAAGGAGCCCTAGCAAAACTGAAGTCAATAGGAATCAGTGGGAAAACTCATCAGTGGTTGGAGTCATATCTAGCACAAAGAAAGATGGTTGTGGTTGTTGGAGATCAATCATCTCGGTCCCAGGGCCTCACTGCAGGAGTTCCTCAGGGTAATGTCCTAGACCCAACCATCTTCAGTTGCTTCATCAATAACCATCCCTCCATCATATGGTCAGAAGTGCGGATGTTTGTTGATCATTGCACAATATTCAGCACCATTCACAACTCCTCATGGACTGAAGCAGTCCATGTCCATATGCAGCAAGACTGGACAATATCCAGGCTTGGTCTCATAAGTGGCAAATAACATTCACGCCACACAGATGCCAGGCAATGACCATCCCTAACAAGAGAGAATCCAACCATCTTCCCATAACATTCAATGGCATTACCATCACTGAATCTCCCTGTATGAATATTCTGGGAGTTACCATTGACCAGAAACTGAACTGGACCAGCCATGTAAATACTGCAGCTACAAGAAAGGCCAGAGGCTGGGAATCCTGCGGCGAGTAACTCACCTCCTGATTCCCCAAAGCCTGAGCACTATTCAGAGCTCAAAAGTCAAGAGTGCGATGGAATACTGTTCCCTTGCCTGGATGAGTGCATTTCCATAAACTTCCTCAAAAAGCTCAATACCATCAAGGGCAAAGCAGCCCATGTACCACCTCCAATATCCACTCCATCCACCACTGATGCACAGTGGTAGCAGTGTGTACCATCTACAAGATGCATTGCAACAACTCACCAAGGCTCCTTTGACACCACTTTCCGAACCTGCAACCTCTATCACTTAGCAGGATAAGGGCAGCAGGTGCATGGGAACTCCACCTCGAAGCCACACACTGTCCTGACTTGGAACTATATCACTGTTCCTTCACTGTCACTGGATCTAAATCCTGGAACTCCCTCCCAGACAGCACCGTGGGTGTACCTACACCACATGCACTTCAGTGGTTCAAGAAGGTGGCTCACCACTATCTTCTCAAGGGCAATTAGGGATGGACACTAAAAATGCTGGCCTAGTCAATGACACCCACATTCCATGAAAGAATAAAAAAAAAGTTATGGCCTTATCTTCAACCAGTGCTCCCTTCAAGTGTGGCTTCACTAGTTGGACTGCTAGTTCATAGAGTTAACCTATGCTGAAGAACCAGCAATAGGATGAGTTGCTTTAGTTGAGGACTGGTTTAATACACTCATAGGAATGCAGAAGCAGGAGGAGGCAATTCAAAGCCTCATCTATTTCATCATTCATTGACCATGGCTGATTAATAATTTAACTTTGTCTATCTTTGTTTCATATCCATTTATATTCTCACTAAGCAAAAAAAAGATTGATCTTGGAGTAAAATTATTAATTCAGCTGGCATTTACTGCTTTTTAAAAAGTTGTTTCATGTGATGAGGAGTTGCTAGCAAGGCAAGCATTTGCTGCCCATTCCTAATAGCTCTTGAGAATGTATTGGTGAGCTACTTTACATAACATAGGAAATAGGAGCGGGAGTAGGCCATTTGGTTCTTGGAGTCTGCTCCACCATTCAATAAGATCATGGCTGATCTGTGTGCAACCTGAACTCCATTTTCTGCCTGCCCTATAACCTTTGACTCCTTTGTAGATCAAAAACCTGTCTAACTCAGCCTTGAATATTTTCAATGACACAACCCCACTGTCCTGAGTTAGAGAATTCCAAAGACTAACAACCTCTGAGAAGAAATTCACCATCATCTCTATCTTAATTGGGAGAACCTTTTTTTTAAAGTCCCTGGTTCTAGATTCCTCTACAATGGAGAACATCCTCTTGGCATCTACCCTATCAATCCCCCTCAGAATCTTACATGGTTTAAAAAGATCACCTCTCGTTCTTCTGAACTCGTCGGTCAAACATGCTGAATCTTTCCCCATTAGACAATCCCATCGCCCTAGAAATCCATCTGTGAACCCCCAATGCAAGCTTTCTTGAACCACTGCAGTCAATCTGCTGGACAATTTGTAAGGAAGGGAGTTCTAGCTTTTTGAACTAGTGACAGCAAAGGAATGGGATATAGCTCCAAGTCAGGATGATGTGCGATTTGGAAGGGAACTTTTAGGTGGTGTCATTCCCAAGCACCTGCTGCCCTTGTTCTTATAGATGGTGGAGATTGCAGGTTTGCAAGTTTCTGTTGAAGGAGCCTTGGCAAGTTGCTGCAGTGGCATCTTGTAGATGGTAGACACTGGTGTCACTGTGGGCCATGGATGGAGGGAGTAAGTGTCCGAGGTGATGGATGGGGTACCGAACAAGAATCCTGCTTTGTCTTGGACGCTGTTGAGCGCCTTGAGTGTTGTTGGAGCTGCAGGCAAGTGAAGAGTACTCCTTCAAATCCTGACTTTTGTAGTTGCTGGGTAGGCTTTGGGAAGTCAGGAAGTGTATTACTCACTGCAGAATTTCCAGCCTCTGACCTGCTCTTGTAGTTACAGTATTTATATTTTTCCACAACATAGCTAGTCCAGTTATTTTTCTGATCAATGGTAACCCCTAGGATGTTGATGGTGGGGTATTCAGCAATTGTAATGCTGATGAATGTCAATGAACAACATTGAGACTCTCTCTAGTTCAAGGTGGTCATTGCCTGGCATTTGACTGGTGCAAATGTTACTTGCCACTTATCAGCCTAAGTCTGAAAGTTATCACGGTCTTGCTGTATATGGGAAAGGACTGCTTCAGTATCTGAGGAGCTGTGAATGGCACTGGACGCTGTAATCATCAGTGAACATCTTCACTTCTGACCTAGCTGTCGCAGGCAGTTGGGCCAAAGTCAGGGAGAGAGAGACTGTAGTTTCAGCAACAAATGTTCCTGCTCATGAAGTGCCTGAAGACATGAATGACATAGGCCCCAACATAGCTAACCCACCATCTATCTCAGGCCCTATAGAAATACAAGAGGTTATAGTGTTTCAAATATCTTGGTTGCTCCCAAATCTGCTGGAAGTGCCCACACAGTTGTTGGTCTGAGAAGGTCATCCCAAGCAAATGCTGGATATCATCCTAATCCTCACCATTTGCCCAGATCTGTGAATAACAAAGAAAAGTGCTGTCACTAATGTTGAGTTGAATGTTTTGGCTATCATAGCTCTGTCAAACTTGTTAATTATGCAACTGCTTATTTATAGTTGGATATTTATAGTTGCTGGGACAGCAACTCATAAGCAGGGGATTGTGTAACAGAGCAGCTGGGCTTCCCCCTCAACTTCAGCTCCACTTCTGTGGAGCATTTTGGTGTGGGTGAGATTGCGGAGGTTGATCTCGGTGCTGAGCCCTGTGATCTGGCTGTTGGTCCCGCTGGCAGGTGCCAATGACATTGGAGGGCATGGACTTTCCTGTGCCAAGGTTAACTGGGATTATTGGGGCAGCTTTTGGCGGGCTCAGATTTTGTGGTGCGAGAAACAACTGCTGGGTTGGTTTTGAAGCTGAGCCCTCATCTGTTTGACTAGTCGTTTTTGAAGCTGTGTTCTCAACTGGTTTGATTTTTTTTTGAATTGTCAAGTGACCTCAGCTCTGTAACAAATCTATCTCCTGAAGTTACCCCTTTTTATGTATTTAAAATGTTTGGTGCCAGTGAAACAAAGGGTTACTGAACTGGAATTTTTGTGTGTTCAGTGTGCTTTTCCCTGCATTACATGATGAAGGAAGGAAGGTCATTGATGATGCAGCCAAAGATGGTTCGGCCAAGGCCACTGAGGAACTTCTGCAGTGATGTCATGGGGCTGAGATGGTTGGCTTCCAACAACCACATTCATCTTCCTTTGTACTAGGTTTGACTTGAACCAGAGGAGATTTTTCCCCTTGATTCCCATTGAATTCAATTTTCCTAAGGCTCCTTGATGCTACATTTGGTTAAATTTTTCATTGATGCTAAGGGCAATAACTCTTAGCTTGGGAGAGCATTCCACCCGTAATGAGTGAAGATGTGTTTCTTAACTTCGCTTCTAAATGGCCTGGCTCTGGTTTTGGACTCTCTATCCACCTTTTCACTTCCATTCAAAACCCTACAAATCTCAATCACATCATCCCTTAACATTTTATGTCCCAGGGAATAAAAACCTAATTTATATAATGTTTCCTCAAAATCTAAACCATGGTGCCTTGGAGACACTCTGGCCAATCTGCACTGCCCACCTTCCAAGGCTCAAAATATCTTTCCTAAGATGAGGTAGTCAGGACTGCACAAAGTCCAACTGGAACAAAACATCTTCATATTCTAGCCCTCTAGTTACATTAAGTTCTTGCTTTAAGCCGCCCTGCTTAACGTTGTTTAGTTTAATGTTGTGAATTCTTTAGGGCCTGTTTTCCAACTTGTATCATCAATTTCATTTTTACATCACCTGCACTCTGGCCTGTACCCCCGCGCTGCACTCTGATGCCAAAGCAGCTGACACCAGAGGCCAAAGCTGTGGAGAGAGAGCAAAAGCCCGAGATCATGGCTGCAGGGCGCAGGGCATTGAGCCTGATCCAGAGGCTCAGCAGGGACAGTCAGCGCCACTCAGCGCAGCACCATGGTGGCTTGGCACGGGAAGCTGCCAACCATCAATCGAATAGTGAAGTGTGAGTAACTGAGGGGTAGGGGGGAAGGGGAGGGAGTGAACAAGCAGGTAGGACCCCTGGCTCAACACACAACATTCCCAACGCCAAACACGCCCCCCCCCCCCAACCCCATCCCCATGCCACACCCCCACCCCACCCTCCCGGCCACTCAATCCATGCCTGCCTAGCTCAATTCCCCCCTTCCTCAATCTGCAGCCCGGGATAGGGGCTCAGCCTCCTGTAGATTTTCAGGAAGTGGTCCAGGCCCTGGGCCCAAGGGCAGCCTCGGACTGGGCGTCCAAGCCAGAGCCTCGGGCTGTTGAGTCACTGCCTTGGACTGGGGTGGGGGCGAGGATGAGTGGGAAGGGGGAAGGGTGTGACAAGAGTGGGCAAGGAGAGACAGGAAGAGCGAGAGAGAGAGTGGGGAAGGAAAGCAAGCAAAAAGTTGAGCTCAGTTTCAACAGTGCTGGGGGTGAGACGTAAAAACTGCTATAAAGGGCTTGTTGGGCAGCTTAGTGTTACATAATTTCAGTGAGCATAGTATTGCTGTTATATTCAATTATTTATTCTATTTTACAAGTTATTCCACTTTTTTTTCACTTACTTTGCCAAATTACAATTGAAGGCATGGCACATGCACCACCCACTAAACACATATATCTGAGGGGGAATTTTCAAATATTTTGAGTGCAGAAAACAGCCGGTAGTAAAAACTCTTATAAGATAACTCAGCGTTCGTTTCCTCCTTTAATTCAAAGAGCAGCCAATCCACTACTAACAGTTTTCCACTCCCACCAGAGGTTAAAATGACCCCCTTTGTGTTATGAAGTCGAATAATCCAAATAGGAAAATTCCCTGCCAAAAAAATTACAACTGTGTTTTGTTGCTAAATATCAGTGAAATGACCATGTGGTTTTGTTTTGCATTTATCTGCTGTCCCTCCTGAACGGACTGCAGCAGTTCGAGAAGGCAGCTCACCATCACCTTCACAAGGGCAGTTAGGGATGGGCAATAAATGCTGTGCTAGCCAGCAAAGCCCACACCCCATAAATAAACACATTTTAAAAAATTTTTGCTGGATAGTTCCATTAGTGCTGGTAGCCCTCCAATATTTCTTACCAACGGTCATTCTTCATGTGTGAGCTTGGGCAGTTAACGTTAGCAGATTAACTATTTGGTAGACTAGTTTGGGGACAAGGGTTACTGCTGGGTGTTAACTCACGCTCATCCAGTCTGATTACAGTCAGAGCTGATCTCAGGCCCAGTCATATGACAAATGGAGGTCACTGTCTCCCTGGAGAGGCGGACCCTCCTTCAGCATTGCACCTCGCACATATTGAGGTAGCTGCATTGCTGCCTGTGAACCATGGCAGCAGGATAGTGGCGTCTTCTGTGACCCCTTAAGCCATGGACCACTGGCTGGCCCTGCGCCCCTTGTGCCTGCGCTTCTCCTCCCACAGGTCACGCCCCTGGAAGCTGCATTGGGACACCTGTCCTCCATTCCCTTCTGCCCCTCTCTCCTTCCTCAGAGGAGGTGCCACCAGCGGAGACCACAATCCCCATTACCAGGGTCACAGAAGGCTGTCTGATACCTGGAAGGGTCCACATGGTCAAAATCCTCCATGAGCCTTGGAGACACCAATGAGTCCTGAAATGAAGCTTGGAAATGCTAAGAATGAAGCTCAGAACAGAGGTGAAGCTGTCCAGTTCAAATAATCAACCAGCAGCAAACTACCTCCTAAACTCCTCACTGACCCTTTTTATGCCGACCTTGGATGAGGTTTTGCAAAACGTGGGCTGCCTGCCTGTTCGCTTTGCCCGTGCGACGAGCGCAAAATTGCACGGGCAACATGAAATCAGGATCAATTGGGCTTTTAATGGCCTTAAGTGGCCTTTTAACCGATGGCGGGTGCATCTCCGACACCCACGAGCGCCTGTCAACCTGAAGCTTATGTTTGTGCGGGATGATGTCGGGACACTCACCCAATGTCTTCTCACGCTATTTTATGCCCGATCAGGTCTGGAGCGCACCCGCCCACGAGGTGTAAAATTCTGCTCATAAATTTCTATTTTTAAATTATCCGTTTCTTTGGTTGCTGAAGATCCCTACGTAAAGGAAGAAGAAAAGTTAAATCCATAAGGATTAAACGAAACGTACGAGGGTCTCTGAGGAATTCGTTTGTAGTCTATTCACATTGCAGCTAATGTTGGTGAGGGCTGGTAAGGTGGGGTATGAAAGCAGAAATAAGTTACTTGTGTTTTAATGTCGTTTTCACTTCTATTTTCCACAGATATGTCTGTGTTGTTACCATTCAACCTCTCGGTCACAGAGAGGCCAAAAATCTGAGTATTATCAAAAGCTTTTGAGCAACGATTATCCCTTAGCTTCACTACATACTCGATGTGACATTACGTTTGCATATGACCCAGATTCTTCAGCCTTGTAAATATTGAATGTTCTTCTCTTTGTGTCTGAATTATGTAATACTGTTTTTCATGTGTGCTTTGTAGTTAGATAAAAGTTATTGTACATTTTTGAAAGGCAGTTTTTCATTCTCAGCTCAATCATCTGACAATCCAGTTCAAAGGCTGAGCTGACCCAAGTGTCAATTTAAAAAATCGTTTTGGCTCTAACAAATTGCTTTGTTACTCCAAAAAATCCAACAAGGACAAAGAATATTCTTCTACTGAATGTTTACAGGAGTAGAGATGTGGGGGTTCATGTGTAAGAATTGAACAATTGGCCCACGTATTCATAAACACAACTCACAGGCACAGTAATCATTGTGGAAATAAAAACTGTTTCAAATCTACACAGTGCCACTGGACCTCAGCAGAAATGCTGAGTACCATAGAATGGAAGAGTCCAGGTTTGATCCTGTCCTCTTTGGAGTTGTGCCAAATGGAGGCTTTGAAGTCTTCAAAACCAGATTGGATAGAACAATCCCAGGAATGAAAGGCTTAACATATGAGGAACGTTTGAGGACTCTGGGTCTATACTCGATGGAGTTTAGAAGAATGAGGGGGGATCTGATTGAAACTTACAGAATACTGAAAGGCCTGGATAGAGTGGACGTGGGGAAGATGTTTCCATTAGTAGGAGAGACTAGGACCCGAGGGCAGGGAAGACCTTTTGGAACAGAGATGAGGAGAAACTTCTTTAGCCAGAGAGTGGTGAATCTATGGAATTCATTTCCACAGAAGGCTGTGGAGGCCCGGTCATTGAGTGTATTTAAGACCGAGATAGGTTCTTGATTGGTAAGGGGATCAAAGGTTACGGGGAGAAGGTGGGAGAATGGGGTTGAGAAACTTATCAGCCACGATTGAATGGCGGAGCAGACTCAATGGGCTGAATGGCCTAATTTCTGCTCCTATGTCTTATGGTCTTATGATAGTCCCAATGGGTAGTGCCCTCAACCCATGAGTGAACAAGCCGGTTCACCATTTGGACAACATTTATATAAATTCAAATAAGACAGTAAGTGTTCCAAACCTGTTGTGAGAGACCTTTAGTCAGAACTGGTAAATTTAAAGTTGTAACAGTTTTTAAACAAGTGCAGAGGCAGGGAAAGGGGGAAGGGAAGAAAGAACAGAAGCGAAGGTCTGGGATAATGTAAAAAGCAGGAGAGATTCAGTGACCAAAGCAATGGTGATGCAAGGCAAAACAGAGTGCTGGTGGCAAAAAAAAGGTAAGATGAACAGAACCATTACCACCACCTACTGCCCATGTAGAGAACGATGGTTATGATCTAAAATTGTTCAACTCAGAGGTCAGTCCAGAAGATTGTAAAGTGCCTCATCAAAAGATCAGCTGCTGTTCCTCAATTTTCTGTTGAGCTTTATTGGAAAGGTTAGGAGAATGAGGGCAGACAGGTTAGAGTAGGTGTGGAAGAGAGAATTAAAATGACAAGCAACTGGAAACTCAGGGTCAGATTTATGGAGTGAATTGAAGTGTTCAGCAAAGTGATCACCCAATCTGTGCTTGATCTACTCGATGTAGGGGAGAGTGCACTGTCAGTAAATATACAGTATACTAATTTTCAAGATGTATAAGTGAATCACTGTGTCACCCGGAAGGTGTGTTTGGGGATTGAATGAGAAAATTGTATTGGTGTTCTGGGAGGAACATGAAGGGGTGATGGCAGAAGTGCAGAATATGGGATGAGGGCCATGTCAACCATGGTGGAAAGGAATCTAAAAGGAAGCATTGGTTTGGAAGGTAGCATCAATAGAACAGAGAAGATGGAGATGGAGAAATTGCAGGAATGGAAGAAGTGGAATGCGTAAAAATATAATCAACGTAGCCATACTAGGACTCATTGTAGATATTGGTTGATAGGCTTTCCCCAGAAATGGAAATAAAAGAGTTGAGGAAGGGAAGTGAAGAGTCGGGGATCAACCATGTAAAGGTAAAGGAGGGTGGAAATTCAAAGCCTGATAGTTACTTTTTGGCTCAGGAGGAAGCAATACCGAAACCATCATCAATATACCAGGAAAAGAAACGAGGAAGGGGAACTGAATAGGTGTGGAAAATAAAATGTTCCATATATCCTACAAAAACGCAAGTATTGTTAGGACTCGTAAAGGTTCCTATAGCAAGACTGGGGTGGAATTTTACAACCCTGTCATGTCAGGGCCGTAAAATGTGGCAAGCTGTTTAAAGGTCCATTGACTTCAGCGGGACCATAAAGTCCTGCCTAAAATTCTGCCCCTATTATTAAGAGAAAGTGAGTGCCATCAAAGGAGAAGTTGTTCAAAGTAAGAACAAGCTCTACCAGGCAGAAGAAGATGGTGGTGACGAAGAGGCTGGTTGGGCTTCTGTTCAAGAAAGAAGCAGAGTACAGACCATCTTGGGTTGGTGGTAGGGTGGGGGACGGGTTGGTGGTGGGGTAGCGTGGAGATATAGAAGAACTGGACGGTACTGTATTTATATATTTGTCTTTCAATGTAGAAAAAACATTTCCCAGTGTTTCAGAGAGGTGCAATGAGGCAAGAATGAATGTAAAGGCAATTATGTGTTTTTAAAAAGGGTCTCACGGAGTAGTGGGCTAGATGAAGAGGCAGAAGTATTTAAGGAGTGAATTCCAGTGAGCAGGACTTGGGAATTGAAATTTTGGGAAGAGCAGCTATAGGGCTGGAGGAGGTTGCAAAGCTAGGGTTGGAAATGGCCATGAAGGAATTTAAGCACAAGGATGAGAATTAAATTTAAATTAAAAATGGGGGACGGCTGGCTAATAGTCCAGTAAAGACCAAGGCGATAAATGAGTAAGAGATGTTGTGTGATACGAAATAGGCAGCATAGTTTTAGATTGGTTCTTAGCCATGATCCTATTAGCCAAATGGTTTGCCTCTGAAATACTTTGTAACACTGTAGCTTCACTCTGGGCCTGATCTGGGATTGACTATGTTGCCACTAAATCCGTAATTTTAACTCCCTGGCTTGCGAGAACCAATTAAGATGGAGATGGGAAATTACCCACTGTTTTCTCAGTCTGATTTCACAGGCTGCAAAGTCAAATTGCAGTGAGCAAGACATCTAATGCAAGCCAGCCAGACCCTCTTTAAATATTGCAACATCCGTGAGATTGAGAATTACAACTGACACAATCTCACTGCAAATGCAACACACTTATTAGCAAGAAAAATCTTAAAACTTTGGAGGGGAGAGTTTTCTCCCCGTCAGGCAGGCTGGTCAGGAGCGGGTGTGAGCAGGCATGGAGCCAATCGCCACTTTACATGGGCGGGCCAATTAAGACCTGCCCAGCGTGATGCGCGCCTGGTAGCACTCAGCACTACCTGTGCAGGCAGGGGGAGGTTAATCAGGTACATTAAGTTGAATTTGAAACTTCAAAATAAAAAAAAGTTAAAAATCATTTACACATGTCCCCTCATGTGACAGCATCACATGAGCTGGGACATGTTTACCAAATGTTTAATAAATATTTATCAATTTAATAAACCCTTTATGAAACCTCATCCCGCCCGTGGATGAGGTTTCATGAAAAATGTGAAGGCCGCCTGGGCTCTTCACCTGCCCCCCGCCAACCTTGAGGTTGGATGGGCAGCCCTGTCAAATTGGTTAATTAGTTTATTAATGGCCTTAACAGGCCTGTGACAGTTTGGCGGGCATGCAGCTGACTCCGGTGCACGCCCGCCGAACGAAAGATCGGAATGAAGCGCGGTGACATCACTGCACGCCACTTTACATGTCGGCGTGAGGGGCCCGCCCCCGCATGCCAAACAGAAAATTCTGCCCAGAGTTACAAAGCAATTTTAGAATATGTAGTCACCCTCTAGGTAGTCAAACTAGGTTGCCTGCAAGTCGATTGGATCCAATCTGACTAGGATTCTATCCTACTTCAGTGGGATTTCTCTCCTTGATGATCTAACTTGCCATCAGCGCGATGCCATTAAACGTCCTTAGCCTCCCTTTTATCCTTTGGCCGCGTAGCAACTGTTCTTGTATCAATCCTTCTGTGCCCCCTAGGCAGGTTTCTGGGGTATGTGATTTTTTTTTCTTCTTTATTCTTTCATGAGGTGTGGCCGCTTTTCTTGCGAACCGGTTGCACACTTAACTGTCGGGAGGCGAGTTGATTACAATATATGGCAGACGCAGAGACCAATATGAAATGAAGCACTTACTATTTATTTACAAAAACAACATAGCATTAACATGATGTGTGCTTCTCCAGCCAGACCTTACTCTAGACTAACATCTACATGATAGTCCGTGCTACACAGCTATTGGGTCTTGCAATCCCGTGGTCAATCTGCTCACAGTCTCTTAAAGGTGTATTACACCTCAGATTACCACATTGTCCTGCCCTTGAACTGAGTGGCTCGCTAGGCCATTTCAGAGGGCAGTTAAGAGTCAACCACATTGCTGTGGGTCTGGAGTTGTGTGTGGGCCAGTATGGGTAAGGACAGCAGATTTCCTTTCCTGAAGGACTCTAGTGAACCAGATGGGTTTTTACGACAATCATCATCGTTGTCACCGTTACTGACGCTAGTTTTATATTCCAGATTTATTAATTGAATTTAAATTTCACCAGGTACCATGATGGGATTTGAGCACCTGTCCCCGGAACATCAGCCTGGGCATCTGGATTACTAGTCTGTTGAAATTTCTACTGTGCCACCACCTTTCTTAGTCTGTGATTGGTCCACATCAAACTGAACTTTCGTCCAAAATATTATGCATCATCAGTTTTTCCCTGTAGTCAGCTTTCCCTGTAGTCATTTTTCCTCACAGTCAATTTTCCCCGGCATGTTTAACCACAGGATGTCTGGCGCAATCGGTGCACTCACCTTTTGTTGCTTTCAAAGTTCGACTGTCTCACAAGAGGCTTCCAGGTTATGAGTATCAAAGGTCATTTGAGAAAATACAATAGTAGAAAAGACGGGTTTTTTTTGAAAGCCACAACATTTAATATGTTCCAATAATTGTTAGCTCACTTCTGTTGCACCTTTGCAACAATTTTAAGCATATTGTTACAATATGCAGATTGGCTGCTGGTGATGCCATCAGGGCCCAATCTGGGATTTTAACCTGAGCTCTATGAACAATGTTGACTTCCATACCAGATCAAACCTGCTGGGAACTGAAGCCAGGGCCAGGAGAAGCTTGTTAATGATGAGTTGTAACTTCACATTTCCAGTACGAGCTGGAGTGGTTTTCTAGGCCCCATGAGAGATTTGAAAACCTTTAGGGTTCCTTGCTCCTGGATTCATCCCTCAGTCGGGATTTACTCTGCCGCACCTGCCCCCATTGTTAAAAACAGCCTTGCCTACTTACTGCAGCTCCCAAATGGACATCTTGCTATATTTCTCATGTTCCTGCCTGGGAATAAAAATTGAGGTCTTGGTTTCCCCATGGAAAATGTTTTATTCCACTGACCAAGATCGCTCACTTTGAGTACAACAGTCACAATAACAAAATGAAGAAAAATGTCACTAAAATTATCAGAGGCTTTTCCATCTGTATCTTTGAAAAATGCAATCTCTTTACACTATTTGACTGCGTGGGCTACACAGGGAGCCCATTCCTGAAGTTAGGTTTGAAAATTTAAATTCTAGATTGCCTTGTATTGTGTTATTTACAGAGACCAGGATTTTAAAAAAGCTCCAGTGCAGTCACAGAACCAATCGTTATTAGCCTGTCGTGTGAGACAGATCTTCCTCACTCCAACAGACAGCAATAAGATCCAACTGGTGCCAAAAAAAAAAGTGAGTGGAAATTAAATTTTGAGGCACAGAGCAAACAGAACAGAGAGGGATTGATATTTGCTGGCCTGCAAGCGAATTCAGTGGTTGCTTTGCAATCTTATTACCAAGATGCACTGATCCAGAACAGCAGCAAGATCCATTTAGCAATAGGGAATAAAGGCTCAGAAGAGCAAAGAGGTGGAGGTGTAGTGTTCATTTCATGTGATTACAGTTGATGCTGTTAAGGTTTCTGATTGTTCAGCCAGTATTAAGTTTTCACTCTTTTTCTCTTCTTTCAATTTTATTTCCTCTTTGTCATTTTGGTTTTCCTTATTGGCTCTTCATTTGCATTTGCCTTCTCTTTATTTTGATTTTGACTTGATTTTTGGCATTAGTGGCATCTCCTGTGAACCATGTTGATAATGAACTCAGTCATACCAGACATTATGCATTGCTACTGCACAGTGGCTCAAATTTACTGCATATTTGCAGCTGAATGAGTGTCGGGTCTGTTGCTGCTGATGATTATAAGACTGCCTTATTCAGGCAGTCTCACATCCCCTCACACATTTGTGCACAACCTTAAAATGTTCACTTTGCACATGAAAATGTTCAAAAAGAACTCTTTCTAATGTTGGAAAAGGGCTTACAGGCTTCCCAGTTGCCGGATGGTGAACAGAGCTTTATAAATACATTTAAATATATATGTAAATAAAACAAAAACAAAAATACCTGGAAAAACTCAGCAGGTCTGGCAGCATCTGCGGAGAAGAACACAGTTCACGTTTCGAGTCCGAATGACCCTTCAACAGAACATGTATCTATATTTATATCTATCATTCCTGCCTTTCCTGAAATGAGCAAACTGATGTGAGTGAGTCAGTGCTACTCATTCACAACCTTCTCAATGATATTGCAATATTCTAACTTTCTGTTTGTAACAGTTCCCCTTCACAGGAATTGGGATGGGGTTTTTTGAAACACTTATTGCATTTTTAGTGGAAAGTGTGATCATAATTATAAAAACAATGACCCTTGATTGGAGATCTAAATGACGCAGAGAGAGAGAAAGAGAGGAAGTCATATGACTGAATTGTCATGTTCACCGTTAGCCTTGAAAAACTGACTTGGTGGTAGCATTCCAGTCTTCGAGTCAGAAAATTGTAGGTTCAACCTCACTTCTAGGTTTGAACACACTCTTGGGTAGCACTTGATGGAGGACTGATATGATGACATGTTAAACACTGTGGGAAGTAAAGGATTCCTTGGCATCTTCTCAAAGGGAGAATTCCACTCTTGTATGGCCCAACATTACTCCCTCAACCATCACCACAAAACAGATTAAAGAGTCATTTATCGCATTGCCTCATTGTTTTGTACAAATTGTGTGTCACATTTTCCTGCAAAGTGACAGTGACTGCACAGGAAAAAATATTTCATCGGTGGCGCAAAGCTTTTGGTTATTTGTAGACATCACACAGTGCAACATAAAGACAGTCTTTACTTAGACCATGTCAAATGCACATGGACCTGTATTATAAAATAGCAGAGATTGAGCCCTATTGCACATCTTGCTGATCTCTTGCCAACTAGACTTGAAGTTGGAGGGAACAAGTTAAAAAGATTTATTTAATCAATAATATATTTGAAATGTGCTAAAGATTTCTTATTCAATTTGGTAATGATTGACTTAGCCATCACTGAGACTCCTGTTAGGACTGCCATTCTTTCTAGAACCAGCACTAATGGCTACAAGAGCTGCTTCATTATACACGGGACAGTTAATTGTTAGTTAAAACAAAAAAAGAGAAAGATTTGCATTTATATAGCACTTTTCCTGACTGTGGGCTATCTCAAAGCACTTCACAGTCAATGAAGCAATTTTAAAGTGTGGTCACTGTTGTAATACAGGAAACACAGCAGCCAATATGCACGCAGCAAACTCACATAAACAGCAACGTGGTAATGGCCAGATAATTTGCTTTTTTGTGACATTGACTGAGAGATAAATATTGGCCAGGACACCGAAGATAACTCCCTTGCTCTTCTTTGAACTAGTGTGATGGGATCTTTTACATTCACCAGAGCAGGCAGATGGAGCCTCAGTTTAATGTATCATCCAAAAAACAGTACCTCCGACAGCGCAGCGCTCCCTCAGTGCTGTACTGGCGTGTTAGCCTTGATTTCTCTACTCAGTCCTGGAGTGAAACTTGAACCTTGTGACTCAGAGACTTGAGTGCTACCAACTGAGCCACAATTGACACAAAGACAATTTTTATATAATGCAATTTTCCTGATCAGATACCATAAGAAGTATTCTTTCTCAATGAATGGGAAAATTTCTATACATCTGAATGCCATTAGCTGGCGATCAGCCTCTGCCAAACACCCCCCCCCCCCCCCCCCCCCCCCCCCCCCCCCCCCCCCCCCCCCCCCCACCCCCACCAACATCGGTCCCGCAGTGCCAGGAAGGCATCATTGGTAAAAACAGAAATAAAAACAAAAAACTGCGGATGCTGGAAATCCAAAACAAAAACAGAATTACCTGGAAAAACTCAGCAGGTCTGGCACCCCTTCCTGGGATTTACCTAGTTCTGTGGAAGGGTCATGAGGACTCGAAACGTCAACTCCTTTCTTCTCCGCCGATGTTGCCAGACCTGCTGAGTTTTTCCAGGTAATTCTGTTTTTGTTTAGGCATCATTGGTCACTGCTGGGATTGCAGAAGGAAAAGGAGACCAAAGCCCAAGAATCTCCAGAGCAGCCAAGCCCAGGTTCTTGCGTTGGGAGAGTTTGGGTTGGTTAGGTAGAGGGCTGATGGGGTGGGGGTTTGGGTTTAAGAGAGGGCGCATGTAGAATGGAAGGTGGGGTTCGACCTAATGGGGGCCACCCTGTCTCCCCATGATCAGCCAAGGGCAGCTCCTAAAGAGTGACCCCCCCCCCCCCGCTTCATTCCCGCCCCTTAAACATTAAAGTTTTAAAGAAGGGCTACCTGCTCCCACCCTGCCTCCCACACCAAATGTTTTATGGATGGGGTAGTGTATTATCAGGTTCAGTTTGGCTTGATATCAAGCCTAATTGATCCTAATTATCTATTTAAATATGGTGGGCAGGCTGCCGATTTCACCACCCATCTGCCCCCATATTACAGGGATGAGCGAGAATAGGCACCCACCTCATCTTATGCACCCACCCACCATGGGAAACATGCCCACCATTCATCCCAGGCTGTTTCTTGCAGTGTGCTTCTCTCAGTTTCCACTATTCTTTAATGACTTGGAAGAGAATATTGATGTTATCATCAATACAACTAGGTGGCAAAACCTGCTAGGATATTATTTTGGGACAGGAGTAGCAAACAGAGGAAATAGCCAAATGCAATCTCATTGAGAGATGCCATCAAGGTTATGGTATTAACATTTTCGTAAACAGCTATCTTCACTATGATAGATAAGTTAATGCAAGTATTTGTAGAAAGGACTGGCCCACCCAACAGAAGTTTTTAACCTACACTAACAATATTAAATTCCAACTGTCAAGACAGATGATGCCAAAGGTGCCCCTTCAAACAGGCAGGAAATACATGCAGGGGACATCACCACACAAAATGTCAGTAAGGGTTAGCCAGGCAAGTGATAAAGCTGAAAACGTATGAGCATAGCTTTACAGAGCAATCTGCAATCTAGGCCCCTCACAAGTTGTTTCTGTAAAATAGAGTGCCAGAGTCGAGCGCGTCAGGGAGTGAAGCGGAGGAAGGGAAAGAGGTGTTTGGTTTCTTTTGCCTGGACTTTTTCAGCCTCCAGAAATTGATTCTTGCTCTGCTACAAGATAAGAAGCTGGTCAATTAGTAGGTATCTGTTAAATGATTATCCGAGAGGTGAGCGGGGAAGGACAAGAGAGACCGATCAAGAGGCCTACCTGCAGTGAGACCATGAACCACAATGTGATGTGAATACAGGGAAAGCATCTGATTGGTGAGTAGGATTGGTGAGTTTTTCTAGTCTTTAAAGTTAAAATAGAAGTAAGGTCTATAGTGTGTGTGTAGGTCTTATCTCTTTTATCTTTTATTTTGTTTTTCTTCTCAAAAATAGCTTGTTAAGCTTAAGATTCTTACTGGTATAAAAATAATGACAATAAAGTGTAAAGAGCAGGGATACTAGAATAATTAATTAATAATTTAAACAAAATACGATTGTGATGGCAGCATGTGGGGGCTGCTGGACACCACGGTGATCCAGAGTGAACATATCTGTACCAAGTGTTTGCAGCTCGAGGAACTTTGGATCCAAGTTGAGGAGCTGGAGTCCAAGCTGCAGATAGTTAGCCACATCAGGGAGGGGGAAAGTTACCTGGAGACTTTGCTCCAGGAGGCGGCCACATCCCTCAGATTAGGTCATTCAAATTTGGTCTGTGCTCAGGCACAGGAGGATGTGACTGCAGGTGAAGCAGGTATGGGGACCCAGGGGTAGCGCTTGTGGAGCCTCAGCTCCTGCAATTGCCCAACAGTTACGAGTTTCTTGTAAGCTCTGTGAATGAGAGCAGGGACTGCAGGGAGGGTGAGTGAGCTGACCACGACACCGTGTTACAGGGAACCATTCAAGTGGGGGAAGGAAATAGGTTATGCAGTAGTGGTAGGGGACAGTATAATGAGGGGGATAGATACTGTTCTCTGCAGCCGTGAGCATGAGTCCCAAAGGATGTGTTGCCTGCCCGGTGTCAGTGTTAAGGACATCTCCTCAGGACAAGAGAGGAACTTGGAGTGGGAGGAAAGGGGTCCAGTTGTTGTCGTCCACGTTGGTGCCGACAACATTGACAGGACTAGAAAGGAGGCTCCGCTGAAAGAATTTGAACAGTTAGGAGTTAAATTGAAAGGCAGAATCTGCAAGGTAATAATCTCGGGATTGCTACCTGAGCCACAGGCTAATTGACATCGGGTCAATAAAGTCAAGGAGTTAAATGTGTGGCTCAGAGATCGGTGTGGGAGGAATGAGTTTCAGTTCATGGGGCACTGGCAGCAGTATTGGGGTTGCAGGGAGCTGTTCTGGTGGGACGGGCTTCACTTGAACTGTGCTGGGACCAGTGTCCTGATTAATCAAATAACTAGGGCTGTAGAGAGGGCTTTACTCTAAATAAAGGGGAGGGGGAGGGAGGGTTCTGGAGAGGGGATACATAGGCTCACAAAGCAAAAGGATATGGCAGCATTGCATGGCAGCTATTTAGGTAATGTTACCTAGAGTGTGACAGGAAGGGACAGAATGTTCAAACAGAAAAAAAACAGAAAATAAGGTCAAAGGGGAAAAGACGGTAAAAAGGCAAAATTAATGGCTCTTTACTTAAATGCACATAGTATTCTGAAGAAAATGAATGAATTAACGGCATAAATAGAGGTTAATGGGTATGATCTTATAGCTATTACGGAGACATGGTTACAAGGAGATCAAAGCTGGGAACTAAATATTCAGGAGTATGTGACTTTTCAAAAGGACAGGCGAGAAGGAAAGGGTGTTGGGGTAGCTTTGTTAGTACAAAGATGGAATAGGTACAATAGCAAGGAATGATCTTGGACCAGAATATGTAGAATCCACAAGGATGGAGGTAAGAAATAACTGGTGAGAATAGCCTACAGGCCCCCTAACAGTAGCTATTCTGTAGGATAGAGAATAAACCAGGAGATAATAAGGGCATGTAAAAAAGTAATACTTTGATCATGGGTGACTTTAACCTTTATGTAGATTGGGAAAATCAAATTGGCAGAGGTATCAGCCTTGAGGAAGTGTTTGTAGAGTATATTCAGGACAGTTTCTTAGAACAATATGTTGTGGAACCAACTAGGGATCAGGCTATTTTGGATCTGGTAATGTGTAATGAGGCAGTTTTAATAAATAATCACAGAGTAAAAGATCCCCTAGGAAACAATTACCATAACATGGTAGAATTTAGCATTCAGTTCAAGAGTGAGAAACATGGGTTGGAAACAATTGTGCTAAACTTAAATAAAGGTAATTATAAAGGAATGAGAGCAGAGTTGGCTTGGGTGGGCTCAGAAAGGAGTTTAGCAGAAAAGATGGTTGATGAACAATGGCAGACATTTAAGAAAATAGTTCATGACTCACAACAAAGATATATCCCAGTGAGAAAGAAGGATTCTAGGAAGGGGATAAACCAACTATGGTTAACCAAGGAAGTTAAGGATAGTATCAAATTGAAAACAAAACATACAATGTGGTAAAGATTAGTGGTAAGCCAGAGGATTAGAAAAGTTTTAAAAAATCAACAAAAGATGACCAAAAAAAACAAAGAGGAAGAAAATAAACTTTGAAGGTAAACCAGCCAGTAATATAAAAACGACAGTAAGAACGTCTTTAAAAATATAAAAAGGAAGAGAGTCCAAAATGAACATAGGCCCCTTCGAGAATGAGGCTGTGGAAATAATAATGGGAAACCAGGAAATGGCAGAGAAGTTGAATAAATACTTTGCATCAGTCTTCACAGTGGAAGACAATAGCATTCCAAAAATACTAAATAATCAAGGGGCAAACACAGGGGTGGAAGTAAATATAATATGTGTCACTGGAAATAAAATACTAATGGGGTTAAAGGCCGATAAGTCCCCTGGACTTTGATGTGTTGCATCCTAGGATATTAAAGGAAGTGGCTACAGAGATAGTGGATGCACTGTTAATACTCTGCCAAAATTCCGTTGATTCTGGAAAAGTCCCAGAGGATTGGAAAACTGCCAATGTAACACCCTTATTCAAAAAGGGAGGGAGTCAAAAAACCGGTAACTATGGACCAGTTAGCTTAACATCTGTCACTGGGAAAATGTTAAGAGTCTATGATAAAGAATTTAATAGCAGAATATTTAGAAATGCATAATATAATCAAACAGAGTCAGCATGGCTTCATGAAAGAGAAATCATGCCTGACAAATTTATTAGAATTCTTTGAGGAGGTAGCCAGCGAGATAGATAAAGCGGAACCAGTAGATGTAATATATTTGGATTTCCAAAAGGCATTTGATAAGGTACCACACATAAGGCTACTTAATGAGATAAGAGCTAATAGCATTGGGGGTAGCATGGATAGAGGATTGGCTAACTAATAGAATACAGAGAGTTGGGATAAGGGGGCATTTTCAGGATGGCAACCTGTAGTGGAGTGCCGCAGGGATCAGCGCTGAGGCCACAGTTATTTACAATATATACTGATGACTTGGATGAGGGAAGTGAATGTACTATTGCCAAGTTTGCAGATGACACAAAAATAGGTGGGAGAGCAATTGGTAAGGATGACACAAAGAGTCTACAGACAGGTTAAGTGAGTGGGCAAAATCTTGGCAGACGGAACATAGAGAAGGAAAATGTGAGGTTATGCACTTTGGCAGGAAGATTAGAGGAACTGAGTATTAGTTAAATGGTTAAAGACTGTTGAAGGCTGCAGCCCAGAGATATTTGGGGGTCCTCGTGCATGAATCACAAAAAACTAGCATACAAGTTCAGCAGGTAATAGGGAAGGCAAATGGAATGTTGGCCTTTATTTCAAAGTGAATGGAGCATAAAAATAGGAAAGTCTTGCTAAAACTATACAAGGCACTAGTTAGACTACACCTAGAATATTGTGAACAATTTTGGTTCCTGTATCTAAGGAAAGATATACTGGCATCGGAGGCAGTGCCGAGAAGGTTCACTAAGTTGATCCCGGCCATGGAGGGATTTTCTTATGAAGAGAGGTCGAGTGGGTTGGGCCTGTACTCATTGGAGTTCAGAAGATTCAGAGGGTACCTTATTGAGACATATGAGATACTTAGGGGGCTTGACAGGATAAATGTTGAGAGGTTAATTTCACTTTTGGGAGAGTATAGGACCGGAGGGCATAAGCTTAGAGTAAGGCTTTGTCCATTTGAGATAAGGATGAGGAGGAATTTCTTCTCTCAGAGGGTAATGAATCTGTGGGATTTTTTACCGCAGAGGGCTGTAGAGGCTGGGTCATTAAGTATATTCAAGGCTGAGATAGACAGATTTTTAATCACTAAGGGAATCATGGGTTATGGGGAAAAGACAGGAAAGTGGAGTTGAGGATTATCAGATCAGCCATGATCTCATTGAATGGCAAAGCAGAATCGATGGGCCAAATGGCCTGATTCTGCTTCTACTTCTATGTCTTATGGTATTATGGTCTAAGACATTATGCACATGACTGTGAAAAAAAATTCAAGGTACCAGTGGTACCACGTGTTGAAATAGACAGGCCATGCATGACAAATAAAATTTAGAGGGAACATAATGTGTGTGTCTTTCGTATTGTTTGGCTCAGTTAAATGTGATAGTACTGAAGGTGTCAACCTTAGCCCATTGGTTACATTCTCACCTCTGGATCAGACGATTGTTGGCTCAAGCCCAATATCTAGGCTGACATCTTGATGCTGTTCTGCGGAAGTGCTGCACCGTGGGAAGTGCTGATATTTGCATGAGATGTTCAGCCCTGTCTGCCGCCCTTAAAAAAGATCCCGTGGCATGATTCAGTTGGGAGCATTGGCCGGTGTCCTGATCAATTATTATTTCTCAGGCAGCTTCACCAAAAATTGATTATCCTATAGTTTATCTCATTGTTTTTTGTGGGACCTCAATCGGTTCCATTGGACGTACTATTTGCCTGAAGTACGATCGTGACTACACCTCAGAAATGCTTCATTGACTGTGAGCCAATTGGGACATCTGTAAGTTGAGAAAGATACAGTATCTATTCTTTATTCTAACATATTCTTTGTTCTACATTACACTGTGAAGAAAAGCCTTCTCTTTCCCAACAATACATGATGTATGGTTTTTTTTTTACATAATTTGTATTGGATATACAGCAGAAATAAGTTTCTAAAGTAGTGTTTGAAATATTTGTTGTATTCAACAATAGTAGCATCTATGTTTATGAAGATAACACCATTGTTACCCATCTAAATTAATTCAGTAACGCTTGTTCCTGATGTTGTTTAACAGAAAGCCAGAAGCAAAGATGGTATAACTATGATAAGCAGCTCTGGAACTGTGCTTACAAAGGTGTCACTGATCTCTATTGGAAAAATTAGAATGCATTGAATTCTGCCTTATAAGGTTGTATTTAAGAAACAGAAAAAAAATGCAGCAATGTGAAATTTGTTTTCAAGATTAAATATAAACTGCAATAACTGAAATTGTGTAAAGAGAGTGATGTACAATGGACAGTATGTCAACCCCCCTCTGAAAATAAATGACAGGTTAATGTTTCGGTTGGGGTTTTTGTTCTGCTTTACTGAAGGGTTACTCCTGAATTATAAACCTTCCACCCTTAGAGACTGACAGGCCTGTAAGGCATTTACAACATTTTCTGTTTTTACATTGATAGTAATCATTCATTTTGACTTAAAAGTGTCACCTATATTGATATATGCCAGGCTTTGAAAAAAAAATCCAGCTCCAATCTTTAAATAGGTTTGCAATCTATGTCACTCTTGCTGATGATAAATGTCACTTTGAACATTTGTTGGCAACCCTTGTTGTGCTGGAGCTTGTAGTGAATATTAAACATAGTTTTTTGGCTCCCTCAATATGGAAACCATATAAAATAAACTATTATCATACATAGTTTAAAACTGCATGTGTAATGTAGTAGAATCACCTGCACTCCTCCAGTTTGATGTCATTGTGGCAAGGAGAGGGTCACATTAAAATTCACAAATCCTGTTGCATGATTCTATTGGCTATATTATCATTGTTTTGTGCAACTATCATGATGGCAAAGCAGATGAATATTGGTCTTTTTTCATCCAGCAATTTTTACCTTCCTATATTACTAAGGGAAAAGGTATCTTTCTAAACCAATTAAATATTGGAAAGAATGATGCTGTTGATTCAGTCACTGTGACAAACTCTGTTCCCAAGCTACCGATTCCATCCTTCTCCCTGGCAACTGTCTAGACTGAACCAGACTGTTCACAACCATGCCATCACTAAGACCATCTATTTCCACCATTGTAACGTCATCCAGATCTGTTCCACCTCAGCTTATTGGCTGCTGAAATCTTCATCCATGCCTTTGTCTCTTCTAGACTTGACTAATCCATTGCACTGCTTACAGGCTTCCCACATTCCACCCTCAGTAAACTCGAGGTCACCCAAACTCTGTTGCCTATGTCCTTACTCGCACCAAGTCCAATTCACTATTCACCCCTGTGCTTATTGGCCCCCAGTTAAGCAATAGCTCAATTTTGAAATTCTTGTCCTTGTTTTCAGATCCCTCTGTAACCTCATCCCTCCATATCTCAGTCCCATAACTCTTTAATGTATCTGCACTGCTCAAATTCTGACCTTTTGAGATCATCAATTTTAAGTCTTCTATTGGTGGCTGTGCATTCAGCTGTCAAGACCCCAATCTATGGAATGCCCTCTCAAACTCACTCTGCCTCTCTGCTTTTCTTTCTTCCCCGAAGTCTCGACTAACTTTATGACCAAACATTTGGTCACCTTCCGTTATGTCTCCTTATATGGCTCAGTGTCAAATTTTGCTGTAGAATGCTCCTATGAAGTGCCTTTGGATGTTTTATTACTTTAAAAGCACTATATAAACAAGACAAGTTATTGTTTAACCAAATATCACATTTTCCTTTTAAGATGCCAATTTTGGAGGTGTCCTAATCTGCCCTTAAGAATATAGCAAATCTAGAGTGTTGTTTTATATAATTTTATTGATATTTACTCTGAAATACAAATCTGTTAAAAGTTCCCTGAGGGAAAACCATTATCGATAAGGAGTGAAAATTCATTCAAGCCTGTTAGCCTGAAACAGGCTGGGAGACATGCATCAAACTGAGAGTATACTTTCTAATGATAATATGGGTGAGAGCCTATTTCTCCTGCAGTGTATTGAATGGGTGCTGAACATAACCTAAGAAATAGGAGCAGGAGTAGACCATTTAGGCCCTGCAGCATGCTCCACCATTCAACAGATCATGGCTGATCTTTTGCTTCAACTCCATGCTCTCACGCAGGACTCCCTAAGAGATCAAAAATCTATCGACCCTAGCCTTGAATTCCTCAATGATGGAACATTCGCAATCCTCTGAGGTAGAGAATTCCAAAGATTCACAACCTTCTTAGTGAAGAAATTTCTCCTCATCTGAGTTCTAAATAATTGACCCCTTATCCTGAGCTGTGTCCCCATGTTCTAAATTCTCCAGCCAGCGAAACAACCTTACAACAACTATCCTATCAATCCCCTTCTGAATCTTGAATCTCTGGATTTTTTTGGCCCCTTGGCTACCCTCTATTTCTGCTTTGTAATTTGTGTCTTCTGCTGGGATTTTGTTCACCACCTCTGCCATTTCTTTGTTCTCCATGATTTCTCCTGTCTCTGCCTCTAACCAACCAGCTACTCTCCTCCTTTTTATATTCTTGTAAGAGCTATTACACTCTGCTTTTATATTTCTGGTTGGTTTATGTTTAATCCATTTTTTTCCTTTGTTATCAGCTTTTTGTTGCTTTCTAAAACCCTCCCAATCCTCAGGCACACTATTATTCTTTGCAACCTTATGTCTCCTTCTTCACCCTAATATTCTCCTTAACTTCCTTCATAAACTACAGATGAATCTTTCTCACTGAGCTTTTGTTTTGTTAATGAAATATATTTTTATTGAAAATTTTGAAACATTTCTTTAAATTTTTCCCTCATTGAAAAATGGGGCCAAACATCAACACATGCCAAACATTTCATTTAATGTTTTTGGCACTGATATCAGCTGACATTAATAAAAGATAAATCAAGCCTCAGAAGATTTCAATCTAATGTACTGCTGTGCAGCTTCTGCAGACTCCCAACTCAGTGTCATTTTGGACCTCTGTCAAGGTAGATTAATAGAATTTATTTTAATTGCATTCATGATTAAGAACTCTCTGACAGAATTTCGTGGGATCAACCAACCCACATGATAGGCAGCCAGATGTTTTAATGGAGAAGACTTGGTCCATGTCCAGTTCAACCAGTGTATCTTCCTCAACAAAATCTTAGTCAATTGCCAAGAACAAGCAATGTGTTCATTAAAACAAGTGAAAACAGACCATAACACTGATGGTGCAATTCTGCAAGCAATGAGCAGCTCTCCATAGTAGCTCGTTAGACATTCTTGTTTGCTGATTAAACTATGGGCAGAATTCACAGCCCTGTTGGTGAGCCACTCAAAAGCCCATTGACTCTGGGGGGACCGTAAAACCCCATCGGAGGGAGAGGCTGTAAAATTCAGCCCTATGTATCAATATTCTGTTGGAGGTCGTGTGTAGCTCTTTGGATGACTGCTAAGCTACAGGTCATTATATAGTTTTGTTTTACATGTACACATAATATTAGTCATTGGTGGTCAGCTGAACTGTATTCTTCAGGTGAAATTAGGTTAGAGAGTGGGGATGCAGATGTGATTCAGTTCCTCATTGATATTATTATTCATAATTAAATTTGTCAAGTCCAAGAACGTTGGAACTCAGAGGCAGAGTTGATTAGAACATAAGAATTTCTGTTGTCTATTAGGAGGAGCTGGAAGATGCAAAACTGAGGCACTACAGTGCCATCACTGGCAGGAGTATGTAATTGTAGCATGACAAGTTTACATACACAATTGTCATTAAAATATGGATGCAAAAGTCTATAACAGAAACAATGTAAAGAGGAAGCATGACAAAAACTGAACAATAAGATGACTTTTTATTCTGGAAACGCACAATAACATGATTTTTAAATACATTTCTAATTTCTCCCCTTGCACATAGAACAGCCTGGATTTTACAGTGTGTGATAACGGTGAAATTATTAGCTTTGCCATCATCATACACATGAAACTAACAACTTCTGACATCCACATATGTACAGTTAAATGCAAAAATCCAGAAATTGCTGTCAGCGTTTCCCTGCTCCTCAATAGGATGCTCTATTGAGGCACTCCAAGCCTGAAATTCTTTAGGAATCAATGAACTGACAAGAACTTCCCTCTTATGCTGTAATATTACTACTAAAAAAAATCACCTGAAAAGTTACACCTTGTTAATGAGATGTACTGGATTTTTACACTTAGTCATAATTAAAATCTTACAGGCCCTGAAAAGCTAATTTTATATTTGTGTAATGTCATTTTTTTCCTTTATGATAAATCCATGCTTGTTATTTTTTCTCTGTTAAAGGTTGTTTATGATTTATAAGTGTCTAATGTGTATGTCCTAAGTTTTATTTCACTCTCTGTTAAAATTTTAGAAGTGCAGGATAATCAGTGCATTTTACTTCCTAGTTTTCTGCCTGTGAGAATTCTTCAATATGCTTGGCTGCTTATCCTGCTTGATGACATCACTGTTGTTGGATACTTGGAAATCCCTGTGATGCTGCCATATTCAAATTAATGTCAGTAGAGGTGAAATACACACCACAGAGATTGCTGGAGCTTTGTGGGCAGTTTTCTTTGAAGTCAGCACCATCACTTCATCACTGCCTGCAACATCCAGGATATTAAATTAGAGAATATGGTTTATCTCCCTTGCCTGTCTGCTGCCTTCCTGTTGTTGATTCTTTCTTTGTTTCCCCTCATCTGGTTTTGTCTATCGCTTTCTCCCCCTCCCGTTTTTTTTCCCCTTCTTCTTGCTTCCATTTCTGTTCTGTTCTACTTTTCATTCTTTCCTCCTTCTATGCTTTCAGATGGGAAGTAATGAGTGCTGTCGTGGAGAAAGGAGCCACCAAAGGCTGCAAGCTTCATTTTGGGTTCGAAGCTATTGAGCAAATGTGATTCCCAATGGGTCCTCTCCCATCTACTCCTCCAAACTCTCATTATTCCCCCCACCCCCAATCTAATCACTCCATCATTTCCTCCCCACTACTTTGCCTTGGTTCTGTTTCTCATTATAAACCATCAATTTGTAACAGGTTCCAATTCTGTCAAAGGATCTATCAAAGAAAACCCATCCAGAGCATTTCCCATTGCCACAGTCTGTCTGTGCAAACACCTACATGTATTGGTCATTATTGTCGTAGAAACAATGGGTTTCATACAAGTCTATTGCAATACAAAATCCTATAAAACAAAATGCAGGCATGTCCCATTTTATCATACATACCTATCTATCCATTTAGAGGTGCTTCAAAGTACACTTTTATCTTACTGAGGAATCTAGCCACAGGGCCTAACTCAGTGCAAGTTATCATTAAAGTTCAAAGGGCTCTTAGATAGGATTCAATAAATCCATAGTCATTTATTAGGTGTTCTTAATTAACATCATTGGTTTGGGGAAGTATCTTTTTTCATAATTAATGCAACTGATTAATCCTTTGATTGTTCCTACTTATAATTGACAGAATTGAGGATTGCCTCCAAGTAAGTTATTCAGCAGAATACAAAAACAATCAATTAATTTGGTGTTATCTGAGTGCAGTGGACATGACTTCAGCAGCTATGCTGAATGAATGACTTGAGTAATGCAAATTGATACTGAGGACCAGGAGAATCCTAGTGATATTGGTACAATTGAACTCGGGACAGTCAAGCAAATGTTAAATATTAAGTATATAATTATGGGTAGTTAATCACGATTTGAACTAATGTTGTGTCAGTGCTTCAACTTTTGTGGATGGAAAAGCTTTGAACAGAAATAGAAGCACAAAACAGGAAAGAAGGTATAGAATGTGTTCTCAGTAGTGACAACGTTTCATTCATTTTAGAGTCTTAGCATCACAAGTGTTAATTTCTTGTGCCAGATCATAAATAACTCTTAAATTTACTCCTCAGTATCCATTTTATTTGGCTGAGATTGTTTTTTTTTAAATCTTTTGTTGTATTCAAATAGCAGTAAAGCCAATGTGTGTTCATATTCTGTCAGGATGAATGGTGGCTGTGCATTCATATGTAATTAGATGTTTATCATTGAAGAGTGATGTGAAATGAGCTATGAAACAAATCATCACGTAAAGTGTTTCAAAACCAATCTGTAAGGAAGCCAATTAAGCATTGTTTTGTGATTGAATTGATTAATCAGCAAGTGAGCAAAATGAACCAAATATATTCATTAAGAATAATTTTTGCTTTCAAATTTCCACTCCCGATAAGGTTGTTTATGTCAGCATATCTGTGGACCTAATAATGTTTTGAATTCTCCAAAGAAATTGATGAGTTCATTTGTGCCAATTACATGTGATTGGCTCAGGAACTTTCGATGACTTACAAATTCATCACCTGATTGCTCCATTTTAGCCAAAGCACAGAAATTTTTGTTCAATTTGCAGTAAAACTGCTGTTTAAGCACAAAAGTGACAATTTTTGCAGTACGAAATGCCAGTGACTTGTATTCCCAATGTTGACACTCTAAATAAATAAAAGGAATGGTCCAACAAAATCTGTACCTGCCACTAACTCCCCTGTGGAAAGTAACATCAAAGAACAAGTCAGCCTCTTGGGGCTGATGCTTTTGAGTTTGATGTTGGTGGCACTACCAAGATTGATAATCAAAAGTTTCCCCATGGTTCCTACCTTCCTGCAGCCTTACAATCCTTCAAGATCTTTGGACTTCTCCAATTCTGGCCTCTGGCACATACCTAATTTTCATCACTCCACGATTGGCAACCTTGCCTTCAACTTCCAAGGCTCTAAGGTCTAAAATTTGTTTTTTTTTAAATTATTTCATGGGATGTGCGCGTCGCTGACAAGGCCAGTATTTATTGCCCATCTCGAATTTCCCTTGAGAAGGCAGTGGTGAACTGCCTTCTTGAATGGCTGCAGTCCATGTGATGTAGGTACACCCAAAGTGCTCTTAGGAAGGGAATTTCATTAGACTCAGCAACAGTGAAGGAACGGCGAAATAGTTCCAAGTCAGGATAGTTTGTGGCTTGGAGGGGAACTTGCAGTTTGTGGCGTTCCCATGCACCTGATGCCCTTGTCCTTCTCGGTGGCAGAGGTCATGGATTTGGAAGGTGCTGTTGAAGGAGCCTTGATGAGTTGCTGCATGTAGATGGTATGCACTGCTGCCACTGTGCATCGGTGGTGGAGAGAGTAAATCATGGCGGATGAAGTGCTGATCAAGTGAACTGCTTTGCCATGGATGGTGTCGAGTTCCTTGAGTGTTGTTGGAGCCTCACTCATCTAGGCAAGATCTCTTCCAAAACCTGTCTACCTCTCTCTCCTCGTTCAACATCTACCTCTTTGACTAAGTCTTTTTTTGCCTAATATCTCATTTTTCTGTCGTAATATTTCGCTATATGGCTTGGTGTCAGATTTTGTTTGCTAATACTCCTGTGAAATGCCTTGGAATGTTTCGCTACATTATCAGTGCTATATAAATTCAAGTTGTTGTTGCATTTTGGCTTCTAAAGCTGATGATCCTGGATCCAGCTGGCACAACCTACAGGTAGCTCATGTGGTTAAATCCCCTCCATAAATATTTCTCCACAGTTATTGGTTTCTCAAGCGTCTTCATTATTTAGTTTCAGCAGAGACCATCTGGCACTGCCAGCAGTGCCCACATCCCCAGAATGAATATTTCAGTGAATTCTGTATTGCTTTGTTCTGGTGGGTTTTGGATTCAGGCAAAGGACCAAGTTTTGTTTTTATCACGTTAAATTAATAAATCGTATGTTTTTTGGAAGCAGGTCAAATCACTGTAAGGGAGAAATCACACCTACACGTAAACTCATGGGAAGATACAAAACTGAATTAATAAAACTGATCTAATAAATTGATGTCCTTGCATAAAATGATAATCCTTACAATGTAGGAATGAATTGTTGTGAGTTAGCCCACATTGTTTTTCAATGGTTTCATTTTAAGGGATTTGGACTTTTGTGAAATGATCTCAGGTTCAACAAGTTGAAAGGAAAAAAAAACAGAACTGAAATAAGAGAAATGCTCAGGATCCATGACATGGTAAAACATGGTCTGTGGAGGATTACACATGGCCAGTGGAGTTTGCAGTGTAAAATCTTGTGATCACAGCAGTGACTGGAGCATTAATCAACCTTCCATATATCAAATGAACATAAACATTATTCTTCGCATTGGATTGTGACTAATGATTTAATTTCTATGCAATAAACAGCAATAAATGACAGATTATGTCAATGAATCACCAGTTCTGCACTTAGTTACTCCACATGCTCTTTTGGTTTTTGACAGATGATGCAGTTTTTAATTATACAGCTAGTGTCACAAGACAGCTCGTTGCCCCTCCCAAAGGAAATTAATCTGCAATATAATGATTCTTTTTAATATTTTTTGAAATGAACAGTACATTTCAGTGCTCAAGCCTTAGCTCATTGTAGGTTAGGGTGTTTGCTCATCAAGTCAGTGAAAATTACACCTCTTAAATTCATACTCGTTAAGGTACGTTGGCAGGCTGAATGCTGTTTGCAAGTGAATCATCTCTTTCCATTCAACTTGGTTCCAGTGCCATTTTCTAGTGCAGCAAATTTACCCTTGGCTGCCATGTGTTTCAATTTCCTTTAAATATTGATGCCCAAAGAAACTATTGACGCTCAAACGACCAAAGTAGTATCATCTGATCTTGCTATTGCCTGAAAGCTGAACTCTTGATGTGGACTAGCAAGAATTCACCATTCTACTGTCACTCACAGGCCAGAAAGATTTGTACATGTGGTGAATTACTGCTAAATTACATTTAAGTGGAGCATCTTGTAAAATGCATTGCAGCCAATGTTGTAACGAGCTAAGGAAACGTTGACAGATGACAGACATTAACTAGGAAAACTCTTTCCACCTCAATGACTTGAACCAGAATGATAGAGAAATTTCTTATTCCCTTTAATGTGACATTCATGTCAGAGTTGTTATATCTGGGATGGGAGGAGAGCGCAGTTTTGCTAGCCCCACTAGTCCACAGGTCACACCATTAAAAGTTCGATTCAGTCACCAAAATGGCCAATTGTTTATCTTCGCTAATGTTAACCAGAATAAGAGATTTTATGTAGGCTTCTTTCAATAAAAAACAAACTTAGTTTATTATAAAATGAGTCTTGTCAAATAGAAAGACAAAGCTTATTAACATACAATATGAAATATGAAAGTGTACCAATGATTCTTTCAAGATAGCCTACGTCCTTCTTTCTCACACACACACAAAAATAAATAAATTTTGCCAAGTTAAAAGTCAATGGTTCAAGGGAAAAGGAAAGATGAAGGAGTCCTTAAACTGGCATCTGGTTATACAGTTGGTCTCTCAGTGCTGATCCATGAAACAGTCGAAGACTCTTGTACTGCTTTTCAGGTGGACTCGAGGAATACCTACAGATACTGAATTTCAGCAAGTAGAGCAACTTAGAAGCGACTTATATTCACTTCCAGTTGCAGACTGGCTCTGGACTGCACATGGCTGCTGTCTTCATTCACAAGCAGTTGGTCCTTCTTCTCCTCAAAGTGTTGGGTGAGGTGGCCGAGTTGGTGCAATTGATAGAGTTAATCAGCAGATACTTCTTAGGTGGAAACTTTTAGTTTATTTACAAAGGTACTCAGCAGCAACTACACGTGTGCTTTTTCACTTTAAAGTCTATCTCTACACTTCTGACCACTAACTACAGCGGTAGCCCACACCAATCTCCTATTGGGTTCAAAAGATCACATGATCTTTAGCAAGCATTATTCTTAAAGGTATATTACACACTAAATAAAACCACATCTCCCCCCACCCGCAACCCCTTTTACTAAGAAATACATTTTTTTTTTACAAGTACAATTTTCTCAGCAAAAATTTACACTGGTAAGTAATTTACAAGTTCAGTCTTTCTGGGGGTTTCTTTGTGCATGTAGAACGTCTCAGCTCTACAACTTCAGATGCTTTGTCAGGAACCTCCTTTTTTGGAGTTGCCTGAATGTCACGTGCTTCGGTGAGCACCTGCAATTCTGTATCCTCAACTCTTACAGGAACATCAGATATTTCTGTACTAGGTCGAATACTCTCAACAGGAAATGCTGACCCGGTCGTAAACACTGGTGGAATCTATTCTTGATGATTTGTTTCTCTCTTCCTTAGGTGATCCACATGTCTCTGTATGATGCACCCTTCCACCTCCATGTGGTAAGATGGAGGTCCAATCACAACTTTTTTCACCCGGTAGCCACTTTGGTCCTTCTCCAAAGTTCTTTACGTATACTGTCTCTACCACAGTAAATTTCCTCTTATGACTATGCCAGTCGTGTCTAGTTTTCTGTCTTCCCTGACTCCTTCCCACTTTCCCTCTAAATTTGGCACTATTAAGTTCAATCCCATCCGCAAACGGTGTTTCAATAACTCCGCAGATGTGACACCTGTTATGTGAGAGGTGATCCTATAATGGAAAAGAAAGCATGAGATAGGATTGGGTGCTGACTTATCCAGTCTCTGATCTGTTGAGCGCATAACACCGAGGATTATAAGAAATTTAACAATAAAGCAAGTTCCTGTGGAACTGGGGCATCTTCTTTCTTGTAAAGGCAAACGACTAAGTACATTGGCATTTGTGATTTGATTTCCAGACCTATGTACAAAAGTGTACGCACATGCTACTAGGATTAAAGCCCATTGTTGTATTCTTACTGAGGCTATGGATGGTATAGCCTTGACCTCATTAAACAATCCTAACAATGGTTTGTGGTCTGAAATAAATTGTAAAGTGGCAGCTGTGTACATACTGGTGAAATTTCTTGACACCAACGATGACTGACAGGCCTTTTTCTATCTACGAGTATCCCTTTTCTGCTGTGGTCAGTGTTCTCAATACATAACCTATAGGCAGTTCTGTGCCATCGTCCATTTGATGGGACGACAATGTTTCTACTCTGTAGGGAGATGCAACACATGTCACCACCAGTTCTGTTGTCTGGTCATAATGCACTAAGAGATTGGACTTCCCTCTGGGGCACCTCCTAAGACCAATTTTGGTTCCTTTTGAGTAGAGAATGCAGGGCGAGTGCCAGCACTGTGGACAAATTGGGTAAGAACCACCCGTAATAGTTAATCATTCCTAGGAATGATTTGAATTCTGAGGCATTCTTGGTTTTATCTTTTGTTTTAAAGCCTGCTTAATTTCTTTCCTTGCACCATCTCATTATATGTCCATTTTGGTGACAATAATAACATTCGATTTTTTAAAACTGCCAATCATTATAAGGCTGCTTGTTTCCACCCCTATTGAAATTATACTTTGTTTTTGCTGCTGAGTCATTTTTTCCTTTCATTTTTCGGCTAGTGTATCCTGCTTCTTGGCAGAGTCTTGCATTTTTGCCCCCTTTTCGGCTGGGGTTTCGCCTGATGGTGGAGGACATATTTTGCAAGCCTTGTATGGCTTTTGAATCTCTTACTGGACTTTCCATGACCAGTGCTATCTCTGGCACCTTCCTGAAATCCAAATTCGCTTCAGACAATAATCTCTTCTGAATCGTGTCCTCATTCACAGCCCGCACTAAATGATCTCTGAGCATGTCATTCAGGGATTTACCAAACTCAAAAAGTCCCGCTAACTGCTTCAAACTTGCCACGTAGAATGCAGCTGTCTCCCCTTTGCATCATTACTGAGGGCTTTGGTTGTTAATGACCCTTCATGAGGTCCATCAATTCATCAAAATTTTTCAAATCTGGGGCGCTAGGTGCTGTCAAACTATGAATCAAGCCGTAGGCATTATTCCTGCGTGTGCTTAAGAGGATCACTCACCTTTTTCTCTTCTCCCGTAATCTCATTTGTTTGGAAAAAGAACGCTCTGTTGGAAAAAGTTCAATGTAATGAAACCAATCATCCATGACTGGATAGAAAGGATCAATTCTTCTGAGAAGGAATTAACTGTTTGATTCGAATGGAACTTCTACTTACAATTACTGGGCGAGGTGCAGTGCCAATCTCTTTTCAACTTGACTTCTCCTTTTCACTCTTGTTTTATCCTTGTCACCAGTTTGTTGTGAGAGGTGGGTGAATTGGTACTATTGATAGAGTTGATCAGCAGACACTTCTTAGGTGGAAACTTTTAGTTTATTTACAAAGGTACTCAGCAGCAACATACACATGTGCTTTCACATTAAACTCTATCTCTACATTACTAACTACAGAGGTAGCCCACGCTTCTTCCCTATTGGGTACTAAAGATCATGTGATCTTTCTTAACAAGCATTATTCTTAAAGGTATATTACACACTAAATAAAACCATAATTACCACACAAAGCAAAACCAAAACCAACTTTTAAGCGCAGTTCCAGACATGTTTTTTTTTGTCCCAGAGCCATAACTACCATGTGACCCTTTTTATATCCAGTCCACCAGGGTCAAGAGGTTTCCAGCTTCTTTAAAACTACTTAATTACATTTTCTTGTAAATGGATGTCTCTTCCAAGAAATATGATCAGAGTTCCTGCATTTAACCTTTAAGGAACAGTGTCTTTTAAAGCACACATTCCCTCAGAATGTTCTTAGTTGCTGAAGATGAACAATTCTCTGTGATTAAAGTGTCCATCTTACTTCCAACCTTGGAGAAATGAAATGCTATATGAAGATGTATTTCATGACAAAGTGTAATAAAACATAAACAAAAATATTAAAACAGACTCACACATTCATTTATTCACTTTGTATACAAAGCTAATGTAGTTATTCTCTGTATCACTTTGGCCTTTAGCAAAATTAAAACAAGGTTAAATTCTGGTCAAATTCACGCTCGGTTTCACAGCTGCAGTTAGCACTGTAACTTGATCTGTTGTATTTTCAGTCAGGGTTCCATTTCCTTAATGGCCTTACATACCCCAATAAGTCTCATGGATTTTATGTGCAACTGCCAGCAATTGGCACGAACGTGCCCCACTTTGTTACCTTTGAATATCAGTTCCACCCTCAGAATTTTCTTTTCTGGCCTGAGGAAGAGCTTCCAGTGTATTCCCAGCTGCCCCTTCTCTTTTGTGGCTACTTGCCTTCCTTTCACCTTCCCACCTTCTATCCTTCTCGAGTTTGTAGTGGCAATGGAAAAAGGGTTCAGACTTATGGACAAGCTCATAATTGTCAGCCATCTATGCTGCCTGTCTAGCTGTTGCAACCCTCTGGTCTTTAACATGGGTTCAAACTACTGGAGGGAGTGAATTTTTAAATTCTTCCAGGAGAATTATTTCTCTAAGAGCTTCATACCTCCCTCTACCTTTAATGCCCATATCCAGTGGTTAAAATCACTTTGCTTTACCCTCTCAAGTTCAATATAGGTCTTCCCAGACTGTTTCCATATGTTTCAAAATTTCTGCCTATATGTCTCTGGAAGCACTAAGAATAGCTTTTTTTTACTGCATCATAATCTTCTGAAAGTGATGCATAAACCTCATGAGCTTTACCCACCAACTTACTTTGTAGAAGCAATGTCCAGATTTCATTTGGCCACTTCATTTGCTTAGCTACTTACTCAAACAAAATAAAAAATGCCACTACATCGCTTTCCTCAAACTTTGTGAGGGCTTGTACAAATTTAAACAACTCCCCATTGGGCTTTGGGTTGGAGGTGGTTTTATTGGTATCAGAACCATCCTCACCATCTGAGACCTCATTTTTTTAACTCCAGCCTTTTAAGCTGGTATTCCCATTCTTGTTCCTTCTCTCTCTCTTTTGCCTCTCTTCCATTATCCTTGTCCGTTTCCTCCCTTTAATTTCTCTCTTTAGAGGTCAAGTTTCTGCATTTCCAATTCTCTTTTTTTCTTTTCAAGTTTTCTCATCTCCCTTTCCTTATCTTCCCTTTCTTTTACTTTTCCTTTTGCCTCCAATGCAAGCTTTTTCAGTTCCTCTTCATGTTCAAGCCTCTTCATGTTCAAGCTACTTCATTTGCAACTGAATCCTAGCTACCTCAATGACTCACCCCCTGGAGATTGTGGTCTCTCTGCTATCCCTTCCAGTTTCAAATGCTGCGTTATTACCTCAACTATATCTGCTTTCCTCACCCCTACTGTTAATTCCAACTGTGGATTGGCACTGGACTGCAAAAAGGCTGTTTTCTTCCTTCACAAGTAGTTGATTGTTCTTCTCAAAGAAAAAAAACCAAAACCAATTGTTAAACACAGTTCCAGCTGTGCTTCCCCCTGCCCCACCCCAGAGCCATAACTAACATGTGACCCCTTTTGTATACAGACCACCAGGGTCTTTACAGTTGCTTCATTAACTTTTGTTGTATATGGACGTCTCTTGCCTTCACCCTTTAAGAAAGTGTCTCTTTAAAACACAAATTCTTCCAAAGCGTTCTTAGTCCTTGAAGATGAACCATTTTCTGTGATTAAAGTGTTCAACACACAGTAGGGTTGCCATCCCTCGAGGATCTTTTATGAATTCTCCAGGAATTAACAATTAATTTCCAGGACACTGCTTCAAACAACTGGGGAGAAAATCATAGAGGCTTTGAAAGAGATTTTTTTTTATTTCCAATCACTTAGTTTTATAATTAACAAATCTATTGGGGAGGACGGTAAAAGGTGGCTTGACTCACTTTCGTGAATCATCCAATTGGGTATTGAAGAGCCTGTTCATTATCCAATTGACTGTGAACCGCATGGATGCTGACCAATCAAGGGAGCATATTGACGGGGCAATTGGAGGGTGGGAAGCCATGTTATGAGACATCCAGGAATATATCAGCCAAAGTTAACAATGCAATGTTGCAGCCATGACCAGCAGAAGCAGTTCCAGCGCTGGAAGCAAAATTGCAATACTGGTGAAGTGACACTATTTTTTGTGGTGGTATTACACAGCTTAACAATAATGGTACAAGAACAAGGTTAACTCATTTGCTTCAGCGTTGCCCCGAAATGCGCCCTACAGTGCGGATTGGTTGAAGTCAGAGCAGCAGTACTTGGCAGGAAATAAATCAGCCATAAAATAAAGGGTTACTGAGAGGCAGTTGTAATAATGACTATGAGTTATGAATTGATTGTATCTAGGGCAAACAACATCACAAAATGGTCTGAAGTAGCCTTGGATTGCAGCTGAAGTACTAGCGTGAAGTGAAACGGTTCATCTTCAACAGGGATTTGGTGTCGTAGAGATGGATGGGAAAGAAAGTTGCAGAATTTTCAGTCATCTAAGATGATTGGCTGAGGAAATTGTGAAACATAAAAATGCAGAGAGGGATTTTGACTGGCTTACTGCAACAATTTTAAAAAATAAAAGCCTGACCTCATTTGACATGACAAATGAGTTTAGCCTTTCTGCACGATTGAACAGCAAGAGGTTTCTGACCTGTCACTGTTCATTTTCGATCCCTCAATTATTGTTTTCAAAGCATGCGAGGAAGTGATAAACTGATGGGAATGGTGCATTAGAACTTCAAAGTGATTATGTCAGCAGTGAAAGATAATCCAAATGTAAAATTACTTATCAAAAGTGGAAACTTTCAGCCACTACAGGTAATGATGCAATAGAACTACTATAAGGCTAGGATTGTGATGTGTGTAGAATTGGGGAGCTTGTAGTGTAGTGCTATTGTCACTGGAATAGTAGTCCAGAGACCCAGGGTAATGCTTTGGGGCCCCGGGTTCAGGTGGCAGATGGTGGGATTTGAATTCAATAAAAGAATCTCGACAAAGGCATATGGAGATGAAAAAATTCACCTTCGCATCCAATGTGTCTTTGGCCAAGACTATTTGAGGACTAGGATCTCAAACTAAGATCATGGTTTGCTGGATAGTAGTGATCCCTGCACTCTTATATGCTTTGGAGTCTTGGACAACTTGCATCAAAGCAATGGAGAAACACCTGCAGCGCTACCATTGCAAGATCCTCCAAATCCAGTGGCAAGAAAGGCAGTCCAATAGCAGCATCCTCTCCTAAGCCAACATGCCCAGCATCAAGGGGCCAATCATTCAAAACCAGCTCCACTGGTCAAGACAGGTCAATCGTGTGCCCAACACCAGTTTCCCAAAGCAAGTGCTCTACTTGGAACTTGATTGTGGTAGGAGATTCCCAGGAGGACAACAGAAATGCTTTAGGAATGTCCCCATAACATCTCTGAAGAGGTAAAACATTCCCGCTGTTTCATGGGAGTCCCTGGCTTGTGACCAACCGAAATGGAGAAAGTTCATTTGGGAAGGTGCTGAACACATTGAGAGACATCATTGGGAACATGCAGAGGTGAAGTTGAGGCATCAGAGAGAGCGCACAAACCTCCAAACCGCTCATCTACCCTAATCTCCAAGCAGTACCATTTGCCCCTCATGAAGCAGGCTCTGCTGATCATGCATTGGATTTAGCAGCCATCTCAGAACCCATCAAACTGGAAGTAAGTCAGCCTTGATCCCAAGGGACTGCTAAAGAAGGAGCGGTGATCCGATTGAAAATCTGGGGGTGGGGTACCTATTATTTGGACAATAGGCTAAGATTGCATAGTAGAGATGTGAGGGTGAAGAAAGATGTTGCAGTTTTGCTGTCATGTTTTTGGAGATGGGGAGCATTTCTTCAGAACTATTCCTAAGCAAGTCACCATTAGTGGATTATTTTAGACATATTCTCTGGAAGGAGTAAAATGAATGAGTACAGTGATCTTTTCTTGAGATTTGTGTTTGGTGAGAGAAAACAATATGGGGGAGAATTTCCCCCCATCAGGGTGAGGGGAGTTCTACGGGAGTGGGCATAAATCCAATCGATGCTCCCAATCAATCAGATCCATGCAGCCATTTTATGTGGGCACAGATGTGCCTCAGGGAGATTAGTTTAAGGTTTAGAAGTTTAAATAAAGAAAATAAAATATTTTACGACCTGTCCCCTCATGTGACAGTGTCACATGAACTGGGACATGTCAAGGAACATTAATGAAAAAATTTATTTAATTTATAAACCCTTCATGAAACCTCATCCCGCCCGTGGATGAGGTTCCATGAATAATGCGAAGGCCGCCTGGGCTCTTCGCCAGCAGCTCAGTTAATAACTTTAACTTTAATTGATATTTAAATGGCCTTAATAGGCCTTTTGACAGTTTGGCGGGTGCGCACCCACCGAACTGAAAATCTAAATGATGCACCGTGATGTCGGGACGCACGCCCAACGTCACCCCGCGTCATTTTACGCCTCGGTGAGCCGGCCCCACCCCCACTTACTGAGCTAAAAACTCTGGCCATGGACTCAGAACCAACCAGAAGAAATAACAAGTTTGATTGCTGACAACTTGTCTTGGCCTAACCAGTGGCAAGGTCACCATAACTGACCAGAATTCCATTGATCCTGATTGCTATCCTGTGACTGATGCTAGAAGAGCTGGTGGAGGTAGGGTTTGACAGGGAGCTAGATCAAGGCAGTTTCCTGTTTAGCTCTGTTACCATTTGCATTTTAATGACCACTTCTCCGAGGTACTGAAGGCAAATAATTCCATGGATTTGTCAAACTATTGAAATTGCAGCTGAGAATTCAGATCATTGGGCCATTGTCATACCAACTGGAACTAATTAGTTTGAGTAAGACTACACAGTAAGGAACTTGGTGCCTTCAGGAGAAGAGTAGAAAGGAAAGGACAGGTAAATTAAAAATAAAACACAGTAACTTTTAAAAACCCAAAACCCTGCACTGAGTAAAGGGGCGGACAGTTTTTGTCAGGGAGAGGCTATCTTTTAATAGCAACGTGTTAGATGTTCCAATTGCTCGAGCCACACTAATATGGAAAAGGCACCAAAATTAAAAATGGATCTAAAGTATTTGACAGAATAATGAATTTGGAAATCTTTTCATGCCTTAGCTTTGACTATGCCTTTTTTGTTCCTTTTTCAACTTGTCGCTCAGAATAGTTAAAAATGGGTGAATTTTAAAAAAAAAAAACGGGGTATTGGTGCAAAAGGATGTACACAGTTCTAGGTATGCTGTCTGAAATGGAGAACTAAAATTCTTCACACACATTTCTGAAGGGGTGCAAGTCACCGACCGATTAATAGTCAAGGCCAGGTTTAGTATAACAAAGTGTAGTTTGGATAGGCCTCCTCCATCAGTGGAAGTGGTGTTTAAAAAACATGCAATCTGTAAAATGCAGCTTGCTGAGTTCTGTTGAAGGGTCATGAGGACTCAAAACGTCAACTCTTTTCTTCTCTGCCGATGCTACCAGACCTGCTGAGTTTTTCCAAGGAATTCTGTTTTTGTTTTGCTGCTGTCCAACCTCTTCCTAAAAAGCACCTGATGATCTGGCATTGACTAATGTGCCACGGAAAGAGAAAAAATAGTTATTTCTCCTATTTGGATTGTACTGTACTGTAAATGTAATGTTTCTCTATTTTTCTGTACTTTTTCATTGCGCCATTTGAGGTCTAAGAAGTTATTCTCTCTACTGTCCACTCAAATACAGCTACTCACTTGGCTGTGAATGCCAGAATATTGTCTCAATTATGATCAGTGGTGGGATGTACTTGTGGTAAAAAGAGCACCAGAACTCACTTAAAAATGCATCTTTCCCAGCGGATATTAGCTATCACTACCTGAGCAGAATATATGTTATATAATGAAGTATGGCATTGAGTCAGCACCCAACAAAATGCCACACTGACATTAAAGATACACTGTAAAGGGCAGATAGGTCTCCTGGTGAATGCGTCAGTGATGGACAAGCCAATCAGGTAGTGAACTGGAAAGTTTCACGTGGTACTGTTGTGCAGCTAGCTACAAGAAAATGCACAGGGTCCACAGAGATTAGGATCTCACCTTGTGTTGTAACCAAGATTTTGGCTTTAGTGATGATTCAGAGAAGGGATATGAGGCATGGCATAATATCTGGCTTGGGGGAGTAATGTAGTGATAACATTTAGAGATGGAACATAAACCAAATGAAAAAATAGAACATTTTGGGATTCTAAATTAAATTAGTTGGGGTAGTTTTTGGTCCAATTCTGGGGAAAGATATGAGTCACTAGCTTATGAGAAATACAATGTGAAGGTGTAAAAGATGGCTGATATAGGAAATGGAAACCTGCAGTGATGTAACAAGAATGACCTTTGGGGATTGGAGTTCATATAGACACCAGGAAATTTTTTCAGAATTTTTCTTGTTTGGCCAATGCAGCTTAGGTGGCAAATTTGCAGCAGCCTCATTTATGACACAGTGGTGAGGTTCCAACAATCATCTGCTGAAGAATTGTTGAATGAACTAAGAAGAGGATCTGCCTCCATCCACTTTATCCATATTGACCTGGATCATTTAATGTATATTGTGCAAAAAAAAAGTACGGGGTGGAACCTAATGAAGCTCCCTGGAGCGGGAAATGAGGCTGGTATGGGGCACTATTGTGCGAGTGACAAAATATCAGCTTCCTGATGGCAGGAAGTAAGTTGATGGTGGATTAAAGGCAGACCATGGTCCTCGAAGGCAAGCGGTGGGAACCTATTTTTAATGCAAAACAAAAACAGAATTACCTGGAAAAACTCAGCAGGTCTGGCAGCATCGGCGGAGAAGAAAAGAGTTGACGTTTCGAGTCCTCATGACTCTTCAACAGAACTAGGTGAATCCAAGGAAGGGGTGAAATATAAGCTGGTTTAAGGTGAGTGTGTGTGTGTGTGTGTGTGTGTGTGTGTGTGGTGGGGGGTGGGGGGGGCAGAAGTGGAGGGGGGTGGTGGTTGTAGGGACAAACAAGCAGTAATAGAAGCAGATCATCAAAAGATGTCACAGACAACAGAACAAAAGAACACATAGGTGTTGAAGTTAGTGATATTATCTAAACGAATGTGCTAATTAAGAATGGATTGTTGGGGAATTAAGGTATAGTTGTAGTGGGGGTGGGGGAGCATAAAAGATTTAAAAATATTTAAAAATAATGGAAATAGGTGGGAAAAGAAAAATCTATATAATTTATTGGAAAAAACAAAAGGAAGGGGGAAGAAACAGAAAGGGGGTGGGGATGGAGGAGGGAGTTCAGGAATTTTTAATGTATTAGCATGTCATGGATACTCGTTAAAACAGATGGTTGCCAGATTAAATTAATGACTGGTTAGAGGTGGCATGCAGCAGGCAAAGTAGTCATCCTGGTGGGTTTGGAGTAAATAGGAGCTGCTTTTCTTGTATGGGGCAGTTTGTTGGACCAGGGAGAGGAGGCTGAGCTGCTGTAATCAGGTTGGGTGGCAGCTATTTGAGCGAGGGAGGGTGGCAGCAGCTCCAGGGATTCAAGTGTGGCAGGTAGGCAGAGGGTCGCAGCAGTTCCAGCCCAAAACCACCTTCTCAGACAGGCAGATGATGCTGCTGGCTTTTTGGGATTTTAACTATGGCATCCAGACCTTTGACCCTGTGAGGTAATGGCAGGGCTGGCAATTTCCTGCCCACCACTGCTGCACAATTGGCCAGCCCCTCGACTGTGCTTAGCTAATTGACTGGCAGCTGTGTGATTGCGCATGGTCAGTTGTTCCCCCCTCCAAGCAGAAGTCCCACTCACTCCCGGTCCCACCGTCAGGACACTTGATGCTGCAGCAAGATTCTGCCCATAGTTTCCTCAATGATTTTCCTTGACAAAAGTTGATTCAAAGAGTGTTTTTTCTTTTAAAATAAAACACATTCCAAAAGTTTAGTTGGACTTTAAGCACTGTACTGTAAAGTGTTCTCTCACTGGATAGCTGACTATGCTGAAACCTTTTGTTCGAATTGTGGTCCCCTCAACTTTCCAACTTGTCAACTTTCTGGGACTTCAGGACAGCATCTGGACTGACAGTTCTGTGCACCAATGAGACCATGCTGCAGTGTTAGAAGTGTCATCATTTGGATGCAATATTTAACTGGTCATTAAATAAAAATTTGAAAAAAAGTTGGGAATTCTCCTGGTATATTTGCCAAAATACTTCCCTGAACCAACGTCAAGAAAATAGATTATTGATGTACACAATATGATTGAGGTAAACACCTACATAGTAGGAACCCCATCCAGTTGAAAGTAAATATGTGAAGGGTATTTGGATGTTTCTGAGATATGGCGCTATATAGATGCAAGTTAGTCTCCTCTTCTCTGCTTTCCTTCCTAATTGGTACATTTGGAGCAAAAATAGTCTTAGTGGCTGGAAACGTGCTTCAAATAAGGCTACCAGAGTGCTGTTGAGTTACCCTTAGGAAGTCTTTTGAAACACTGATTACCAATTCAGGCCAATTTTCACTCAGGACTTCTGATTGGCTTTTTTTTAGTGTAAGTGGAAAGTCAAAAATTGTTCCCAGTCACCCAGTGATATTTCATAGAATGCAATAAAGCCTTGAGATTTTCTGTTCTCATTTCTTTGAAGAATAAATCCAGACACCTACAGACAAAGTAAAACCATGTTTAATTTTCAACGAGGGAACCGGTGCATTATAAATAGTTTAGCTATCTTAGCAGACGTACACATTTCTCATGCCACAGATGCTTTGTAACTTTTAGCTCTATTTCTACACGGCGGCCTTTGCAATTTTGAAGAAACTTCATCCATGGGCGGGGTGAGGTTTCCAACGGTTACTAAAAAAAAAATTACATCAGTTTTTAAACTCGTGGCTGAGTCACGTGGAGACGTGTTCACTTCATTTGTAAAATTTTCTTTACTGTGTTTAAAATTCTTCCGCTCCCTGAGGCAGCTCTGTGCCTCCAGGGAGCTTTCAGTGTTCACTCCACCCCACCAGCCTGCCCAGACTCCAGTGCTGGCGCATCTCCCTCCCTTTCCCTGGCAGCGCTGAACGTTTCAGCGTGCCTTTCACGGTTGGCTGGCCGTTAGTGGGCCAGTCAGTGTGAAATCACTCTCAGAGCCCGATCACGGACGCAGGTCCGTTTCACGGCCTCTTCAGGCCCACCCAGCATGCTCGCTCACAAGGGGAAAATCCTGCCTCAGGTTACTATTCTTAACAGGGCAAACCTTATGTTGTTTGCTTACCTGAGAAACAGCACCTATTATATTCAGAGTTTAAGGGAATCATTTTGGTCGAATCAAGGCCTTTTAGCCTGACTTGTCATTTGCATCAATCTAGCTATTCTGGGAGATTGATAGCTGCTAAATCAAATTAAGGGTTTCAATTACTGCCAGATTTAACCAAGGACTGCTCGGCCTATTGGAACAGTGTGTTGGGACACTTCACGTCCAATAATGTAAAATATATTCCTGGTTATATCTTAGCCTTTTAATTGCCTGATCATTCTTTTGTGGGTTTTTCCTGTGCAAATTGACTGCCTCGTTTGCTTGCATACACATCAAAGCATGTCACAGGAGAAGTGTTTTTTTTTGTCTCTCTCTTTAGCGTATCAAATTCATTGGCATAATTGAGGGGCAATGAACGATGTCTGAGTTATTCTAGAAGGTGTGTAGGTGCTGGAACTTTTATTATGGGCAGAATCTTGCTCTCGGATGGCAGGCGGGCCCCACCGGCTCGGCGGCGGGCGGACAGCCGACCCCCGCCATTGAAACGGGGCCCGCCGCCATTTTGAGCGGCCTGCCCGACAGGAAGCGCTATGCACTTCCTGTGCGGGGTGGGGAGGGATTCCCCATCTGTCAAAGTGCGCTCTTTCGCACATGCACACAAAAAAGCTCACTGCTCCCTGAGGCAAAGTGCTGTCTCAGGGAGAATACTGACAGTGGAAAAAAACTTTAAAAATAGAAACATTAAAAAATGATTAACATGTCCCCCTCATGTGACAATGTCACACGAGATGGGCCATGTTAATAAAGAACACATAAACTTTATTAATTTTTTACAAAACGGGCATGAAACTTCACCTCGCTAGTGGATGAGGTTTCATGTTTTATCAGAAGCCCACTGGGGCTCCTGGCCTGCCCGCCAGCCTTAAGGTTGGCTAGGCAGGTCTTTAATTACTTTAATTAGCCTGTCAATGGCCTTAATTGATCATTGACAGGTTGGCGGGTGGAGAGCTCATTTCGCTGTCCGCCCGCCTTCCTGAAAATTTAAATGGATCGGGATGATGTCGGGGTTTCCCCCAAATCGCCAAGGGGAAAATCTAGGCCTATGTATTTCATACACATCACGGCCGGGATTTTGGGGACTGGAAATTCCCGCCAAAAGCCAAAGGATGTTTTGCTGGGTCACCAATTTTTCCCTCCCGGCCCGCGATAGATCCCACTGCCAGCAGGACCAGAAAATATCAGCTCACATATATGTGTCACGTATGTGCCTCGACCTTCCCATGCTGCACTGGGGCTTGTAGAAAGCAGAAGGGCCATGTGCATGTGATGTAATCTGGGAAATATGTGTGTTCTGCTTATTAGCTGATGTGTCACTGAGCATGAACCACACTGGATGGGTGCATCTCTGATGAATTCAGTCAATGTGTAGCTGATTCCTCCTCTTTGGTTCACTCTCTTGGTTCCTTCCATTGGCAATCAGAAGGATCATCAGTCAGGGAAATGAAAAAAAAATGTGACAAGGGATGAAATTCAATTTTAACAAGGGTACCAACTGCTTTAATGGAAAAGCAAGAACAATTAGCATGTGGTGAATTTCAATTAATCACACCTCAGCACTTTTATAATGAAATGTGTCTTTTTACTTTCTGAATAAGTTGTAGTTGATAAAATAAAACTTTCCAGGTACTAAATCACAGCCTGCGACTGCATAGTTACAGTTTGATAAGACTCACAGCAAAATGATAAGACTTCATTTTGAAGAGGAACTGACATGGCTGATGGGACATGAGTACTCCGCCACAGTACAGTGCAGGCTAGGGTCAATTCCCCCATCTGTGAGGTGGCAGCTAGGTTTGTCTCAGTGTGTCCAATTATGGATGGTGGTGTTGAAATTAACCAGTTTCCATAGTCACGAATACTATTGTGATGATCACTGATGGAAACTGCAAGCCAATTGAGGACAGGCCCTTTGTCAGCCACAGTTACCGACTGTATAGATTGGCTTAGCCAAAAAGAAGAGGAGAGAAAGCAAGAGTAAAAAGAACACATCAGTTGGTCTGGGGCTTTAGCCCACTGATCCTCCACCATATTGAGAAGCAAGAGAGGGCAAATGATGAGGAGATAGAACTTCACCCTGTGCTGCTACTGCACCTCCGTCAGCTTCAGATTGTGTAAGCCTCACAGAGGCTTCTTGCCTGATCTCTTACTAGGAGGTGCCACAGGGAGGCCTAAGGAGAAAGCAAAACATTTTTAAAAAGTATAAAAAAAACTTAACATTGATATAAATGTAAAACTCTAATTAGGGGGAAGGTTCTGTCTCCTGGGTTAATGTGTCAACACGTCACTGCCGACCAAAATGTAACTTGGATCTGTTTCGGCAATGTATTCCAGAAAAATACATCTTTTCTATTTCAATCTGGAGAACAGATTTGGAAACACAAATATTTTCTGTTTGCAACTGAGGTGATGATATCACTGCATAGCAAGTAACCTCCCCTCTGCCAATAAATTTGTGACCTGGTATTCAGACTGTGGAGCAATCTCATTGTCAATGATGGTGCTGTGCACACTAGTGACGACTGTCAAGGTGGTTGACACAACTGAGTTTTCACAATGTCTCCGGTGATGATGCCCCCGTCCCATCCTCCCACCTTAACTTAACCAGCTGGCTCAAATTCCATGTATAGCACTTCAGCACCCTCGTACAAGGGGAGGGTTAGCCAAAACTTATAGCAATTGTAGCGCTATAAAATGAGAATGGAACACCGGTAATTTTATCCTCTGCATTTATTAATGTAATCGAGGCTACAGTTTATTTAAAGCTTTCAAGGGAAACCATTTTATAAAATCAGAAAGAATCTCATGAGTATGTGGAGTCCCAGTGTTTGGAATATCAGCACTGTGCTGGCTCTGCCTGCAGCTTTGCGGTCCTCTTGGATAAGAAGTATTCACGGCAATGCTTGAAATTTGAAGAGATGGAGTGAGCCAATTTTGCCAATCAGGAGTATGTATTGCTTTAATCTATACAGGACTGTAAACTGATGCCTGATTTTTCAGCTGACCTCACATATGGACCTTTCCCTCCATTGCCCGACTCAACAGCTTTAAATTTAAATTTCATTTGGAGATGCTAGAAATGCTCAGCAGGTGAAGCAAATTCTCCGGAAAGAAAAGCCGTTTAATGTTGTATGTTGGCGCCTTTTATTCTGCCATTTTAGTAATAAAAAAATGAATTGTAGCCAAGGCAGGCATGGCTTTTGGTAATGGTTAACTTGACTCAGTGGTTTAGTAGCCCTGGATATTGCGAACTTGTACTCTTAGAAAAGTCCTCCTCTTCACCCTGTTCTTCGATTCCCTCCCTCCTCAACCACACTCGCCTGTCTGAAGCCAGTGATCTTTGCTGAGGATTATGATTCCAAGGATGTTCACAGCCTCACCATTCCCTCTCCTGAGTGTTTACCATTCATGGGGGCCAAGTGGCTTCTTTTTGTGCCGTAAACTTCCTATGATTCTATGGGAACTAGGTAGGTTATTGTTCTGTAGCAATGTGTGTGTGTCTGTGGTGGGGGTGGGGGGGGGTGGTGGTGGGGGTGGGGGGGGGGGTGGTTGCGGGGTGCAGGGTGGAGAGGGGTATGGTGTGGCGATGGAGGGGTGGTGCTGGGATTCCACGTCACGACTGCATTTAATTCTGCCCCTTAACAGATGTCCACAAGTGTAAATATTTTCCAAAAGAGAGCACTTCTTTGTGATTGATGAAGCATGCAGCATCCTCAGCTTTATTGATGTAAGCATAGAGGACAAAAGCAAGTAATTTAGATTAACATTGTACAGATCACTGGTTCTAGAGTATTGTGCCTCGTTCTGGGTGCCACACTTTAGGAAGAACATGAAGGCATTAGAGAAAGTGCAGAAAAGATTCACGAGAATAGTCCCAGGGATGAGGAACTTCAGTTATGTAAATAGATTGGAGAAATTGGAACTGTTTTCCTTGGAGAAGAGAAGGTTGAGAAGATATTTGACAGAAGTCTTCAAAACCATGAGGGCCTGGAAAGAGTAGATAGGAAAAAACTTCCCATTGGTGGAAGGATCAAGAACCAGAGGGGACAGATTTAAGGTAATTGGCAAAGAAGCAGTGGTGACATGAGGAAAAACTTCTTCATGCAGTGAGTGGTATAGGATCTGGACTGAGAGTGTGGTGGAGGCAGGTTCAATCGAGGCATTCAAGAGGGAATTAGATTATTATCTGAAAAGGAAGAATGTGCAGGGCTATGGGGAGAAGGCAGGGAAGTGGCACTAGGTGGTTTGTCTCTTTGAAGAGCTAGTCCAGATATGACAGGCTGAATAGCTCCTTCAGTGATTTCGCCCATCCAGACCATGGGGCCTATGTTTTGTTGCAGTGACTCCAGCCCTGACCAAAATGGCCTGATGTAACTCGTGCAGCTTTCTTGGTCTCTGGATCATTTGACTCGGGATCGTGCTAGGTGTTGCTTATAATACCAAGCCAACAGGAAACAATGCTAAATAATATTCTTGTCCCCCTCTACTTCACCTCCAACCCCAACACACAGGAAACATATAAAGAAACATCATAAGTGAATGCAAGGTGGTGAAAAGCAGTAATGAAAATACAGCGCTCGCCAAGAAACGTTCAAACAAACAAAATAAATGGGTGTCAGGGTTTGAAATACTGGCACACTAATGATCTATAGTCGGGGGCGGGGGGGTGCTTGTGGATTTAAATCTATGCAGCCACTGGTGTCTCTTACTGGTTGTACTCAGGAGGCATTGACAGCAGCCTGATAGTAGGCCCATTCAATTCCAAGCATCAAACCAGGCGGGAAGAAGAAAATCAAATGCCCAGTAAAAAGCAAGTTTGGACAAAAATGGTTCCTTCGCTTGTTGGGTTTGGATGACTTTATAATGAACTCAAGCTGCACTGTGTCAACTTATGACATCAAGTTAACCATTGCCAGCTCTGTAAATGCACTGCCCGCACTGCTACTGTTTTCAGGGACACTGGGCAATTCCCAAGTAAACAAACCAATTCTTTTTCTAGCCTCTCTTCCCTACCCCAGGGAGACAGAGATAACACCTAAGGGATGTAAGTGTTCAGGAAACTTATAAATAAATCCATAAAGGGAAAATATCCTTCTCAAATCTGCCAATTTCAAGAGATGAAAAAAGGAAATCTACAAACCTTAACAAAATAAACAGCGGTTTGCATTTGTATAGCAGCTTTAAATTGCAAAGTGCCCTGACGCACCATAACTGGAAATAAACAACTGACCAGTCAGCATCGTACAAGAAAAGGTAGATTTATTTTTTCTGGTCGGAAGCATTTATCAAAGCCACAAATTCAGGGAGAAGGCAGGTTTGTGAAATTACATTTAATTTGATTGTTAGATAAAGAGAGCAAAGCACTGACTCCATTGTGTCCTTTGTCCCAAAGCAAAATATGATATTAGGCAACAAGAATTTCATTCTTCATGATATAAATGGGCCTCTGTTAGCTTTCTTGCAGTGTAGTAACTACAGTAACAACAACTGGCATCAATATAGTGCCTTGAACACAGAAAGATGTCCCAAGGTGCTTCACTGATACTTTTACCTATGGGATGGGTATTACTGGGTTATCTGGTCAGCCACATCGCCAAACTTGAGTTAGCTGATCCATTCAGGAACTTGGGTCCATCCTATATTGCAACATTACATTTTTCACAAAGTATTAAAACGATTAACTCCAAATTAAGCTCTGAACTTCAATCAGTTCATTCACTACAGAGATAAAAGAAGTAACTCATGACCATTAAGAAAACGTATAGAATATCCTTTAGAGTTACATTTACACTTCTCAGAAAAAATATTTTCACTAGATTTGTAAACAGATTAATATTTAATACCACAGATCTATTCATGTTTCTTATTGTTTTATTCATGATTATTAATGTTAAAACCTGAGGCTAATTGCATTCCTGAGTTCAGTTTACAAATTGCAACCAGGGCTTTAAATAAAGAGGAAAGGGACAATAAATTCATTAAATAATTGAAAGCTTCTGCCTTATTTCAGTTTGACTCTCACTCCCTTAACTTCACTGAAAATGTCGACGGCTTAACAGGGTTAGTGTCCTCGTATCATCCCTTCCCTGATAACAGTTAGTGCCATCTTGTGATTAAAGAAGGAACTGTATGTTCAGAGAAAATTGCATACGGTAGAAAACCAAGCTTCTCTGCTTGTGTTTCTGGCAATGAAGTGCTATCTGTAAGGCAAGGTCATGATTCTGTTTTTTGAAGCGAGCTCTTTAGCAGTGCCTGTTGCAGTTTAATACAGAATTCAGTAACTGTGTGGCTGTGTCTGCTATTTTCTGAAATTTGCATTGCTTCCTGCAACAATTTCAAAACCGCATCAAACAACTGAGCTTCAGGCAAAAGGAAAATGTTTCACATTTATGTAAATGTGGCAGAAAGGTTCTGTCCTCCCCTTTATGCCAACAATTGTGTTCCTGTGGCATTTTTGATTATATAGAGAGGATATAATGGGATGTTTTCTCTCTCCTCCACAGCTGGGACTCAGCCACTTTTGTCTCTTTATTTGCCATGTTTCACAGCTACGGAATGACCTTGTGTGCATGCCCATTGGCGATGGCATTGATAACAAGGGACAAACGAGTGCACCCATCCCTGTTAGTTCCTGCTGAAGTAATGCCAGATGGTGAATAGCAAAGGTCATGCTATGATGAGCTTAATAGCGCAGGAGAGAACCCTTTTGGTGGGATTAGTGGTAGTAAGTCTGAGTGAATGATTTCGGGGGAAGAGGCACATTATAGAATGCTTACTGTCAAATTTATATTATGGTGCTTCTATCGGCATTGCTTGTGATTCAAACCTATCGTGAAATGCTTTGAATGTTTGTGCATGTGATATGGCAGGGAAGATGCACTGGTGAGACTTATACCTTAGAAAATCTAACTGCTATAGATCAATGACGTGAAGGATAGTTAGAATGACTGAAACTGTCCTTATAATTCCTCCACAGCCTGGTTCAGGGCTGCAGCACACAGGTCTTGCAGGCACACTGAACTTGGAAGACCATTCAACCTCTTGAGCCTGTTACTGCATTCAATTAGTTCATAGCTGACCTGTATCTTAACTGCATTTACCTGCCTTGATTCTATAGCCTCTTACTACCCGTGCCTAACCAAAAATAATCTACTTTGAAATTTCCCATTGACAAAGGCTGAATGACTTTTGGGGGAGTGAGTTCCAGATTTCCACTCCCCTTTGTGAGAAGTGCTTCCCAGCATCATTCTGGAACAGCTTAGTTCTAATTTTAAGGTTATGTTCCCTTCTTTTGGATTGTTCCCACCAGCGGAAATATTTTCTCTCTCTGCACATGATCAAATCCCTCAATCAGCTTAAACACCCCGTGACGTAGTTGAAACCTTTTAAGATCCTGAGGGGTCTTGATCCTGATGTGGAGAGGATGTTTCCTCTTGTGGAAGAATCTAGAACTAGGGGGGGTCACTGTTTAAAAATAAGGGGTCGCTCATTTAAGACCGAGATGAGGAGAAATTTTTTTCTCTGAGTGTTGTGAGTCTTTGGAATTCTCTTCCTCAAAAGGCAGTGGAAGCAGAGTCTTTGAATATTTTTAAGGCATAGGTAGATAGATTCTTGATTAACAAGGGGGGGAAGTGAAAGGTTATCAGGGGTAGGCAGGAATGTGAGGTTGAGGTTACATTCAGATCAGGCATGATCTTATTGAATGGCGGAGCAGGCTCGAGGGGGCGAGAGGCTGACTCCTGTTCCTCATTTGTATGTTCCTACGTATGAGATCACCCATCATTTAATGCAATCTCTTTGCACCATTTAATCCTTTTAGCCCCAGGATCATTCTTGTGAACCTGACGGATGTGTAATAATGAGATTTTGACCATGTAATTAATAAGTGTTTACTGAGGTAAATCAAATAGCATCTGGACAGTGTGGGGAATAAGTGCCACTGACAGCCAAAAGTGCAGACAAGCAGTGATAAAGCCATAGACCTGTACAGCACAGAAGGAGGCCATTTTGCTCACTTGGTTTTTGATGGTTCTTTACTAGAATATTTGAAGATGAATCGCCCCATCCCACTCTCTTCCCCTAGTTGTATCTTTCTGTGCTTCAGATCCACTCCAAAACAAAAAAAAAAGACACGTAGACACTGGAAATCTGAAGTAGGAATGAAATGCATCAGGCCAGCTTCTGGACCTGAAAGCAAGAAGATTGGGATTGCCCTTCTTATTCAGCTGCTAACTAACCTGCAGTGTATTTCTTAAAATTATCCATTTGAATTCATACAGTGATGCCATTTTTCACGTCCATCCTTAGCTGGTGGGCGTCCAAATGAGACAAGTGTTTAAAATGGCTGACTTGATTGTTTCACTAGTCTTCTTCCAGATTCCCCTGAACATAATCTGCTCATGTTTGGAGATCTGTTGCTCACTGATGTATGCAAATCTTCAATGTCAGCATCACAGCCTTCTAACTTTTATTGCGGCTTGAAGCAACAGAAAGAGTTGTGCTCAATTCTCAATCATAATTACATGTGTTTGTGCATTTGATTTCAGCACTTGTTGCTGGGTGATGGCTCTGGGTGTATGGGCGATACAGCCTTTGTTGTTCATTCTCTGTGAGTTTTGCACTGACCCAGGATGCGTGAGGGTAGTCCAGGGGAAAGGGAGGATCTTCCATTTCTGGCAGTGACGAGCACTCAAAGATCAGAATGTAATCAGGGTGTCAGAATTGTCACCTTTCAGTTGAGCCATTAAACCATCCCCCTCAGGTGGATGTAAAGTCACATGGCGCTAATTTGAAGAAGAGTTCCCCTCAATCTGCTGGCCAATATTTATCACTTCACTAACATCGCTAAAACATATTACCTGGTCATTATCACAATGTTGTTTATGGAAGAATGGAGTGTCAGCCTCGATTTTTGTACTAGAGTGAGACTTGAACCCGGAAAATAATCATACGGAAGGATTAATGCAGGCAAGGTAAAGTTAAAGTACTAATTCAGTGTAGTTCAAATATATTCTGACATGTTAAAAATTAACTAAACTGCAGAGATTAAGATGCATCTTTGAAGCAGTCCCATTGGATTGTTGGATGAGTTCACTGTGTGGTTTGTTACTAGGCAAATCAAAACCGTCCCAAATTTGAACCCCATTACACATGACGTTGGTTACAGCCAAGCAGCAGTTAGAATGGTGAAATTGGCCTTAATGTCAATGGGCGGGAAAGATCCCAATTGCCTTTCATTAATCCCCACTGGAAAGTTAGGTGAAGCCAACATTGGATTTGATATGGCCATACAGTTGGCAGCGCATTGCCCAAAATGACTAATAGACTCAGCCTACATAAAAATGTCCTATTGAATGATTTATCAGTCTATGCTTATTGAGTCAGTTCCATGAGTTGAGAGAGAGAAGAAAATTAGAAAGGTGATAAAAGACTTTTAATTATACAGTGATTCACCACAGCTCTCAAATATCCAAAAGCACTTCACGTACAACTAACTACATGGAAGTGCAGTGATTGTTGTTGGCTCAGGTACCAGCCATATTTTGGACATTGTGATCTCATAAACAGTCATGAGATCAATTAACAGGATCTATTTTGATGGCACCAACTTAAGGAGGAGTGCTGGTCTGGACACTGAAGACCTCTTCTTCTGTGTTCCTTTGAATTGCAAGAACAAGCATCTTAATTTCTTCAAAGGGCAAGACTACTGGTAATCCAGCACTGCCTCAACACAGCACAGGAATGTCCGCTTAGTTTATGCCCCCCAGTTTTGGAATTGAATTTGTACGCATGACCTTCCAATTCCACAACTGAGCCAAGCAGACATTTGAAAACAGGAATACAGCTTATGAATCATTTTGTTATTTTTTGGAAACCTTTATTCTGTTTTGATTGCCATTGTATTTCCAGTTCCGAGATTGTATCTTGTCAGTGAAAGAAGTTAGCACAAGCAAGGAACTTCACGAAAGCATTGTTACTGACAGAGTCACCTTTACTCTGTGTATCACACTGAGCTTCATACTCCAGTGATAAGGAATTGTGTTCCAAATAAGGGAAGAGAATATATTCATGGACTTGAATGTTGGTGTTCATTCTTTTCATCTGTATAAAAGCAATTACACAAACTAACTGCTATAGCAAATACACAGACTGCTTCTGAGCTTGCAAATGAAGCTAATTAAGGCTAATGAGTTTATAATTGTGAACAGCAAGAAGGATATCAGTCACTCTGTATGTCTGCGCTCAATCCTACAGTGAGAAAATAAGAACTACTTCATATTCATTTTAAATAGGATAGAAACTAGAGAGAGGAATAAGTATTACAGAGGGAGCTATCCAAGTCCAATGTTAGTAACATGACTATAATAATGGACTTTTTCAAAAGGGCACAAACTGAAGTATCTTCCCCAGGATATGAGGGAAAGGTATCTTGCCTTATACCCAAAACATGATGCAGTCTCAGATTTACAAACTGGCATTATGTATCATTAAGATCTTACATTGGTGACATCTTATGAAACATATGATAAAAATCATATGTTGTGTGTTTATTCACATATCAGTGTTTGAATTGCATGTAGAATTTCAACCAACTCCAATTTGTCTTTTTCAATTGCTATTTGCAACCCAAGTTTAAAACTCAATCATAAACTAAGCAACTTACAACTGTCATAGCTAATGGATTCTGATACTGCATCACACTGATTGCTGTGTATAGATTTGGCCCAGTTGGCAGCAATCAACTCTGAGTCAGGAGGTTTCAAATGAAGCCCCACTCCAGTAAAAAACATATAATACAGGCAGGCACTTCATCGCTGAAGCTGTGCTGCATCGTGAAGGTCATGTTCCTCACATCTAACATTAAAACAAAGGCCTCCCTCAAGGGTACATAAGGTTTCCAGGGCCTACTCAAAGAAGACCTAGTTTTATTTTTTTTTAACTTCTTTATCAACTTTTATTTGTTAACTGGGGAGGAGAGAAGGAGGAAGGTTATTTAGAAGCTGAGATATTCTAAAGTTCCCCTTGACCAGTGCAAGAGAAGTCAGCAGTTAGTGTCAATGTTGCAGATTTTTGTGCATTATTCTTACATCCTTACATCTGTTCCCACAAACTTCCTCTGATTGTTTCCTTTTGCTTCATGCTTTCTGGCTTGTATATATTAACATCCCAATGCAGCCTCTACAGAGGGAATTGCCTGAAGAAGAGTTTTTTTTTAAGTGAGACTGGAAGGATGACGTCACATTTGTACATACGAGTTAAGAGCAGGAGTAGGCCACTTAGCCCTTTGTGCTTGCTCCGCCATGCAATAAGATCATGGCTGATCTAACTGTAACCTCCTGCCTAATCCTGATAACCTTTCACCCCTTGTTTATCAAGAATCTATCTACCTCTGCCTTGAAAGCATTCATGCTTCCACTGTCTTTTGAGGAAGGGACTTCCAAAGGCTCAGTGTCTTCTCAGAGAAAAATATCCTTCTTATTTCTGTCTTAAGTTTTATATTTTTATACAGTGACCCCGAGTTCTAGATTCTCACAGAAGAGGAAACATCCTCGTTACATCCATCCTATCAAGACCCCTCAGGATCTTATATGTTTCAATCAAGTTGCTTCTTACTCTTATAAACACCAGCGGATGCAAGCATGGCCTGTCCAATCTTTCCTCATAAGACAACCCACCCTTTCCTGGTATTAGTTTAGTAAACCTCTGAACTACTTCTAATGCATTTACATCCTTCCTTAAATAAGGAGGCCAATACTCTACACAGTACTCCAGATGTGGTCTCATCATTGTCCTGTATAACCTCTCCACTTGTATATTTAATTCCTCTCGCAATAAATGATAACATTCTGTTAGCTTTCCTAATTACTTGCTGTACCTGCAAACTAGCCTTTTGTGATTCATGTACTAGGACACCCAGATCCCTCTGAATCTCAGAGCTCTGCAATCACTCACCATTTAGATAATATGCTTTTTTTTTATGCTTCTGCCAAAATGGACATTTTCACATTTTCCCACATTACATTCCATTTGCTAGATGTTCACAGAGTCCTGACTGTTGTAGGGTGTTGATTACCTTTCAATGGGTCTTAATGACATCTTTGTAATCTTAATTGTAGGTTAATTGTATGCATTTATTAATTACAAGAACTATGTACATATATATATATATATAGTAAAGGGTTCAAGCTAGGAACTGTCTCCATGCTTGCTTGTACACACCGCTCTGTCCAACATGATACTGACCCCTTGGTGTGGGTCATGTGTTCTCTTAAATCACTGTGTGTGGTACTATACTGGTTCCCACATTAATCCTGTGTATGGTAGACCCTTCTACTACACCTCCCCCAAGTCCTTATCCATTGTATTTGAGTTATTCCAGTTTACTCCATGTATTTACATCGTTATTACTACCCCATCTCCCCCTTTCAAGTCTCTGAGTTCCGGAGAATCAGGCTGTTTGGAGACCTTATACCCTTCCATATCTTGTTCACACTACTGTCAGAGGAGTGGTGGGCTTTGTCATTGCAGAGAAAGTTCATTTGGAGATTGTTCTGACATCTGAATTTCTTTTCACCCTCTTTTTCCATATCCCTTGGTATCGAGCCACCTCTTTGCTGACTTGGCAGTTGTGGTGATCAGTGGTAGCTGTTCCATTCCGTTTCTTGCAGTTTGGACAAACGTTGTGCTCATCTCTCTGTCATTTTTCCCTCTTCTTCCTTCGCCGTGTGAATCATCGCGATGTCCTCTGTGATAGAAGGTGCCCATTCCTGTTATGAAGATGTGTTTTTTTTTAGTAAGCTGACCTTTGCATTTGACTGCGTGGTGTGCTGTCGGCAATGGACGGCTGCTACTTGGCTCCAGTATTGTCCACTATCATGCTGGCTGGGAGATGCAGTGTTTGCTCAGTGGTCGCAGTGTTGACCTCATCTACAGTTGTCGGAGTTGGAGGTTGAGGCTCTTCTAGTTGTTGGTTGCTTTCTTGTCTATCCTGCACTGGAGGTGTCATGGTAACCATCTGAGTGTTTGACTGGTCTGACCAATGAGTGCTTTCTGGCATCTGTAATGAAAATGGAAAAAGAGAAGACAGTTCAGATCTGAAGTCCCAGTCAGGATACTCTTTCTTGTTTCAGCTCTCGGGAACTTGCAGTTCTATGTAATTTACAACAGTGGTTGTCTTGACATTTCTCCCATTTTGGTCACATATACCACCTGCTGCAGGATTTGGCTCCACGGGTACTTGGAGGGCACCCACTGCCAGTAGCCATGAAAGTGAATGTAGTGTTCAATTTTGATGCCAGTGGCTCCTTCCTGGGCTCCACAGGTGACCTGTGAGAGATTTCATAAGCCTCAACGCACAAATGTATCCAATAGGTCGTGGATACCATCCTCGCAAAGGCACAGAATTTTGTGCATTATGCCCAGAATCAGGAAGCAAGAGTGCTGGGATTTCCACACATCTCCGGTTTTCCACAGTATCAGGGTGCAATCAACAGTACTGACATGGCGCTTAGATTTCCATGGCGACAAGCAGTCCACTACATCAACACATGGGCTTCCACTCATTGAATGTTCAGCTGGTGTGCTACCACCACAAACACATCCTACAGGCCTGCGCACGATTCCCAGGGAGCGTCCACGACTCCTACATCCTTTAGCAGGTCTCAGATCCCTGACGTCTTCCAGGATCCAGAGAGGCTGCAGGGCTGGCATCTCGGGAACAAAGGCTACCCACACAGAGGACGTGGCTGATGACGCCTGTGTGGCGGCCACAGGCTGCAGCAGAGCGACAGTTTAATGAAGCTCATGCCATAACCCAGAATTTGATGCAGCAAATGATAGGCATCTTGAAAATGATGTTCCACTGCCTCAACAGGTCTGATGAAGCACAGCAATACAGGCCCCAGAGGGTGTCGTGTATCATCATCATTTGCTGCGCATTCCAAAAGCTGACGCTGCCGAGGGGTGAGGACCTTGCTGAGCAGGAGATGGAGAGGTTCCATGTAACTTCCAATGAGGAGACCTCAAAAGGGATGCCAATGATGAGGTCTTCGAAGGTGATGATGCTGGCGATGAGGCCCTCACGCTGGCCAGACGAGGCAGGCGTACTTGGGGGGCGCTCATAGCCGCAACATCTATGGAGGATGATGACGAGCTGCAGCAAGGACAGTCCTGACATCCTCACCTTGTAACTGTGATTGTTTGACTCCTGTGAGACTGTTGGCAGCGCACATACCCTCAGCGCTCAGGCTCATGTCATGGAAACGCAGCGGAAGCCCTAATAGTCACTTGATTCCAAGAGGATGATAATGACATGCAGTGAGGGACACTCCATAGATCTTCACATAGCCTCTGTGAATTTCTGACTCATGTCTGGCCTAAGCAGCTCAGTTGTGCACTGTGATCAAGGTCGTTTCATGGAGACGCAGCTGTGAAACTTTAAATGCACCTGATCCTTTGTCAGCCTTCAGCACCTGAGCCCTTCAGGAGCACAGCATCACTGGACATAGATGCTGAGGAGATGGGGGCCAGCCCCACCTCATTGCTGCTGAGAGCACACAGAGAGAATGACGGAACTCTGTGATGACTGCCCACGACATTCTGGCAGCAGTGACAAGCACCATCGAGGTACAGGCAACACTATTGTGTCCAGTGAGTGTGAAGCCAAACCACCACTTTAGTCTGAATATTACACACTGCAAAGGGAAGAGGCCTTGGACTGAGATACCTGTCTTTATCTTGTGCAGGAACCAAGGTTTCTTATCTGAGTGACACAAACTCTGCTTATCAGAACAAGGAGCCATTGGCAAGGAGCCATTATTGGGAGTTTATTTACAATAGTGAACATTAAGTACGTGTGATTCACAGCCATGCCCAGGCTGTGCAATTACATCTTCTTAACTTTCCTAACCCTGCCACTACTTCTTGGTGCTCCCCGGACATCCCCAGCAGAGGTGGGGGCAGCCTGTTGACTGCTATGCCCTGTCTGTGATGATCTTGGTGGGCTTGCTTTAGAGGGCCAAGACCTGGAAGGCCCCGGCCTGCTTTCGGGGTCCTGCTGTGTGGCATTGGCACCCTCTTTGGCCTGTGGAGCTGGAGTCACTGGAGGAGGGGATTTGGATGTGCCACACACTCCCAGAGTCACCTTGGAGAGTGGTCCTGGGATGTGCATTTGCTGATCCCCCTCTCTGTAGGTGATCGAAGGCACCTGGCTGACTCCTTGAGGAGAAGGAGAAGGAGAAGGAGAAGCTGAAGTGAGATCAAGCTGCCCTGCACCACTCTCTCATTGACACTGTTGGAGGCCAACTCTGGTGTCAACAATGGAATTCAGCCTGTGCAGCAGTGCAGGAACAATGTCCTGGACCAAGGTCTCCAAGGTGGCCGCCATCCTACCAGTCTTGACCTCAGTGCATTGCTATGCCGGCACTATCACCTCAGGCTGAAGGCATGCGGCCTCATCAATTGTGCCCTGTAATCTGAGGAGTACAGCGGACAATCTGAGGAATGCAAATGGTGGAGGAATACCTGACATCAAGGCACTCCTTCCTGATATTGCCAAACATGCCTTTGCAGCTCCAGCAATTGAGGTGTGTCTGATCCAGAGGCTCCTCATCTGACTCTCACTCAGCAGATTTCTTGTCTCCAGTAGTCCCTCCAGTGCCAGAAACCTGGGAAGTCCCTGCTGCCGCTTGCTGTGGATCAGACAGTGTGATGTGCTCACCAGATTGTTACCCGAGGCTTCTCTAGAACTGAGTCCCACCAAGGTGTGTGTTTCTGCACTGGTAGAGGGTGTGGGTGAATGCTGTGAGAGGTCTTTAATTAGGGTGTCATCAGATATTTCTTCCGAGGTGTTTCCAGGGCTTGAGTTGAGGGTCTAGCTCATGGGGTCATGGACCCCCTTGGCTGCTTCCCAGGTGTACCTGCAAAAGCAAGAAAAGATAATTAGTGCATGGCAGGGGACTGCGGAACAGGGGAACTGACTCACAGCATGGTGGTCCTATGGATGTTGCACTTCTGGATCCTCACTTGGTTAAACACCGCCGACCTCACCATCAGCACAGGAACGATCCAGATCATCACCGGCCAGCTGGATGACTCTAATTTGAAAATTTGTGAGGACCTTGATGTCAGGCATTCCTCCACCAGTCTGCAACCTCTCCCTTTTGTTGTGTGCCAGTTTGCATGAATAGCGTGTAAAGCAGGGTGTCTGCCAGGCCAGATGAGAAAGATGCTTGGCATGTGTGGGTGGTGAGAAGTGCCATGGATGGGATGAAGATACAATCCGCAGGGCAAATGAAGATGTGTGAGAGAGTGAATGGTGATGTCTCTTGAACTGGCCGTGAATGAGATCCTTGTGTACATTTGGTGGGTTTGTGAGTGTGAGAGTCGAGAGTGATGAGAAGAGTGACTTACCCTGTCAGAACAGAAGAGATCATTCATCCTTTTTTGTCACTGGGTGGCTGACTGCTTTTGCAGGGTATTGGCAATGACCACCGCTGCCATCACCTCCCATGCTGGATTGGTGACCTTGCTGGCTGGTCTTCGCCCAGAATGGGAGTAGAGGAATTCCCAGTGGGCGTCCACTGCATCCAGTAGGCGCCCGAGGGAGGCATTGCTTAATTTGGGGGCAGCATGTTTCATCCCTTTGGCAGCCATTAATTTGCAGCAGTTTCCTATCCCTTAGAGAGAGCTAACTCTGTGCAAAGGCACCCTTGAAATGCGGCGCTCAAACTACAGAAGGCCTGAGATGACAGCAAACCAGAGGCTGGTGTGTTTCCCAGGAATGCATTATTAATGAGGCAGGATGCACTGGGAAAAGGACGATGCAGTGCGAAAACCCACCTTTCTGGCCATGGGTAAAATGTCCTTTTTTCCGTCCACTAATGCACTTTGTGCAAATCTGGGATGATTATAATTAAGACCTACCGGTCTTGGAGGGCTCCCATGGTAATGGCGCTTTAGGGTCGCAAAAGCATTGAATCCTGGTCTTTGCTGCTCTTTAAAGCCAATTTTGTGGTCGTGATTTTGCAAGTTAATTAATTAATTGTTTTTGTTTACCTTTCTGGAGCGAGCATAGGCACTAATTCTGGGACCTGGTTTCTTGGACTGACTTTTTAAACGGCAGTTTCTGACCACTGAACTATTTAAGTTTCTCAGACTTGCTTTATCTTGGAATTTAAAAGTTTTAACTCACCCCCCCTCCTCGGACAGCTGACTCTGCACTCTGGGAATTGAAGCTGGCCAAGAAATCCCATGGAGTCTTCTGGTGCATTGAGGATTTTTTAATGCCTGCCTTCAGCTTCCATGCCTTTCTTTAGAATTTTTCCCTGGCAATTTTTCTTTATGCATCTGCTTCTTGGGCTTTTTTGCAGGTCAGAATGCTTCTTCGAATTTTTCTTTTGCAGGATTTTAGTTTTGCTGTGCATTTTTTGCAAGGTTTTGAGTTTTCCCATTAGCTACCGCTATGTTATAGAGTCTTGGATACCATGGTTAGTCTTAATGAAGTCATCATTTTCTTAATTAGGTTAAATGTAGGTATTTATTAATGACAAGAACTATGTACGTACAGTAAAATGTTCCAACTTGGAGCCGTCTCCATGCTTGCTCGTACACATGGCTCTGCCCAGCACTACAGTGATCCTTAGGTGTGGGTCATGTGTTCTCTTACATCACTCTGTGGGTGGTACTGTACTCAGTCCCATTATAACCCTATATGTGCCAGACTACACTTGACAACCTTGGCCCCGGGTTTTCTCAATTATTGCTTCCCAGAGCCAGCATCCAGCTAGGTGGGTGGGCACATGGGGCTGAGGGGGTAGGGGGGTGGGGGTTTGGGGGGGGGTGGGGGTGCAGTGTGGATGTAAATGGGGTCTGCAATCACATTGAACTGTCCCTAATTTCCCCACTAATTGAGTCAAAAGGAATATTTATCTGTGGATAGACTAAGTAGAAGGAGCCTACACTGACAAGAGGTCTGAGCAGAAAAAGAGCATCCTTTTTCTTAGAAAAAGACTGTAAAGAGTGCAGTTTATGAAAGGAAGCACTGTATTAGTACAACCCTCAAAGGGTTAATACCCTGAAGGAGCGCTTTTAATGTGATTCAGATCCAATAAACCAATGCCCCTAATAGTAATTGAAATCTGCAGAATGGGGATGCTGGCAAGAAATTGCAATTTGGTAAATTCAGACAAGTTAAATACCACCTAGAAATGTTAAAATAAAATACCTTCTTCGTATGGAATAATAAGCTACTGGGATGTTTCTCAAAGCTGTAACACTTCGAAGGAATTTGGGTAATATCTTGAACCTGAGCAATTCATGAGTCATTCAGAAGTGCTGAGACATGGAATAACCCTCCTTACCCCTGACTATTCATGGTACATGCACATTCTTATGTTATCTTTTCCCCGGAGCTTTCCTTTTCAAATTCCATCAGTCACTTTAGATTTGCCACCTTTAGCCACTAATGATATTGCTCTAGAATTTTGTCATGCATCTTCCCATAGCTCAAAGGCAAAGGAGGGTTGATAAAGTGACCTTACTATGGTCAGCAGATAGGATTTGATGATTTTTCTAGGTTATAATCCTGTTCATCTGTCAATGTGTCATACTGGGTGAAATATTGGATTTTCAAAATCTGATTCCTTTGTCATTTCTTGCAAGAAGAATACAAAGAATCTGCAAGTTATGAGGAGGATGCAGAAAGTCTGCAAAGGGATATCAATGGATTAAGTGAGCGGGCAAAAAATTGGCAGATGGAGTATAATGTGGGAAAATGTGAGGTTGTTCACTTTTGGCAGGAAGAGTAGAAAAGTAAAATTTTGGCTCAGATCTCCTGATCATCGGAAACTGGATGTAGCCCCCGAGATGCGCTGCAGGACCCCTTAGAGGTGCCAACGCACTGACTCCATGGGAATTGCCCGGGAATTTTCCGATGGGCAACTCCCCTCATTCCTGGGACCCATCAAAAAAAGTTTCCAACTCTGAGTTACGAGTTGGAGACTGGATGGTTCCAACTTACTGACCTGAGTAGTCACCCAGGAAATACGAGACAGAAAAATCCTAGTCGAATCTTGGGTAACCTTACAACTAGCCCACCTGACACCCACCTTGACTCCCCTGACTAGCCCCCTGACCCTCTGACTCCTCATAATCTGACTTGACTACCCCCACCTCCCAAGTACCCCCTCCACAGCCCCCCAACTCCTCTCAAACTGATCTGGCTAACCCCCACCACCCGACTCCACCCAAGTCATGTCTCGCCGTCAGTGCCCGACTCCCCCCTGACCTGGCCTGACCTCACCATCCTACCCAGCTGCCACCCTACCCAGACGAGGTCCTCAATTTGCTACAACCGGAATGGGCCCCCAGTTTTGTTATGGTCCCGGGTGAGGAGGAATAATCTGACTCCCTCTTTATTCAGCCCCCTTGGTTGGCTGCAACGAGGTTAGTTTAAAAATGTTTTCCCCTGGGATGTATTTACTTTTTACAAAGAACCAATTTAACTGGGCTTTCTTGAGTCAAAGGAAGAATAAGTTTATTAGTTATTAAAACCTGAGGAACAATAAAAAAAAGATGCAACACACATAAACACACTGATCAGAAATGAGAACTTAAGAGTCCAAGTAAAAGTTTTTTAAAATATACTAATCAGTCCTTGGCTTGTCTGTGAAGTGGTACATTGCTACCGTTAACTTGGGTGATTTTGGCAGGTTTACAGTCTGTTGGAGACACATGTTGGCTTATCCCAGGGGAGGAATCCTGTTTTTCTCTGCAGGGTAACTGAAGAGGCTGTCTTGTTTCTTTTTCCGTGTGGTCTCTGCTGGAACACACTTGTCCCCAGCAAAAGAGGGAGAGAGAAATCACCTGTTTGGCTTTCCAGGGGTGACTGACTAATGCTTCTTCTTGTCTCTGTCACTCACATACTAGTCAGCAGCCAGCTTTTTATCCATTTTTCTTGTGTATTCCCGGAAGGAGAACTAGTCATGTCTTGCGCCTGAGTTCATTTTTCTCTCATCTCAGTTATTTTCCAAATTGTGAGATATAAGTCAACAGGAGGTGAGTTTTTGGATGACTACTGTGATGTGGGAATCAGTCTCCATTGTCTCCGCAAACACAGAAGATTAGAAGTCCAGTCTTTTGCATTTTCTATGTCTTCCTTTCAAGTATCAAATATCTGTCGAAGGGTCATGAGGACTCGAAACGTCAACTCTTTTCTTCTCCGCCGATGCTGCCGGACCTGCTGAGTTTTTCCAGGTAATTCTGTTTTTGTTTTGGATTTCCAGCATCCGCAGTTTTTTTGTTTTTATCAAATATCTCTGTTTGAAGTAAACCTTGATACTCTTCAGGTGCAACATTCCATGTTCTCTCAGGTCAGGTCTGTCAGTATAATCCACAGAGGAATTTTGCAGAATGTGGCCACTTTACATTATCAGCCATCTTTTGATCAGTCTTTACTTGTACTTCTTTTAAAATACAGGTCTTCCTTAAAAAAAAATTCAATATGCCTGTAGGTAGTTGGTAGCTGCAGTTTACAGTCGTGACACTTACCTCACACCCAATAACATTCTTTCACTAACACACTGAAAAGTTGTTTAAATACCCCAAAGCTCTTCAGTGTGTTAGTAAACACTTACCAGTATACGGCAGCTAGTGCCATAAAAAAGGAGCATGGCTTCTGTGCAGATTCCTTTCACTAATGTCTCTGAGGTTTCCTGCGCTGACTAAGCTCTGCAGGATCCTCCATTAGAAAATTGCCCAGAAAAATCGGAGGAAGGTAAGTGGGTACCTTTTTGTCTGTTCAAGATCAGAAATAGGGGCTTCAACCCTGATCAGAAGATTTGGGCCATGATTTAATTGGAGAGCGATGGCAGAACACTGCACAGAGGGATCTGGGTGTTCTTATACGTGAATTTCCACAGTCCATGTGGTGTAGGTATGCCCAGAGTGCTGTTATGGAAGGAGTTGCAGGATTTTTACCCAGTGATAGTGAAGGAACATCAATATAGTCCAAGTCAGGATGGTGTGTGGCTTGGAGGGGAACTTGCAGGTGGCGGTGTTCCTACGCATCTGCTGTCCTTGTCGGTAGAGTTTGCATTGCAAGCAATGGATAACTTCAGAGTCTGCTGTTAAAATGGAGCCCTATTCCTTTAAGACCACTAAGTTTAATTGGTAAACATACCAATACCTCAATTGATTCAAGGATAAATAAATTGGGGAAGTGCCTTACTTTCTCATAATATCCAATTGCATAACATCTAACAAGCAAACATGGACAAATGCATTAATAACATACGCAAAGTATAGTCTGTGTGAAATAATTTATATATTAAGTCTGCAAATGTCTTAAAATTTATTCCCTTCTTTCCCAACTCATTCATTCATAACAATCTTAAGACAATTCCTCTTACTTACATCTTTTTGGGGCCTGACTGATCAATTGTATTTTATATTGTTCTGTGATAAACAGGGACATCATATACTCTCTTAAGACCCCAAATTTGACCCTTATTCTCTGCTGTTGTCAGCTGATCTTTACTAAGGCAGTGTTGAAAACATTTCAAATTGTCCTTCAGGTGGGGTAGTTGGAGGGGAATAAAAGCATTTCTGCTTTTCTATGCTAGAAGAATTTGTGTGAATATCCGGTAAGGACAGGACCAGGACTGGCTTTGATGCTCCTTGTGGCTCAGTTAATGATGCTCTCAACTCTGATTCACAAGATTCCATGTTCAAGGAGCTGAACACAAACATGAAAACCGACACTACAGTGCAGTACTGAGGGAATACGGCACTACTGGAGGTGCCTTCTTTCAGATGAAGAATAAAAATAAGGTCCCATCTGCTCTGAAATGGACATAAAAGATCCCATGGCACTAATTCAAAGAAAAGCAGGGGGGTTATCCCTCAATCACTACGATTAAAACCAATTACCTGTTATTATTACACTACTGCTCATGGATGTTCCTGTGCACAAATTGGCTGCTGTGTTTCCTACACTACCACAGTGACTACACTTCAGAAGGTACCTCATTGGCTGTAAAGAATGGTCATGAAAAGCACTACATAAATACAAGTCTTTGGCCGGGATTTTACATGCCCGCTGGCATCGGGCATGTTTGGTGGCGTGAGCGGACAATATGGCGCGATCGGTTTCACAACAGCGTGAAACCAGTTCGCGATTGGCCGCTTAGCCCACCAATGGCAGGCCGCGTTGTCCACCATTGGACATCGGGAATCTCATTGTTATACATAAATATATCATTATTAGACCAGCCCACCAGAATATACCACCCCCCCCACCCCCCCAAAATGGGTAATCCGCCTAGGTTGGCGGGAAAGCACGCCGATGTGTTTCACAACAGCACATAAGTGACAAGCACCTGATGAGCTGCACTTTGCTCGGGACTTCAAGGTTTGTTTGTCTACCTTGCTTCAGTCAGGACTCAGTCATCAGTGCCAGGCTTCACAGGCAGCACCACATCACTTTTAGGGGGGCTCACGGCAGGTCCCTACCTACCAGATCAGTTGTATGTGATATATGGGCGGCTTTTCAATGGCTGCCGGGCTAGGGCTTACTTGATGAAGCGGGAAAAGTGGCCTCAGGCAAGGGAAGAAGCTGCAAGGCAAGGGCTGCACTGGGCAAGGAAACTATCCGAGGGTATATTTGGGGGCACCTGTTGATTTGTGCAAGTGGCCTCAAGATGGGGAAGACTGAGGGCTGAGGAGGCAGTGGCCATATGGACATGTGAGGATGTGTGTGCAAGAATGGGTGCTGATGTCCCTTGAGCTGGCAGTGAGTGAGATGCCAGTGAATGGGTTTGAGTATGTGAGCTTTGAGTAATGAGGTGTTTGCCATACCCTGGCTGAACGGATGAGATCATTCATCCTTCATCCGCATTGGTCGGACAACCTTTTCTGTGCAGCATTGGCACTGATCACCACTGCCACTACCTCCCAAGCCTGGTTGGTCACGCCATTGCCCAGAGCGGTGGTAGAGGACATCGCGGTAGCCCTCCAAGGCGTGAAAAAGGCATTCCAGTGATGCATCACTAAACCTGGGGACTGCAGTCTTTTTGCATTTCATGGACATCTTCCTTGCAGTATCTGTGGGCTAGAAGTGCTGGGATGTGTACACATGGCTAGACTTTAAATATGGTGCCCAGCGTAATGAAGCGGCGAGATGATGACCTGGCGGGCGAATGAGAACCCGCCCACCAACGTGTTTCCCTAATGGTTTGGGACACTACAGTGTGAAAAGCCGCCATTGCGGCCGGTGGGTAAGATGTTGTTTTACCCGCCCACTACCGCACTTAGTGCAAACCTGGGACAATTCCGCCCTTTCTTTCTTACACATGAAAGAAGGCTGATTGAAGGCTGTACAGTACAAGGGAGCTGTATAACTACAAGTGGCAAAACTAACTTATTGAAAGGGTATGGAATACTTTCACAATATTATATGCGTGATACGTGCATATAAATGTGTGTGTGTGTACAGTACATATGATAGATAAATGTATACATCATGCACATTTTTTAAAGCAAGCATTCGCAATTGTGATGCAGCTGGAGGGCGGATTGACTAAGACAGAGCTTAGTGTTTAAACTGTGGATATGCTGCCCTCCAGTGTATCAGTGCTATAGTTACCAGACCTCACAACTGCTTAAATTTTTAACTCTGCTTGAGACATTGACATTCATACAATTGTTTAATTTCTTTGGGACATTTGAATTTTTCTGAGTTAGCATGCTGAAATATATATGGTAAATCTTTGTGCAGACATGACATGAAATATAATCTAGCTCAAGCTTCTGCATGTTTTTGCTCAAAGCTATTTTTCCAGAACGCTTCTTTCATTTGCTGATATATTTTGGCACAGGATTTTTTTTTACAATTATTACATGGGATATAACCATATTTTTAAAAAGAGAATGCTGGAAATGCTCAGCAGATCAGGCAGAATCTGTGAAGAGAGGAACAGATTTAACGTTTTGGGTTGATGAACTTGTTCGAAACTGGCTGAGGTTAAGAGATGTAACAAAGCTTTAAGCAATTACTGAGGCAAGGAGAGGGATTGGCAGGGGGTTGCAGTGAGGTAGGGGAAGACCAAAAGACAAGGTCTGAGATGGGATGGTAAGCAGGAGTTATTAAATGTCAAGAACGGGACAAGTATGAGTGTAAATAGGAACAACAGAACCAGGTTTAGCAGAAGCCATTTTCCAAACATATGAATTGGGATCAGGAATAGGCCATTTGGACCCTTGATCCTGCTCTGCCATTTGATAAGATCATGACTGATCTAACTGTGGCCTCAAATTTTCTGTCTCCCCCTCTATCCTATGACTCCCTTGTCTGTGAAGACTTTATTTAACTCAGCCTTAAACATATTTAATGACCCTGTCTGCCCTGCTCTCTGGGAAGAGAATTCCACAGACTAATGACCCCCTGAGAGAAAAAATTTCTTCTCATCTCCATCTTAAATGGGAGACCCCTTATTTTTAATCTGTGTCCCCTTGCTTCTAGTCTCTCCCAGAAGAGGAAACATCCTTTCAGCACCCACCCTGTCAATTCCCCTCAGGATATTGTATCTTTCAATTAGATCACTTTTCATTCTTCTAGGCCAGGATTTTTAGGATGGTGTGGTTGTTTCATCGTGTGTATGGGGTCTGGATGTGGTTCCTCAGGGTTTATCTATTTTCCCTAAGTAAGCTACTCAAGACTGTAGTTTCTTAAAACCATTCTTATTTATTTACAGCTCTATGTGCATCTTAGATTGAGCATGAGGATGGACTTCTCCTCCATTCAGATCTCTGTTACATAGTCACGTGTCATTACATCATAGTTACGTCATCAGGTACTTCTGACGTTAGCCCTTTACTCACCTGAGGAGTTGATGGCCAACACATCGCTGCTGATACTAGCAGCCCCACAGCCATTTAACATTCCAAAGAGAGTTAATTGGCTGAAGGTGGGACTTCTGCCCCTCAACCGGTAGAAATTCCCACCTCCGAGACCTGTCAGCTAAGCTAATAGGCAGGCAGTACTCTAGTCCCAGCAGCACTTGAAGCTGCAGTGGACAGGACTGGTACTACAAGCAGTCCCCAGGGTGTAAGCCCTGGAAGTCCAGGACCAGATAAGTTTAAGGGTCTCAGGGTAGGGAGTGGAGGTAAGACCTGGGGTTGCAGGTGGGGGGGGTGGTTGTCATTGTGGATTGGAAGGCAGGGGAGGTGGGGGTGTTGGTGGTGAGGCCGGTGGGGGAGAGCAACCACAGAGGCCAAACCTTATGGAGGAAGTGGTGGTGGGGTGGGGTGGGGTTGGTTGCTACTGCCCAGCATTGACAGGTGGCTTTTGATGGAGGTGCCCCCCCCGCCCTTTCCTTTCCTGCCAGAGGCCTGAGGCATGAATACGGTCACTCTCTGGGCTATGCTCCTTCCCCGAACACCCCCTGCCAGCCGGAAAATTGAGGCTGGGTCGGAAACGGCCCTTATTTGGTCACTAATTGGCCGTTTAAGGGCCTCAATTGGGGTAAGGATGGGCAGGCCAGCCTAGGCCTCACATGCCCCAGCATAAAATTGTGGCACAGTCAGGAGGGGTGGAAACCCAATGGAAAGGTCATCCGAAGAATTTTACAGACTCCCACCACCTGAAAACCTTCTGGTGGAGCAACGTAAAATTCTGCCCTTAACGGATACAAGCCCAACCTGTCCTACCTTTCCTCGAAAGACAGCCCCTTAATTCCAGGAATCACTTAAATAAACCTTCTTTGCACTGCTTTTGAGCACAGTATTAACGCTGCCTTCCTGCAATTGTATAGTGCCTTGGTGAGATCACATCTGAAGTATTCCATATCGTTTTGGTCTCCTTGCCTAAGGAAGGATATAATTGCCATAGAGGGAGTGCAGCCTGATTCCTGGGATGGCAGGTTCGAGGAGGGATTGAGGATACCGGGCCTATATTCTGTAGCATTAGAAGAATGAAAGGCGATCTAATTGAAACATACAAACTTCTTACAGGTCTCGACAGGTAGATGAAGGAAGGATGTTTCTCCTGGCTGGGGAGTCTAGAACTGGGGGACACAGTCTCAGAATAAGAGGTAGGCCATTTAGTACGGAGATGAGGAGGAATTAGTTCACTCAGAGGGTTGTAAATCTTTGGAATTCTTTACCCCAGAGGCCTGTGGAGGCTCAGTTGTTATGTTCAAGACAGGATAATGCAGACAAAATTGCATTGAGGTAGAAGATTAGCCATGATCTAATTGAATGGTAGAGTAGGCCTGATAGGCCAAATGGCCTACTCCTGCTCCTATTTCCTCTGTTCCTATACTCCTATGCAACTATATCCTTTCTTAAATTCAGGGACTAAAACTGAACATTACTCCAGATGTATTCTCACAACTATAGCAAAACTTCCTTTCTTTTTATATTTCATTCCCTTGCAATAACAACAGCATTCTACTTGCCTTCCTAATCACTTGCTGTACCTGCATATTAACTTTTTGCGATTCATGTACCGGGACACCAATTCCCTCTGTACCACAGAGTTGTGCAATCTCTCCCCATTTAAGTAATATGCTGCTTTTCTATTCTTCCTGCCAAAGTGGACAAGTTCAAATTTTCCCACATTATATTCCATCTGCCAAACCTTTGCCCATTCTTAATCTATCTATGTTCTTTTGCAGACTCCTTATGTTCTTCACAATGTTATCTCCTACCTATCTTTGTGTCATCAGCAAATTTAGCAACCATACATTCGGTCCTTTCATCCAAGTCATTGATAGAGATTATAATTGTCAAGACCCAGCACTGATTCATGTGGCATTCCACTGGTTGCACCTTGCCAACCTGAAAATGACTCATTTGTCCCTATTCTTTGTTTCCTGTTGGCTTTGTTAATATGTTACCCTCTACACCATGAGCTCATATTTTGCTTAGTAACCTTTAATGTGACATATTGTCAAATGCCTTTTGGAAATCCAAGTGCACCACACCTAGAGGTTCCCCCTTTGTCCACATTGCTTGTTACTTACTCAAAGAACTCTGTAATAAGTTAGTCAAACACATTTTCCATTTCAAAAAAACCATGTTGACTCTGCCAAATTGCATTAAGATTTTTCAAGTGCCCTGCTATACCTCTTTAATATTAGATTCTAGCATGTTCCCTGTGAGAGATGTTAGGTTAACTGGCCTGTCCTTTCCTGCTTTCCATCCCCTCCCCCTTCTTGAATAGAGGAGTTACATTTATTACTTTCCAATCCGATGGAACCTATCCAGAATATAGGGAATCTTGGAAAATTAAAGCCAATGCATCTACTATCTCAGTAGTCACTTCTAAGACCATAGGGTGAAATGTATCAGGACCTGGGGACCTGTCAGTCTTTAAACCTAATCATTTTCTCAGTACCTTTTCCCTGGTGATTGTAATTATTTTAAATTCCTCCTTCCCTTCACCTCTTGATTTACAATTACTTCTGTGATGTCATTTGTAATTTTTACAGTGAAGACAGACACAAAATATCTGTTCAATGCCTCTGCGATTTCCTTTTTTCCCATTATTAATTCCCCAGACTCATTCTTAGAGGACCAATTCACTCACTCTAGTTACTCTTTTCCCCTTTAAAGTACGTGTAGAAACTCTTACTGCCTGTGTTTTTTAAAAAAAATTCTAGCTAGGTTTCTCTCTTACCCGAATTCCCCCCTCCTTATTTTCTTAGTCATTCTTTGCTGGCTTTTATATTCTGTCCAATATTCTGGCCTGCAATTAATCTTTGTGGAACTATACACTTTTTCTTTCAATTTGATATTATCTTTAACTTCTTTAGTTAACAATGAATGATGCATCCTTTTCCTAGAGTCTTTTGGTCCTTCTATTTTAATAAGGAACATTTCCTCCAATATGATAATCAGCATTGACATTACTTTAGTTTCCTGTTGGATCCTGAGCTGAACTACAAACTCTACATTGGCTCATCACCAAGACCACCTACTTCCTCCATAATATTGCCTGTCCTTGCTTAGAACATAAGGACATAAGGAGTAGGAGTAGGTTATTTGACCCTTCGACATTTTCCCCATCATTCAATAAGATTATTGCTGATCTTCTCCCTCAACTCCACCTTTCTGTACTACCCCAAAACCCCTGTTCCCTTAGTGTCCAAAAATCTGTCGATCTCTGATTGAACATGCTCAATGACTAATGTTCTATAGTTGTCTGGTAGAGAATTCCAAAGAATCACAGCCATGTTTCTGCTTCTGTGTCATTCCCAAGTTTACTAAAATCCTTAACTATGCCTTTCTTCAGCACTTCCAACCTTAGTACTCAACAATGGCCTGCTGAGCTCTACTTCACATAAGCCCCAGTTCAACTCAAAAAGCAATGTCCATCTTATTATTCCATAGTAAGTCCTGCTCTTCTGTGCCCCTGTCATTGACAACCTCCTCGAATGCCCTCATCACCTCATCTGCTGATTTGAATATCCTCATCCATGCTTAGTAAACACTCCATGGCCATACTGCCCCTCCTTTTGCAATTTCTCCAGTGCTAACTCCCAGCTCATATCTTTCTATATTCTGATCTTTAATGTATCATACTCTTTACCTCATGAGTGGCCTTAAGTGATTTCTCTTCTGCACTCTGGAATTCCTTTCCTAAACCTCTCTATTTCCCTCACTTTCAAAATTCTCCTAAAACCCTCTCCAACCACATCTTTGGTCAATTAGCTTGATCCTCCTGCTTGTTTGGTGTTGGCTACTCCCTTTTGAAGAACAGCTTGGGAGATATTGCTACTGTACCTTGCTCGTCCTGCTTTCTACCCTTAATGTCACCAATTATCACATTCCTTAGATAATATCACCACCTTCAACACCTCTTTGTTCTTTTGTCTGTGACATCTTTTGGTTATCTCCACCTATCACTGACCCTCTATCCAGCTCTATTGTCCCACCGCCCCCCCTTAAACCAGCTTATATTTCACCTCTTCTATTTTTCCTTAGTTCTGTTGAAGAGTCATACGGACTCGAAACGTTAACTGCTGAGTTTTTCCAGTTATTTTTGTTTTTGTTTTGGATTTCCAGCATCCACAGTTTTTTGCTTTTATCTGAGATATTGCTACTTATTGGTTTTGATGAAATAGTATTGAGTTATCAACAGCAGATATCAAAAGAACCCCCAATTCTAATCTAATACATGCTGCAGCAGCTGGCAGCTGTACTTAAATAAGTTAATTAAACAATGTAATCCTGCTAAAACTGTTGAATAAATTGAAACTCAAAAAACATAGGCATGGTAGGCAAATGGGACATGGGATGAGTTAGGATACAGGTGACAAGATAAAAACAAAAAAACTGCGGATGCTGGAAATCCAAAACAAAAACAGAATTACCTGGAAAAACTCAGCTGGTCTGGCAGCATCGGCGGAGAAGAAAAGAGTTGACATTTCGAGTCCTCATGACCCTTCAACAGACTCGAAACATCAACTCTTTTCTTCTCCGCTGATGCTGCCAGACCCGCTGAGTTTTTCCAGGTAATTCTGTTTTTGTTACAGGTGACAAGAGTTTGGGATGAAATTCAGTTTGCAAACAGTGCAAGGTGGGCGACCAGCCAGGAAACTGAAAAGATGATTATGTTGATTGAGTAAGGCAGTAAGCGCCTGGGGTCAATTGAGAGAACCATATTAACATATTCTGCCTCATGTAATTATTTAAGGACAGACAAAGTTAAAGGATTTTTTGCAACTTAATCATTATCTGCATTGTCTTACCACTCATTTAAACAAATATAAAAATGTTCTGCAACCAATGTATGGAGCAGGTTTTCACCAAGTAATTAACATTTGCTCATTTGACAGAACTTTGCATCTGCCTTCTTAACGTATTGTCAGCAAATAAGGGATTCTTTGAAACAAGATGCATTGCACATATTAATTGAAAGTATATCAAAGGAGTGTACTTTGAGAATGAAAGCTATAACAGATGGTGTTTTTGACAGAAAAAGATCAGAGGCAGAGAAAGAGAAGAGACAACAGCACAATCAAATGATTAGAAGCTTCTTGATAGGGAAGACATGGTCGTTAAGAAAGAGTTCAAACTTAAGGACAGTGCTGAACAGAGAGAGGCAAGTCACTCAGTGCATCACATGTATGTAAGGGTTAGGATCTTGAGAGCAGAAGGAACATTATTTCTGAAGAGAACATTCATTAGGAAAGAAAGCCGAAATACTGCAGCAGCCAAGATTCATCATCTAGACATCCTAGAGGCAGATCTGAGTTTCCCAGAGGGAAGCAGAGCCACCACTGAGGAGAACAAGGGTTGCATAAGCTCTAGAAATCTCATCAGCAATGAACTGAACTAACTAGACTTTTAATATATCGATTATCCTAACCATTTAAAGCTTTTAACTTGTCAGAGGTCTTAATCTAAATTAACCTTGTTGAGCTAATCTTATAGTAAGTAAACCTCAGCTGGTGCTCAGTTATTTTATGACTCTGAATGATCTTTATCATCTCCAATATTAATTCTGTCAGTCAGTAACATCTGTTGAAAGATATTGAGTACACTTACTGTTATTTATTATTGACTGCTAATTGTTAACAATGAAATGTCAATTAATGATATCATACTGAGACTTCCTGTTTGAAGATTATGACAACATGAGGTAAACTCATGCATTCAGTAATTTTTATTATCCTAGCAAATGGTTGGTATTATGAATATCCCTGTAATTAGAATTACTTGCCCTAAAATGGTTCAAGGAAGCCAATTTTAGGCATCTTGTACTTCCCTAGATGTGGAGAGAAAATTCCCAGATGGTTCTTTGAAGAATTAAAGTACAGGAATTCAACTCAATCATGGAATCATTCAGTCCTCTGGTTAATTCCTCACAAGGTTTATTGGTTTCCAATCTTCGCGATCTTGCATTTCTCTCTATTTCCCTCTTCAAACAGAACAAATTCACATTGCAGAGGAAGCTGGGAAAACCATGGCTGCAACAGTAAGAGCAGACATTCAGTAGCCAAGACATGACAATCACACAAGACAATCAAACAGGAGAGACAGAAGGAAAAAAGAATATTCTGCTCAACTCATATCTATTTAATTTTTCCAATTTTATTTCTTGATTTTGGGATCAAAATTTGCATGGCATAAAGTAATGTAAGTCATATCAGTCAATAATACCATGACAAATTGATACCCTGACAGTGTATCACCCATTAGTGCACTATCTTGTCATGACCTGTTAAGATTCTGTTCATTTCATCTGGATTTTCAGGCACTTTAATCTAAAAAAAACAAGAACTTGCATTCATATCATGACTTTCATGACCACAGAACATTCCAAAGAATTTTATAGCCAAGGTACTTCTGAAGTAAAGTTGCTGTTGTAATGTATAGATAATATTTCTGATTTGAATATCAAATACTCCTCATGATGCATGAGACGTTGTGTGGTGCTGAGTAAACAGTTTTTCAAATATTAATGACTCAGTGAACGGGTGGTGGATTGTGTCAGTGTCTTTCCGCCCATGGAGATTAAGTGCAATACCAGACTAAACAGCTGGGAATGTAATGTCTGACAGTTTTAAAGGTGTTTTATGAAATATATGAGCTGAGTTATGAATTGGCAGAACATGGATTTGCATTTACGTTGCTCCTTTAAAATATCACAACATTCCAATGTTTACACTAAGCTTTCAAATCCATGCTGGAATGGGGGTAAGGGAGGTGAACAAAAGTGCAAAGAAGCAGGTTTTCGGAATATTTTTGGATGCAAGAAAAGATGTAAGAAAACAAATTGTGTGCAAGATGACTGAAAGTTTTGCACAAATGTTAGACATTGAGGAGTTTGGGTGGGTGGGGAGGTTCTCTAGGAATGAACGCTGGAAGAGTAAAGGTAAAGAGAGGGTCAAAAAGACTGCAGGAGCCTCCAAAAGGGAGGAAGGTCTCAATAGTTAACCCATGCTACTTGTGATCTGAAAGTAGTCACGGTTTCCACTAGACGATGGAAAGCGTGTTCAAATTTCCAGTGGTAACATAGCTTTCACCCAAAAAAAGAACGATGATAGCAGCAGGTTCGAATTTGAAAAAGTATCGAATGAATGTATTTCATACAATAGGTGGTAATGAGCTAGTGGCTGCAATTCAGCCTCGAGGTTCAAACACATTTATTGCGATGCAAACAGAACTCATCAATAACCAGTATCTCTTTATTTGCATCAATTCATCAAATATCAAATAGCTCTGAATCAGTAATAATTCATAAAGCTTCAGTTAGGACTGCCACAGTTATGAGTGGTTTCAGTCAGCTTTATCAAAAACCTATCTTGAACAGATTAGAATTCAGACACGCTCCTGTAAGTTCTGTTTGTGCATATTGAATAAAATACACACCTCGACAGAAAGTTCATTGTAACTCTAGCAGGTATACTTCAGGAACTTTCTGTAACCCTACAAACATCAGTAGGGTCAGTGCCAGAGATTCTCAGCACACTTAAGCTGAGATGCAATCCTTGCGGATTTATGGTTCAATTTCAGTGCCAAACTACATCAGACCATCATAAGCCGTTGGAGCTATTTTTTTTCATTGATTTCATGAGCCAAACAATGCATTGTAGCGATGTTCCATGGACATCAGTATTAGATGTCTTTGATAAAGGTGGACATTTCTCACGGTACTTCAAAGGTTGATCCTTACTCAACAAATTTGTGACTACATTATGATTGTTGAACCTCTGTGGAGAATATTAATGGAATTTACTGCCCTCCCCTGGGGTGCATTTGGGAACAGGGAGCCATTTGATTGGGCAGAAGAGTGGTGGTGAGGACCCCACAACCTTCCCACCTCCATCCCAATTAAGTCCAAAGCGTGAAGGCTCACGTTCGGCCTGCAGTGCCCAATTAAGGGCATCATCCTGTCACTGCTGGGGTTACAGGAGGGGTTCCAGGTGTGGGATGGAGGGGGTCCTGAATTCAAAGGCACACTGTGCCTGATTGAGGCACCCAGCAAAGGGATGGGCCCACTGAGAACCACTACCACCTCACCCTTGCTGCCAACTGCAACCCCACAACCCGAATTTCACCATCCCCCACCGGTGGCCTGGGTCCATCAGCGATCTTTGGCCTCTGGTGGGTGGGTTACCAGCAGCTGTCGCTCCCTCAGTGGCGCTGCTGAGCTGGCTGCTATTGGGAGGTCGGGATTTCTGCCCCCAGGGTCCTTGATCCCAGGGAACATCCGCTGCTGCCCACTTCAGTGCCTGATTGGCACTTAATTTGGTTGGCCTTCCTGAAAGGAGATGACACGGGGCTCTCACTGGATCTCCAGCCAGCTTGTGGGACCCTCATCACCTCCATTAGATACCACCCAATGCATCAGTACCACAAGGAACACTGCCCATGATGTCCAAAATGACAGTTATCATCAGCAAACAAAAACAGAAACAAAATGAAATTAATCTGTGACAGTGACATTGTATAATATTATTTACCATGTCGTGTACCACAAGAACACAAGAATTAGGAGCAGGAGTAGGCCATTCAGCCCCTGGAGAAGTTATAAAGCTGTGATCTCATTTTTAAGGGTTCAGATCATTTTAGAAATCATGTCAGCAGGGTTCTCTTAAAGGCTTATTGAGTAAATACTATATAATGTGCCATGCCATCCAGGAATGTGCCAGATTCTATCCATGGACTGTAGAGAGCAAGCTGAGTTGAGACAGTGGCTGATGGCACCATAGTTAGCCTCAGCATCTCAGAGCTATTCAGAAGAACGGGGAGGAAATCAGCAAGAATTCCTGCTCTTGAGTCTAATTTAGTGACCATTGCAAGAAAACACAAGTTGGTATGTCAAACCGGCCAGTTCAGAGTCAACTGTGATACCTCCTTTAGCGGAATAATCTGCCATTATTTCTTCTCTAGGCTCACGTGAAGAATGGCTCATTGGACAAGTAATTAGAGAGCTGCTGGCGCCCCCTTAGAACTGTATCCTAACAAGAAGTCTTTGCCTCAGGAGTGGAAGAGTGAAGAAAATACCACTTATACTGCATATACTGTAGCTAAAAATTGCTCCAATGTACTTATTTAATTGAAGTGAAAGGGAGAGACTTTTAACTGTAATTAAGAGACCAGTTAAGTTTGATGGGAAATTTGAACCACTGAATGGTGCTTCTGATTGTCTTGAAGGCAGCCCAAAATTGTAAACACTTGCATGTTAGGCCCTCTATGAGTTTCCTCAATTACTTCTCTTTTTCTTATTAGGACAGGACATCAGATAAGTTATTTACTTCTCTTGCATGAAATCTATTTATCTCAGTAGACTGATGGGTCTACTAGCAGTCAGCCCAGCATTTTGCAAATTGCCCGTTGCTTGGGCCTCAGCTTTCGAAATTGATGTGAAATTGACTCCCAGGTCCATTAGAAAGTGACTATTGTTTCAATGGATCATGATATTTATCTAAATGGCCAGAATTTTTCTATGTTGATGGCTTTCACATTTGAATGCAAATCAAATTACAGGCCGGCAGCATACTTCCATAATCCGCTCAAGTCTCACACAGTGAGAACTACAGGGAAGTTGTCTGTGTGCAAATCAGTGCTTCAAGGGTTTTCTTTCTCACATTGTGATTTCACTTTGGTGAGATGTAGCATTTGAAAGGGAAAGTGCTGACATGGTAGATACAATTTGAGAGCAAGATTTGATTATTCCAGCTTTGATTAAAGTAAAGATATGCATTAGTTAGTGTTACAAAGAAACTGCAGTAAACTCCATGCCACTAAGCAAGATTGTTGTACAACATTAAGCACTAGATGTCTCTTAATGATTCCAGTGTATTTGTTCCGAGGCAGAGTGTTGATTTATGTGGTATTGGCAAGACCGAGACCTCTCTGTGCTTTGAAGGACATAACCAAGGAGGTAAGATATTAAGGTGATTGAGACAAGTTTGGTCTTTTACAGGTTGTTTTTATAATCCATTAGTTCTTCTGCTTAGAAATTCTGGTTGTTTTAAGTTCTAGTGGCACTGCATACTGAGCAGAAGCAAATGAAATGCTTCTGGCCTTATTGATAGTGAGTCACATTTAAGTTATAGGCCTCAATGTCATCGTGCACTACAGGGAGCAGTCCTGCTGACATGTTCCTGCTTTGCTGCTGTTTTCTGGCATCCTGTATCCACATAGAATGTTTAGAATTGTTATAAATTCATGAAGAAATCCAAAGAGCGGATGTGCAAAACACTTGGGGAGCAATGAAGGAGAACTGAGGAATATCATCTTTAACAGTCTATGTTGTGCACAAACGTATTGATGCAGATACAGCTCATGGCTCTGTTGTAGGCCGTATTTCACTAAAAGCACCTCTTCATTCCTGCCTCAGAATGTTCCATTGGAAACAATGGGAAGGCTAAAAATTCAGTCCACTGATCCAGGATAGAAAGTGAATGTTTGGCTTTGGATAAGGAAAAGCCTCAATTTGTGCCCCATGATTAAACGAACTGCCTGTTCAAGGCTCACACGTGATGAATGGGCACTTGGTGTGTAGCCAGTGGAAGGCCAAATTAGCCATGCAATCACACACTTGAATGAGCTAGTGCCAACAGAAAAAGAGGGACAAATATTGACAGGAAATGTAATTCAAAGAATAAAGGGTAGCGTGGTCAATCGCTCACATAATCTGAGATGCAATACACCTTTAAGAGAATGTGAGCAGATTGACCTCAAGTATGTATATTTTATAAGAATAAAAATGCTGTGATACCAATCATTTCTCATGGATATGTACACAGATGAATATCTTTTCTTCTTCACTCTCCTCTTGTCTCTGCGCCTCTTCCCCATTCCCCTTTCTTTCTCCCTTAGATCCATTTACTCCCCTCCTCACCTCTCCATCTTTCCCCTTCATTGCTCCACCCTTCATTGACATGGTGCAGTCCAATATTAATTTGAAATTGAGATGAAAATGTTGTCAACTGTTCATCATTAACATGTACTGATTTTCAGACTGCTGCAATGTGCAGTGACACCTCCTCTTGACACAAAAATAAAACTGAGCAAAACTGTTTTTTTCAGTGATTGGGTTTTTTTGAGAGGCTTGGCTTTCAGGAGCCTGGAGTTTTTGAGTGGCTAGGTTTTGAAGGCTCCATAGCAACATTTTTATGGAAATGATATTAGCTCTGGGTTCAAGTGAATATCTGAAGGTTAAGAAGCAGCAGTGATGTCCTACCCATTCAACATCCTCCCTACCTCCAGTGCAACATTTGCAGCAGTTGCCTTATTCCCCAGTGCAACACTTGCCAACAACCTCCATATCCCCCAGTGCAATATTTGAAACATCCTCCATATCTCCCAGTGCAACAGTTAAAACATCCTCCATATCTCCCAGTGCAACAGTTGAAACATCCTCCATATCTCCCAGTGCAACAGTTGAAACATCCTCCCATATCCCCAGTGCAACAGTTGAAACATCCTCCATATCCCCTAGTGCAACATTTGTAGCATTCAACCCGTCCCTTCCCTTGGTAGAACATCTGTTCGTTATCACTTTTTCTACAGTGTTGCAATAATTATCCAGGGCACTGGGTATAATTTGTGGATAAACAATTGAAATGCTCCATTTTACTTAGGGACTCAGATCTCAAATACTAAAAAGGACAGCAGCAAAGGAAATGAGACCAAATGCCATATTTTCCTTGCTGTTTTGAAGCATTATCCAGCACACTTATAGGCTTTTTGTATGCAATGATATTGGCCCAGATTTTGCTGGAGTTGAGCATCTCATGTCATGCTCTGCCAGTTACACTTCTTCGCTCATCCTTCAGCGCAAAAATTATTCGCGCTACAATTTGCTGGAAAAGCAAGCTCATAAGGACAATGGGCGTCTGGGTCCACGATGTGACAAGTTTTTTTCCTGAAGCAATGAGATGCAAAGATTAAGAAAGAAACAGAGGAATGGCATTAAGATGATGAGTTAGAAAATGCTATTTTCGCCTGGCTAATGGCAGAGTGCAGGGTATCTCTGCCTTGCCACAAGTTGCTGGATGATTTACATATTAACTGGGGTGAGCAGCTTTAAAATGGACATTATTTTTGGCAGTGATATTCTTGCCTATAAATATACCAATACATGTGTATAATGTTGGGGCACTACTAATTTCAAACTAAACTTTGCTGTTCTTGATAATCAAATTTCTTTTGGAGATTTAATTAATCAAATGGAAAGTTATTTCTCTGGAAGAAGGCAGTATTTAAAAAAAACATATTGCATAAGAAGTGAACTTTGTTTTTCGCACTAAGTATCTGAACTGTTTATAAATTGATGCTCCTCTTTAAGAAAAAGTGAAACTGAAGAACATAATGAAAATAATGAAAGCTGTTCATAAATTTCCAGTCCTCCAGACTACTTTTCAGAAGCCTAGCCAACTACTTGCTCTGATTATTCAGGCACCAGTCCCTTACTGATAAATGAAGGAGCTGTTTCTCCTGGAAAATTAATAAGCTCAATTCAGCTGGCCTTCGATGCGCATTTGAAAGTGAAACACAAATCAAGAATTCATATTGACAACAGGCAGAATGGCAGGACTTTTCTGGCAGCCTAGAAAGAGGAGCATCACTATATGGACTCATTAGTGTAATTGTGCCAAGATGTGGATGGGTTTCTCACTGCAGTGCCTTTTTCAGTTGAAAGTGTGAAAATCCTTTGGAGCGCTGACTTTGTGTGACATGAAGAATCTTTCTTCACCACCCCGTTATCTTCTATGCATGAATCTGCAAAATTAATCAATTCTGATATTGTGGGTACCAAACTTGCATCTGAAAAACACAATGAGCCACAGGACGCAGCTGAATTGTGCTCATTTCAGAGTGAAAACAATACTGTTCATGTGGTAAAAAGGCAGCCTATGCAATAAGACATGACTAATTTAGACCCTGGGAAAAAGGAACAACTAACCTAAATAGATTTGATGTGCTTCAAGTATTATATTCCTTCCAACACTTCATACATTAATTTTCTTATGAGGATACAACAAATCTGAGATCCTTGATTGCTGCAGCTGAAGGACTATGCTACAAAAAAGGTGTGAAATAGATAATGCATATTCTCTTGCCAAGTATTTTGAAAATTACAAGGATTGCAATTAATAAATCTGAATTTTCTTACATTACTTCTATCTGACCTTACCTTCTGCATGTTCCCCTCAATTGGACTCAACATAATGACCATTGTCAGTGCCCCTTGAAATAAACCAGTTTGTGTTTTCCTCCTCAGTTTCTTTCCTTATTGACTGAGAAAAGGACTGTTTTGCAGTAGTAGCTTGGTTGAGAATCCACTCATTGAGGGGGTCAGTGGGGTCAGCCATTGGTCATAGTGTTGCTTCAAGAAAGATTGAGAATAGTGTTGGTGCAATGACACACTCTTTTCAAGCAACTTAGAAAGGATCTCATGACGAGTATCATTTTTTTATGATCTGCCAAATAGAAGTTCTGCAGCCAAGATTTCCGCTGACTAGGTGAGGGGCCAGAGGAAGTGTTTGATTGCAACGATGGATCTGCAACAATGAGATTATTGCTTGTTATTCATAGACATAGGCCAGGATTTTACAGCCCCTCCTGCTCAGCGGGATATTACGGTCCCTCCTGCCCAGCTGGATATTACGGTCCCTCCTGCCCAACGGGATATTACGGTCCCTCCTGCCCAGTGGGATATTACGGTCCCTCCTGCCCAGCTGGATATTACGGTCCCTCCTGCCCAGTGGGATATTACGGTCCCTCCTGCCCAGCGGGATATTACGGTCCCTCCTGCCCAGCGGGATATTATGGTCCCTCCTGCTCAGCGGGATATTACGGTCCCTCCTGCCCAGCAGGATATTACGGTCTCTCCTGCCCAGCGGGATATTACGGTCCCTCCTGCCCTGTGGGATATTACGGTCCTTCTGCCCTGTGGGATATTACAGTCCCTCCTGCCCAGCGGGATATTACGGTCCCTCCTGCCCAGCGGTATATTACGGTCCCTCCTGCCCAGCGGGATATTACGGTCTCTTCTGCCCAGCGGGATATTACGGTCCCTTCTGCCCTGTGGGATATTACGGTCCCTTCTGCCCTGTGGGATATTACGGTACAGCCAAACTGAATGGAGATTTAAGTGGCTTGCCGCATTCACCGAGGGGAGACATGCCACGGCAGGGCTGTAAAATCCTGGCCATAATGCAGAAATACTCTCAATTCTCAGAAGTTATTTGCTCCTCTTCATTTTTTATTTGCTGTGACAGTCGTGTTGTTTTGAAATGATTGCAGTGCTGCCTTCACAATTGGACTAAAATCTCTCACCATCTGGACCATTTCTTCTGTTTCTGTCCAATGTGGGTTTTTTTTTGTTTGATTTTGAACTTAGTTTCTCCTTTTTTTTGTTACACTGGTCATTAATGGATAGTTCAAAGTGAGTGAACCCGCCCCTGGGATTTGGTTACACGGCGGGATCAGGATGCTAATCTTTTCCTCTCAGAAGTTTTCTTCCTCTGAGTCAAACTCTTCCCCCATCTGACTCCATCTACAGCATTACCCCAGTCTTTTTCCTCACCCCATTTTGGCAAATTCTCAGCTTAAAAAAATGTATATAATCTTCGATAAAACAGAAAAGTTTTGTTGCAAGAGCCTATTTGAAATAAAACAGAAAATATTTGGAACGTAAGACAGATCAGTTGGCAGCTGACAGAGGTAAGACAAGCTAATGTTTAAAGTGGGGCAATTGGCCATAATGTCAGCTTTCCAGATAAGAACAGACCCTGTTATGCATTTCCAGCACTTTGGGCTTTAATTTCCCATTTCCAGCATTTACCATTTTTCTTTTTGTCAACGATTAGAGGAAAGATTAAACATTACAGGCAATGTTGTTGAGATGCATCATAGGCAGGAGAATAGATGCTTGTAAAATGGTTTCAAAGCTGTTAAAGGTATAGTACTTTACCCTCGAGCATATATCATGGCTTTATTGCTATGTTTCAGACTGCTTTTCACAATATCTATTTTAAAAAGCACGATTTATGCACGGTTAACTGGTGCCTTTTGTGTTGCCATGATGCACACTTTCGTACTGTTCTCGTCGCATCTCTGCCTTATTGAACAATCTAAACATAGATCACATTACTGATGTGCTGATCCCCTTATGTCTGTGCATAGAGATCAAACACACACAATTCTCAGGGGAAACTGCTCTATTAACAAGGTTAGAGATGGTTCTCAGAGGCTAGAGAAATAGACCCATGGATGAGTACAGCACAGGAAACCATTCTGATCATCGAGTCTACACCAGCTCTTTCAAAAAATAACCCAGTTAGTCCCACTCCATTGCTGTTTCCCCAGATACCTGTAATTTTTCCTGTTTCATGAATTTACCCTCTTGAAAGCTGCTATTAAATCTGTATCCATCACCCTATCAGCAGTGGCACCATCCATGAGAAATAAAAGCTTCCCTGGTCCATGAAGTGAACAAAACTGAAAGATTCTATAATGAGGAATGTTGCCAGTTGATGTTCTTCGCTTTTTCTGTCTCAACTTTTTTAAAACAAATTCTTTTGAAGATCTTGGATTTCTTTATTCCGTTTCTTCTTGCTCTTTCGTATGGCTTCAGGAGCAGAAGATATCGTCACAGTTTTATTGTCAAGTTCCCTAACCAGTCCAATGTCCTGCTGGAGAGCAAGTGTGATTCACTTTCGAACTCAAGCCGGGGTCCAGGTGTTATTATGTGCTCCATAGTTTGGTCAGGGTTTCCACAGTCATAGCCAGGCGAGGTTTTGAGGTGCCACTTGTACATCAGGTGGTCACATTGGCCATGACCAGTCTGTATTTTATTATAGGCTGCCCCCATGCTCCATTGGAGATTGTAGCCTGGCTGTTGAGATGTTGGCTGGGATTTTCTGTGCCCACTGGCGTCAGGCATGTTTGGTGGCGTGAGCGGGCGATATGACACGATCGTTTTCACGATAGCGTGAAACCAGTTCGTAATCGTCCGCTCAACCCGCCAACGGCGGGCCGCATTCTCTGCCATTGGACATTGGGAACCTCATTGCAATGCAGCATATCATTATCAGTCCCGCCCACTGGAATCGTCCCCCCTCCCCCATTGGATCATCCGCCCACGTCAGTGGGAAAACATGCCGACGTGTTTCACAACAGCACATATGCAACGTGCATCTGGCGGGCTGCACGCCACTCAGGACTTCAAGGTTTGTTTGCCTACCTTGCTTTGGTCAGCACTCACAGTCATCAGTGCCAGGCTTCACAGACAGCTCCACATCACATTTAGGGGGGCTCACGGGCAGGTATCTACCTACCAGATCAGCCATATGTGGGTGGCTTTTCAATGGCTGCAGGGTTAGGTTTTGCTTGAGGAAGGGGAAGAAGTGGCCTCAAGCAAGGGAAGGGGCTGCAGGACGAGGGCGGAACTGGGGAAGGAGGGTATCTCAGGATGTATGTGGAGCACATGTTGATCTGTGCAAGTGGCCTTAAGATGTTGAGGGCTGAGGAGGCAATCTCCAGAGGAGATGAGGCCAGATGGACCTGTGAGAGTGAGTGTGTGAGAGTGAGTGGTGATGTCCCTTGAGCGGGCAGTGAGTGAGATGCCAGCGAATGTGTGATGGGCTTGAGTGTGTGAGTTTAGAGAGCTGAGATGGTTGCCAAACCCTGGCTGCACGGATGAGATCATTCATCCTCTATCTGCATCGGATGGCCAACCTCTTCTGTGCAGCATTGGCACTGATCACCACAGCCATCACTTACCAAGCCTGGTTGGTCACACCGCTGCCCATCCTGTGGCCAGAATGGGGGTAGAGGACATCACGGCAGGCATCCACGGCATCCAAAAGATGTTCCAGTGATGCATCACTAAACCTGGCGGCTGCAGTCTTCTTGCCTTTCGTGGACATCTTCCCTGCAGTAGCTGTGGGCTGGAAGCATTGGAATGTGGGCGTGTGGCTGGACTTTAAATATTACTCCCAGCTTGATGAAGCCGCAAGGTGATGGTCTCACAGGCAAATGAATGCCCACCCGCCATTGAAACGGCGTGTTTCCCGGCAATGCAGAGATAATGTGGCAGGTTGGGATGATATGGCATTAAATCCCACCATTGTGGCCAGTGGGAAAAACATCATTTAGCTGCCCACTTAGTGCAAATCTGGGACAATTCTGCCCATTGGGTTGGAGACAATATATTTATTTGGGAGGGTGTTTTCTGCCCAAGCTTTTATCCAGGTTTCATCAGTATGTGCTATGGAGTTTAATTTATATCCTGAGGGCATTTCATAGAGCCATGTGACGAGTTGGAGGATCTTGAGGGTCTCTATGGATGGGGAGGGTCCAGGTTGCTGCTGATGCCACTTATTTCTTTGCATGTTGCTGCATCCTGTTGAGTGGAGGATCTTTTTGAGAGGACTGGTGACCATTGAACTGGAGTCAATCTCAGAACTCCAGCTCAATCACTTCCACTTGACCATTAAGAACAGAGAGCAAGCATCCCAAGTTAACTCAGCCACTGATTTGCTCTCCCTAACTGAAAGATCACAAGGCAACCATTTGGCACCTTCCCTGAAGTGTAGATATACATTGGCATCAGAGGTACTCTACATAGTGCAACATCTTGAGAGATCAATGCATGTCAGCGAACTATGTAAAATTGTTATCCTAGAATCTTGAAACCAAAATTATTTGGTTAGTTATGCCCAGACTCTAACTGAGCAGCAATAGAATCTGCGGCCTAGCTTGCCTGACTCTCTCATTGGATATCTTTTTAGGTTCTGCAGCACAGGTTCTGTCACAGCTTCTGTACTGCCTGGCTCAGAATGGGAATGGTGCTGGGCGGGAATCAAACTTGCATTGCCCAGTTGCACTGCACTGCCCTTGAAATTGAAAGTGTAAAACTATCTTCAGTATTATACCATACAGGTTAAAGTGATAGATGACACAATAGGGAGCAGTGGTATCAGGAATTGACTGGCTTCCTTGAAAAGCTGCAGGATTCTTTGGGATGGTCATGATAAAATGGGCCATCAATAAGACACATTTTGGAACCATTTCCCGGGATGGGGGTGGGGCGCTCCCTACTTCACCAAATTTCTAAAATAGGCAGTCTTCCCCTTAATGGGACATAGACATATCAGGACATCAGGAAAATTTAAGTTGGCTATGATGGCATAGTGGTATTGTTGCTGGACTAGCAAATTACCCAGGGCAGTGCTCTGGGGACCCAGGTTCAAATCCCATCATGGCAGATGGTGGAATTTGAATTCAATAAAAATCTGGAATTAAAAGTCTGATGATGACCATGAAACCATCGTTGTAAAAATCCATGGTTCACTAATGTGATATCTGTTGTTTTTACCTGGTCTGACCTACATGTGACTCTAGACCCACAGCAATGTGGTTGACTCTTAGATGGCCTAGCAAGCCATTCAGTTGTAACAAACTACTACAAGAAAGGAAAGAAATTGGATGGACCACCTGGCATCGACCTAGGCACTGGAAATGACAATGGCACTCTCAGCCCTGTTGACATACTAACATATGGGGGCGAGAAAAGGGGGAGAGCTGTCTCACAGACTAGTCTAGCAACAGCCGGACATTGTCAACCTCATGGAATCATACTTTACAGATAATGCCCCAGACACCACCATCACCATCCCTGGGTATGTCCTGGTTTACAGTCGGGAGGGAGTTGCCCTCAGAGTCTTAAACATTGACTCCAGACCCCATGAAGTCTCATGACATCAGGTCAAACACAGGCTGATTACCACGTACCGCCCTCCCTCAGCTGATGAATCAGTGTTCCACCATGTGTTGAATGTACTCTGGGTACCAAGAGTGGCTCACTAGCACCACTACTGACCAATCTGGCCGAGTCCTAAAAGACATAGTTGCTAGACTGGGCCTGAGGCAAACATATTTGACCTCATTCTCACCAACCTACCTGTGACCACCGCACAGTCGTTGTGGAGATTCACATTGAGGATACCATCATGTTGTGTGGCACTACCATCGTGCCAAATGGGATAGATTTCAAACAGGTCTAGCAAATCAAGACTGAGCAGAACTGTTCTCGAACACAATCTGTAACCTCATGGCCCGGCATATCCCCCACTCTACCATTACCATCAAGCCAGGGGAATCAACCCTAGTTCAATGAAGAGTGCAAGCGGGCATGTCAGGAGCAGCACCAGGACTATCTAAAAATGATGTGTGAACCTGGTGAAGCTATAACACTTGCATGCCAAACAGCATAAGCAGCAAGTGATAGACAAGGCTAAGTGATCCCACAAGCAATGGATCAGATCTAAGCTCTGTAGTCCTGCCACATCCAGTTGTGAATGCAGGTGGACAACTGAACAACTTACTAGAGGAGGATGCTCCACAAATATCCCCATCCTCAATGATGGAGGAGCCCAGCATATCAGTGCAAAAGATAAGGCTGAAGCATTTGCTACAACCTTCAGCCAGAAGTGATGAGTGGATGATCCAGAGGTCCCCAGCATCACAGATGCCAGTCTTCAGCCAATTCGACTCACTCCACGTGATATTAAAAAATAGCTGAAGGCGGAGGATACTGCAAAGGCTAGGGGCCCTGATAATATTCCAGCGATAGTACTGAGGATTTATGCTCCAGAAATTGCCGCGCCTCGAGCCAAGCGACTCCAGTACAGCTACAACACTGGCATCTACCCGGCTATGTGGAAAATTGTCTTGTATGTCCTGTGCTTAAAAAACAGGACAAATGCAACCCAGTCAGTTGCCGCCCCATCAGCCTACTCTCTATCATCAGTAAAGTAATGGAAGGGATCATCAATAGTGCTATCAAGCAGCACTTGCTTAGCAATAACCTGCTCACTGACACCGAGTTTGGGTTCTGCCAGGGCCACTCAGCTCCTGACCTCATTACAGCCATGGTTCAAACATGGACAAAAGAGCTGAACCCCTGAGGTGAGGTGAAAGTGACTTCCCTTGACATTAAGGCAGCATTTGACAGAATGTGCCATCAAGGAGCCCTAGCAAAACTGGAGTCAGTGGGGATCAGGGGGAAAAGTTGGTTGAAGTCATACCTAGCACAAAGGAAGATAGTTGTGGTTGTTGGAGGTCAGTCAACTCAGCTCTAGGACATCACTGCAGGTGTTCCTCAGGGTAGTGTCCTCGGCCCAACCATCTTCAGCTGCTTCATCAATAACCTCCCTTCCATCATAAGGTCATAAGTGGGGATGTTCGCTGATAATTGCACAATGTTCACCACCATTTGCAACTCCTCAGATACTGAAGCAGTCCATGTCCAGATGCAGCAAGACTTGGACAATATTCAGGCTTGGGCTGACAAGTAACATTCACGCCACATAAGTGTCAGGCAACGACCATCTCCAACAGTGGAGAATCCAACCATCGCCCCCTGATGTTCAATGGCATTACCATCACTGAATCCCCCACTATCAACATCCTTGTGGTTACCATTGACCAGAAACTGAACAGGACTCACCATATAAATACTGTGGCTACAAGAGCAGTTCATAAGCTAGGAATCATGTGACCTTCTGACTCCCCAAAGCCTGTCCACCATGTACAAGGCATGAGTCAGAAGTGTGATGGAATACCCCCCACTTGCCAGGATGAGTGCAGCTCCCACAATACTCAATAAGCTTGACACCATCCAGGGCAAAGCAGCCCGCTTGATTGACACTACATCAACAAACGTTCATTCCACCCAGTACAGTCGCACAGTAGCAGCAGTGTGTACCATCTACAAGTTGCACTGCAGGAACTCACCAAGCCTCCTTAGACTACACCTTCTAAACACGTGACCGCTACCATCTAGAAGGGCAAGGGTAGAAGATACATGGGAACACCACCACCTGCAAGTTCCCTCTAAGCCACTCACCATCCTGAGTTGAAAATATTTCACCATTCCTTCACTGCTGCTATGACAAAATCCTGGACCTCCCGCCCTAACAGCATTATGGGTACACCAACACCACCTGGACTGTAGTGCTTCAAGAAGGCAGCTCACCACCACCTTCTCAAGGGCAATTAGCGGTGGGCAATAAATGCTTGCCTAGCCAGCGATGCCCACATCCCATGAATGATTTTTTTTAAAAATCTGCATATTGTTTAAGTCTTTCCACATGTGGGCACGGACTGCTTCATTGTCTCAAGTGGAACTGAACAGTGTGCAATGGTCATCGAACATTCCCATTCCTGACCTCATGGTGAAGGGAAGGTCACAGGTGAAGCCCATTTGGTCCTGAGGATCTCCTGCAGTGATGCCCTGGGGCTGTTATCCTCCAACACTATAATCATCTTCTGTGGTAGCTATGATTGCAGGCATTGGAGAGATTTCCCTGATCCCCATTGATTCCAGTGTTGCTAGGGCTCCTTGTTGCCACACTCGGTCAAATGCAGCCTTGATGTCAAGGACAGTCACTCTCGCCTTACCTCTGGAATTTAGCATATTTGTCAGTGAGTTCCTGGAGCCGAGATGAATGCTTTATTCATCATGCCTTTATTGTGGAGAAGTTTGATAAATGTTGATTACTTATATTGCTGGAGCTAAAAAAGGAAAAAGTAAAATGACTTTAATTATTTTGATGAATTAATTGCTGGACTCCTCATTAGCTGATTCATACATTCATGAAATGCAGGATCAGAATGAATCCTTTACATCCTTCTAGTGTAGGTATAATAATGACATTATAGGTATTATAATAGTGTATTATAATAATGACATTCTTGCTACAAAAGGACTGAGTGATCTGGCTGGGCATTGCAACAGCACATTTCCTGACAAGTTGATGAAGTCATTGTGGAGCTAATTATAAAGGCAGAATGTTCCCAGTGCTGGGTTGGCAGGGCTGGGGGTTGGGGGCCCGAGAAAATAGTGGGAAGCCACGTCAGTCAATGACTCTACAATGCACTCCTGTTGCCGGTAAGGTTTTTGGTGTGTGTTGGGGGTGGGGGGTGTGCTGTCCTTACTTAGGATCGGCTGCCCACTTAAAGTCAGCCAATCTGAATATTTAATTAAAGTCAATAATTAGGGGCCAGTTAGAGTGATCACAGGTATTTTGATGGTAGCAGTGTGTCACCCCGCCACATGGTGAGCTTAATAGAAGTAGCCTCCCTACAACAGTCCAGGAACCATCCCCCAAAGGATTGAGCCACCTGCAGCAAAGGCCGCAACTCCCACTGGAAAGCTTTCCCCTTTGATTGGAGAGGGACCTGCCTGTTTGTTCCCTCTTTAAAAAATGCATTAGTCGTCCCCCCTTCCAAGTGTGCTTCCATTTTAAAGTGTCCTCATATTCTCTTGGATGCCTCAGTAGTGCTCACATTTCTCAGTGAGGCTGTTGAGGCTTTAGAACTGTCTACCCTGTGATTGGGCTGACCACATCAGGACCCTGTCTGTCATCCTCAATGAGACAGCGAGCTTGGAGGCAGCCAATTTGGAGGCTGCCCCTGGGAATATAGCTCCCCCAGCCTGGATCCCAACAAGCATGAGTTTGGGACTCCATTTGGTCCTGATGTCAGGGCCCCAAAGCTTGCAAGAAAAATCTGCCCCAGATCTTTGCATTTCATTGAAAATATAAATGTGCCAACTCACCAAAGATGCAGTTTGCTTTTTGTGATTCATTCACCAGGGGGAAAAAAATATTAGTATTCAATTATAGCGTAGATAACAGTTTGAAGCCAGAAACTATATAAATGGTATGGGTTATAGGGCTGCAGTTTTTGGGATGAGATCAAGAACAGAGTCAGCAGGACCCAAGAATTACAAAGCTGGCTGGATAGCAAGTCGGTTTGCCAATCCCACTCGTGAAGCTGGCTGAAGCAGGTTCAGGGCCTGGGAAGGCTGCCCATTGCCAGGAGATACGAGCTCATTAAAAGTATCATTGAGCGAGGATTAAAAAGGCCAACTGAAATTTTTCAGTTGGCCTCCAGTCTCCCTATGCAATAAGGTGGAGGGTATCTACCTGGAACCAAGCACCCAGCAACAGGCAATGGTGCCAGGCCTTCAGGCTGCTGATCAGCCACCATGCCAGCCTGAGTCAGGAATGGGGGGGAGGGAGGGGGGGTGGAGGGGGGTCAACGAAAGACTTCCCTTAGAGGACTGCAAGTCAGCCAAAGGCTTCCCTGTAGAGGGCAACTTTTTGCTGAAGTGCCCTCTCAGTTGTTTACCTCATACTGCAGCTAGTTGCTCCTCTGAAGCTTGAAGACATCTTAATGGCACTCCAGCTTTTGAGATTCTGCCTGACACCCTTAATTGGACAGGGAACAAGTCCCCATACAATTTATGTTTGGCACCTAGGTCAATATTCCAACTCAGTGGCCATTTCCTTCTGTGGGCAGATTTGGTACCTGGACATGGTCCGGGTGAAAGTCCTGCACATAGCGTCAGCTCAGAATGCACTGTGGTCAGCAAAAACAGAAGTGTAATTCCACATCAAGATTTGTAATGGGTGTCAGGGGCAAGTCTTAGATTTGGTTAACAGGGAATTAGTGACACAATCCATGCCAGTAAAAAGGCCTTGGGTGGGGGTGAAAAGTACATCTCCCCCTATCCCCCCAACTTATTCACCAATAAAAGACATTGGAATTCCACTCGCCAGTGCTGGTTAGATTTTAGTGGTAGCAGGAAGCCAGTAGATCACTTGGACTTCTGATATTTAAAAAGTTAAAAATGACATTTAAGAATGTCAGCACTAATTCAGAACTCCTGCAAAATGTCATTTCTACATTTCTTCACAAAACTTACGTTCCACTGGTGAAATATTTGGCCCTGAGCAATGCTGTACATGCAATATTTTCAGGATTTAAATCTGGCTTTAAGTCTGACAAGTTTCTGGTGTCGGCTCAGCTGAAGCCAATTCAAATTCTGAACCATGGTTAGTTTTCTTAGCCAGTGTTTGTAAATGAAATATGAACAGTATTCTTCACTTTAAATACCCCTTTTTCCCTCTGCTTGGAATCGATGACCTTTTCAGTTTTCTTTTTGTAGCAGGATGACATTGCTGTCAGGCTTTTGTCAAGGCACCGAAGGACATCTCTGGTTGTATAATAGCTGCTAGTTGCTGTGATGACCAATTGTATATTTATAAGTGACTGAGTTGCTTTTTATACACAAAACAAAAACCTTGCACAAATGGGCACACTGTAAAGAAAATCATTAATGGCTCATTTTTACCCTCCTTTCAGATGTGTTGTGTAATTTTCTTCGACAGGCTGTCTCCTGACTGCTATTGCTGCTTAGGGCTTGCTCACAGCAGCTGTGCATCCCAGTATCCAGAACAAGGGCCTGTCTGTAACCCTGATGTTACTAATGTAGGAGAGGAGAAACATACATTTATATTAATTTTAACTCAGGCTGCAATGAGAGTCTGACACTGCAATGAGCGATGCCATGGTGTGCCAATCTCAAGGGCATCATTAAGTGAGACTTGTGATCTCAACCTGATCCTAGAGGGTGGTTATCTTACTTGATAGAACTGGGCACTGCCAAAATCAGTGGACATTCAGACAGGGGATCGAACTATGAAATGACCCTTTTCATGTGAAGCTGCACTTTTTTATCTTTGGTGCAGTCCAGGAATCAAGTGAGACTCAAATCATTTTACTTTCTTTGACTAGTTCTATTATTTTGTCCATAATTTCAGGCAGAACTCAAAAGAATCCATGGTGCAAATACTTCTCCAAATCACTGAATGTTTGAAAGGAGAAAATATAAGGGTTGGGGAGTATGCTTCATTTTATTAAATGGCAGAAGTATCTTAATTCAGCCACATTATGAAAGGGTGCAGATGCTAATTTTAGTGCTTGAAGGAAAGTGTTTGCAAACATGAATACATTTTTGGTGTTGAAGGCACCCTTGGAGTTACCTGAGCAATATCTAATACCTCTGACAGCTTTGGTTGTGAACTTGTGCAGAAAGACTGGAGAGTCTTGAAAACATTCCTCAAATCCGTCCCAGGGCCTGTGTCTATCAAGTGTGGCTTTATTCACATGATAAGGGTCATTTCATGCTTCAACTCCTCCTGTTGAATGCCCATTAATTTTGGCAATGCCCAGTTCTACCAAGTAAGATGGACACCCCTAGGTTCGTTAAGTAGGTTGAGGTCACAAATCTTACTTAATGAGGCCCTTGGGCCTTGCAAAGCAAAACATCACTAATTGCATTCAAAGCAGGTATTTGCTATTTTTGTCCTTGAGGTAGCTTTGTTGGATTGCAGATTCTCTTCTTACCTCAAGTCTCCAAACTTATTCTTTTTTTATTATTATTCATTCATTGGGGTGGGCATTGCTGGCAGGGCAAGCATTTTAGGTCCACCCCTCATTCCCTCTAGGAGGCTTGCTAGGCCATTTCAGAAGGCAAAACATTGCTGTGGGTCTGGATACACGTGGAAAACACATGCAGTTTTCCTTCCCGAAAGGGAATATTGAACAAGATGAGTTTTTGTGATAATCCAGCAGTTTCATGGTAACCACCCTACATTTTTATTCCAGATTTATTTAATGAACTGAATTCAAATTCCTGAGCTGAGATGGTGGGGTTTTAAACTTTCGGGATCATTTATCCAGGGCTCTGGATACCCAGATCAGTGATATAACCACTATGCTACTGCACCTAACAACCACCATGTCCAGTTGCCCTTGAGAAAGTGATGGTCAGCTGCCTTTCTGAACCACTGGCATCTGTGTTGTGAAGGTAGTTCCCATTGCTGTTATGTAGTGAGTTCCAAGGTTTTGACTCAGTAACGATGAAGGAATAAAGGACTATGTCCATGTTAGGATGATCTATGAATTGGAGGGGAACTTAGAGTTTGTGGTGTTTCCATGTGCCTGCTGCCCTTGTCCTTCCAGGTCTTAAGGGTTGCAGATTTGGAAGCTGCTGTCGAGGAAACCTTGTCATAACCTTCCTTTATTTTATTATTACTGCTATCCTCATCAACTCTTTGAACTCTTCTCTCTCAATCCCCTATTGTTCTAAATATTCTATCCAACAGACCAATCCTCTTCCATTTCACTGTGTTAAAATTGGACCTCCTTTGCAGTTCCCTCTCTATTGTGCAATGCAATATTGTTAAATTACAAGTAATCAGTAATTATTCATTTATGTTGCCATATCTTCTTTAATCTATCTTGATGGCAACTTCACTAGAGTTTTCTCCTTCACAAGGATTTCCGCCAGAAAATGTATAAATTCACAATAGTAGAGTCTCATAAAAAAGGATTTCTAAGCTTTCAGTTTTGCCATAAAGTCATCTCACTCCTGAACTAGGTTATCACATTTATGTTATTTTGAGGAATAATTTGGTTGATTGGATAAAAGCACAACAGATTGTGAAGCCCCTTAAGCCTATGCATTACTTGACCCCAAACATTTGAAGATAGAGAATTAATAAACGTGTAATTCACCAGTCCTTTAATGATTCACGTGTCCTTAGGTGTGCTGAAGTATTTTTGTAATATAATCCTGAAAACAGCATTGGTATCATTCCAACATGCCTGTGCATTGCTGTTGATAATTTGTTTGGCTTTATCAGCCTTCCAACAGATGCTTAATTCATTGTGCTCAGGGTCCTCCAGCCTCTGGGCATCTTCTTGGAAGCTGCCTGTGTTACCTCTTCAACGGATCTGACAGCACCAATCTTGAGTAGAGGATATCTCCCTTCACGCGCACAGGCATGCTCATCCACTCACCCTCTCGTTCACTTTACTTTACCACTCTAATATAAAATCTGGCCAAAGCACAAGAGTTAGAGTCCAGGGAGCTGGAGAATATATTCAGATGGGTTTGAGATTCAAAGTTGGGTTTGCTCATCAGGAGTTCAAGGGTACACTCCATATTGTATTACATATATTATCTCCCTTTCTGCAACATATATATACAAAAAGGCTTGTGTAGATGCGGAGAATTACTTTTGAGTGTTTGGAACAATTTTTAACTCAAATAAATATTTTAAATTAATTTATTACAATCCCTGTTGCAAAACCATAAACCAAGATAAACATATTTGTTGAATGACCCCCAAATGAAGAAATTGCCGACACAATTTCACTTTTTGTAGCTTTTATTTTAACATGACTCGGAGCCAACACAAATTTAACATGAACTTACAGGCAAATGATATTTCAAATAAAAAGGTAAATTTCACTTTAAATAGTCAATACGGTAAAGATACGTCTTACACAACCATAAGCAATCCCCTTCAACATGTATGGCATTACATAGCTACATAATTCCATACTAGGCAGTTCTTTATTCACATGGTAGGTCAGGAGTCCTATCTGACAACAGTTTTCACCACTGAGTTTCATGAACACGATTATCATCAGTAGGGAACACTTCTACAAACTCTTTCTCCCTCAAGTCATGATATAGCTTTCCAGAATTCCTTTTCAGCAGACTAACCATTAATACCTGAGCTGGGATTTTCCACTCCCGTTCGTGTAAAATATCAGGAGATGGCAAAAAACGGTTTCACTTCATCAAAAAACCGGTTTGCGATTGTCCGCTCCATTCGTCAATGGTGGTCTATGTTTCTCACTGCCACGTATCAGGAAGTTAATTTCAATACATTAGAATCTCATTATAAGCCAAGCCAAGCCAATCCCCCCATGCTAGATCAAGAGCTCACTTCAGTGTGATTGCATGCCGATGTGTTTCACAACGGTACATAAGCGACATACACCTGGCCAGCTGCACTTCACTGGGGACTTCAAGGTTTGTTTGCCACCTTGCTTCGGGCAGCACTGGAGGTCACTATCACCAGGCTTCGCAGGCAGAACCACGTCACATTTAAGGGACTCACGGGCAAATCTGTACCTACCAGACCAGCCATAAGGTGGGGCGGGTTTTCAACAGCTGCAGGGCTAGGACTTGCTTGGGGAAAGGGGACGAGTGGCCTCAGGCAAGAAAAGAGGCTAGAGGGCTGTACTGGGGAAGGGGAGTGTCCCAGGGTGTGTGTGGAGCACATGTCGATCTGTGCAAGTGGCCTCAAGATGGCAAGGGCTGAGGAGGCTGTCTCCAGAGGAGATGAGGCCAGATGGAGATGTGAGGGTGTATGTGAGAGATTGAGTGGTGATGTCCCTTGAGCTGGCAGTGATTGAGATGCCAGTGAATATGAGATGGGATGTGAGTGTGTGAGTTTAGAGTGATGAAATGGTTGCCTTACCTTGGGGCATGGATGAGATTTCATCCTCTTTCTGGATGGTCAACCTCTTCTGTGCAGCGTTGGCACTGACCACCACAGCCACCACCTCCCAAGCCAAAGTGGTGAAATTGCTGGACCTCCTGCGGCCAGAGTGAGGGTAGAGGGCACCACAGCGGGCCTCCAAAAGGCATTCCAGTGATAGGACACTGAACTCTTTTTGGCTTTCAGAGCCACGTCTTCACTGGAGCAGTCCTGGGTGATAAGCATTAAAAACTGTGTGCGCAGCTGCAGTTTCAATATGGTACTCAGAGTGAAGAAACAGTGAGGTAATAGCAAAGGATTCACCTGCCAACCATACGACATGTTTCCTATGGTGCATAATTAAACAGGCAGGAAGCAGACGATATGGCACAAAAACCCACCAAGAATGTCTTTTTCAGACCTGCCACCACACTCAGTGCAATTCAGAGAAAATTACACCTCGGATTCACTTTTGAAAAAACACTGTTCTTGAGCATTTCCAAGCTACCCACAAAAATTTCCAGGTTTTAGACTTTTTTTTTAGCCGGTTCACACATCGCCTCCAGGTGCTCATATCTCCTTTTCTGCCAAACAGAAAACTCAAGCTCTCCTGAGAGTAATTTGCTTCTTCTCCTCACAAAAATCTCTCTGTTCCTCTTTGTCTCTGCCTACTTTCTCTTTGTGTCTGCATCTGGGCCTTCGTCCTCAAGGTCCTCTGCTTATAATTCCCCTTTGTGTCTGCAGTTCTGCTTTGTTTCTGTCAGCCACACAACCTCTGGTCTTAACTTCCTTCCTGTTGGTACTGCTTCCAGGCCAAGGGTCACTGGATCACAAGGACCATGATTCCTTATTATCCAAGAAAAGTACAATTGATCCCTTTTCAAATATTCTTAAAAGCAATCAGATTCCACAGACCTTTTAAAGACATTTTCCTTACTGCACAGAAGGAAAAACCAGTTCAGACGAGTAGTCTTATTTCCCAGTTTTTACTGTTTTTATCCTTCTGGGTGTACTGCTTCAGGTTCAAAGTTCATCATAAATTTAAAAGTGATTTGAGGATGGACAGTTCACCTATCTCCCAATACCAGGATCCACTATTATGCCATCTGTTTAGGGCTGTGTGATACGCTGTAGGAAAAGCAACTGGCTGCTGATTTGTTGCACACTGTCCTGTAGTTAAATTGAGTTTCCAGGAAATGTTAGCATAAGAATAATGCAATAAGACCAGAGAGCACACTGTCTGATTGGGCCATTTACTGCGCTGCTTTTGTAGACAGTGCTTAGCCTAAAGCCCTCTCCTAACAGCAATCAGTTAATTGGGAGTAAACTAGTTGCTGAGGATTTTGAGTGCTACTTAAATGTATATCACTTGCTGCCGGAGCGTTGGAGGGAAACTTTGAAACATCCCACATGACTTTCTTGGGCAATTTGTCAAGAGTTTACCAAAACTCTATCAACATTTATTCTGGAAATTCTCTGAGGACTTCATCTAAAAAGAGAAAGTATCGTGATACTCTACACCATTGGACAGCTTATAGGGAATCACCAGGAGAAAGGCAGAGAATTTGTCATCCACATCTTGCCAGGGATCCCCCTTGACCTGCAGAGTACCACCAGCTGCTACAGGAGAGAGGGACAGGAAGGTAAGGTGAACTCTTCATCCCTGTAGCTGCAGGCTATCTCTCCTCTTGACCTTCTTCACCAGGGCCTCCAGGACCAAATCTGAGACCCTCTTAGCCTTCCCCCTCAGTGCCTGAACATCTTGAAATCAGCCATTGTGTCAGCCAGCCCAATTCACACTTTCAGTGGAAGTGAGTGAGTGCAGGTTGCATATGTATTTCTAGGAACATTGTTTCTAATCAGCACCCAAGTGCTAAACCTGCAGTTGTCAGTTTCAACACCTACAGGTATGTTTAGATCATGATAATCATTAATAATCCTGAAAATTGTGTGCTGAATACAAGAACATAAGAAATAGGAGCAGGAGTACACCATATGGCCTGTCAAGCCTGCTCCGCCATTCAATAAGGTCAAGGCTGCTCTTGGCCTTCAACTCAATTTCCCTGCCTGCTCCATATATCCCATAATTCTCTGTGTGACCAAAAAATCTCTCTCCCAGCTTTAAATGTATTCAGTGATGGAGCATCCACAACCCACTGGTGTAGCAAATTCCAAAGTTTCACAACACTTTGAGCAAAGTAATTTGTCCTCATCTCGTCCTAAATGATTTCCCGCTTATCCTGAGACTGTGACCCTATGTTTTAGACTCCCCAACGGCAGAAACAATCTCTCAGTGTCCGCTTATCAGGCCCCCTCAGAGTTTTGTAAGTTTAAATGAGATTTAAAACTTTTGAACCAGCAGTTCTTATGAGGGTAGTGAATATCTGGGATTCTCTACCTCAGAGAGTTGCGGAGGCTAGATCACTGAAAGTATTCAAAGAGGTAGATAGATTTTTGAAATATCGGGGAGTTGAGGGCTATGAAGAGCTGGCATGAAAGAAGAGTTGAGGCCTGGGGCAGATCAGCCATGATGTTATTGAATGGCAGGGTAAGTTTGAAGGGCCAAATGGCCTACTCCTGCTCCAATTTCTTATGCTATAGCACAGTACCTGTTTAGTGCCTTTGGTCAAAATCACCCCCATTGTAGAAGTGCAAGTTATTTTCTGGATTCTATAATGAATAGCAGTAATATACTAAAACTGAGGACTAATTGCAATAAAAAGAATAACATCTTTCTGTAACTGACTTCCCTACAAAAAATGCTGCTCCCAATTAAATATACTTTATGCCTGCATTAAATATTTTACTGCATGTCTGGCTTGTTTCTATACATTGTAGAATTTTTGATTGATGTTTAGCACTATCATCATTAAGTAGAGCATATTAATGTCAAGTGGGAATGCTTTAAACATGGTGACATAATTTGCTTTCCTTTTGTATGTAGTAAGGGATATGATTACTTGGGAACAAAACACTTCAGATTTCAAAATCCAGCACTCCTGAGTTAGGGCATTTACATGCAATGTGCAACTCCCTCTTCCGTGATTTTACAATGTGACTGCTCCAACATCAACACAGGACCCTCTCCTACCAATAATAGTTGCTCAATTCCACAGTAATTCTACTGTGCCCTCTTAAGAGTATGTTAGCCAAATTAAAGGCAACTTGGGCTTGTAGGCTCATGACCTCTGAGGTTTGACTGAATCTACCGAAACTCCCTCACGTGTTAAATGGGAGAGGTTTCTTTTCAGCTAACATAAAATTTCACAAGAAAAATAAACTTACGTTTTTTCAGTTCTCACACTCATGGGACAAGATCTGCTTTTTCAAGATTAGTGAATCTGTGCCTCTACCTTATTTTCCAAGGACTGGGAGGCCTCCCTATTCCTCTTCCTATGAGGGATGGGAGAATCCAAAGTAGAGAGCATATCCAGAAAAATTACACAGAAGCAGAAATGATCACCTTCGCAATTACTCCCTTTGGGGATATTTCAGGCAAATCATCCCTGATAATGGAAGAAAATGTCACATTGAAACAGATAAAAGTAATCCCTTAGAGACTGAGTGACTTTTATTTTTATGAGGTCATTTGGAGGAAACAATGCAGTGAAACTGAAGCTGTGGCAAAGACTTTATGAACCTCTTTCACCTCCTGCTTCTCAATAGGTTAAAACATTTTAATAAGCAGATATGTTGAGTGGATGCCCTGCTGGTGGTGGCAGGTATAAAGTATAGCCTGGGTAAAGAAAAAGAGCAGACTATATCTTACAATGAATGAAGCTCCCCACATAATCCCCTGGGTCTAGCTAGACATCCTTCCCTATGAAGGTTGCAATATGTTGGAGCCTTGGAGATTCATTCAGTTTTGTGCTTTTCAATTCACCTTCTGAAGCTTTCTCTTCTCTGTTGGCATCTCTGGCTCCTGACTGTATAGCTCCGAGGGCAAATTTATTAATCTGCTTTGGTGACATTCTGTGGCTTGGAAACTAATAAAGTATTGCAGAGTGCCCTTTCTAGACTGTTGCTAGTCTTTATTCATCAGGAAGCAGTGACTGCATGAGAATGGCTTTGTTCTCCTGTCTGAAACAACACGACTCAGGTGAAGTGTGTGCGTTACTGTTGTTTCAAAAGACATTGGCACTATATTCTGAGAAGTTTTGCATGCAGTTCCCTCGATAGGATCAAGATGTAGTAGTCATTATGGGGTAGAAATTTGTCTCAGCAGGTGGCACAAAAATGGGTGATATTGGAGCAGTCGCTCATTATATGCATTTAATTCTGTTGACAGTGATGGAACTCAAAATCAGGCAGTGGCCATAATATGTGGCCAATCCGATATCATCTATTTTGTGCCGTTGCCTGAGACAAATTTCAACCGCTATACAACTTGCTGCAGCTTCTGCAAGGGTGTGGATTTTGGTTATGCCTATACGTTACTTCATGTAACTTTTATTTCAAATCTTTGCCATAAAGCACAGCACAAGGCAATTTTGTCACTTTAAAGATTTTCTTATGCAACACTTCAAACGATACATTTATAGAGCTATCTTTATGGAAGCTGTCCATATTGTTGATATAATAGGTTCAGTGATACTCCAAGACTTTTGACTCATTGCTACACCTTGCAAGGTCTTGATATTCAGCAGTGCGGTCACTTTCCAATAATAATTTGAACTTGCTTTATGATTAAATAGAAAATCTGCATAATACAGCTGAATGCAGCGTTCAATCTTTTCAATTAGAAGCAAAATCCTTGGATAAGATAATCACCCTATGGTAGTATAATTAGGATGGTGAGTTACAGAAAAGCTTCTCCTGATGTTTGATACAAAGTAAGTACCAAGTAAGGCAGCCCAGCAGTGGCAAGTTCCCTTCCCTGAAGAGCACTAATGAACCTGTTCGCTTTTACAGCAATTTGCTAGCTTTCAGTGTTATTTTCTGGTTCCAGCCCACACATGATCAGATTTGTTGGAAGTCAGATTCACAGCTTGCCGTAGTGAGGGTGAACCATTGACCTCTGGGCTGCTAATTTGGTACAACATATATTACACTGCTATAACCCAACAAAATGAATGAGTTCATTTCTCTATTAAAATTATAAACATAAGGGTTTTATAGGAGTGTTAAACGTTATGCACTACTGTTCATATAATGCAATTTGAAGGTCATTAGTACTTTTCAGCTTCATAATAAATGGATTCTATTGTTTGCACATGAATGTTTTCTATCCCATTCCCAAATTCGTGGGCCCATTGTGAAACCTGCATGTAGAGTGTTGCTCATCAATTTTCAACCCTCAGTTTATTTTGAGTCATGCCACGTTGATGTCATCTACATCAAGAAGCAAGGGCAAAGACATGCTTTTGGTCATGTTTTCTGTACCAAACTAAAATCAAGGTCAAACCCAGAAGAGCTGAGGCCAAAATTTGATCCTCGCACACCCAGGACCTATTGATATTTTGAACACTGACATTATTTTCAATTAGCCTTTTGTAATCAGTCTGCCTGTATAAAAAAAATCATTGTGATGGAAAACAAAGGTTAAGAATCTTCCCTGTGGTCTTTCCACTTTCCTTTGGCTCACAACAGCAACTCAAATAAAAACAAACTAGCCAGGCTGTCAAGTCCCTTCCCCTCGTCGGGTTCCATTACTCACAGCAGCTGTATCACTGCTTATTGTCTATCTTTTATAATTAAACTTTACCAGACTTTTAGCTCCACTTTTACAATTTATCTCACCAGTCTTAAACTTAATAAAAGTTAGATTGATGTGTCGGTGGAAGTCTCCTGAGGACTGTCACTCTGTGTTTGTAGAAGGAAGAGTCTGACAGTAATGTACCAGCTGAGTGACTGAAGAGATTCGATCAGATTCGATCATATCATTCTTAATCACCCTTGAAGCCCAGCACAAAAAAACGCACAGATGATGATTAACTCTTTGGTTCCTGGAGGAACTATTTCTGTGCACAAGTTTTGTGTGGTGTGCTTTGCTTTTGTCTCATTGTTCTGTTTCTTTTGATCCCATCTTTCTGATTTGAAGTGCCATGCCCAAAAGGCATGTCTGGCGTGCAAGGTGCTGTATACCTGAGCTACTTTAGTGATGAAAGTCTGCTACAAACGTTACAGTCATAACCCTTTTGGACTTTCAGAGAAGTGATTTTATAGTGCCAGTGTTGCAATAATGGGGAGTACAGGATACTTTGCCAGGTATAGAGTTGACACCGAGGAATGGTTCCATAAAACTAACATTCCAGAATTGCTATATTGAGTGATAATCATTTAAGAGCAAGCCTAAGGAAACAACTGAGAAGTCGAATTTGCTCTCATTAAACCGCCTCCCAAACTGACTCGAGCAACAATCTGCCCAAATCATGCCCCTTGGTGAGAAAAAGAGGTTCTGCACAAGTAGTTCAGTGCATTTATACTTTACATGCAGTTTCCAAAGAAATGTATAATACAGACTCTTAATTTCCTTCCAGTTAAGCTACCGACTGTGGCAGTGTTAAGGAAGGGGTAGAGGTCAGGCACTCCCTCTTGACAGGAAGCTCAGGGGTTGGGGGAAACAAGAACTCAGTAGAGGAGACAGTCAAAGCCAGCAACTCTAGTGAGTGTCCTAACAGTTGTCTCAAGTGCATCATTGACAGACACCAAAAAAATTGGTTCTCTGGGCAGTTTCATACAGAGAATGGAGTGTATACAGGAGAGTTTAAAACAGCAAATAGAAACAAAATATAATACAGGAAAACGTTTCAAACAGTTGCAAAAAATTCTATAAAAATATTAAAGGCATGCACTGTCTTTATGAACAATTTTCGGCATCATTTTTATATATGGCAGTGATATGATGTATTTTAATATTTTTTTCTGTAATTGCATTGTGTGTAAATAACAAAGGTATTGTCCTTAAACTACCTCATGTTCAAACTTAAGTTACTGAAAGGCAAGTCTAAATATTACACCATGATTTTTTTCCTGCTTCTAGTCAAAAGTGAAATATGATGGCCTAGCTGGTGAACAAAGATGCTTTTATATTTAAATCTTTCTCAAGTGGTTGCATTTCACAACCTGAAATTTTTGTCTCTCAAAATTCACAACACTAATACTCCTTCATTAGAATTCAGCTCTTTGATTTAAAACTATTTGAGGCAAGCAGACCTAATCTGCTTTTCAGTGTTGGCAGCTATCAACATTTTTGATTTCTCTGAGATGTGGACCACACTGACAAGATTGTAGTTATTGCCCATCACTGGTTGCAGTGAGAAGTAGTTGCGATTCTTCTCAAACCACTGCAATCTTTGTCAAGATGGTGCTCCCCTGAGGTTCTTAGATCAGGAATTTCAGGATTTTGTCTTGTGCCAATAAAGCAACAATGACAACGTCTGCTACAGAATGACATGAGATTTGAGGGAAACTTGGAACGGTTGGTGCTCCCATGCCATTGCTGCTCTTGTTCTTTTTCAGTGGCAGAGTGGGGCTGGGAGGTGCTACTGAAGTAAATTTGAAGTGTTACCTTAGTGCGTCCTGTAGGTAATACATACTATCGCCAAAGTGTACAATGGTGAAGGGAGTGCCAGTCAAGTAGACTTGGATCATGTTGACTTGCTTTAGTGTTGGTAGACTCACTCCCATCCAGGTAAGTGGTGAGAATTCCATCACGTTCCTGAATTGGGCCTTGTAAATGATAAAGTGGTCAGGTGATGAACCAGTCATGATAGACCACCTCACCTCTATTCTGCTTTTGTAGCCATGATATTAACATGATGGGTCCAATTAAGATTCTGGTCATTGTTGACCAGAAGATGTTGAATGTGAGGAAATGGGTTTATTATTCATGTTCTCAGTGAGTCCAAGCATGGATGTAGTTCATGGCCATATTGCAGGTTGGTATGATTTGCTTCAATTCAAGGTTATAATTGAGCTGAAAACTGTAGAATCATCAGCAAAGAGTCAAACTCCTGATGATGAAGAAAGTTGGAATTTATTGATTGACAAATGCAATAACTATGAAACAATTTATCCTGATGATTTAGTTATGCTTTAATGGTAAAGTAGTGCTTAGTTAATTAAATTATTACTCAATTAATAGTGTTATGAATGTGAGTTGTATATGACAGCTATGCCTTAAAACTGTCTCCTTTAATTTAAGGTAAGACAGAATATCCTGGAAAGGGGGATGGTTCACTGAAATATGCCCAGAGACAGGCCCATATGGTTTGGTTGGCATGGGTGAAGAGGCCCAGGTCAAAACCCATTGAAACTTAAGTACCAACTTTCACACCTTAGCACAAAGGAGGGTCAGTTGGTCTTTCTGGACACACACTGTCAGACTCCAAGAGACCTGGGGAAAGAGACCAAAAACAGCTGCTGCTACACTAAGCAGAGGGAAAAACTGTTTTTGTGTTAACCATCAAGCAGAAGGCTGGTGAGAATGGATTCCATGTTTGAAGAGATGAGACATAGAGATTTAAAGACCAAGGAGTCACCAAAGGGTGCCCTCCTGCTGGAAGTCAGTTTAATGATACTCAGGGGATTGAATGAAAGAACTTTCAAGGGGGCATGGAAAGACTCACCTGGTGTGGCAGTGAGAATAAAATCTGTTGAATAGCTGGGAGGAATTTAGGACCTTATCTGTCAGACTACATGTCTGCTGAGAGCATGGTGTAATGTATAAACACAGCTTGGATTTTTTGGCTATATTTATTAGTTAATAGGGGAAGTATATTTTTGTAGTTTGGTGTACTAGTTGCTTACTAAGTAAGTAACATTTAGTCAATGTTGATTTGAGTTTGTTTGTTACAGTAAAAGTCTTAAAATGCAAGATCTTGTGTGATTATTCCCATTGGTCGCTGGGAAACTTATATTTTTTAAAGTTATTGGTCTCTACAGGGATCCTAACAACAGTGACACCACAATAAGCATAAAAAACTGCATGTGATGTGTGACTAAATTTGTTACAAACACAATAATCTTTGTATCCATGAATAGGGAATTTCTTCAATTAGTAATTCTGTGGATCTTCCCTTTCCATTTTTAGCAATCAAAAATTTGAGTCCTTTAAAGAGCTTATCCAGCTGTCAGGAATTGCTTCCTAAGTTACCGTCAGCTCAATTATGTCAGTGAGTCATCAAATTCTACCCCCCTTCATCCTTTGTCACAATACTGTATTCCTCATTCAAATTTTCATTAATATTCATTAGCCAACCATAGGGCGAAAGGTGTTCCTCATATACTATTCATTCCTCTGTAAAACAAGAATTGAGAGTTTTTGCCTTGGGCTTTATGAATATCAAACAGCTCTACCTTCCAAATTCTTGCAAAGTTTGTAACAACACATTCATCGGAGGTTTGTCACATAATCTAATCAGAGGCCTGTTTAAAAAAAAAGATTCATAAGGACTCAATGTTTCCATGTGGTAAGTGTATGTCAGTCATTATAACTATAACTTTTTTTTCTGACTGTGAATTGGAGGGTTGAGAGTAATGAGTAGGATGAAGAGAAGGGAACTTGGTGCCTATTAATGTGAAGAATGTCAATCTTAGCGAATGAAAATTTTCTTCTTACTTTCACTTATTGTCAGCTTCAAGCATTCCCCGATCAGGGATAGCACAGGCTAGAGATGGAATTAACATTTCTTTGCACCATTTGTGTGAAGGTCCTTCACCCCAGGTTCAGAACACCAATTATAGCATTAGAGCAATAATTCCATTTTCAAAACCAACCACAAATCTCACCTCTGTGTAAGAGTAACACACAGTGCTAGATTAGGGGAAGAGGATTTATTCTCTACAGGATGTGCAAAAAAGCATAATAAACAACTGCCTTCAATTTAGAAATTTTCCAAATGAGTACAATATTGTACGTGGAAATATGCACACACATGCAAATAATATAGAAAAGGAGAATTGAAAGAAAATTAAGAGTTTTATATAGATTACATAATCTATACAGCGATCTTAATTCCCTCTGTGGTAATGCTTCTTTTAACCTTGTGTTAATCAAACTCCACCATTTGAATGTTGCTTAGATCTACAGGGAGGCTGTCAAAGTACATTTCTCACACTCCTGGATGGAGTGAAAAGAAAATCTCCTCATTTGATAGGTGATACTTCTGCTATCTCAAAACTTTCTCCATTTATCTTCATCACATAGGTCAGCTTCTCCAAGTTTGTGTATTTGTGTAAAGTGCATCATGACATTTCAGTAGTGCAATGGGCACTTTATCAATGGAATTCTTAATGTTATTCCCTTTGACTTAATAAACAATTTTTTATACAACGTTCCTCTTGTACTTTCTAAGAGGTAAATATGCCTCTTATTTGTTTTTGCTCATCCTGAACTCTTATATGGTTGAAGTGAAGACTGTTCACATCATTTCCCATTTTAATGCATTCTTTTCTCAAATGAGAGTTCTCACCTTAAGCAGCCTCTCTTTCTCCTACAGTCTACGAGTGTTGAAAACTATGATGAGTGTGAAAGTCCTACTGCACGGCCATAACTTGGGTAGAAATTCCACTTAATTAATTTTAATTTATTCTTTCATGGAATGTGGGCATCACTGGAAAGGCCAGCATTTGTTGCTCATCCCTAACAGCTCTTAAACTGAATAGCTTGCTAGGCCATTTCAGGGGACAGTGAAGAGTCAGCCACATTGTTGTAGGTCTGGAGTCACATATTGGGCAGACCAGGTAAGGATGGCAGAATTTCTTCACTAAAGGACATGATTAAACTAGATGGGCTTTTTACAACAATTGATGATAGTTATCATGGTCACCATCATTGAGACTAGTTTTCAATTCCAGATTTTTATTAACTGAATCTCAATTCCACTGGCTGCCTTGGTGGGACTTGAACCCATGTCCCAAGAACATTAGCCTGGGCCCCTGGATTACTAGAACATTATCACTACACCATTGTCCACCAAAGTTAGTGCAATGCAGCAGGAGAAGCCCCAGGAGTACTAAGTTTTAGCATCACTAAATATAAACTTTGTTCTCCCTCATATTTTCTCGATCCTTTTCAATGTTGGTGTTGTCAAAATCTTATTGGCCATTGTCTTTCACTGTGGTTTCCCAGTCACATAGCCCTTCATAATCAATGAAACGTCAGCTTTTCTTTTACTTCATTAGCCTTAATTTTGAATTTAATGCATTTATTATAACAAGTAACAATTGAATCAAACACCATAATTTCATCACCTGATTTATTTCATGTTCTCTTTCACTTCTTTCAACTTATATGTCCTGAATTATGGATCTAGAACACTGAAGTTGGTTTTCCAATTAAAATCACACACTACACCACCATCAGTCACTTATTGCAGATAGTAATGCTTATTAACTTTTGTTTTTCTCTGGTGAATTATGTGCTCACAATATTACCAATGCCAGCATAAAGAAAATGAAACTCCCATCTCAGCCACCTATGTCAAGTGTTTTCAGGTTCTTTACATTACAATGTTTTGAAGGAATTATTTTACTTTTTGAAGTAATAGAAAAATTGTATATTTGTCCATTGCTAGCAGTTATCTGAATCTTGCAAAGGTTATTACTTTTCATCTCACATGACATGCTTTTGCATACGTTAGATACAGAGTATTCACTGGCCTTACCTCTGGACATCCTGATGCACTAATGTATTTTCTGTTATCTGCACCAGCGCTGGGTGAGATTGTCAATTTAGTGCCAAATTGGAGGAGGTTTTCTGAACAAAGAAAAGTACAGCACAGGAACAGGCCCTTCGGCCCTCCAAGTCTGCGCCGATCATATTGCCCATCAACTAAAACATTTTGCACTTCCGTGGTCCGTATCCCTCTATTCCCATCTTATTCATGTATTTGTCAAGCTGCCACTTAAACATCACTATCGTACCTGCTTCCACCACCTCCTCTGGCAGCGAATTCCAGGCACTCACTACCGTCTACATAAAAAACTTGCCCCGCACATCTCCTCTATAGTTTTCTCCTCTCACCTTAAATTTATGTCATCTAGTAATTGACTCTTCCACCCTGGGATAAAGCTTCTGCCTTTCTACTCTGTCCATGCCACTAATAATTTTGTAAACATCTATCAAGTCGCCCCTCAATCTCCGTCGCTCTAGTGAGAACAATCCGAGTTTCTCCAACTCTCCTCATAGCTAATAACCTCCAGACCAGGCAGCATCCTGATAAACATCCTCTGCACCCTCTCCAACGTCTCCATATCCTTCTGGTAATGTGGTGACCAGAATTGCACGCTGTATATTCTGGCTGTATATTTCTGGCTGGCCAACTAGAAATAGTGTGAGGTACTATTTACATTGAATTCTTACAGTCATCAGACTTCAGTGTTGGCTTGATCTCAATCCAGGTCCAGCGTTCTCTCACAAATAGTTGAAATAAATTTCCCGCTACGTTTTCCCGACAGTCTAGTTTAGGCTCAAACACAGAAGATTCACCCCTTTACTATGCTTATGCAATATTTCCATTTTCTACAGTTGTCTTCCTTATAACCAGTTTGACAGTCCTAAAGTATAGTTAAATTTCTTTGCTAGTTAAATATTCTACCAAAATCTGACAGGAAGAACTGAGAATATATTGAAATAAAAAGGAAAATGGGTGACAGGCCGCGGGCATAGTGAGCAGTAATTATGTTTTCATTTGAACTATGTTACCCACTTCACCCTGAAAGTGTGTTGACATTTGTTTACATTGCATTAAAAGTGGTGTCGATAATTGTAGCCTAGAGATGCTTTGAACACAAAGATGAGCACTGAGTGCAGAGATACTGAGTTATTATTGTGTCACTGGAGCTGTTTAATAATGTTAAAGATGACCACTAGGAGCATAACTGTTCACTGGAGATTGAGGAGGTGTGAACCATTTTGATCTCTGACTGGATCTTTCACATTAAACACACAGTAATGTTGTGAACAAAGGATACTGAATATGCTTCTGTTTAAAACATCCCAGACATATTGGGAGTAATTTTCAATATCACTGCCTGGAGTGCATCGCCCACCTGTACTCAAGCCCACTCAAAGTCCATCCAACTGAAAAAAAAATGGAATGAAAACAATTCACATTAACAATGGCTTTGATTAACTCTAAGCTATAACTTGCATTTATCTAGCACCTATAATGCAGAAAACCTTCCAAAGCACTTCACATAAGGAGAAGAATTAAGCAGCAAGTGCATGAAACATGGCTAAACTGAGCACTAAAAGGTACAATGCCAACTTGATGTAAAGTTTTCATTCTAGTTCATATGTCTAATATATTTTTGTCATGTACTCCCCTTCCTATTTACTCTTTATGCTACATTTTTCTTATTATACTTTATTCCTGTAAACAACATGGTTTTTTGAATTTTTTGCATCACTCTCTCATTTTGTATGTGGGGAGAGTATTTTTTTTGGACCAAAAAGCTTTCTTTTCCTCTCTCTGGCTAAAATTATCCCCAGAGGCCAATTTTCCAGTCAATTGCAAGTTCTGGAAATAAAAATTGATCTGTTTCCATCACAGATGTGTGAGAACCCTGAAGGACGGCTGCTAATGAGTGTATTCACAGGTGGCGCATACGCAATCTGATATGGTCCAAACATCTAGGTCATCCTGAGGATTAAAACTGAGGAGGAGAAACACTTGTAGAAATTAGTGCCCTTTTGATAATGTCAAAATGAGAAAAAATGCTTACATAAATACTATGCTATGTAAGTTTGTAATATTTCTGGCCCCATAGGAACTGAGATATGGTGAAAATTCAGGATACTTCTCCCCACCCGCCCCACCAAAGGAACTTGCTAAGATTCAGCGGTACCACACTTGGACATAATGGGCTGGATTTTCACTGAGTCACGATGAAACGGCAGTCCTTTCAAAATGGTGGGGCAGGTCCAAATTCTGGGATCTCAGACCCCACTTGCAGGGTTTCCAATTTTCGGGAGTGCCTTTTAAGAGTGTGAGCTGGCTCAGGTTGTGAGCCTGCACCCCATAATCCCAACCTGATGGCTCCATTGTGGGGACAAGCATGCCCTGGTTCTGCGCAATTTTCATGGAGTCAGGCCAGGTTTTTAAAGAGTCGTAGTTCACGGCACCTCAGAGATGTCATAAACCATAGTCGGGAAGGGGAAGCCTTTGGAAAGATAAGTTTAAAAAGGTCCTCCTCATGCCCTCCATGCCAAGGCATGCCTCCAAACAACCACCATGGCCCCTCAAGCCCCCGTGCCAAGGTATGCCCTCCAAACAACCCACATGCCCTCTCATTCCTCCCTTGTCAAAGTATGCCCCCTACCTACTCCAAATGGCCCCTTATGCCTTCCCTTACCAAGGTATGCCTTCCAAACAACCCCTATGCCCCCCCATACCCCTATGCCAAGCTATGGAAATTACATGCCCATTCACCCATTATACACTGTAAAGGAGAAATGAACCCTATAGTGACAGTACAATGTGTAAAAAAAAGCTAAAAAAAAAAAAGGTCATTCATTGATAATTTTCTACTTTCTTTAAAAAAGCTCAGTTCTACTACAGGCCAATATAAATGTCAATGATCCAGATTCTTTAAAGTCTCAATATCAGAAACTTCTGGCTGAATTTTGCCGTCGGCGAGCAGGGGGGGGTGGGGCCCGCCGCTAACACGTAACATGATGCAGGATGACGTGGGTGGAACCCTCGACGTCACCCCGCCCCATTTAAATTTTCAGGAAGGTGGGCCCGCAGCAAAATCAGCTGTCCGCCCGCCAATTGAGGCCATTGACAGGATAATTAAAACAATTAAAGGAGCTGCCTGTCCAACCTTAAGGTTGGCGGGCAGACCAGGAGCTAGAAAAAACATGAAACCTCATCCACCAGCGGGATGAGGTTTCATGTCAGGATTTTAAAAGTTTAATAAAGTTTTAGTGTAATTTATGAACATGTCCCATCTCATGTAAGGGGATTATTTTCTATTTTTAATGTTTTTAAAACTGTTAGCGATCTCCCTGAGGCAGCACTTAGCCTCAGGAAGATGTACGCTCTTTCATGTGCATGTGCAAAAAAGCACATGCTCACTTTTGGGGAATCCCCCAACCCCCTCCGCCCACACAGGAATCACATAACGCTTCCCGGCGGACGTCACGCTGGGCGGGCCTTAATTGGCCCGCCCACGTAAAATGGCGGCGGGGCCCACTTCTTTGGCGGGGATCTGCTCCCAGTCCACCGGAGATTGGGTTGGGCCCGCCTGGAAGGCAGAAAATTCTGCCCTTCAGGTATTTGGAACCGCTTTATCTCATGCAAATAAACATGGTGAAACTTACAGCATAGATCAGAGAGCCAGAGCTGTGAATCAAGCACTGAGAGCCTAGAAATCCATTAGCCTGTTGAATCACCTGAGTCCCAGGGGATACCTTGCTTGATTGACAACTCTGGCTCTCTGATATGTGCTGTCAATTACACCATACTTATGAACCCAAGATAAAGAGGTTTCAAGTGCTTGCGCTTTCAGCAATTGGTATCTTAAAGGGCCTGGGTGATTGACACTTTTATTGGGCTGTAATGAAAAGGAGCTTCTTTTAAGGAAGTTGAAAGTTATGGATGCATGATTTTTTTTAAAGCTTTTTTTACACATCTTACTGACACAATAGTGTTCATTGGCTCTACACAGTGTATAGTGGTTGAATGGGCATGGAAGTGCTGTAGCTTGGCATGAGGGGACATGAGGAGCCATAGGGGTTGTTTGGGGTTATAAATTGGCACAGGGGGCACGAGGGGTAATAGGGAGTGGGTGGGGGCATAGCTTGACATGGGAGGCATGAGGGGCCATCAGGAGTGATGGGTCATGATCTGGCATGTATGGGGAATGGGGAGTGTGTAGGGGGTTGAGGGGAGGAGGACTTTTCTGTTTTTAATATAACTGGGATGAATTCCCGCAGCACTGAGGCAGGCCTTTCAAACCGTCCACCTCTGCACCCAGCAGCCCCCAGTGGCTGCCTCTGAACTTTTTTGGCTGGCATGTCTAGAGACTTGCACCACCATCCCTCAGCCTCACCCACCCACTCCCCCGCCACCACATTGAAAATCCCATCCTTGTGGGCACTTCCTCTCAGGATGAGAGGGCTGAGCCGTGAATTTTCCTGACTCCTGCTTGCCACCTCAGGGATGAAAATCTAGCCTCTGGCCCAGCAGCAAGGTAAGGACACAAACTGCTGATGGCAAAGTAAGTCTCATTTAGAAATCTAGGTATGATGTCTTCTTCTCTGGCCAAGCCCTATGTGGAGTTGGTGTCTCCAATCAGCCAATCACACGAAGGTATTTTCACAGCCACCCAAAAAAAAACCAACAAGCACTGAAATAAAATCACTTGTAAAAATGTTTACAAAGAGAGATTTAAAGATTGAGGCGTATACCTGTGAAGGTACAAGCTAAAATATTCTGAAAAAGACTTATTCAAAGAAATTATTTTTTTAAAAATGTACTTTAAGAATCCTACTAATTAATCATTTAACAGCACTCCGTGATTACTTCCAGTTGAACAAGGTGTAACTTTTTGTGGGGTTTCAAACAGCAATGAAAGAATAAGAAGGTTGAAATGTTTACTACAAGGTAGCCACAGGATTGGAGCCTTGAGTGACAGAGCACACCTTCAGGATTGTTGCACTAATCTCCACATCCACAACATCCTGAAGTTGCAGTCGGCATAAGCAGGGGTAATGACCGCAAATGCGGACAGTTCGCTGTCCAATCCTATTCCCCACACAATCCAATCTGTTGTTTTCAGGTCCTGTCACACCAGCCAAGTTTCTCACTGCTGTCCCTGACCCAGCAAATTGAAACATCAACAAAAGCGAAAAATTTGCCAACTATTTAATAACAAAGTTTAAAGGCAGCCCACAACATACCGCTAACTATTGGGGTAAATTAAGCTCTTCATAGAACATCAGAAAGACAATCTGGCCAGAGGGATTGCATGCTGGCAACAGAACCTGTCAGATTGTCCTTCAATTTGTATTAATGAAAGAAAAATGTCCTATTTCCTGTTCTGCCTCATCCAGATGCTTAATGGCCAAAAGATCAAAATGTACTCTGTCGTGTCCAAAAACGATTAAAAACCATGTTTATACTTAATGCATGAAATACTACAATCTCCCTTGCATAAGACAACCTCTCACGGTGCTTCCTGAGAAAGTAATGGTTGAACACAGATGAGAAAGTAGGGGGGTGCTGAAAGCACATCTTAAAAAAAAGGCTTTAAAAGAGGCTTTTGAAGAAAATGAGAGAAAGAGCAAGGTCAATTGGCTCATGGCAAATGTTTTAGAGGAGAGAGAGGCTGAAGGTTTTTCTGTGTTGGTAACAAGGGGACAAGAAACACACAGTAAGCCAGGCTCTTAAAAATAGAGTCCACATAGAATGTATCGCAACTGAGAAGGATTGAAGTGTTGCTCAGTGGGCGTTTTGTAAAGAAGTATTAACTATCAAGAGCATTCTGGGACTACTCAATGGGAACTGGAAATGTGGTCAAAATATTATGAACAGCTGAGTACTATTCATGTCTGCTATATTATAGGATCTTGGCTTCCAAGGTAACATGAAGCTGAGGGTATGGACAATCGACAAAAGGTGGAGGAATGCTTCAGAATTTTAAGAGTTATGAAATCTGATTCCCTTTTTTAAACCAGACAAAATGACTTGCAAAGAAAGAGCATGCGTTCTGGAGTTGAGAGATTGACAATGCTTGAGGGCAGCCGAAAGGAGGTAAAATAGCCAGCAACAATAATCGCTGGGTTGTTACAGGAATGTCTTCATGCAAAACAGGCTGCGAGGAATCAGTGCATATTAGGACCAGGGAGTAAAAGTGATCTGAAATTCATTTCTCTCTGATTGCACTGGGCTAAAAAATTAACAGTATTAAATTTGAGTTCTGATAAACTTAGTTGTTTTTGCTGTGGTACGGTTTGTGCACTTGTTGTTTGCTAGATTTGTGCATGAACATGTATGTAGTTCAATGTATATGTATTTTGGCAGACATGAAATGTTTACATTGCCTTTAATTATAAGATTTTACTGTTTTGATTGCAGCTATGAATTGGTTTCTTCTCACGTCACATAAGTACCTCAACGATTTTTTATTTTACTTACAATGTTCTTCTGTTACTTTGCCTCTGCTTAAACACAATTAGTCCTGCTAGTTACTGCCCAGTGGGCACCAACAGCAGTCCTGTATCTGACCACATTGGACATTGGAAATCAGGTTTGCTTAGTTAATAGCATGACCCCCTCTGAGTCAGATGCATATTCTTTGGAGCACAGAATTTGAGCACATAATCAAGACTGACACTCAGTGCAGTTCTCAGGGAATATTTTTTATCAGAGATGAGATGTTAAATCTGTCTGCCTGTGGACATTGAATAGTGCCTTGGGCTCCTTAAAGAACAGCAGTGAGTTCTCCTGGTGTTCTGGACAATATTCCTCCCCCAACCAATATTGCCAAAAAAAATCAACTTGTCATTCACCTACCTCACTGTTGCTTACAACATCTTCATGCATGCAAATGGATGCTTTATTTGGCTGTATAACTGTATAAGTTTCACTTCAAACCAATTCACTGTATGTGACATTGCTGACTTGGTGACATTTTTGAGACATGATAAAATGCTATATGAATGCAAGTCTTCTCTTAAACCCGGATATTATGATAAATGTCTACCTTAGATTACTGAAATTTTACATGTACTCTTCATTTTCTTCCCTATTATTAATATCTGGAGGTCTTGAGGCACAGTGGGTAGCATCTCTGCCTCTGAGCCGGAAGCTCCAGGTTCAAGATCTGCCCAGGATTTGATGACGAAGCAAGGTACATTCATAATGTGGCCAAGCAGGTTGCGTATCAACTGTAAGTCCTTCCAACATGCGCCAATGGCAGGCAGTAAGAGTGGGAGAGATTCCTGGTCAGCAATGTGATGGAAAGAAAATTGGAGCTTCCATCATCACTATTCATAGCTCTGGGCTACAAAATGCATGTAAACCAACAGGTATGTTGCCACAGCAACTCAGACTCCTTGGGGGTCTAGTTGGCTGGGTGGCCGGTGTGGATCAGATCAGTGCCAACAGCACTGTGTTCAATCCCCTGGTGTGCTTTTGAACGCAGGGAACCTCTCAGGGAACACCCCTCCCCCCCCGCCGCCCTCACCGCCCGCACAGGGAGCGCTCAGCCTTTCCGGGCGAGCATCACGCTGAGCGAGCCTTAATTGACCTACCCACGTAAAATGTCAGTGCGTCCCTGATCGGGGGCACTGGTCAGGTTCGCGACTGCCCCCCCTACAACTCCCTCCGATGAGCGGAAATTTCTAGCCTAAGTTTATTTACAATATACTCAGCAGCAACTACACGTGTGTTTTCAACTCCAACTATGTCTCTACGCTGACTGCTGAGCTGGCCCGAGCTACTATCCTCTTGGTTACTACAGATCATGTGATCGTGCCTAACAAGTATTATTCTTAAAGGTTCATTACATACTAAATAAAACCATAATCACTACACTCTCTAATTATAGTTCAGAGGGGCTATACATTTTATTGATTGCTTCATTAGAACGTATAAAAAGATAAAACTTAAGATCTCAGCCTATATGAAAGGGAGGGCTGTGAATGACAGCCAATATGGAACAGCCAGTATAACAAATCACCATGGTGACAACTGCTGATGAAAATACTCAAACATTTGTCCACAATGGGTGGAGCTCAGGTCTTTTATTTTTTAAAAAAGAGTTAACTTTGCCATTTGTAATATGAAATAGGATGGCTCAATCTGAAATCACCAAACCTAAATCCCAAATGGTTTACTGCTTATTTCTCAAACAGTCGAAAATTGATTAATAGCCTGGAATATTTTGCAAATTCGGATGAATTTCAAGCACTGTGTTTGAATTGTTCTGAAGTACAGTTTAACCTGTAACTGAAGTACGCTGTGCACAAAATGTAGGCACACCAACGTTTATTTTCTCTCTTTTGTGTTCCCTTGCATCTTCCCTAACACCTCCCTTGAATTTTCTTCTCTGGAGCCTCTCTCATGCATTTTTCCTCGCAGCCAGGCTGAGACCGCAAATCTGCCACGTGGGAAATCGTTGATTTGAATTTTACTGCCCTTAACAGCCTGTGAAAAATTGTGCTGGAGGATCAGAGTACTGCTGGATCATTATTTTTAATGTACAGCTTCCCCATGTCTCCTACTTCAAGTCCATGCTGTTCCACAACATCTTTGCTTCATGGGGAATCAGCAGCATCTGCAGATTTATCGCCAGCAACCCCGCTGAGCTGAAGCAAGATTCACTGGGGCTAAAATAGCTCTTTTCAGTTGGACTACCAATGTCACAGAGTGAAGAGTCATGGCTCCTGCCCAAATCCACCCCTCAACACTGAGTTCTGAAGTTCAGGAAAAGTGCTAAGCAGAGGAAATTTGCTCCTGATGCATGGCAATGGGTTCACTGAGGCCCCTGCCCATTCTGCAGCAGGTTATGGCGGATACTTCAGGAACAGTGTCAGAAATTTAGGGATGGGCTCCTGCTAAGCGAATAATCCTAGCTATGAATGAATATTCAGACATTCAAAGAAATTATGAATAAATCCTTTGTTTTTTTTACCTGATTTAAAAATGGGCAATTCTCTTCCTTTATTACATATAAGAAAAGCTATTTTCTAAAAAAAAAAGCCAAGTATTAGTAATGGAGAGGAATGTGTAATTATTTTCTTCACAAAGCAATTGTAACATGGAGAGTAAATCGTTCTCAGTTCACGGTTACAGTTATAATCTATTGCAACTGCAAAGTTGTTTTTGGCACTAATAATATTTGCCAGAATTTTTCACAGAAGCAGAGTCAGAGACCACTTTCACTAGCCAGGAAGCCATGACTGGATTTTATGGTCGTCATACTTGTTAATTGCCTGAGGTCGTGGCTTCTGTCACCATTTGGGAGGTCAGTCAGAGGGCTGGCAGCTGTCCAGTCCTAGCAGTCCCAGGAAGAGTGGCCATTGGTGGCAGTGCAGTTGTCTCCCAATAGAAGCCATGGAGGAAGCCAGACTGAAAGTTAAGGCAGCTTCACCGAGACTTATCAAGCAGGCCCCCGGCGTGGCGGGTTGGGGGCTGCAATCAGGAGGCCAGGCAAAAGGAGAACAAGTGGGGTTGCAATTGCCATTGAGGGGTCTCCGTTAGGCAGGTTGGCATCCCCCGCCATTTAGAAGATAGCGGCAGCAGGAGGAAGCCCTTAAAGGCTCATTAATTGACCCTTTAAGAGCCTCAATTGGCAGATCACTTCCTCTGCCACTGGTAAAATTCCAGCAGAGTCAGGTTGGTGATGAATGCAGACCATCTCTACCAAGCTGCTCAATTTTACGCCTCTCCCCTCCGCACCTGCCGGCCTGCTTCCGAGATGGGGGAGAGTAAAATTTTAGCCATTGAGTTACCTATTGATTTGTATCAATGTAAGTAATGGAGGATTGTCAAAACTTAGTACTGGAATGTTTGAATTATCAGGTTACTTGAATTGAACAATTTTCAATCAAGCAGAGTAGATTGTAGATTGTCTCTGTTCAAACCGACAATCAGCAATTCTTGGATGAGCCTGTAGGGGGGAGGCACATATCATGATGGTGAGGAGCTGAGGAGGCTAACCCACTGTGACCTGATCCTCATAAGCAATGTGTTTCTAGTGAATGAAACAACCAAAGAAATGCAACCTTAGGAGCCTCCTGCTAGCATTAAATTGAAACCTTGATTTATAGGGTGTCAGGAGAGTGAAGGAAGTGCCAGTAACGGACTGATTTGCACTGAACGCTGTGTCTACTCAACCATGGCAACAAGTTGGATTGATGAGAAGGAGCTGCAGAGATTTAAGGAGGAGTGGAAAATGACACGATCGTCACTTTATTAATGTGCCATTTTCTTTTTCCTCTCAGCCATCCCCATATGCAGTCCTGTCACTGCTGCCTTCTTTCTCACTTATGACAAGAGGTTATTCATGAAATGCATAATTTTTTTTCAAAATTGAGAAATCTAGGTGAAAGGGCAGCTGGCAGGTTGCAGAGTCACAGGGCAGGTGAGATACATCAAGAACTGATGGTTAGACAAGTGCTGAATCTGCGGCTGGAAGATTGAGGTAAACAGCTCCAAGATTTGAGTGATGGAAAAGAAGGGATTGCAAAGGAAAACATTCTATGTTCATGAAAACAATGTGCCGGTCTTGGCAAGTTGATTATTTTTTTAAAATCTTCTATTGTACGGTTTCTCCGTTGAGTATACCCACACAACACTTTGGATAGGTGAATGGCAGAGTAAATGTTCATATGCTCCATTCTAATAAAGCATAATAATGACCTCCAAAAAGTGCAGCTGAACTACAGCACTTCAATTTCCTGTGCCAGCTATTCTGTGGCCTTTCCAACTGGAGTTACCACTTCAATGCCAAATTTCTGAGCAACACTTGAGTATGGGAGTAGGAACTGTAATGCTACTGGCCAAAAGCCATGTTGTTGAAAACCTTCTGATAAAGAAAGCAATGCAATTAGCATAGAGGGAATAAAATTTGACAAACAGAAGCACAACAATCCACTTAGTTGCCTCAATTTATGTGAAGAGATTGTGTTGGAATTTTTTTTTGCTGATATGGTAATGTGTGTGGTACACTGATTATTGGAATGTGAATGCCTTTAACTTTGACCCTGTGTATGGCTGTTGTCAGTGTCCATTTGAGTCGGGTTGAAATTTCAGCATAGTACATTAGCGTGTGTAAGGAGGCATGCATTTCTATTTGATTTTATATGTTTTAATATTTTTCTGAATTGTGTTCAAATAGCAAGTCATTATTAGGGTGCATTCACTTTTGAAGTAAATATACCTGCAGCTTTGCTTTGAAAAATGGAATCCATTAAATCACAATGTTCAGCTCAGTAACTCTTCAGAGTGAGATTTCCTTAAAGGAATAGGGACTGGATAAGTGAAAAATTTGGAACTCAGAAACGTACAAGATAACATGGGAGGAAAAGCTTTGTGTGTACAACAGCTTCTTGCATTTTAGTCTCTACTCATCTCTGAGCTGATGTGAACTCAATGTCAGGAATTTACCCACTGGCATGGGCTACTGCACATGGCGATAAATCCTATTGTCCCCACTTTTCTCCACCAGCCAATCCTTGCCACCTCTTTTCCATGAAGGAGAACTGGCTACAAAGAGGTGTGTGTGAATTATGACACAGTGGATGGTAAAGGCTGAGTTGTTCAAATCCCAGAGGGAAACTTGAAACAACTGTCATAACCCATTTTTGCAATTTGTATGTTTTGAGATGCAGGCTTTGAATTCAGTGGTAATAAGACCATCAAGCCTCAAGAGATTTTTATAAAACTAAATTAAACAGTTAGTAAAACAAGAAAGACTGTAAACACATACATACGATTACAAAATTACTACTATAATAACTACAAAAATGCCCTAATTAATCTGTCTTTCAATTACACTCCCGTTAAGGCAACAATAAATCTCATAGATTTAAACAGACACCTGGCAAAGCATACCCTGGATAGTTGCATTCAAAATGAGTTTCTTTCAGCTGTGGATCCTTGTAGACAGCAGCTTGAGGCTTATAAGCTGGAGGCTTCTCACACTTGTTGGAACTTAAAATGCCTCTACCTTACACACAATCTCCTTTCTCCTTTATACATATTTTTTATCCTTGTATGTAAATTTTCCATTGTATCACTTGTTTTTAACTTTACCTCTTCTAACAATAACATCCTTTCATCCCACCAATTTTATTAGTAAGCTGAAAAAATATAGACACATTGCTTGGCATCTTTTAGCTAGGTGCAAGATTTCACCCACAGTCTTGAATGGTTTCTTTTAACAAATGCAAATTTACACCTTACCTTCTACCCTCCTTATGTTTAACTATTTAACATCTCAAAATTACTATACCTCAAAGTACCCAAGCTAGCTGGCTTTAGTCAAATTAAGACACACATAGACACAGACCCCACTAGAATTCTAATTTTAAAAATTATTTCCACTAACTATATAGACATTTAATATCTCTTAGTGACAGTGTGATTGAACTGATCTCATGCAGTCAAAGCTGAAACATCCAGAATGGCGAGAATCTATCTTTCACTAATTCAGCTTGCTTGTAGCACCAGGGTTAGAAATACCCTCAAGCTATTTCCTCTGAAGATAGTATCCTACAACATACAAGGAAGTCATTTGCCCATTATGCCTGTGTTCGATATTTGAAAGAGCTATCCAATTAGTCCTGATTTTTTTTCCTTTTCAATTATATACCAAAACCCCCTTTGAAAGCTGCTGTTGAATCTGCATTCACTAGCCTTTTAGGCATTGCCTTCCAGATCACAATAACTCACTATAAAAACACATTTCTCCTCATCTCCCCACAGGTTCTTTTAATTATCTTAAATCTTTCTCCTCTGGTGACCAACCTTCCTACAAGAGGAAATCATTCTCCTTATTTATTCTAGCGAAACTCTTGATATCCTCAATATTTACAATTTAGATAACATAGATGGCCAACTTTTAAAAAAGAAATCAGAACAAGCAAAATGGATAGCTAATTGATAAGAAAGAAGATAATAGGACTATTGATTCTTTAAACCCCTGACATAAAAAAGTCTTGCATTTATGTAGCACCTTTCATATCTTAGAATATCACAAAGTGCTTTACAGCCAATGAAATACTTCAGAAGTATAGTCACTGTTGTAATGTAGGAAACACGACAGTCAATTTGTGCACTTTAAATGCTTAAACAGTCTAATGCTCAGATGACTGAAGGCAGCCTGCTTTCCAACTGCCAACATGAATCATTTGATGATAGAAATCCGAAATGTCAAGATAGATTCATAACGGCATTCAGAAACTGTGACAACTTATCTAAAGAGGCAGGGTGTGAATTTGGGTCCCTGTTTCAATGGGCAGTGAAAGCTCTTTTGTGGAATTTGACCTACAATTCTCAAGCACAGCCACAAGGTGGCAGGAAGTGTGTATCTATTGCATAGATTTAAAGAGATCCAAAGGAAAAGAGCAGCCAAAGTTCCTTGTAAGAATTATGGTGCCAATTATAAAAAACACCTCCTTTTATTTATTCACCTTTCAGCCTGAATTTCTTCTAGAATATCTCTCCATTACGTGTTATGTGTAACCATTCCAATTGGACATTACGTTGCAGAATTGGGGTAAAATGAGCTTGAATCAAAGTAACTTAAACTCTCCCAAAACAGACCCACGTTAATAGAGATTGATCTGTTGTGGGTTAGTCTCAAATTAGAGTTACTATCTAAACTAATCTCATCTTGATAAAATTATTTCATTTCATAATGGATAGTGATAAATGACAACTTTCAGTACTGGAGCCACACAGCTTGAACTGAATTGATGTTGGGTTGTGTTTCATTATGTTACAGGGGAAGAGCAAAACGTGTGTGTAAATCAATATGCATCAACGTGCTAGCCGATCTGTAATGGTGCCTTTCCCACATGAGAGGGCACGTGTATGCAGGCCAACAGGAATGCTCCACCCACTCCCAGCAGAGACAGAAATGCAGTAGTGTTTCTCTCTGCTTTTCTTCAACATCTTTAGGGTGCCTCAGCCATCCCAGTCGGAATCTTCCCTGCTCAGCCTCTCTGTCACCCATTCCCAATCCAATGGTTCTCGTCCTCACTTTTCTAACGCTTGGTCAAAAGTGTGTCCCATGCTGCCTCACAAAAGCGTCTATTGCTCTTCTTTTATTCTCTCCCCATTCCCTATGCCAAAGTGAAATCAGTGAAACTGAGAATTTGATCAGCGAAGGCAGGCTTCTGCAAAGGTATTCATTGCTATTCCCTGCCCACACTCCTCTCTCACACCCTTTTTCCATTGCTTTTTGTTTCCCAATTGTCTGACCATTCATTTTTGTTTTCTTTTGCTTTTCTTTTTACCAGTCCATCTTCTGTAACCTAGCCAGTGGAGGGTGTGGCTGGAGGCCAGGGTGTTCAGCAACTCATCATTGTATAGCTTAAAGGTTGTGGGGGAGTGGCAGTGGAACAGAGTTTATAGGAATGCTGGTGAATTTCTGCTTGGAACCGTGATTAACTATATTTTTAGGGCTGTCTGGGGGCCCAGTGAGGAATTGCTATGGTCGCTGCATCTCAGAGAAAATTTATTTTACCTATTATGATTAAAGAAAAGTTTCAAATGGTATGATCGGTAGAGAATAGCAAAACCAACCAATGAGAAAAACACAACAGACCCACAAATGCAGTGCTCACAACATTTGAAAAGCGAGACAAGGAATTTAGCTCTCAAGATACATTTGGTCAGTCTGCCATTCTGAGACAGGAAGTAAATTTTCAGGTGCTTGCACATGAACATATGAACTAGGAGCAGGCTTGCTGTGCTATTCAATAAGATCATGACTGATCTGATTGTAACCTCCTGCCTACCCCCGATAACCTTTCACCCCCTAGTTAATCAAGAAACTATCTAGCTCTGCCTTAAAGATATTCAAAGACCCTGCTTCCACCGCCTTTTGAGGAAGAGAGTTCCAAAGAATCACGACCCTCAGAGAATAATTTCTCCTCATCTCTGCCTTGAATGAGTGGCCCATTATATTTTTAAACTGTGACCCTTAGTTCTAGATCCTCTGACAAGAGGAAACACCCTCTCAACATCCACCCTCTCAAGACCCCTCAGGATCTTAAAGGTTTCAATCAAGTCATCTCTTACTCTTCTAAACTCCAGTGGATACAAGCCCAGCCTGTCCAACCTTTCCTCATAAGTGAATACGCCCAATCCTGATGTTGGTCCAGTAAACCTTCTCTGAACTGCTTCCAATGCAATTATATCTTTCCTTAAATAAGGAGGCCAGTACTGTACATAGTACTTCAGATGTGGTCTCACCAGTGCCTAGTACAACTGAAGCATAACCTTCTGTATTCAGTTCCCCTCGCAATAAACAACATTCTATTAGCTTTCCTAATTACCCACTGTACCTGCATACTAGGACACCCAGATCCCTCTGAATCTCAAAGAGCTGTGCAGTCTGTCACCACTTAAATAATGTTTCTTTTTTATTCTTTCTGCCAAAATGGACAATTTCACATTTGCCCACTTTATACTGCATTTGCCATTGACTCTGATAACCTTTGCAATCCCACTGTGCATTCCGGCTGCCAGGAATTACAGCCAGAGTCACTGGCCTATTATGGCTAAATAAATCAAGTTTGCTCTTTAGAACATGGAATTCTGACTTTAATTTTCAGTATCAAATCCCGCCTTCCAAGAAAAAACACAAATCGGTGGCCTTGATCATTGCCAGCTGTGCCTCTCACCACAGGGTGAGGTGTTGAGCGGCAACTTAAATACCAATGAATCACCCAGCAGCACAAGATTGAGAATGATGTGTTTGCGCGGATCAACAGATGAACAAGATCATCTCCACGGTTACCAATTAATTGTTGACACAGTATTTTCTCCCAGCAGGTGTAAACTCAACTCATTGTAGCAAGGAATGCAATCGCAGTGCGATGGTGCTGTTTCTGGTTGGCCTGCCAAAGCTTCAATTGTGACTATTTGTAACACTTAGCAAACTCACTTTTTGCCTTCTTGGGCACAAAGTGCTCCTGTTGGTGCTGGAAGCAGCTTTACTAGTTGGAAGTGGGTCTGATTTTCATGCCCATACCCTCTGCAGGCTGACAGTGATGCTTTTTGCTTATCAATTCTGATTATAACCGAAGCCTGATTTTTTTTTTAATGCTGTCAGCCATGGTTCACTGGTAGTTCTCTCATCCCTGAGCCAGAGGGGTGAGGGCTCAAGCCTCACTCCAGAAATTTCAGTGTAAAAATCGAGGCTGATATTTGAGTGCAGTACCTAGGAGTGCTACACTCTTGGACGTGCAATCTGCCCATTCCAAATCCCATCCCACTACTTTGAAAAGAGCTGAGGAGTTACCCCAGTGTCCTGGCTAATATTTCTCCCTCAACAGCATCACTTATCAGGTCATTGTCTCATTACTGTATATGCAACCTTGCTGTATAGTAATTTTGCTGCTGTGTTAGTGCATCACAATGGTAACCACATTTTAAAGGTACTTAATTAACTGTAAGGTACTTTGGGACATCCTGAGGTGGAGAATTGTGCTATCAAATGTTTATTTTCCTCTCAGGGCAAATAATAAGCGTAGGTAACATGCCTTGGCACTGCTGGGAGTGGGAGGAGCATTCCTATTGGTCTGCATACATGTGCCCTGTAATGTGGGAAAGGCACCATGCCAACATAACATGCCCTCCTGTCAATATTTTACTCCTCCAAATGCTTCTTGGGAGATGAGGTGGGTGGGTGGGGGAGAAACTCTTCAAAATACTTCTGAAAACTCTTACTCCAGAACGTTTAATTTAGATGGGCAAGCCATGTCTGCCACATGGATGGCTACAGAATCCCCATGAGCACGCCTTCTATGGGGAACTGTCCCAGGGCAAACGGCCTCAAGGTGGTATAAATGCTATAAGGGTGCCCTATAAAACAGCCTTACAAAGTTTAGTATTTCAGACCAGCTGTCTTGGGAAAACACTGCAGGTGACCGGTCCATGTAGAAACAAGCGCTGAAATTTGCTTCAGCATATTTCAAGGACCGCCAATGACCTACTCATAACACCCAGTGTACCCAGAGGAAGGCCAGGGATGGCACAGCTGCAGAAGCTCCCCCCAGCATCAACAACAACAATATGAACTGCCAGTTCTGTGGAGATCTGTGCCAATTCTGCATTGGACCCCTCACCATAGAAGACAATGAAATTACTTAAGAGCTTGGATAAGGAATCTACTATGACTTTGTAGCTTCTGTGGTTGCCCTGGGCCAACCTTCTTCCAACTAACCGTCTCTTTGGGATGGTAGCTCCATTTTACAAAACTACCCTCATTCATAATTAATGGAAAATGCTCAACAGTTGTCATGGATTAAGTGGTTGCTGTGCTAGCTAGCTTTATTGTTTTCAAAACTGCATCTAATATTGATGTTTAGACAGCCTTTAATGTTTTGTTTCTTTTTTGAAAAAAAAATGCTGTAAATCTATGGTAGACAGAGAGGCTGACATGTCTCCCTAAAGCTACTTTCATTGCACATCAATGGTTTCTATAAACTGCTTGTCAACATTCAGTACCTCCTGGGTTTCATCTAGGGCTGAAGGAAATGTGTAATTCAGCAATTTGCGTGAGCCTTTTCTGTTAAAGTGATTTATTTTTTTACCCAATATATAATGCCTGGTGTCTTTGATTTCTTATTCTGTTTGCCCTAGCCAAGATGATGGGCAAGCAGCAACCTAGCTGCTGCCACTTCTCCCCTGATGTTTTCCTCTAAGTAAGTTGCTGCCAGAAGTAGAACAGTCTAAGTGACTTGGCCATCTCGTTTTTTTTGTTTGTCTGCACCCTGCTTCTGTTGTCAGTCAAAGCCCAACCACAGCACATTGCCTTTGACTCTGTCGAAAGCTTGCAAGTCAGTCCTGAAATTATTGGAAAAACTTGGCAGCCAGTTCATGAGCTCCCTGCCAGCCTGGTGACTTTCCTATTGTTTGACCCAAAGTCAAAAGAACCAGAAGTGACATGAGGAGAAACTTGTTTTTGCAATGGTTGGTTAGGATTTGGAATGTGCTGCCTGATAGGATGGTGGATATGGATTCAAGTGTAACTTTCAAAAGGCAATTGGATAAATACTTGAAGGAGAATAGTTGCAAGGAAAAGACTTGCGTCGGGGTACTAACTAGATTGCTATTCTAAATTATAAAGCCAATTTAAGCTACTGAACCCCTGCACTTTACTATTAAAGAATTGATTATTTCATGATGCATTTAATTTTTTACAGGCTTTATATTGGTTAGAATTGATGTGCCTCTCATATGGCTCATGTTTTGATTGAAAGAAGCGTGAAATGCTGTGCACTGTTTGATCTCATTGAATTTTCTTCCATTGCATTGCAGAAGAACACAAAATTTCTATAACCTTTTCAACTGGGAAACAGGCAAATTCCTAAGGGATACTGGCCTTTGAAATACCAGGGGCAGCATTTTCCAGTCAGTGAGTGGGGGCAGGGCCTGCTTGCCGACGTGTAAAATGACGCTTCCCGACGTCACCCCGTGTCATTTAGATTTTCAGTTTGGCGGACGCACAGCCGACTCAGCCTATTAAAGCCATTAAAAAAGTAATTAAAATGATTAATGGACCTTCCCGTCCAACCTTAAAGTTGGCGGACAGGTAAAGAGACCAGGTGGCCTTCCGAAAAAGCATGAAACCTCATCGACGGGCGGGATGAGGTTTCATGAGGGATTTAAAATGTGCAAGAAATGTTTAAATAAAAGTAATGGATGTGTCCCAGCTCATGTGACAGTGTCACATGAGGGGACATGTCAGGGAAATTTTTTCTTACCTTTGATAAATTTTTAAAACTTCAACCAATCTCCCTGAGAATGGGGGAAAATGCTGCCCCATGAAACTTTATTGACAGTTTTATGGATTCCAAATTATTGATCTTCTTTTCAGCTCCAATGCTGGGTCAGAGAAATATAGGGGAGGATTTTTTGCTTGTCAGGCAGGTGCGCCAGGCAGGCCCAGGAACTGCCATCCACGATCGGGCTCCAACCGCAATTTCACGATGGCTGGCCAGTTAACGGCCAACCAGTGTGAGTTGCGCGCTGAAACACTCAGCACTCCTGGGGTGGCGGGAGAGGAGGGTTAGAGTGGAAGTCCGCTCTTACGTGTGGGTGCACTCAGTGAAAGCTCCCTGAAGGCACAGAGCCGCTCCAGGGAGCTGAATATTTTTACTTTACAAATAAAGGTTTTAAAATGATTCCGTCACTTGAGCAGGGACATGTTAAAAATGAGTTTTAAAAGTTTCTTTTTTTAACCTCTCTTCGAAACCTCATCCCGCCCATGGATGAGGTTTCACAAAAAATGCAAAGGCCGCTTGGCCTATTTGCCCACCTGCCAACCGTAATGTTGTGGGGGCAGGGAAAAACTCAATTTATTTAATTTATTAATGGGCTTAACAACCCTCTTAATTTCTGGGGAGCACGGTGCCGACTCCCGCGCTCGTCCACTGACTGAAATATTGCGTGAGCGCGCGATGATGTCAAGACGCTCACCTGATGTCATGGTGCATTATTTCACGTTCGTACGTGTCAGGAATGAAAATTCAGCGCACAGAGTGCAAAGCAAGCCAAGAACCCCATGCACACGGATGAGTGACACAGATGAGCACCATGTTCATCTTCGGCAGCTGACCAGTGAGATAATTTGCTTGCTATCAAATTTTGGGTGCCTGATTCAGTCAGAAGCTATGAAGAAAGGGATCAGTTGCATTAGAATTTTATGAACCACACCCATAAGTGCTGCAATTGCAACAGTTTTTATTCTGCAGTGTGAGATTGTAAGGTATTTATGGTTTCCACTAGTTGAAGCCATTGGCCTGCGATTTGGCTGTCATGATAATTCCCTCAATTCTGGAAAAATGGGCTGTGAGTTCCAGTCCCTTCTTAATGGGGCTTAAGCTCATGAATATTATGAATACCCACGTGCCATATCAACCTCCAGATGAAACAATATATGAGGCTTCATCTGCCTACCTGATGAGCCCATTGAGATCCTAACCTATTAACCACAGAGACAAGGTCCCCGGGCAGGAGTCACGCACAAAACCCTAACCGCATTTGTTTTCTGCATGCTCGGAGTCCCAATGTAAAACAGAAAATGTAACCAAGTTACTTAAGATTAACGTTTTCAGGCAAATCATGGAATAGAAAAAACTTGATGCGCTATGAACAAAGATTTTTTTTTTTAATTAGACATCCTAAGAAATTAATAACTACCAGCATGTTATGGAAGGACTGTGAAATCTCAATGGTGGATCTATGATGGCTGTGCAGTGTTAAATGCAGTTTATAATTGAGTCGTACATCTCTTATTTGCAGCAAGGATGATGTTGGATAAGCACTCCCAGGTGATAGTCTTGGAATGCTTTCTTTTCTCTTGTGCCATCTGGAATGTATTAATATGCAGAGCGTGTCTCTCTACGTGCCTGTGTGCCACTGAAAACACTTTCATACCACACGAATGGCTGAAGATGTCTCTAGCTTATGAAGGCTGGAACAGTAAATTATTAACCCTTTGCAGTATGCTTTTCCTAGCTGTCCTGCCCCCCCCACACACCATCACCCAAGAGAATTAATGGGCTGAATTTTTGGGATTCATTGTACCGGCCTGCACCATGGGGTGGAATAATCACCCAACAGGCTTTTTGTAGGATTAGTCAATCAATAGCCAGAGGGCATGTCTGCCACCTAATTAAGGATGGCGGGCAGGATCCCAATGCTGGAGGACAATTAGGAAGTGATTCAGCAGTGAAAGAGCTGAAGCCTGCCATTGCAGGAGAGAGAGAGAGAGAGCGTGAGAGAGAGAGAGAGAGAGAGTGGGAGAGAAAGTGTCTCAGAATGGAGGTGCCCTCTCAGCACTTCTAAAATATATAAAAGTGAAAATGGCCACAGTTTCCAAACTACTTTTGTGGAGCAAGAGACCCCACCACAGGGTGGACTCTAGCTGCATTGTGGTCATTTTTCATCATCGGCAGCTCAGCGCTGGTGGGGTGTGTGGTTTAAAGCAATCCAGAGCGCAAGCTCCCCAGTCTGCTGCCGGGAGGCAGCCTCCTTTCTCTGGTCATGTCTTGGCCTCGGCTGGGGTCCGTCTACCGACTGGAAACTTCCAGGCCACTTGCCGGGGGGTAGCCATTCCAGACCAGACCTGGCCTGCTGGGCAATGGCCAAGAGCCTGGACCGTGGCCCGCCCGCCCACTCCTGTTCTCGCCCCCATCTTGCCACCAAAATCCTTCCCACTACGTAACAACCTTGGGATGTCCCAAAACATTTCACAACCCATTATGTACTTTTAAATCATGGCTACTGTTTAATTGGAGAAGCACTGCAGCCAATTTGCATATTGCAGTGTGATAAGTGACAAGAAAATTTAACTTGGTTCAGATAAATCTAGCCAGGATACCAGAGGAGGACTCTGCTTTTCTTTGTATAGCACCACGGGATGTTTTATTGCCACCTGAGAAGGTAGACTGCCCCTTAATTTAATGCCTCATCCAAAAGAACTTTTTGACTGCACCATTGCCTCAGTAATGCATCGGAATGTGAGACTGTATGGAGCAGAGCTTGAATTACATTAAAGTCTATTTACCTATAATCCAAGACTGCAGAATAAAAACAATTCTGGCTATGCCTAAACAAAGAACATAGAAAGATTTACGGCACAAAAAGGAGCCATTTAGCCCATTGTGTTTGCACCAGCCAAAAAAAACCTATTCAGTCTAATCCAACCTTCCAGCTCTTGACCTTTATACCTGTAGGTTATGGCACCTCAAGTATGAATTCTTGATGCCCAACCCCTGTAGGTGAAAGAAATAGTCCTCAATTCCCCTCCAATCCTACAACTAATTTCTTTAAAGCCATAGCTGTTTGTTGACCTCTCTGCTAAAAGAAATAGGTCTTTCCTATTCACTCTATCTGACTCCTCATTTTTATACACCCGTCTCCCCTCAGCGTCCTTTGTTTTAAAGAAAAGAACGCCATCCGATCCAATCTTTCCTCATAGTTAAAATTCTCCCTTCCTGGCAACATTCTTGTAAATCCCTTCTGTGCACTCCCTACTTTGATCATATCCTTCCTGTATTGTAGTGATCAGAAGTATGTGCTGTATTCTAGCTGCTGTCTAACTAGTGTTTTATAAAGTTTGAAAATAACCTCTTATACTCTAGGCCTCAGCCAGAAATAGAAGGTATCTTGCGTACCTTCTTAATCAGCTTATCTACCTGCCCTGTTACCCTCAGGAATCTGTAGACAATCACTACAAGGCGCCTCTGTTCCTCTACACCTATCAGAATCCAACCATTTATCCTAGATTTCCTGACCTTGTTTCATCCTCCAAAATTGCCTCACTTCATTTTTTTCTGTATTGAATTTGATTTGCCACTTTGCTGCCTACCTGAGCAGCCCATTGAGATCTTCTGCAGTCTACAGCTTTCTTCCTTATTATCAATTTTGTATCAGCTACAATATATATATAACAGCAAGGGACGCAGTTCTGAGTCCTGCAGAACACCACTGGAAACAGCCTTGCAGGCATAAAGAGACCCATGAATCATAACATTTTTCTTTCTGTCACTGAGCCAAATTTGAATCCAACTTTCTATGTTCTGTTGGATTCCATATGTTTCTATTTGCTATTGAGTCTGCCATGTAGAATTTTGTCAAAAGCCTTGCTAAAATCCATAGAGCACATCAAACACACTGCCCTCATCAAACTCCTTATTGCCTCTTCAAAAATTTCAATCAAGTTAGTCAGACAAGACTTTCCCTTTAAATAGGCATGCTGCTTCCTTGATTAATTCATGCCTCACTAAATGGCAATTCATACTGTATTTCAGAATTTGTGAAAACAGCCACCTAAACTGTCTTTTGCTTCCACACACAAGTAACCTTTTTGGTCCCTATTGGCCCTATTCTTTCCTTAGTTATCCTCTTTATGTACTTATAAAACATCTTTGGATTTTCCTTAATATTATTTGCCAATATTTTCTCATGTTCCTTCTTTTCCTAATTTAACATGATCCAATACATTTCCGTGATCCAATTCTATACATATTTTCCCAATTAAGTCCCTTTCAGCTCTTCTTAATTCGACTGTATCCATGCCACCTTCTTAACATTAAGGAAAAGGGGAAAATCAGACCATATTACAGATGATCAGTATCCACCTGTGAATTTAAAGCTTTAATTCAATCTGAACCCGTGGCTGAACTGAACTTGATGGAGCTTTACTGTCATGGTTATGATATGATGTGACTCCTTCCATTCAATTAGAACCTTATAGCTTACTGCTCTGTGTTAACCAATAAGTCAGCAAGTGATTTGGGTTCTTTGAATGCCTGTTTTTACTGAAGCTTCGAAGATGGAAATGGCTGAGTGAGCCACAGAGCACTTCACAAATGAAACATTCATGCTCCCCTGTTGCCTGGCCCATCTCTGGAGTAAGATGAAGACTTGTCTCATGGCTGGAATTGAGCAGTACGGGCAGAATTCAAGTCAATCACCATGCTCATATTAAAACAGCTAACTCTTGTAAGAATTCTACAATGTCGGCTCTTTAAAGTGACTAGTGGGGTGCCACAGGGTTCGGTCCTTGGGCCCCAACTATTTATGATCTATATTAATGACTTGGATTCAGGGATAGAAGATAGAAGACGACACCAAAACAGGTGGGAAAGTAAGTTGCAATGAAGAAATAAGAAATTTACAAATGGATATGGACAGGTTAGGTGAATGGGCCAAAATTTGGCAGATGGAGTTTATCGTGGATAAGTGTGAGGTTATCCATTTTGGTCAGAAGAATAAAAAGGCGACTTATTATTTAAATGGAGAGAAACTTAAAAATGCTTCAGTGCAGAGGTGATCTGGGTGTCCTCGTACATGAATCGCTGAAAGCTAGTATGCAAGTACAGCAGGTAATAAGGAAGGCAAATGGAATTTTGGCAATAATCGCTAAAGGAATAGAGTATAAAATAGGGAAGTGTTGTTGCAACTGTACAAGGCATTGGTGAGACCGCACCTGGAGTACTGTGCACAGTTTTGGTCCCCTTACTTAAGGAAGGATGTAGTTGCACTGGAGGCAGTTCAGAGGAGGTTCACGAGATTGAGTCCAGAGATACGGGGCTTGTCTTATGAGGAGAGATTGAGCAGTTTAGGCCTGTACTCGTTAGAGTTTAGAAGGATGAGAGGAGATCTAATTGAGGTATCTAAGATGCTAAAGGGGATAGACAAAGTAGACGTGGAGTGAATGTTTCCCCTTCTGGGGCATTCTAGAATGAGAGGCCATAGTTTTAGGCTAAGGGGTGGTAGATTTAAATCAGGGATGAGGAGGAATTACTTTTCTCAAAGGGTCGTGAATCTGTGGAATTCACTACCTCAGAGTGCAGTGGATGCCGGGACGCTGAATAAATTTGAGGAGGAGATAGACAGATTTTTAATTAGCAACAGGTTGAAAGGTTATGGGGAGAGGGTAGGAAATTGGAGTTGAGGCCAAAATGAGATCAGCCATGATCGTAATGAATGGCGGGGCAGGCTCGAGGGGCTGAGTTGCCTACTCCTGCTCCTAGTACTTATGTTCTTGTGTTTTTAAATTGCGTATTTGAGAACTGAATATTATTTTAATTAGGCTAAGCATGCTCATACAAAAAAGATGCAATGTTAACTAAAGTCTTGCATTCAACCCAAGTTGTTCTATCACCGCTATAAGAGGTAAACACTAGCTTTGAATAACTGTCAACGTTTTTACTCTCAAATATTTCAGAATTAATCAAATTGAGCTCTGTACACTTGCTCAAAGCCTCAGGCTGCCTTCATATTTTCCCATATTCACCCAACACACACACACACACTCACTCACTCACTCTCTCTCTGCAGGATCTTATAACCTTCAATGAAGAAGACAGAGAGTGGTGTGAGCCACAGCAGGCATTAAAACATTGGACAAGTGAAAGATGAACTCTTAGCTGGAATATTATCATCAAACTGCTCACCATCAATCAAATCCATCTAATGTCCAAACTAGACACTGCCAGGTTTTGGGTCATTTATGCAAGATTCAAGCTTGTTTGATGTTTAATTTAGGAGGATGGCGAGGAGCTTTGTGAACTATGCATTATTAATTTGCAAAGCAGCCTGCAAAGGCCAAAAAATGAACATTGTTGATCATTCCATCTGGCAACATTTAAGCACGCTTATGTGATATTGTATTGCATCTGAAAAATAAATGAATGGTTCTAACCACATTGCAAGGCAACAATATTTACAAAATCAGAAATTCGTCTTTTTTTGAGGTTTTAACATTTTTATCCCCTATTCGCCTAGGTGACTTCTTGCTGGGAAATGTTTCAGTGGGTTATTTCTGTACTTTGTGCAACCAGCCATTCTTAGAATGTGAGCATGTTGCTGGTAGGCTATTTTACAATGAGGAATAGCACAGCAGTGCTGGATCCTGTTCTCATTTAATATTCATCCCTTCCCACCAACCAGCAGGGAACACTGGATAGTAGCCAGGAGCTATTACCCCGGGGGATTGGTTTACCCACATAGTCCAGGGGCACACCGGCCAAATGTAACATCCCCATTCCAAAATCTAACCAAAATCAACAAACTCAGAACAGTTTCAAAATCAAATTTTGGACTTTCCTGTCTGTTGGCTCTATTGGTTTTAACAGCTGAGCCATTGGGCAAGGCAGTGATTTCAAACTAGCGAAGGATGATGTCCTGTGGACAAATAATTTGCTGCTACATTTGGCTACATAAGAACAGTGGCAACACTTCAAAGGTAATTCATTTAATGCAAAGCACTTGGGAATATCCTGAGGATGTGAAAGGCATGAAGAATTGCAAGTTCAATATATTCCATCCCATGTTTTATACAAAACATAACATGGGTTTGAGTCGATCACAGGCACCACAATCCTGAGGTCCCTGAGGGAAACCCCATTTTAACAGGCAAGGCTCCTACTGGGAGTGCAAGATTGCATAACTGACACTAACATTCCATGTTTTGGGATAGATGCAAGTGGGCTGATTGATTAGTACAGGAAATGCTCAAAAATGCATGAGTTAAGAGCAGTTGTTAAGGAGGGTGGTGTTACCATTTTAATTTGTGTTGCACCTATCCATGATGGGACAACAAAGCTATTTGTATTTGTGCCAACGTGGATTCTGGAAAGTTAGCACAAGAACAGCTCAATGTCTTCGCTTTTGTACTAACGTAAGCAAGAAGACAAACATGGCCAAACTTAATTAACTCCAAACTTCTTCTAATTCCATCCTTCTTCAAAAGAAATGCAGTGTGATTGTTGGATTATCATCCAGCTGTGCAAAGCTTCTGGCATCTGGTGAAATAATTTTGAATGAAGATAAGGTTGATTAAGAGCTCGCAGAAAGGTTGACCTTGTTAGACCTTATTGGTTTCCTTGCTACTAAAATTTCTGCTGCTCCTGTCAACAAAGGTGTCAGCTATAAATTAGGCTATTTTAGCTGGAGAAAGGTGAAAGCCTTGTGTTAAAATCCTGGAACTCCCTTCCTAACAGCACTTTGGGTGTACCTACACCACGCGGACTGCAGCGGTTTAAGAAAGCAGCTCACCACCACATTCTCAAGGGCAATTAAGGATGGGCAATCAATGTTTGCCTAGCCAGTGACACTCACATCCTATGAATAAAAAGAACGTTTAAGCTTTTGTGATATTAAAAAAACCTAAATGATCCTGCTACTGTTCCTTCAGTTAGCTGACGTGTTTGCCTGTTAGAATTGTCAGAGGCATTATGACAGAAAAGGTTAATTACATTTGCTGCCTGTTAGTTTCATAAAATTTATAGGTGAATTGCTATTTTTATAAGCGATATATGCAAATTAGCTGGTGTTAATTTTTTTTAAAATGAATGTCCTGACATTAATTTGAATAAGTTGAGTTCTTAATCTGATGTTAGTGTCAGCTGCAGTCTTATTTTCTTAATCTGTGAGAATTTAATTTCCAGTGCTCCAGGTTGCTCCATTGAAGTCCAAATTGAAATGAAACTCCTTTCTGGTGGACATGTTTTAGTTGCAATTAGGGCTGAAGAATTAGAATTCTTCCCTCCTATGCTGTGTAGTTGCTGAGTACTGATGTTGCAATCTCAGCCTCGCATTTGATGCTGATACCTCCTATAATAACGATAGTCTTTCTTCAGTTGGTAGAACTCTTGCCCCTAAGGCAGAAGGTTGTGGGTTCAAATCCCACTCCAGAGGCTTAAACACAAACATCTAGGCTAACGCTTCAGCACTAAGAGTGCTGCACTGTCAGAGGTACCCCCCCCCGTAGTCGATGAGATGTTAAAACGGACTGTTGTCCCAGTTGAATGTAAAAGATCCCAGGAGATTATTTTGAAAGATGACATGAAACCACTTCTGTGAACTTCATCCTCCCGTTTCTGCACTAACATTCAATTTGTTTTTCTCCATCAATTAAAATCAAAGAACAAGCGCTTTTTTTTCCATTAGCTAAAAGTAGAAAAGTCACCAGATCCAGATAATGTTTCCCCTAAACTACTGAAGGAAGTTGGAATGAGACAGCAGAGGCACTAATTCTGCAAAAAAAGATCCTTTGGAATCAGGAATTGTGACACAAATCATAAGAGAGGAAAAACACACACACACACTATGAAGATTATAGAACAAAAGCAAAATAAAGAAGAGGCTGGAAATCGGAAATGAAAGCAGTAATTGGTGGAAGCAGGTCAGGCAGCATCTGTGGAGAGAGAAACAAAGTTAACACATATAGGACCATCTATCAGAACTCATGCAGATTATAGTGTAGTTATTTTTATCATAGTTGTGGATAAACTTCCATAACACTATGAACAACTTGAGAGGCCTAGGCTAATCAGGAGCAATCAGCATTGATTTGTACATGACAGGTCTTGCTTGGCTGAATTAATTGCATATTGATTGAACTGAATAATTCCAAAATGTTTTTAACAGTGTAAGTAGTGAAGTGTCACATCGACTGGTTGACTAATCAGCAATAAGAGGACACAGACTAAGGGTATCAATCATCGGGAGAACATGGAATGCTCTGGCATGAGCACCCATTAAGCCAGGTACTGCACGATCAATTCAAAAAGGCACTGGAGACTTAGCTCCATATTACGGGAATATAAAAAGATGCAGGATACAAGGATCACAGTAGGTAATTCCAGCTGAGATCCTAACATCAGCATAGAATTGATAGGTCAAAAGGCCTCTTTCGCTGCTGTAGTTTCAATGTCTGCACAGTTGATAGAAGGTTTCAAAAGCATCCATTCATAATTTAGTTCTTGGAAGTAACAGGAAAAAATGGGTTCCACAAAAGGAAGGATGTATAGGATAAGCTACTGGGGAGGCCATTAAAACAAATAGTATAACTCCGTTCAAGAGACAGATGGTTGTATTTCTGGAGAAATAGGAAACAGGTATGTTCCAGAAGAGGTGGGGGGGTGAAGTTGTGATTAATCAGGAAAGGATTTGGGTGCCGTGCCAACAATTAAGGCATCGACTTTGATTGAGAAGCAGCACTCTCACCTCTTAGACAGAGGTGCATGGGCTCAAGCCCTACTCCAGAGAGTTTAGTGCAAAATCTAGGCTGACACTTCAAAGGAGTGAGTAGTGCTGAGGGAGTGCTGTAGTATGTCAAACCAAGCCCTGTCTGAGGATGTAAAATTCATCAGGGCACTATTTGAAGTGGTGCAGGGGAGTTTGGTCCATATTTATCTCTCAATCAACATCATTCAAACAGATTAATCTCATGGCTGTTTGAGTGCTATGTGTAAATTGCTAGATTTCCTTCCATTGTAACTTCAAAAAAATACTTACTTGACTATGATGCTTGTTTATTTCTGTGTCATTGAAATCTGTAGATAGATAAATAATGCATTTGTGTTGCTTGCAAAAAAAGCTAGGATTCCAACTGTCCCATAATTCCTTTGCTCTATCCCATAATTCCTGCTGCAAAACATGTGGATGTCAGTGACAGCAGATGCAATGGCTTGCATAGTCAAACACCCTGCTGGAACTCTGCATGATTGAGACACAATCAGGACCTTACATAAAAGAAAGCTCCCCTTTAACTTAGCCTGGCTCAGTGACTTCAGGGAGTAGAGGTAAGAAGTGGGGAGAGAGAAGGTGAGGGGAAATGGTTTGTGATTTAGTTTTATTTTAGTCTTGTTGATGTTGATTTTTCAGTGCTGATTTCAGGCTGGCTAGGTTGACAGAAAGATGATCCAGACAGCTTTTGAAGCAGTAGACCTGATAAAAGTGAGGGGTTGGATATTTACCAGCTCTAGGCTAGTCTCTTTCAATCACAGAGCTAGCAATTGCTGCAGCAGGACCCTCAATGCTCTGATAGGTTTGCAAACACTGCCCATATTCTGAGAAACCCATTTAAGATGAGTAATGAATTTATCTTTGATTCTGAATGTGCTAAAGATTTTTTTTCCTCCTTGAGTGATGCTTTCTTACATCTGACTGGAATATTGCAATGACTTCTGTGTGGGGTGCTGTATTCTAGACTGATTTCAGGAAATCTATTTTCATACCTATCAAACTGCACAAGAATGCTGTTCAAATCTTTGAACCTTAGGGTTACAATAATTCTTAATATATTTTGCACCAAATATGCATCATGCTCACTGTTGAAAAAGTAAAATGTTAGATGATTAGTTCTTCAACTGAGCAGTGACAGTGCAGACATACAACTGGAGCTTGCTACATGTATTTCAACTTCACCCTGGAGCTGAGGTCCTTCAGAGACCTATCACTTCCAACTGTACTTACAGGGAGCAGTAGTAAAACATAGTGCCAAATTTTGCTGAACGAAATAAGTGTCTGAACGCCACACACTGTTATTAATTTGAAAGTTGGCTTGCAACTTGTAGTGAAGCAGAAATACCCAATGAATTACGAATCACCACAAGTTGCTGCCCACTTGTGCTGCTTCTCTGTTAGTTTTGCAAGAATAGAATCTCACCCTTAACTCCCTCATGATTTTATGAAGTTGCTCCATTTGTCAGTCAATTAATTGCCCATTAAACTTGCTACAGAAAGTTACACCTTGCATTTAATAGGCTAAGCACTCCTTTAACAACATGAGAATTGTTAATGATTGCCCCTCGACCTCTTTTGCCCAATATCTTATAAATGTCATTTTTTTTTAAATTGTTCCTGCCGTTTTTCTCTCTGGCTCTTAATCCAGTCCTTCTTTGCTTCTCTGTATTTCTCTTTCCAAACCTGGTTCGATATTGGATTCAGCACTCTGATACGGCCTCCGTCTCAACTTTCCCCCACTTATTTCTCAATCCTTAAATCTCATTGGTTGTGGAGATGTAATGTTGAACCTGTTGCTCACCAAGGTCCCAGTTGCCCCATTGTCCTCACCCCATGTTACCAACTGACGCTTTTTGCAAAGAGATTTAAAACCTAAACATTCACATAAAAGCGCATCATATCCTACCTGCCTTGAGGCTATCAGCAGCAGGCTATTCTCTTACTTTCATTGGAGCAAAGGCGTTTGAGAAGCAATTTGATAGAGGTGTACAAGATTCTGTCAAAGAAAAGTTGCTCCTGTTCGTCTATGGCACAAGGGCCAGAGAACGCAGATTAAGGTTTTGGACAAGGGGCTCAGGGAAGAAGATGAGGAAGAACTTTTTACATGCAGCAAGTGCTAATGGCCTGGAACTCGCTGCCTGTGAGGGTGGTGGAAGTGGAGATGATCAATGATTTCAAAAGGAAATTGAATGGACAGCTGGGCAAAACAAACTTGCAGGGCTAAGGGAGAAGGTGGGTTAATGGGACTGATCTGATTGCTCCACAGAGGGCTGGAATGGTCTCTCTGACTCTATGGGGAGAATCTTCGGCTCAGTGAGCGGGCCCTGGCCCTGCTCGCCGAGGCGTTAAATAACGTGGGGTGATGTCGGGCGAGCGTCCCAATGTCACTGTGTCATTTAGATTTTCAGTTCGGCGGGCGCGCAGCCAAGTCAGCTGTGCACCCACCAAACTGTCAAAGGCCTATGAAGGCCTCTTAGAAAGCAATTAAAATAATTAACGGAGCCGCCTGTCCAACCTTAAGGTTGGCAGTGGGCAGGCGAAGAGCCCAGGCGGCCTTCGCATTTTTCATGGAACCTCATCCACAGGTGGGAGATGAGGTTTTGTGAGTGATTTTAAATTTCTCAAGAATTTTTATTGAAATGTCCCCTCAAGTGAACGTTTCACGTGAGGGGACATGTCATAAAAGTTAGCTCAACACTTTATTGGACTATTAAAACTAATGGTGCCTCAGGGAGATTTCTGCGCTCATGCGCGAAGAGCGCACTCCCGACTCAGGGACCCCCCAGGGACCCCACCCCATCTGCACAGGGAGCGTACAGTACTTCCGGGTGTGTGACACGCTGGGCGGGCCTTAATTGGTCCGCCCATGTAAAATGGCGGCGCAGATCCGATCAGGTCCACGCACACCCGCTCCCACCCCTGCACAAACCCCCCTAATGGGGGGGGGGGGGGTGGTGGAGTTCTACCCTATGAATAATCCTGATTGGATCAAATGTGAAATGACTAAGCAGTTTTGGGCTCTGAGTCTCATTTGCAACCTTTGCTGCAATGAGTCTGATTGACTGTTCACACTAAACTACAGGAGAATAATATTTTCCTTTCTGAATAATTGGCTCGCAATCACCATCTGATTGATATTTTCATGCATGAAATAAGTACTCCAAAACAAACGTAGAGAAATAGCAGCAAAAGTCAGAAAGAAGTGATTGGCAGGTGGTCTGTTTTGTTTTGGAAGCTGGAACCATTTGAACGAAGTGCACCCTGGTGTTTTTTTTGCTCTGATTTCAAGAAGGAGAAAGCAGTTTAACCTAGAAAGGGAAGTAAAAAAGGCTTTTATATTGTACTGGTACAAAGTGCTTACATGCTATGCTGATCAACCTTTCAGACTAAAATACCTTTTCTTTAGCAATGTGCTGCACCCTGGAGGAAGGGGTTAGCCCTCTCATTGCGTGCAGTTTGTTAATCTATCCAGCTCCTATCCTGCAGAGCGGGAGGAAACGGCACACACAGCCAGTTCACTCACCGTTACTAACAAATCAGAACAGGGAGGCAACCAGCAGAAACGCATCGAGAGCAACTACACTGTGAGCTAGATGTTGCGGGTCGCCTCTAATGGGAACATTCATTTGAAGTGAACGGTTTCTCAGCCACTAATTATCTCTCCAGACACTCAACAATATTAGCTTGATAAGAATGTCTTTTCTAAAAAAAAATGTTGTTCAACAAACTGGTGTCCCTGTCAAGCAGCTTTTGCAGTCTCGCTGTTCTCCTTCAAGTATTGAATTTCTCCTGCACAGTGCAAGCACCCACACCCACACACACACACACACACACACACATATGCATTTTTCAGCATGCCATTGTAAACTAAAGTCATTTTGTGCTCTTATGGGGCACTTTCCTAAAAGGCTATTTGTAACTTGCTGTCTTCATCAGAAATACGCTTGTGATAAATGTATTAATGCACGCAAGGGCTCTGGCTGTCCCTGTTATGCAAATCATCTTATTTTCTGCCCATTTGCACGCAGTCACATTGCACAAATCCATCAGGATCTCATGAAGAATGTCACATTAGAAAACTTCTCTTGTATGTGGTACAAGTAGCTGTGCATTGGATGGGATGGGTGGGGTGGGGGTGGGGATGCAAATGCTTGTGATACTCTCCAGGGTTGCAATTGTGAGATTACAAAGCTTCCTGAGGAACGTTTTAACAGCTATTCTATCTGAGGTTAGTCCAGCAACTGGTCAATCAGTCTTATTGCCAGCGGCTGTATGCCTGCATCAAAATCAAAATATTTAAAGCAGTGACTTTTTTTTTGTAGTATGTATCATTAGCATCAACGTCAGGAAAAAAAATATATAAAGTCCTGAAATTGAGTTGAGTAAGTAAATGATGCAAAGTTTAGAGAAAGGCTAATTGGATTACAGGATTCATCAAAAAATTGGCCAAATCAGTGCAAAAGCTTGCAGCGTGTGCCTTGGGAGTTCCATTCAATGCAAATGGTGTTTTCTGGAATTTTTTGCACTGGGTTTAAAAAATAAGTAACCTTGGAAGCTAACACCACCCACAAAACTGATCTTGCAAGTTTCCTCCAATTGCACCCATTTGCAGGCTTTTGGGTAAGCTCTTAAATTTAAGCTTTTATAGATGCAAGGACACTAATAGGCACTTTTTAAAAGCTTATGATTTTTTTAAAAATTCACTTAGAAACTAAGTACTGACCAATTATGAAACAAATAAATGGTTCTGCACAGTTTTTTTAAATCATTTAAAATCAGATTAATCATACTAAAACTGCTTATGTTGTAATAAACAATTTTCAGCTGTGTTAATAAAACCATATTTGCCACTCTAAAATATATCAAGGAATATTTGTGAATGGAAAAAAAAGTACATTTAAAATGTTGACTTACTGTGTTGTGTTATAATTTAATACTTTGGACTTATTTACTGTACAAGACACAAGGCATCAATCAGTCAAGGGATTAGGTGAACACATCGTGAGTTCATTTATTCAGACTAGGTACATGAGAACAGTTATACATAGATATAAAGCTTGAAGGCGTCAGAGCTGTGTGTGTGTGCTCTGCTCTAAGCTAAAGTGAAACTAACAATGGCCCACATGACATATTTCCCTTCTAGTGATGTCATGCTGATATCCCTTAAAGGCATATTACAACAGACCGTGTTGGTTCATGGACAATTTTATGTTTGTTATGCAAATAGGTTCGAGCAGAAACCTGAACCATGAAATCAAATCTGGAAACCAGTGCAAATGTGAACACAATTTGTGCCTGGTAAGCACCCAAAATGGAAACTCTACATTGATGGCTTCGATCTTGTGCTGGTAATGATGGCAAAACTGTCAGCATTCACTGTCATTACTGCACTGAAGCTGACAGCAACTGTGGGAGTCTGCATGTGCACAAAATAATGCAGAAATCCAAAAGATTGCTGTCAGTGGTTCTATACTCCTCTAGCGAATTGATGGAAACTTCTGCTTTACACAGTTAGTCTTCTTGTTTTAAAAAACTTTGAAAAAATTTTACCTTAGTGAGTGCAGTGTTAGTAAGGGAGGAATGGTCCCAGATTTGCACTAAATGCAGTAGCGGATAGATAAAAAGACATTTTACCCACCAGCCACGATGGCGGGTTTTCACACCGCATCATCCCAAACCCGCCGCATTATTTATGCTTTCCCAGGAAACACACCATTTCCATGGAGGGTGGGCTCCGATTCACCTGCCAGACCATCACCTCGCTGCTTCATCACGCTGGGCACCACATTTAAAGGACAGCCACGCTCAGTGCCTCCAGCCCAGGACAGCAGCAAAGAAGACATGGCCCCGAAAGGCAAGAAGACTGCAGCCCTCAAGTATCTTTTGGATACCGTGGAGGCCCCGCTGTGTTGTCCTCTATCACTGCTCTGGCTGCAGGAGGGGCAACAACATTACCGCTCTGGCTCAGCAGGTGATGGAAGGGGTGATCAGTGCCAGTGTTGCACAGAAGAGTTGGCTATCCAATGCAGATAGAGGATGAATGATCTCATGCATGCAGCCAGTGTAAGGCAACCATCTCAGCACTCTAAACTCACACACTCAAGCCCATCACACATTCACTGGCATCTCACTCACTGCCAGCTCAAGGGACATCGCCACCCATTCTCACACACATATCCTCACATCTCTATCTGGCCTCATCTCTTCTGGAGGCTGCCTCCTCAGCCCTCACTATTTTGAAGCCACTTGCATAGATCAGTATGTGCCCCCACACGTGCCCTGGGATACCCTCTTCTGCACTACAGCCCTCATCCTGCAGCCTCTTGCCTTGCCTGAGGCCACTTCTCCCCCTTCTCAAAGCAAGACCTTGCCCTGCAGCCATTGAAAAGCCACCCACATATGGCCTATCTATGGTAGGTAGAGACCTGCCCATGAACACCGCTAAAAGTGATGTGGTGCTGTCTGTGAAGCCTGTCACTGATGATTGCGAGTGCTGACCAAAGCAAGGTAGGCAAACAAACACTAAAGTCTCAAGTGAAGTGTAGTCTGCCAAGTGCAAGCCTTATAGATGCTGTTGTGAAACGCGTTGGCATGTTTCCCTGCCAATGTGGGCGGACGATCCAGTCAGGGGTGGGGCGGCGTAAATGAGTCCAGCACTGCTGGAGTCATAGTGATATCCTGTACCACAATAAGGTTCCCAATGTACAATGGTGGAGAAGATGGTCTGACATCGGCGAGAGGAGCAGACGATCACAAACTTTTTTTTGGCCTTGCCACCATATTGTCCGCTCATGCCACCAAGTACATCCAACATCGGCGGGCACAGAAAATCCCAGCCTAAGTTTTTAATCAGGTAATAATTTCAAAATTACTACTAAACATACTCACTGGGCCTGAAAAGCTGATTTTATGTTTGTGGTTGGTCAAATCCTTCCTTTATAATGAAAAAAAAAATCTACATTAAAAAATGTATTTATTTTAAAGTTTATTTACAATATTTTAGCTTCTATTTTAATCCAGTCAGGTTAGTCAGTGCTCCTAATACCAACCACTATCTAAAGACCAATGCTGGAGGCCACATTGTCATGTGAGAAATGGTCAAGTATCCAACCAACAAATAATGCTGAGCCTTCCAGATGCAGATGTCCAAGGCATCACCCTAAACAAAATTGGCGGTGAAACATTGGCCAGATTAAAAATAGTCCTGGTCTGCATGGAGAGAACTTGCATGTCCCTTAGGCTTTCCATGTAAAAACATTACCATTGAGTCATCTGTTTGAGGACTTATCATTGAATGGATAAGTCCCAACACACTCTCAGTACCCACAGAGACCACGTACTCACTAACTGAAGCCCCTTCACTAAGCATTATTGTGTAATCCCACCTCTCCATACAAAGCTGCAGACAACATCGAGAGAACATATTTTCAGGCAGAATGCACTTAATGTGCCAGCATATATTCTTCATTGTTTCAAGCCCACGCAACTCGGCAAAATATTTCGAAAATAAATGTTGTAGCCAATTTTGCTGCTCTCTTGGGCTGCAACGAACAGACTTTTCTTTTTTGCACTGCCAAAGGTCTGCTGCTTTCTTGCCGTATGTTGGTCCTGAAATTGAAGTGTGCAGGGTTGAGGAAGTCAAACTGGACCAGGAACAAAGAATTCAAGCAGAAATCTACATGCTGCTTTGATATCCAGCCACATCTATTATTCTAATCCCACTGTAACTGTATCTGCCCAAACATCTATCTTTGCTACTATTCATATTATAAATACAGTGGAACCGCAGTTCCTGTAATGTGAGCAGATAATCTTGTCTTACACTTTATAAGGTCTGTTAATATGCAAAGTAAATTCTTCAGCAAAGCAGTCAAAGGGTCTTCACTTCATTAATTGATTTTCTCACAAGTGGAGCCAGGACTCTGGTCACCACTCTGAACAGTAATTAAACTTAAAGTAAAGTAATCCAATGTTTACTTAACATCAGTTGGCCTTGTTGCTTTAAAGGCACACAGCTTCACATCAGCAGCAGAGCAGTAGGTTGCGTGGTATAGCGCCTCTCATCACAGCACATAAAATACCAAGAATCTGCTAATGATGTTACGGATGATAATGTGTATTTGTCACATATTGGGTGGAATTTAATTCCCCCCACCCCTGAGGCAGGTTTGAGGCAGGAGGGGCATTTAATCAGGCTAGAGGGTGTGGGGTGAGGATCATGCCACCTTTCTGCCACTGGCCCAATTAAGTCCAGGACACGAAGGTTCGTGGACAGCATTCTGATGTCCGAAAAGCCCTTAAGTGGGCAATTAATGCAGTCAAGGCAGTCAGTATATGGGGACCCCCAAAAGCAAACTCTTAACAGATTCTCTTATGGGCTTCTGGTGGTGAGGATCTCCTTAATTGTCCTCAGTGCCTGATTGAGAGACCCATCACTGGGAAGTGGGGGGAGAGCACTTAAAGCCACCTCCCCCCCCCACCTTGTCCTTTCTTCTGACCCCCTTACCCTTGCCCCCACCAGCCAGTGATCCCCACTTCACTGTCCCATTCACCTTTGGTTTGGGTCCTTCGCTGATCCCGAGCTCTGATGGGGTGCATTGCCGGGAGCTGCTACAGCTCTTGGTGGCACTGCCTGCAACAAAGAATCACTGCCGTCTGATTGGCTGGCAGCCATCTCGATGGAGAGGGGATTTCAGCCCCCCAGAGTCCTGGATCCTGGGGAAAGCCCACCGCTGGCCACTTAAGTGCCTGATTGCCGTTTAATACGGTGTACCTTTCCCAAAGGAAGCCACATGGTATGTGCTCTCACCGGCGAGAGCCCCATTGCTGGGATTAAATCCCCCTTCTCCTGTGTCACCTACATTTCATTGCCACACTATGCGCCATGTTTTGTTATTTGCAAATTACTTTTGTTTCCAAACTTAAATGATATACAAATGTGCTCCTGTGAAGGAATCCAGCTATAATAAGAGGTTATAAGGTTAAAAGAGTGATTTTAAGGGATTAAAAAATTAAAGCAGAATTCATCTCCTGACAAGTGTAGGAACAGTTCATAAAAATGCATGAGCTTACTTGTCAAGGACACCAACATCCTGTGGCATAGGATATGGAATATTATTCTCAACCTCTGACACAAGACAGTTTCTAAGAAACAGGAACTGGCTCCTGAAAATCACGAGCATATCAGCTCAGTAAGGTATTGATAATACAGATTTTATAAATAATCATTGCAAGTTACCACAATATATCAATGGACAAGCTTGTTTTCTACATATGTCCCTACATCACTTTCAGCTGAATTCGAGAAATTGAGTTCTAATCTTAAGAGACAGTCATGTAACTAGGAAGTTACCACCATATACAGCATTCACATCTTGTTAGCTCTGAGGATAATGTTCAGCTCGTGTGCTCACAGCTTCCTGCTGTGTTAGCCTTTTCTTATGAATTAAATAATTTGGATTTTAACTGGAAATTAAGAGTTAAACATGCCTTATTTGGGAAATAGAAAATGTAACACCAACTCCTCGATATGTAGCTTCATTGTATTCACTCCAGCATTTCTCATGGTAAAGATACAGCTACTGTAGTGTAGCAATGATAGCTCTCCCCTTAATTAAAATAAAGATATCTTTGTAGTTTTCTACTCAGGAATTCAAGGTAAATGCTACTTTAAAATGTTGATAGCTGTCTTGAATAACTTGCTGTCACATTATTTAGACTTAAAACCTGTATTTCCTAGTAGAAACAATATAATAGTTTCTTTTTGTTGAACTAATTAATGTCGCAATTGATTTTCCATCAAATGTGAATTGCATGTTTGTTCCTTTAATAAAATTTATATAATTTAGAAAACATACTGTCTCACATAGTTTTCTGTATACAAACTCAAGGACCCGTTTCTGTACAATATTCAGTCGGGAGATACGTTATTGAGGAGAGATGCTGGACCCTTATAATTTCCGGATTGTTATAATCTGGCTAAAGCTTGCTAAAAAGGCTATCTGGAGGACAGTAATATTCTCTGCTGGTTCCTTTCCTTCAGGGAGCGTTAGATGAGTTCTTCACTCAAGTGCCTGTGAGGTCTGTCTGTCTTCACCTTAAGTGAGAGTGATCATCCTGAGGAGTGTGTCAGATACAGAATAGTCTCAAAAAGGGGTGGGATTATAATCCACTTCATGTCCTGTCGGAAGACAAACCAAGCAGATTTCTCAAATTGCTCATTAAAAATATGCTGGCCACCATTTTTTCAATTTTTTGACTAAAAGTTAAGACTTAAAAGTGTCCAGCTCAATAAAATTTAAAATAACATGATAGAATTATGTTTTTTTTTCTCTTTGAGAACCTTCATTAATATTTTTACATGGAGTTACTTCGCCCCTCTATGAAGTCTGGAACCCTGATTTTTACTTGGTGCTTTGATTTATATGAGCAAGGTTCAAGGTAGATGGCAAATAATCCAGGCTGATTCTTCAGTGCAATACGTAAGGGAGTACAGCACTGCTGGTAGGGCAGTCTTTCAGGTGAGATGTTAAACCTTTACTCTCCTAGGTAGACAGAAAAGATCCTACGACATTCAAATTGCTTAATGAATAATAGTCATTGGAGAAATACTGTGAATGCATTGCTAATTAATGGTCCAGAAATCTCCCTGGCATGATGGCTCCAATCTTAAGCTTTTTAAACCGAAGCAAATACACATTATTTCAAAACGCAGCACATAAACATAACTCATTTCCAGCTTCTCTCAGTGAAATAAATAATCAAATATTAACAATGAGGCAGCACCATCTGAAAAGGATGAGAAGGGTGAAAATGACAGGGGTGATGGTTGGGTAAAAATGAAGTGGGGAATCTTGTGGAGGTGATAGGGGTCTCGTCCACCAGCTAGCAAGCTGGTGAGAGCCCTGTGCTGCCTCTTTTAGAAAAGGTCAACCACATCTTCTTCCATTCAGGCACTTAGCAGGCTAGAAGTGGGCCTTTCCCTAGGATCAAGGACCCTAGGGGCAGAAATTCTGCCTGCAAGAGTTGCCAGCCAATCAGAGACCAGCAGCTCTATCAAATGGCAGTACCACTGGGGATACAGTGGTGGGGGCGGCTGGTATGACGCCCACTTGAGGCCGAGGGTTGTTGCTGGCTCCCAGGCCAGTGAAAGCAAGAGGATGAGAAGGTCAGCAGCAAGGTCAAGGGGATGGCTCTCAAGCGGCCCCCCTCTTCCCAATGCTGGGTACTTTGATCAGGCATGTGTTTGTTTGTCATGCTTCCTGAATAGCGAGCTACCTCCTGCCATTGGGTTAACACCAGCCGACAGCAGAATGAGGCAATTAAGTGGCCATTCTTTACCCATTTAAGGGCCTCAATTGCCAGTGATCAGGAAGGCTGTCCACAGGTCCCCACCCACTACCCTCCCACCTGATAAATGCACCCCCAACACACTTGGCCAAACTCTCCACAGGGGAAGGCACAAGATTGCGCCTGAACTCATTTCAATTGTCTGTGATTTTATTGTCATGATTCCTCACAGTTATTTTATTATGAATTTGATTATGACATGGTTGTATCATATACCTGCAAAACCTATTAGAAAAGAAGGACACTTTACTTTTAAAAGACTGTCCCGAATAACTGACTATTACCTAGGCAAAACAGACTCCAGCGGGTCAGGTGACTTCTTTTGTAGTTTCTGTACTGACGGAGACAGACATGCATGAGCATGCCTCTGGAAAGGCATTAGGAACATTAATTACCTTGGATAGCCTTCCATTGAAGAGACTTAAAGTAACAATGACTGTTATGTTAGCCTTGCTGACCCCATGAAGATGGAACTACAAATAAAGGCATTTTGGAGGCTATTCATGGTTGGCATGTTGATGGGTTACGAACATCCTCCATTGTGTGGCAAATTACTCAGCCATCAACCTATTGTGTGGACAATGGAAAACATCAACACTGTTGTCATATGACAGAAACTGGCTTGTGTTGGGAAATACCTGGAAGTATCTTACCAATCCACAAGGATAGGCTAGGGCAAGTTAGTCTGGGACAAGGACCTTAAAAGGAATGCCTCTTGCCCTAAGAAGAAAAGAATTCTGCCTTGAAAAAGGCATCTCATGAAGAGTAGCAGAACTTTTCTCCTACCTGGGGATTATAAGTTTGACTACAAGGGCTTGACCCCAGCTTTCAACTTGAAAGGCTAGAAGCCTAATATTGCCTGGAGTATCATTGTGAATTCATCACTAGAAACCACCAAACTTAACTTTTCTTCTTAAGTGAACTGAAAGAGAATTTCCAGGCCTGCAACGCTTTCAGCAACTTTCTTAGAGAAACAGAATAATATTGACTTTCTGGACTTTAAGTCATCAAAGTTCATGTTACATCTTTAGAAACCATGGCCAGAATTTTCCCCTCAGTGATTTGGGGGTGGGGCCCACTCGCCGTGGGGAAAATGATGCAGGATGATGTCAGGAGGAACCCCCCAACATCATCCTGGTCCATTTAAATCTTCAGGAAGGCGGGCAGACAGCGAAATCATCTGTCCGCCCGCTAACCTGTCAATGGCCAGTTAAGGCCATTGACAGGCTAATTAACCTTGTTAAAGACCTGCCCGTCCAAGCTTAAGGTGGGCGGGCAGGCCAGGAGCCCCAGCGGGCTCCAGATTATTCATGAAACTTCATCCATTGGCGGGATGAAGTTTCATGTCCGTTGTTTAAAAAATTTAATTAACTTTATGGGTTTCTTATTAACATGTCCCACCTCGTGTGACATTGTCACATGAGGGGGACATGTTAATACTTTTAATATTTCTCTACTTTTTGACTTTCTTACCTGTCAGTAAACTCCCTGAGACAGCACTTTGCCTCAGGGAGCAGTGTGCTCTTTTGCAGGATGCTGGACGGGCCTTAATTGGCCCGCCCAATCAAAATGGCAGCCGGCCCCGTTTTGGCGGCAGAGTTCGGCTGCCTGCCCGCCGCAAAGCCGGTGGGGCCCGCCCGCCATCCGAGGGCAAAATTCTGCCCCATGTTTTCTTATGTGTGCCTGTGTGAATGAGGAGTGGGTATTTGTTGCATATATTTTTGGGTGCTGTGAGAAATAAACAATTATCCTTTCTTTAGGTTTTCTGGTAAGCTTAAATCAGTTTTGTGTCTGGTCTTAAAAGTCAGAGCGCTCAAAGGCTTAAATGCTTCCCTAAGATATTATCTTGTTGCAGTCAGTCGAAAGGTGGGTAAATGGGGAAATTACCCCCCATCTCTCCCCTACCCATAACAATTGGTAACAAAGCAATGTGGTTGACTTTTAACTGTGCTCTGAAATGGCCTAGCAAGCCGCTCGGTTCAAGGGCAATTAGGGATGGGCAATAAATAATGGCCTTGTCAGTGATGCCCTCATCCCATTGAAAGAATAAATGAAAAAAAAATTGCAAGAAAACATTTATATTTTACAAGAACTGAAGAGACATTTTCCTCTCATTGTGCCATGATAAAGGATCAAATTTTATAATTACTTCTATTGAACTTTACAAAAAAAGCAATTGTATGCTTTTCAGAAGTATTACATTAACTACACTATCTGGGAGAGATCAGAGAACCCTGTTGTTAAAAGTAGCTTTTTGTGCTTCGACTGTGTTTCTGAATTAGGTCACATCTGAAACCTGACCTTGAAGTTTGCTTGTATCAGAGCTGCGGGATTATGTTAGTAAAATTGCCAGCTACCTATCTTAATATGCAATTGACTGTGTAAACTGGATAATGCACATATTGACATGGAAAGAAAAGTGGTTATTAACGAGCTTGACTTGAATCATGCTTGTAATTTCGTCCTTTAGGACTGGTGCACAGGGTGATATTGCCCAATGAGAACCTTGCAGCTGCATCATGTTGATAAGATTAAATGCTGCCTGTATTTTTCAAATCATTTGGTGCTATGTTGAGCCAAGTGAAGCTGAGGCTGTGCTTGTGTTTCCAAGCATTAGAATTGCTGCTGGACTGTTGGCTGTGTCCTAAGAAATGAGGGTGATGTGGCCTCTTGTGGCATGACAAAGTGAAGTAGCCATTAATTTGATTTGGAGTTTTGATGCTATATATAGAAGATTCTAAATATATTTATTTTCCGTTTTCTTCAAATAAGGAAAAGGTTTTCTATTCAGAGATAAAAAGGGCATAATTTTCCCTTGCTGGCATATGACTAATATGTATCTAATAATCTTCAACAACTTCATCTTAGCAAAGACTTTCACTATTATGTTTATTAAGAATGAAAATGGCCCAAATTTTGGTGTAACAGTAACTGTTACAACGTATATCTAAAAGCAACTCATGATGACCACACATTTACAGCTAAACATGGAAGTCTAGAAAGTGCTATCAGAGACACCTTCTTCCACAACAATGACTCCATTGCAGTTATCACCAATAGACTTGATATTAGAATAGCTGTAATGACATGAACTTAGGATAATTACCCACTAGTGTTAATATGTCTGGGTAAGGCATAATAGGCCATTCTTCTCTGAATACCAAAGGTATTAGAATGTATGGAGAGAAGGCATGTTCTGTGGACTTATTATGTTTGCTGTGTAAATGCCAGACTACCAAAACTCAATTAACTTCATGTTATTAACCAGCTTGCAAAGCAAGCACCATTTTATTTCCATTATCAAAAAAAAGCTGAGTTGGAGTAATGATGGCTCAAAATGAACCTGCTGCAATAGACTTAAGCTTTCAGATTCAAAGGAGCTGGAGGGTGAAAATATCGATGCTTAGTACCATAACCTGAGAACTGTGGATGATTCGAAACTTGGAAGTATTGTGAACCATGAGGAGGATAGTGTAAAACTTCGTAACTTCATAGACAGGGTGGTGGAATGGGTAGACAAGTGGCAGGTGAAATTTAATACAGAGAATTGTGAAGTGATTCATTTTGGTAGGAACAACACGGAGAGACAATATAAAATAAAGGGGGTACGGGACCAGAGAGACAGAATAGGAACAGGATGACAGAGTTGATATGGTGCAGAAGGAGGCCATTTGGCCCATTGTGTCTGTACCGGCTCTCTGAATGAGCAACTCACTTAGTACCATTCCCTCACCTTCTCCCCATAACCCTGCACAGCCTTCCTTTTCAGATAACAATCTAGTTCCCTTTTGAATGCTTCAACTGAACCTGCCTCCATCAAGTCCCAGGCAGTGCATTCCAAATCCTAACCTGGAGTTTGCCAACCCGAAAATGACCCATTTACACCTACTCTCTGTTTCCTGTTAACTAACCAATCTGGTGTATATGACCTGTATGTATACATATTTATGTACATGACCTGGATGTATATGTACATAAATGGTTGAAGGTGGCAGAAGAGGCTGAGAACATGGTTAATAAAGCATAGGTATCTTGAACTTATCAGTAAAGGCATAGAGTACAAAAGCAAAGAAGTTAGGTTAAACCTATATAAAGCCCTAGTTTGGCTTCAACTGGAGTATTGAGTCCAATTTTGGGCACCATACTTTAGGAAGGATGTGAAAGCATTAGAGTGGGTGAAGAAAAGATTCACAAGAATGGTTCTAAGGATGAAAAACTTCAGCTACATAGAAAGGTTGAATAACTGTAGCATCTTTACTGAAATCACTGGAAATGATCTAGTGCCCAGCAGGAATTTTTCATTTCAGTGAAGCCTGAAGGAAGGATCGTGGTGATGCTCAGCTACATTCGCACATTTTTGAATTCAAGCACAAAGTCACAAGTAAACTGCTAGAGATAGCTTAAGTTAGTAGTGAAATCAGACTGTTGTCATTGATCCTGCTGGAGTCTTAATGCTGTTTTTGGCTTAACAGAGCAGATTGTAAAGAGGCTTGGTTGAGGTGTATGAAATTATGAAAAGGTGAGACAGATACAGAAAGTGGTGAGAAATCCAGAACAATGGATCATGGATATAAGATTAAAGCTGAGAGAATTATGATGAGGAGCAGGATAAACTGTGTTACACTGAGGGTTGCAGGCTGTTAAATACACTATGGGAGATGCTGATTGAAGCAGTCAACTTTTAAGAACATGGATGGTTGAAGAAAAGGGAGATAAAGGGATATGGAAACAACAGACATTGCATTAGGACCACTGTCAGTGTGTGTGTGTGTGTGTGTGTGTGTGTGTGTGTGGGGTGGAGGGGGGGGCGGGGTGGTTGGTAGGGAGTAACCATCAGTGTGAATTAGTTTGGTTGAAAGGCATATTTCCTTATTGTAATTTACATTTAATTAATCAATTTGATTACTGAGGCCAGATACACCTGCCGGAAAAGCTCCCCCATCGGAAGAACAGAGAAGATATCACCTTTTGGAAAGGTTTCACCAATGAGATGAAGGCGTTTGACTACGTAATGTAAATGACTGAAAAATAGCTGGCGCATCAGTTGTTAAAAGTGGAGACTAAATTTTTAAAAATGGAGAGTAATCCAGAATTTAAAGAAGGACTGATGCATGAAGCATATGCAGCTGATTTGGTTGAGATTGTTATTACAATATTACTCTTCGAGAAATGGCTGAACATAACTTGTCACTGTTTCATTTATTTGGTGATAAGAGAATGACAAAGGTCATTGCTACATATGCAACAGTGGTGAAGAACATCAACAGAAATGAGAGTTCTCATTGCATCAACTAATTTTATTATTCAACCATTAAAATAAATGCTTCCTGCAGCAGCAGTAAAGTGATGTCTATGAGTCTTCAATATATTACAGCTTCAGACTTGAAATAAATTTCTGACTGAATGGAGAAATATATTCAAAACATTTCCTCAATAATATGGTTTAAATAAGGCTTTCAAAATATGGTATTGTATAGATGGGGTAAAATATATTTAGTTGTTCATGGTCAACATTGCTCATTAAGTTTTAATGGAAAGGAAAATTGTAGCTCATTATCTTTGGAGCCATGAAGTTAGGTTTCAATTTGGTTATAGATTTTTAAACAAATCCAATATAAATAACAAGGCCAGGACTTGCCATGAGCATGAGTGAGCTCCAAGACTGGCTTAAGAGACTCAAAACTAATGAAACCCCAAGAGATGGATGGTATATATTCAATGATTACAAAGGATTAGGAATGAAGTTTGTCAAGTGGTCATAACCCTTGTGTGAGGAATACTGGGGATGTACTAATTGTTCGGGAAAAAACTGACATTCTGCATCCTACGTGCAGAGCAGGACTAGGGGGCTGAATTTTTGCTCCCAAATTGGGAGAAAGTGGACTCAACCAGCAGACTCCTGAGTTGGGAGAAATCCAACTTGTGAGAAAGTGCCCAAACAGTCAGATTTTCATTCTAGAGGGTGTGCATGCTAACTGGAGTCAGACCTGACACCCCCGCAATCACTGCAGAGGCAGCCAAAGGGACTGCTGGGTGTTGAGGCGCGCTGCTAAAAGGCCCACCTTGGCGTTATGTGGCTTCATCCCAGTTGTTTTAAAACCAATAAAACACAAAACAGCCCTCCAGGCCTCACCCATCACACCTCCTCACCCCCACACAATCCCCATGCTCCATCCATGCCAACTCATGCTAGCCTGCACCCCTCTACCCAGACAAAATGGCCCCTTAAATCCTTCATGCCAACATTTGCCACTCTACCACCCATGCCCCATCATGCCTTCCAAGCCAGCTTTGTGCCAATCCATGCCCATGCATGACTCTCACTCATCCCCATACCCCCTTAACCCTTATTCCTATGCCAACTTAGTGCCAGCTTTGGAGGCAGTGGCAATGGTGGTCACAGTCAGCGCTGCACCGAAGAGGTTCAACATCCAGTGCAGAAAGAGGATGATTGATCTCATCTGTGCCACCAGGGTAAGGCAACCATCTCATCACTCTAAACTCACACATTCACAAGCCCATCACACATTCACTGGCATCTCACCCACTGCCACTCACATCACCACTCACTCTCTCACACACACCCTCACATCTCCATCTGGCCTTATCTCCTCTGGAGACTGCCTCCTCAGCCCTCATCCACTTGAGGCCACTTGCACAGATCAACATGTGCCCCCGCACACACCCTGGGATACCCCCCTTCCCCAGTAAAGCCCTTGCCCTGCAGCCTCTTACTTTGCCTGCGGCCACTTCTCCCTCTTCCCCAAGCAAGCCATAGCCCTGCAGCCATTGAAAAGACACTCCACCCTATGGCTGGTTTGGTAGGTAGAGACCTGCCCGTGAGCCCTGCTAAAAGTGATGTGGTGCTACCTGCGGAGCCTGGCACTGATGACCACAAGTGCTGCCTGAAGCAAGGTAGGTAAACAAACCTCAAAGTCCTGAGTGAAGTGTAGCTCACCAGGTGCACTTTGCTTATGTTCAGCTGTGAAACACGTAGGTATGCCAGGATGATCCAGGATCGGGGGATGATTTTGGTGAGCTGGGTTTATAATGATATGCAGATGTATTACAATGAAGCTCCCGATATGCAGCAGCAGGAAATGTGGTCTACCTTTGACGTGGAGCAGATGATTGCAAACTGGTTTGACGATGTTGTGAAACCAACTTTTGGGCTTCCCGCCATATTGTCCGCTTATGCCCACCATGACGCCCAATGCCAGTGGGCATGTAAAATTCCACCCTATGTATCTAGTACAGACTTCACTGTATTATAAAAAAACACTTTGCTAAAGGTCCATTAAATTCATTTAGTTCCCTTAAATTAGTTAATCCCTTATAAAAACAAACATTTGTATTCATAGCCCCACATCAGAGACAAATAATCTATATTCTAATGAAGAGTCATACGGACTCGAAACAGTAACTGTATTCCCCTCTGCAGATGCTGTCAGATCTGCTTTTTTTCCAGCTATTTTTGTTTTTGTAACAAATAATCTATAACCTCTCTGAGCTATCAATCAAGCTGTGAATTTACAGGCTCCCCACTGTGATAATGATACGTTGTTAAAGCAGTCAAGCAGAACTAATCCTATCATTATAATCCTGAGGTTTATATCAATTAACATCAAATTAAATTACAAACACTTTGTTTTTCAACTGTGGACTGGCTGTTTTTTTTCCAACATGTAAAGGGTAAGGTATTTAAATGACAACTCGATAGTTCTAAAGATCTCATCCAGCTTTTACGCACATTCATGTCTAATTTTATTATCCCAAAGGGATACTGGGCCTCTTTGAATAATTACCTTATCTCTAAATAACTCTGGCAGGTTTTGACCTTCCCCTGAAATGTCTAAAGCCCATGAGCTGTGTTTCAGAAATCTGGGCAACCAAAACTGCTTCTATTTGAAGGCAGCTTCACTTCTGAATGTGCTGCTGCCTCTGTGAACTGTGGATGTGTGAAATACATCCCGCCCCTGTTTTACAACAGCATATCTACCCCTGGCAAAAATGATGGGATGAGTCTTTGATATTCCAGGTTCCAGCACAATTTTGGCTAAGGCGCATAGCCCTTCCAGTTCAGTGAAAATTTGGGCCCATGGTACTTCAATTTCTAAAAATGCTTTCAATGAACTTTCTCGTTGAAGTCTAATCCTGAAATTCAAGATAAAAGCTGCGGATGGATAAGGAATTGCTTACAAGGGAATACTGGATACTTTTAGGCAGAGAAAAGTCAAGGCTTTGGCTGTACTGAGTGGAATACCCCATGCACAAGTGATGAGGCCTGTATTGTTGTTAGTCTGTAAATGTCCTGGGTTCAAAAATTTGCAAATGATTAGAAACTGGCTGGTCAGGTAAGTGCAACAAAATTGCCAGGATGAACAAAGAGGATTAGACAAAATCTGCAAATGGGTGAGTCAGTGTTGAAGTAGATCAGTCAGAGACAACTTAATGGTATAAAGCCTTGAGAGAAAATGGTTGTCAATTGTAGAAACAATTAAAAGTAAAATGAAAAGACTGCAATAGTGTATTCAGCAGTTAACTTCAGTTTCATGCCTGGTCAGAATTTATATTTGGTTTTGCTCAGAAAACTGTCTATTACTCTGCATTAATGAAACAAGAAACTTGCTTTTATATAGTTCCATTCACATCCTCATGAAATCCCAAAGTGCTTTACAACCAATTAAGTGCTTTTGAAGAGCAGTAACAATTATAATGTTATGAAAACATGGTAGCCAATTGGCACATGAAAAGGACCCACAAAATGTAATGAGATAAATAACTAAAGAACTTGTTTTAATAATGTTCTTTGAGCGATAACTGTCATGGAAAGGGATAGTGTCATGTGTTATGTCCCCAGAGAAAGCACATCGGGCCTCAGTTTAACAATTCACCTGAAAGACAGCATCTCCATCAGTGCAGTTCTCCCTCAGTGCAGTATTGAATTATCAGCCTAGATTATACGCTCAAGTCTCTGGAGTGGGCTCAAGTTCACAACCTTCTGACTCAGAGGTGAATGTACTACCACTCAGCCAAGGCTGACACAATTAAATTGTCAATCACAATCAGAGAAGCCATAGAATGGCTAATGTGAAAAACAGAAAGATTTATGGCAGTAAAGGGTTTGCTTCTGAGGTTGGAACTGTTAGGGCACATTAGAAACTGCTTTCTTCTGCCTGAGGCCCAGAATGTAGTTAGCCTCAAAGTGCTTGATTCAGAAAGTGGATGACAAAAATGAGAAAAATGCTATACTCTTCAGCACTGACATCCATCACCTTGATGTGTACAGAAGTCCACTTACATAAAAACATGTGTTTCATCCATCTGCACCAACAGACTATTAAACTGTCATGAAATAATATCAATTTAACACAGGAAGGTGGCCATCTAAGTCTCAAGTTTCTGACATCCCAATGCATTCTACTTATTGACAGGTTAATGCTTCCTAAATGCTAAATAAACAATCATTACAATTTTAATGTACAAATCAATGAGTTCCATTGGCCTTATGCTGAAATTCTACTCCATTCCAATGTATGTTTGTTCACATAGTAGCTAAAATTGTAGAAAAGAAGTGTCATTGACAGCCTTTCAATTTTGTAAATGCAATGAGAGATTTGTGCAAACCAATCCACTTAAGTATAGTTTTCCATAGGGTCATTCATTTTGCAAAATATGTAAATTCCATGTGGAGGATTAAAACGTTTCAAAATTTGCTCATTGCAATGATTCTGGTCACACAGCCTCAACTACCAGAAAATTGCACCATTAGTTAATAACACGACTACTACAGCAACACCATAATTTCCTGGGACTTCAGAAGCAATAGAGATGCTACTTGTGGTTGTTTCACTAATATATTCCTAGCCAACATTTTAAAGGAAACAAGATAATGAAACCTGGAAGTCCTAGTGACAGTCCACTGTTAGGAAAAATCAGGTGGCTTTTGCCTAGGGAAAGAGAGAGTTGAATTTGGAAATTGTTAGGAATAGTTTCATGGTAAATGCAAACAAACTGAAGCATATTACTCAAAATAATTTAGATCCATGAGCTTTGACGAGTCACCAAATTTTGCTTTACACAAATTGGTCCTGAATTTGTTGACAAAATAACTGAGTTTTATGGCACTCTCTGTTATTAATGTGTAAATTTTCATGCAACTTATTGCAAGGACAAGCTGCTGTATGACTTACAAATCTCTACAAGTTAATGGACAATTTGAAATGCTCCACCACTAGCCTCACCAAAGCTGGCAACTCAACCCCAGTGCAATGCCAAGCACCCTCTTTGGTCCAGAAATTCTTCAACCTCATTCTTGTAGTAAACTCAAATGTTATGTTTTTATATTTCCTTTTCTTTGGCTTTCGGTTTCATGAGGTTTTTTTTTCCCTTTCTTAATCCAATCTTTCTTTCCCTCTCTTTATTACTCTTTCTGTAGCTGACTTGACTCTCCTTCTTCATAGCTCCTCTGCTTGTTTCTCAATCTTAATATATCATTGATTAAAGAGATCCACTATCCATCTCACCTTTGCCTGAGGTCCCAGTTACTCTATTATCCTCACCAGACCATTATCAAGTTGCACCTTCAGCAACTTACAGTGCAGAAGGTTTTTAAGATGATGAGTGCAGGCCGAAGTCTGATGGCCTATGCCCGCCCCACCAAGGTCTGGGCCAATGCTTCACACTGTCATTGGCACAGGGAAAAATCTAGTCTGTACCTTGTTCATATCATTTTGCTTAAGAGTGCTGGATGGTACCATTGAATCCCAAAAAATCAAGAAGTGCTTCATTTTCAATGTTGAACCGTTGTTCTGAAATGCAGAAAATAGAATAACATACATAAATGTTTTGAGATAAGTTGCAGTGCATCAGCAAATTGAAGAAGCTCATTATATTACAGATTTCACCAGAGCACAAATAACCTTATTTTTTTTTTTAAAAAGCATGGTTGTTTGGCATTTTATGTTACAATTGTCATATCACTTGTCATAGGGCAAACCCACTCTGCATAGCTTCCCCTCTCATATCTGCCCTATTAGTACAATTGCTTTCTTGACATCCACAATATTGCTTGCCACCCATACCTATTTCTCACCTTCTGCCAAAAATTTGGTCTTTGTCTTCTTCACTTGCAAGCTTGACTTTTTTAATACCCTTTGAACTCATCTTCCTCCCACAAATGTTCACAAGCTTCAACTCATTTGAAATGCTACAGCTCTCATTCTGACTTACATAAGGCATCCAAATCACCACATCCTCTCAAAGTCCACTGGCTCTCTGTGCCTCATCAGGCCAATTTCAAAATTCATGTTTGCAATTCTCTCCATGGCCTTGCCCCATCCTACATGTGATCACCTCCTGCCTTCTGTTTCTGTATGTACCCGCTCTAAGTGTAGACCTTTCCTTACCTTCTTAGGTTCACTAATGGTTGGAACTTATTTAGAGATCCATCTCCTGCTCCCTGGCATTCCTTAGCCAATTCCATTCCCCTTATCACTTCATTCCCTGCTTTCAAAAACGTCCTCTAGGTCTTTGCTTGTTGCTCATTCTATCTTTGTTCATCCTTTCCCACATTTGGGGTGGGAAAGTGGGCAAGCACAAAAACTCCTCGAGTCCTCCTCCAATCTTCTGATCTGTTGTTAAACATCAATGCAACCAATTCCATCGAAATGTCCTAAGGATATAAATATTCATTTAATCACGTGATAAGATCAAAATGTGTGTTGTTTAATTCCCTAAAATCTAGTTTCTCCGACAGCTTCATGTTTTAAAGTTAAGTGAAAACTAATTCAGTTTCCCCTCCTCCTTTATGTCGATTGGAGTCTCTTCCACGGGAGCAGTCAAGTATTTGCACTGAATCTGTAGCCATGGCCAGGATTTTATGGCCCTGCCAAACAGAATGGAGATTTAAGTGGCTCAGCACACCCACCGGCGGGAAGACACGCCACGGCAGGTCCGCAAAATCTTGGCCCATGTTACTGACGTGAAACCCCATGTCGGTTAAAAGTTTCCATTTACAAAATTACCGATGGAGCAGGTGGATTAGTAATTTCAGTTGGATTGTGTGGAGTGCAGTTTGTTCCTTTGGACAGTCCTTGAACAAGTTTATTATCCAAAAGACTTGCAATGGAAATTCTATTATTGAGAAAATACAAATGACTCTAAATTCATTTGTGCACTGCTCTTTTTTATCACTAATATGATTGTTCTCTCAACAGAAATATAGTTGGAGACTGTTTTGGTTATATATGTATGGATCTTAGAAGTCAAAAAACCCTGATGTCAGAATTGCCTTTTGATTTAGTCTAAGCACACAAAGTTAATAGATGTATAGGTCACTTTGCAAAATGCACTAGCTTATAGTGGAGCCACTGCTGCAGTGCAGAACATTGAATTGTGATTGTGTTGCAATCATTAATCCTTCAGTGTGGATGTCATCATGCATAAGCTACATAAAGCTCACTGGTTGTCGAAATCTGTTATGACAGATAGGTCCAAAATGTAATAATATCAAATATCACATAACAAAATGGATGTATAAGATGGAATGCAAGGCTGTAATCTAGGGGTTAGGGGGCTTTTTAATTGGATATAAGAATATGATAGCCTGGATTTGCATTGATAATGACAGCTATGCTATCAGCACTTACTATTATTATAGAGCAAATTGGACGGCAACTTCCAGTTTCTGCAAATGTGCATTAAACACAGAAACCTCAAGTTGCTGTCATAAATAATCTGTTGCTCTGTAGACTGCACTGTAGTAGTCCTTGCTGTTAGACTGGGCAACACAATTTGTGTAAGGTCATGAAGGTGCAGCACTTACACACTGAAAACATTAGGAAATGAGAGGGCTGGCACATTCAGGAGCAGGTGAATTTTTAATAGTATAATTATTACCAGAATGACCTCTCTGGCACTGAAAATTTAATTTTACAAATGTGTAGTCTCATTCCTTCAGAATTTAATTAATATTGGAGATTTAAAAGTCTATATATATTTCACTTCTCTCTCTCTAATCTCTCTTTGTATCCCAATATTTATTTTGCATTCTGTATATGATTTAAATTTAATTTATACTTCATAGTTAATATTACTGGATTAGAGACCTCAAACATTAAGTCTTTCTCTCCACTGACATGTTAAGTATTTCCAGCCTTTTTGTTTTGCTTTCTATTTATTGTCCATTCCCTTCATCGTCTTACAATAAGGAAAACTTTTCTAACATTTCCTCACAACTTACATTCCAGATGTCTGGAATTGTCTTGGTTGCAAACTCCTTGCAAAGATCCAGTGTGCACTGGTGCAGAAGGTGGATTAACTCACTGAATTGCATGGTGGCCTGTACATATGTCTTCATAGTGAGAACAGCTTTCAATTTATTGTTCAAGCCAAACAATACAGTGGTAGTGTCTATTCCATTTGGTGATAATTGACATTAACTGCCCATTGGCAGTTATGTGGATGTGGAGTCCACATATAATAATCAGAGGAAATTAATAGAAGAAAATATTAAAAGCTGCACAAAAGCAGTTCAAGGCAGACTGAAGCAGACAAAGAATCTGAGAACAAATCTGAGAGCATTTACTATACATTTACTGCACTTTCAAAGCAAAACATGCCCATCTTAACAATGAACTGTCACAACATGAAAATATGTTCTAACTTGACATTGTGCTGACTCATCCATAGGAACGGGAGAGGGCTATCATACCAGTACAGGCATAAAGATATTACAAACTTTAAAGCTATATTTTTAAAAGTGGACATCATAAGCTGTTTAAGATGGCTGTAGCAAATCATGTGACTTGGCAGTATGTAGCTCCAGACAGTCCTGAAACTCAAGCAAATAACTGATTAAAATATGGACAATCACAGCCACTTGTGAAATTCACACATCCCTCTGTGAGTCCAGCAACAGAAAGCACCATGGACAAGAGAGATTGAAACTCAGTGGGTGCTAGATGAATATGAAATAGATCTCATTGAACTTGCATTGTATTAAGATGGCTTCTCATCTTCTCATTCCAAAGTCAAAGACTCAGCCTGTGAAACACCACACACAGGATGTTTATCAGTCTAACACACCAACTTATTTGGAAAAGGACTTTGGACTTAAAACAGGTCACATGAGTAAGGCAGCCATGATTGTTAAATGCTTTTAAAATATAACAGCAGAAGCTGTTCTGAAACAGAAACCATCAGAAATACCATCTAAGCCATTGAACCAGCTGCAAGGAAACTGTGCAGCCAAGGTAATATACAGCTATAGCTTGAATGTGTGATAAGGACTCCCGCCCCAACCTGTTTCAACTCAAATTCGCCTGAGAGCCAGCTTCCTGACAATTCAACTACATTAAGCCTCACAGTTTACTGAGAATCCTCTGCTGTTACAAGACCTCCAGTCCAGCTAAAGCATACATTCATCCAATAAATTATAGGTCTGCTACAAAAGACACTGAAATAATTCCAGATTGTAATTGTATTTTTTTCTTCATCTGGGTCTAATCTATGTGCGTGGGTCATAGCGGTGTGAGTTGTCTTGTTTTAAACCTCCAGGACAAGTGTGTGATAATAAATAATATACATTATTTTTAAATTCACAAATGCTTGCTGCCGAAAATTATTTACATTGGGACAAATCGCTCTGAGAGTAAGAAAACACACTAAGCCCACATTAAAGCACTATGATCATGGAGAACAATACTGTCTATGACAAGGACATTCTGCCGTTTAAGCCTATTTCTCATTCATTCAGATCGCAGATTTACTTCAAGTTGTAATTATTTGCATAAAAAGATTTTTTTGAACGTTTTTTATTATGTTGCGGCTAAATGTCCTAATTGATTGTGCTGCCATGTGGAGTTGTTTCAGACCTCTGCTAAAACAGACATGTAATTGGAGTGATCAAGAACAGCTTGGGTTGACTTGCCTACCAATTTCCCTGTCTCTCTCTTTCTGAGGAAACACTTGCAACTTGCTGAGGAAGTAATCTCAGACATGACTTTACCGCCCATGTGTCTATAATCAGCATCCAATCTTCTTTGATACATGTCTTGTTGAAGAAACAACTTGATACCATAACATCAGTGGTATGGAAAAAAAATGGCATGGACTTTAATTGGAATAGGATTGAGTTCAGATTTATAATGCCATATTTTAATGTAAGCTTCAGGAAGAAAAAGAGTTAGTTTTTCAATAGTTATCCAATGACTACTCCACACCACTGTAGATGATCTTTTTCTTCTAGAGTGTGACCTGTTTCTGCAAGTAATGATCTATGCATCTTATCCTCTATGAGTGAGTTCCAATCAGTGTCAAAAGAGACATTATCTTGTAGTCATTACAGTACAGACCATTGAATCATGAAGAAAAATAAACTCTTGGTACAGTGATGCTTTCAAGATTTGGAAGGAGACATTGAGGTGGAAGGTGTAAAACTATTACTAATATCTGAAATTATTGTATGCACTAACTTTAATTATCATTGACAATATGTGCTAAACATTGGAATTAATTTCTAGATGAGGGACCTCCAAATTATGATGTTCATGAGTTGAATTGCTGAGAGCCTTAACAATCATTGACATGAAGCCCGGACAACCGATAGTATTTTTACATTTACCTTCCTCAGTTTGTCCTTTTAGTTATACATGACCCAGGAGGTTACGTTTTCCTCATTGGCTCATAAATTATAAATCAGAGCACAAGAACTGTTGGCATTTGCTTCTTAAGAATACAAATTAGTGGGGACATTAATTTAAACTTTACATGTGGTGCACAAGACTGATACATCACTATACAGCCCAAGAAAACATAAAAGTTTGGATATTCCTATTCCAGATCTATTATAAATTCTTATTGTGCAAACCAGTCGACTTTGTTAAGTGAGATCAATGACAATAAGAGAACAGGCTCATAAGCAAATAAAAGCAACATACTGCAGATGCTGGAAATTGGAAATAAAAAACAAAGTGCTTGAAATTGTCCACAGTTGCTGCCAGACCTGCCAAGAGAGAAACAGGGTTGAGGTCGAATATGAGTATTCTTCAAAAACACTCATAAGCAAAGTTAATCTATTTGAAGTATAGAGCCTTAAAGAAAGTTGGAACCAAGCAAGTTCAGTTGAGGAAACAATTACTTTTGAGTTATAGTTCTTGAGCTCAATCTTTTCAAGTCAAATTCAAATTCCCAATACTTTTCACTGATTTTAGATGCCAACACTTCTAACAAGTTTCTTATCAAGATGTCCCATTATGGCATACTTAAATAAGCCTAGTTAAACATAAAATTTAACAGTCCTGAGCTACAGTGTACACAGTGAAGTGATCTTATTGATACAGGGCATGCTGAGTCAAACTTCAATCATCCTATTATCCATTCTCCAACTCGCTAAATGAAGCAAATTCTTGTTATCTTCCCATTCCCTAGGTGTCCAGACCATTCTCCAATTACATTTCTACAAGGTTAGCAACTAACAAGACCATTTATGGGTGTTTTCAAAGTTCAGTGAATGCAGGTAGAATTGGCCTCTTGAGGATGATGATGAGACAGAGAATTGAATCTTCTGTCTATATTTGTATGCTAATTATTTGTTATTGGAACCAGCATTCTACTTTTTAAAGCTTTTCATATATATTACCTGACAATTTTATCACTGCTGATTTGCATTGATAGCATGATTTATAAAATGAATGCAATTTAACAAGATGCAGGCCAGATAGCATTTTGGTTCAGAGTAGTAGAATTGGTGCGAGCATTTCTGTTGGGCACAGATGGTGGTAAGAGTGTTAATATAGCAAAGCCAGTGATGAGTTGATAAATGTACAGTTTCTGTTCAACCATCTTTTTTCCTTTTGCACATTTTAGCCACAATTGTGGCAACTAGCAGTAGAAGTATACTCATGGATACTCAATCCTCCATCAAGTCACAGGCTTCCATCTTGAACATATCTACAATAAGAATATGAAAGAATATGGGCAGAGTAGGGTTAGGGTTTAGAGCTGTTAGCTCCATGAAGAACTAGGATCAGTAAAGATAGACTGAGCCATTCAAGTGGCTTCCTCCTGTGATGTAAATTGTGTGAAGTTTGCTGGGTTTCTACCATAAGGTTGCTCTGCATGTGCTCAAGATGGCCTAAGAAGCAAAACTCAGCAGCAATTAAATTTTGATTTAACCTTTGGGAGGCCTTCATCATAGACCTCCATTTTTGAGCCTATAAATTTCCACCCATTAATTATAACACCCAGAATATCACTGGCTAGGGATTCCAGAAGGGGGCAACCCTGGCCCATGACAGTGATGCATTTAAGGCCGGTGTTTTTTTCCTGCACTGGGACCTCTTCTGTAAACCCCAGCCAATGGGATTCAGAAACGGCAGGGCATCTCCTTTAATCTCAGTTCTGTGTTTGGACGCTGTTGTAGCGGTGAACACCACCGGGCTGTTTTCCATCTTCAACTCACCACTGTTTTGTACAATGATTTTCTTCTGCTGTTCTCTTTACTGATTTACTGGTAGATGGGAATCAATGATCCATACTGGGCCACAAATGCACTCTTTAAAATGTATTGCCATGCACACTGCCCTCTTCTAATTCTCTGAAGTGATAAGTGGACAATACTATTTACTCTGCAGCCCACTTATTTTAAAATAACTCCTAATCAGCTGCATAAATGTGCAGGACATATTGGTCATTGCACTGTTCTGTAGGAGATCTTTCAAAAATAAGCACTAGAGGGTAATTTCCATTTCCCACACCAGCTGTCCTTGTGCCCTTTGTAACACCTGATTTATACCCAGAGTCAGGAGCAGAATGCAGGCCTGAACATTTGGATCCACTAATTACTGTTCATGAAATTGCCTTGAATTACAACCAGAAAGTGGGAATAAAAAGTATTGTGCCCACCATTGACTGACTACCTTCTGGTCTGCTGCGTTTAACTGCAGAATTCCTGCCAGCATAAAATCTGGCATGCTCTAAATATTGAATCAACAATGGGGATAATATTATGACCCTCACCTACCTCTCAGCTTCCCACAGCAGTCCCCTCCTTCTGCTTAAAAGTTTAATTGCTTTTACCTGAAATCAGCTACTTTTTCACAGTGTGACAAGCAATAGCTTCTGGGTTTTGTAATTCCCTTCCTTACATTAAACAAGACCCCAGACATGTCTTATTGACAGGAAATCTACTGTCATGTAACCATCTCACAGGAAGCAATCAAGATATGAGTGTTGAGAGTCTGTGCCAACAGCTGTGTGCCTCAATTTTGGTGCTGAATTTCTAATTAGAAAGACATGAATGCACCACTAAACTCCAAGTACAAAAGGTATTGCACTGGTGGGACTTTCACCTTTTGATTAAAGAAGATTCACTAAAAAAGTAGCCTCTTTTTTTTCTCATTCTCCCAAATTTGCATTGGATACTAATATCACTGTTTACCTATCTGCACCACACCCCCTCATCCCAGCTTCGAGGGGGAACGGGTATAATATTGATTCGCCAGAATGAAAATAGAACTAAGAGTTAAGGTTGCATAGGCTAAGCTTGTATTCCTTGAGTGTAGAAAATTAAGGGGACATCTAATGGGCTCGTTGAAGATGTGATAAGGAAGTTATGATGAACCTTCATAAAATACATTTTCATCCACAACTGGAGTATTGTGTCCAATTCTGGGAACCATGCTTTTGGAAGGATGAAAAAGACTTGGAGAGGGTGAAGGAAAGATTTACTGGAATGGTTCAAGGAATGAGGAACTTCAGTTTCATGGATAGATTGGAGAAGCTTAATGAAAATCAGGCTCTTCCGGATAAAGTTGCAAATATTAATAAAAACTGAGGATGGTGGAAATGGCAAAAGATGATCTGTCAATTCCAGAGACGGTGGAATGGAAATTCAGGACAAGAGGGGACCTTAACACAATTGTGAGAATGGAGAGAAGGAATAATGGAAGGTTTCCTTTGAAAATTTCTGGTTAAGGGGCTTTTACTGGAAATGGATTAATATGAGAGGAGCTGAGTAAATGAAGAAAGAGACAGAAAGGGTGCTCTAGGAATCAGCAAGAAGCATGGTGTGACAATCCCCCTCCTCTACGCAAAAATAGCATATTCATAAAAAACAGTGAGGGAGGGAGCGGGTAATGTAAAGTTAAAAAGAACTGAGATAACCTATGGATCAGCACTAATGTGGAGAATTATTAAGTGCAGCAGTTTGTCAACAGATCACCCTTACTGTGAAATAAGCATGATTGTACCATGGATTTTAAATGTTGTACTATTATTGTCCCAAATTTGGCATAGAGATTGTCACCACAACTCTGTTCAATAGCCTGATAGACTAATTCTCTATGACACAAGGAGTCTCAACTCTGCATTGTCAGAAAGAGTTACCGCGAGCATTTTCTTAACTGCCTTCCCATGGAGCACGCAACTCTGTTCCGCTTCACTGCAGCTGGAAGAGTCAGTGAATTGCAATTGATCTGTGTGATGAGATTTTTGCCAGGATCATGCACCTACCCCTTGGCTACTCCAGCGAGGACAGGAGGTGCTGTGAATGAAGTGGTCAGAGCATGCTTCCACACCAACCTATTCTTTGAAATCAAAATAAAAAAAAATCCATCTGTTCTATTTAAAAGAAACCCTTTGAATTCTGTAGAATACAGATACCGATCATAAGTCATCGCAACACCTCAGCCAGTTAGAAGAGGTGTTTAGCGATAGGATTATGTTTTTAAAGATAGGAATCTTATTAACAACACCCATTTTAAAAATAATTTAATTATACATAAGGTTTAATTTTGTCTGACTATTCAATATTTAAACAGGGAATGATGAAATGCGGAGTTATGATGTTGAGAGTTAATGAGCCTGACTAGAAGGGAGTTGAATAAACAGTAGAGATACCATTGTAAGTCCAGTGAAATATTGGAAAGCAAAAATTGCCAGCAAGATTTAATAACCCAAAGATTACAGCCTCCAAATTCAAAAATTTTAATTTGCCAATTGCTGATCACTACATAAGCCCCATTACTGTTGTTTTCTTCTTCCTCTACTTTGTTCTTCTCATTTGGGTTTTTATAAATGAAAACCCCTTAGCAAAAGCTTTAAAGTAGATCTTCTATTCTTTGTCCTTCATTCTTCAATCGGCCTTCTCCTCTTTCTCAGAGTAGCGATAGTGACCCTGTTTTCTTTACTATTCATCCACCAGACTTCACATTTAGCAGGCTGTCTTTCTATTAACTCCAACACAATCCCACCACCATGCATATTTCACCCTCTCCTCCCCTATCAACATCCTGAAGGGTCCCTCCTTGATACCCTGGTTCACTCCTCCATCACCTAGCACCGACTCCCCCTCTTCTTGCACCTAGGCAAGCTGTTATGACACAGCAGTTGGCAAAGGCTGTTACTTAAAATCCCAGAGGGAAACTTTAAACAACTGTCATAACCTATATTTTCAATTGGTGTGTTTGAGATGCAGCTCAGAATTCAAGAATAAAACCCACAAGCCCCATGGGTTTTTTATATAAACTAAATTAAACGCTTATTAATTTTACAAAAAATCTAAACACATACACATGTCTACAAATTACTACCATAATAACTTCTAAACAAATCCCCAAATTAAACGCTACCAGGTAATCGTCCCCAAAGCAACAATAACCCATAGGGGAGAATTTTCTTCTTGTTGAGCGGGCTGGCTGGGAACGGGCGTGGGCGGGCACGGAGCTGATTGCCACCCAAAATTGGCTGCGCGGCCACCATTTTAAGTGGGCGGGCCAATTAAGGCCCGCCCAGTGTGACCTGCACTAGAAGCACTCAGCACTACCTGTGCGGACAGGGAGAGGAGGGAGAGTCGGGGCCTGCGCTCTTTTGTGTATGAGAGCGCAGAATTCTCCCTGAGGCATGGACCTGCCCCAGGGAGGTTAATTTAATAATAAAACATGGTAAAAAAGAAAAAATAAAATTACTCAGACATGTCTCTTCATGTGACATTGTCACATGAGCTGGGACATGTTTTTGAATTTTCACAAGACATTTTATTTAATTAATTAACACTTCATGAAACCTCATCCTACCCGTGGATGAGGTTTCATGACAAATGCGAAGCCACCTGGACTCTTCGCTTTCCTGCCAACCTTAAGGTTGGATGGGCAGCCCTGATGATCAGTTTAATTAGTTAATTAATGGCCTTAACAGGCCTTTGACAGTTCGGCTGGTGCACGGCCGCTGAACTGAAGATCGGAATGACACGCGGTGATGTGAGGATGCACGCCCAACCTCACTGCGCGTCATTTCACTCCCCTCCCCCGCATGCTGAACAGATGATTCTGGCCATAGACTTTAACAGACACCAGGCAAAGCATACATTATCTTACAAATTCAAAATGAGGTTCCTTTCAATTTGTTCCTTCACACTGTTGTAAGCCTACAGGCTGAGATCTGACAAGCCTCTGACTTACTCAACAAAACTCTTCTGTGTATTTAAGACCGAGTTAGATAGGTTCTTGATTGGTAAGGGGATCAAAGGTTACGGGGAGAAAGTGGAGAATAGGGTTGAGAAACTTATCAGCCATGATTGAATGGCGGAGCAGACTCGATGGGCCGAATGGCCTTATTTCTGCTCCTATGTCTTATGGTCTTATGTACCTAGCCTTCCCTTTAAATGCACATTCTCATTGTATCATCAGGCCCTTTGAGCTCCACCTCTTTTAACTATAAAATCCCTTTCGTAGTACCAATTTTATTAGTAATATAAACATATTGCTTGGTGCCTCCTAGCTAGGTGCAAGATTTCACCCCCAGTCTTTCAGTGGTTTATTCAAAACATGCAAATATACTCTTTACCTTACTGTTAACATTTCAAAACTGCTATATCAAAGCACCCAGGCTAGCTGGCTTTAATCCAATTAAGCCACTCACAGACATCCACAGACACAGGCCCCACTGCTAGTCCAATTTAAAATAATTTCCAGTAACATTATATACATTAATATCTTCATGACACAAGCTCTGGAGGTAAAACACATGTCCTTTCATACTATTAACCAGGGCCCCAAACACACCTTGTGTAACTTTGGTTTACATGTACTTTCTTCAACCTATACAATGTATTTGCTGCTCACTTGGCAGACTTCTCTACATTTAGAAAGCATTTGCAGATTAGGTGATTGCTTTCCTTTACACCTCCGTCCTGTTCCCAAGTGTGAGCCTGAGGTTGCTGTGTATACCGTTCAATTCTCCAATCTTCCATTGTGACCTTTTTTTCCCTTGGCCTTCCACACGGTTCTGCCGAAGCTCAAGGAATAGTACCTCATCTTTGAACCAGGGACACCACATTAACTTTGGCCTTAACATTGGCACTAACCACTTGAATCTAATTCCAGCACTAATTTCTCTCCGGCAGTAGATGCTTGTAATGTAGATTGGGTGTGCATGTATTTCCAGGGATGGATGAGGGAACTGGTTGATACTTGCAGTGTGCACACCACGACAGAACACTACTGGCGGAACAGTCTGCAGCTTTCGTGTCAACTTTTAAAAAATTCGACGAGACTCCTTGGCCTTTGAAACCTGCTGCCCTATCTGTTTTTCACACTTTCCTTTCCATCTATCCCTTTTTAACTATTCTCACACTCCCTGCATCACGTATATCTTGTTTATACACTTAATTTCTCTCAACACTCCTTTTCTGTCCTGCTGATATCGTGGCTGCTTTTTACTCATCCACCAAAGCACTTCACAATCCTTTTAGTGTGTTTTGTTTTTTTTCTCTTTGCCCCTTCTCTCTTTCCCTTCTGTTCTTCCTTAAATGCTTCTCACCTGTAATATTGCCTAGTCTTGAGAAACAATCTTAAGGTCTAACACTTCGGCTGACACCTATCTTTCCACAGTTACTGTCTGACATGCTGGCTATTTCCACTTTCCTCTGTTTTTGTGTTCTTCCATTCTTCCCACCTGCTGTAGTCCCCCTTACTTACCAGTGGTGTCAGTGTTGAGTAGAGTGTCACTACACAAGTTGCAAAACATTTTTTTTTACTTTTAACCAAACATTTTGCTGTAACAGTAGCAGTGAGGCTATCAGCAATCATTAGTTTAAGTAACTAGGACAGCAATTTCTGGCATCTACACATGTGCAGTTCAAAGCAGAGATCAGGAATTTACTGTCCGAGGTGTCCTGCTCCTCCGGAAGCTTTGCCCTAAGGGTATCACAATGGGAGGCACAGCATTCAAATATGCCAAGCCCTGACGTTGGTGTATTTGCCCATTAGAACACGCAGAAAAAGCTAGGGCTTGTCAATTCAAGTGTAAGCAAATTTCTAATGGACACAAAGGCTGTTTTTTTTTCAGGCTGGGTGCAGAGGCGTCTTTCGATGCATGAATGGCCATGCTTTCATTTATTTTCCTCGCAAATTTGATTTGCCTCTGCATTCCTGACAGTGGTCCATTTTCCTCGGACATTATGTGGGCCAGGAATGCCTAGTGTGCAAAACACAGAGCCACCTCTGCTGAGGTCAGATTCCCCATTTAAAATGGGGGATGAAAATTGGATTTGCCCCCCCGCACACCATTTTTCTCTGGTGGTGCAGGGCTTAGGAAGCCCTTTAAAAACAAACCGGGTTTGACAGTTTGTGAGGGAAATGGAAAACCTGATGAGGGGTTGGAACATTCTGAAAGGTGAGTATAATGTGTTTTCATACCTTCAAATGCCCCTATTAGGTGCCCTATTGTGACGTAGATGTGTTTCTAATGCAGTGATTCAACACAGGGATCTGTCCTTTAAAGGTACGGTGGTTCTACATTGACCACAAGTGTATAAATGTTCGCATGCATTATAGTGCTTTTCAAGTGGAGAAAGTACCATAATGAATCTAAAAAAAAATCTTCTGTTGTCATGTTTTTGTGCTCTGATTTAATTGGACTAGGATATCTGGCTGTTTAAAAAAAACTGCTTCTGAATTAGAAAAAAATGGTCTACATCTGCCCCCCTCCATTAATTGACAGGCACTCTGCTTTGAAATGGAAGTAGGTATCTGTCCTGTCAGTAGAGCTGGAAGCTTTTGTTCTGATAGATGTTCTAATATGAATGCTTGGCTGATTTTCACATAATGTTCAGCTCAGCAGATGCTCTTATTGTTCCAAGAACTACTGAAACTTTTAGGAGCCTATAACAAAAGAATACAGCTTTGATGTGGTTTCTTATTTGTTTACAAACCTAATAGGCACTTAAAGGATTAAACTTTTTCTCTCTTGGGTTTTTTTGGTCAAGTATCAATAATAGAAAGTTTGAATTTGGGGTTTTCAGGGATTGTTAGAGATTAAATATATATCCAATTATCTTAAAATAATTTCCATCACTTATACATGGGCTCCTGACAATTGTACATAGTGCCTGCTGGGTGAGTGGTATGGAAGATACATGGAGGGGGCATAGGAGCAGGGGCTAGATTGGAGGAATGTGAGGGAGCATGGTGGATTTGATGTGCAATGGGGAAATGTGGGCGATGAGGGGTCTTTAAGCAATTTTGCGAGTTGGGATACTCTGTTGGGGAATGAGGCATGCCTTTCAACTGGGCCACACCCAGGACCCACACTCCTCACGCAATCCAATGCGACTTGCAAAATACACCGTGTACCTGACCCGTGTGGAAAAATATGAAAATCCTTTGTGAGTCACACACAGGTCTGATGTGCATTTTGCGAACCGTGCTAGTTGAGCTTTCTGGAGCCCAGGTGAAAATTCGGGCCAAAGTCTCAATTAAGTCCAAAGCTTCTCTGGTGCTGAAAATTTACTTTCTAAGTGTGGAGTCTCATCCCTTCAGATTTTAATTGTTCTTGGGGAAATGTAAAAATAGAAATGTGAACAGTTTTTAATGTTTTATTTTCTTTTATGTCTTTTTTTATCTCACCCTCTCTTAATCCCATCATTCTTTCCATCTCTTTGTGTGGAATCTTGTGCCCTTCCCCCATTGTGAGTTTGTTGGCAGGGCTGTTTAATCGGGCAGGGGGGTGACAGGGGTGCCCCAGTCCACCATTACATCTCCACGCTGATTCAGTCCATGGTGGGAGAGCTTTCCCACCCCACCACCAATTGAGGCAAAACAAAAACAGAATTACCTGGAAAAACTCAGCAGGTCTGGCAGATGGATTTCCAGCATCCGCAGTTTTTCTGTTTTTACCAATTGAGGCACTTAGTTGGGCAATTAATACCCACTTAAGGGTCTAATTTAGCTGCTGCTGGAATTAACCCAGTGGTGTGTTTGCTTGCGGGCTCCTGGAGAGGTGTTTAGGTGTGGGGAATGGGGGTCCCTAGCTCAAAAGCACTAATTGCCTGAGCACACCTCGCAAAATGCACACCTGACCCCAGTGTGACTCACAAAGGATTTTCACCTTTTTGCATAGGGGCCAGGTACATGGTGCATTTTGCCAGTTGCATTGGATTGCATGAGGAGTGTGGGTGCAGAGATGGCCCAGGCAGGACCCAGCATCAATAAAGAGAGGCCCATTGAAAGCCCCAGCTTTTGATACTGACCCCACTTCACCCCTACCCCCACCACACGGCCACCTTTCTGCCTCATTCGCAAGTGCCTGGGTCCTTCCTTAATGCAAGACCTTACACAAGTGCAGTACCTGCAGCAGCCATCACATCCCCAGTAGCGCTACTGTGTACAGAAGATCTACTGGCCTCTGATTGGACCGCAGCGCTTGGCAGACAGGACCTCCACCCCCAGTATCCTTGACACCGGGGGAAGGCATGCCACTAGTTTGTTAAGTGCTTGAGTGGCACAAGATGCGATGAGCCTTTTCAAAAAGAAGCAAAGTGGAGGTCACACCCATTTTGTAGCCAGCAGCTGAGACACCTACTGCCTTCACAAGATGCTTTCCTTTATTTGTCTTTCTCTACATGATTGGACATTGAATTAAATAGTCTAACTTAATCTTCCTGCTTTAGGCTTTAATGTTTCAATAAGGATTCTTTGGTGTAATTGGCTGTGGAGATACCATTGTTTACCCTGCTCACATAAGTCCCAGATTCACTGTGGATGGTTCATATGCTGACAAGGATCTCTAAATACTGCAGGCTGCCACTCAAAAACCTGCATAATGTCTGGGGCAGACTAGTGAATGATGAGTGCTGCATCTTTGCAACTGACAACAAAACCCAGACCAAATTTTTAAAAATTTTTGTTTAAAAATACGCATGTAATCTCGAAAAGAATGAGGAATAACATTTCGCAGAACCATTTCAGATGTTTTCTGTCACACTCTTGTAGGTGTTTTTGACCTTACTTACTTTGAAAGGTTAGATTTGATTATTTTCCAGGACTCCATTCAGTAATTTTTCCTTTATGCCTTTTTTGATGATTCTTCTATACAGTTATGAATATTCTTTTACATTATGCAGTTGTCAGAAAAATAGGATGACTTGCATTTCATGAAGTAATATTAGCCTCAGTAACTATTCAAAGAAAAAACTAGAAATTACTATGATTAAAATCTTCTTCTATTTCATTCTATGTTGTGTTTTATTACTGTTTTAAGAGTGAATGCCAATGACCTTCTCTGGGATCTGGTTTGGAGAAAATATTAGCATGACTATGCAACAGGAATGGGTTGCATGTATGTGAAGTATCAGACTAAGGGTCAAACAAAAATAGAAAGACACTCGAGCAGGTCCATCAACATGTGTCATGAGAACAAATGTAGAATTCACAAAAGAACAATTAAGTTTGAATTCTCCAGCCCAGAGTCCAGTCCATATGTTCCATTAGGTTGTACCAACCACATGACTGTATTAAATTTATGGAAATAAAACTTGTGGTGTTAAGTTTGAAATCAAAGCTTAAAAGGTATGTTTCAGTACACTGCAGAACTTTTCTGTTTTTTTTTACATTCAACTATATCAGCCTTCATTCTCTGCAGAAGGTTTGTCATCCCCAGTTGATGGGTCAACCAGTCTAACAGTAAACTCTTGGTTCCTGAAGGAGAACATCAGCATGAATAAACTGTGTTAAATCAGACACAACCTGAAATAAAATCCATTTTCCATTGCCAAAGAACAAGTTGTCAAGCTTAGTGATTACAGTAATGGTTTCCAACAGCCTAAGCTGATAACCAGTGGAGACTTAGAGTCTCCAATATGCCCCTGAACTGCAATCCTCTTTATCTGTTCAATAATTCTATTAGTTTAAACTACTAGCCTTCTGCCATATTGGGCGCTACTATTACTAGAGGCTGTCAAAGCAATCATTCCGGTTACATTCTAAAGCAGAAAGTTCACGAGTACAAAAGAAATTTAAAGGGATAAAGGCATCTCGATAAATGATTTCCACTCCTCATCCTTGATATGTCCCACATGTGCAGGCTTTATTTAGGACCTGAACCAATTTTCTTAATACATTTTCCATCTCCTTCACTCTTCCTCCTCTTGGCACCCCCAATGCCCCATGTAGCTACTGCGGAATGGCCGGGAAGTATTTTGAATGGCACTTACCACTGTGTTTATGCTCAGCACCAATACCCTGCCTCCTAGTGTTTTGTTGGAATTAGTATCATTCATGTTCTCATTACTCAAAATGTTTCGAAGTAATTTCAATGCAGTGAAGGAACAAAACTCCTTGCAATGTTAGTTGAGATGAAAGGCACTTTAGAAATGTTGTTCTTGGTTTGTTTGAGGAAAGGGGAATCTCATGCAGAATAGCCACTGCCTGAGTCAATGACAGCATTTATTCACAGCCTAATAGGGGACTTTACTTTGTTCAAGTCTCCATGTTGAGTATCGTCAAGCACAGAAGAGCCCTGTAAGGCTATCTGTCAGACTAACAATAAAGCGGAATAACTGGTGCTACTTCTAGGGGTAATTATGTATCTGTTGCAGACTTGCTTATGTCGCTAGGCAAAACTAGCTCTTCAAATGCTTTAAGCTGTCTCAAGCTATGTTTGTTGCAGGGTAATAAATCTACACACAAGCTGTAATCATCCCAGAACTATGTCCTTTTAAAGTCTCTGTTTAATGTTAATGTCTCCATTACAACATTCTGTTTCTATTAAGGGAAATGTACCTCTTTTTAATTCAGTAAGTGCCCAAACATCATTGACAAGGTCATTATCCCTTGTCAGAATGGCTGAATACATATTATCATCACCATATATTGTTCCCTTTGGGTAAGACCGGATAATATTATGAATGTATCAGCATAAAAATTTGAGATTGGGGAATAATTACTGGGTTCAAACTAATCTATACAATTGCTCCCTGTTTTTAGTGCTATTAGGGCTGTTCAGTGAAGGATGGAAAGATGTGTGATACATTAGGAACTAGCTGCTTTAAAATCATCTATATACTATACTAACATCGTTCTCTCATCACCTTTGCAAACAAGAATGCTACTTGCCATATTCCATGTTGCAGATAGTGAATTAAAAATAATGAGAGTGGTATTTTCACTTAGTATTTTGACCATACTTTTGTTCACCCATCTTAAGATCTTCTTTGAATTTTTGTCTGATTACACTCCTATAAAACACCTTGGGACATCTTACTACAGTAAAGGCGCTATACTGAAATTACTCCAAAGCATACAAAAGGTGGTGTTGTCACGTTTGCAGTGCACAACTTTAGGCGGATTAGGAAATGCATTTTGCCCATTTTTCTTTCTGGACACAGGGCAAATGTTTCCAGCTGAGGTAAAATACCTGAACTAGCTATAGAGTGAAGTTCCCCGGATTCTGTTCAACAATGATTCCAACCTTTCAACAGAGTCCACCTTTGCACCAGTGACATTTTCATTTCTGTTTCCCACTCCAGTTATTCTGGCAGCTGCACTGAGTGAGACTGGCAATTTGGTGCCAATTAATGCTGCAGTATTGGTAGGTTGTACTATGGATTTGTGCCTTTGGGGCCTGGGTTCAGACTGCATTCAAGTTCTTGTCACTAAGATTACATTACAGTCAACTGACAAAGAATCGAGTGACTTTTCAGGTGACCATAGTTCCACAGTGATTTTGTTAACTTTGTGTTGAAGTAAAGTCTTCCATTTTTTTTCCCTAAATGGCAAAATGGAAACTTCAAGTAGAAAATTGTTTTAAAGGTTGTTGAGTTGGGGCAAACAACTGCCACTTAAATGGTTTGAATATGAGGGCACATCCTTTATTTTCCTTTGGTACGAATAATTAACCAGCTGATGAAAAAGAAAATGGCATTTCTTGACTGTCAAAGATTTACTATCAATTATTTCAGGAATGATATTCAAATGATTTTGAAAATATTCCATTTTCTTTTGTGCGTGTCCAGCTTACAGGCATTAGTGCATCAGAAACCTATGTCTCAGGAGCTACATGTGGCTCTTTAACATCGCATTTGCAGCTCCCAACCTGGTGGATAACATTAACATGAAATAAGCCTAAAAAATATTAAGGCAAGAAAAGGAAGAGCCATGTTTTTATTGTGGGAATAAGGGGCTAATCCAAGTACCTGAACATATGCTGAAGATATGAATAAAGAATTTTGAAAGAAAGATGCAAAAAAGCCAAACAATATGATAATTCAAAGTTATATAAGAGTTCAGTACATGTATACATTTTGTTATATGTGCAAGTTCTGGAATCTACTAGAGGCAAGTAGCAATTTGCATGTATTTGGTTAAGAAATGTTGAATTTTCACCTTGCAGCTCCTAGTCCTTTATTTTAGGGATTTTTTTTCAAATATTAAAAAAAGTTGCTGATCCCTGAACTAGGAAGCGTCTTGTGACAACCTCATTTGTGCTCAAAACCACAGTAGGTTCAAAGTAAAGTAGATGTTCATCCGATTCACTTCCCGCTGTTTTAATGTCTGTTCCAATTGCAAGCTTCACATGAATAGAGGCTAAGTGGTATAGTTTAAACCTTGGTGCTTGCTCTTACCCAGCCATGGTCAATACAAGTCTGGAGGCAACCATTTGGAGTGAGATAAAAAGGGATTTCAGCTACTAACACGTGAAGCTGTATGAAGATTCTGGAGACATTTTTGGCAGCCGTTTGGGGGTTGTCCACCTAAATGGATTCGAAAGCTTCTGTAGTTGCTGCTGTAGACTCCTGTAGTCCACTGATTTGTTTCTCCTCCCCTTAAACAATAGCTGCAGGTCATTGATAAGAGGCTAAGTCACCTGCTTTTCTGCCTCCAAATTAGTGAGCGGCTTATGGGAGATGCATTTTATGTTGGCTGCTCAACGACCACATGTTAATCATGCAGGACATGGAAAATTGCGCAGGTTCCCTATGGCTTCTCTGACAAATGACATGCTCTGCTATTGATGGCTCATTCACCACATAAACCGTTAATTATTTTTATAATGATCATTAAGATGGTTACAATACTGTTGGTCACAGGCAAAAAAAAATTGAGCAAAATATAAACACTAATTGGAATAACTGTTTTCTGGTAAATGGTTGAAGAAAAAGTGAAAGTTATGTTCGCGACTAACTCAAGTGACAGGAAATCCTTCCAGTCATAAGAACATAAGAAATAGAAACAAGAGTAGACCATTCGGCCCCTTGAGCCTGTTCCGCCATTCAATAAAATCATGGCTAATTCCTGCGTTTTCAACTAACTCTGATAACCTTTGATTCCCTTGCCTAACAAGAATCTATCTACTTTTTCCTTAAAAATATTCAATGACCCTGCCTCCACCACCTTCTGAGGCAGAGTATTCAAAGTCGCACAACGCTCTGAGAGAAAAAATTTCTCCTCACCTCTGTCCTAAAAGGGAAGCCCCTAATTTTACAGCCCCCTAGTTCTGGACTTACACACAAGAGGAAACCTGCTTTCGACATCCACCTTGTCAAGGCCATTCAGGATCTTGTATACTTCAATCAAATCACCCCTCACTCTTCAAAACTCCATTGGAAACAATCCCAGTATGTCCAACCTTTCCTCATAAGACAACCCATTCATTCCAGGTATCAAACTAGTAAACCTGCTTTGAACCGCCTTAAATGCACTTTTACCTTCCTTAAATAAGGAGACGAAAACTGCACACTGTTTTCGAGGTGCAGTTTCGCCAATGCCCTGTATAACTGAAGCATGACATCCTTACTTTTGTGTTCAATCCCTCTCATAATAAAGGATAGTATTCCATTAGCCTTCTTAATTACTTGCTGTACCTGCATACTAGCTTTTTGTGACTCATGTACTAAAACACCTAGATCCCTCTGCACCTCTGAATTATGTAGCCGTGCTCCATTTAAGTCATACTCCAATTTTTGTCCTCCTTGCCAAAGTGAACAGCTTCACATTTTCCCACATTAAACTCCATTTGCCAGATCTTTGCCCACTCACTCAATCTATCTATATCCATCTGCAACCCCCTCATGTCCTCTTCAGAATATACTTTCCTACCTAGCAATGGGATGCTCCTGAAGCCTTGAAACCTTAATTTATACTGGCTTATGATGACTTGGTGGAAGCATTAACAATGTCATTCGACTGCTAATTGTTCCTATTTGTTATTGCTTCAGTCTAAATCTACAATACTCATATTAGTAACATATCAGATGAGAGAAGCTGCAATTCCTTTGAATTATATTTTTGTTAATTCAGTGAGGAAATATCTAACATATCCATAGCATTTCATTTATTTTGTACAAAGAATGGTTCCACCTTGAAGTTGCTGTCAACAAGTTTAAGCAAGAGTTCTTTCAGCTATTAATAGAAATTACATCCTAATGTCTGCTCTTTCTAAAGTTAGATATGTAGGTTGTTCCTCTAATTTTATATTCTTCACAATCAGAGATACTGCACTTGTGGCAACACAGACAAATTATTCTTCATTAATGATGACCTTTTTGCCCATTTGGTTGGCTCATCCCCAATCACATGCAACGCCAGTCATTTTGACAAATAGGCACAAGAAAGACTTAATACCTACATATGGTGCTGCACATAGGGATTCAAGGCCACACACAGTCTTCAGGTCAAGTAGGATTAGAGGACAGAAGGTAATTGGACCAGCATTCACAGATATAATCCAATTCCAGGTGAAAATAAAGCATAAAAATTCTGTCCCTAAATAATAATACTTTGGATTTGATATTTATTTACAGCTAAATAACAGCATTTGGGGCTGTTTGGAAAGCAGCTTGGAATTTCAAACATATCTCTACTGTGCAGTCTGAATAATAAAGAGATGTAAAACAGAGATTATACAGCACCACTACTGTTCGGAAATAAGAGTTTACATAGACATTGAGGCATAGAAATTTATAATAGGAATAATTGACATAAAAATGTGCTGACAGTAAGTGCATACAGAAAATGTATTTTTTAATAAATACATTGACATGATTTGTATTGCTATGTTTCAGTAATTCAAAGCTGTTCTGGAGCTCCTGTGAGCAAGGAAATTAAAACAATCATGATCACTAGAGAAAAAAAGAATGAGGAAAAACTAATGGGACTAAATGCTGACAAATCTCCTGGACCTCATGGCCTGCATCCTAGTGTCTTAAAAGAAGAGACTGCAGAGATTGTAGATGCATTGGTTCTAATCTGCCAAAATTCCCTAGATTTTTGAAAGGTCCCCAGTGGAATGGGAAACTGCAAATGTAACACCACTGTTTGAGGAAGGAAGGAAGCAGAAAGCAGGAAACTATAGGCCAGTTAGTCTAACCTCTGTCATTGGGAAAACACTATAATGCATTATTAAAGTGGTAGTAGCAAGACATTTAAAAAAAATACAATCAGGCAGAGTCAACATGGTTTTGTAAAAGGGAAATTGTGTTTTAAGAACTTGGTAGAGTTTTTTGAGGATGTAACAAGCAGGGTGGACACAGATGAAAAAAGGAAGTATCAAGAAGAATAACTAAAAACTTGGTCAAAAGAGAGAAAGTGGAGTGCAACAGAGGTTTAGGAAAGGAATTCCAGAGTTGAAGGCCAAGACATGGCTGTCAATATTGGGCAAAGCGGATGTGCAAGTGATGAGAGCTGGATGACTGCAGAGTTCTTGGAGGGTTGCAGACCTGGAGGAGGTTATAGAGATGGGGAAGGATGAGACTATGGAGGCAATTTAACATGAGCATGAAATTTTAAAACTGGGGTGTTGATGTATCTGTGCCAAAGTAGTTCAACAAGCAGAGAGATTATAGGTGAGCAGAACTTGGCGTGGATTAGGATGTGAAGAACAGAATTTTTGATAAGTTCAAGTTTGTGGAGGATAGAGGATGGGAGTTTGGCAAGGAGAGCATTCAAATCATTGAATCTGGAAGAGACAAAAACGAGGGGATGAGGCTTTCACAAGCACATGGGCTGACAGAGGCAGAGGCTGACTGTGATTCTGTATAGTGAATTCAAACGCGTGATGGGTCGACTTCATTGTTTTCTGTTGGTGAAAGCTTCATCATGTAATGCCATGTTAACATGTGTGTTCACATAACAAGCACATGCAAATTAAATGATGGAAAAATAGAGTCAACTACCCTCTCAGCCTTTGAACCACTCAATATGTGTATATGCAGTGTCTGCCTTTCTGTTTTCACCACCATTTATTATACATTTTCTTCAACCAACATATAGGTGAAAGGCCATGAACCATCTTTATAATAAGCAAAATAAGCAAAAAATTGTGGATTCTGGAAATCCAAAACAAAAAATAACCTGGAAAATCTCAGCAGATCTGATAGCATCTCTGGAGAGGAAGACAGAATTAACGTTTCGAGTCTGTGTGACTCTTCAACAGAACTAAGAAAAAATAGAAGAGAGGTGAAATATAAGCTGGCTTAAGGGGGGTGGGACAAGTAGAGCTGGATAGAGGTCCAGTGATCGGTGGAGATTGCCAAAAGATGTCATAGACAAAAGGACAAAGAGGTGTGGACAGTGGTGATATGTGCTACTAAGTGACATTAAGGGTAGAAAGCAGGACAAGCAAGGTACAGATAGCCCTAGTAGGGTGGGGTGTAGGGATTGAAGTAGGCTAGAAGGTAGAGATAAAACAATGGATGGAAAGACATTTAAAAATAATGGAAATAGGTGGGAAAAGAAAATTCTATATAAATTATTGGAAAAAAGGGGGATTGGAAAGGGGGTGAGATGGAGGAGAGAGTTCATGATCTAAAATTGTTGAACTCAATATTCAGTCCGGAAGGCTGTAAAGTGCCTAGGCGGAAGATGAGGTGCTGTTCCTCCGGTTTGCGTTGAGCTTCACTGGAACAATGCAGCAAGCCAAGGACGGACATGTGGGCATGAGAGCAGGGTGGAGTGTTGAAATGGCAAGCGACAGGGAGGTCTGGGTCATGCTTGCGGACAGACCGAAGGCGTTCCGCAAAGCGGTCACCCAGTCTGCGTTTGGTCTCTCCAATGTAGAGGAAACCGCATTGGGAGCAGCGAATGCAGTAGACTAAATTGAGGGAGGTGCAAGTGAAATGCTGCTTCACTTGAAAGGAGTGTTTGGGCCCTTGGACGGTGAGGAGAGGGGAAGTAAAGCGGCAGGTGTTGCACCTTCTGCGGTTGCATGGGAAGGTGCGTGGGAGTGGGTTGAGGTATAGGGGGTGATGGAGGAGTGGACCAGGGTGCACCAGAGGGAACGATCCCTGCGGAATGCCGCCGGGGGGTGTGAAGGGAAGATGTGTTTGTTGGTGGCATCATGCTGGAGTTGGCAGAAATGGCAGAGGATGATCCTTTGAATGCGGAGGCTGGAGGGGTGATAAGTGAGGACAAGGGGGACCCTATCATGGTTCTGGGAGGGAGGGGAAGGTGTGAGGGCAGATGCGCGGGAGATGGGCCGGACACGGTTGAGGGTCCTGTCAGCCACCGTGGGTGGAAAACCTTGTTTAAGGAAGAAGGAAGACATGTCAGAGGAACTGTTTTGGAAAGTGGCATCATCAGAACAGATGCGACGGAGGCAAAGGAACTGAGAGAATGGGATGGAGTCCATCTTTATAGTTGTTTTTAGTCCATTCTGGATACTTCAACATGGAGATTCGAAATTTTAAACTGTATTTATTTTCCTAATTCTTTCACAGGATGTTGGCATCACTGGCTAAGCCAAGATTTTTACTGCCCAACCCTAGTTTCGCTTGGAAAGGTGGTGGTGAGCTGCCTTTTGAACCACTGCAGTCCATGTGGTGTAGGTACACTCACCGAGGGTTTTAGGGGGGGTGTTCCAGGATTTTGGCCCATCGACAGTGAAGGAAGGGCAATATAATTCCAAGTCAGGATAGTGTGTGGCTTGAAGGGGAACTTGCAGGTGGTGGTGTTTCCATGTGTCTGCTGCCCTTGTCCTTCGAGATGGTAGTGGTTGCAGGTTTGGAAGGTGCTATCGAAGGAGCCTTGGTGAGTTGCTGCAGTGCAACTTGTAAATTGTACACAGTACTACCACTGTCTGCCTGTGGTTATGAGGAGGCAGGGTGAGGGGGATGGGGTGGGGTGGTGCTGTGAACATTGAAGGTGGTGGATGGGGTGCCAATCAAACACACTGCTTTATCCTGGATGATGTCGAGCTTCTTGAGTGTGGTTGGAGCTGCACTCATCCAGGCAAGGATGACTTGTGTCTTGTAGATGGTGGACAGGCTTTGGGGAGCCAGGAGGTGAGTTACTCACTGCAGGATTCCTAGCCTCTGACCTGGTCTTGTATGCATAGTATTTATAAGGCTAGGCCAGTTCAGTTTCTGGTCAATAGTAACCCCCAAGATGTTGATAGCGGGGCATTCAGCAATGGTAATGCCATTGAATGCCATAGGCTGATGGTTAGATTCTCTCTTGTGTGGCGTGAATGTTACTTGCTACTTATCAGCGCAAGCCCGAATATTGTCCAGGTCTTGCTGCATATGGCACAGAGGACTTCAGTATCTGTGGAGTCACAAATGCTACTGAATATTGTGGAATCATCCGTGAACATCCCCACTTCTGACTTTATGATGAATGAAGGTCATTGCTGAAGCAGCTGAAGATGGTCCCAGGACACCACCCTGAGGAACTCCCCCTGAGATGCCCTGGGACTGAGATGATTGATCTCCAACAATCACAATCATCTTCCTTTGTGCTAGCTATAACTTCAATCAGTGGAGAGTTTTCCCCCAGTTCTGGGGCTCCTTGACATCATACTCAGTCAAATGCTGCCTTGATGTCAAGGGCAGCCACCCTCACCTCACTTCTGGAGTTCAGCTCTTTTGCCCATGCTTGGACTAAGGCAATAATGAGGCCAGAAGCTGAGTAGCCTTGGTGAAACCTGAACTGAGCGTTAATGAGCAGGTTATTACTGAGTAAGTGCTGCTTCATAGCACTGTCAGCGATTCCTTCCATCACTTTTATGGTCGAGTAGATTGATGACTCGGTGGTTTGCTGGGTTGGATTTGTCCTGCTTTTTGTGGACAGGATATACCTGGACAGTTTTCCACATTGCCGGGCAGATGCCAGTGTTGTAGCTGTACTGGCTAAGGGTGCAGCTAATTCTGCAGTCTAAGTCTTCAGTGTCATTGCTGGAACGTTATCAGGGTCCATCGCCTTTGCATTACCAGTGCTATCAGTTGTTTCTTGATATCATGTGGAGTGAATTGAATTGGCTGAAGACTGGTATCTGCGATGCTGGGGGCCTCAGGAAGAGGCCAAGATGGATCATCCAATTGGCACTTCTGGCTGAAGATTGTTGCAAATGCCTTGCCTTTTGCACTGATATGCTGGGTTCACTCATCATAGAGGATGGGGATATTTTTGAGCCTTCTCCTCCAGTTAATTGTTTAATTGTCCATCACCATTTGCGGCTGACTATGGTAAGACTACAGAGCTTAGATCTGTTCCATTGGTTGTGAGATCACTTCACTCTATCGCATACGGCTTTTGCTGTTTGGCATACAAGTAGTCCTGTGCTATTGAACCAGGTTGATCCCCTGGCTTGTTGGTAATGGTAGAATGGAGGATATGCTGGGCCATGAGGTCACAAATTGTTGCTGAATACAACTCTGCTGCCGCTGATGGCCCACCAGTGGTTCATGGTTGCCCTGTCTTGAGTTGCTAGGTCTGTTCGAAATCTATCCCATTTAGCATGGTAGTACTGCCACACAACACAATGGAGGGTATCCTCAATGTGAAGATGGGACTTTGTCTCCATAAAGATTGTGGGGTGGTAATTCCTACTAATACTGTCTTGGACAGATGTACCTGCGGAATGTAGATTTGTGAACTAGGTTTTTCCCTCTTGTTGGTTCCCTCACCACCTGCCGCAGACACAGTCTAGCTGCTATGGCCTTTAGGCCTCAGCCAGCACAGTCAGTAGTGTTGTACAGAGCCATTCTGGGTGATGGACATTGAAATCCCCACCCACAGTACATTCTGTGTCATAGCCACCCGCAGTGCTTTCACCAAGTGGTAAACATGGAGGTGTACTGATTCATCAGCTGCGGGGGGACAGTATGTGGCAATCAGCAAGAGATTTCCTTGCCTGGTGTTTGACTTGATGCTATGAGACTTCATGGGGTCTAGAGTCAATGTTGAGAATGCCTGGGGTAACTCCCTCCTGACTGTATACTGCTGCTACCTCTGTTCTGTTGGTGGGACAGGACACACCTAGGGATGATCATGGCAGTGTCTGGGATATTTTCTGCAATTCATATGATTTACTAACTTAATTCCATTTGGTGATTATCATACGAAGCAGTTTCAAATATTGTACCAGGGTGTAGACAGGAAGGTGACCTATGGAAAACACTCTTAAGAAATGTTCAGCGGACTTCAGTTAGAGAGGTTTGGCCATGGAACACTACAAAAAAAAGTGTTTTTTTCCTTGAAGATATCAAAAAGATTCCCATATGTTTGTTTTATGCAGAGTTATAGAGCTAGATTTCTATATCTGAGGCAGGAACCGGGAGCAGCACTGATGCTGTTGCAAGTGGGATATTCCAGGTGACTTGCCCTTTGGCAGGAGTGGATGCGGGCCAAGTTCAGAGCAAGCAGTTTAAAAGGCACACATCCATTCCCAAAAAGCTTTGGCCCACTGCTTCCAAACTAATCAGTGGCTCGTCTATGTATAGTTGAATCTTCTGATTATTTTAAATCCCCCTCACTTTACCCCATTACATCATCACCCTTGCACAGATGCAACTCGTGCTGCAGCATTTCATGATGAACTATAAAGGAAGCAAAACCATTTCACTTACCTTTTAAATGCTTTCCTTCCTCCAATCCATGGATCACACCTCCATGCAGCTGCAGCTGCCTCCATGAAAATTAAAGGAACTTACCTGGGTGGGCTATCAATGAGCCCACAATGCTGTCACTTGCCTCCTTCATAGGAGTGGAGTGGGGGGGGGGTTCGTTTTCAGGGCCTGCTTCCTCCCCCACCCTTGTGAAAATGGGTCGAAGGTGGGAATGGAGCCGGGACCATCGGCCCACCCCACTCAGCAGCCATTCTTTTCAGTCCTGCCTCTGTTTGGTGCTGACCAAGAGCATGAAAATCCAGCACATGGTCTTGATGGCTGAAATTGTGTATGTCTGGGATTACAATAAAATGGAAGACTTGGTCTTTTGGTGGAATTGGATAAAGTGACTCTTCATAATGTCTGATATGCTGTATTAGACTAATTGTCACAGTTACTGAATGTTGCCATTAGTATTTTTTACCTACTAAATAAGAGAAAATTCATAATGTGATATCTTTGATATATTTCTTTGTTGAACATTATTAATGACTGAGCTAACCATTGCATTTTTTTAATGCAACAGTTGGTGCAGGGATAATGAACAAAAATAAATACAATCCTCATGAAGATGAAGAGTCTTAGCACCCATTCACACTTCCAAATATCTTGAAAAAAAGATGGTTGAGGTAGTATATATCTATGAAATGCATGGTGACACTTTCTCCCTCACTATGTAAAAACAGTGATACCAGGGCACCTTACATGAATAAAGAGGTATTTAATGTTGTTAATTCCAAAGGCAGCTTTTATTTCCTTGATTCTGCTCCCAGGGGCTGCCCAGTATCATTTGATCAATTGACTATAGGGTGCTAAAGTATGATCCCTGAAGTCCAGCTATGATTCCATTCAGAGGTGAAGTTACTCTCCAAGCTTTTGCTGACACTTCTCTTTTCCTTTGCAAGTCAAATGAGCAGTGCAGGGAGCATTATGATTAATGGCATAATAACTGATGGTGTGTAATGCGGGAAGATCAATTAAATTCTTAACCCAGCTGCTTCACTGTGGACGACCCTTCTTCCTTATCTGGCACACACTGAGCAGTGAAGTCGTAGGATACTCCTTAGTCTGTTGAAATTTCTGCAGGTAATCTGTATTCATTAATTTTTCAAGATTGACATTAGTGCAGCTGAAAACATTTTAATTAATGTTTACAAGGCTCTTCATCATGGTTTCTACAGCATTAGATCTTTACAGGCTGACAAAAATTACAGTAGATTATAAATTGCACTTTTCTGATATGAAAGGCTCTTTGAAATCTGTTTACATTTTTTGTAAATCCAGTACTTAAGAAATAAAAAAAAAACTGAATAAATTTTGTTTTCAAAAACTGAAGTCTAAGCACTTACTTTTCATAAATCTCTTCCATATAGCAAGAATCTGGCGTATAGCAATTTTTGCACAGTGTCATATGTGCTTCTTTTCATATTTTAGTCATTACCCTTTAACGTATCTGACTCATCATGAACGGTACCACATGAGATCTGTCTGGGTTTCTTTCAATGATAAATTCAGGTCCTCAGTATCATGGGCCCTATCTTCTTGTACTGCTATGTAAGAAGCTAGACTTAGTACTTGGTTGGCTTTTAATGCATTTATCTGCCTGCTGCTGCCAATGATTAATGGAAATGTTGGTGTCACTGGACTCTAAACAAAAGGGAAGCTGAGTTCAGGAATCATATTTTGTCATATTAAAGCCTTGATATTGTAAGAGCACTGGGTTTCAGTATCCTGGTAAATATGCATCGAGGAAGCAGATGAACCCTAAATCAACGTCACCTTAAATCCTTAGTAAGGAAGTGTCTAGGGTTAAAAACAAAAAAACTGCGGATGCTGGAAATCCAAAACAAAAACAGAATTACCTGGAAAAACTCAGCAGGTCTGGCAGCATCAGCGGAGAAGAAAAGAGTTGACGTTTCGAGTCCTCATGACTCTTCGACCGAACTGAGTGAATCCAAGAAAGGGGTGAAATATAAGTTGGTTCAAGGTGTGTTTGGGGGGGGGGGGCGTGGTTTGGGTGGGGGGAGAGAAGTGGAGGGGGTTGGTGTGGTTGTAGGGACAAACAAGCAGTGATAGAAGCAGATCATCAAAAGATGTCACAGACAACAGAACAAAAGAACACATAGGTGTTAAAGTTGGTGATATTATCTAAACGAATGTGCTAATTGAGAATGGATGGTAGGGCACTCAAGGTATAGCTCTAGTGGGGGTGGGGGGAGCATAAAAGATTTAAAAATATTTAAAAATAATGGAAATAGGTGGGAAAAGAAAAATCTATATAATTTATTCAAAAAAAACAAAAGGAAGGGGGAAACAGAAAGGGGGTGGAGATGGAGGCGGGAGCTCAAGACCTAAAGTTGTTGAATTCAATATTCAGTCCGGAAGGCTGTAAAGTGCCTAGTCAGAAGATGAGGTGTTGTTCCTCCAGTTTGCGTTGGGCTTCACTGGAACAATGCAGCAAGCCAAGGACAGACATGTGGGCAAGAGAGCAGGGTGGAGTGTTAAAATGGCAAGCGACAGGGAGGTTTGGGTCATTCTTGCGGACAGACCGCAGGTGTTCTGCAAAGTGGTCACCCAGTTTACGTTTGGTCTCTCCAATGTAGAGGAGACCACATTGGGAGCAACGAGTGCAGTAGACTAATTTGGGGGAAATGCAAGTGAAATGCTGCTTCACTTGAAAGGGGTGTTTGGGCCCTTGGAAGGTGAGGAGAGAGGGAGTGAAGGGGCAGGTGTTACATCTTTTGCGTGGGCATGGGGTGGTGCCATAGGAGGGGGTTGAGGAGTAGGGGGTGATGGAGGAGTGGACCAGGGTGTCCTGGAGGGAATGATCCTTACGGAATGCCGATGGGGGGGGGGGGGTGAAGGGAAGATGTGTTTGGTGGTGGCATCATGCTGGAGTTGGCGGAAATGGCGGAGGATGATCCTTTGAATGTGGAGGCTGATGGGGTGATAAGTGAGGACAAGGGGGACCCTATCATGTTTCTGGGAGGGAGGAGAAGGCGTGAGGGCGGATGTGCGGGAGATGGGCCAGACACGGTTGAGGGCCCTGTCAACGACCGTGGGTGGAAAACCTCAGTTAAGAAAGAAGGAGGACATGTCAGAGGAACTGTTTTTGACGGTAGCATCATCGGAACAGATGCGACCGAGGTGAAGGAACTGAGAGAATGGGATGGAGTCCTTACAGGAAGCGGGGTGTGAGGAGCTGTAGTCGAGATAGCTGTGGGAGTCGGTGGGTTTGTAATGGATATTGGTGGACAGTCTATCACCAGAGATTGAAACAGAGAGGTCAAGGAAGGGAAGGGAAGTGTCAGAGATGGACCACGTGAAAATGATGGAGGGGTGGAGATTGGAAGCAAAATTAATAAATTTTTCCAAGTCCCGAGGAGAGCATGAAGCAGCACCGAAGTAATCATTGATGTACCGGAGAAAGAGTTGTGGAAGGGGGCCGGAGTAGGACTGGAACAAGGAATGTTCCACATACCCCATAAAGAGACAGGCATAGCTGGGGCCCATGCAGGTACCCATAGCCACACCTTTTATTTGGAGGAAGTGAGTGGAGTTGAAGGAGAAATTGTTCAGTGTGAGAACAAGTTCAGCCAGATGGAGGAGAGTAGTGGTGGATGGGGATTGTTCGGGCCTCTGTTCGAGGAAGAAGCTAAGGGCCCTCAGACCATCCTGGTGGGGGATGGAGGTGTAGAGGCATTGGACGTCCATGGTGAAGAGAAAGCGGTTGGCGCCAGGGAACTGGAAATTGTTGATGTGATATAAGGTATCAGAGGAATCACGGATGTAGGTGGGAAGGGACTGGACAAGGGGAGAGAGAAGGGAGTCAAGATATTGAGAAATGACTTCTGTGGGGCAGGAGCAATCTGAGACGATCGGTCTACCAGGACAGTTCTGTTTGTGGATTTTGGGTAGGAGGTAGAAGCGGGCCGTCCGAGGTTGGGCGACTATCAGGTTGGAAGCTGTGGGAGGAAGATCCCCAGAGGAGATGAGGTCAGTGACAGTCCTGGAAACAATGGCTTGATGTTCAGTGGTGGGGTCATGGTCCAGGGAGAGGTAGGAGGAAGTGTCTGCGAGTTGACGCCCAGCTTCCGCGAGGTAGATGTCAGTGTGCCAGACAACAACAGCACCACCTTTGTCAGCGGGTTTGATGACAATGTCAGGGTTGGACCTGAGAGAATGGAGTGCAGTAACTTCAGAGAGAGAGAGATTAGAATGGGTGAGAGGAGCAGAGAAATTGAGATGACTAATGTTGCGCCGACAGTTCTCAATGAAAAGATCAAGAGAAGGTAAGAATCCAGAGGGAGGGGTCCAGGTGGAGGGAGAATATTGGAGGTGGGTGAAAGGATCCGTTGAACGGGGAGAGGACTCCTGCCCAAAGAAGTGAGCCTGGAGACGAAGACGGCAGAAGAAGAGTTCAGCATCATGCCGAGCCCGAAATTCATTGAGGTTAGGGCTTAAGGGTATGAAACTAAGTCCTTTGCTGAGCACTGAACGTTCAGCATCGGAGAGGGGAAGGTCAGGGGTATAGTGAATACACGGCTGGGGCTGGGATTGGAAGATGGGGTGGGGACGGAGGGACAGGCAGGGGTGGAGGGTCCTAGATGGGTGTTGGTGTCGATGAGTTGTTGGAGCTTGTGTTCCTTAGCACTTGAGAGAAAGAGAAAAAGTTTCTTGTTGAGGCGTCGGATGAGACGAAGAATAAAATGAAACTGGGGACACACGCAGCTGGGTTTCCAGCCTAGTTTAGTTCTCGGAGTGAGTGATAGCTAAATTAGATTCTCCAAACCCCTATTAATTACCCATTTGGATTGAATGTGAATTTACCTCTTCAATGCTTAATTAGGAAACCCTCAAACCATTGTATGAATGAATTAACCCTTTCTTGTCAAATTATCAAAGAAGTCAAACAGCATGTCATGCATTAACAACAATTGACTGTAACCCACAATTATCGCTACTTAAATTTAAACATTGAGTATATACACAAATAACATATCTAAATAGTTTTAGATAGGGTTACCTGGCAATTAACTGAAATGAACAATAGAAGTTGTAATTCAGATTTACTGGATGTCTGATATTCAAAATATATTTGAAATCAGTATCTAACACTGATGTAAATTGGTGAGATTGATCTGGGACTAAATTCCTTGGATTGATGACAAGTTAAGGGTATTAGATAGTCAGTTTATCGAGTAGACTACGGTCTAAGTACAGGTGGTTAACAATTAGCCCAGCTCTTCCGGTCAGTATCGGAATGTGTGGACATGTTCTGACCGATTTAAGCCGTCCGCTTATCTTTTTATGCTGGAGCATTTGCACCTTCCAGTCCCAGCTCCAGTTTGAATGCAGCGACAAACAGACTCGGGAGGCCGAGTGACAAAGTGTAACAACAGGGGAGCCTTGTCCCCCTTTCCCATCATGAACTGAAGGCATGGCCCTTAAGGTGCCACTTGAGTTCATTGACTTGCAGAGTTTTTAAATGTCCCTGTCAGCCTCAACACGGACAGCATACCTCCTCCCCCAACAATTCTTATCCGTCCCTCCACCCCACCCTCTGCAGAAATACTCACCCCCTCCTCCACCCCACCTCCTCTTAAATGCTCAACCCCCTCCTCACTCCCACCCCATCTCACCCCTCCCACCCCACCTCACCCTCTCCAGAACCTCCAGCCCTGCACCCCTTACCTGTCCTCACACCATCCTCACCACCCCATCATCCCCACACCCCTTCTCACCCCAGCCCTCCATCCTCGCCCTCCAAACCCATTCTCACCCACAAACCCCAACCCCCTCTTCACCTCTCCCACCCTCCAATCCCCCTTCTCGCCCCCAACCCTCCCACCCTGAAACCCCTCTTCTCACCCCCAACCCTCCCACTCTCTCTTCACTCCGCCCACCCCTGACCCACTTCTCACCCCCTCACCCTCTTCAACCACCTCAACCCCAATCCCCCTCATCACCCAACCACCACCTCACCACCCACCACCCTCCCCCTCACCTTACACTTCCCCCCCCTCCACAATCCCACACCTACTCCTCAACCCCTACCCCCCAATAGTATAGGTTAGAGGCTCAATCCTGTGTTAGCTGGGATAGCGATAGAGATGAAAAGATCCATCCCAGGATACCAAGGCTAAGGAATAGAAAGAATTAGTTGGGGCTTTTGCTCCTGATTGCATGTTCGGTAAACAGAGGATTGCACTCTTTGGTAATTCTGTCTGATGGTTGAGCACTCCACTGCAACATCTGCACTCACGTGAAAAATGACACTGGGATGCAACACCAGAGACTAGCTGAAAGCTGTGGAACTGTGCTCAAGCATGAGGTAGTACCTTCACAAGAGGAGTGCACAAAATAGAGTAAAAATATGTAATAATGAAAAATGGGAGAAAAATGTAATGACCATTCTAACAATAAAGTTGCCTTAAGAGCAAATGTACCTACTTGACCGATTCTTTCCATCCCCAATCTTGCCAAAGGTAATGAATTTATGGATGGGATTCATTAAAGTTTGTATACTCACATAATCTAAATTGGATTATTTCTCTATTTAGGAGAGGAATGCTTATGTCAAAGGCTAGAGATCTGAAGAGATAAAATGATCTGTGTTGTGGACCTGGACCATTCCTTATCTAACAGTGGCAAGCACTGTCACGCAATGAGTAAAAATAATGTTTTGCAACACCAGCAGCATTATCATCGTTCACGTTCCCGCATGCTACAAGGCACACACAAATAATTGATTATTTTATTACTTGAAAGAACCATTAAAATTCTTCCCACCCTTTCCCCACACCAGCCCTTTCAATGGCCTTTTTATCTGAGCATGACTAAAACCTTTCAACTCTATAATGTGCCTCAAAAGTGCTTGGTTAATGAAGGAAGGTTATCATGTGACACAAGCCTGGTAATTTTCTTTTCTTTTTGGAGTGAAGTAAGTCAAAACATCTTTTCAGGGATGTCAGAAATGCAGCACGTGAATCCGTTGAGCCATGCTTCTTAACGATGCTAATAAAATCCTTTATAGAAATAGTGCTGCAGAATTTGTTGTGACTAATATGGTAATTATCAAATGTTGGCTGCGATTGGAATTCCAAAAAGCCAAAACCTCTGAACTCTGTGTTTGTGGTGATATTAAGCCAAACATAAAACAACCCTACCTGTCAAAATGGTATGCTTCTTATCAATAAATTCAGTGTTCTATGGAAACTTCTTTAAAAAAAATGGTACATCCAGCCTTTAGAAAGGATTTGTGCTTAAAGAGGTCTAGGTTAAGATAATGTAAGGACTGTAAAGTAATGAATACCTGGTTAAATGTAAAGTCTGAAAATGCATTGAGTAGTGTCTTTGCACGTACAAGAGGTGCAAATGCAGAAATATGATGGAGATCTTCATAGAGCCTGAACTCCCAGGAGCCCTTAATCCGTGTATTCATTTTTACATGATGTATTTAAGAATGGGTCTTCAGGTCAATCTTGAGGATAAACCTTGTGTAGAATCTTATCCTTCCTTAAGGAATCCATTTTCTATTCCTTTGTATGTCACTGGCCTGACCTAACTCTTGGTGGTTCCAAACTGATTCTCCACAATTGAACAACTTGCTTTACTCAAATACCCTTCAAACAGTTGAACAATTCAACATACTTAAATATCTTACAATAGCTGTTGCGATCGCTTGGATTTAAATGACAGTCAAACAGTTCAAAGAACAACAGCCAATCCTGTTTATTACTGAACCAATCAGACAACACTGTTTGTATTTAAATTATGCCTATTGGCTCTTCTCTTGAGCCTTTAACTTTACAAACAGCTAACAAAAGCAACAATTATACAGCAAGATAGGCTGAATAGAGATTTTGATTGTAGCACAAACTCTGTTGTTATTAGAATGAAAAGCTGGCTGACCAAAATTAATCTTAGATAGTTAACGATTGTTGAAATATTCCTGGAAAAAAATATTTTTTTCCCTGATTTTCTTCTTGCAAAAGTAACAATTAACATACTATCTTTCGGTGGTGTACCGAACAGATGGTAAAATCCCATGGACATGCAGAGCCAGGTTTCGGCTGAGGCGGCAGGACTTGGGCGGTGGGTTTGTTTCTGGGTTGTGAGCCCCGCCCCCGATGGGAAGCAGACGAAGCTTCCAGTTTTGGTGGAGACGAAGGTTAATTGTTGAGGAGTCAGCCAATCTGCAGTTTGGGGTACCCTTTAACTCTCTAATTTTAGGAGGCATTTTCGAGGTTGAGGTCAAAGAAGAGACGTAAATATAGGTATAACTGAGTCCTTGGGCAGGATTTTCCCTCCGAGCTTCTGAACCTATCAGGTTGAATGGTGGGCCAGACACTTGTTGTGATTTTCCCCTGGGCAGCCAATTAATGGTGAGTGGGCGGGCTTGCCACTCAATTAAGAATGGTGGGTTGGCACGCAAAGCTTGAGGGGCAATCAGACACCTGCCCAGCTTGAAAGGAGCAGCAGGCTGCAATGGAGGGTAAGTAAGAGAAAGGGTACTTCAAAATAGAGGTGTCCTCTCCTACAACTTTAAAAAATGTAATAAATGACTTTTGCAACTAGGCCATCACTGTGACGGATGGAAATGGCTGGGTGTTTTCGTAAATTACTCTTGGATTTATATTTAAATTTGAAATAACTGTAAAAAGAACTAAAGGGAGAGGAAATGTCGTAACTAAAGGGACAGCCTCTCCTGCTGGCTATCAGTGGGTCACATGATCTTGGAGGCTCCGACCAATGAGTCCTAAGCACGGGTAATGTTGGGGGTGGGACTTCCTGGCAAGAGTCCTGACTGAGCATGTGGCACCTGAAAAGCTATATAATAATGGAATCTTAAAATATTTTGCAATATTTGGCACCTGCCCTGGTCCAACCCCATCCCAACAAAACCTAAAAATGACATCCCTAATATCTAGCTAAAAAGGTAGAAAGTGATTTTTTTTTTTATACAGAAGACTTTTAATTAAATTAAAAGCTTCATGAATCTGGAGCTGAACAAAAAGTTAGTTTAGACAAAATTAGAAACAAGTACTCAAATGAGAAAGGTCAGACTGGAGGAAGAGGATTTGAATGGATTCCTGTAATTTCTAATTTACATCAATGATCTGGATATCAAAAACAATTAGTAACTTGTCAAGTATGTTGGTGCATTAATATAAGACGAATAGCAGAGAGAAGAGACAGAAAAAGAACTGCAGAAGGATTAAGAATTTTTAACGCATTGAACAGAAGTAGGCAATAAATGGAATTGAATTATTTCGACAGAATTGGAGACTTAGAACTCCAAGTTTTAAATATTTCAGTGTCTAAATATTGCAAAAAAGCAATTAGAACAAAAATAATTTAATTGAGTGTTTTAAAAAATGTCCAGGATCATAGAAACAGAAGACTTGCATTTATATAGTGCCTTTCACAACCACAGGATGTCCCAAAGTTCTTTAAAGCTAATGAAGTGTAGTTACTGTTGCAATGTCGGAAAGATTTGTTGGTCTTCCGATATGCAGAATTTATTTCATGGCTGTATTATGTACTCTTCGCACCACATTTGATATATTACTTGTTCAGCTCTGTTCTTGGTTACCACAAAAACACACACAAATTCATTAGACTAAGTACAGAATGAAGCAGCTGAAGTGACCCCAACTTAAAAGCAATGAGGAAAGATGAGACGAGCTCAAGCTTTGTAAATTAGAAAGAAAATAGTTCTCATCAGGGTTTCATAAATATTAAATGGTATAGATATGGGAAAACAAGAATATTACTTCAGAACTCCAGGACAATGGCTATACATTTAAATTAGTGAAAAATAAATAATTTAAAGTGATTTTAGGCGGAGTTTTGTCACTAAGAGTGATGAATATTTAAAGTAATCAGCCAGGCTGAATAGCAGAGATATAGACATGGACATCATTAAAATGCAGCTGGATGTAATAATAAGAGAGCTGGGATGCTGGTGGAAGGGACAGAATTGCTTTTTTCTGACATTGCCCTTTCTTATGGTTGAAATAAGTAGTGGAATTAGCTTTATTCAGCCTTGTGTTTTCATCAAACTGGCAACTGTTCAGAGCAAAAACACAGACCTGACTTTTACATTTCCATGCTGGCGGGTTTGTAAGCAGGGGGTGAGCATAAAATTCCTCAGATGGGCTTCCCGCTGGATTCACTCCACCCCGCCCAACCTCACTGCAATTTTACGCTGAGGTGGGACAGGCCTCGGACTGGCTGTCCACCCTTGCCCCAATTGAGACCCTTAATCTGCCAATTATTGACCACTTAAGGGCCATTTCCCACCCAGCCTCAATTTTTAGGCTGGCGGGAGGAGTTCCCAGGAATGGAGGAAGCCTGGAAATAATCAGCTTTTGGCCTCGAGCAGGAAGGGGGTTTTGCCTCCGTCAGAAGCCCCCTTTTAATTTTGGGTGCCTTCCCAGTAAAGTCCGATATAATGACTTAATGGAGCGGACAGGTTTCAATGAGAAACAGAAAAACTTTTACAGAGCTTTTCAGGTGCTACATGCTCGATCAGGAATCTCATTAGGAAGCCCCACCCCCAAGATTACCCGCGCCTCCAAGAACATCACAACCCTTATAGACAGCAGGAGAGGTTATACCTTCAGTTACTATATTCGACAACTTCTGTACCTCCCTCCGACCCCCACCACCCCAGCCTCTACCCTGACACCCCATTCATCCATTGTCCACTCCCACTAAGTCCCTCCTACCCTCTACACCCTGAGCACCCTCCCCCCCCAAAAAAAAACCTACCTCCTCCTGGAATCCTGGGACTTGGGTTCTGGGGACTGTCTGCAGTCTCTGTCCTGTTCACTGCAGTTTCTGGCACTGCGTGGACTAGAGAACTGCCAACCAATCAGATTGGCTGGCAGCTCTCTAAGGTGGGACGTCCTCCTGAGTGAGAGGCAGAAGTCCTACCTGAAGCCAATTAATGCTCGTTGGAACATGAAATCACTGTGGGGCTGGCAGTGTTGGGATGTTTTCCCCACCAACTCTTCGGATGGTGAGACTGGAAATCCCACTGTCCTAAAAATCCTGGCCACAGTGCAGAAGAGAAAGGAGATGGGCTGAGAACTGGGGAAGATGGTTTGGAGCATGGTTCTTCCACAGTTATGAGTGGTATTTTACAGGACTGTACAGTCACTGTGTTTGATTTGCAGAAATGGCCTAAATCAAAATATATAACTAAATGACAAGCAACTGAAGGCATTTTGTTTAAATCACTTCACTTTGAGTGATGGTGTAGAGCTTTTTGTTTTTGCTTTCAACATATTTTCCATAATCCAAGAGATCGCAGTATGCAGCCCAACAAGACAGAAAACAAGAGCCTTTGTTTTTTGACAAACCTTCATCAAAGTTACCTGAAGGCCAATTGCAGATTAGGAGTGGGTATGATTTAATTGCTGCGTGCATAAAAATCATCAAATTTGCCGCCGATATCGGGGTTTGAAGAGGTTCCAAAAAGAATATTATTAGTCAGATGTCAGCTTTTGCAAGAAGGAAGAAGTGTTTGTTTCCTTTGCTTGCTGTGTTTCTGTTTCATTTCTACCCTTGCCCCACCCGATCCCCCGATTAGACCTAAATTCAATCTACTGCTAATGAAAAGGATTTCACATAACTTTAGCTGCATTCAGTCCAGCACTCAGCAGTCTTTCAAAGGTCCTATTGCAAGTTGCTAAAAATAAAAGGAACGCAGTATGCATTCAAAGCATGCATAAAAATATTTTAGTGGCATTTATGGAGTAATGCTTCCTCATTATCTCACCTTTTGTGGACCAATATCTATTGAATCATGCTATACAGAAGGAAGGCCACTCAGACCAATTTATGTCTGTGCAGCTCTATGATACAGGCATTCAAAATGAATCCCACAGTGATAATGAAATACTTAGCATGTAGAATGCATTGTACATTGCAACAGAAGATACATTTGATATGAATGAGTGTTTAGTCGTGGGGGTATGGAAGTTCCACACCTCTGTGGAGCTTTGCAGTAAGAGCATTGGTTTTCCAAGCTGGAAGTGAGCTTGCCTGTGGCTATTTGATGCAGGCAAATGTTCAGACCCGAAGTTGGATGCATATCGTATTTATCCATTCAAGCTTTTATTCAACAAAGTGAATGATTGACCCAAGTAGCATTTTCAGAGGATGAAGGAACTGGAAAGACCTGGCTGAGGATATCAATTCACTGAGTGATAGGCGCAATATATATATAAAATATCTTCAATTAGATATTCACTCTGCCTCCTTTGTTAAGTGCAGGACTTCAGTTGAAATTAGCTGAAGCGGGGTAACATTTGTGTTTGTGGCTTTTGAAGATATGTTTGCCATTGACCTGAGACAAAACTGAAGTGGTTTGGAATTCAGATCAATTTGCTCGGTCCTGGAAAATTCAGTACCATCATCAGTATTAATATACAATGTGGTTTTATTAGGAAATTAATATGTTCCTGATCAAGGCTTCATTGACAGGATGCAAGTTTGTTCAAAACACAATTCTAGATGCAAAATGGTCCAAGTGGACTCATTTTGTTCTACTCTTGCTGCAGTTTTAAACAGCAAAGACCTATATACCAATAGGGTATACCTAGTTTATACACCTCCTGCAGTGCCAGATCTCTGCAGGGGCATACCGATTACCATTCTGCAATGTGTGGACATCCCAATAGGGTGACATTACTCCAGCAATAAGGCTAACAAGAGGAAATTCCACACTTTATTAGATCATGTTGTGTCTGAATTAATTGAATGAAACCTGGCCCTCAACTGGTGGCCTTTCAATTGCAGCAGCGCACAGTTTATTCAGTTAGCACTGTGGAAAGAAGTAAGTTTCAGCAGACTACCACAAGTTTTGGTGTCAAATCACAGGGTAAGCAGGGGAGAACTGAAACTCAGTGAAGTGATTCTCTGAGGAGCTCCTGACTGTATCACTGTTCGGTGTTTCCTGTGTACCTGCAGTGAACAATTGAACTTTTCAGATCAGCAATGGCCATATCTACTTCTTGTATCATGTACATTTAGGCACATATAGGAATTAAAACAATACTGATTTGGAACAAAAAGATTTTATTTTATATTGAAGTAACTTATTTCGTTTGAGAGTGTTGAAATTTGATGCAGTATTTCAAGGTGACTGAGTATTTCTTGTTATGTTTTAATGTGCTGTGCTTTTTTTTCGCTATAACTTCTCTGGCCAGATATTGTCAGTTCCAGAGCTATCCACTTTCTATAAGAGACATGCCAAAAACCACCTGGGCCATTCTGACTGAAATAATGAAATTCCTGAAAGTCTGACAAGTGTATTAATCAAACTACAAAATCTGATATAGAAGCCTGTTCACTTTCAGATTTCACTTTTTCTCCCCAACTGTGACTTATTTATAATTATGGTTTTTTTTTGGAAAAAAAATCCAATCAACGTTGACTGCATTTCCTTTGAGTATTGTTACATCATTGATGCTGCTGAACTTTGATTGAAATTCAAGATGATACATTCTTGTTGTTGTGTTGTGTTAATATTTATATCACCTGAAAAATTGTTTCATTATCTGTAATCTTGTTCTGATCCAGATCAGCTGCTGATCGCATGTTTTCATTGTTGTGCTTTATCAGAGTGGTGGCATAAATCCCTCCGGAAACTAAGTTCCTAAGGAAAACATTTCACTTCTGCATCATTAGAATGTGCATAAATTATAAACCCTGAAGGTTACAAGTAATAATTTGGAAGACCGAAATTAGAGTTCCCAATGTTTTCTGAATGCACATTTGTGACCTTGCGACTGATTTTGGTCAAGCTGATCAAATAATTCTGATGGGTGATTTGTGGATGAATTTGCAAGTAAGACGTAAGTTGTCCCAGAACTGACCTAGTCACATTGGAGAATTGACTTTGGGTGGAATTTTACTGCCCTGTCGGTCTGGGGCGGGGCCATAAAATACAGCGATCCATTCAAATGTCCATTGACTTAGATGGGACTGGAAAAATCTCACCAGTTTGAGGGGCTGTAAATTCCTGCCCATTTTATTGTGTCTTCACAAAGCAATGGCAGTGAGATGTTAGCATTCATAAGAACATAAGAAATAGGAACAGGAGTAGATTATTCGGCCATCAAGCCTGCTCCACTATTCAATAAGATCATAGCTGACCTTTTTGTGTTTCGATTCCCACATTCCAATCTACCCACAATAACCTTTGATTCCCTTGCCTAACAAGTATCTATCTACTTCTGCCTTAAAAATATTCAATGGCCCTGCGTCCACCACCTTCTGAGGCATAGAGTTCCAAAGTCGCACAACTCTCTGAGAGAAAAAATGTCTCCTCATCTCTGTACTAAAAGAGCGACCTCTAATTTTAAAACAGTGCCCCCTAGTTCTGGACTCACCCACAAGAGGAAACATCTTTTCGATGTCCACCTTGTCAAGGTCGTTCAGGATCTTGTATAGTTCAATCAAATCATCTCTCACTCTTCTAAACTCCAGTGGAAACAAGCCCAGTCTGTCCAACCTTTCCTCATATGACAACCCATACAATTCAGGTATCAATCTCATAAACCTCCTCTGGATCGCCTCCAATGCATTTATATCCTTCCTGAGATATGGAGACCAAAACTGCAGACAGTATTCAACGTGCAATCTCACTAATAGCTATGACTATTACTTTTATGTTCAGTCCCGCTCATAATAAAGGATAGAATTCCATCAGTCTTCTTAATTACTTGCTGTACCTGCATACTAGCTATTTGTAACTCATGTACTAGAACACCTAGATCTCCCTACACCTCAGAATTATGCAGCCATTCTCCATTTAAGTAATACTCTGCTTTTTTGTTCTTCCTGCCAAAGTGAACAACTTCACATTGTCCCACATTAAACTCCATTTGCCAGATCTTTGCCCACTCACTCAACCTATCCATATCCATCTGTAACTTCCTCATGTCCTCCTTCAACATACATTCCTACTTATCATTGTTTCATCTGCAAATTTAGCTACCATGTCTTTGCTTCCCTCATCTAAATCATTGATGTAAATCGTAAAAAGTTGAGGCCCCAGCACAGACCGCTGTGGGACTCCACTCATCACATCCTGCCAATCAGAAAAAGACCCATTTATGCATACTCCCTATTTCCTGCTAGCCAACCAATCTTCTATCCATGCTAAGATGTTACCCCCTACACCACACACTTTTATTTTCTGTAATAACCTTTGAGGTGGCACCTTATCAAATGCCTTCTGGAAATCCAAACACAGTACGTCTACAGGCTCCCCTATATCCACCGCCCATGTTATTACTTCAAAAAACTCCAATAAATTAGTTAAACATGATTTCCTTTCACAAAACCATGTTGATTCTTCCTAAATGCCTTGTACTCGTCTAAGTGCCCAGCTATAACTTCTTTAATGATCGATTCTAACAGCTTCCCCATGACAGACGTCAAACTAACAGGCCTATAGTTTCCTGTATTCTGCCTCCCACCCTTCTTGAAAAGAGAGGTTATATTTGCTATTCATTCAGATGCTTGAGTCTGGAAGCACCAAGTGGTCAACAGCAATAACTGATGACCCTCAGAACCATTGTCATCTATAAAAGTTTTCATTTAGGATTCATTTGGTGCTCATTTGGTTCCAGAAGACCTGGACTGATTCTTAACCTGCAACAAAAAATACTGCAAGGCAGTGTTGCAAGGCAATTTTTCTAGGTGTAATTTAATATTCAAGGCTGTAGAACATTTCCGAATGATCAATTTCGATGAATAATCACCATATTCTGATTTCCATGAGCAGGAGAGAAAGGGTCAACAGCATTGCCGGTGTGAGGAGTGAGGAGCTTGGTAGATAGTTTGCTGCTGGTTGCTTATTGGTATATGGCAGCTTCATCTCAGTTTGGGGGCTTCATTGTTAGCATTTCCAGGCTTCATTTCAGGACTCATTGGTGTCTCCAAGGACCCCAGACAAATCAGACAGTGTGGACCCTTCCAGATATCAGACAGCCTTCTGTTACCCTGGTAATGTGGATTGTGGTTCTGGTTGGAGGCAACTTCATGAGGAGGAAGAGAGGAGACCAGTTGTCCCAATGCAGCTTCCAGGGGAGCGACCTGTGGTAGGAGAAGCATAGCACAAGGGAGCAGGATCAGCTGGCAGTCCAAGGTGGAAGGGGCTGCAGAAGATGCCACTATCCTGCTGCCAGGGTTTACAGGCAGCGATGCAGCTACCCCAATATGTCGAAGGTGCAATGCCGAAGGAGGATCCACTTCTCAAGTGAGACAGTGACCTCCATCTGTCAGATGATTGGGCCTGAGATCACCTCTGACTCTGGGGGTGGACACCCCATGCCACTGGCTCACAGTGACCCTCAACTTCTATGCCCCCAGCTCTTTTCAGAAGGTCAGTGGGGGATTTGTGTGGAATCTCTTAATCAGCTGCTCAGAGTTGTGCCAAGCTGGTATTGACTTTCATTCATTCCCATACAGACAAGACCAGCCAGGCTGAGTGAGCCAGAGGCTTTGCAGTTATTGCTGGCTTCCCCCGCATCCAGGGTGCAATCGATTGCACCATGTGACCATCAAGACACCAGGGGTCAGCTGGGTGCCTTCGTTAAGAGGAAGGGATTCCACCCCATGAACATGCAGATAGTGCATATTCTGCAAGTCTGTGCAAGGTACCCTGACAGCCTCCATGACACTTACGTCCTGATACACTCCCAGGTGCCGAGGCTCTTCAGTGCTCCAGCCCGGCTAGATGGATGGCTGCTGGGGAACAAGGGCTATCCCTTGAAAAGGTGGCTTATGACGTTTCTCCCCTGTCCAAGAACAGAGGCAAAGCGGCGGTACAACAGGAGCCATAATTCCAAGGGCGGTGATAGAGAGGACCATAGGTCTTCTGAAGACTCACTTTCGATACCTGGACCATTCACGGGGTGCACTACAATATTCCCAGAATGGGTGTTACTGATATTGGTCACATGCTGCGCTCTCTGCAATCTGGCATTGGCAAGGGGGACCCAGTGGAGGAAGAGGATTTTGAAGCAGCTGCACAGGTCACAGGTGATGAATCCAGTAGCAATTCAGAAGAGGAGCATGATGAGGAGAACGCTGAGGGCATGGAGGCATCCTTCTGTAACCTCCAGGGACGCCTTGATCCAATGCCCCTTCAGCTAAGCTGCCAAATAAGCGCTACCACCTCATGCCAGGGCTGCTGCCTCCATCCTGGATGTCTGAAATGGCCCTTTCCTTTGACCCCAAGGTCCACTCAGTGCCTGTGCAATAAAGTTTTGAGCCATCCATGACCAGCATTACTTATTGGTGTATCCTGCACCAAATTAAATAAAAAAGGTCAAGCATACTCAGACCATTATGATAAAAGAAAATTTATCTCATGTTGACAGTCAAAACAAATTAACAGAGCCTTCTCTGGTCTTCGGCCTCAGCCCAGTTAAAATAAATAAAACATTACATAACACAAGATCACCCATGACCAGCCCTTCATGTGCTCATAGGCAAGTGCTATGTCTTGGGGCTGAGAGAACAACAACATGTCATTAGTTTAAGTCATCACATTGTCACTGTGCATGCCAGGCACCCTGGTGAGACAATGGAGATCTGTATCATGGTGCCATCGTCTTTCAATGATCAATGGGGAATCCAGTTTTGAGGCTCTCATCAATGATGATACTACACTAGAATGGTTGCACTATCTGAAACTCTCACCTCTGTGCACTGCATTTTTACTTTCATCTGACATCCCAACCTCTCCATGGCCGTTTGACCGAGCTGTCCTGCTCGTATCTGCTCAGGATTACGAGGTTAGCAGGGCCTCCACTGGTCCATGACCTTTCAATGTTGTGGACCATCTTCTCCTGAAAGGACAGACAAGCATTGATTAGTCCACTCTCTACCTGCAGCACCATTGCAGCCTGGCCCCACCTGAGGAACAACTTGCAACACAAATCTGAGTCGTGACCCTCGAGTTCAGTCCAAGCAGCCAGGGCTCACCCACTTGGCCAGCTCTGGCGTCATTGACAATAGACACTCAGTCTGTAAGACCCCTGAGCTCCACAGGGGGACAGCCAGCCCTTAACACTTCAACATATTGGCCCATGCCAACATGGTACTCACCCTTCCTGAGCGCAGTACTGGACCCAGGTGCACCGCACAACATCATGGCTGCTGACCAGCACTGCCACCTCCTCCCAACCTCTTTTTGAAAGGTGTGGGGCCTCCTCCTTCCATCCCTGGGGACAAGGGTGTCCCTCCTGGTAGCCACCTCCTCCAGGAGGGCCACGAGGCACTCATCAGGAAACTTGAGGGTGTGGGTGTGGGGGCGGGGGGGGGGGTAGGGAAATGCCCACACGCCCGGCGTCTGCAGCTGCATTGGAATCCATAATTTTTAATCTCCTGCTGGCAACACCGGAAATGTCTTCCTCACCGGCAGCCATCCAGGGCCTGACTGTGCTGGTTTTAAACCAGTCGCCGGGTCACCATTGGATCCGGCAGCCAACAGACTCCGTCCCCGTCTTCCCCTTCCTGACTATTGGGGAGCCGTAATTGGTTTGCCAGCGTAAAATTGCGGTCGGGAGCTGATCGTAGGTGCAAGCCCTTTCCTGCCTGTTCCTGGGCCTGCTGACCGCACCCACCAAACTCAAACTTCTGGCCGTAATGTACAGATTAAGTTGTAGGAAGTAATGGGACTACAATTATACTGTGCAAAATCCATATTCTCAAAGTATTTGTTGACCAGTCTAAGTTGTAGTGAGGGATGTCTTTAAATAGACCTACCAAACTCAATTTTGAATTTTAATAATATTTTAACAATGAGGATAATGTCAAGATGCACTGAAGGGATTGAGGCACGGAAGATTCTATTGTACAAGCAAGTTTTGGAAAGGATAGAGAGACAATTAAAGCACAATATGGTCGACATGTGCTTCAGTCAGGTCGATATTCCCTATTCTAGAGATGGGAATGGGGAATTACCCATTCAGTCCTACATTATCATCACCAGTCACTGATTATTAGTTGCAACATTTGTTACACTTCTTCAATAGATCTTTATTGCTATGAACTTAAAGGGTCACTGAAGCAAAAGGAAGATTTCACAGAAGATGTTAGTGCCTCTTAACAGTGCAAGATATTCAATAGGCAGCTATTATTGTCAGTTACTTATACTCTGTGTTTCTTGGCTTATTGTGCACATTGAAAATATTGGCCCAGAATTTGCAGTGGTAGTGATGGTAAAACTTACAGCAACTCTGGGGTCTGCATATGTTCAGTATAATGTGGAAATCCAGAACTTGCTGTCAGTGAATTTACATTCTTCTAGAGAATGTATTGAAGAGGTCTCCAATGTGCAATTCCTAAGTGATCAGTGAATTGACAAACACTACCATTTCTACATTATTGGTCTCAAAATAAAAATCCTTGAAGAAATTACATCTTGTTGAATTAGTGTAATTGGGTTTTTAACTGTGTGCTAATTTCATAACTGTTGATAATCACACTCGCTGGCTCTAAAAAGCTAATTTTGTATTTGTGGAATGTTAACTTTCTGAAATATGGTGAAGTTCATATATCTTTAAAATAATGTTTTTTAAACGTTTGTTTATAATTTTAGCATCTATGTTAATCCAATCATAATCATTTATTTTCCAACCTGAAAATTTAAATTAAAATGAAGGGAAGTCAGCATATGTTTTTATCTAAAAACAAAATACTGTGGATGCTGGAAATCTGAAACAAAAACAGAAAATGCTGGAAAAACACAACAGGTCTAACAGCATCTGTGGGGAGAAAGATAGAGTTAACGTTTCAAGTCCGTATGACTCTTCTTCAGAGCTATATGGGACTGAGATGAAAGGGAAAAAAGTTACATTAGAGTTACTGTGTATAGGTGTTAAACTAGAGATAGCTATTTAGGTGAATAGCTGTTGAGCTGGAGATGGCTGGAGATAACTGAAACTGTTTGAGCTGTTGAGATAACTGGGGCTCAGTGCTGGGAGAGGATGCAGTTTGAATCACCCATCCAGTCAAGCCAGAAAAACCTTGGGCTGTAGCAAGCAGTTTTATTCTGAAATGGATTCCAGCACAGAGTGGAAGAGGGTAAAGTTCATGTGGCACACCTTTATTGAAGCTACAGCAATTTGCCTTGTATAATATTACTTGATTTTATATTTAAAAATCGAGAAGGGAGTGTTGCCTGGCAAGTGGTTACTTGTGGGTTTGGCCAAGTAGAGACTTTTTGGGGAAATGTTTTCTAAGAGTAACCTTAATTGTATAACAATAATGTTGTGAGCTTAAGTTTTCTTTTCTTTCTTGTTAATAAAGATACTTCTAATTTTTAAAAACCCAAAAGTGTTACTGTACCTCTTACTGCTGAGATCGGTAGGTCTTCTTCTCGTTAACAGAATTCAAAAAAAAGTTTGTGCCCTGTAGGCCAAGTTTCACTCTGGGATTTGGTATGAGCAGGAATTAACATGCGCTGTGGTCGTAACAATTGCTTTAAGGACATGGTCACTGCTTTATCTGGTGAGGGTTAACTTTGAGCTGCTGTGCCCTAGAATTGAACTTCCTCCTTGTACTGATACCAAGTCAAGTGATCCATTTAAAAGGTACTTTTTGACATAGGCGAATCATGGACTAAAAATCGATAAGGAATTGGCCTTTGCTCTTCACTCTGGTGATTCCTGGATTTCACTTGTGATCAAATCAGATTTGAATCATGTTGCAACCCAGAACTGAAATCGGAGGGTGATGCAGTTTGTGTGCAGACTGTATTGTTCACAGCTGCATGTATTATTATTTTTGCAGGTGAAATCCTTTCAGTAGGAGTTTGCACACAGAAAAGAAAAACCTTAAGTCACGAACACATATTTAGTGCAGAGATATAAAAACAGAAAATGCCAGAAAAACTCAGCATGTCTAGCAGCATCTGTGGAGAGAGAAACAGAGTTAACATTTTGAGTCCATGTGACTTCTTTAGAGGTAAAGAGAGGTAAAATATGATGGATTTTATACTGTTTAAGAGGGGATGGAGCAGGTGGAGCAAAGTAGAAGGTCAGAGATAGGTGGGAGCTAAGGAGAGATTTGGAAGAGGTGTCATGAATGCACAACAAAGGAGTGTTAATGGTAGTGTTAAAGACTAAAGGTGTTGATAGTAGCATAAAGGTAATATAGCAGAATGTGTTAATAGCGGAACAAGGGTCAACGCTCTGTGAAAGCAAAACATAAGAACAAGTGACAGATGGGTCTGTTGGCAGGAGGTGGTGAGGGATGGGGACTGGGGAAATTTTTAAAAAAATAAATAAATTTAAAAATTGGAATAAAAAAGGGGTAAAGATAGAGGAGAGAGTTCATGGCCTGAAGTTGTTGAGTTTATTGTTAAGTCCGGAAGGCTGTAAAGTGCGTAATCATAAGTTAAAGTGCTGTTCCTTTAGTTTGCATTGGGCTTCACTGGAACATTCCAGCATGCCAAGGACGGACATGTGGGCATGAGGCCACTTATTCAGTGCACAGATCTTTGGAAAAAAATCCTTGGGGTTTTAATTCATGGCTATCTTTGGTTCCTCTTTGCTAATGTTACTTTTGATACACAAAAGCAAAAAGGATTGTCTGAATTTGTGAATATTTAGTTTAAACATAGATTGGAACAAATCAGGCGGAGATCAACAGTTCATGTGAATGAGAAGTAAATCATTAACTGGTGTCGCAACATCAAAAAAGAGCCTTGGTTGACATGGGACTCAATTCTTAAATGAAGGCACAGCATGAGAGCCCATTACCATATTGAGGGGATGGGAGGGGGAGAGGAGGTGGTAAGTCAGTGACCCTATTTTCACTAGTGATCAAATCAGATTTGAATCATGTTGATCCAGACTGAATGTGATCACTGTAGGCTTTATAAGAGTGTAGTCAGAGGCTGTAGCATCTGTTGAGATGCACTCAAGGGCAGGAGAGCAGCAAGAATTTGAAATTCAGAGCTGTTTCCTGATGACTCTGAAGCAATACTGCAAGAGGATAAGAGAAAACGCACACATGGCCATGGAGGCACAAGAAATCATATTTAATAATGGCTCAAAATTCATCACTGTAATGAAACTTGCCCCTCGCTGTACGATGCTGTTTTCTTGGTAATTTTTGGTTTTGACAATACTCCAGCATCCAGATTATTTTCTGATAAGAATAAGGTTTCCTGGGTTCTACACAAATCAGAGTGAGGTACAACAGACTGAGAGGCTGCAAACTATTAATCAGCAGCCGTGATGAATGTGGCTCTGAGAGTTTTCGCCCAATAAACAATTTAGCAAGATGTGAGAAACGCTTTACCCTTCAGTTTTTGTCAGCTTTGACTGTAAAAGTAATGACTTTGTTCTCCTTCTGTTTAATTTCCTTTGTGGGAATGTCATTGATGATCAGTTCTCATTGTTCAGAGAAAGATGTACTGATTTCCAGTCATCTTGTGTTTCCAAAATTTCACACATACAATACATGCAGACATTGCTTAAGTTGGATGTTATGTTTATATTCATTCACCAAATTTATTCTCAGAACTTAGGTCTTTTTCTTATTGGAGAAAACACAGCTTTTCTTCTTAATACAATGTGAAATTCTAAACTGGCTACCCCTCAATGTGTAGGGTTATTTAATTGTGGTTAATGGATATAAGGCAGTTATCTGTAATGGATAAAACAGTAGGAGGGGGAGCTCTGAGTCGGTGTGAATAGAAGGGAAACCATCAAGGACTTTTAAGGACTGACTACAGGTAAAGTTAGGAAAGGAAGAAAAGCTTGCATTTATAAAGCATTGTTGGGTTCCTCTGACATGGAATAGAAACCGAACCCTGTGTTTATTTTAAAACTTTGTCCTTGTTACTATTTCTTATTTTTAAACTGGACTTTTTTGCTGAACAAAGACAAATAAAAGGTGGTTGACCATCTGTCTGGAAATTATCCCCAGCTGTCTCCAGAACAAAATAATTCTCTTCTCAGTTTTGGGAATGTCACTCCTCATTCTGCCTAAGGAGCTTTTAATAGACCACCTGGGACTGTACAGGCCAATTTCAAAAGGGGCTACAGGGTTGCCATTTGCATTTGATAAGCCAACCTTGCTAACAGAGTCAGTGGGTTTGCTGAGACAGTGGCTTCCCAAACACCAGACCCTCAACACAAATGGCACCCCTTCCAACCTATAATTGTCGAAAGCAAAGTCCAATTTCAGACACTGGTTAAACACCCTTTGTTGAAGTCACTGTGGCAAAGGAAGGTCACATGACCAAAGACTGTGGCCTTTTGAGCAGGTTAATATTACCTACCTGAGCTGTGCAGGCAGCCTGCTGTTTAAAACCCAACTAGCAGGTCACACAGAAGCAAACTCTGTCCAGACTGGAGCACCAACCCATCTAACCTGACTTTGCTGGAAGATTTTGTATTGCTTACAGAACTGATGCAATTGCTGCATGTCTACTTCATTTTGTGACATCAATGCCACCAGAAAAGTGAATCTTACATTACCTGTCCCCAGCTAGCCAACCATTGAATGCCTACATGAAAGACTTCCTCATTGGACTCTGACTTTGGGACTCTGGAACTCAGGTGAACCAAATTAAATTTTTCTGTGATCCTTGTACTGTAAACCTCTTCTCTATCCCTCCATTTACTGTGTGAATGTGGAGTGGGACATTGCTAACACTCCATTTCATGCATTTTGGATGTGTGAAATAAACTAATCTTCTGAGTTAATTCTAACTTGAGTTTGCTGTGGGATCATTAGTATAATTGGATCACACCACCGCTTGGTCTTAAAAAAAACTAATTTGAAGCACATCCTGGGTAACCAATAGGTGGTAAGAGGAAAACAATGCTCTTGAACTGCCCACCCCTTCCCCTGTCCATAACAACATCCTTCATGATCTCAGGACATCTGAAAGCACTTTACATCCAATAAGGTGTGTTTGATATGTGAAATGTTGGAATGTAGGAACCATGGCCGCCAGAAGGGCCCAACTAACAAAAATGTGATAATGAACTCATCGGCCAGAATCTTCAGCCTCGCTCGCTGACAAGTAAAATGACGCGTGGTGATGTCGGGCGTGTGTCCTGCGTCACTGCATGTCATTCTGATTTTCAGCTTGGTGGGTGTGCACTGGAGTCACCCACCGAACTGTGAAAGGCCTATTAAGGCCATTAAAAACATAACTGAAACAATCAACAGAGCTGCCCGTCCAACCTTAAGATTGGCGGTGGGCAGGCGAAGAGCTCAGACGGCCTTTGCATTTATCATGAAACCTCATCCACGGGCAGGATGAGGTTTCATGAAGGATTTATAAATACAATAAAATTATTTATTAAAATTCATTGACATGTCCCAGCTCATGTGAAGGGGACATGTCTAAATTTCTTTTTTCTTTATTAAAATTTTGAAAAAATGAGATTAAACTCCAAGGCAGCTCCGTGCCTCAGGGAGATATCTGCGCTCTTTCACACGCATGTGCCAAAGAACGCAGGCCCTGACTCAGCCGAACCACCCGCGTGAAATGGCGGCATGCAAACGATCACAGGCGGCAATCAGCTGCGCACCCACCCTCGCCCGCTCCCGCCCAGCCCACATGATGGGGATAAACTTCTTCCCATAATTTGTTTCTAGGGGGAGAATTTTCTCCCCATTGCGGGGGTGCTGAATGGGACTGGGCACGGGTGCACGCACAGCTGATCACCGCCCATGGTTGGCTGTGCATTGCTATTTTATGTGGACAGGCCAATTAAGGACCGCCCAGCGTGACGCACACCCGGAAGCATTGTATGTTCAGGGTATTGTGTATCACCTTCCCTGGGTCTTTTAAAATCTGTATGTCTTACTGTTGCCTTAACAAAAGTATAACTGGGAGTCAGGTTAAGTAGGGGATTTAGAAGTTATCATAGTAGTAATTTGTAGATCCATGTGTTTAAAATCATTTCTCTTATTAATAAATATTTAATCTAGTTTTGTAAAACCCTATAAGACATGGTGGTCTTATTACTACTGAATTCAAGGCATGCATCTCAAACTGTATACAACTTGCAAAATCAAAGCTAAGTCAGCAATTATAAATAAAAGCCAAGAGAAATAACTTGCTGCTGGTTTATGCCATAGAAATATGCAGAGATGTTACACTGCAGGTTATAGGTTATATGTGCAGGATGAGTTTAATTCAATGCTTTGAAATGTCTGCTCTCATGCTTATAACAGCTTGCCTAAAGTTTGGTTTCTTTTCCTCAGTGACCAGGCTTAACTAATCATGAACAGTGAGCAGTCAACAGACACACATGATCAAACATTGAACAATTGAACACTACGCTAAGTTTTCTTTTTTGCACATGAAAGTGAAGTATGCTCCTGTTGTAAAAAATGCATAAAGTCTTGGATTTTGCAGTATTGATTATGGTGAAACTGCCGGTGTTTGTCACCAGTACTCCTGAAATTGACAGCATCTTCTGAAGTCCTCATATGCACAGATGTGTGCAGAAATCCAGAGGTTTCTGTCAGTTATTCACTATTTTTCCAGAAGGTGTGCTGTTGAGGTTCCTCCAGAAGGCAAATAATTAGAAATCAATGAACTGCTGTTATTCTCTTATTCTTATTGTAAAGTCCCTTGAAAAATATTATCTTTTAAAATATTTTTAAAATATTATCTTTTTAAGTAAAGTGTAACTGGGCTTTTGACAGCTTACCAAATTCATAATTACTACTAAACAATCTTGCTAACCCCAAAAGAGTAATTTTATGTTTGTTGAATATTATGATAAGAAATTCCACTTTTTTTTTCTTTGTTATATCTTATCTTCTATCTTAAATCATACTTATGTCCCAAAGTTTTATTTTATTTTACTAACTGTAAACAATTAAAAGTCAAGGGATTCAGTAGCTTTTACTTTCAGGCTTACTGTTTGTAAGAATACTTCAGTGGGATTGGCTGCTTACTCTGCTTGATTGCATATCTGCTGCTGGATACCTGGAAATCCCTTTGATTTGGACCAGAAACAAAGTGACATCAAATAAAGGGGAAGTTCATGGCACAGGGATCTTTGTGGGCAGCTTTCTTTGAGATCAGTGCCAAGCAATGTCCAGAAAAATCCAGCCCGTTGACTACACAATGTACAATAGCATTGCAAATGCTGCTGCTTCAGCTAGGCCTTCCTGTTAAGATCAGGAACATAAAAGCCGACACAAATGCACATAAAGTTCTTCTCAGTTTTTTGTTAAATCTATCAGAATATGAGTAGCAAAGCTGCACACACCACTTTTACTGACTGTGTAAATCTCTTTTTGATCATGTTATTCACAAAAGTGGAAAGGAAGAGTTAACTTCAAACAGGGTTGTTGGACTTTCTTTGGCAATCTGTAACTGAGTGTCTCTGTGCCTCCACTAAGCAACCAAGTCAATTCTGTGAGACGCTTGCTTGGTTGTCCTTGGCTGCTCCTGGCAGTATATGTAACATCCAAAAACTAAAGTCTGACACAGATCTACCTTGTCCCAATAGTATTAAGTTAGTATAGTTTTTTGGTATGAATATTGTAGAATAAAGAGATAATGAAAAGATTTTTAAAAAGTGCCCTAAAATGACCCAATGTTGATGAGGATTGTTTTGTTTTGTGACAGTCATAGATAAGGGTTGATCTTCCCATAACATCATACTGTTGATATTTTTAGATTACTTAGTAGTTCCAGACTGCAATATTAGTGTGATTTAGTACTTGGATAGATCGCTTTTCACTTGATCAGCCAATTACTTGTTAGTTGAAGTTCCAATATCTGAGCTCTGAATGTGACCTCTTCTCAGCTCTTTCTACCCAAGCCTTCAATGCTTCCTGCTGCAACACCACCATTCTGCACCCCCCCACCCCCCCCAACCCTCCCCACCGAGCTGGTTCTACATTTTGACTCTATCTTTGCATTTTTGACTAAATTGAAGAGGTATTGAGATAATTTCACAAAATCAAATCCAAAAACCAACAACTTTTTGTAAGATTGTCCCAGAATGTAGGTGGATTCTTCCTCTTCTGTTGCCTACACCCCACTCCCTATTGAGAAAGGAAATTCTGACAAATAGCTGAATCTAAACAGTCAGAAGTTGGACACATGTACTCTTTGTCTTAATTCTGACGTCACGATTAGCAACGTGTGGTCCTTAAATAGCAATGTCAGATGTTTGTCAAATCCAGCACTTGAGTGTTTGGATACCATTTGCCGGCTATCACTTGCACTTTTCTTTTCCAAAAAGAGAAATGTAAAGCTTTGATTAGAAAGCCACTGTCCTGTTGCTCTGCTCACTGATGCCAGCTGCTCACCCATAATCTGGTATGATATTACACGCAAAATGAAGAATGAATTGTACTTTTGTTGTTTTGGTGCTATATCCTGACAAAGGCACAACGTGTGGATGGACCTTGTTTGCTCTTCCTACATAGCGCATGTTTTGCAAAGTGATAGTTACGTTCAATTTAAAGCCACCTTCAGCTGAGCAAAATGTAGATAATCTGGGATGCAGAATTTGATTTGTTGCTAACCCTTTCCAATAAGCCAATGAAAACCCTAAATCACAAGGATTTCTGACTTCCATGCAATTAACATGAATTTTCCCCATATTAGCTCACTGTAATTTGTAAAGCAGTAATTAGGAGAAAACACTGTAGTGCAAATAAGAGGCTGGCCAACAAACTGCAGATTATGGTTTTATAATTGACATTATCAACAATCATAAGTATGGAAGCAACACAAAGAACTCATTGTGTGAAAATTTTCCCACTAACATTGCTTAAAAATTCATTCTTTACTACTGTCCCTTCCTCCTGGGAGATTATAATTTATCTGTGGCAAGGAAGTGTCAGTTACAAACACTCATGCTTTGTCTGTGGCCAGTTTAACCAGTAGATTTTAAAAAAAACATATTATAATGGACTCTTTTGAACTTCTCAATGTGCATAACCATGTTAACACTTCTTAAAACATTTATTTCCCTGAAGAGATTCCCAACTGGGTTTCCCTCCTTCAGTAATTCCCGGATGCAGAGTAATTCTCCCTTTGCTGTATTCCATTCAAGTATCTTAATTAGGTTGACTCAAAAAAAATGGTTAGAATGTAGAAGTGCTACCATTTCAGAAGGTTTAACAAATCCCAAAGGGGAGTCTGGATAAGTACATGAGGGAGAAAGGAATAGATGGATCTGCTGATTGAGTTAGCTGAAGTAACAGCAGGAGGAGGCTTGTGTAGAACAGAAAAACCAGCATTGACCAGTTGGGTCAAATGGCCAGTCATTGCACTGTACATTACATATAATTCCATGTCCTCAGGAAAGAAGTTATAAATGAGATTTCCAATCTGCTTTGAATTCTTGGCTATTTCGATTACCTCAAATTTATTATCTATCTCAATTATCACCTTAATTTTCATCAATATTTTAAAATAAAGAACCTTGCATTGTCCCGCAGAAATGAGTCTGCATTAGTCCTTGGAAATCCACTTGCTTGCCCAACTCTTAAGTTATTTGTGAATTTAGGAACCGGGACATTTCACTTAAATTATCTAAATTTTTTTCAGGGCCACAGTTAAGGTGTCATTATTAATGAACCTTTTTTTTTCAAGGTTTTCTTTTACTGCACCCTAAGTTAATATTCTATCCTTGTAACTGTTACAAGTAAAATTTACTCAATGCATGCTCTCAAAAACCATTATTCTGCAGTGGATTTTAATGGTATTACTTAAGAAAAAGATTTGCCATTGATGTGGAAGACCCTGCGGTGATTCCTCATCATCTGCAGTCACTAGCTGTGCTTAAGTACTTAAATGAAGAAAACCAGAATTACTTTTTTCTTTAACATAATTTAAAGCTTGCTTTATAGCATTTTTTTTTTGCATGGTGGTGGCAAGGAATCAGAGGACAATGGGTTTAATGGCCTCAAACTGAGTTAGAACATCTATGCAGTCAGCTTATTTCCCCCAACCTCTTCCTGACAGTTTCTGTTATGTCTTAAACTATGGCAAAAAGGATATGACATTTCTGACATGTATTTAGTCACAGTTGTCCACAATTATACTGTCTCTGCCTGTCACACTTACATAGAAATTCTGACAAGGAACGGATTGCTAAACTTGCACCAGTTTTGTGCAATGTCCTTGGCTAAATTGTTCCAGGGAAAAGTAAAAAGATTTTTCAGTAAATAGATTTTTAAACACAAGCAGAGTGCATTTGAATACTTATGCTAAGAGATTACCCGTCTGATTCTAACCTATGTTGTCACCTCTGTTTTTGATAAATCTGACAGCTGATTCTACTATTTAAAACTGCCAACAGCTAATTGTGCCTGTGAGGCTTCATGGTTTTCATTGAATTCTGGCCATTGTTATCCACGTTGAAATTAGATTTGACGCATGTGTTGGTTAACTTGGTCCATGGTATTATTTGCTTACAGGGGTAGTGGAAATATTTGTAACCAATGCAAGTAAGCATTGTTTGTATTCACTGGTTGTGTAAGGGGGGATGGGCAAGAAACAAATATTAAATCAAAATTGGGGCCCATTCAAATCTAATTGAGAACAAATAGGAGCCTTGCCCAGTTCAGACAATCTAAGAAGGGCTTATCCATTTTAAGAAAAATTTTTTTCAGGAAGAACAGTTAAACAGTTGTAGTGTAAAGGGTTAACTGATGGGATATGCTAATATATGACGTAGATGATGATATATTACAGACATCAGTCAGTCATGTGTTAGTCTCAAAAGAAAGAGAGAGAGAGAGAGAGGTTGGGTTTATGTCAAGGAGCAACTTGCTTACTCTGTAAGCTGTTTAGAGGTAGTACTAATAAACAAGTGTTAAGCAGATACCAGAGTCTATAGTCTGTCTAAGAACCAAGTCCCAAACCTAGAGTTCAAGGTAAAAGCATCTCAGAAACATGGTGTGATTAGAATCTTCTTGGTGTCTCCTTCAGTACCATCAGACTTTCCGGCACTTTCTGTTTTTGTTTCATATTTTTCAGCTCTTGTTTTACCAACTTTTTTGAAAATCTATAGCTTCTCAAATGCAATTGAGCTTTTTGTTTGCAATGTAAATATTTTTTCATCTGAGATATTTTAATTTCTTTTAACTATTCTTTTCCATTTTTTTTTGTCCATCTTATGCTGTATATCATTGCCCAGAGACTGGTAGACAAACTGATTTCCATCCTTTGGCATTGTTACAAATGCTGGACTTTACATGACAGTTATGTTTTAACGTGCCTCCTTTAATTTAAGGTAAAACAAAACATTCTGGAAAGGAGGATGGTGAGGTCATACTAAACACCTATTCTTTGAAACAAGCCCATGTGACATAGTTGCCAAAGAGAAACCTATTGAAATCAAGTGAGATTTTTTACACCTTTACACATTAACCCATAGTAAAGGGACAATTGCTGCTGTGCAAAAACAGGGGCAAGGATTTTATGGCCCCTCCCACCTGGTGGGATATTACGGACCCATCGTTCTGAATGGAGATTTAAATGGCTCGCCGCATCCACCAGGGGAGAGATGCTGTGGTGGGGCAGAGAGAGACAAAGCAGTTACTGCTTTGTGGAAAAGCAAGGTTGCTGCTGCTATGAAGAGTAGAGAAGGACTGTTATGTGTTAACACCCAAGCAGGATGCTTGTGAGGGTCTATGTTCTGTTCAAAAGGATAGAGACAGAACAAATGGAACTTTTGGAGATTCAAGAAGCAAGGAGTCACCAAGGTGGGCCTTGCTGATGAAAGTTGGATATGGAAGGCTCAGCCTGGGTGAAACAATTTTTGGAGGACCCTGGAAGTTCAAACTTGGTGTGGCAGGGAGAAATGGGCCTGCTGGAGAGTCAGAAGTAACTTTGAACTTGTTCTCGTAATGCTACACATCTGCCACAAGTGCAGTGCACAGTGAAAGCACTTGTAGGATGTATCAGAATTGCATTAGTTAATTAATGTGAAAGTCACTTTGCTTTAGTTTGGTGTATTAGTTGCTTGTTAAGTAATGTTTGATCCATATCGATTTTGGTTTGTTTGTTGCAGTAAAAGTCCTAAAATTGTGAAATCTTGTCCTTTGGTAATTTCCATCAGACGCTGGGAAGTTCATCTTTTTGTAATAAAGTTACCTGTCTCAGCGGGGATTATGACACTCTAATGTCTTGTGGCAAGATTCTATAAAGTGCACAGCAGTCAACCAATATTTGCTTTCTCCTTGGAGAAAGAGCCTTGTCTTTCTCTGACAGTATGGTCACGAAATCACAGGTTGGAAAAGCATGATTAAAGATTGACTGTCTTTCCGATTTGTGGGTGAAGTGCATTTATAATGCTGGTGGGAAGCTGCCAGCAAGGCATAAATCCCAGAGAGGGAGAGCCTAACCTAAGAGACAGGCATTCCTGTTTTACACTATTATCCAGTAGAAGCATTTAGGCAATTCAACAATCAGTTTTAGATATGTGCTTATTGATCAGTATTCAAGTCGAGGGTCAAGATTTACATATAACTGTTCAATGAAGCAACTGGATGCAGAACAAAGTCTATCTTCAGGCACATAGTGTAAGTCCAATAGCAGTACAACAGTGCAAATAGTACTGACTCACACATAGCCAGGTCTGGTGCCGAGGCTGATTGATGTAACTGTATTATTAGATACTGGAATGTTTTCAATAACAAATGCACAGTCGATGTTGTGAGTGAATGAAATAGGAGAGTGGTAGCTGTTATGAAATCCAATAGCAGTCTCATGCTGTGTTTGAATCAAATATTCTATTTATTTTAGCAGCAAATTTTGTAGTCTTTTCACATCAAATTCAAGTTTAAAGGGGAACTCATTCATACGAAATGAACTTTGATATTAAAGACTGCCTGTCTTTTGACTTAGAAAAGTGTCATGAAATAGGTGGGATTTTTTTTTGAAAAAAGCCTCTCGACTGTTGATGCTTTTTAAAATCCATTTTAGATATTGAACACAGTGGGATGGGGCCTGGGGTGCGGGTGCTAGGGCAGTTGTGAGAAAAGTTGACAAGTGCTTGGCAGAGCAATGAATCATGGGACACAGGCTGTCTTGAAAAACAATGGGATAATGAGATTGCAGAGGTGGAATGTGTCTCCCTTTCCTGGTTATGTACAATAAAACCAGGACACTGGTCTCCAGAGATTATCTTTGCTTCATCTTAACCTTTTGAATGCTGACGAGACTTCAAAAGGAGGGAAGGAAACAGACATTCTTCCTTCCATATGTTTGCCTGCAATCCGCTTAGTGGTGATATTGTTGGTTTTACTTAACAAGTGCTGTTTTGGGAAAGGTTAATTTAAATATTAACGGTTTCATTTTGATAAACCAGTCCAGGCAGTGGTGATAGAGTTTCCTTTTGATGTATCACAGAGTCACCCATTGAACGCTAATGGAAAGAAGAAATGATTGGGAAAGCAATTTGTCAGCTTAGTTGTGGCTACTTGTTTTGTTCCTACACTACCAACGCACCTATGATGTTATCCCCAAATCCTTTATTTTCAGCTACATGAGCAGATAGCTTCTCAAGCCCGAGTAATAGTGTAGGAATTGGAGCACTTCCATTTTAGAATAGACACAAAGTAGGAGCAAGCAGGATAGGGTTCCCAATCCTCCAGGATTGGCCTGGAGTTTCCAGCAATTGAAGGTCACTCTCCAGGACACAGCTCTGGGCAACCCTGGAGAAAAATCATTGGACGTTAAAAAAGATTTTTGTTGTCATTTTCTTTGAACATTTCTCTTTAGCAGATGTAAAAAAAATATTGAAATGGCCTTTAGAAGATCCCATGATATAATTCAAGGAAGATATCTTAGCTATGGCTTTCTTTCTCAGCCAATACCACCAAAACAGGTTAACTGCCCATTGGTGTTTATGTGATCTAACTTCTTGTATTTGCCAGAATTAACAATCCCTACACTCAGAGCAATTCCTCATAAGCAAAAAGCTTTTGTGACCTTTCTGTGAGATACATGATACCAAATAACTGTTGGAATAGCATTCCACAGGTGGTGTTAGCACTCACACAACTGGCTAACCTTTTTCTGTGTCATAAACCAGACAGTGAGTATCTATAGGCGGTTGATCATTGAGATCATCACAGATAAATCCAATCCGGACCACCATATGAAATCTCCAGAGAGGAAATTGTTTTGTTAAATCCCAAGGATTTTTCTTTTAATTGCTAGTTTGTATCTGCTTTCTGGCATTGATAAAATCCCAATTAATGTGTGACCATGGCTGGGATTTATTACTCCAGTCCTCACGCCTGTGGTGGGGGCTGCAAGTCAGAGGGAGGGGGAAAACCCGCCGAATCGCACAATGCTGCTCTGATTAATTACACAACTGGGAGTTTCCCAGGGAATCGTGAGGCAGGCGGACAGGGAGTCACGCACCTCACTGTCATATCTGGGCGCCATCATTAAATGGTACCCGGACAGCTACTCATTCATCACACTTGGAGATGGACAGGGCAGGCAGGAGTCAACAAGCACCGGCCCCAAGGTTCAGCGATGCTTGCTGGACATGCTCCTTGAAGCAATGGAGAAAAGAGAGGATGTCCTTATCCTGAGGGATGGGATGGGAGGAAGTCACCAGGGTGTCGAGTGCCAACTCAACTCATAGGAGGACCGCCCTGCTGTGCAGGAAAAGAGCCAATGACCTCATCCATGCTGCCAGGGTAAGTGAACCCTCTGCTCCCCATGCTCAACTCACTGAATGGAAAATGCGACATGTTCCTCAATGGCAAGGCCACCATCTGTGCTGCCTATTCATAAAAGCTCTTTTCAAGGTGCTGGGTGCTGCCTCATAGCCCCACTGCAGTCCATGTGGTCTGCAGGTAGGGAGGTGACTGTAGGTCACTCACCCAGCCACACTCAAGGCACAATTTTTGGAGGGGGTGGGGGAGCTGGTTGGCAGAGAGGGCAACTGCGGATGCTGCTGCTGCTATGTCTCTGTTGTTCTTATCTTTCCAGAGGGAGAGAAGAGGGGAAGGGCGTTCCCTATCTCCACTGCTTCATGCAGTCTGAAGAGTGAGCTGGCAGGGCCGTTCCTGTGGCAACGGGAAGGTCAGCCTCCCCCAGCCATCCAGTGAGGAAACTGGCTTAATCTGCGCACATGTTCAATGCAATGTAGGAGGCAGCCCATCCAGTCACTCACTCTCTCTTCTTTCCATTATAGTTGCCAGCAGATGCCAATCCTGACTCCAGCCCCTGTGCAGCCGGCAGAGGACCGAGGAGAATGATGGCAGTGATGATTTCTCACCTGTGAGTTGTCACAGCAGTCACCTGCACTCTGCCAGCCCAGAGACACATACCTCCTTGGGTCATGGATCTAGTTTAAGCTTGGGCTCACACTCTGGTGGTCACTGCATGGACACGCACCAGCAGCAGGAAGAGGCAGGGACAGCCGAGGTCGCTGGCACGTGGAGCACGGCTGGGGAAGAGGCCTATGCTAAGTCCGAGTCTAGTGACAAGCCCCTGCAAGCGGTCAAGGACAAGATGATGGAGATGCAGCGAGAGGTGGGGGAAAATCAGGCAGAGGTGACGGAGGCCCTCAACAGAGTGGCACATGAGGTGGGGAGTCCATCCCGCTGCTCTCTGATGTACTGGCACCAACATGTGCGCCCATGAAGGTCTCCCTGGGTCGATAGCGGATGCCATGGAGAATGTGGCCCAGCATAACACTCAGTTTCTGCCGGAGATGTGCAGAGGCCTGCACTCCATTTCTGTAGCCATGGGTGAGCTTTATCAGTGGCCATACATGAAGGGGGAATGGGGCATCTTGATCTCCCTCCAGGTGCCCCTTCTCCTCAAGGAGTCAGGGAGGGGCCCTCGGGCATACAAAAGGAGGAGGAGCATCAGGCAGACACACCTAGGGCCTCCACTTAGGGCCCTCTAAGGGTGTCCTGGCTTTCTGAGTCCCCTCTCTCTGTGACCCCATCAGCTCCAGACTGGGACTGCTGAGGGTTCACCTGTCCCAGAGCACGAGACCCAAAGAAGGCCGGGGCCCTCCAGGCCTCAGGCCTCCAGAGGATGGCTGCCTATATCATCAAAGACAACAGAGCATAGTGGTCAGCAGGCTGCCTCCACCTGCTGTAGATGTCAGGGAAGCATGTAGACATAATGGTAAGACATGTAAAATTAAAAAGATCTGAGTTCAGCCTGGTAGCATGGGTGTGCCTGGGCTGACCCAGGCTGCTCTATATCTCCCTGAATTATGCCTGCGCATGGAGGCATCGATCTTTGCCAAGGCTCTTGCGAACCATGTGCAAAGAGCCTCCTATGCACGTTGTTCCCTCGCCCTCCACTGCTTAGTCTATAGGAGCATCTTTCCTTTGTCAGACAGTATATTAGGATTCTCCTTCAATTATCCAGTTGAGCCAACCGGCAGCTCCGCGTACCCAATGACTCTCCTCCCAATCAGCATCTCTTGAGCTGGTCATTGAGGGAGTGGACAGTGCCTCAGCATGTTTCCTTTCAAACAGTCTCTAACATTTTCTACCCTCCACCTGTAACTCACACCTTCCCCTCCACCCATCACATCACTATTGACCCCTCCAGTATAACCTTTACCCTTCCAACCATCAACTTTGAAACCGCCCCCACAACCCTGCAGCCCATCACTGTCACCATTCACATGTCCTCCCTTCCCGATTAGCCCACCCCAGTCTTGGTCCCCACGCCCACGCTTATCCCGCCAACCCTAGGATTCACTTCCACCTCCGAGTCTCCTCCAACAACCCAAACTGACCGGTCACCCACCAAGGACAGACCCTCACCTTCTCACTTACTACATCCCACTGCCCACTTTAACTGTTACTGTTCCCACCTGCCATGAGTACCCTCGGTTTGCCCCCCAGGACTCCACGATTGACACCATCAAATCCTCCCTCTGAATGCCCCCCCCATCAGTCTCCCCTCTGCCACCCCTCTCATGGCCCCCCACTGTTCCCCCCACCTCACTGTCCCCTTCTCTCCCACAGCCCTTGCACCACTCCCCAGTCCCTTCCCCACCAGCCCCCAACATCCAACCCCTACACAAGGTTGCATGCTTCCATCTGCCTGGTCCCCACCAGCATCCCCACCCGATGTCTGCCGTCTACTCCCCTCCTTGTGCTCCATCACCATCCCCCCCCCCCCCCCAACCCCCCACCACCCCAGTCCGCCATGCACCGTCCACCTGCCATCCAAAGTTAGTCTTAACATGTGCATACCGCATTGGTCCAGTCATGTTTTGGGGTTGGCATGAACTCCCGCTGCTGGGGCAGACGATCGGGGGGTGGTGGGGGTGTTTGCAGGAGGATAATTCCGATCAGGTGGTGATTTGAATCCCACTAATGATATCATAGATGACCTTCGTCAGCCATTGGCAGGAATGGCGACCCACTATGATAGTTGGGACCACAAGTTCCCACCATCATTTCCCGCTGCCGGGAAACCAATTTTTAAACTCGCACTGTATTGTCTGCCACTGCCCTCCATGAATGAACGCACCCTGTCAGCCCATTAAATAGGATATATGTAATGGAGTTGGGATCTGCTCTTGCACAGCCATGTTGGGATATTTGACGTATAGACATTGTTGCCTCTGCAACTGACCTGCTAACCATGAAAGAAGTCCATGATAGAATCATCATATGTAAGTTCTGGAGACTTATGAGAAGAATGGCCTTTTTAGCTCCAGGTTTCATAAGCTGATACTACACCACGACTACATATGGAACATGCACACAGCAGCTTAAAGTCACAGACGTACAACATCCCAAGATGGCTGTGTGGATTTCTGTTGCAACTTTAATACATTTAAATTTCAAAGAGATTGAGTTGTGGCCAAACTACTGCACGAAATTAATGTAGAAAGGCCAGCAAATCTTGCTAACTGTCCAAAGAGGAATCACTGCTTGGATATTGTACACCAAACAGGAAAATCACCATGCAGGGCATAACAGGAGCGCAAGACAATGGAATTGGGTATGTGTGTTGAGGATTAAGGCAAAGCTGGTGTTGCAGACTGGAGTTGAAATCGCCTACGTAGTCACATAGGTGCAATTGTCTCCGAGTTTTCGTGGCCCATCCAAGCTTATGGTTGGCAGATGAGTGAATAAGCCGGGCGGCCTTTACATTTTTCATCAAACCTCATCCAAGGGCGGCTTGAAATTTCCATTATGAAATACAATAAAAATAAATATCTGTTATCAGCTATATTTTCAGGCCCTAATTGTGATGCATGGACTTTTTTTTTGTGCAGCTTTCTAAACCTTTATTTGATGATTTTCAGGCCTGCAGCTCCCTGAGGCAGCTCTCTGCCTGCAGGGAGCTTTCTCACTGTGCTCACCCACACCGCCGGAAATGCCATCACTTGCCCCCTTCCTGCCCACACCCTGGCAGCACTGAGATTTTCACACGTTTCACGCTCGCTGGCCATTAATTGGTCAGCCAGCGTGAAATCGCGACTGGGGGCCTATATCCCGACCACTCCCAGGCCCACCGATTGCACACGCCCACCAAAGGTGAAATTCAGGCCATTGAGTGTATCTTGCACCAACATTAGTGCCACCCTATTTGAAATGTGCGTTTTCAGTAACTTTGGAGGTGACAATGCAGAGGAAATTTACTTGGAACATATAAGGTTGAGGATTTTAAGTTATAAAATGGACGAGAGAAGTTGGGATTGTTTTCTTTAGAGCAAAAGGTGCTCAGGGAGATGCAATACAGATGTTTAAAGTTATTAAGGGTAAATAGGGAGAAACTGTTTTCACTGGCAGGACAATCAGTAATGAGAGGACATAGATTTAAGATATTAAGATGTTAAAAGAACCAGCAGGGAGATGAGAAGCAATTTCTTTATATAGGCCGCTGTTATTATCTAGGAGTCACTGAGAGGGTACTGGAAGTAGATTTAATTGTGACTTTCAAAAGGGAATTGGATAAGCGTTTGAGAAGGAAAACAAATGCAGGGTTATTGGAAAAGGGAAAGGAATTGGGACTGTTGGAAGAGCTGTTTCAAAGATTCGTCAAGATGTGCCAAAGGGGTTTGCTTCTTTGTTGCATTAATTATATCTGAATTCCATTCCCTCCCCACCATCAGTGTTAATATTTAATTTAGTTATTAGTGAAGTTGCTGCTGTCATCACTTTTACAGTGCATTCCATTGAGTTTATGTGCCTGGCCAGTATATCCTGAGAACTAAACACTTACTGCTACATTCAACCTTCACTGTGTATGATATTCTTGTGTCCTGTCCTCTTGTTCTCTAAATAACCCTTCATGCATTATGGATCATGTTGTAACTCTTAAACATGCCTCAATAATTTCTCTCATGGTTGAAATCCAATTCTTAACAGTTTAATTATTAAATAAGTTTGTTTTAAACCTAAGTGTATTCAGTGCGCCTTTCTCAAAAGCTAATGCTTGTCAGATATTGTTTAATAAATGAATACTTTCCTAAGAAAGGCAATTCAATGCTACATTATGTTGCTCCAGAGTTCTGGATTCTGTGATCACTGCTTAGTAGGTATTTGGAATATTGAAAAATTATGAGAACTTCTGCTGATTCTTGCTACTGGATATCAAAATAGCAAAACAAATATTTGCGCAAATCCAATGCAACCTAGTCCTAGCTACAGGAGGGAAGACTGTTAGTGTGAAGCAAAATTAAGTGCCAATCAGTTGTGACAGAAGCCACAGAATTTGTTGTGAATTAGAACATATTGGACATGAAATTGGACTTCAGCAATAGCTCAAATTGGACAATAATAATCGTCCGGCCACTTTACATTGCAGATAATGGAAAAGAGGTGGGCAATGGGAACAAGTAAGGGCCACAGGCTAGCTGTCTACACTGCCGGCCCAATTGGATGGGGATGTGATCGCTGCTGAGGCAGCAAGGAGAATGAGAGGATGCCTCCATTTTGAGGCACCTTCACCTGGGAGGTAGAATTGATTTTCCTCCAACTGAGCCAGGCAAGTAGGCCCTGATGTTTGGAGGAGTAACCCCTCCAGTAGTCACATCGCCTCCATGCAGCTGTGAAGCTCCCCATGTGCCAGAGGGCCTCTCCATTGCTGACAAATGCCAGCGGCCCAGGAATATGGCCCTCAATTGGCTTTCAATTGGCTAAATTGACTCTCCGCCTCTGGCTGGTGGGCGGCTGAGCTGTTGCCCTTCCTGTTGCTGGGGGTGGGACTGAAAGCGGAGTTCTCCCCCTACCCACTTCCTAGCCTGCTGCATAGGGGCAGATAAAATTTCACCCAGAAAATCATGCTAGGTCTAAAATGGGTTGATGATTTACTTTTGATAATATTGTGCAATTGCCAGTGCTCAATTCAATCCCCATCATTTTGATAATGAGCCTCCAAATGATAGGATGCAGATTTATATACATGAACCCATCCACAGGAAGTTCTTGATCTTGGTCATGCTCTTGTGGGCAGGTACTGAGACGATGCCACTGGAAGAGATCAATGAACTGGTAGCTCCTTGCTTTCTCTCACTGTGTGCCACTCAGCATCTAGCTAATGACAGCCATTTGGAGAGGCTTGGATTCAAGTTGCCTGTTATCCTTTAAGCAGTGCAACGCCGTGTCTTACAATAACACCCGATGACAAAATAACAGAATCCCTACTTGGGAAAATTTGATGCTTTTATAAGAGAACCTAAATGACCAATGAACCAAGACTTGAAAAATGGGATTGGGCTGGAAAACTCTTTTTAAGACGGCACAGGCTTCAAGGACCATATGGCCTCTTTCTGTGCTGTAAATTTTCCATGCCTCTGCATCCAAAAAAATTGAACATTTTGTCTCTAGTACTAATGAAGTAGGTTTCTATGAGAAGTATCTTAAATGCTTAATTCAGATATGATTATTAATGTTGGAATCGCTGAATGTCCAACTCATGTATCATTTTGTCCACTATTGCTTTTGATTGGCACTTCAGTTGCAAACAAAAGGTGCACTTGCCAGAAAGAGCCTCTGTGTGTCATTCAAAATCCAAAAGGACCTGAACTTGGCAATTGTGACCTCTAACAGATCTGAATTGTCCCAATTTGGATCAATTTGAATTTGGATGGCTCTTTGGTGTTTTACCACAGAATGCTGAGCTTGAAATTTTGCAAGTTTGTGCAAATTATTTGAAGGTTTCGAAGCGTACAAGTGATATTCTTTAATAAAATGTTCAGTACCAGTGCAGAACACAATGAAAAGAAAATTTTTGCACAGGGTTTTAAACTGAATGGGATTGTACTCTGAAAGGAAAATGGAGTTCTTACGCTCAGCATATTGCAAAAGTGTCACAAGTGTCCAGTTCCTGTACCAAACGAGGGCAGTAGGTGATTTAACAACACTACAATATCCTGTACATTGTTTTCCTAATCCCTTAATCTGCAGCTCCCTCATGCTTGCCTTCTTGCCATGCAAATGAATAGAACATGGAGATTAACCAAAGCAAGGTTGTGACCCTACTTCCTCTTTTGTTGAGCTGAGTTGAAGCAGAATTTGACAGGTGTATAAGTTTTTGTACTCACTTTAATCATTGCAAATTCACAATCTCATTTCTCCACACACATATATGCAATTATAAAAGTGTTACTTGCTCATCATGACCTTCGATTTTGCCTTTTATTTAGGTATTTCATGTGTAATATTAAAGCGCCAGAAGATCTTTAGAAAGTAATGAGTCTCCTCTGTACTGGTGGCAGATATGGGTCACCAAACAGGTCTGGCCAATCTTAATGTAATTCCTCAGGGACACAAAATATGACACAAACCTATCTGATTTTCTCCTAATTGGACAGATCTGAAATCGAACCAGCTTGAGTACAGAACCTTCTGAGGGACAATGAACATTCAGAGAAGCAGTGAGAACTGTTGCTGTGAGATTTATAAATATAATTCAAGCTATGTGAGTTTGCAGTTCTAAGGATGGCTCCAAGATCCTTTTAGTCTTTGATATGTACTATTCCGTGCATTCCATATTGCTTGGCAAGTGAATGGATGCAATAAATTGTTTGGCCCAGAGTTTCCGCTGTTGATGCAAATGGTGAAGTATGTGCAAAATTGCATTTGTTTTGAGAAGCAGGGTTTTTCCTCAAGATTCTGTTCATTTGTCTATCAGCGAATAAAAACAAGCCAGCGTAATGTCATTCTTTTAAAAAGAACTCTTGATATAATCAAGAGTGGTAACCCACTATGGCTTTATTAATCGAGCTGAAAATAGGCTTATCACAAAAAAAGCATTTTTAATCATTTGAGCCTACCACCAATGAGTAATGAAGTTTCATTTATCTTTAAAGTATGCAGACCATTTGCTAGTTACATTCTTAGTAAATGAAAAACAAAATCAAATCTTTAAAGCCATGGGTCAGTTCGTAGCCCTCTCACCTCTTAGTCACAAAGTTCCGGGGTAAAGTTCCACTCCAGGGATTGAGCATAAAAATCAAGGCTGATGTCCCAGTGCAGTACTGAGAGAGTGCTGCACTGTTGGAGGTGCCATCTTTTGGTTGGGACATTAAACCGAGGCTATCTGCTGGTTGGGTGGATGTAAAAGATCCCATGGGACTATTTCGAAGAAGAGCAGGAGTGTTATCATTAGTGTCTTGGCCGTTATATATTCCTCAAACAACATCACACAATCAGACTATCTGGCCATTATCACATTGCTGTTTGAGGGAGCTTGCTGTGCACAAATAAGCTGTTGTTTTTCCTGTTTACAACAGCGACTACATTTCAAAAGTACTTCATTGGCTTTAGAACACTTTGAGACATCCAGTGGTTGTGAAAAGGGTCATGCAAATGCAACTGTTTCTTTTTTCCTTTATTTAACATACCTATTAGTCTCCCTGTGCCTAAAGAAAAAAGGCTTGTTTTTAAGAACCCCTTCAAATGCAAATAGACAGGTTAGCGGTAATACACAAAGGTGATTAATTTGACCTGGAGCTGTGGACAATTGTTTGAACAAAAATGGTTTCTAGCAAAATGTTTTTAAAACTAGCTCAAAAGTTTCAACTTAAAATTCCTTGCAATTGCTTCCAAATTGCACTAATAAAAGCCAAGGATGCCTAATGGAAACTCTTGATGTTTGTACTTTTATGTTTAACATACACAATTGTGGAAAAGGGGAGCAGACATTGCATCCCATCTTTTGTTGTGCAGTTTATAAATCGCTGTGCATCAACACCCCCTGATGGATAGGGGGAGAAATATGTCAACACTGATAACCTTCAGCTTCATGAATACTTGAGTCAAACTGGAATCTGAAGGGAGAAAGGAAGGATAGAGAGCGTTGCTTAGGCAGTGCAAATGCACCTTAACCCAGCATTGATCTTATCTTAAGACTGACCTAAGGCCAATCCATCCTGACATCAGGTATGATGTTCCACTTTGAGATTGACATGAGTTGTATATTCATCAAAAGTTGAGATCTTTTTGAATGAACAGTCTCTACTCTAAAGATTCAGCATATGTTGTCCACACAGCAATTGCTTTCACACGTTTTTGCACTCAACTGACCACACATAAATGTTTGAATAAAATTTGCAAATACTGAAACTAAAATAAAAGTAGAACAGCTGGCAGTATGCAGCTGTAAGAGCGAGGTCAGTGATTCAGTCAGGCGCCTTCATTAGAATTCATATCCTGTTGGACCAGAAAGGTCTTCAATTTTGATTCACTTGCTCTACTATTTTCTAGCATTTTCTTTATTTATTTCTCTACTTGCTGCCATCTGGTAGAGAAATAATGACAATATATTAAAATTTAATGCAGACATTGTGTTATTGAATGATGGTGAATGGATTGTTGGGTAAGGAATGAACTCAAGGGATTTATTAACTCATGAGTGAGAGGTATATGCAGCTTATTCAAACGGACTGACCTTACAGTTCAGTTTATGCCTCTGCCCTGAAGTGGGATCAAAGCATTGATATCCACAGCTAAACCTGTTTACAAATGTAGGATGTAATATATTCTGACTACAATGAACTGTTGATCGTCACTTGATAACCCTGCAGTGGCTCTATCAGTATTCCTGATTGTTCAGTGTGGACCTCATTATTTATCAACTATGTGAAGCATCCTGCCAATGTTGGTGATTACATTCTGACGTGCTTCCGAAATAAAGTGGGATTAAAATGCTAAACCAAACACTGCGGTTAGAGCAGGAATTTCCCAGCATTGATCCCCGGTCTGTGCTAAATTACTTAATCTCAGCGAGCCCAGCATGAAGGGAGTAAAATTCCATGAAAATTTCCTTTGCACCTGTCAAAAAAATAAAATCCTTAATGGCAGAACTGGTGAAGGAAGACCAGCTGCAAAGGCGGAAGAAGCTGCAGTGGCAAGGTGGTCCTGGTCATCGTGGTTTGATACATTATTGAAATCTGATCATCAACCCGTCAAGATCATTGGTTCCCGTGTGAAAGAAAGGCCCAGATCTTCTGGCCCCTGGAAGATGAACTACTGGACCCCTCGGAAGTCCTAATGCAGGGACTCTGTGGGAATTGCCCTGGAAATTTGAACTTCTGATGGGCAATTCCCCTACTCCCGGGACCCTCTGGAAAAAGTCTCCAACTCTTAAAGCGGAATTGCCTGGTCCCATCGGTGGCGGGTGTCATGGCGGGCGTGAGCGGGCAATGTGGCGAGAAGGACAAAATTTGGTTCCACACCGTCGTGAAACCAATTTGCAATCGTCTACTCTGCCCGTCAATGGCGGGCCGTGTTTCCAGCTGCCGCACGTTGGGAACCTATTTTCAATGCTTTAGCATCTCATTATAAGCCCTGCTCAGCAGAATCTCCCCCTCACGTCAAATGTACCGCCCACATTGGTGTGACTTAAGTATGGTGCAGTTCACAATTGCTTTTAAAAGCTGTGCACCTGGCCAGCTGAATCCCAAAGGGAACTTGGAGATGAGTGCGCAGAACCTTGGGCAGCGCTTGCAAGTACCACCCGTAACACATCAAGGAAGAGGCGTTGCACATTAGAGGGGTGGGGGGGACACAGGCAAGTCACTTTTTCCCAGCTGGCTTTCAGTGCTCTGCTGGGGCAAGGGCTCCAGTACAGGTGAGGTCAGTGGGGGAGTGTGAGTGGGGGTTGGGCGGGTGTGGGTGGTGATGGCAGGGGCAAAGCAGCACAGACTGAAGGAAGTACACAAGCACATTTCCGGGTTTGGGGTGTGAGGGAAGAGGCCAGGTCCTTGGAAAGCCTAGTCAAAAATGAGCATTCTTCCACAACTCCGTTGACATCCTTGGAGTTGGGCTTCTGAATCTTTTCTGCCTACTCAAGCCACTCAAAAACATGAAAGTGCCACCAAATGCTCCAGAACTTCTCACCCTTCAGGCACATACTACACACTAATATGCATTTTAGAGCAATTGGCCTAATGAGCAAGCTGTACAATCCCCTTGCAAAAGGTGGCCATGGAGCAGTCACTGCTGGAGGCGCTCAGAGCTGCTTGAAATGTCATTGTTAAAGTTTGGACTAGTATACCACATGGTTCAAGCTAACAGCGCAGCCTTGCAGTGCGGTTTAGGAGATTGCCTGTGCCTGAGCTGAAAGCACAGCCTGCAGCCTAGTGGCCGAAGCTGCCACCAATCGGTCAAGTGGAGTAGGGCGGAGGTGGATTGGGTTTTGGAGAGCCATGAAGTGCACTATACACTAGCCATCCAAGTGGTGGCCAGCACTCTCCTGCATGCGTGAAAGGGCCTTGAGACTTAACCAAGAGAGGTTCTTAGGACACATATGCTAACCCAGGCATCTTTCTCTTTGATTCTGCAAGAAGAGAATGTCAGGATCATGAAGCCTGGCGATTTAGCCGTATGCTTCATGGCTTACAGGGAGCAGCGAAGAAGTGGAAGAGCATGGTGGAGGTGCCTAACTTAGCAAAAGAAGGAGTACCTCCCTCAAGATGAAGGGGTGGCAGGGCCTGCTGCGGATGCAGCTGAAGATCCACAATGAGCCGTCGCTAGCCCCAGGGTCTATAGACGACACTTGTCATTCCTGCAGATGACTGAGAAAAATCAGTGTTGCCGAAGACTGCACATGTTGAGGGAACTGGTTGGTCACATATGGCACCTGCTGCAGGATTTGGCGCTGCAGAGACATGGAGCCCATCCACTGCCAGCGGCCGTGAAAGTGACTGCGGTGTTCAATTTTTATGCCAGCGGCTCCTTCCAGGGCTCCACAGGAGACCTATGTAGGATCTCGCAAGCCTCCACTCACAAGTACATCCAGGAGACACAGAACTTTGTGCATTTTGATCGGGATCAGGAAAGCCAGGAAGCAAGAGAGCTGGGATTTGTGCAGATCTCAGGTTTCCCACAGGTGCAGGGTGCCATCGACTGCACTCACATGCTGCTTAGATTTCCATGGCAACAAGCAGTCAACTACATCAACCACAAGAGCTTCCACTCACTGAATGTTCAGCTGGTCTGCGACCACCACAAATGTATCCTAGAGGTCTGCACATGATTCCCAGGGAGCCTCCATAACTCCTACATCCTTAGCAGGTCTCAGATCCCTGACATCTTCTATGGTGCAGAGTTGACTCCTCAGGGACAAGGGCTACCCACAGAGGATGTGGCTGATGACACCTGTGCGGTGGCCTCAGACTGCAGCAGAACGACAGTATAGAGAGGGTCATGCCACAACCTGGACTTTGATGGAGCAAACGATAGGCATCTTGAAAAGGAGTTTCCGGTGCCTTGACAGGTCCAATGGAGCACTGCAATATAGTCCCCAGAGGGTGTCACACATCATCATCGCCTGCTATGAGCTACACAACATGGCACTGCAATGGGAGGGAGGACCTGGTTGAGTGGGAGATAGGAGGGCTGCACACATCCTCCGGTGAGGAGGACATTGAAGGGGATGATGATGATGAGATCCTTGAAGGTGAGGATGTCAGCAATGAGGCCATCGCATTGGCCAGATGAGGCAGGCACACTCGGGAGGCCCTCATAGCTGCAAGATTCATGGAAGATGATGACAAGATGCAGTGAGGACGGTCCTGACACTCTCACCTTGCATCTGTGAACATTTGATTCATATATGACTGATGGCAGCTCACATACCCTCAGTGCACAAGCTCATGTCATGGAGACACAGAGGAAACCCGAATAGTCACTCAATTCCAGGAGGATGATGATAACATGCATTGAAGACACTCCATAGATCTTCACATTGTGGAATAATTATGGTTTTATTTGGTGTGCAATGTACCTTTTAAGAATAATACTTGTCAGGAAAGATCACATGTTCTGTAGTAACCAATAGGAGAGTAGCATAGGCTACCTCAGCAGTGTGGAGATGGAATGGGAGTTAAAAGCACACATGTAATTGCTGCTGAATATATTGTAAATAAACTTAATGTTTTCATCCAAGAAGTGTTTGCAGTTCAACTCTATTACAAATAGGCAACCCGGCCACCCTACAATAAACTGGCGACAAGGATAAAACAGGATTGAATAGAATAAATCAAGTTAGAAAGAAATCAGCACTGTACCTTGCCCAGTGTTTGTAAGTAGCAAGCTCTTTTTAGAATTGAAAACGTTATCCCCTCTCAAAATGCCACAATTTGGGACAACTGATCCTTTTAAACCAACCTCTGATGATTGGTCTCAATACATAGAATGCCTCACTTTTTTTATTAAATGAACAAGATTATGGGGGAAGAAAAGAGGTGGGCGACCCTCTTGAGTCCTTGTGGGAGCAAAACCTGCAGTTTGATTTGAAGTTTGATGGCACCCAGTGCCCCAGATTGGAAGAACTTTGATGAAATGGTGAACCTCGTAAAGAGTCACTTTCAACCCAAGCCCCTCAGTCAAGATGAGATGTTCAGGTTTAGTTCACAAAATGGAGCCTCGGGTGAGACAATTTCATGCTACGTGGCAAATTTGAAGCAGTTAACGGAACACTGTGAGTTCAGTGCGACTCTGAATGATATGCTCAGAGATCGTTTAGTGCGTGATGCGAAAGAGGACACTACTCAGAAAAAACCTATTGTCCGAAGTGAATCTGGATTTTAAGAAGGTGCTGGAGACACTGCGCTTTCCATGGCCAGTGGGGAGAGATTCAAAAGCAATACAGGGTGCGCAAAATGGCACCATCCTCCACATCGGGCAGGAAACCCCAGCCAAAAAGGGCACAAAAATGAATGACTCTGCCAAGAAGCAGGAAACAGCACCTGCTAGCTGAAGAATAAAGAAAAATAACTTAGCAGCGAAATCAGGAATCATTTTAAAAAGGTGGAAACAATCAGTCTTTTAGTGATTGGCAGTTTAAAAAAAATGAATGCTACTATTGGCACAGAAATGGACATATAATCAGGCAGTTCAAGGAAAGACTCAAGCAGGCTTGTAAACAAAAGAAGAAGCCCAATGAAACCTATGATGTAGAAGAGCCTGAAACAACAAATTCAGACATTTACTCATTGTTTTATCTCAAAGTTGAAAAGACAAAGCCAATTATTTGTTACAGTGAAAGTAAATGGCAAACCTGTTAAAATGGAAGTAGACATGGGAGCTTCCACTGCAGTAATCGGGGAACATACCTTCAGATATTTGAATGATGGTGAACATAAGTTTAGAACAAACACCTGCCAAGCTAAAAACATATAGGGCAGAATATTACGCTTGGTATGCAGGCGTGCACCCGAAACACCCGAGTGTAAAATGACGCACGATGACACGGGTGTGAGTCTCGCAATATTTTGTTTGGCAGGTGCGCGTTGGAGTTGGCTGCCCGCCCACCAATAGGTAAAAGGCCAATTAAGGCCATTAACAATCTAACTAAATTCAAATTTATGCTGCCCATCCAACCTTATGGTCAAGCAATCTTTACGTTTTTAGGAAACCTCATTCACGAGAGGGATGAGGTTTCCCAAAGCAAATAAACATTAAATAAAAACTTTATTTTTGAGTTAAAAACATGTTCCAGCTCATGTGACAGGGTCGCATGAGGGGATATGTTTTATTCAATTTTTATTCTCTTCATTTTTTTTACACAGCACGTCAGTCTCCATGAGGCAGCTCCGTGCCTCAGGAAGATTCAAGCGCTCTTTCTCACGCAGGCATGAACTGCACACTAGGCCCGGCTCTCCCTCCTGCCCCGCCGCCACCGCCCCCCCCCCCCCCACCCCGCCCACACACACCCAAACAGGCAGCGTTTAGTTCTGCTACTCATGATCCACGCAGGGTGGGCCTCAATTGGCCCGCTCGCTTGAAATCATGGTGCGGAGCTGATGGCAGGCAGCGGTTGGCTTACCTCTGAAAATCCCCACCAAAGGCAAAGTCCTGCCTGTACTGGTGAAGACAGTCAAGTAAAAGGCATAACTGTCCATTATGGAAGGCAATCAGCAAAGCTGCCTGTGCTGGTATTGAGAGGCTAAGTACCAAGCCTTCCAGAGTGAAATTTGCTAAGCGAAATCGACCTTGATTGGCGACTGAGATTCCAGAAGGAAGCTGGAAGCATTCCTGTTTTGAAAAAGGAGTGTGTAAAGACTCAACAACCTTAAGAAATGTGGGCTGTCTTAAGCCAAAACCTGGAAGAACAGCAGAATAAACTCGAAGAGACCCTGCTTGATGACAGAGTTCGAGACGAGGTGAGCAACCTTCACAGAGAAAAAGAAAACCTATTGAAAGATCTTCACACGCTACAAGATTCCCTCGGGTCAAAGTTTGTACCTCTGGAAAAGTTTGTTCTCTGAACAAACTAAAGAATCAGTTGGCAGAGAAGACACAACAATGTTCAATTTTCCAGGAGGCAGCGAACAAATACAAAAAAGAGATGGAAGAGCTGAAGAATCGGCTAAATGAAGCCAAAGAGGCTTTGGAAGCAAAAGCCAATGATTTTTCCAAGAAGCAGACAGACAATGAAATTTTGGGAGGTTCAGTCACTGAGCCCAGACAAGTTGAGCTTGCACCTGAGAGAGGTTTGGCCAATAGTGAAGTCAAAAAGAAGGCCGAGATTAAAGTCTGTGCTAGAAAGAAGAAGGCACGTAGAAAGAAGATACAGAAAAATGATAAGGACTTCATTCTGGCAGCATACAAATACACTTTCACACATAGGCCTGGCAATCAAATTGCAAACGCCAATATCCTTAGTCATTTCCCTTTACAAGAAAATGATGAGCGAGTCCCAGTTCCACAAGAACTTGTTTTACTGTTAAATTTCTTAGATTCCTCACTGCTATGTGCTCAACAGATCAGAGACTGGACAAGTCGGGACCCAGTCCTATCTCAGGTATGAGAACAATTGCTACATGATTGATCACAGAAGTCTGTATCTGATGAAATGAATCAGTACTTCAACAGAAGACATGAAATAACCAGTCAGGGTGGCATCTTATTGTGGGGAGCATGAGTGATGGTTCCTCCAAAAGGAAGTTGAGCTATACAGTGCCCATCCAGGAATTTCCCAAATGAAGACCATATCATGCAGGTTTTTATGGTGGCCAGGGATGGATGGTGAAATAGAGAGTATAGCAAAGCATTTTGGGCAATGGTAGCAACTGCAAAAATTGCCAGTGACAGCTCCATTATGCCCATGGGAGTGGCCAGGTAGCCCCTGGGTGCAGTTATACATTGACTACTTAGTTCTTTCCTGAGAAAACTGTTTCTGCTCATTGTTGATGCCCATTCAAAATGGTTGGATGTATATGAGGTGAAGTCACCAACATCGGCCACTACAATTGAGAAACTGCATCAGAGTTTTGCCATTCACGGATCACCAGTCATTTCCAATAACAGCATGGCATTTACAAGTGCTGAGTTTCAATGGTTTATCAGCCTCAACAGTATCACTCATGTGAAAGCTGCACCGTACCACCCTTCCTCAAATGGACTGGCTGAAAGGGCGGTTCAAATATTCAAGGCAGACATGAAAAAACTAACTGGCGATTCCTTGGCAACCAAGCTAGCACGCTTTCTTTTTCATTACAGGACTACCCCTCACACAACAACAGGTGTCACACCTGCGGAGTTATTGTTAAATCTCCATCTCAGGACAAGATTGAGCTTAATAATGCCGAATTTAGAGGGGAAGGTGGAAAGGAGTCAGGGAAGCCAGAAAACTAGACATGGCTGGCATAGTTGCACAAGGACATTTACCGTGGGAGAGCCGGTATATGTGAAAATCTTTGGGGAAGGACCAAAGTGGTGACTGGGTGAGATAATTGTGGTAACTGGGCCTCTATCTTATCATGTGGAGGTGGAAGGTCAGATCATCCGTAAACATGTGGACCATTTAAGGAAGAGAGAGACAAATCACCAAGCTATGGTTCCACCAGTGATCATGACTGGGTCTGTGTTTCTTGTTGAAGCTACTCAACCCAGGACAAACATGTCTGATGTTCCCGTAAGAGTTGAGGATACAGAACTGCAAGTGCCCACTGAAGCACTTGATGTTCAGGCAACTCCGGAAAAGGAGGCTCCTGACAAAGAATCTGAAGTTGTGGAACTGTGTGTTCCACATGTAACAGGAAACCACCTAAAAGACTGAACTTGTAAATTCCTTACCCAGTGTAAATATTATGTTGCCTTGAAAAATACGTACTTGTAAATATAAAATGTATAGACGAGATAAAGGGGGAGGAATGCAGCAATTATGGTTTTATTTAGTGTGTAATGTATCGTTAGGAATAATACTTGTTAGGAAAGATCACATGACCTGGAGTAACCAACAGGAGAGTAGCATGGGCTACCTCAGCAGACAGTATAGAGGTAGAGATGGAGTTGAAAGCAAATTTGTAGTTGCTGCTAAGTATATTGTAAATAAACGTATTCTTCCATACATTCCGCACTCTCCAGCATCAGATTTGGGGCAGTGGGGGGGAGGGGGGAATACCCAAAGATGCACTGGAGAATCCCCCTGGCAAGTTCCCAGATAAGGGTTTGCACAGCAATTGCCCAGAAGCGGTAACTTCCTCTGGGTAATTGAGCTGCCCTGGGAACCATCCAAAAATGCAATTTAAATCGCAAACTTCAGGGGTTTCCACTGGGGTTATACCAATAGTTACCCAGGAAAAGTTAGAAGACTTAAAACCTCTTCTAACTTCTGGATAACTATCATAAAGGCTCAGACTGACCCCAAGGGACTCCCCCACACCCACACCCCTTCGTCCCCCACGGGACTCCCCTCAGCCCTCCATCCCCAGGGCAACTCCACCTCACCACCACACCAACCTCACCCCGCCTCGACTTCGGAACCTGCCCCTGCCCCCACCGACCTCCGGAACACACCACCCATCCGCCCTCCAGAAACCCTCCCGACCTCTGGACATCCCCTGACCACCAGACCACCCCACCCCCTCCCTCCAGACCCCCCCCAATCACCAGAACTCCTCCATACTCCCCCCACCTCTGGACACCCCAATGCCCCCCGACCTCTGGACCCCCCCAATCCTGATCTCTGGGCCTCCACCCGCCACCTCTGGACACCCCTCCTCACACCCCACCTATGGACCCCCCCATGCAACGGACCTCCTCCCTGACCTTGGAACCCCCCAATCTTGGACCCCCCCCAGCTGACCTTGGACACCCCACCCAGACCTCAGACTCGCTGACCTATGGACACCCCCTCCGACCTCCAAAACTGCCCCCCAACCTCTGGAATTCGCACCCCCCCGACCTCCGGTCACCCCAACCTCCGGAACCCCCCACCTCCGACCTTCAGATCCCCCACCCACCCCTACTTCCGGATGCTGCACCCCCGCCACCCCCCACCTCCCACTAGCTCTGGACCCGCCCAGGCCTCCAGACCCTCCAACCCCCGACCTCTGGACCCCAGCCCAGCTCCCCCCTTCCCCACCCACCTCCAGACCCTACCAACACCCGTACCCCTGGACTCCCACCCTGACCTCCAGACCCACCCCTGGCTTCTGGAGCCCCCCACCCTCCCCCTACCTTTGGATCTCCCCCCCCACCCATAACCTCCAGATCTCCCCAACCCCAACCCTTCCCCCAAACTATGAACACCCACTCCAAACTCTGGACCTCTCCACCAACTACCAACCACCCCCCCACCAAGGTTCCGGACTGCCCACCCAACCTGACCTAGCTAGCCCTCCTGAACCAACCTGATTAACCCCTGCCTGATTTTATTGACCCACTTCCTGCTCACCCACCTCCCACCCTACCCACCACACTCCTGTAGTGCAGTGATACCTGGACTGTGCATCAGCGACATATTACAGCGCAAGAGAAACTCCATCAGCTACATCTCTGCCATATCCTCCAGAATCAATTGAAAGTGGACCAAATGCTAGTGGCCCCTTGAACCCAGTTCCATAAGAATTCAGGCAAAACTCCTGCAAAATCCACTCCAATACACTGGACGTTGTGTCCGGATGGCTGAAAACTCTCTCTCCTGCCAGGTTCTGTTTTCTCAACTTTCAAATGGGCAGCGTTTCAGAAGAGGACAAAGATAACACTTCAAAGAGACTCTGAAGCTCTCCTTGACGCGTGATGGCATTGACGTTAATGACTGGGAGGAGCTTCTTATCAGTCGTTCAGAATGGCCACAACTTGTCCGTCAAGCTGCATCACACTTTGAGTCACAATGATGAGACAGAGCTCCGGCAGAGAAGGAAAGAAAAGAAAGAAAATCCTGCACTCTGGATCCCGCTACCTGTCCTGCCCCATGCGCCTCAAAGTCTGTGGGCTGAGAATTGGCCCGTTCTGTCACATGAAAATCCAAGGCAGAAACTCACAAGCCTGAGCAGACCTCATCCTCAAATTGAGGGACAGCCATCGCCACTGATAGCATGTGTGGACTTTTCCAGAGGTCAATGCTTGGGTTGGATCTGATCCTACCCCTTTCCCACAGTCAAATAGTGCACCAACATTCAATGTCCTGGCTATCACAGGATATATGAGATATCAGAGGACTGCAAACACAAGAGAACATCTTTTCGATAGGGTGAATCTGTTAAAGTGAGGTACCCTGTCCCTTTACGGGAATGCAAGTGTACTGATCATGTGACAGCATTGACAAATCACTGTACAGCGTGGGCAACTGGGAACTGTAAGTCTACTTCTGGAGTTTTCTGAGTGCACACATATGAAATGGTGCTCTCTGCCTGATGTCTCAGTAAACCATCACTGTTTATTCTTACATTAGTCTCTCCACAATCTTGATTGCAAGCAGCAATTGAAGAGAACATAGGAAGGTGTGCAGCTAGAGTTTGGTTGGCCAACGAACTCATTTCCAAAGATGTAAAAGTGGCAAATGCCACAAGGCTATATTTAAAGAAAGGCAGTGATAGGTAGAGGAAATTTTAACCTAACAAAATGGCAGCTTTGGGATAGGTGGAGGATTCAAGACTCAAAAATTGGTTTCCGATCCAAAACACATCTCCGATCCACCCATTTCCACTTTAAATGACGCTGGAAGGTGGGCATGCAACCAACTCACTCCAAGGAAAAGGATTGGTCATTTAAAAAAGATCATGATGCTGCTAGTCTCTTTGTCATTCAGGTTTTCAACTTTACCTGCTGTCGGCTGGGTTTCCTGAGCAAGGGAGATTCAGGATTTGGTACCTTCACAACTCACAACTACCTCCTGGATTCAAGTCTCTGCCTGAAGACCCTCCACAATCTGGCACCTTCCCCCCACCCCCCCCTACAAGAGGCTTCCCCCAACCCCCCCCCCCCCCCCCCCCCACCCCAAGGCCATATCCTTCCCTGCCCTCCCCCTCAACTACTTGGCTACTGGGCCTCTGATCCCACACACCACCAGGCATCCAATTTCCCCCATACCATGGCATCCAAAGTTCAATTTCCCCCACCCTCCCCCACAAGGGATCCACAACGTCCCCCACAACCCTCCAAATCCCCCCGGGGAACTGATCAGAGCTGCCACTGATGTGACTTCACAGCATCTTGGGGAATCCTGAACTGCAGATTCCCCATGACCTTCTGATGCAGCCACTTCCTGGGGGTCCTAACAGCACAGTGGGTGTACCTACACCAATGGACTACAGCAGTTCAAGAAGACAGCTCACCACCACCTTCTCAAAGGTAACTAAGGATGAGCAATAAATGCTGGCCCAGCCAGCGAAGCCCACATCCTGCAAATGAATAAAAATAAATATTCCCCCCGCTGTCCCCTCCACTCCCTTCACTCCCTCCAAAACCTGTAATTATCTTAAAAGTTCAGGTCATGGTTATAAGCTACTGAAGTGTTATATGTATAGTTCAAGATATCACATCAAACGCTCTGTGAGTTTACTGTTTTGTAATCATTTATGCTTGCTATCTGTGAGCTGATCCCAGGTTGGTAAATAGGTTCACAGTGATAAATTTAGTTCAAGGCACAATTACAGCATAGGGATAGACATTCTTAAAATACATATGAGGACTCAATTTAATACCATCAAATGGGAAACTAAAGGGTGAAGTTCCTTCAATTACAAAGCTATTGTGGAGGTCAGCAATGAGCACAGCACTGGAGAATTTTACTTTCAATGTGTTTGGCCACCAGGAAATTTCATTCAAGACCAGTCAGACCTTTCCTGTCGGTTCTCTGCTTGATCACATTATCCTATTTTGAGTACTTGAAGTTGGGCCCTTTGTCTTCCTAGTGTAAAACAGGTTGAGGTAGTAATGGATTAGCCAATATTGAACATTAACTGCTAGATGCCGCAATAGTAACTGTAGTGTTAGGATTCTAAAGACTACTGTTGTATGTTACATGCCAGAAAAGTGAAGACAAAGCCAAAATAAAAACTTGCCTGCACCCAATGCTTTAATTAACTCCAGGACCAGAAATCCAAAAATAAAAGGCATTGTAAATGTTGATTACACCAACCATTAGGCAGGCAGTGAGGCAACTCTTGAACTGTGGTACTTCATGTAATGCAAGATTCTAGCAAACATTTTCTTTCTGAGTGACTTGCCACTATTGAGCAATTTCTGATGCTCTTTCACATTTTTAAAAGATTTTTGGCTTGAGTGAACAAACATCAGTCACAGAATGTGACTGATGCAGCATTTGGCTCACTCAATCAGTACTCTCTGGTTGGGTTAGCCCAGAGTTCCAGGGCCTAGCCTACAATATTAGCTTCTGAATAATCAGTCCAGAACAATCATTTCTATAGATCTATTTTGTCTATTAAATAAACAGCAATCTCATCTAAATGCATTTGCCCAATAAATAATGTAACTATGGCCAAACATGAACAATGGAACAATATTACAACAATGCATATTAGATGACAACATTTGCGCAAATAAAATCTAAAATTGTTTAAATAGTGGTTCTTGCTATCAGTGCCCCTTTTAAAATCACATAAAAATGATAGATATGAGGCATTACATGAAGAATTCTGCCCTGCATCACATCAGGAAGAACCACTGAGTTCACAAATGAATTGAGATAAAAGATTCATTGAAGTGCAAATGCTGAGCACCAGCATAAAATCTCCATCTTATGCTGTTGAAAGAAATATTTTTTATATATAAAAAGAAATACTTTATTGAGATTGTAATTATATTATAGTTAATACCCTGCACTTTTATATCCACAACTGTATTTGATCCTTTTTTGAGAACCTGATTTGGGAAGTAAACAGCAATTCAAAGTGGCGTCAGTTGAATTATCCAGCTATATTAAATTAGTCTTGAGGATGAGAATGGTATACAGTGCCAGAATGATAACTGGTTTTGCATGTCACATGTATGATAGATGAGATTATACTGGATGAAATGATAGATAATATGAATATTGCAGATGCTGGAAACCTGAAATAAAATAGAAAATGCTGTATTTCTAGTTCTTCTGATAAAAAGCATGCCTTTTTCATTAGAAATTAGGCTTTGGAAATTTTGAGGTTCAAAGTGGAAATCAGTCCTATTGCCACACATTGCATCATTTTCAGCTGGTTATCTCTAGCTGTTTTATCTTAACATTACAAACTTATTTAAATGCGCTTTTCTAGCATTATCCTCACACACATTTCAACATTCAGAAGCTAATGTTATACATGTCTTATTTAAACCTTCCTTGTACTTTACGGTGTATAATTTTGTAATACAGAAACACCCACACTCTTTCAATGAAAGGTATAATGTGAAACAATGCAGGCATTTTACGGTTTCTAAAACAAACCCTTAATTTTATTCAATACATGGGTGGATTGCCATCCTGACCTGAAACTCTGATCTATTTTCAGCTCCCAATGTATTTTTGGTGTTAATCTTCAGGCTCTGACCCTTATTTTAATTTTTGAGGAGAAGAGTGAAGAGGTGTGCATTGCTAATTGTCCATGGTTTGTTACTTCTCCTATTTTGGCTGCACCCAAGAAAAATTTGGTCAGGTAAAGGTCAGCATTAAAGTAAAGGAAATGTCAATAAATGGATTCAGTCAATTTACTTATTTCCAGATTTCTTTCTTTCCTTTCTCCTCTCTTTCTCTCCCTTCCTTTCTCTTTCTCCCTCTCACACATTTTTCTTTCTCTTTCCCTACCAAATGCATACATGCAGCTCATTCTTTCATATTCATATCCAAGCCTGCGCTGTTACATGCAAGTATGTTTCTACTCAATGCTAGGTTTGGGGGGGAGGGGGGTGCGGGGTGGGGGTTAACATTAGGCAATTATCAAAAACAATTGAGATACCACACCTCAGAGAAGAGCTTAGTGCAGATCAAATAAAGATAATATAAACAATAATAAAAATAAGCCATAATTATCAATTTGACAGGCTAGGCTTGTAAGAGTAAGAGGCAACTTGATTGAAACATATAAGATCCTGAGGGGTCTTGACAGGGTGGATGTGGAGAGGATGTTTCCTCTTGTGGGAAATTCTAGAACTAGAGGTCGCCCATTTAAGACAGAGACAAGGAGAATTTTTTTCTCTCGGAGGGTTGTGAGTCTCTTCCTCAAAAGATGGTGGAAGCAGAGCCTTTGAATATTTTTAGAGCAGAGGTAGATTCTTGATAAGCAAGCAGGGGTGAAAGGCTATCGGGGGTAGGCAGAAATATGAAGTTGAGGTTACATTCAGATCAGCCATGATTTTATTGAATGGCGGAGCAGGCTTGAAGGGCCGAGATGCTTACTCCTGCTCCTGTTTCATATGTTCATTTAACAGTAAATTACAAATAACAATCAAGTAGCTTGATTTTTCCTTTATAAATCTAACTATTAGGCTTTTTGTGTTCATTAAGGCAAGGGATATTATGCTATGGAATGAAACATATTTAATATTTCATGTACCTTGCCCCATCAAAGGCCAGGCACAAAGTTAGGTGCAAAGGTTGGGCCTGACTTTAACTCTGTGTAAGTAGAGGAGATTTGAATGAGTTAAAATCTTGCCCTAATGTAAAGATTGCTTTACTCTGCCTCAAAACAGGCCTCATCCTCAACCTCAGAAGAGGTCCCTCTGCTGCATCTTTGCTCTCTTTTTGCATCTACCATTTTCCTATCAGCTGAAGATCACAAAACCATCAAGGTGATGTTAGAATGAACTTCACTTCAGCTTCCTCCTCAAATAATCTGCGGAGAACTCTTATTGCAACCAATATAGGCACAGCATCTTAGAGGGTGCATTGGGAATATCCACATTGACCTTGCAGTATAGACACGTGGCTCCAGTAGCAGCATAGCTAGCCTTGAGCTGAGTCAGCATGTTCAGTAAAGTGATAATTTAACTCTGCTCAAACACCTGCTCATATCAGTTATCACAGACCACAAATACATCATTCATGGAGTCTGATATAACAAAACAAACTGGCTAAAAATGTATAGATTCTGTTATCCTATTTGTCCTCTTGACTGCTCGCAATCTCTTGAGAACAATTTCTAATGTTTCAGTCCCATTTGTGAATGTTTACCTTTTTTGTCCATCCTTCCTGATCACTGCATAATGTATAGTTCATAGCAACGTGCAGGTGCACCCTTTAGGTCAGTGCTATTTACCCGGCCCAGAGAAATATGTGGACCCCCCAGGCCTTGGCAATTTAGCCCTCGAAAGTCACGGGCAGGATTTGCGGGTCGTCAGGGGCATGTGACGGGCTGGACTGGCAGCAGCCAGGAACTGGTCCACCACCTGCGATTGGCCCCCGACCACAATTTCACGCTGGCTGGCCAATTAACGTCCAGCCAGTGTGAAAGGCACGCTGAGAGGCTCATCGCTGCTGGGGTGGGGGGGTAGGAGGAGTGCGAGCGCAAAAGTCTGCGCATGAGTGTGGGGGCACACACTGAAAGGCAGGGAGCTGCCTCAGGGAGCTGAAGAATATTAAGATCAAAAATAAAGATTGTGAAAATATGCAAAACGTGTCCCCATACAGAACTCACTGACATTAATATAAACCTGATAAAAATTATGTCAGAATTTTTTTTAAATTAATGTTGGAAACATCATTCCACCCATGGATGAGGTTTCCTAAAAAGTCCAAAGGCCGCCTGGCCTGCCAACTGTAAGGTTAGACAGGCAGCGAAAAATAGGCTTAAATTAATTGATTAATGGCCTTGATAGGCCTCTTAATTGTCAGTGGGTGCTGCCGACTCTTGCACGCGCCCTGTAACCGAAATATCGTGTGAGTGCGCAATGACGTCGGGACTCTCGCCCAACATCAATGCGCACTATTTTACGCCCAATCAGGTCAGGCACGCACCGGGGACGTAAAGCCCTTCCCCAAATTATTCAGCCTTACTTGCATTTATATTTTCTACGGATTGCTTTACCTAGTTTGAATTTTGAAGTCCCCATTGCTGGATAAATTTAAAATAGAACTTTATCCAATAACTTGCATTAGGTGTAAGTTATGGCTGCCTATGTGTGTACATTCTATATGGCTCCCTGAGGATGTGCAATTAAGTGGCCCAAGGAGACAAAGCATGACACTCTAGGTGATCAGGATATGTCACCTCCAATCTCTTCTTCATCCAGTCTCCAATCCTAGGATTTCTGAACATATTCCTTCATTTGTTCTGGCATAGAAGGAATAACACAATTGTGGACTGAATTAAGGGAATTGTCCTGCAGCCCTGGGGTTCTGAACTTGGATGAAGAACCAACAGTGGTATTTGCACCAGAATGATGAGAAGCATAAAAAATGTTACTGTGGTCCCAGATGTTCCTGCAAAGATAGCAGAGACGAAGAACAATAATAGTGAGGATATTGTATTTCATTCAATTTATATGAGACATTGTACAGTTAACCAAGACTAACATGATTGAGTTGTGCAAGAAAGTATATCAATCTTTTACTGCTGCTCTAACACTAACTAGTGAAGCGTGTCTGCAGAAATGTAATAGCAACCTAAAATTGTTTCCTCTTATATGCTATTCCCATGTTTCTCAGATCTGGAACATATGATTACTGTTTCAACCAGTCAGACCTAAATCTAATGAGAAATTCAGCTATTTCAGGTTAGCATTGTTCATGTTGTTTTGGGTCAAATATTGTGGTTTTGTTTGTACATCCAGTTGAAATCACCTTGATTTTCTGACTCTAAGCATGTAGAGATGAATAATCAAATATCTCTCAATTTAAAGTGACATTTTTTTAATTTCTGTGTTAAGATGGTTTTTCCACTATTCTACAAGCCTAGTTTTAAATAATTTTAGATGTCACTATATTCTAGATCCATGTATACCTAATTCACAGAATAGTACATGATGTGGAGTTGTTTTAGATAATTAATGACATTTGGTTCATTGTTTGGGCATACATTCTGAATATTTGTAATGATGAGAGACATGGATGAACTCGGTGCAAGATTATGCAGCAGAGAACATGATAAAAAAAACATGGAACACATGAATGCAAAATGAGAGAGCCTCAAGTGAAACTATGGGATAATTTTTACTCTCTACAGAATAAGGTATTTTTATGGAATTTAGTTCAGCAAAAGCGGTTAAATTCTGTGTTACATGGACACAAGGGCTGGATACAAGTTCACTTAAGAACATGATTGTAGGGATAGAGAAAAAGGCAAGAGAAGGAATACATGATATTCACTGTGGAATAAGACAATTCCTATGCTTGGGCTACATATGGAGCATTTGTGGAAAGGATCCAATAGAATTTAAAAAGTGTGATTTAATAAAGTTGGATTAATTTGCAAGGTTTTTACATGATTTACTTTGGGAGTTGAGAAATTGTACATCTTTGAAGTTTCACCTTTTTATAATTTGGATGATTAAGTTGGACAACCTCCTTAAAACAGAAAATTGTTCATGAGCTTAATAAGCTTAATGACTTTCTTCATTTCATACTCTAGAATTTTCCAGTAAGTTCCTATTTACTTTCCCTTATTAGCGACCCAGCCCAGTCTGATGGGACACCATAATGACTACGTTTTGCATTTGTTCAGGAGACTGATCATATCAGTTTTAGCCCTTTATAGCTAGCATCCTTTTCTAATGTGGTTAATGCTATAAATTTGATATGTTCCTTTATGATTTGAAGTCATTGACAGTAAACCATTATGGTTAGGATCGGTACAAATCTACAGAAATGTAGGCTCAAGTCCTTTCTAATTATTGAAATTCAAAGGCATTTACTCTTTAATTGTGTGCTGCCATCAATAACACTAAGATGCCTAACCTTGTCAATAGTAAAACAAAAGCCTTGAGAAGAATAAAGATAAAATAAACAATAATAAAAATAAGACACAACTATCAATTTGACAGTTAATTACGAATATCAATCAAGTAGCTTGATTTTTCCTTTTTAAATGTAACTATTAGGTTGTTTTTGTGTTCATCAGCGTGAGGGAGGTTGGTGCTGTGGAATGAGACATTTAATATTTTGTGTGCATTGTTCCATCAAAAGCCAAACTCATGCTAACCCATGCACCCCCCCACAACCACCATCCTTCGCTCTTACAACCTACATTCCAACTTACCAAGTATCCATCATGGGCAGACCACAGGACCAACGCTGAGATTTGAAAAAGTTCTTTAATGTTAATTGATAAATTCACCATTTAATAAAAAAACACTCGCATTGATGAAAAGCCCATTCACTACATTTAACTTCCTTCAAATTCTGAATCCCTTAGCCTTATTTCGGAGAACTTTTATCACTTGGAGCTGTCAATCAAATTGTGAACTGATAGGTTGTGCAATCAGTCTTCCAGTATGAATCATATAAAGGTAACCATCAGGCTTATGTCAACAGTCAGAGTTAAATAGCAAGCATTGATTATTTTTACACAGCCGACAGTTTTTAAAACAATATTCAAGAGCAAGAGATTTAAATGATGTGAAAGCTTGACAGTTGCATTTGACAGTTCCAAAAGCTTGACAGTTCCACTGAGTTTATTCACTTTTTACACACATTCATGTCTAATTTTAACAACCGCAGAGAGCATTTGACCTCTCCCAAATGGCACCTTACCTCTCCCAAACATGTCCTGGAACTTTATCCAAAAGGTTACCTTACATCCAATAATTTTAGACTTTCTTCTACTAGGCCTAAAATGCACAAGTCGTGCCTTGGACATGTCACTAGCCAAAATCAGATCAGCCTGAAAGCAGCTGCACTGTAACATATGCAGTTGTTTCAGTGAGCTGAAGTGCGACTCACCCCCATTCCCCACCCTTGTGAAAATGGTGGGGGCTGAGTTTGGGGGTGGGACTTCTGGATCCGGATCTCTAAAGCCATTTTTGCCAAGATAGAGAGCCTCTCCACCTCTGTGAAAATTCAGGACATAGTGTTTAAGCCACTGTGCCATTAAACAACAATGTATATTTTATATAGCATCTGTAGTGTAATAAGACTTTCCAAGGTGCTTTACAGAAACATTATAAAGCAAAGTTTGACACAGGCTTGAATTTTCGCTCCCGAGTTGGGAGCGCAAAGTCAGAAAAGATTCCCAGCTCTGCAAACCAGCCCAGGAAAATGGGCCTCGGAATTTTTGATTTTCTGTCTGGCTGTGGAGGGGGGGGTGGCGCAGTGCAGACAGATGATAATGGGAGTTGTGGAGGGGGACCCCGGAAAGAGTTCAGAGGCTGCCATAGGCAGAGATGGGCTAAGCGGAAGTTCGACTTGATGCTCCAGAACTTTGTCAATTATATCAAAAAATGACTATACCAAAAACCAGCCCTCACCCCTCACATGCCCTCATCCACCCACAAGCTCCCTAAATCCCTTCCATGTCAACCCATGCCATGTCATGTCCTTCATACCCTCCATTTGACCTACTGCTTTCATTGGAACAAACCCTTTGACTGTTACTTTGTGTAATATGGTAGACATTTTAAGCAGTTATTCTGGTGCCGCTGGTAGATTGAAAGCAATTTGTGGGAGTAATCCTTCTTATTGCACATTCAAATAAAACAGTCCACTGTTGGCCACTGCTCCCCTCCCTCATTAACGGCAATACGCCCACCCTCCATTGCCACCATTAACACTCTTCCCCTGATTACCTTGGTTTGTTGATGCTACCACTGCCCCGTTTCCCATCGGAATTTTCCCATCCCTGTACCACCACCTCCCCAGATCACCAACAATATTACCAGAGCCTTCCCCTTTACTGCCTGGGCGCCATTACATCCCAACTCAAACTTCCCCTTTCCTAGCTGCCTCCTCCCTCATCACTTTCTGCTGGCATGGCAGTGGTCTAATCGCAAACCCCAGTTTGCCAGCGAGTTGCTTGTTGCCGCCCACAGCTTGCTGGCTCGCTGTTGATGAGGTCTGAGGGCCGATATTGGGTTCAGTTTGGACTTCACCATTCAGGCAGATGGATAGGCTATCATTATCCCACCCACCCCCTCGTGCCCTTATAAATGGGCATGCCCGCATTGCTAAGCTGATGTACCGCTAAAAATTGGTAATGTTTAGATGTCAACGTTTTAAGATCTTTGGTAAATACTGACAACAACTTTAAATGGTGTTCTTTTGCGCACATCAACATGAGTGGAGAATCTGCGGACTGAATTTTCACATACAGGCGATCTAGCAGGTAGCTGGTTTTCTCCAAACTCCTGCTACTACAACAGATTGTTTTTTTTTCACCTCTCTGTTACATTTCATTTGATAACTCATCAGCTGCACAGGACTGTGACAGCACTGTCAGTTCCACCAATCTATCCTGCACCTGTCAGCAATCTATCAGATCCCCAGATTTATTTTGGAATGTATTTTTTATTAATAGAGGCAGCTTTAGCTTATTACTTTTGGATGGACCATGCGGTATCCAAGGCAACAGCTGTGGCTCACTCAGAATTTGGGAAATAGGCAGACTGCAAATTTGATGGAAAGGGTTAACCCTTTCATTGGAAGATACAAACTTTAGGACGTTTTGTTTTTAAACATGTCAAAGTATACTCACGCTAAAAGTATACAAAAAAATGATGAACACTCAGCAAACCATGAGGTAAAAATTTCCATCAACTTGTAGTTCCATTTTCTACTTTACTCATTTTGTCGACGTTCACTCCTATTTTCATAGCTTTTTGGAGTACAGGTCCAAGGGAACCAGCTTTCTGGTACCATTAACCAAATGACCTTTATTCGCATGTGAGCCTTTACATTAAGGGCAGAATTTTGCCCAGGGCGAGCAGGCTTGGCGAGAAGCTGCCCACTGCCCGTGATCGGCACCGCACCGCGGTTTCACGCTGGTGGGCCAAGTTAGGCCTGCCCAGCATGAAATGCGGGCAGCAGCGCTGAGTGCTGCCTGTGCAGGTGTGGGGGGTAATGCAAGTCGGCCGAGTGCGAATTCCACGCATGAACCCGAGAGAGTGCTGCATAATCTCCCTGAGGCATGGAGCTGCTTCAGGGAGATAAAAAGATATATAAAAAATGTAATAAAACATGTCCCCTCATGTTATTAATTAAAAATTAAAGTTTTTATTTGCTTTTGGAAATCTCATCGCGCCCATGGAAGAGGTATCCAAAAAAATACAAAGGCCACTCAGCCTTTTCACCATTAGGTTGGACGGGCAGTGAAAAATTTAATTTAATCGATAACTTAATGGTCTTTCAATTGTCGGCAGGCATGCTGCTGGTTCCGGCCCAGAATTATCGCGCAACTGCACGTTGGTGTTGGCACACTCAGCCAACATCAACATGCATCATTTCACCCTGAAGCGGGCTGACCACGCACCCGCCCGCCAAGCGAAAATTTCTGCCCTAAGTGTCAGGAGGCTATGTGACAACACAGACATCTCAACCAGGCTCATTCCTATTTCTGTATTGACACGTGCTCACCTTTAGCACAGATCACTAAGTGGCCAGGAGTAGGAAGCCCAGCTGATTATTATCTTGTTTGTCCGGTGACTCAGGCCACTTCCTGCACCCTGTCCACCACTCTAAGCGGTACAAAATAGCACAGGGCTTAGCTACTCAGTTCTGGGCCTTGTCTGCATTACCATGTTCGCACCCTTAAACATTCACAGACAGTCCCTGGTGATAGACAGTGTCATGCCCAGTAAAGGCATGTCATATTCAGAACTTTTAAAACCTCAACTATAATCAGTGCGGAATCTTGTGGAACTGACTTTTAAAAATGGACATTAAAATGCTGCAAAAGGTGGCCACTGAGAGTCACCTGACTTGATCTGTGGCTTTAAACTGCCACACTGTCTCGAAAGGACAAAAGGACACACCCAGAGTATAACATATCTCCTGAGACCATCTAGAAGAGATTTCCTGACCTGAATAAGTCTTTCAGAAACAAAGACAGTAATTGTCTCAAACTCCCAGGGTAAGTGTCTGCAAACAACAGCCCAGGTTGTGGCTAATAAACTAATCCCAATGCCATATTTAGAAAGGAGCACTGAGAAACCACATGGTGAGGCAGCCATGTTGGTGCCCCTTTTTAATATTCATGTGCTGTCTGTAAGAATAGCAGAAAGGGGAACAAAATGTATGCCTCAAGATCTGGAGATTGCAATAGTAAGGTCTTCAAGCCTGTCTCTTTCCAAGACCACGAATACTTCAAACCCACCTCCTGGTAACTAGCGTAGAAGTAATTAATTTTGTGAACAGAAGAAAGTCCACCTCTTCGAGGAATCCTCTGTAACGACTCTGATATACAACTTCAACTACTGAATTCACCTAACCACACTTCAGGAGTGAAAAATCTTCTCTTCACCAGGCCTGCGCCATCTGTGTTTTTTTCCAAGAAGAGCAAATCAGCTCGAATTATGAACTATTCTCGTGTTTAGGTGTGGCTAAAGTGCACTTTTCTCCCCGACCTTGAGGGCCGAGTTTTGCCCTGGTCGGGTGGGCAGGACAAGCGGGCCCGGGAGCAGTCGCAAAGCCTACGGCCTTCCACGATCGAGCCCCTACATGGATTTCACGCTGGATTGCCAATTAACGGCCATCCAGCGTGAAACGCATGCTGCAGCGCTCAGCGCCGCCAGGGTAGGGGGAGCGGTGGGAGGAGCGCGAGTGGACAAGTGTGTGCAGGCGCAGGGGTGCGCACTGTAAAAGCTTCCTGAGACCCAGAGCTGCATGAGGGAGCTGAAGAATTTTGAAAATAAGAAACAAACAATTTAAAAATGTTTATAGCATGTCCCCTCGTGTGAATCTGTCACATGAGCAGGGACATGTTAGAAATTAGTTTGAAAATTTTAAGTTTTTTTTTTAATCACTGATTGAAACCTCATCCTGCCCGTGGATGAGGTTTTGCAAAAAAATCCAAAGGCCGCTTGGCCTTTTCACCTGCCCGCCAACCATCAGGTTGGACAGACAGCAAAAAGTTCCATTTAATCAGAATTTTCATGGCCTTGTTGGCCTGTTAATTGTCGGTGGGCCTGATTCCGACTCCCGCGCACACCCGCCAACCGAAATATCGTGCAAGCGCGCGCGACGATGTCGGGACACTCGCCTGATGTCATCGCGCATCATCTTACGCTTGTTCGGGGTGCAACATTCTGCCCCTGTGCGCGCGCATGTGTGTGTGTGTGTGTGCGTGTCTGACTGAGTGATGTAACGTTCGATTTTCTGGGTGAACCCATGAATAAACAATCTTCTTTATTTGAACTTGGTGATTCAAATTGACCGCACGCTCAGTTGTTAAGTAATACAAACATCTTCCTTTTCAGAAGCAAACTGATTACAGACAATACGGGAAGGGAAAAGGGGTTACACTTTTCCCTCATCCCTGTCCGAAATAGACAGGCAGGAGCAAAAAACAATTCACTGTCTATTCTGTCCTTGGGTACTCCTGCTCACATGATCAGTTTTCCTGCTTGTTTGTTTACATTCTTGACTGTCCAAGTATAACATGTGGAAAATGAATTGCATTGAGTGCTAAATGGACACCATTTTATTTAAAAGAAAATGTTGGGGAGCTTGCAAGGTGTTCTGGGAAATGTCTGTCTTTCCTTTTTAATTGGCTGTTGGAGAAGCCCCAGTAAGTGGTGAAGACACAGAAGCTGGATGGTTTTGTGCTCCATCAAATGCTTCCTGGGTAGAATTGGTATCTCTGGAGAGTGCTGATTACTGTCAGTCGGATGTAGTATTGAAATGAAGCAGTGCTGCTGGACAGCTAATCAGATCATTGGATTTTAAAGTCTTGCTACATTTGAAGTTGGCCACAATTCAAGAATGGAGTGCTGTAGGACTTAAGGCATTTTTGGACTCGTTTGGAAACTGTTCTTTGTTTCTCCCCTTGGTAGATTTGTATGTGGTTCACGTGTTTGTGTTGCTGAAGTACCTAGCAGCCTGTAGATCCTGATGTAGTTACCATTATAGTTAAGAAGCTTTTTCAAAGAAAACCACCCAGATTTGCAAGGCAACTCCCATTTGGAATTGGAAAGTTGATTCCATCTCCCGTTCTAATTTAGAAGACTATTCTCTTTCACGGTGACAACTTTGCGAAGTGTTAGCACAAATAGAACAGTTGAGGTGCTAAGCCTAATTGTTCTGCAGTAAAGCTACTCTGCAGATAGTTGATGGTGAATCGGGCTGACTGCTGAAACTTCTGAAAATCAAGAGCACAAACTGGATGCCATAGGAGACTTTGCGGTTCATATTTTAAAAGGTATCACGATGGAAATATTAAGCATTTTTGTCTGATTTTAGCTGAGTGGAAGCAGTTGTAAATTACTCGGAAGATGTGGGGTTGGGGGAGCCGAGGTGGGTGTGGAGGGTGGGGGAATCCAATGATTGGCTGTATTCAGAATTTATTCCCCGCCTCATTCAATACAAAGGGCAAAATTTTCCGTGCCCATTGGCGACAGGCGTAATGGCGGGTGTGAGTGCACAATATGGCGGGAAGGCCAAAAATCAGGTTCACGCCGCGGTGGAATCAGTTTGCAATCATCTGCTCCGGCCGTCAATGGTGGGCCGTGTTTCCCACCGTGGCACATTGGGAATTTCATTTTAATACATCTGCATATCATTATAAGCCCTTCCCGCCAGAATCATCCCCCCACGTCAAATCTACCGCCCATGTTGGTGGCAAAACATGCCGATGCAGTACACATCTTGACAAGTGTAACCTGCAGAAGTTGGGACTTCCTTCAGGGGCTTGCTCACATGGTGGACATCTGAAGAGCAGAAGATGCTGGGCCCGACACCAATGGCACACTGGAAGAACACGTGTATCACATGCTGGGTGGACGTGGCTCCACCACGAAGCAGCTCATGAAAGGTGGAAGGTCATCGTTGAGGGTCTGCTTTGGGACTTTGGTGTCTTGGTCATGGCCTGCTATGGACGATTGTCAAGGGGTGAAGAGGAAGGTTTAGGGTTGACTGAGAGAGGAAGGTATACCGAGGGGTGGAAGAGAAGTCTAGGTTTGACTGGGAGAGGAAAGTGCACCGGTGGGTGGGAGGGTGGGGGGAGGGGGAAGGGATGAGTTTGGGAGGGGAGGAATGATGGTGTCAGGTGGGTGAGGTTGGGAGGGGTGAATGATGGGGGTTGTGTAGGGAGGGGAGTACGGGGGGGGAGGAGGGTGTAGCGGGGGAGAATAAAGCAACAGCGGAGGTAGGTGTAAGGAGGGGAGGAAGATGTGAGGGAAGGAGTTTGGAGGGGAGAAGGACTTTGGGAGGAGGTAGAAGCCATTAGCTCACAGCAGCTTCCTATCCCTTGCAGGAAAGCTCTTTGCAGGGGTAACCTTTAAATATGATGCCTGGTTTAATGTGCTTGATGTGATGGTGAGGCAGGTAAATGAGAGGAATGTCCCACCAGCGACCCGGCGTGTTTCTCGGGAATGCATGATTAATGAGGCGGGATTGGGACGATAAGACATGAAAAGCCACCATTATGGCTGGTAGGTAAAACATCCTTTTTCCCACCCGCTACCGCACTTAGTGCAAATCTGGGACAATTCTGCCCAATGTTGCAAGCTTTGGTCTTTGAGCAGGTAACTTGAGGGAGGACCCAAGCCATACAACTCAGTTGTAAAAGCTGTGTGATTTGTTTAATTATACCAATCATTGATGGATCCTCTCGAATTTTAGATGACAATCGTTCAAATGTACAGAGACCCAGCAACTGTTTTGGGGGTGTTTATTTATCTTAGGCTATTCAAATCAGAAAGGCAGTCAGAGAATTTGAAGAGTTCAGCCTACACCAGTTAGCTCATATAGTTGTCAAGAATATAAGAAGATAACAAATCTATGTGTCCACATGTGTATATTTCAGACCTCTACAGTAAATAGTTTTAATGTTCATGACAGTTGCTTGTTCATCTATTGTTCAATAAATTGTCAGATGAATTGTGAAAGGAGGTCTGCTGTGGTGCAATTATTTCTGTTTCTTGGAAGACATTATGAAATCTAGTTGGGGCAGAGGATAGATCCAGTGATCAAAGGAATCTAAAGAAAGGAATACTCATTATCTTGGCCATCCTTTCGCTCACTGCTAAATAGGAGAGCTGGCGTACATAACCTGAAAGCTCCAAGGAACTAAGACTCGCCCATGAGAGTGATCTAAAATGTATGAGAAAAAATATTTGGATTAAGAAGAGCAGTAAAGACTTAAACAATTCTCATCATGTTTATTAAATTATGTATTGTCTGTTGAGGAAAAGGATTAGCCTCACCCATTCAATCTAGACATTTTTGGTTTCCATATTTCAGACCACTCTCATGGAATAGTGGTGGTCTGCAAGGTGGGGTTTTCATTTGCTTGGACATCCAGCTAAAATTTGTAGTCTAAGCAATCAACAGAGAAACCTTTGGAGATTATTTGAGCTGAACATTCTCTCTCATCTTCGTGGGATCCCCCTCATGTTCAGAATATGGCAAACACTTAAAAAAAAACTCTTCAAGTGTCTAAAAATCACTTCTATACAATAGTTTTTTTCATTGAAAATTAAATTTAATTTATTACTTAGAGGACAAAGGAATATGGGCAATAACACTACATGTGAATCCACAACAGTGGTTACGATTTTAAACTTGCACTCATAATGGAAATAAATATAAAATTAAAAACAGAAAATGCTGGTAATAGTCAACAGGTAAGGCAGCATCTGTGGAGCGAGAGGCAGACTTAATGTTTGAGGTTGATGACCTTGCATCAGAACTAGGGTGATGAAAGGTCATTGACCTGAAATGTCGGCCCAGATCTTTCGGATCCGGGTAGTCAGAGACCGGAGATACCCCAAAAGATATGTGTGGTACTTTCACATGAAGTTTAAACTTCTGACTAATGTTTTTACCCTGCCAGGGTTGCTCCATGATTGGGTGGAATCACAGAAACTTGCGTTCTTTGTGCTATGCTTACCTGGTTTTTACACACATTTACTTAGAGTTATTCGTAGCAGATATAAAACCAGCAGATACTCTAAGTATATCAGCTGGAGTCTCAAAGCACTCCAGAACCCACAGCAAAGTTCACCCCTCCCCACATCCAATAATGTTCACCCCAACTCTCCAAACAGTGCTTACCCACCCACCCCCACTTCCTGCAGACAGCGATCACCACACCCCTTGCACCACCCCCCCAGCCCCCGGATAGTGCTTACCCCTCCATGTGACAGTGCTCACCCACCCCATGCCCCTCTCTCCCCAGATGGTGCTCACTCACCCCACAGCCCTCTCTCTCCCGGACAGTGCTCACCTCTCTCCCCAGACAGTGTCCACACCACCACCCCCACCGCAAGGAGCCTGCTTAACTTCCCCTTCCCTAGCAAGTGGTGCTCATCACTGCCCCCCTGCTCCCCACCCCACCCCACCCCGCCTTCCCCAGACAGTGCTCAAACCCTCCACCACAACCCCACCCAACCTCCCCTGGACAGTGGCCAAACCCCTACCCTCCCATGAATGGTGCTCTCCCACTTCCGCATCCCCTTTTCCCAGCTCATATTCTGAAATCGCTGGGTCCTGCCCAGCCAATGTCAGAAGAGTCAGCATTGTTGGGAAGTGAGGGTGGGAGGGGTTTGAATAATTTGTGGGGTGAGAGGGGCTGAAAATTTCAGGGGGCAGAGAGGGAGGAGAACACTGTTAGGGGTGAGGGAGGCTGAATATTGCTGGGGTGAGAGGGATGGGACATTTTGAGGGGTAAGCGGGTTTAGCACTGTCAGTGGAGTGAGGCGGGGATTAGCACTGTTAGTGGAGTGAGGGGGGATTAACACTGTCAGTGGAGTGAGGGGGGATTAGCACTGTCAATGGAGTGAGGAGAGATTAGCACTGTCAGTGGAGTGAGGGGGGATTAGCATTGTCAGTGGAGTGAGAGGGATTAGCATTGTCAGTGGAGTGAGGAGAGATTAGCACTGTCAGTGGAGTGAGGGGGATTAGCACTGTCAGCGGAGTGAGGGGGGATTAACACGGTCAGTGGAGTGAGGGGGGATTAGCACTGTCAATGGAGTGAGGAGAGATTAGCACTGTCAGTGGAGTGAGGGGGGATTAGCATTGTCAGTGGAGTGAGAGGGATTAGCACTGTCAGTGAAGTGAGGGGGGTTTAGCGCTGTCAGTGGAGTGTGGGGGGATAAGCACTGTCAGTGGAGTGAGAGGGGATTAGCACTGTCAATGGAGTGAGGAGAGATTAGCACTGTCAGTGGAGTGAGGTGAGATTAGCACTGTCAGTGGGTTGATGGAGAGATTAGCACTGTCAATGGAGTGAAGGGGGATTAGCACTCTCAATGGAGTGAAGTGGGATTAGCACTCTCAGTGGAGTGAGGGGGATTAGCACTGTGGGTGGGGTGAGGCTATGGCGCTTCTGAGTTTGACAGCTGCAGTCAACCTTTAACCTAAGGGTTTTTCCCTTGATCTTATCATTTCATTCAAAGAATTGCAAGTAATTTGATTTAGAAAAAGCAGTTATTGGGAATTTAATGATTGTAGATACTGAAAGTCACATTTTCTACTATGAAACGGGACTGGGAATAGCACAATTAACATAAGCCTTGGGACATTCAAACTGTTATTTACCAGGATATGGCAGCTAGTCCCATAAGAAGGAGGCGTGGCTTGGCTTGTCCTGCGCTGCACCGAGGGATGCCTGGTTTTCTCCAATGTGGAGGCCTCAGAGAACGGCCAGCATCAGAAGACTAGCCTTAAAAAATGCTGGCAGAGAGAAGTATGTACCTTTTCATGAGATTAGCCTCGGTCAGAACTGTTTCAACACTAATCGGAAAATTTGGCCCTGGCTCTTTTTCTCTCACCACAGATGCTGCCTGATCGGCTGAGTATTCCCAGCATTTGTTGTTTTCGTTTTATATTTCCAGCATCCACGTTATTTTGCTATTTTTTTTAATGTAATAGAACATAAATTGGTTGCAACAGGCAAGAAATCTCCTTTTGCATTGGATCTTTTTTTCTCTCACACCTCAGGAGACTATCATCAACTCTCTCCAATTGTTCTCAGTGGACTGTTGTTGAAACCGACAGATAAGTTCATTCGAGTGCCACAAACAGGCTCTCTTTGAGGTCCTCAGATAGACTTATTTCCAAAATATGGACTAATAAGTACACTGGAAACCATTACTGGAACCAAGTGCAATTTAAATAATTTAAATTCCAAAAGAGCTGCCATTCAAACATATATTTGAATAAATCAGACAAGATGATTTCTTAAATTGGATGGTAACAAATTAAATAATGATTGCAACAAAATAACATAAGCTGGAATGATTTTCTGTGGTAGAAGCTGCTGTCCAATCTCTGATGTACCATGACTGATTCAAGAAACGAATCAAAACAAATCTGAGGCAAAACGAATCCCCTCACACTGTTTGCGGGATAAAGCAGTGTTGAGATTTTTGCTCCCGAGGCAGTTAGCACTAATTGGGAAATTTCCTGGCTCACGGCACTACTTCAGGAGAAACTCCTCCCCGAATGGCAGGATCTTTCTTCCAGGAGCAGGGCTGGGTGCGGGATGGAGTCACACCTGCTGCCCCTGGATGCAGAGGTGCGAGTGCCGAGGTGGGTTGTTTCAAAGCCTTGCCTCAGTTTTCCAGGACTTCATCTGTTGTTTGCTCATATTTTAGGGCCTCTCACCCTCGCCCCTTACATCCCCTCACTCCCTTCCCATCCACTCCCCATGGCCCTTCATACTCTCCATGCCAACCAGCCCACTAGCTTTTGCCCTTACACCTTCCATGCCAACTCATCCAGTATCCATCATGATTAGGCTCCAGGAGTCATGTGAGATGAAATTCTTAATAGCTATTGCAGCTTTTACTATTATAAACAAACTCCCTTTCATGAACAAAAACAGAATTACCTGGAAAAACTCAGCAGGTCCGGCAGCATCGGCGGAGAAGAAAAGAGTTGACGTTTCGAGTCCTCATGACCCTTCGACAGAACTAAGTGAATCCCAGGAAGGGTTGATCCCTTTCATGAAAGTCCGTTCAAAGCTTTAAAAGTGTCTCAAGTGTTTAATCCCTCCTCAAAACAAACAGACTTTTAATCATATCTCATGTCAAAGACAAGTAATCTTTTAATAACATCTTTGAGCTGTCAGTCAAACTGTGAAGTTAAGACCCCCTGCTGGGATAATTGTAGATTGTGGAAATAATCACATAATGAAAGTCCTTCGGATCATGTCAAAAAACAGCTATTGTAATTGCTAGATCAGTTTTTTAACCTCTCACTGACACAGGCAGTCTTTTTATTTTTAAATGACTAGATTTAAATAACTTCACACTTTGAGTTTGTTTTTAACTCTCATTGGCACAGGCAGGCTTTTTTTAAATTTTTACAGGGCTGAGATTTTAAATAAATTCATAGCTTGAAGGTTCTACAGACCTTCTCCACTCTTCAGAGGCATTTACGCCTACAATAAAATTTTTAACTCATGTTGCAGGTTAAGACCCTTGCCACAGCAAAAATGTGGTCTGTTTGAACTCAACACTGAGTTAAAATGGCCCTTCTGAATTCAGATTTACCTTATGTGCATGTCACGGCTCACCCCCTTTCCCCTACTAGTGAAAATGGGATCTATCAGAAATGAGGGCAGCACTTCCACATTCAGGTCCTGCCAGCCATTTTTAAAGGTCCATGGAGTCTCCAAGAGGCCACAAAAATCCAGGCCAAGGAATGTATTTTTATGGTTTCACCTCCTTAAAATGTAAATTGAAAAAAATAAAGCAGTAAAAATAATCTTATTGTTTAATGGGTAAATATATCATGTGGTGCAATGCTAACTGACGAGGGACAACCAGGATGTTGGTCGATCTTGTAGAGCAGCAACTGTGTCTTAGGGTAATGGAAGGGAAAAATCAGTTTGAGTGCCTGGTCCTGATCACCGTAAAGGGCCCTGGTGCTGGTTATCAAAGCCAGGGGGCCATGAATCAGCCTCAGCTGATCCTTGGTTGCCCCTGCTGTAGAACACTGACTTTATCAACAAAGAACAAGTGAGGTCTTGGAAGACTGTAAAGCTGGTCCCCTTTAACCTGCAGATGTGCAGGTGATGGGGTGGTGGGGAAAGAAAATAAAAATGTTTTTTTTTAATATATCCTAATTCTCCGCACCATTCCAAACATGCATATATTTTTCATTCTGTTTTTTTTTTGTTTACTCAACCTAGTATATTTGAGATTTGAAATAACATCTGTTGAGTGTGATATGATACACTGAGATTAAAGGTGGCAGGATTGAGAGATGCAGCATATATACTCCCAACTGCAGTATTACAACAGCCATTCCAACTCTTCAAAGCAGATGGTTCTAAACCTCACAGGCATAAATATAAATACACATTGTGACATTCAGTTTGCTTCTTAGTGACATAAGCTATTTACTTTCAGAATCCTGATGAAAATGAAGAGAGGATAAAACATCTGTTCACATTTGTGCAAATGTTAGTTCTGCACTCCCCTCACCCCACCCTGCTGTCTGCATGTACAACTTTGAGTCGTTCATAGAATACCAATCAAATGCATCAATCATGTCTGACTGACGGTGTGAGCTGAGCAGACTGGAGATGTGATCATAGTCTTGCTACAACATGCAGAGGCAAAACATGTGCTTCAGGGAATGTGAAATGGATCAATATGTTGTCTGAAATTGAACCCATTGCTTGAAGGGCACCAAGGGACACAAGAAGTATTTTGTTTAAAATGGTGGTCATTTTTTTAAAATTATATGACACTAATGTGCCTAAATTGCAAATCATCCATTAAACTTTCTCACATTTTCCTGGGGTGAGGTTTGGATTGGTGTTTTGGTTTGAGGCTTTGCAGACAGGCAAATGTTTAAAAAATTGCATGCATGACTGCTATGATAGTATGATCTCGGAAGTGGATTTAACACTGAAAGGAATAGTAACTCATTCCCAATACCCTTGAGGCAGAGACATTGAGACATGTTCAGTTTTTTAAAATATTTTGGGGAGTGTTGTGGTATTCTGTAAAAAAAGACTGGGTGTCTGTGTGTGATTTAATTAAACTGGGCAAGAGGTTGATAGGAGTCAGGTTGTCTGGGGGTTTGGAAACATGAAAAGGATAGAGGTGTTAAGTTTAAGGTGCAAGTAAATAGGTTAGATCTAAGATTGGCATTTTTAGATAAGTTGAGAGGATGTTTGAATTTCAAAAAGGAGTCAGAGGTTCAGAAGGAAAATGTTTGCATCTTACAGGAGTTCATAGGTAAACAAATAGTGGGAATATGATATTTTATTGATCCAAAAGTAAAGACAAGGTGGAAACATTAAAGATCTTATGTTTGGAAGGGTTTGAGTTTCAAAGAGATGTGTGAGAACAATGGGATTGCGATGAAAGGGGAAAATGATATATTAGAGTTAATGTGGATAGGTGTTAAGCTGGAGATGAGTGGAGATAGCTGGAGCTGTTTGAACTGTTGAGAAGTCTTGGGGGGCAGCAAGTAGTTTTATCCTGAAGTGAATTCCACCACGGAGTGGAAGAGGATAAAAGTGACATGGTACATCTTTATTCAAGCTACAGCAAGCAGTTTGCCTTGTGTAATATTACTGGGTTTCATATTTAAATATCTATAAGGGAGTGTTGCCTGGAAAGTGTTTACTTGTAGGTTTGACCAAGCAGAGAGTTTTGGGGAATGTTTTGTAAAGCTAACCATAATTGTGTAACTAATCTTGTGTGCTTAAGTTTTCTTATCTTTCTTGTTAATAAAACTTGTATTTTTTATTTTTAAAAAGCCCAAAGTGTTACTGTACCTCTTACTGCTGAGATCTGTACATCTTCTTCTCATTATCAGAATACAAAAAAAAGCTTGTGGCCTGTAGGTCAAGTTTCCCTCTGGGATTTGGTTTGTGCAGCAATTAACAGCGGCTGTGGTTATAACAGTTTCAAGTTGTGTAACAGAATAAGAAGGTTCCCGGACAGCACAGATAGAGGCAAATGTAACTTTCAATGCTTTTTCCAATGGCTAGGAGGTGTTGGTAAAAGCTTCAATTGGTGCACTTCAATTATGGATATGACTTGACTCTAATTTGCCCTAGTCTAATTCTTAAGAGGATTTCAATTGCTCTGGGTTCATTTCTATTTACAGTTATTGCTGGTGATCATGAGGACTGATATTAAATTAACAGATGTTGATCTGTGTTAAAAAAATGTTGGTGTGATTTATTTTCCACCTCTTACACAACACCCACACTCATATTCATATTCACACTCACGCTACAATACAGATTCTACCAATCCTCTCATTTGCATTCTTTTTAGGCATTGTCCCCCTATGTGGTGCCACACTAAATATTATTGACAATGTGATGGCAGGTGACCTGTTTTCATTTGTAATAAAAGTACTCTTGAACTTGGTGGCAAGAAATCTATGAAAGTAGCTGAGGTCCTTTTTCCAATGTTTCATTTCCTACTTTATGGAAGTGCTTAGCTATGAGATTGGGAACCCAAGAAGGAATTCACATCCCCTTGTACAGATCAACATGTGGATTGGAATCTCATGAAAGGCGTAAACGTGTGAGAAAAAAATAACTATTAAACATGTTTAATACATTTCACAACGACTGTCTCACAAAAATGTTGAAAGTAAATGTCAACAATCACCAACAAATCAATGTGTAAAAGGAACTTAACTATCCTCTGGTAAGATAGTACAGAAGACAAGGTACATGTAAGTGCTGGCATGTCCTTAATAAGCTGCCACCATATTCAGCCAAAATTATTCTGGAAAGATTGACAAGGATTTTAATGGAAATGGAAATTATCAGAGAAAAATTTAAGTTCTTCAGTGCAAGCAAAGGAAATGAGCTATGTGCTGTCAGCCTTATAACATGGTAGGATCCAAATTTTAATCAGTGCCCATCATTTGTCTTAGTTGCACTACCAGTCAATTCAAACTGGTTTATCCCAAAGTTTGTTCCCTTTGTATTGTTTTAAATCAACACTATTGGGCCTTACCATCCTCTCAATCCTTCTTTATCCAATGGGCATGTGGCGCTAACCTGTAGAGACAATGCCATTTCCATTCCATGGTTATTCGATGGGTGTGATGTGCTAACCTTTCGATGGACGTAAATTGCATTTCACTTTAGCCACATATTTTTTTTTTAAAGAATTATCTTTTCTATTGGTCAATGGCCAAATTCACCAATTGAGGAAACTTTGGAATATAGATACAGCTGGAGAAAAGGAACCTCAAACATTTCACAGGACTTCCAGTTAAAAGTCTGGCAATTTGTCATTATTAACTTGAAGGGGGTGCTGTGGAGCTGTTTGCTCATTCCATTGAGAGGTAAGAGCACTTGGATTTGGATCCAGAAATGAAGCAAACAATAGACCAGGAGCATCACGCATCGCTGGCACATCTTACTTATATTTCACAGTTTTTATAAGACCACGGTCCCCACCTGCCTCACAAGCTTCTTCAAATTGCACTTTTCAATCCACCTACTCACAATGTGTGATCAACTTGAGCAGATATGGCTGTTATCAGTTTTCACTCCCTTCGCTTTCTCTCCCTTCAATGGCACAGAAATCCCCCTTTAACCCATCAACGTCTACAGCAGCAATACATGATAAATACATGAACTTATTAAAGTGGGTGTTGAAAAATGTTCTGTAATTCAGAACGTAGATTGAACATCACTTTGTAATGTGCATAATTAGAATTTGACAGCAACAGTCATTTGTGAAATTGTCATTAAATAGTTGGAAAGATCTGTAATTGCAGTGTTCTGTCCATGGTCAGTTAATGCTGCCTGAGTTCTGGTTAGTGACACAGAGATTGCAGCTGGGGTAATTCATTGCTGTGTAATACTGCCTGTCTTTCTAGGGATGCAATCCATTTCCACAAACATTTCTTCTCGCCACGGTTGTTGATTGAAGCAGATAACTCTATGTGCACCATGAGGCATCGATGTAGAATTTCAGCAATAGCACCGACTTTTACAGTCTTCCATTATACACTTTGCTGACATTCAGTCACTTATTGCATGACTAAAATTCCAAGGAGAAAAAGGGGTTAACCCTTTTGTGACTAAAGTTTCTGGGAAATATGTTTCAGAGATGTTTTTGAACCACCGCTTAATATTAAAAACACTCTGAGCTGTTTGTTATTTCAGTATTATTCAATTGTCCTCTCTTTGAGTAGAGCGATGGAAACTAGGGTGAGTGAATTATCTAAGCTAACATTTCTGGTTTGCAAGCTCAAATATCTGAGAATGGCGCCCTTTAAATTGACACAAATCTGTTCTATAATCCCATGAGCTCCCTCCTTACAGGCATTCTCCACACATCCCCAAGGAACCCTTTCTCACACTGTTCACAAATGTTCAAGTCATTACATTCTAAATCCTCACTTGTTTGAGAGATTTTCATTGTGTCTGTGTGAGTAGAGGAAGACTGATGACCTGCCCCTGGCATTAATACCATATAGCTCTCCCTATAGATGTACTTTGCAAAATTCTGGCTTCAACTCTGAAGGAACTCCCCAGTTTCTAAGCTCTTTACACTTCCACATTGGTGACCTGGTATCCTGGGCATCAGCATGTTAAACAAACGCTGTTTGCAGTGTGGAGTAGTGCAAGGTTAATGACATCGTTGCTCTGTACCCCATGAGAACCAGCAGAAAAAATGTAAAAGCCAATTGTAAGATCCAGAGCAACTGCGGCCGAAGATATAGAACTGGGGAAGTACAAGATTGATATAGCGTGTTGTGAATATAAGAGTTGCCATTGCCTACGGTGAGGTCAATACTGAAGCGTAGGCAGCGGCTGGTCTCTCAGGTCCGTGTTTCCAAGATGTCATAAAGAAACTGAAGGAGAAAATGCTTTTATTGATGGAAAGAGTATTTGTTATTTTTGCCTTTACCACTACAAATGACTACTAAAATGCTTCTTCTGTAAAAGTGGCGGATTGTCAAACCTATTTGTCTACACCTACTGAAAATGTGCTCAAGTAAGAAAGCTACACAATTAAGCTTGTCACCAAGCTGATGTACACTTTGTTCTGTCTTCAAGAAGGATTAGTTAGCTATCATACAGAGCTCCGAATGCAGTGGCCTGGCTAAAACAGCCGAATCCCACCCAATTTGGGCCACCAGGTTGAGTGACAGAGACTTCTTTTGGATGAACTGATCATTCGTTCATGGAGCTATTATTCCTTCATAATAGATTTTGCCTTGAACTTTATTTTCTGACCATTTTGATGATACCATCCCAAAATCGATGTTAGATTCTAATTCTGCTGTAGAAGACAATTGATTTCAGCTGACGGATTTAAATTTATATTGACTATTTTTTTCTCAAAATGTGATGACCAGAACGTTAGATTTTTCCATCATAATAACTTTTAATGTATGCTTTGCTCCATCCTCTCTAGATCTCTGTAGCATATAACATGAACTAGCTAAGAGCACTTAGATAGGGAAACTGATCCTTTATCAATGTACCTGTGTGGTACATTGTACGCTAATTTTAGCTTTTTTAAAAAAATCCTTAGAATTAATGCTATTGTTTTTGTGTCAAATGTTTATGAAAAACTATACATGGGCAAACAGTAATATAAAGATTGTACATGTAACTTTACTGTTGAGCCCTTATTCATTTCCTTTCCTACATAACCATTGATGTTTACACTACAGAAGGAGGTTTTCAAGTCTTTTTGATGTTACGGTCCCTCATAACCTTGTTCAGCATCAGTTGAAAAAGAACCATACCATATTCACACTTCTGAAGAAATAAGAAAAGTATTAGAACAGTTTGTAATTTTGAGGTAATATGATTCATATGCAAAAGTCTAAGATTGGAGACATTCTGTATAAAATATTTAAAGACATTCTCAATGTTAAACAGCTATAGCTGGAAGGGCCTTGTCCCTCTCCAACCCCTCGGCACTCAAAAGCCGAGCACTAGACCTCTATGTCTATCCAATTCAGCCAAGGTTCACATTGTCAAGACTTCACATCTCTTTTTACCATCAGTGCCATTCAGTGTCTGGATAACTGGAATGGAGTTTAGTACAATTTTTTTTTCCTGTATTATCTCCTTCCAGCAGTAGATCCTTCCAGTAGAAATTTTCTGAAAAGTGATGATGACAATTTGATCACCTTTCTCCTTCCATGCACTTATTTGAATGGATAATCTCATGATAATAGTGAGCAGTTGCAAAGGAATATGTTTAGGAAACCCAACAATTTCATTTACCAGCCTGAAATTTGGTAACTATACTGTGATGCTCACAGTTTGCAGCAGATAGACACAAAAGTGTTAACATTTTCCAAAAGAAACCTGGGGCTGGATTTTACTGTCGGCGAGTGGGGGCGGGGCCCACTCACCAACACGTAAAATGATGCTCGGTGACGTCAGGCAGAACTCCCGATGTCACCGCGCCCAATTTAAATTTTCAGGAAGGTGGGGGCGCAGCAAAATCAGCTGCGCGCCTGCCAACCTGTCAATGGGCAATTGAGGCCTTTGACAAAGCGATTAAAGTAATTAGTGGACCTGCCCGTCCAACCTTAAGGTTGGCGACAGGCCAGGAGCCCCGGCGGGAAGTTGAAAAAACATGAAACCTCATCCACAGGCGGGATGAGGTTTCATGTGGGGTTTTAAAAATTTTAATAAAGTTTTGTTGGAAATTATGAACATGTCCCAACTGATGTGACATTGTCACATGAGGGGACATGTAAGGGAATTTTTTGTCTATTTTTAATATTTTTGAAAGTAGAGGTGATCCCCCTGAGGCAGCACTTAGCAAAAGAGCACACTCTTGATTTTAGGCATTCCCCCCCACCCCACCCACCCCCCGCCCGCACAGGAAGCACATAGAGCTTCCATGTGGACATCATACTGGGTGGGCCTGAATTGGCCCACCCACGTAAAATGGCGTCGCGCCTCCAATCGGGAGCGCTGATCGGAAGCTCGCCCACCCGTTAACTTCCCCCCACGACAGGGAGAAATTCAGCCCCTAGGTTTGAATTGGATGTAAGTTAAGGATGGGATTCAGATTTCCTCGGTGTAAAAGTGTAAGGTTTAACATGGAGAAGGTCAATAACTAGCAAGTTATTTGGTATGACAGCGTAATTATCAATTATATTTGAAATGAATCTGCTAAGTCGAACATGTGTCTGTGACACCTATTTGAAGATACCAGAAAATGTTTTGTGGAAGTGAAACTTGGTAAATGTACAATACAGTGGATAAAAGCACTGTCCTTTCGGCCTAGACTGATAAGTTCAAAGTCTGCTAAATCAAGTGATATTGGGTATCCTGAAAAAAGTTACAAATAGGCATGAGCACACCCAACTGACTATTCGTCATTTCATTGATATTTTTCCTTACAGAGTACAAAGATGGCTGTTATGTTAAATATAAATATATTATTGGTGTAGCCGAGTGTCGTCTTCTGAAGTTGAAATTGAGGCACATCATTTGGGTAACATAAAGGGGGTTCTTCTCTGCCTGGAACCTACAATACACCTAGTTATGTGCTTAGGGAAAAGGTTAGAATTTTTTCAGAAATTCTCCTATGTCATTGTTATTTTTAATATTACACACAAAAGCTGTAGGCATAGAAAAGGTAGACTTGTCTGCATCATAGCTTTTTTATTACTTTCTTTTAAAATATTATTACATGCCACCAACTTTCTTCCTAAGTTAAGCTCTTTTGCAAACGAGCTAAGAGCCTCGCAGCTCTGCAGAATCCTGGCTCTGTGCCTACCCTCCTCATTGATCTATTGATGTAAAAGTTGGTGGCAACGCACCTAATAGGAACAATTTATCTGTGTCTTACTATGCACATGGCCTTAGAACCTTGTCCTGTGCATTACACATTACTTAAAGTGGCAATAAAGCATTTAAGAGTGTTGATGAATGACGGGAGAAAGCTGTAATGTATACACTTGTAACTGCACAATGAGCAATTAAAAATTAATAAGGATCACAGTTACTATTTTTAAAAAAAGGGCTGCAGAAAAAGTAGATGTTATTTGGGGAAGTACAATATGCACTCAACAAAAGCTATGGCAGCAAATCTAATTAGTTCTTACTGAAAATTAATCAGCCTAATTATGTACATCATTAGCATAAAAGAGGAAAAGAAAAACAAGACATTACACTGGCAGCAAGAAGGGGCATCTTTCAACAGGGTTATTTCAAGTGTTCTTAAAGAAATGCTGTGGGCATTACAGTCAGTGATAACTCCTAACAATAGATTAATGCCAGAATGCACTTAGTCTGATTCCTCACATTTTATTTTATTTCCCTAGCCCTCTGGTATAGATTTGTACTTGTTATGTCAAATCACCGATCTAATAGCAAGATTCCAGTTAGTGATCGATGACACTAAATATGCAAAATCTGCATAACTAAATGAGAGTGTGCCAGTCTTGTATTAATCACTGTACAGGGGCAGAACCTGTCGATGTTTCCTCATTATTTAAAGGCATATTGTCAGGCAGACAAGTTAAACTCATTGCGAAGATCTAGCTCAAAAACCAGCACACAATAATTGATCGTCAACTTGTAGTATATGTAGCTCACCAGTGCTCCTAGAATGTTTCTGTTTTACTCAAGCTTAAAATCAACCTCGAAATTTGACAAAAAATTGTGGCTGCTTGTAACTCCCTAATAATTTGCTCTTCACTAGAGACCCTGCAAAGTCACTGATTCATTTCTCAGGACATCCAAATGTCAGCTTGGCTCATTTGTTAGCACCATTTTGCTTTTGAAGATCATTTGGGTTCAACTGTACATTTCAGCACATAACCTGAGATGAGACTTTGTGTACTCCCTCAGTGCTGCACCATGGCTCAGTTGATAATGAGCTAACGATTCCCAAATATCATGGTCTATGTTTCTTAATCAATACAATTAAAAAGATATGTACCACTTACTCAGCTAATCAGCTTGCTTGTGGGACTTTGCTGCATGTTTCAGCTTTTTGGTTTGCAACAGTAACTACCCTTCAAAAGTAATTCAATGATAGAGAACTGCTCTTGAATATGCTGAAGGGCACTAGGAAAGTAATTTTCTCCTTTCTTTTCACATTGAAAATGCTCTCGCCAAGTCACATACTTTTGCAACAGACATCACTGGACAACAATCAGGAATTGGAAATGTGGCTTATTTTCTCCTTCTCTCACCAGCTCTCCTGCTGAGATGGCCTAGCTAAGCACAGACTATAATGATGTTCTTTGTGTAGCATTCCGCATCATGCATTTACCCACTGAGCAAGGCAAGTAGCAAAATCCCATTTTAACTGACATTTGCGCTTTGATTTCATCCACAGAGGATAATGTTCCCTGCAAGAGAAATGAAAAACTGTGACTGAGGGTAAGGAAAAGCATTGCAATATGCTATATGTCAAGTTGATTGATGAAACAAGCAGGAATGGCAGTCATGGGCTGGGCAGCGCATGGATTTGGAGGTGGCACTTACACTCCAAAATAATGCTGAGTTACTAAATATCAACTGCCAGTCCAGTTGACACCAACCTGTACTGCCACTTAAGTAGAGATCAAAAATTGAGCCAAGTACCATATTTATTTAATTTTGTTCCCAAACTGCTTCCTGTAGAAATTGTTCATGATTTTTTTTTAAATATTCCCTATGTAATGGAATTAATATGTAATGAGTGTCAAAAGTTACTATATTGATGGCCTTCTGCAGCAGATTATGACGAGAACGAAAGTAGAAATTAGAGGTCTTAAGAGTAATTAAAATGTTTTTCCAAAAAGAACTTGGTGCCTTCCATGGTGTTCCAAAACATTTTACATTTTCCAAGTGATTTTGAAGTGTGGTCACTGCTGTGATGTAGGGAAGGCAGCAGTCAATTTGTGTGCAGCAAGCTCGCACAAACAATAATGAGATAATGACCACATTTTTTTTAGTGATGCTGTTTGAGGGATAAATATTGGGCCAGGTGACTGGAGAGAGAATACCCCTGCTCTTCTTCAAATAACGCCATGCACCGGAGAGGGGCCTTAGTTTATGCCTCATTTAGATTGTCTTTTAAACAAATATAAGCTTAATTTTTAAATCTATCTTTAAACAGCAAATTTACCTCCTCTCCTGATTCTAAGCCCCATGTTATCCGTGATCCACTTTTTTTTCTCTCTATAATTGTAATAAGTCAGTTCTGGTGTTTTATATATTGACAGCCTTGTTAGCAAGAGAAATTGAACAGAGATTAAGCCACAGTTCATCAACTGACCCTGTTCAAGTATATTTTGAACATAACTTTTTAATTCTCCTAATTATCCTGGCCACCTCAATCCAGAGAAGATCTTAAAGCTAACTCAGCAAAATAGAAGTCATTACAAATGAGCTCCCACCCCCACTGCATTCCCCTCCCCTCATTCATTTTCATTTTAATTCTGAGTAATGATGATCCTGATTACTCTGGAAAACAAAAACAGCACTCGATTTGTTGGGTTTGCAGTTTGCCTCATTCTCCCTGATTATGACACTCACTTTTAACATTTCCCTGCTGTTAGCTTAAAGCCTCAGTATTAATTCAATGTTTTGGTTGAACATTTCTCGACATTCCAGGTGTCATTCTTTAAATTGCACTCACAAGTGAGATTATTGTTGTTGTTAGTCCTTTGATGTGCATTTCATCTTCTCCATAATTCGGAAACCATATTTGCCTTACAACACCGCTGCCGGCACCAGCCTTCTTCAATAGTGCTACTTCCTTCAGAGTTTCAGAAATTCAACAGAAAATGTGCCATCCTCTGGCACCTAGAGGACAAGTATCTGATTTCAGCAATGCCAGCTGCTTCTTCTTTATAGCTGTCAATATGGGGCAAGGGTAGGTTTGGGCTCAGCTGTGATACCCTCCCACACAATCGAATACTCTGTCAACACTTGCTCTCACATGTGAAGAATGCTCATTTAAGTGCTGTATGAGTGTTGTTGGCATTGCTGAAGCCAAAAAGATGGCATCTGTGGGAGAGAAAACTGGAGCACATAAAATACATTTTTGCCTATTTTAATATCCATATATAATTAAAAATTTATATCATGGACTCAAAACAACAAATCTTATTTTCTGTTAAATTTATATCATATTTTTGTATCAAATTTTTCTGTTATAAATTTCTACATCTACAATTACAATAGAAAAAGCCGATGCAAAGTTGACACATGGCAATAACACCCTCTCACCAATGGTGGAACTGCCTCAATCTAGTCTTATGTTCCTTAGCCTGCACTGTAGAGAAAATAATAGGCTTCAACTTGTGATACATTTTACAATTTAAATATATATAAAAATAAATAAAATCAGTATGTGAAGGCGAATGTATCACTTCATGGGGACTGAATTTGGTAATATAACATTATTAAAAATCTTTTCTCTACACCCCTGATCCAATTAATCTCCCTCCCTCTAACCCTGGTTCACTAAAAGGCCACACTTTGATCTTGACTCCCCATGTGCAGTGCCACAGGCAGCTTAGCAGTAGCGTCTGAAATTTAAAGCCAATTATATGTTGATTTTTAAAAGTGCAACTTTGGCCGATAGGACTGATTTTGAGAAAATGTAACCAGAAGGAAATATAGCTTCACTAATGATGAGACAAAACAGAAAAAAAGGATTCAAACTGATTTATTTTTTTAAATAATGCTGCGGGTAATTTTGAAACAGTTACAAGTTAAGCAGGCTGAAGGCTGATAATCAGAGTTTTTCCTGCCAAAGGCACTGCATTTGCTGCAAGACAAACTTGAGCCATGCTGAAAGGTTTTATTTTAATTGATTTTTTTAAAAATAATTGTGGCAGGTTGACGTGACCAATTATGTGATAATGTGATCAGAGCCCCATATAGATTAGTTCTTATTTTTTTGTATTAAAAACTTACAAGGCATACTATGAGGCTGCAATATCCTTTTGTAGAATAGACATGGGATAATACCTATCATTGCCAGCACACTGAGTTTTAACCAACTACACTCTATATTCGTTGCAAGAAATTTGCTTTTGTCCTGGGTACTCTCATCTGTATTGAAGTATATTGGCTCCCGCTTATGTGTGTTTTACTCTAAATGTGGCATAATAAGACGCTTGAGGACCAAACTGTTAAAATGAATTATTAGACCACTGAATCTTGCCTGCATTCAAGTGTTTCCAAATAATAGGTGGAGAGAATTAGGTGAGCCTGAGACAATCATTTGTCTCAAGTCATCTCTATAGAGTGCTTGAGTGTCATTTTTGTGTTTTATGGCTCCGTCAGAAGCCATCAAATTATAATTGTGTTCCCTGTATCTCATTATTACTTGTATAGTATTGTAAAATGCAGTCGAGTCCACTCACACGTAGCTCTGGTAAAATCAAATCCCAATTATTATCCCAAAGCACCCCTGTGGAAATTAATTGAGATTCATGGCGAACAATGGATTTCTGCATTATGTTTTTAATTGGTAAGGAGGCATGTGTAGGGACACATCCACAAGTATCATTATTTGAATAGTAAGGTTAATTAACTAATATGTATCATATGATCCTTTCACAGGTTCATCAGAGAATCATAGAATTAAGAAATGAATTCAATGGTCAGATTTATTTGCACATAAATACACCTATTGGAAACTATAAAAGCAAAGCATTTCAGAGCTGATTGTTCTAATGTTTTGATGGGATTTGGGTATTCCTGGCAAGGCAAACATTTATTACCCATCCCATTTGCCCTTGAGAAGGTGATAGCAAGCCACCTTCTTGAACTCCTGCAGTCCTTGTGCTGAAGGAGCTCCCAGCATGCTATAAGATAGAGAGTTCCAGAATATTGACCTAGTGACGATAAAGGAACAGCGATATGTTTCCAAGTCAGGATGATGTTTGACTTGGACGAGAACTTGGAAGTGGTGACGTTCCTATGCATCAGCTCTCCTTGTCCTTTTAGGTGGTAGAAGTCGCAGGTTTGTGAGGTCCTCTTGAAGAAAACCTTGGTAAGTAGTCGCAGTGCATCTTGTAGCTGATATATATTGCAATCATGTGCACCAGACATGGAGAGAGTGGATGTTTGAGGTGGTAGATGAGGCACTGATCGAGTGAGCTGCTTTTTCCTATGTGATTTCTTGAGTGTTGTTGGAGCTGTACTCATGCTGGCAAGTGGAGAATATTTCAGCAGACTCCTGACTTTGTGTATTTTACTTAGTGGAAAGGTTTTTGTTTTTTTGTTCATTCACTGGATGTGGGCTTTGCTGTCTGGGCCAGCATTTGTTGCCCATCCCTAGTTGCTCTTGAGAAGGTGGTGGTGAGCTGCCTTCTTGAACCGCTGCAGTCCATGTGTTGTAGGTACACCGACAGTGTTGTTAGGAAGGGAGTTCCAGGATTTTGACCCAGCAACAGTGAAGGAACAGTGATATATTTCCAAGTCAGGTTGGTGAGTGATGCAGAGTGGAACCTCCAGGTGGTGCTGTTCCCATCTATCTGCTACCCTTGTCCTTCTAGTTTGTAGTGGTCATGGGTTTGGAAGGTGCTGTTGAAGGAGCCTTGGTGAATTCCTGCAATGCATCTTGTAGATGGTACACGCTACTGCTACTGTGCATTTGTGGTGCAGGGACTGAATGTTTGTGGACTGCTTTGTCCTGGACATTGTCTAGCTCCTTGAGTATTGTGGGAGCTGCACTCTTCCAAGCAAGTGGAGAGTATTCCATTACAATCCTGACTTCTGCCTTGTTGATGGTGGACAGGCTTTGTGGAGTCAGGAGGTGAGTTACTCATTGCACGATTCCTGGCCTCTGACCTGCTCTTGTGGCCACAGTATTTATATGGCTAGTCCAGTTCAGTTTCTGGTCAATGGTAACCCCCAAGATGTTGATAGTGGGGAATTCAGTGATGGTAATGCCATTGAACATCAAGGATTGATGGTCGGATTTTCTCTTGTTGGAGATGGTCATTGCCTGACACCTGTGTGGCACGAATGTTACTTGCCACTTGTCAGCCCAAGCCTCGATATTGCTCAGGTCTTGCTGCATTTGGACATGGACTGCTTCAGTATCAGAGAGTTGCGAATGGTGCTGAACATTGTGCAATCATCAGCGAACATCCCCTTTTCTGAATTTATAATGAAAGAAGGTCATTGATGAAGCAGCTGAAGATGGTTGGGCCGAGGATTCTACCATGATGAGCTCCGACAGTGATGTCCTGGAGATGAATGATCTCCAACAACCACAGCCATCTTCCTCTGTGATAGATATGACTCCAACCAGCGGAGAGTTTTCCCCTTGATTTCCATTGACTCCTGTTTTGCTAGGGCTCCTTGATGCCACACTCTTTCAAATGCTGCCTTGATGTCAAGGGCAGTCACTGTCACCTCACCTCGGGAGTTCAGCTCTTTTGTCCATGTTTGAACCAAGGCTGTAATGAGGTCAGGAGCTGAGTGGCTGTGGCGGAACCCAAACTGGACATCAGTGAGCAGGTTATTGTTAAGCAAGTGCCACTTGATAGCACTGTTAATGAACCCTTCCATTACTGTTGATGGAGAGTAGACTGATGGGCAGTAATTGGCCGGGTTGGATTCGTCCTGCTTTTTATGCACAGGACATATCTGGGCAATTTTCCACATAAACCGGGTAGATGCCAGTGTTGTAGGTGTACTGGAACAGCTTGGCTAGGGGTGCAACAAGTTTTCAGTACTGTTGCCATAATATTGTCTGGACCCATAGCCTTTGCGGTATCCAGTGCCTTCAGCCGTTTCTTGATAGCACATGGAATGAATTGAATCGGCTGAAGACTGGCATTTGTGATGCTGGGGACCTCCGGAGGAGACCAAGATGGATCATCCACTCGGCACTTCTGGCTGAAGATTGTAGCAAATGCTTCAGCCTTATCTTTTGCACTGCTGTACTGGACTCCTCCATCATTGAGGATGGGGATATTTGAGGAGCCTCCTCCTCCTGTGAGTTGTTTAATTATCCACCACCATTCATGAATGGATGTGGCAGGACCACAGAGCTTAATATGATCCGTTGGTTGTGGGATTCCTTAGCTCTGTCTATCACTTGCTGCTAATGCAGTTTGGCACGCAAGTAGTCCTGTGTTATAGCTTCACTAGGTTGACATCTCATTTGTAGGTATGCCTGGTGCTGCTCCTGGCAATCCCTCCTGCACTCTTCATTGAGCCAGGGTTGATCCCCTGGCTTGATGGTAATGGTAGAGTGGGGGATATGCCAGGCCATAAGGTTACAGATTGTGTTCGCGTACAATTCTGCTACTGCTGATGGCCCACAGCGTCTCATGGATGCCCAGTCTTGAGTTGCTAGACCTGTTCGAAATCTATCCCATTTAGCACGGTGGTAGTGCCACACAGCATGATGGAGGACATCCTCAATGTGAAGGCAGGACTCTGTCTCCACAATGACTGTGCGATGCTCACTCCCACCGATACTGTCACGGACAGATGCAACTGCGGCAGGCAGTTTGTCGAGGATGAGGTTAAGTATGTTTTTCCCTCTTGTTGGTTCCCTCACCACCTGCCAGAGACCCAGTCTAGCAGCTATGTCCTTTAGTACTCGGCCTGCTCGGTCAGTAGTGGTGCTACCGAGCCACTCTTGGTGATGGACATTGAAGTCCCCCAACCAGAGTACATTCTGCACCCTTTCCATCCTCAGTGCTTCCTCCAAGTGATATTCAACATGAAGGAACACAGATTCATCAGCTGAGGGAGGGCTGTATGTGGTATTCAGCAGGAGGTTTCTTTGCCCATGTTTGACTTGATGCCATGAGACTTCATGGGGTCTGGAGTCGATGTTGAGGACACCCAGGGTAACTCCCTCCTGATCATAAACAACTTTGCTACCACCTGTGCTGGGTCTGCCCTACTGGTGGGCAGGACATACCCAGGGATGGTGATGGTGGTGTCTGGGACATTATCTGTAAGGTATGGTATGATTCTGTGAGGATGAGTACATCAGGCTATCGCTTGACTATGAGATGGCTCTCCCAATTTTGGCACTAGCCCCCCAGATGTTAGTAAGGAGGACTTTGCAGGATTGACAGGGCTGAGATTGCACTTGTTGTTTTCGGTGTCTAGGTCAATGCCAGGTGGTGCATATGGTTTCATTCCTTTTTGTGACTTTGTAGCAGTTTGTTACAACTGACTGGCTTGCTAGGCCATTTCAGAGGGCAGTTCAGAGTCAACTGCTGTGGGTCCGGAGTTGCATTTAGGCCAAATTATGTAATGAGGTTAAGTTTCCCTCCCTTAAGGATATTAGTGAACCAGAAGGATTTTTATGACAATCAATAGTTTCATCCTTGACTTTACCAACACTGGCTTTATTCCACATTTATTTATTCAACTGACCACAAATTGACAAAATGCCACGGTGGAATTTGAACTTAAACCTCTAGATTATTAGTCCAGGCCTCTGGCTTACTAGTTCAGTAACCTAGGGCAGGATCTTCCAGGCCCCTGCTCACCGACATGTAAAATGAGGCAGGATGATGTCGAGTGGAATTCCCAATGTCACCCCGTGTCAATTCCACTTTCAGGTCGGCGGAGGCACAGCCGAATCAGCTGTGCACCCGCCGACCTGTCAGTGGCCTATTGAGGCCATTGAAAAAGTCATTAACATCATTAATGGACCTGCCTGTCCAACCTTAAGGTGGCGGGTAGGCCGGGACCCCTGGCGGGCTTAAGAAAAAGCCTGAAACCTCATCCACAGGCGGGGTGAGGTTTCATGAGGGTTTTTAAATATTTAATAAAAGTTTCAATAAAAGTTATGGATATGTCCCAACTCATGTGACAGTGTCACATTAGGCAACATGTCAGGGAAATCTTGCGGTCATTTGTTTAACAATTTTTAATTTCACACCGATCTCCCTGAGGCAGCACTTAGCCTCAGGGAGATGAGCGCACTCTTCTGTGTGCATGCGCAAAAGAGCCTTAATTGGCCCGCCCATGTAAAATGGCGGCATGCCCCTGATTGGGGGCGCCGATCGGAGATGCGCCTGCCTGTGCCTGCTCCCACACTTCCCCCCCAGTAGGGGGGTCAATTTTTCTCATAATCATCACGCCACTGTATCTGAATATTCAAGAGTTTTGACATGGTTTATTGCTCACAATGCACAATGTAGTTAATCTCTAGCTGAGCTGCACTGCTCTCACGGTGGCATGATACCTTGGCAGAGGTCAGTTCATGACCTTTTTAACATCTGTAAATAGCACTGGGCACAGAAAAATGGTTGGCCTTAGTGTGTGCATCTCAGGGCAGATGCAAGACACATCCAGTTAAGATACCCTCCAGTCAGAGGAGGGTGGGGATAGAATTAATTTATTTAATTAGGGATAGAAAGTTTAATTATGAAGAATAGTTACTTGGACAGTGCCCTGGAAGGGAACTAGAAATTGTGGAATTAAACAACTGTGCCTTCAGGAGATGAAGAGGTAAAAAAATGTTTTTAAAATGTTAATTTAGATTAAATATTTTAAATATTTTTGCTACAAATATGATTAATTCTTTGAAATTGTCTGATTTTCCAATTATTTTTCTGACTGGTGCTGTTGTTTATTGACTGTACTTCTGTACTTGTTTAAAAAATCACACTGGATTTCTAATTAAGAGCACACATACAGTATTTAGATAGCTTTTTCTTTATTTGTTCATGGCTACGACAGCATTTATTGCCCATCCCTAACTGCCCTTGAGAAGCTGGTGGTGAGCCACCTTTTTGAACCACTGCAGTCCATGCGGTGTAAGTACATCCACAGTGCTGTTAGAGAGGGAGTTCCTGGATTTTGACCCAGTGACAGTGATGGAACAGTGATATATTTCCAAGTCTGGATTTTGAGGAGCTTGAAGGGGAACTTCCAGGTGGTAGCGTTCCCATTTGTCTGTGCCCTTGTTCTTCTAGATGGTCGTGGGTTTGGAAGGTGCTGTTTAAGGAGGCTTGGTGGGTTTCTGTAGTGCATCTTATAGCAGCATCACTTGCTGCTTATGCTGTTTGGCACGCAAGTGGTCCTGAGTTGTATCTTCATCGGGTTGACACCTCATTTTTAGATATGCTTGGTGCTGTTCCTGGCATGCTCTCCTGCACTCATTATTGAACCAAGGGTTGATCCCCTGGCTTGGTGGTAATGGTACAGTGGGGGATATGCCGGGCCGTGAGGTTACAGATTGTGGTTGACTACAATTCTGCTGCTGCTGATGGCCCACAGTGCCTTGTGATTGCCCAGTCTTGAGTTGCTAGATTGAAATTTATCCCATTTAACATGGTGGTAGTGCCACACAACATGATGGAGGGTATCCTCAATGTGAAGATGGGAAATTGTCGACACAATGACTGTGCAGTGGTCACTCCTACTGATACTGTCATGAACAGATGCATCTGCAGCAGGTAGGTTGGTGAAGATAAGTTCAGGTATGTTTTTGCCTTTTGTTGGTTCCCTCACCACTTGCCGCAGACCCAGTCTAGCAGACATGTCCTTTACTACTCGGGAAGCTCAGTCAGTAGTGGTGCTATGAGCCACTCTTGGTGATGGACATTGCAGTCCCTGACTCAGAATACAGTCTGCACCCTTCCCACCCTCAGTACTTCTCAACATGGAGGAGCACTGATTCTTCAGCTGAGGGAGGGTGGTAGGTGGTAATCAGCTGGAAGTTTCCTTGCCCATGCTTGACCTCATGCCATGAGACTTCATTGGGTCAGAGTCAATGCTGAGGACACCAAGGGCAATTCCTTCCCAATTATATACCACTGTGCCACCACCTCTGCTGGGTCTGTCCTGCCAGTGGGACAGGACATACCCAGGGCTGGTGATGGTGGTGTCTGGGACATTATCTGTAAGGTATGATTCCGTGAGGATGACTATGTCAAGCTGTTGCTTGACTAGTCTGTGAGACAGCTCTCCCAATTTTGGCACTCGCCCCCAGGTGTTAGTATGGAGGGCTTTGTAGGTGGACAGGGCTGAGTTTGCTGTTGGCCTTTCCAATGCCTAGGTTAATGCCCTGTGATCCATCCGGTTTCATTCCTGTCTGTTGATTTGTAGTGGTTTGATACAAGTGAGAGGCTTGCTAGGCCATTTCAGAGGGCAGTTAAGAGTCAACCACATTACTTTGGATCTGGAGTCACATGTAGGCCAGTCCAGATAAGGATGGCAGATTTCCTTCCCTGCTGGCTATTACTGCATCAGACAAGTTACTTTTATAATATTAGACTTTTAATTCCAGATTTTTATTGAATTCCAATTTCACCATCTGTCGAGGTGAGATTCGAATCCAGGTCCCCAGGCACAGGGTCTTTGGATTACTAATCCATAGACAACCTAACCACACCACTGCCTCCCTAGATGAGAGAAATCCAGCTGAATATTTTACAGTCTGACAGTATATTCATGGGTGTTCTGGGATCTGGGAAAAATAGAGTCCTTTGTATTGCTGAAAAAACACATTTTGTTGAAGCGTTCTGTCTCGCGCTCAAATTCACCTTTGAAATGGAGCAGTCAAGTGAACTCCTTTCGGTCACGTACTAGTCGAAAATTCTGCCAGGGGGTTCCCTACTACCATCTACCGAAAGCCTACCTTCACTGGTCAATAAGCACATTGGGATTCTTACAGTCCTGCAGACTATAAGATTGGCCTTATCAGCAACTTTGTAAATCGGGCCCAAGCCATTTGCTCACCAAGCAAGCTTAATACTGAAATAGGGCACATCAAAGACATCCTGTGGGATAATGGCTACCCTGGTCAGATCATTTTGCACTGTATATTGTGCAAGCTCGTGAACGGGCTTAAGGCTGTCACTTTCAGCCCTGAAAAGTGCCCAGTCTACCTCAGATTACCCTGAAAGGTATCTGGGGTATCTCAAAAATTTGAGCATCAGGTGAAGCTATCTGTTTCACGCTGCTACTATGCAGTAGTAACATAAGTAGTATCCGCCACTATCCAACAGGATACTGCCGTCAAGCCAAAAAGACGTTTTGCCTATCACACAAATGAGTAACGTTGGTTCTGAATTTCAGTGTCAGTGTGATGCTAGGTACGTAGGCTGGCAATTCGTATCAAACAGCATGTCCCTTCCATTGTTTATAGTGGGCAAGGTACAGACCGTACCCAACCAACCCTTGCTAGCAAAATTCAAAACATAGTGTCCAACATTAGATGTGAGTCCACAATTGGACTCACATTTGCTTAGCAATCCTTGATGTGCTAAGAATTATGCTGACAACCAATTTAAGATTGTCTGATGGGCTCACAGTGTGACACATTTGCGAGTACTAGAAGCTACATATATTAATACACAGGGCCCTGTTCTTTGCAGAGAGAAAAACTTGTACACACATTGTGCATGTTTCAGCTAAATAATAAGTGATAATCATTCGTTGGTTCATTGCTCAGGGAAATGCTTTGTCCAATCAGGGTCAAGCTGCCTGGTTGAAGTTTTAAACAATGTTTGGCAGCTAACTTTCAGTCACCATTAAATGGTGCATTCTCCATGGCAACGCCTCAACCACTCAGAGCCTACTTGCCAACCAATCATCACTCTCTTCTCATAGAGAATAAAGTTGTTGCTTCCCCTGACAATCTTTTTATTGTCCTGATGGGTGCAAGATGAAAACTTTGACAAAATGACAATGTTTCAAGAATATTCAAGTCCTGTACTACCAAACAACTGTTTGTCTTTTTTATCACTGTCTTTTTTTAAAGTAAATGACTTGATCACGGCAGATAAAAACATCTCATGGAGGCCATTGGATCAGTTTCTTCATGTAGTATTAATATGGCTCTGTTATTTAGTCACTGAAGTATGGCATTCGTATGCTGTGCATATTTCAGACAGGTGGGGTGAAGTTCCCCAATTGTCCAGCTAATCTAATTGCTTAACAAAGCAAGTCAGTACCCAAAATGGCTACCAAGTGCCAGCCTTGACCACTGATAGGCATCAGTCTCATATTCAGCCAAATTTTGTCAGGGAGTATTACTTCAGTCTTTCTTGTGACATTCCAGAGCTGATAGGATCTGGAAGTTTACCCAGAGATACACATTGTCTTATGACAGCAAAAGAATTACAGAAATCCTATTTGGAAGGATAATTTATTTTTGTACGCACATGTGCCACCATTTTGTGAAAGTGATGCACTAAAACTACAGGCATTGTTATAGTCCAGAAAGACAGTTGGTGAAGGATGATACTGAAGCCAATTTTTGCTCAGCCTTATATTTATTTCCAGAGTGAAACATTACAAATATATGCCTCCTAACTCAACCTCTCACAGTTTCAGTAATTGTCTCTTTATGTGTGTTCAGGTAAAATCCCAATGAATGCCTTCCATGTACATATAGTTAAACACAATTACAATTAATAGGCATGGTTGACTGCAGGATCCTGTCAAGAGATGGAAGAACTGGTAGAAAAAAATTGAGGCTGTGAACAATTTTCTGGACAAATACATAAGTGTCAGGTTTTGCAGAGAAGGAAGGCCTTGGTGGAATTTAAATTAAAATGTGTTTCAGGTTAAAAGTTTGCTTTTAAGGGAATAGATTGCAGGAAAACCACCTGCTGGGAGTACTGATGAGATGTCAGTGGAAACATTTCTCTGGATGGCCTCTGACATCCCACATATTTCACATTTAAAAGTGGATTCCTTGGAGCTCTGCAGAAGCTAAGATTCAAGGATCCAACGTCTAGGGGAAATGATAGACAGTTTAATTGGAAGCTCCACTAGCCAACACCCAGACAGAGAAAGGGCTGGAGGCTGAATCTTTTATTCCATTCACTGAGAGACCAAAAAAGATATAGACACGTGTCAGGTCAGTTGGAAAGGGTTGGGATGCCCAGAGTGACAGACAACCTTAAGAGGAGAGTCATCCAGATCCAGAATAAGATTTGATGTTATATGTGATAGGGTGGACTAAAACACAAATAACTAGAGCAATGTGACATATATTTTTACATATGAGATGGGACGAGTCTCAAGTCAAATTGTATTAAAGTTTTTAAGGATAATTGTTATTCCATATTCACCTACTAACTGTAAGGTAAAGCAGATTAATGAATGATTTTGAGCCTTTCCTTTCTAAAGTGTTACTAGTCAACCTACACATTCAGAAACTCATAGGACAGAATTTTATGACCTATGGGTGGGGGTGAGCCCAATCCGATCGGGCGAGCGTCCCGACGTCATCCCATTGCTCTTGCAATATTTCACTTAGCAACATTGGAAGTGCGCCCACTGACAATTAAGAGGGCAATTAATCCCATTAACAGCGCAACTGTCTCCAATTTTTCATGGTCCATCCAACCTTACAGTTGGTGGACGGGTGAATCGGTCCGACGGACTTTGCATTTTTCATTAAAATCTCATCCAAGGGCAGGATGAGGTTTCCATTATTAAATAAAATAAAAATAAAAATCTGTGGACAGCAATTTTATCATCTATATGTGCAGGTGTTTGATTGTGATGCTCGGACATTTTATTCCTGATTTTCAAAACATTATTTAATATTTTTCGGGTCTGCAACTCCCTGAGGCAGTTCCCTGCCTTCCGAGAGCTTTCTCTCAGCACTCACCTGTGGAAACATCATCACCCAGCTGAGCTTTTAAGTGCACGTTTCACGCTGGCTGCCTGTTAATTGGGCAGCCAGAGTGAAATCACGGTTGGGGACCGATCGTGGTCAGCAGTCCATTTCCTGACCGCTCCTGGGTCCGCTGATTGCGCCCACCCACCAAGCTGAAAATTCAGGCCATATATAATTTGTGAAAAAAAACTGGTATAAACTTCTCTCCCAGGTTACGCTAAAGGACATCTAGCTGTAGGTCTCGATAATAAACTCTTGATCATGAGGGTCAGTTATAGGAGAGACCAGTGATAATGATCTAACATAATATTTAAAATAGACATGAAATTTTAACATTAAAACCATGAATTGCTCCAGCATTGCTGTACCTCTCCTTCTCTCTCTCTCTCCATTCAAAACTCTCCTTGAAACCTAATTTTTAGGTCCATTCCTGAAATTTCTCATTGTTTCTTGCTTGGTGGCATCTTCTCCCCCTTTTATTCTAGATTTTGAGGAGTGTTTACAATAAATCATTGAGCTGCTTAGTAAAGGTAGAAGAAATTTCAGCTATTGGTACTTTTTTTGAAGGTCTTTTCCAACACTCCTTGATGGATATGAGAAAGGTTAACAATTAAAACACTTCCTTAATTCATATTCTTCTTATGCTCCATAGCTCTGAGACAAGGATTATAGGTAGCCCCTGTCATGGCAACATAAGTCCTTAATTTCATAAGCTTTGAGGTTTAGTGTGCAGCATCAAATCACTGGCAGCTCAGGAAGTGGGGTAAAGGCCTATAACAACCCATTGCAATTAGCAGTAAGTTTTGCATTTTAAAAATTTTTCGAGTTACTTTTCGAGGTTGAGAGGGAAGGTGAGTGACTGGCATGGGTAGGGGCACTCTATTTGAATCACTGCTCCTACAGAAATAAGCTTCATCCCACTTTCCTTGCTTGTATGTTTTGGAGTTGGATCCCTTTTTCCTCCCAATCAGAGGAAACATACCCACTGACCTACAGCAGCAAAATCTGACTTTAACATTTTGGGATCCTTGTATTTCAGGGCAACCGGATGCCCCAAAAATACAAATTTATATTTCTTCTACAGTTAGAATCTTGCAGGTGGCCCTCAGTGCAATTAAAGTGTGTGTATCCATTGCATTGTATCATTTATTCTCCACACTGATTCTATTGCACTTGATTCTTTCATTTTATCTAAGTACAAAAGTCAGAAGTTGCTAAAATGATTTCCAAATGGGTTTTCAATAAAAGCATTTAACAGCAATGAAGAGACATGAAATTATGCATTCAGGAGCAAGTTCTTATTTCTGTTGGACTCTGAGTGTCTCCACTCTACTTTTCTTAGTCTGGAGATGATGAAATCTGACTTTTACCTATAATAGAGTATAATGTTTGCTGAGGTAGGTCACAGCTGTGGAGTCTGGCACTGCATTATCTAAGGGAATCAGCTTCATCAGTGTCAAACATATCCATGTCAATTGTTTTTCATTTACACTGTGGCCAACGAGGGAACCAAGTTATTTCAATTAAGTACATGTAGTTTGCAGTGAAGCCAAAAGTATCTTTGTGTTTCACCGAGTGCAAAGAATTATATTTCCCCACCTTTCTTTTCTTTTATGGATTAGTGCTCGTTCTTTCCATCCCCAAGTTAGAAGCTGGGAGCAGCATAACATTGATTTCTTCTCATTCGACTGAACAAGTCTCTAAGAACTGCATGAGCAAGAAAGCTCTGGTTGACTTGTTCCCTGATTATCTTTTCACCCTCGAGCTATTGAGCCTGATTTTTATCTAGGGCTTGGGAAACACTAATTGGACCTTTTCTCAACTTCCAAAACCCAAGCCCCTCACCTTGTCCAAACGCATAATATTTCAATGTCTTGGAGACATGAGTGGGCAGGATTTGGCTTTTCGGAATCCTGAGGCAGTGTTGGAGGAGTGCACGTGCCAAAGCAGGTAGCTTAGAAGGCTGACCATGGTTTGCTGAGACATTGGCCCACCTCTCCATGTTGTTCCCATTACCCCTGACCCTTACTCCCTCAAACCCCACTCTCCACATTCCTCCTCATATTCCCCATGCCCTCTCACATTCCCCATCCCCTCAATCCCCCCTCATATCCTCCATGGCCCCTCATATTGCCCGTTCTCACTCCATGCCCCATATTATTCTTACAAAGCTGCTCACCCAGTATCCACCATATGCAGCTGTCAGGAGCCAGGTAATAACAATAGGAATTCTTTTAAATGGATATTAAAAAGTACACCTTAAATAGTCTAATAGAACTGTCAGTGAAAAAACAGCCATTCATAATTTTTTTAAAAACCTGACCCAATGAAAAAACCTTAAATCCCTTCAAGTGGTTAATCTGTTGAAAAACATAAACAGACGTCTCTTCAGTAACCACATCAAAGACAAATGACCCTCCAACACTTCTTAAAACTGCCAAGCAAACTGTGAACACAGCCCCTGCTGAGATAAGTTATATAGCTTTTGAAACTCAGCCAAGCATTCAGAATGACCTGAGCTGTCAAAGCAGACCGTTATAGATCACAGACAATGAAGGCTATTGAAACTACAAGAATGGATGCCTTGATATTTCTAAGCTACAGTAGATGGCCTGTCAATCAAAGTAGCCTAGCAGCCGGTGTCTTTTTTTTTCTTTAAGGGAAATATGCAGAACCATTTTCCTTCAATTTTATAGGGTTGTGGACTTTTAAAACACATCCAGTCATGACACTAGCATTCCCAAGCACTATCTTCTATTGTCTTGAAAGCATAATAGCATTGTTCCCCCATGGGGTACAGCACTCTAATGTATCTCAACAGTTACACAATGCTGATCAATGTAATGGTCAAGTTATCTTGGCAGGGTTCTATAATCAATCACTGCAGAAAAAATACAACCAACATACATTACAGCATCAAGTAATGACATTTGAAGCTGTCAAACCATTCAGCACTTACCTGTTAGAATATTCTCAAGTCCTCAGCAAGTTTCCCCCAATTTTCACGAACTGTCAAACAAGGTGAGTTTTCAGAAGCCTTCCAACACCACCTCCACCCCACCAACCCAAGAATGAAAACAAATTTCCTCTAGGGCTCTCAATGGTAACCACAGCGTGTGTGCTGTGTCACAAGCTAAGCCATTCCCGACCCATGAGATGGCCATATGAAAATGGCATGGCATCAGAAAGACACAGGATATTCAAAATTTCAGTAGGAAAGCAATGTTTTTGCCATTTCCCATCCCATTCCCACTTCCATGAGGGAACAAAAATCTGGCCCATTGTCCTTTACTTACTGCACAACTATTGCACCCATCCTGCCTCCATTCCCCTCAACCTTTTAGTTTGCGATTGTATGGTATTGGTAAGGTAATTCCAGTTTGATATCAGTAAGTGCACTGTAAGTGACACCTAGAACTTTTGAATCATTGGAACCAGATTGTCTGGAGTTCTTGGATATTTTTGTTTCATTCAGTGCTCAACAGAACTTCTGAGGAGCGGCAGTAACAGTCAGATTGCCACTCCTGCTCCTTATTGCTTACACTGGAATGCAGCAACTTTCTCACCCAACCTTCTGACTTGGGCCGATTGAGAAAGGTGCAATGCAATGGGTTCCCGAGGCCTTCAGCCTCATGCAACAGCGTCGGGAGAAAGGAAGCCCTGCCCCCTTTTTTACAGCACTCACTGCCATAAAGCAGGCAAGTTTAAAGGTCCAGTTACTTTGAGAAGTCAGGGAGAAAGTGAGTGTGTAAGGCAAGATGGGGAGGGGATTGGCCAGGGGGGGTTTGGGTGGTTACAGTGTGGGGGATTGTGTGGTCAATGGGGGGCTAGGGTTGGTCAGGATGGTCGGGATGGTTCTGGCTGTACAGTCGGAACCATGTGAAGTCTCCAATTTAAATCGGAGTATCACATGCTTCCCGGTGCAGGGTAATTGCTGAACAGAAGTTTGAACTTCCCAGGCAATTCCCATGCAATCCTTGTGTGGGGCCATCAGGAGGAGATCCCCCAGCGCATCTTCTGCAGTACCTCCCAAGTACGACGCTCCGGAGATTGAAGTTATGGGCCCAAATGTTTATCGATTGTGTTTAATCATTGGCATTTCTGTCTTGCTGGGGTTTCTTTATATCTAAATTGTAAAAAACACAATTTCTGCTTGACTATCAATGTAGGTTGCCCTAAATTGGGTCAACTAGTGTGAAATATCCCAGCCTTTTGAACACAAATTACATTTACTGCAAGGCAAGTTTTTGTGATCTTTATGTTGGTTTTAAAAGGCCTCGTGCTAGAAGCTGGCCTTGACTACAAACCAACCACAACCTCGGTTGAATTAATCACCATTGCATGTTCCTGTTTGCACCCATTTGAAGAGTTTCAGTTGGTTCTTCTGGGCGCAAGAATGCTCATGGGCATCTTTTAAAAGATTTTAAATACAATTTTTTTAAGAAACCGACTGTTTTACACCAATATGACGGTCAAAATATTCTGTCTAGATTTTTAAACTCATTTTCAGTTATTTCAAATCAGGTTATTTATGGCCTTGGTTCAAATAAAAATGCCTTTTTTTGGTAATAATCCCAGTTGCATTTGTTTATATCGGACTGTACCAGGTTACCGCTCTTAGATATATCCAGGAATACTTTTTAATGCATACGTTTTTTTGAAAAAAATATATTTTGAAATACTGCCCATCTGCGCTGCGTAAGGATATATTTATTTTTGGCAATAGGCAAATGCTTTTGAATAGAACCTCAAAAGACTTCTCAAAACAAGCACACAATTTGGGCTCAACTTGAACCCGGATAGCCAATTACACCCAAAGCAGAAACTCTACCCAAATGTGTTGCAGCTTCCTATTACTTTCAACCCAATTTGGTTTTTTTTTGTAGACTCATAGGCCAGGAATTTCCCCCCATTGAGGGGTTTGGGCGGGGGTGGGTGCGAGCCCGATCGGCACCCCCAATCAGGGACGCGCCGCCATTTTAAGCGGGGCGGGCCAATTAAGGCCTGTCCAGCCTGACGCTCAACCGGAAGCGCCGAGCGCTCCCTGTGCGGGTGGGTGGGGGGGGTGGGGGTGGAATTCCTTGAGAGGTTCCCTGTGCTTCTGTGCCTCAGGGAGATTTGTTTCAGTGCTAAAGTTTTAAGTAAAGGTTTTTAACACTTTTAAAACATGCCCCCTCATGTGACACTATCACATGAGCTGGGACATGTCAAAGAATGAATGTATACATTTTTATTAGATTTTAAAACACTTCATCTGCCCGTGGATGAGGTTACATGAAAAACGCGAAGGCCGCCTGGGCTCTTCACCTGCCCGTCAACCTTAAGGTTGGACGGGCAACTCATTGAATTGAATTAATTAGGTTTTAAATGGCCTGATGTCATCGCACATCATTTTATGCATCAGTGAATGGGCCCCACCCCCACTCACCGACAGGAAAATTCTTCCCATAGACGTTTAGAGCACAGAAGGGCCATTCAGCCCATCATGTCTATACCCAGTCAACAAAGATCTGACTACACGAATCCCATTTTCCAGTGCTTGGCCCATAGCCCTGGAGGCTAAGGCAAAGCAAGTGAATATCTAAATACTTCTTAAATGTTATAAGAGTTTCTGACTCAACCACCCTTTCAGGCAGTGGGTTCCAAATTCCCACCACCCTATGGGTGAAAACATTTCTCCTAAACTCCCCCCTTAGCCTTCTACCTCTTACCTTGAATCTATGCCCCCTGGTTATTGACCCCTCTACTAATGAAAAGAGTGCCTTCCTATCTAAAACAAAAACAGAATTACCTGGAAAAACTCAGCAGGTCTTCCAGCATCGGCGGAGAAGAAAAGAGTTGACGTTTCGAGTCCTCATGACCCTTCCACAGAAGGGTCATGAGGACTCGAAACGTCAACTCTTTTCTTCTCCGCCGATGCTGCCAGACCTGCTGAGTTTTTCCAGGTAATTCTGTTTTGGTTTTGGATTTCCAGCATCCGCACTTTTTTGTTTTTATGCCTTCCTATCTACCCTATCTAAGCCCCTCGTAATCTTATACACCAAATCAGGTCCCCTCTCAACCTTCGCTGCTCCAAGGAAAACAACCCAGCCTATCCAGTCTTTCCTCATAACTCAGACCCTCCAGCCCAGACAGCATCCTGGTAAATCTCCTCTGCACCCTCTCCAATGTAGCTCCAAGTTGTTTAAGATTTGTGCCAATGCAAAGTGTATTGCATAACTGGGAAATGATGTCAGCCAGACTAACTTTTAGCAACTGAGCTATTGTTCATTCCAGCTACAATATAAATACACTTGGGGCAAAATAAACTGTTCAAACTTTATTTTTAATGGTAACAAAGAGCACACTGCACATTGGCTCTTTGCCAATATTTGAAATAAGTTAGCATTCGGCTGTCAGGCAATTTTGTAAGTGTGTGCTCACAGGCGTGTGCAGACTTCCATGCTAATTGGTTAGGAAGGAGCGCACAGCTAGTCGTATAACTCATCTCTCCTTAAAATTTTGCTTTAAGTCTCAATTGTCTCAAAAGGTACATCTGATACTTCGATAGGAGTCTTTAAGATTATGAAACAGTTTGGTAGAGAAGATGTTTCCACTTGTAGGGAAGGCCAGAACTATGGGGCAGTTATTAAATATTCCTTTGAGAAAGTCAGGAGAAATTTATTCGCCCAGGGAGCAGAATTTGGAACTCACTACCACAAGGAGTAGTTGAGGTGAATAACATAGGTGCATTTAAAGGGAAACTCATGAGGGAGAAAGGAATAGTAGGATATACTAATAGGACTAAATAAAGTGGAGGGTGGGAGGGGGCATGAAACATAAACACCAGTATGGGCCAGTTGGGCTGCACTATATGTTTCTGTGCTATACATTCTATTCATATAGAGGCAAAACACTGGGCTACTTGTTTTCTTCTGTGCAATATTTTCTACAAGCAATGGTCTCTAGAAAATAATTTAAGCCTGCCCACATTGGCCCTTACTTTTATGAACACTGGTAGATCTATTTTTTCACTAAGGATTTTACATTTCACGTTTCTTGTCAAACATTTGAACCTCTAGGTACAATATTATTGCATTCACTTCAATCAACCTTCCAGAAAAGCATTCAAGAGCTTTTATCACATAATCTGTGAGGAGCATTACTTCATCATACTTAGACACATTACTTTTATCTCTGTTCTGCATCTCTATTTAGCTTGATCTCATGCAATACATTTCAGAAATACATTCATTTACATCTGCTCTTACTGACTTTTGAGTATTCTGTGTCTTTTCCCCGTAAGAATTCTTTGTTTATATAACTGACTCTATTAATTGCATTTCGATATTGAAATGTTTACATGTCTGCCATATTTTGTTTCTACCACTGACTGACCTCTTGTGGCATTGCTCATAGTAAGTTGGCAGATGCACTGCTCTGAGGGCAGGAGGATGGTATTATGTCACAAGCCTATGCATTATTCTGTTATCAGCAGCCCTGTGTATAACCAGCCATGACTCTTTTGGTCACATGGTTTAATTGCTGTAAATAGGTGCATCCTGCAGTCAATTAGAGGTTATTTTCTGTTGTTGGGTATGTTATGCTGTTCAGTGGCAGCTTCTTATCAATTCCTGTTTAACAATACAAGCACATCAACAAGCACAGTCTGACACTGTTATACATTTGTTGCACTGTACTTTTGATTCTTCTCCCATTCTGTTTCCTCATATCATCTTCTGGCTGTTCTCTCTGAACTGCAATCAGACCAAAACAGTCCCTTTTATGTTCTTTTAAAAATAAAATCTTTTTCTGTGAAATGGTAGGGTGTTATTTCCATCATTAACGTCCAATTTTATCATGCCTTTATTAGCACCGAAACCCTTATTCGCAGCTCTAATCGCCTGTGGCTATTCCTATGCTGTTCGATCAGCCTCTGATGTTCTACTGTTGGCTGTATTATTGGCTTTATAAATAAAAAAAGAACAGAGCTGGACCGGTTCCACAGTTATTTATTCATCTTTTTTCCTGTGAATGTTTTTGTTGATCAACACACAGCAACAATATGCTCTTTCACAAATTTGTTTTGGGGATCTATTTTCTCTTCACAATGACTCTTTCTTTGGTCATGAAAACACATATACACATATATATATTTATATATATATATATATATATATAAAGAGAGAGAGAGAAAGAGAGTTCATACTTCAGGAATCACACTTTGTGATGCATGCAGATTGTTAAGTCACAGCTACAAAAATACTTTTTTTAAAGAAAAAAATCATCTTCTGCTGTTTTTCTTCTCACATGGGATAAGAGCCTGGGGTCGATAAGCCACCCTCTCGCCCATCTAAATTCCCCACTGCCATCAAACTCGCTATGGCAGAGGGCACAAGATTCCACCCATTTGTTGGGATTTTCCATGCCCGCTGGTGACAGGCGTGTTCAGTGGCATGAGCAGACAAAATTATATCATCAGTCTCACGACAACGTGAAACCAGTTCGCGATCATCCACTCAGCCCGCCAAATGTAGGTCGTGTTTTCTGCTATCGGATGTCGAGAAAGAATCAGCATATTATTATTAGGCCTGCCCATCGGAACTGTTCTCCTGCCACCACCACCCCCCCAACCCCGCCACCCCACCCCCCCCCCCCCCCCCCCCCCCCCCCACCCCTCCCACCAACCACCACAGCTGAATCGTCCATCCACGTTGGCGGGAAAACACACCGACATGTTTCACAACAACCAATAAGTGACTTCCACTTGGCAGGCTGCACGTAGTTAGTAGTCATCAGCACCAGGCTTCAAAGACAGCACAACATCACTTTTAGGGGGCTCAAGAGTAGGTCTCTACCTACCAGAACAGCCATATGTGGGTGGCTTTTCAATGGCTGCAGGGCTAGGGCTCACCTGGGGAAGAGGGAGAATTGGCCTCAGGCAAGGGAAGAGGCTGCGGGATGAGGGCTGTACTGGGGAAGGAGCATATTCCAGGGTGTGTGTGGGGGCACATGTTGATCAGTGCAAGTGATGTCAAGGCAGTGAGGGCTGAGGAGGCAGTCTCCAGAGGAGATGAGGCCAGATAGAGATGTGAGGGTGTATGTGTGAGAATGGGTGGTGATGTCCCATGAGCTGGCAGTGAGTGAGATGCCAGTGAATGTATGATGGGCTCGTGAGTGTGTGAGTTTAGAGTGATGAGATGGTTGCCATACCCTGACGGCATGAATGAGGTCATTTATCCTCTTTCTGCATTGGATGGCCACCCTCTTCTGTGCAGCATTGGAACTGATCATCACTGCCATTGCTGGAGTGGTAACGTTGCTGCCCCTCCTGCTGCCAGAGCGGGGGGTAGGGGACATCATAGCAGGCCTCCACGGCATCCAAACTGTGCTGGTATGGCTGCTGTCTCCTTGCCTTTCAGGGCCATGTCTTCTTTGCCGCAGTCCAGGGCTGGAAGCACAGAACGTGGCTGTACTTTAAATGTGGTGCCCAGCGTGATGAAGCAGCGAGGTGATGGTCTGGCAGGTGAATCGGAGCCCGCCCACTATGGAAGTGGCTTGTTTCCCAGGAACACAGAAATAATGTGGCAGGTTTGGGACAATACGGCGTGAAAACCCACCATCACGGCCAGCGGTTAAAATTTTGTTTTACCCACCCGCATTGCAGATCTAGGATGATTCCGCCCAGGGTGTTTGGATGCTGCTTTATTCCTCCATCTCTAACTTGGGATTGAATTAAATTCCTTGTTTTTCACTCCTGGATAGCTGATACACAGTAAAGTTGTAAATATAAAGTGGCAGGTGGAAGCTTGGCTCCAGTTCAAAAGCAGCAAGCAGTGGATGAAGAATAATGAATGATTGGCTATGCGATATGATAAATATTTCTGTGAAGGAGTTATGGTCAAGCTCCATCTGAAAACAGAATTTTTCTCCCAACAGCCAGCTAACTTTTCATTATTCTATATGCGCAATGCCATTAACACTATCTTTTTTTCTAACCTTTAGCTCTGTGACTAAATGATAAGCACAAAAAGAATACAAGTTAAAAGTTAGTATTCGGCCTGTGTGCTTAATACTTGTACATTCTGTGCACAGAATTCAGCAGTAAACATGCTAGTTGGTCCATTGGATTTAAATTTTGTGGAATTTGTGAATTTGTGTTGTCATGGAGCTGAAACTTAGGATATAAATAGAACTGGCAACTTGAATATTGTACGATGGGGGGGCAAATAATTAAACCATTCACTCTCCCTTGTTGCATCTTCCTGGTTAGTCTCTGCAAATTATCTCCAACATCCTGTCAATTCAATATTTATTGAAGGCACTGCCCTATTCCACAGGTGGAAAACAGAAGGAAATACAAATAGGATAATTAAAGAACCATTCCCTCAGCTACCCAATTGGTACAAAAAAAATTGGAATACATGAGAATTTTTTTTTGAAGGAGCATTAAAATTCCCTCACACTTTTAAATAAGGTTTAAATTCAAGTGGTGAATTTACATTCCTGTCATTTTCTTTGATGATTCAAATTGCATCCTTATCTGTAAACATGAATTTCTGGTTCCAGAGCGAAAATTTTTGATGGCTTGGCCTCTGCTTTTATTTAATAAAATAATTTATTTTCTCACCAATTCTCCCTTACAGGGCCAACACTCCCCCATGCCATCGATGGTTGCTGAGCAACAGGACTGGCAGGCAACCAGTCTGCACACTTCTGTCAGTGCTGACCTGCAAAAGGATAAGGAGGGGAGTGCAACCAGCCTGCGATGGCTCTCCCCAAGATCCCTTCTTCTTTCCCTGTGAGGAAATGCTCAGTTTCTGCTCAATGGCTCCCTAGCAGCAGAACTCACGTAACACCAGCCTGCAGCACAATGTACAGGAGACTGTTATGAACTGTGTGCTGTAGTTGCTTGGCTATGTTTAAAATGTCCTTTTCAACGGTGTGAATATTAAACTGCCTTTGCTACCGTGGCATTTTGGGATATCTGGTAAAGCCTGCGGAATTATTTGTCAGTCACTCACTACCTGCTGCAAGAACATTTTGGCTGTGATAAATTTAACAAGTCCTCAGAGGAAATTGTTTCTTCAGAGAGTATTAGCCACAAACTGATTTGCTTTTCACATTATTGTTAATTTGATTAATACATACAGTCATGCTTGATGACAAGTGGGATTTTTTTTTTTGTGCTGCATTGGCTTCCAGTTCAAGGTGACACTGAGAGGAACCTTAGTTAAAAAGACGTGTATGATCTTAAAATTAGAGCTAGGTCATATGGGAGTGAAATCAGGAAACTGTTTTTCATGCAAAGCGTAGGGGAAATCTGGAACACTGACCCCAAAATACGGTGGATGCTGGGTCGATTGAGCTTTTCGAGACAGATTTTAGCTAGGTAAGAGGATCAAGGAACATGGGGCAATGGTGGTTAAATGGACTTGAGGGACTGATAAGCCATGGTCTAACTGAACGGTGGAGAGGGCCTGAATGGTCACCTCCTGTTCCTATCTTCCTGTGTTACTATATTAGCACCAGCCTTTGGAAGTACTGTACTAAGTAAGGAAGCTTGGAAGAAAGCAAACAGTAACTTAACAATTCCAGGACTACATGTGGGCAGCAAATGCCTTCTCTTTTCCAGAATAAATAATACTAATGTAAGGCCGAGATTGTGCAATGGCTGTCAAAATGAATGGTGGTAAACTGAGAGTATCAAGTAAGTGCAAATAAGGTCAAATAAATAGTAGGCTTCTAATGAGAATTAAAGGCAAAGGTAATTCGACAAGCAAAAGCTATCAAAGTACCATCTCTGCCTTTTAAGAGCAAGAAATGTAAAATTTACTTTCTATAACATCTGCATTTATGCAGATTGACCCAGCATTTTGTTCCTGTCGCCATGGGGATTTACTGTGCTTGAGTAGAGTGAGCACAGTACCAGGCTAGAATGCTGAACTGGGCCAACCATTGCTGGATTGCTCTGTTCAGGCCAGTTCTGGATTCCATTTTACAGCACACTGCGCTGTGATTTTTGAAAGTGATGAGTATATGAGGGATGGAGGAACTTACCTCACGTTGACCTGTGTAACCAAATCTACTTTGACAGCGATTGCCTTTCTAAAAAAATCTGTCGGAAGTTTGCAAAATTATTTAAGTTTGCCTCGAGCGAAACTGAATATCTTAGATTGCTTGCGTCAACTTTGTGTAAGAAAAAGATAAGTGAGAGCTTGGTGCAGCCAGCATGAACTGATAAATGGAGAACTCTCGTTCCTTGCTCATGTGAAGCTATTTTAGTAGCATGGTTGTCTTCTCCATTTCTTATCTACACTTTTTGCAGGAAGCCCTGTTTCTTGCAATTAACATGACTTGTTTTCCAGACTCTCTTACTGTTGTTGACCCAGACATTCGGAGGTTCTCAAAGGTATCATGGGTTGCCTTGTTCCTCAGTTTTTCCTAAGTGGCTCACCACAGCTAGCTGCAACTTGAAGAAACTCAAATCGTAAACTTTCCATTCTACATTGTGGGGAAAACATCTCACCAAAATAGAAAATGCTGGAAAAACACAGCAGGTCTAACAACATCTGTGGAGAGAAAAACAGAGTGAACGTTTCAAGTCCGTATAACTCTTCTTCAGAGCTCTGAAGATGAGTCATATGGACTCGGAACATTAACTCTGTGTTTTTCTCTCCACAGGTGTTGTTAGACCTGCTGAGTTTTTCCAGCATTTTCTGTTTTTGTTTCAGATTTCCAGCAACGCAGTATTTTGCTTTTATCTTATTGCAAACATCAAACCACATCTCGCCTGAAGGTTGGCAGTATTTGGGGCTCATCATGGAGGGAATAATGATACTTACCATTTCAATATATAAATGCAGATCTCAAGCTGTTCTCAATGTTCATTGATACACGAGCTTGATACAACATGTGTTCAACTGTTACTCAGTGGAACTTGTTGCATTGTGTTCTTCCTCAAACAGGAGAGAAGCTTCGACCTATAATTACAGATGTTCTGAAAAATGTCTCCTACCTTTCTTTTTCAAAGTCATGGATGGTATTTCGATACCACTTATCTTGAGAGCTCTTTTTTCTTTTAATTCTCAATATCAGAGGAGCACCACTTACTGCACTTCATTGACATTTTCATTGTTCACACCATCCATTTTCTAGTGCTCTGAGTAAGACTGCCAATTAGTGTTGAATTATGGGGCAGTTTGTACTGTGGACTCATGCCCTCAGGAACTGGCAACATTCCTGGATCTTCAGAAGACGGTTATTCAGTTGGAATCCTATTAAATCCAGATCCAGGCAAGATAATGACAAGACCTATTGATTAAATTTATTGTACTGTAGAGAGCAGCAGCTGCAAAAAGAAACTCCTTCACCAGAAGGAGAAATGAGTTAGTAGTGTGCTGTGGTATGGGTGGAGTTTGTGTACCCAATATATTATTGCTAAAAATCAGTCCAAAAAATGTCAGTCATCCCAACATTTTAGTACTAAAGTTTGCAAGATTCAGATATTTTATCAATGGAGCAAGGCAGATTATCAGAGACTAACAGTGATATTGGAAACAGAACTGGAATAAGATGCATATTTCCTTGTGGATCTATAGCAGCACAGGAAGCATTAAGGGTTTTCTTTTTTTTAATCATTTATGGAATGTGAGTGTTGCTGGCTAGGCCAATATTTATTGTCCATCCCTAATTGCCCTTGAGCCACCTTCTTGAACCTCTGCAGTCCATCTGGGTGCAGGTGCACCCAAGGTGCCCTTAGGGAGGGAGTTCCTGGTTTTTGACCCAGCTACAGTGAAGGAACGGCGATACAGTTCCCATTCAGGATGGTGTGTGATTTGGAGGGGAATTTGCAGGCGGTGCTGTTCATATACGGCTGCTTGTTTTGCTAGGTGGTAGATTTTGAAGGTGCCGTCAAAGGAGCCTTGGCGAGTTGCTGAAGTGCACCTTGAGGATGGCACACACTGCTGCCACTGTGCGTGAGTGGTGGAAGGAGTGAACGTGTAAGGTGGTGTAACAGGAGAGTCAATAGTGACATGTGGATGATGAGTTGTCTGAAAGCGCTGGTGTTGCATTGAGAGCTGTAAGTAGTCAGAAACGAGATAATAAAGTGGGTGGATGGTGGGGGAAATGCAGTTTACCCAACAGTGCTGTTAAAAATAGAAACAATAATATTATTGAATAGAAACAAAGTATCAAAAGGAGAGCTAAGAGTTTAAGCTATCGTTTTGTGAACTTTAGTGAAAAAAGATCAGTGAAAGATCAGCTGGCGATGTCATGCCTTTAATTTTGATATCGGCTTTGACCACAGGAAGGCCTTTCACCAGGAGATCCACACTTCACTTCAAAACATCAAAATGCTGGTGAAATAAAACAAATAAACCTCGGAAAATTAGCTCTTGCGCTTTTATGCTTTTCTAGGTGTAGTGCTTGAGTAAAATTTTATTTGTGGCTCAATAGGAAGCTCAGGACAAAATGACTAAATGCACACACAAGTCAGTATAAACTAGTTTGTCAGTAAAATGCAGGTGCAAATTATCCTTTATAATGTAATTTCAGCTGTCAACTGCAATACCAGAGCTGCACTTTGCAAATGGTTGGTAGAATTTGAAGGAAGATTAAAGTATGCAATTGATGCAACATTAAATACCACATGGCTTTTTATCTTTTAAGAACAGAGTTCAACATTTAAAACATAACCGCCTCATTCTGGGCTTCTACAAAGAGAAAAGGATTAAATTTTGTCTTCAAATAACCAATTGCTCTAATTGTTTCAAGGGGTTCTGTGCTTAATTTTCTAAATGGGGGAGGAGATTACGCCTTAATTCATCAGTTCAGTAGTTTCCTATCCTCTGTTCTGGATGATCAAAGAAGCTGCTCAGCTTTGGTGTGTCCCTTGATATTTTATTAATTGATGCGTTAAGAGATGTCCACCTCCATCCTGCTAAGGAATTGAAAGTAGGCAATTCACTGCAAAGGAAAAATGAAGAGAAGGATGTCAAGTGAAGGACATAACCACTGGTAGAATTCTTCAGTTGGCTCGATAACTGCAGTCCCCCTAGTGCACGACAGGCAAAGGCCATTATTACCATTTGGTTACAATTTCAGATACGTGGTGGAAACTATTCTGTTTCTCCACTTCTATGAAAAGTCACTGCCCTGACTTGAACATTGCACAACTGGGGAAATGCTGCCAATGACCTGCTGAAGGGATGATTTGTTAAAACTCTCGGGGATATCCCGAATTAGGCCTGACAGTCCATTAAGGTTGAAAATAGCTTTACTGTATTTTTTAACTGTTAGCTTGGGTTGAATACAATCTGTTCACTTCCAATCTGGATATCTGTTATTTCAATGTTTATTTTAGGTTTTATGACAGTAATTCAGTTCAGTATGTAAACATATTAGCTAGACAATTTATTTGCTGCTTGTTTTTATTACTAACATATTTTTATTGGCATTAACATGATGGCCTGTATTTTAACCTGGAGGCAAATTCTGTGTGGGAAGTACGTTTCCCAGATTTCCTGCAGAATTTAACTGCACGGCTCCTTTTAAGTGGATCCCTGCCCAGAGACAGTGTGATTGACAGGCTAGAGGCCACTTGGGCTGGAAGCCTGCTTTATACGCCCAAAGTTGATGCAAGCAAGTAGGTCTCTTATTGAGAGAGATCACAGGGAGGAGGGTCTAGACTGTGATGGGAGTGTCCCATGGTAGTCTGTAGGGGTTCAAATTGCTGCGAGCGGGTAAGGTATCATCGGATGGTGGGCGGGGTTTTGGATGATGGTCAAGGGCAAAGGAAAAGACAGAATAGATTGTTAAGGGAACATGCCTGGTAAGCTGGTTGAACCTGCAGAAAAAAATCCTGCTCCCATTTGGCCCAAAAAGAGTTGTTACTTCATGGATTCAGTCTCTCTTGTCACCTTTAAGCTGCCAAGTTTCCCGTTGCTTGGGAGGTCTGGGTTAAAAATAGAATGGCTGTTAAAATGAAGGGACACAGTCTCACTAAAATATTTAAGTGCCTGACCTGCTTCCTGTCATATCCAATTGTTCTGCGTTTGATTATGTGAGTCTGGTAACTGATCTATGCATACTGTGCTCGATTGGTTAAGCCTGGGTGTGGACTCAAAGAAAGTAAACAGACACCACAGACATGGTTCAAAGCTAGAACTGGAAACAAGGGGCAGACATTTTAAATCATTGTAAAAGCTCTGTAAATAAAATTTCTGTACACTTAGAAACTAATGTCATCTCTGCATTGTTCTGATGAAAGTCAAGGTCATAAATGTATGACACTTCTCACGAGTGGATGGTCACCTGCCCCTTGCCCCACCTCCATTGAAACTGGGGGTGGCTGGTTCGAGGTGGGCTCATTTCCTGTTCCAGGATTGGTGTTACAGCTTAACCTCTGACACAGCTCCAAATCCCCCTTTTTTTGGGAGTTAAAATTCAGCCCCCTATCCCTCCAGCTTCATAGGAGTGTCACAGCTATGATGTATGGGTTTTAGATATTTTGGTAAGTTACGATTTACGATTTTATTGGATCGAGGTATCCAGCGTATCGATTATTATCTCCCAAGTAGGAAATGGCAACCCATCAGGTTGCTTTAAGTATCCTCAGCTCAAGGAAAGGCATCCACTCACCAACTATCAATTAACATTCAGACTCACTTATAAGACAAGCCTCCAAGTGCCAGTCCCCAAATTTTCTCATATGGATCAATGTCTTCCATGTTGTAGAACTCCCTCCCTCTGTTTAACACCTCAGGATATTCTTCTACAGTAGAGGTGCAAAATAAATGCAAGTGGCTGATGCTTTAGATCCGCATTCAAAATGGCTGGAATTTTTTGCAGGACCAAAATGTTCATTTTGGTCTATTCTTCACCACAGCTACTCAAGCTCATTTAAAGAATATTAGGTTTGGTGCAGTTCATTGCTAGGTTGCCGTTTTAGCTGCATCTATTCCTCTGAATTATATGGAGATTCTAGACCATTATCTATACCTCAATATAGATTTCACACCGATTTATGTCTGAGGAGAAAAATTGAAAACAAATAGAGCAATGTAAAAACCAGCTAAGGATTGATAAGTGGGACAACAAACAAACAGTAAATGTATAAATGCGAAAGTGAAAGTGATTTGATGTCGTAGAATCGCTCCAATAACTGCAGATATTGAAAGAACAACAGAGAACCCCATTGGAGAAGGCTAGATGTACTTACTGGTAATGCAACACTACTTGTAGAGCTACTGAGCTGTCAAGATAATCAGTTATGCACTTAAGAGGAGTGCACTGTAGTTGGCAGAAAGTTCAATAGAACAAACTCAAACAGCTTGCTGTTTTAATGGATGATTTCAGTCCAAACTAGCATGACCTTTCCCTACTCGCTGTTTGCAGCTCAAGTAGCTACATGGGGTATGTAGCAAATAGTGCAGCATTAAGAAAATATTTTGCAATGAGAGATGCTGCAGCATCACTTTTAAACGCTTAATGTGTTATGTTGTTAACACAAGAAACCTCAGAGCCGTACAGCTGCATAATTTAAATGCTTTGTTTTCCCAAGAGCGGACCTGTTGGTCGCATACTGTGTACTTTCACTGAGGTCAATTGTCAGAAAAGTGATAGAATATATCGAGTGCATTTCATAAAAACCTATACAACAGGTAAAGATATTCACAAGTAAGACTGAAATGCAGCAATGTAATCCAATGAAAGAATCAAAAATACTTAATTGCATTTATGTAATTTGTTGTGAATAAAGTACACACAAATCCTTCTGATTAAAATATATTGAGCACAGTGTTCATTTACATCACCCTGTTCAGCAATGAATCCTCACTTTATCTGTCACTAACTGTAACAAATGGATATAACTATAGCACAGTTATTTTATGCCTCATTATTAGGATTTCTAAGCTTTCAAGGAGTGATTCTGCATGCAATAGATAACTATAATTTTGCATTACCTCTATTAATGTATATTATAATAATTTCTTTCAGGCTTGTTTTACAGCGTTATCAAATATGATGATTCATGCTGTTGTTCCATTCCCAAATATAAGGGGAATTTTGAAGCTTTGTCTGATGGTTGTGATACTTTGTCCATCCCTGACATTCTTCAGAAACAAACTCATCTCCATTTCCAAGGGTCTTGTGTGATGAGTTCCAGGTTCCTCTATGCATATTTCACTGAGCATATGATGGTGATTTTAAAATTCTCATCCTTGTTTCAAATCTTTCCATAGCTTCACCCCTCCAGCCCCACAGCTCCATGAGATATTTGTACTCATCTAATTTTTTGTCTCTTAAACATCCTTAATTTTAATCATTCCACCATTGTTGGGCGTGTCTTCAGCTGCCTAGGCCTTAAGTTCTAGAATTCTCTTCCAAACCTCTCCACCTTTCTAACTTTTCTTTCTCCATTTAAGATGCTACCCTAATATTACCTTATGTGGCTCAGTGTCAATTTTTGCTTTACAATGCTCCTGTGCAACATTGCAATATTTTATTACATTAAAAGTGCTATATAAGTGCAAGTCATTGTTATTGTTGTTGTGAAGCCTTAGATATGAACTACATCTCTGGTTGAGTCGTGTGCACACCTCCCCTTTCCTTTGGTGGGAGAGTACCATTTCTCCTAGTTCAATCATTAATAGTTCAATTACAAATTAGTGATCTGCATGGCCTGAACATTATGTGATATAGCTGTAAGATTATTAATACACATTTTTAGAAAATTCTACACTTCAATTATCAAATAGATGTCAGAATATTTAACATAAATAACTTAATGCCTCCATTAAATAGCAAAGATTTTATTTAGGAATATGTCAAATATTTGGGGTGTTTTTATTGTAAAGCCATTTTCTTCCAAGCTTGTGTTTTGAGTTTATATCTCTCTCTATAACTAACAAAAGCCATATTATGTATATTAGTTCCCTGTGAATAGAAAGCTTAATTTGCATTTTTCAACCAAAGAATTTCTGCTGAAGATTTACATGCAATTGTTGAGAATTTCTCAACAACTTGTAAAGTTCTTGGAGCCATGATATTCTTTTGGCAGCAGCAGCACAAATATTATTTTTATTTTTATTCATATGACATTGGTTCTGTGTCAGATTTATATGATTTTCTGTGTCAGAAAACAGTTAATGAACAAATGCATTGCTATTGAAATGTAGGCCAATTCTTCTTCACTTGTTGGAACATAAAACCAACAGAAGACTACTTGTCCAGCTGCAGATTAACTGATTTCATGATCTCTTCCACAAGACAAGGATGTTACGCACATTCATCAATTACAACTCAGGGACAGTCAGCAGCTGGGTGAGTTATATCAAGCTTTTGACAGGATTGCTCAGGCAAATCTGATATGTTGTACCACAAGGTGTTTCTTGTTGGGTGTGACTCAGGTAGCAATTAGGTTTCCAGCAAGTTGATATGGCACCAGCTTGATTAGTATCAGACGTACACAAGATGCTGTCCGCTCAGCTGTCAGTGATCCACTTTCCCCTTTTTAAGCACATGCTCTGTCACTTTTAGTTATGGAAATTAGTGTGCTGCCGTTCCTTCTCCTCGCATTTTTAGTGCAGAAATGTTGTCCAGGAATACTGTACAATTTTTTACTTGCTATTTTTCTTCTCTGAAGTGCATAAAGAACCAGGGCAGAATTAAATAGCTTACAACAGCTTTACATGTGGTCTGTAATGTATATGTTTACAGACCCAAGCTCATAATTTCACTGGTCACATCTGATCATCCTAAGGAACATCACAGAATAAGCACCAGAAGGCCTGACTTTAATTTTCCAAAACATTTGTGGAAAGGACGTTGTGGCAGAAGACTGGAGGGTAGATAGTTCACCCGTCCTAAAATGAAAACAAAGCCAGAAAATTGTAGCTCAGCCAATTTTACTTCAGTCATTGGTAAACCACAAGGAACTGTAGAATAACATGAAGTTACTAAGTACTAAGAGAAATGCGAGTTAAACAAGGTAAGTTACATTTGTCGCAACATATGAAAACATATACATAACTACAAAACAATGCTCAAAGCTTAACGGATCCTACACTCGACTAGGTTTGTTTTAAATGTTTTCTATATGTGTGCTTTGGCTTTGAAAAGAGCAATGAACATCTCTGCAAAATATTTTACCCAGCCATTGGATCTCCAATGCTAGCTTGCTTTTTTTAATCCATATCTAATGAGCAGATCATGCACATCTTAAAACCCATTATTCAGGAATTCTGGCATTAACACTCTGATGTAACGTGCATAGTTTTCAGCTTCCTGACCACTAAGGTATATAGAATAAATTATTAGGAGTGGTTTCATTTATACAAATTAGAGCCATAGAAAATTACAGCACAGAAGGAGACATTTGGCTCACAGAATAAGTACCACAGGGCCTGACTTTAATTTTCCAAAACATTTATGGAAATTTGGTTCTTCGGAAGAGTAGTCCTACAGACTGCATTGAGTCCATAACCCTGTAAACACTAACTTCAATTACCTGTCCAACCCCTTTTAAAATTACTTATGGAGTCAGTTGCCATCACCTTTTCAGGTAGCGCCTTCCAGATCCTGACAACTCTCTGAGTGAAAAGATTTCTCTTTATCTTCCTCCTAGATTTTTCATAATTGACTATTGAATCCATGATCTCTGGTTATTAACCCACCCCCCTGAGGGAATAGTTTATCTCTACTTACTCTATCAAAACTTTGCATCATCTTGAAAACTTTGCATCGTCTTGAAAATTTCTATTAGGTCATTGTTTTAATCCTCTCTGCTCCAACGAGAGCAGTTATAACTTTTCTAACCTCTCCTCATAATTGAAGTCCCTCATCCCTGCTAACATAGTGATAGTCTTCCTTTAAGGAAGGAAATCTGCTGTTCCTACCTGGCCTGGCTTACAAGTAACTCCAGATCCACAGCAACGTGGTTGACTTTTAACTGCCCTCTGAAAGGGGTCTAGCAAGCCAACCTGTTGTATCAAACCTCTGTGAAGCCTAAAAGGAATGAAACTGCCACCCAGCATTGACCTACACACCGGAAACCACAAAGTAACACCCAGCCCTGTCGACCCTGAAAAGTACTCCTTAGTACTTTAGGGGCTGGGGCCATGTGCCAAAATTGGGAGAGCTGTCTGCCAGACCAATCAAGCAACATAGTCATACTCACCAAATCATACATTACAGACAATGTCCCAGACACCATCATCACCATCCCTGATCCTACCCAAGATGGCAGCACATTAGGGAAAGAGTTGCCCTGGGAGTCCCCAACGTCGACTCTGGACCAAATGAAGTCAGATAAAGCATGGACAAAGAAACCTCCTACTGGTTACCAGGTTACCATTGACTGCACCACCTTGCGTGCCCCCCACCCCCCCCCAACCTTGCTTGATGAATCAATACTCCTCCATATTGAATACCACTTGGAGGAAGTACTAAGAGTGCTAGGGAACAGAATGTACTCTGGGTGGGGGCCTTCAATGTCCATCACCAAGAGTGGCTCAGTAGCACCACTACTGACGAAGCTGGATGAATCCTAGCAAAAATAGCTTCTAGACTGGGTCTGCAGCAGGTGGTGTGAAAACCCAACAAGAGGGAAAAACCTAATTGACCTTGCCCTCACCAATCTACCTGTCACAGATGCATCTGTCCATGACAGTATTGGTAAGAGTGACCACGAAGTCATGTCTTCACATTGAGAATACCCTCTACCATGTTGAGTGGCACCACAACCATGTTAAATGGTATTGATTTTGAACATATCTAGTTGCTCAAAAGTGGGCATCCAGAGGCGCTGTGGGGCAACAGCAGCAGCAGAATTAAATACAATTATACCTGTAACCTAATGGCTTGGTTTATCCTCCACTCTCCCATTATCATTAAGCTGGGGATCAACCATGGTTCAAGGAAGAGTGAAGGAGGGCATGCCAGTAGCAACACCAGGCATACCTAAAAATGATGTGTCACCCCGGTGAAGCTACAACAAAAGACTACTTGCATGTCAAGAAGCGGAAGCAGCAAGTGATAGAGCTAAGCGATCCTACAACCAATGGATCAGATTCAAACTCTGCAGTCCTGCCATATCCAATAATGAACGGTGGTGGACAATTAAACAACTCACTGGAGGAGGAGGCACCACAAACATCCTCATCCTCAATGATGGAGGAGCCCAGCACATCAATGCAATAGGTAAGGCTGAAGCATTTGCAATAATCTTCAGCCAGAAGTGCCAAGTGGATGATCCATCTCAACCTCCTCTGCAAGCCCCCAGCAGCTCAGACACCAATCTTTAGCCCATTGGATTCACTCCACATGAAATCAAGAAACAACTGAAGGCACTGCATACTGCAAAGGCTATGGGCCCTGACAATATTCCAGCAATAGTACTGGAGATCTATGCTCCAGAACTTGCCATGCCCCTAGCCAAGCTGTTCCTGCACAGCTACAACACTGGCATCTACCCAGCTATGTGGAAAATGTGATATGTCCTGTACACAAAAAGCAGGACAAATCCAACCCGGCCAATTACCGCTCCATCAGCCTACTCTCGATCATCAATAAAGCGATGGAAGGGATCGTCAACAGTGCTATCGAGCAGCACTCACTCAGCAATAACCTGCTCACTGATGCTCAGTTTGGATTCCCGCAGGGCCACTCAGCTCATGAACTCATTACAGCCTTGATCCAGACATGGACAAAAGAGCTGAACCCCGAGATGAGAGTGACTGCTCTTGACATCAAGACAGCATTTAACCAAATGTGGCATCAAGAAGCCCTGGCAAAACTGGGCTCAAAGGGAATAAGTGGAAAAAACTTTTCACTGGTTGAAGTCATACCTAGCACAAAGGAACATGGTTGTGGTTGTTGAAGGTCAATCATTTCAGTCCCAAATCACTGCAGGAGTTCCCTGGGTGGTGTCCTAGGCCCAACCATCTTCAGCTGCTTCATCTTCCCTCCATCATAAGGTCAGAAGGTAAAATGTTAACTGATGATTGCATAACACTCAGCAGCATTTGCAACTCCTCTGATACAGAAGCAGTCTGAACTCACATACAGCAAGACCTGGGCAACATTCAGGCTTGGGCTGATAAATAGCTATTAACATTCACACCACACAAGTGCCAGGCAGTGAACATCTCCAACAAGAGAGAATCCAATCATCGCCCCTTGGCATTCAATGACCTACCATTGCTGAATTCTCCATGATCAAAATCCTAGGGGTTACCATTGACCAGAAACTGATCTGGACTAGCCATATAAATACTGTGGCTACAAGAGCAGGTCAGAGGCTAGGAATCCTGTGATGAGTAACTCACCTCCTGACTCCCCAAAGCCTGTCCACCATCTACAAGGCACAAGTCAGGAGTGTGATGGAATACTCTCCACATGCCTAAATGAGTGCAGTCCCAACAGCATTCAAGAAGCTCAATGCTATCCAGAACAAATCAGCCCACTTGATTGGCACCCCACCCACCACCTTCAACATTCACTCCCTCCACCACCGACAAACAGTGGCAGCAGTGTGCACCATCTACAAGTTGCATTGCAGCAACTCATCAAGGCTTCTTTGACAGCAGCTTTGAAACCCAGCACCTCCACCACCTAGAAGGACACGGGTGGTATATGCATGGGAACACCACCACCTGCAGGTTCTCCTCCAAGTCACTCACCATCCTGATTGGAATTTTATTGCTGTTCCTTCAGTGTCGTTGTGTCAAAATCCTGGAACTCCCTCCCTAACACCACTGTGGGTGGACCTACACCACATGGTCTGCAGCGGTTCAAAAAGGCGACTCAGCACCATCTTCTCAAGGGTAATTAGGGATGGGCAATAAATGCCAGCCTAGCCAGTGACACCCACATCCCATGAAAGAATATACTACAAAACCTCTCTCCTGAAATGTGGTACCCAGAATTGTCCACAGTACTCCAGATGAGGCTTAATCACTCGTTTATGTCTTTCTAAAATTAACTCTCAGCTGTTATATTCTGTGCTTTTCCTTTTAAACCTGAGTAACATAATGCTTTTTTAACCACTTCATAAAGAAAGATTTTTATATTGTTTCCTTGCAGAATATAATTTGCTCAAAGGGAATAATCTAAACATCTATACCTTTAAAAATTGATCTATTTGGTCTGTTGTGACTCTCAGGGTGGAATGTTCCCCACCCGCCTGCTGCTGGGATCTTCCAGTCCTGCCACAAGTCAATGGACTTCTGGCTAGGGCACCGCCTCGCCCACGGCAGGTCCCACACACAACGGGGCTAGAAAATCCTGACCTCAGTGTGACTGGAGTTGCAGCCAACGGGAGATACTAATTTTGTCAACCGCTCGAGTAGGTGGCCAGTAGACTGCCAGTGTTACTCCTGGGTCTATGTCACTGTTGGGCACAATTCCCTGACACAGTTTTTCCGCCCCCCCCCCCCCCCCCCCCCGATTGCCAATCCAACTTCATTAGAGAAAGTCAATGTTTGAGAGTGAACGATCGGTTCAAATTTTTCTCATTAATCTACAACAATCTCCCCTGATGGTTCACAAAATGTTAAATAATAAAACTTTTGCCACTGGAAAAACTCCAGGTGAAACAAGCCAATGACATACTTTGTTATGGCAAGCAGAGTAAGGTTTTCATAAAGCCTTCCCTAACAATCGATTACATGGTATTGTATTCGCCTGTATATCAGTGTGAGGATTGAGTGCTTCGTAGAAAGGAATTCTCCGGCTTTATCAAACAATGCCTGGATCAAATGGTACACTTTAACGAAATGCAATATTCTTTATTTTGCCATGCTATGCACTTCAAATTGGCCCATCCAGTAGTTCATGGAGCTGAACGGTTGTGTCCAAATCATTCATAAATTCAATTCTCATGGGTCACTTAGCAATCTGTTCAGTTAGCTTATCTTTAGTCGGTCTCTCAAACTGCATTTATTTTATGTTCCTGTACAGTGTTTTACAACGGGAGAGGTGAACATCAAGCAAAAGAGCAAGACACTCAGAGGGGCTGCAGAGAAACTAAAGTTACATTGAAGAGATGTGTTTTAGGAATTTTTTAAAGGAGAATAGGCAAAGCATTATGATCATGGCAGAGATAGATAATATTTCTATTTTTTGAAATCTGAAAACCCAGGTAATGAAGCCACAAGGTTCACTGTTAAACCAAAGAATTTTACTACACAAAAATTAAAGAACATGAATACTAATAACTGCACACCACCTTAAATAGTCAGTTATATTAAAGATCTTCAAAGAACAGTGAACACAGTTACTCATACACTAAATCAAGCTTTTTAACTCAAAGTTCCTTCCACAACCATTTGACTTATTCCCCAAAGAACTCCAGTCAGATACTTATCAGAAATTGGAAGATTAACCACTTGGTCTAGGTACTGTTCCAAAAATTCACAAAGGGTTTGAGATTTCTTGGGCCTTCTGCTTACTTTCAGGAAGGCTTTCCATTCAAATCTCCTCCAACTGTCCTATGGTTCTAAACTCCCAGTCCAACATAGGCATTGCTAACATCTTAAGCGTAGCCACCTTGAATCAGAACTCTAATGTTCTTTAACTCTGGAGTCTTGCTTGTAGGAACACTCTCTCTCTCCCTCTCTCTCTCTCTCCCCTTCTCTTCTCAGCTTGGCTACCCCAGAAGTTCAACTTACTGTCAATAGAGTCCTTCAGTTAGCAAAAGTTATAAACACTTTAAGCCAGCACAAAGAATTTTAGATGAATTCTACTGGAGGAGATGTTCACTCAATTAGCTTGCTCTGAACTAAAGACAATTTCTGAAATTATCTTCTTTACCCTTTGTTTTTCTTTTTGTTTATCCTGAAACATTTTGGTCATATGACCAGTTCCTGCAACAAGCTGTCTTTTATAAGAAATCATCTTCCAGAGAAACCTAGTTCTTGAAGGGACCATCACGCTAATATAAACTATAGGTTTCTTCCCCGAAAGCACATCAGCCATCACAAAAGAGATGGCAAAGCAAGTTTTGGCGAGAATGAGAGAGAGACAGCCTTGGGATGAAATATTCTGCCCCCACAAGAGGCGAGGAAGGGGGTGGGAGAGTTTGAAAATTAGGTGGGCTAGCATTGGGACTGACACCTTCCCATCTCCGCTGGTAGTAAGTTCTGGGTGGAAAGGCCCATGGTCTTCCTTTCTGACCTACCTCCACTTGAGACCCTTAAGTGGCCAATTAGCAACTGCTTAAGGGCCTCTTCCCACCTCCACAGCAAATCTTTGCAGCTCCAAGGGGGCCTGCTGACATGCAGTCTGCAAAAAATATGAGGGCTACATGTCAGCTGGAGGGGTTCCTTCAATCTGCACTAATCTGTGCATGATCGAGGGCATGGACATGGGGCAGCTGGGTGGTCACTAAAAACCACTCTACTGCCCTTGCTGCTGACCCCACGAGCCCCCTTCTCCCACCCCACAAGACTACCACCACACCCCCCAACAGCACTTATCTTTTTCCCTGGTTCGCTCCGCAATCCTGTGACCTCAGGGGGTGTTGTTCCTGCAGCAGCCGTGGCCTCCTCCGTGGCATTGCCGAGTGGAAGAGCTGCCGGCCTCTGATAGGCCGACACCTATAGGTGGGCAGGACATTGTACCCTGGGGTCCTCAGTCAGGAAGAAGGCTCACTGCTGTCCTTTTCAGTGCCTGATGGGCAAAAGATGTGGCAGGCCTTCCTTCTTAAGAGTCAGTCAGGCTGTCTTGTCACTTTTTCAAACACCTCACAAGATACCCACTGAGAACAGAAGATTCCACCCATAGTAATTAAAGAATTATTCTCCAAGGCTTGGAATGTAATGAGCAGGGAATTACTTGTTAACTGTAATGGAAGCTTTGGAATAAGATATATGATGACAGAAGATTGCTCAGATTAAATGAAGTGAAGTTTAAGATGAAGATTTTATAATTGATGCCGGGGAGCACAGAGAATCTGTGTAAATGAAGTGAGGACAGAAGGGCAAGTTATGGCAACTTTTTGAAGGTGAGGATTTAAGCTGAAAAGTTCTGGATTAGCTGTACTCTGAAGGTACAGGCTGGAAAACCAGTGAACATGTGAGAATCTAATTTTCTATATGATGAAGGCAATAGTGAGGATTTCAGCAGCAATGAAGAGATAAAGGGCTCTATTCTGGAAATCTGCAATGTCAGACATGGATCAGATATCAACTTATAATCAAACAATTCCCAAATGGTGCATGATCTGACGCAAAAGGGCAAGCAGACAGATTAGTGAAGACCTAGTAGGTAGTAAGAACCAAAAAACATGGCTTTAAATTTGATTATAAATTGAAAAGTAATCTCAATGTTTCTAGGCGGTGGTGCTGAATGTTATCCTCATATGAAAAAAATGCATGTAAAACAACTCTGTGATAGAGAAGTTAGCATGACATCGTTTGTGGGGAAACATTATCTTCCACAATGCTTTCAATGTTCAGCTAAGAAGTGAAGTTATAGGTCATTCTTATAATTCTTTTATTTTATTACTCATTCAGGGGATATGGGCATCCCTGGGCTAGTACTTATTGCCCATCCCCTTGTTTAGAGGGCATTTAAGAGTCAATATATAGGCCCCTTTCCTTCCCTAAAGGGAACAACAATTGGCAATGGTATTAGACTTCTAATTCCACCATCTGCTATGGTAGGATTTGAACCCAGGTCCCCAGAGTATTGAGCCCTAGGTCTCTGGATTACTAGTCTAGAGACAATACCAATACACCGTCACCTCCCTCAACACTTAACTGATTGACAATGGTGATCCAGTTGGTAGAATATGCCTGGCTTTTCTGAAGGCAAAGCTGATTAAACCATTACTACCTGATGTGGCAACCAACAGCTGTCATTAAAGTTAAAGAAGTTATATATTGAACTTCTAACAACATTTGAGTTTTGGTGTCCTGATAAATATATGCCAAGGGACCAGATGAATTCCTAATCCTTGCATGTTAACTCTGCATAAGGAATCATCAACTTTGGTCTGGGATTGAATGACACAAGTGTGGCTCACCAAACAATTTTACACCATCAAATTCAGATTAAATTTGAGGTCTTTTACAACTTTCATAGAAAAAAAAACATGTGCAACTGAGTAAATTAACCTTTTTCACCAAATCGTCCAAGTAGTCAAGCAATAAGCCCTGCACGAACAACTATATAATAACTATGAATCATGATGATCATTTCTTAAAAATAAACATGGAGTGAACAAATAGATATAAACAGTTATAAGATAGGATCACTAAGCAACATGAGTAAGAAATAGTTAATAGACAGTTTTACTTGCTGATTTGCAGAACAGGTAAGGCAATTCAATCCAAAGGCAATTCAGCACAACTCAGCATTAACTAGATTGCTGATTATCAGGTTACAGTGGAGATTAGTGTCTGAGACTATTGCACATTGGTGAGACATACCTTGTTAATGGAATATAGATATCCCAGCACAGAACTCAGTCCTCAGCGTTAGTTGTGTTATCACTGTTCAGAAAATCCAAGTTGAAACAAACATCTGTGGAACCTTAAATAGTTTGAAGTTTTGGTTTCCCAACCATTTTATAGCATTCACTTTTACTAGTGACTCTGCATTGTGTGGCTGCCTTTAAGCTAAAGCTCCATAATGAGAACATGACTGGAGCATTCAGAGGTTTTTTTTTCAAAAAGATATATCTTCAATGTTTGAGGTTCATTCCTGTAGTAACACAGTTTGTTCATGACACAAAACTATCGGGCTGGATTTTCATCACTGATGTGGGTAGGCAGTGTCGGGAAAATTCACGAATTGGCCCACCTGCTTCTGGAGAAAGAGCTCAGAAAGGCAGCTCTTCATTGCTCGGGGACAGGGTTGGGGGGGGTGGTGGTTGGTGTGGGATGGAGTTGGGCTAAACAGGAACAAAGTCGGAGGCAGCCACAAGGAATGCCGGGGAGCTGAGGTGGGCTTTTTAAAAGGCCCTCCTCAGTGCTGGTGGGACTTTGTCCCAGTTAAAATTAAAACAGAATGGCCCTCCAGCCCTCATGCCTCACCCCACACACACACACACACATGCCATCCATCCTTCCCACCTCATGCCTCCTTCAAGCTATGGCATTCCACCCCTTCCCTGCACTCCCCCCCCCCCCCCCCCCCTCCCCCCTCCCCCCTCCATGGCTCCTCATGCCTCAATGCCAAGCTATGGCAATTCCATTCCCATTGACCGATGAACCATATTGTGATAGCAGGAGGTGTTAAAGAAAATATAATAAACTTGAAATACAGGGCTGATTTCTTGTAAGAAGCAATAAACTTTACTTACAGATCTCCTGATGAAGTTACATACTTGCTCTAAGACCAAGGCTAGAAAATTCCACCTCTAAGATTCCCCACATTTAGGCCTGATTCGCCTGCATAGTCACATGATCCCCATAACAGTGAGAAAAGGTTTAACTTACAATTACTACATTCCTCCCACTGTAATTGTGTTTTACCCTTGTATTTACAAAATCATCTTAACCCATATCATATACAATTATAGACAGTTCATGCAATTAAAAATTTAGTCTTTGAAGAAGTTTCCCGATTCAGGTATAGCAACGCAACACTACAACCAGGGGTTCTTCCATCGGATTGACTTGGCCAGGAACTGCAGCATCAGGGACATCCTTAGATAATGGCAGTTCAGAATTATTTACTTCAACAGGGGCATCAGGTATGTCTATTCTTTGTCGATTTGGCACCTCAGTTTTCCTGGGCCTTCAGATTATGTAGGGAATAAATATCAGTTTCAGCAGCTTCTGGTTCATCTATACTGTTCACTTCATTTAAATTGACCTGCTGTCTGAATGGCTGTCTTGATCTAGACCTGCATTGTTTAACAACGTGCCCTTTTGTGTAACAGTAGTGGCATTCTGCCTCTTTAAATCTGCAGGTTTCAGGTGCATGATTTCCCCCACATCGATAACACTTTAACTTCTGGATTAGTGATGAGCTGTTTCCAGCATTTCTTTTTGTTTTTCTAGCTGTAGGGACCATGTCCTGCTTCATGGTAGCCTCCCTGGTCTTAGCGCCATGCCCCGCCTGGCCCTAACTGCAGAATGGCACCATGTTGCACACACTGCAAAGCCTGTGAATCCCTCTCAGCACTCTGTATTGCTAGTGCTATCTCCATGGTGCACTTCAGGTTTATTCCAAATGTTGCAAGTAAACATCACTGAATGGCATTGTCATTTATGTCGGTTAAAGTATCAGCGGATTCACAGTGCCCCATTAACTGTTTTAACTTCACAATGTACATTGTGACTGACTCACCAGATGCCCTTACTCAAGAGTTGAACTTGAATCTTTGCATGATCACCAGAGGTTTTGGCTGAAAATGCCCCTTCATGAGGTCTACTAGCTCAGAGAAAGATCTGGAGTTTGGTGCATTCGGAGCCATCAAAGTATGGATTAGGTTATATGTTTTGCTCCTGCAGACACTTAGGAGAATTACCTTCTGTTTCTCCTCTGTTGTTATTTCGTTACCCACAAAGTCGAAACCCAGGCGCTCCATGTACTGACTCCAGTCCTCGACGGATAAGTTATATGGGTCAATTCTGCTGAAGAGAGGCATTGCTGGTGACTATACTTCTTTTTTCCCCTAAAAAATCAAAATAGTCACAGTCACGAGGCAACGTGCTGCATCGGTGTTATTTATCCTCATCGCCAACTGTAATAATCTTGGAATGCAGGGCTGGTTTCTTGCAAGAAAACATAAACTTTATTTACAGACTCCAGATGAGGCTACATGCTTGTTCCAAGACCAAGGCTAGAAAACTCCACCCCTAAAATTCTCCATGCTTAGGGCTGATTCATCTGCACAGTCACATGATCCCCATAACAGTAAGAAAAGGTTTAACTTTACTACAGAACATTTCAAAAAATAACAATAATTCATTCATTCATTACTTTCCAATATGTTAAAAAATGTCATTTCACTATAGGGCAATAAAAGTGTCAATCATCCAGATCCTTTAAAGTATCAGCAACAGAAACTACAAGCTCTTGAAACCAATTAACCTTATGTAAACAAACATTATGAAATTGACAGCAGAGAGCCAGAGCTGTCAATCAAGCAATGTCATCTCTGGGGCTCGGGTGTTTCAACAAGAGTAACGGATTTCTGGGCTCTTATTGCCCTGTAGTGAATTGAATAGTGTTTTTACCTTAGTGGAAAGTAATGAATGAATAATTTTTTTAAAGCTTTTTTTTTAAAACATCCTACTATCACTATAGGGTTCATTGGTTCTATACAGTGAATAGTGGGCCACTGGGCATAGAAAGTACCATTGCCTGGAATGGGGACATGAGGGCCATTGCGGGGGATGGGGGGGGGGGGGTGGAGGGGCATAGTTTGGTATAGGGACCACAGAGGTGAATGGAGGGCATAGCTTGGCACTGGGGGCATGAGGGACCATAGGGATGGGTGGCATTTCTTGTCATAGGGGAAGTGAGAGGCCATGGGTGAGTGGAGTGCCATATTTCGTCACTGGGACATAAGAGACCATGGGGTGGATGGGAGGCCTTACCTTGGTATGGGGGCATGAAGAGGACCTTTTGAAAGGTCCCCTCATGCACACTATGGTTCACAACTCCTCTGAGGGGCCATTAACCATGACTCTAAAAACCTGCCTCGACTCCATGAAAATTGCAAAGATGTAGGACATGCCTATCCTCGTAATGGAGCTGGCCAGGCCAGGAATGCCGGATGCGGGTTTTTGACAGAAACCAGCCCACATCCTCCAAACACAGTCCCGCAAATTAAACAGCCCTGGGAATGCAGTTGAGAAACCTGGATTCAGGACCCACCTGCCATTTAGAAAGGGCTCCCAAGTCATCCCGACTTGGTCAAAATCACAGAATCACAGAATTGTTACCGTGCTGAAGGAAGCCATTTGGCCCATCATGTCTGCACCGGCTCTCCAAATGAGTCCATCTAGCTAGAACATGATCAATGCAACAGAATCTGATGCAATAAAAGGGATTATCAATTAATAAGAGTAAATGTTACAACTTTTGGAATTGGATGCATGAATGTACATGATCAAAAGTGGTATTTGGCAGAAGTATTACACTAAAGAATTTGGATTTGCTTTCTGAGCCATATTGTGAATTAGTTGTCAACACAGATACATCACTCTAGAATGCTTCACAAGTTATTCCTTTTTTTTTGACGAAGCAGGCTATTTAAATATGCATAGATCTTATTACTGTGGTGATGTTTAGCTTGCACCATCTCTGTCATCGTTGACCTACTTTGACTCCTGATCCAGCAATATCTCAAATTTAGAATACTCATTCTTGTTTTCAAATCTCTCCCTATCTCTGTAATCTCCTCCAGCTAACAACTTACTAAGGTCTCTGTGTTACACCAGTTCTGGCCCCTTGTGCATTGCCTTTCACATTTATTCCACTATTAGTAGCTGTGCCTTCAGCTGTCACGGCCCCAAACCTTTTTTGCCTTTCCACTTCCCCTTCCTCTGTTAAGACACTCCTGCAATCTACTTAGTTAACCAAGCTTTTGGCTGCCTGTGCTAAAATCTTCTCTGTGGCTCAGTCTCAGTTTATTTCTGATAATATTTCTGTCGAGCGCCTTGGGACATTTTGCTATATTAAAGGTGCTATATAAATACAATTTATTGCTGTTGTAGTTTTGGAGTGTTTTGCTCTCAAACCATCATGGATGCATTTGGGAGATTTCAGAAATAAGTGATAAATTATTCCAACACGCTAACTGCACATGAAACATCTCAGGGATATTTGCAGTGGAGAGAAAGGGGGAATGCCATATAGCAAGAAACACAGAAAGGGGTATGAACAGGATTTAAATTTCATATTTTTACAGATCCAACTAATTCCGTACAGTCTGCTTTTGTTAGACTCTTTAAGGTTGTTGAGTACGACACAAGTTTTCAGAAGATTATTTTGTATAATTGCATTTATAGATATTAAATGTTTAAAGCAGAATGTTTTCAATGGATATACTAAAACTCATAAATACCATTGCAAAAATTTTGTGCTGAAGGAAGATAATGACAGAGAGGACAAGTCATCTTTAATGTCACTAAAACATAATTAATTTCTCTGTAAGTCTGACTGGAAAGGAGAATTCTTCTAACTTGCAAGAATAAATGGATTCTCAAAGCACTGCATAGAAAGAAGAATATTAGTTTATTGAATATTGGTTTGAGGATGTGAAGAGAATGACTTTAGGTTCACAATACAATCGGCTTCAGATGATTTGTTCCGATGCAAGGATGAGGGGAGGCTTGTGCATTAAAGCTATACTGACAATGAGAAGTCACCAGTTATATCCTAAAATCTCAATAATCTGATGTCTTCTTCCAGAGATGGACAATAATATTGTGTTCTGACTGTTCTAAAGTGGACATTCTCTTTTGTTTCTGGTGAAATAACAATTTACGTTGTATTTATGTTCTATCCGATCTGTGCTGACTTTCTCAGGTAATGTTCATTCTCATATGTGAATAGTTGTTTCAGTTTGACATTTGACCTTCAGAGGCTATTAATCTGGTGTTGATATGTATTAATACATGTTTCACATGGACTCCTTAAAGGGCAATATTCCTTAATTAATTTTTGTTACATTAGAGACAGCAGGGGTTTGGCAATTAAGAACACATAATTGAATTTATTTTTACTCATTGATTTCAAACAGACAAGCACACCTGTGCAGCTGTCAGGGTCACCATTTTCATTGTTGGGTAGGCCGAGCATGTTGTTAACTGCAGCTGCAAAGCCTGAGCTACTTGTAGCCAGATTCGGTCCTGTGGGTTGGCTGTAATACAGAACCAAAACATGAGGCTTGTCAAAAATTTGGGCATTTCAGGTGATCTGTGTTAAAACTGCACAATGATAATGGCCAGAAAAATGCCACTTTATCAATAAGTGAACTTAACTGTGCCAAGGTGAACAGACACCCCTTCAACTCATGGCCACCGCTTTCGGGTTCTGGATGTCGGTATCACATTACATTTAGGGAATTCTTTTGAAAACTTAAGTTGCAATCAAAATTCACCTCCAATGTTACCACAAATCTTCAATCTACAGTATTTTCAAATGAACCTATTGCTAGGTGAAGATGGGTCTCTGGAGATTCGTGCAGATGTACATTATATCTTAAGAATGACCATCTGAAGTAAGAGGAATAGCTTCATTAATTGTTCCAATCTCTTGTGGAAAGGAATGATTAGTGAATTTGAGGAAGCTGACTATATTATCACTGATGAGGTTATTCCTATCATTGCAGTAATGAAATGGGAAGACAGATTGCATCTCAAACCGTCATTAACTTCAGTTCCACTTTTGCCTGTTAAACGTTATTGAAATGATTATCATCAATTTTGATGGTATCATTTGGGGGATTGATTGACAAAGAGGCTTTTAAAGTTTATCTTTGCAAATTTTTGAAGGTTTGCTCCTCTAGAAATTCAAGGTTAAAGCATTTGAATGAAATTGTACAGAATATTCCTTTATTAATAACCTCAACAATGGCAGAAGCATTTAGATTTAGGAAGTGTCCTGAGTGAAATAGCAGAATTTATTTAATTACTCAAATTATTTTTGAAATAAATTGCAGCAATTTATGCCATTCATGACTTCCCCATTTTGGTGTGGGAAATTGAGTATAAAGTGTACATAACATCTACCTCTCCTGCTAATAGTTGTTTGCAATTGTTTTACACTCACCTTTACTCTGTCCTGCACCCCATGATTGCTGCTTTGCTCCAAGTTTGTCCTATACTCAAATTTGGTGTGTCTTAGGAGATTACATAATGGGTACATTACCTCGGCAGATAGTTATGGTCCGTGGTAAAAGTGGGCTTGATAGATGTTTTATTTTTTCTTACTTTTCTTTTCACTTTTCTCTTCTTCAAACCACTTTCCATTCCAAGGAACTCCCTGATTTGATCTGGCAGTCAAATCAACCCTAAACATTCCACTGAGTGACAGGGGCCTCAACAGTTGCACCAAATCACTTTTTTTTCCCCTGATTTCATCCAAAAATGCCTTTTGGAAACAGCATTTTTAAGAAGACAAATCAATATATTCTCATTTAAAAAACAAATACTAAGCTCCACATGTGGTGAAAATGAAATACAAATAGGATTGGTGTTGAATTAGAGGAAATAAACGGTTTCTGTTGTGTCCATTCTTGTCACGCAGATTATGTTTGCTGCAAGATCTTCATTCCACAACACATCACTTTCTATATTAATCATATGGAGAGGTAGCAGTTGAGATAAAATCATATCGCTACAGGTGCAATGCAATAATCCCATCAATATCTCAGCTGTTTCTTTGTTTTATTGTTTGCTCCCTGTGATTATCCTTGTGCTCTGAAACCCAAGTATTGCTTTGGATTTTTAAGGAGGGCTTTTATTGCAAACAAATGAAGTTGAAACAGCAACATGGGCAATATTCTGCACCAAAAGTGCATTGGAGAGATTGTTCACAGTGTACAGGAGTGAAGGAGTCTCCCGATAGAGATTTTTTGCTGCAAATATCAGGAGCTGGGAGAATCAAAGATTGATTTGTCTGGCACAGGTATTTTAACTATGGGCGCAATTTAATGCAGGACACGGGGGTCTTGCCAGCCGGCTGGAGAGCTGGTTAGAGCCCCACCTTGCCTCTTTTAGGGAAGGCCTGGCAAATTAAGTGCCACTCAGGCACTTAAGTGGCCAGCAGCGGGCCTTCCCTGGGACCAAGGATTGTAGGATTGGACATCCTGCCTGCCAAGGGATGTCCGCCGATCTCGATGCCGTCAGCACCAAGGAAATATAGTGGTCACTGGATCAGGGAGGCTAAGGATCAATGCTAAATCCCAGGCAAACAGGTGAGTGATGGCAGGAAGTGGGTCTTGGGGGAAGTGTGTCAGCTGAAAGGGTAGGCGTGTGGCTCTCCATGACTCTACCTTCCCAATACTAGGCACTCAGTCAGGGCAACCTTATTTGCCCACTTCAGGGCCTCAATTGGTGGGAGGTTGGGAAGGGTCCCGAAATCTATCCACAAAGCTTCTTGGCCCGGAATTGATTTGGTGGATACAGGAATGCAGCAGGGTGCTAACCCTGCTGCCTGATTAAATGCCCTCCATATAACCAAACTCGCCATGGAGAGGGCATTAAATCCAACCTGCGCATGACTTTTTCCCTTTTCTATTAAACTTTTAATACCATTGCCACATTCTAAAATGGATGGTAAGCTGTTTCAATTTGTTATCTCTACAATATGCATTAGTCTCCTTTGTCAAGATGATGGAATGGCTGTAGCCTTCCCATCCTTTTCAAGTATCATTCCCATATTTATGCACTTAAAATCAACTATTGTGAGCTAGGTTATTTTATCTTTAAGGAAGGAATAGTCATTTTGCAATGCTGTAGAAGGACCCACTGGAAGTGACTGTAATGAAGACAGCTGTCACAATAATTTGACCCTGGTATTTCCTGAGAGAGCAGAAAGAGGTGGGCCTGAAATTATCCTGTGGTATCCAAAATAAAGGCATTTGTCTCAGGTATTCTTCGATTTTACTCAATCATTAACCGATTTATCTTAAATAGGTTATTGTCTCCTCTAAATTGAGAGGGAGGAATTTTAGATCATGGGCAGAATCATCCCAGATTTGCACTAAGTGCAGTTGCAGGAGGGAAAAAGGACATTTTACCCGCCGGCCACAATGGCAGCTTTTCACTGGGCTGCACTGTCCCAACTCCACCTCATTAATCACGCACTCCCGGGAAACACGCCATTTTGATGACAGGCAGGCTCCGATTCGCCCACAAGGCCGTCACCTCACGCTGGGCACCACATTTAAAGTGCAGCCATGCGCACACCTCTCAGTGCTTCCTGCCCAGGGCAGCTGCAAGGAAGACATGGCCTCGAAAAGCAAGAAGACTGGTTTAGTGACACGTCCCTTGAGTGCCTTTTCAATGCTATGGAGGCCCACTGTGATGTCCTCTAACCCCGCTCTGGTCGTAGGAAGGGAAGCAACATCACCACTCTGCCTTAGTAGGTGATGGCAGTGGTGTTCAGTGCCAATGCTGCACAGAAGAGGTTGGCCACCCAACGCAGATAGAGAATGAATGATCTCACCTGTGCTACCAGTGTAAGGGAACCATCTCATCATTCTAAACTCACACACTCAAGTCCATCACACATTCACCGGCATCTCACTCACTGCCCGCTCAGGGGACATCACCACTCACTCTCACACACATACCCTCACATGTCCAGCTGGCCTGATCTCCTCTGGAGACTGCCTCCTCAGCCCTCACCATCTTGAGGCCACTCGTGCAGATCAATTTGTGACCCCACACACAACCTTAGGTACCCTTCTTCCCCAGTACAGCCCTCATCCGCAGCCTCTTCCCATGTCTGAGGCCACTTTCCCCATTTCCTCAAGCAAGCCCTAGCCCTGTAGGGTTGAATAGCCACCGCCAAGCTATGGCTGGTCTAGTAGGTAGAGTCCTGCCCATGGACCCCCCTGAAAGTGATGTGATGCTATCT